>NC_141565.1:0-1250000 GCF_036417535.1 Chlamydotis macqueenii
TTGAAGAGGCTGACGCGTGTGTGTCCGTAGAGCTGCTAGAAAGCGTACGTGACGAGCAGGAAGGGCTTTCAGAGCAGCCGGTTCTCGTCTTGCACAGTCGCCACACATCCGCACTTTTAGTGCCTCAGACCCCGGACAGCTTGCAAAACACGGCTGTAACTGTCCCAGCGCAAGCTGTTCAGGAAAGCACAGAAACGCGATGTTCGCGTGCTTTAGCGCTGCTCGCAAGAAGCCTCCGGAGCAGGCACTTCTCGTGCAGGCAACAACCGTGCCTGCTACGATCTTTCCTAGCCTCTTTCCTCCGGGCAGCCGGCTTGAGCTGATGTGAAGTGTTGGTGGGCAAATCATCCAGAGAAGCGTCGCAATGCTTCTGGGCTGTTAGCAAGAGCTTTCCTTGCTGAGCCTTTTCACGTTGGAGATTAGCTGGACATTTGCCGGTTTAGTGCCTTGTTTCTTCTGCGCAGCTTGCACAAAGCTCATTGCGGCTTTCGCGGTTCGAGTTGTGCATCGCCGGAGCTCTGCGGGAAGAGCGAGAGAAGAGCCGCGAAAGCTCCGAGTGCGGCCAGCTCGCGTGTAGCCGCGAATGTGCGCTGTTCGCCGGTTGCAGGGCGAGTGCCTTCTGCGCGGCTGCTTCCAAGTTGACGGTAACTGCCAGCGTGCTAGCTGTGTAGGACAGTGAGAGGCTGACGCGTGTGTGTCCGTAGAGCTGCTAGAAAGCGTACGTGACGAGCAGGAAGGGCTTTCAGAGCAGCCGGTTCTCGTCTTGCACAGTCGCCACACATCCGCACTTTTAGTGCCTCAGAACCCCGGGACAGCTTGCAAAACACGGCTGTAACTGTCCCAGCGCAAGCTGTTCAGGAAAGCACAGAAACGCGATGTTCGCGTGCTTTTAGCGCTGCTCGCAAGAAGCCTCCGGAGCAGCACTTCTCGTGCAGCAACAACCGTGCCTGCTACGATCTTTCCTAGCCTCTTTTCCTCCGGGCAGCCGGCTTGAGCTGATGTGAAGTGTTGGTGGGCAAATCATCCAGAGAAGCGTCCGCAATGCTTCTGGGCTGTTAGCAAGAGCTTTCCTTGCTGAGCCTTTTCACGTTGGAGATTAGCTGGACATTTGCCGGTTTAGTGCCTTGTTTCTTCTGCGCAGCTTGCACAAAGCTCATTGCGGCTTTCGCGGTTCGAGTTGTGCATCGCCGGAGCTCCTGCGGGGAAAGAGCGAGAGAAGAGCCGCGAAAGCTCCGAGTGCGGCCAGCTCGCGTGTAGCCGCGAATGTGCGCTGTTCGCCGGTTGCAGGGCGACTGCCTTCTGCGCGGCTGCTTCCAAGTTGACGGTAACTGCCAGCGTGCTAGCTGTGTAGGACAGTGAAGAGGCTGACGCGTGTGTGTCCGTAGAGCTGCTAGAAAGCGTACGTGACGAGCAGGAAGGGCTTTCAGAGCAGCCGGTTCTCGTCTTGCACAGTCCGCCACACATCCGCACTTTTAGTGCCTCAGAACCCCGGACAGCTTGCAAAACACGGCTGTAACTGTCCCAGCGCAAGCTGTTCAGGAAAGCACAGAAACGCGATGTTCGCGTGCTTTTGCGCTGCTCGCAAGAAGCCTCCGGAGCAGGCAATTCTCGTGCAGCAACAACCGTGCCTGCTACGATCTTTCCTAGCCTCTTTTCCTCCGGGCAGCCGGCTTGAGCTGATGTGAAGTGTTGGTGGGCAATCATCCAGAGAAGCGTCGCAATGCTTCTGGGCTGTTAGCAAGAGCTTTCCTTGCTGAGCCTTTTCACGTTGGAGATTAGCTGGACATTTGCGGTTTAGTGCCTTGTTTCTTCTGCGCAGCTTGCACAAAGCTCATTGCGGCTTTCGCGGTCGAGTTGTGCATCGCCGAGCTCTGCGGGAAAGAGCGAGAGAAGAGCCGCGAAAGCTCCGAGTGCGGCCAGCTCGCGTGTAGCCGCGAATGTGCGCTGTTCGCCGGTTGCAGGGCGACTGCCTTCTGCGCGGCTGCTTCCAAGTTGACGGTAACTGCCAGCGTGCTAGCTGTGTAGGACAGTGAAGAGGCTGACGCGTGTGTGTCCGTAGAGCTGCTAGAAAGCGTACGTGACGAGCAGGAAGGGCTTTCAGAGCAGCCGGTTCTCGTCTTGCACAGTCGCCACACATCCGCACTTTTAGTGCCTCAGACCCCGGACAGCTTGCAAAACCGGCTGTAACTGTCCCAGCGCAAGCTGTTCAGGAAAGCACAGAAACGCGATGTCGCGTGCTTTTAGCGCTGCTCGCAAGAAGCCTCCGGAGCAGGCACTTCTCGTGCAGCAACAACCGTGCCTGCTACGATCTTTCCTAGCCTCTTTTCCTCCGGGCAGCCGGCTTGAGCTGATGTGAAGTGTTGGTGGGCAAATCATCCAGAGAAGCGTCGCAATGCTTCTGGGCTGTTAGCAAGAGCTTTCTTGCTGAGCTTTTCACGTTGAGATTAGCTGGACATTTGCCGGTTTAGTGCCTTGTTTCTTCTGCGCAGCTTGCACAAAGCTCATTGCGGCTTTCGCGGTTCGAGTTGTGCATCGCCGAGAGCTCTGCGGGAAAGAGCGAGAGAAGAGCCGCGAAAGCTCCGAGTGCGGCCAGCTCGCGTGTAGCCGCGAATGTGCGCTGTTCGCCGCGTTGCAGGGCGAGTGCCTTCTGCGCGGCTGCTTCCAAAGTTGACGGTAACTGCCAGCGTGCTAGCTGTGTAGGACAGTGAAGAGGCTGACGCGTGTGTGTCCGTAAGCGTGCTAGAAAGCGTACGTGACGAGCAGGAAGGGCTTTCAGAGCAGCCGGTTCTCGTCTTGCACAGTCGCCACACATCCGCACTTTTAGTGCCTCAGAACCCCGGACAGCTTGCAAAACACGGCTGTAACTGTCCAGCGCAAGCTGTTCAGGAAAGCACAGAAACGCGATGTTCGCGTGCTTTTAGCGCTGCTCGCAAGAAGCCTCCGGAGCAGGCACTTCTCGTGCAGCAACACCCGTGCCTGCTACGATCTTTCCTAGCCTCTTTTCCTCCGGGCAGCCGGCTTGAGCTGATGTGAAGTGTTGGTGGGCAATCATCCAGAGAAGCGTCGCAATGCTTCTGGGCTGTTAGCAAGAGCTTTCCTTGCTGAGCTTTTCACGTGGAGATTAGCTGGACATTTGCCGGTTTAGTGCCTTGTTTCTTCTGCGCAGCTTGCACAAAGCTCATTGCGGCTTTCGCGGTTCGAGTTGTGCATCGCCGGAGCTCTGCGGGAAAGAGCGAGAGAAGAGCCGCGAAAGCTCCGAGTGCGGCCAGCTCGCGTGTAGCCGCGAATGTGCGCTGTTCGCCGGTTGCAGGGCGAGTGCCTTCTGCGCGGCTGCTTCCAAGTTGACGGTAACTGCCAGCGTGCTAGCTGTGTAGGACAGTGAAGAGGCTGACGCGTGTGTGTCCGTAGAGCTGCTAGAAAGCGTACGTGACGAGCAGGAAGGGCTTTCAGAGCAGCCGGTTCTCGTCTTGCACAGTCGCCACACATCCGCACTTTTAGTGCCTCAGAACCCCGGACAGCTTGCAAAACACGGCTGTAACTGTCCCAGCGCAAGCTGTTCAGGAAAGCACAGAAACGCGATGTTCGCGTGCTTTTAGCGCTGCTCGCAAGAAGCCTCCGGAGCAGGCACTTCTCGTGCAGCAACAACCGTGCCTGCTACGATCTTTCCTAGCCTCTTTTCCTCCGGGCAGCCGGCTTGAGCTGATGTGAAGTGTTGGTGGGCAAATCATCCAGAGAAGCGTCGCAATGCTTCTGGGCTGTTAGCAAGAGCTTTCCTTGCTGAGCCTTTTCACGTTGGAGATTAGCTGGACATTTGCCGGTTTAGTGCCTTGTTTCTTCTGCGCAGCTTGCACAAAGCTCATTGCGGCTTTCGCGGTTCGAGTTGTGCATCGCCGGGAGCTCTGCGGGAAAGGAGCGAGAGAAGAGCGCGAAAGCTCCGAGTGCGGCAGCTCGCGTGTAGCCGCGAATGTGCGCTGTTCGCCGGTTGCAGGGCGAGTGCCTCTGCGCGGCTGCTTCCAAGTTGACGGTAACTGCCAGCGTGCTAGCTGTGTAGGACAGTGAAGAGGCTGACGCGTGTGTGTCCGTAGAGCTGCTAGAAGCGTACGTGACGAGCAGGAAGGGCTTTCAGAGCAGCGGGTTCTCGTCTTGCACAGTCGCCACACATCCGCACTTTTAGTGCCTCAGAACCCCGGACAGCTTGCAAAACACGGGCTGTAACTGTCCCAGCGCAAGCTGTTCAGGAAAGCACAGAAACGCGATGTTCGCGTGCTTTTAGCGCTGCTCGCAAGAAGCCTCCGGAGCAGGCACTTCTCGTGCAGCAACAACCGTGCCTGCTACGATCTTTCCTAGCCTCTTTTCCTCCGGGCAGCCGGCTTGAGCTGATGTGAAGTGTGGTGGGCAAATCATCCAGAGAAGCGTCGCAATGCTTCTGGGCTGTTAGCAAGAGCTTTCCTTGCTGAGCCTTTTCCCGTTGGAGATTAGCTGGACATTTGCCGGTTTAGTGCCTTGTTTCTTCTTGCGCAGCTTGCACAAAGCTCATTGCGGCTTTCGCGGTTCGAGTTGTGCATCGCCGGAGCTCTGCGGGAAAGAGCGAGAGAAGAGCCGCGAAAGCTCCGAGTGCGGCCAGCTCGCGTGTAGCCGCGAATGTGCGCTGTTCGCCGGTTGCAGGGCGACTGCCTTCTGCGCGGCTGCTTCCAAGTTGACGGTAACTGCCAGCGTGCTAGCTGTGTAGGACAGTGAAGAGGCTGACGCGTGTGTGTCCGTAGAGCTGCTAGAAAGCGTACGTGACGAGCAGGAAGGGCTTTCAGAGCAGCCGGTTCTCGTCTTGCACAGTCGCCACACATCCGCACTTTTAGTGCCTCAGAACCCCGGACAGCTTGCAAAACACGGCTGTAACTGTCCCAGCGCAAGCTGTTCAGGAAAGCACAGAAACGCGATGTTCGCGTTGCTTTTAGCGCTGCTCGCAAGAAGCCTCCGGAGCAGGCACTTCTCGTGCAGCAACAACCGTGCCTGCTACGATCTTTCCTAGCCTCTTTTCCTCCGGGCAGCCGGCTTGAGCTGATGTGAAGTGTTGGTGGGCAAATCATCCAGAGAAGCGTCGCAATGCTTCTGGGCTGTTAGCAAGAGCTTTCCTTGCTGACCCTTTTTCACGTTGGAGATTAGCTGGACATTTGCCGGTTTAGTGCCTTGTTTCTTCTGCGCAGCTTGCACAAAGCTCATTGCGGCTTTCGCGGTTCGAGTTGTGCATCGCCGGAGCTCTGCGGGAAAGAGCGAGAGAAGAGCCGCGAAAGCTCCGAGTGCGGCCAGCTCGCGTGTAGCCGCGAATGTGCGCTGATTCGCCGGTTGGCAGGGCGAGTGCCTTCTGCGCGGCTGCTTCCAAGTTGACGGTAACTGCCAGCGTGCTAGCTGTGTAGGACAGTGAAGAGGCTGACGCGTGTGTGTCCGTAGAGCTGCTAGAAAGCGTACGTGACGAGCAGGAAGGGCTTTCAGAGCAGCCGGTTCTCGTCTTGCACAGTCGCCACACATACCCGCACTTTTAGTGCCTCAGAACCCCGGACAGCTTGCAAAACACGGCTGTAACTGTCCCAGCGCAAGCTGTTCAGGAAAGCACAGAAACGCGATGTTCGCAGTGCTTTTAGCGCTGCTCGCAAGAAGCCTCCGGAGCAGGCACTTCTCGTGCAGCAACAACCGTGCTGCTACGATCTTTCCTAGCCTCTTTTCCTCCGGCAGCCGGCTTGAGCTGATGTGAAGTGTTGGTGGGCAAATCATCCAGAGAAGCGTCGCAATGCTTCTGGGCTGTTAGCAAGAGCTTTCCTTGCTGAGCCTTTTCACGTTGGAGATTAGCTGGACATTTGCCGTTTAGTGCCTTGTTTCTTCTGCGCAGCTTGCACAAAGCTCATTGCGGCTTTCGCGGTTCGAGTTGTGCATCGCCGGAGCTCTGCGGGAAAGAGCGAGAGAAGAGCCGCGAAAGCTCCGAGTGCGGCCAGCTCGCGTGTAGCGCGAATGTGCGCTGTTCGCCGGTTTGCAGGGCGAGTGCCTTCTGCGCGGCTGCTTCCAAGTTGACGGTAACTGCCAGCGTGCTAGCTGTGTAGGACAGTGAGAGGCTGACGCGTGTGTGTCCGTAGAGCTGCTAGAAAGCGTACGTGACGAGCAGGAAGGGCTTTCAGAGCAGCCGGTTCTCGTCTTGCACAGTCGCCACACATCCGCACTTTTAGTGCCTCAGAACCCCGGACAGCTTGCAAAACACGGCTGTAACTGTCCCAGCGCAAGCTGTTCAGGAAAGCACAGAAACGCGATGTTCGCGTGCTTTTTAGCGCTGCTCGCAAGAAGCCTCCGGAGCAGGCACTTCTCGTGCAGCAACACCGTGCCTGCTACGATCTTTCCTAGCCTCTTTTCCTCCGGGCAGCCGGCTTGAGCTGATGTGAAGTGTTGGTGGCAAATCATCCAGAGAAGCGTCGCAATGCTTCTGGGCTGTTAGCAAGAGCTTTCCTTGCTGAGCCTTTCACGTTGGAGATTAGCTGGACATTTGCCGGTTTAGTGCCTTGTTTCTTCTGCGCAGCTTGCACAAAGCTCATTGCGGCTTTCGCGGTTCGAGTTGTGCATCGCCGGAGCTCTGCGGGAAAGAGCGAGAGAAGAGCCGCGAAAGCCTCCGAGTGCGGCCAGCTCGCGTGTAGCCGCGAATGTGCGCTGTTCGCCGGTTGCAGGGCGAGTGCCTTCTGCGCGGCTGCTTCCAAGTTGACGGTAACTGCCAGCGTGCTAGCTGTGTAGGACAGTGAAGAGGCTGACGCGTGTGTGTCCCGTAGAGCTGCTAGAAAGCGTACGTGACGAGCAGGAAGGGCTTTCAGAGCAGCCGGTTCTCGTCTTGCACAGTCGCCACACATCCGCACTTTTAGTGCCTCAGAACCCCGGACAGCTTGCAAAACACGGCTGTAACTGTCCCAGCGCAAGCTGTTCAGGAAAGCACAGAAACGCGATGTTCGCGTGCTTTTAGCGCTGCTCGCAAGAAGCCTCCGGAGCAGGCACTTCTCGTGCAGCAACAACCGTGCCTGCTACGATCTTTCCTAGCCTCTTTTCCTCCGGGCAGCCGGCTTGAGCTGATGTGAAGTGTTGGTGGGCAAATCATCCAGAGAAGCGTCGCAATGCTTCTGGGCTGTTAGCAAGAGCTTTCCTTGCTGAGCCTTTTCACGTTGGAGATTAGCTGGACATTTGCCGGTTTAGTGCCTTGTTTCTTCTGCGCAGCTTGCACAAAGCTCATTGCGGCTTTCGCGGTTCGAGTTGTGCATCGCCGGAGCTCTGCGGGAAAGAGCGAGAGAAGAGCCGCGAAAGCTCCGAGTGCGGCCAGCTCGCGTGTAGCCGCGAATGTGCGCTGTTCGCCGGTTGCAGGGCGAGTGCCTTCTGCGCGGCTGCTTCCAAGTTGACGGTAACTGCCAGCGTGCTAGCTGTGTAGGACAGTGAAGAGGCTGACGCGTGTGTGTCCGTAGAGCTGCTAGAAAGCGTACGTGACGAGCAGGAGGCTTTCAGAGCAGCCGGTTCTCGTCTTGCACAGTCGCCACACATCCGCACTTTAGTGCCTCAGAACCCCGGACAGCTTGCAAAACACGGCTGTAACTGTCCCAGCGCAAGCTGTTCAGGAAAGCACAGAAACGCGATGTTCGCGTGCTTTTAGCGCTGCTCGCAAGAAGCCTCCGGAGCAGGCACTTCTCGTGCAGCAACAACCGTGCCTGCTACGATCTTTCCTAGCCTCTTTTCCTCCGGGCAGCCGGCTTGAGCTGATGTGAAGTGTTGGTGGGCAAATCATCCAGAGAAGCGTCGCAATGCCTTCTGGGCTGTTAGGCAAGAGCTTTCCTTGCTGAGCCTTTTCACGTTGGAGATTAGCTGGACATTTGCGGTTTAGTGCCTTGTTTCTTCTGCGCAGCTTGCACAAAGCTCATTGCGGCTTTCGCGGTTCGAGTTGTGCATCGCCGGAGCTCTGCGGGAAAGAGCGAGAGAAGAGCCGCGAAAGCTCCGAGTGCGGCCAGCTCGCGTGTAGCCGCGAATGTGCGCTGTTCGCCGGTTGCAGGGCGAGTGCCTTCTGCGCGGCTGCTTCCAAGTTGACGGTAACTGCCAGCGTGCTAGCTGTGTAGGACAGTGAAGAGGCTGACGCGTGTGTGTCCGTAGAGCTGCTAGAAAGCGTACGTGACGAGCAGGAAGGGCTTTCAGAGCAGCCGGTTCTCGTCTTGCACAGTCGCCACACATCCGCACTTTTAGTGCCTCAGAACCCCGGACAGCTTGCAAAACACGGCTGTAACTGTCCCAGCGCAAGCTGTTCAGGAAAGCACAGAAACGCGATGTTCGCGTGCTTTTAGCGCTGCTCGCAAGAAGCCTCCGGAGCAGGCACTTCTCGTGCAGCAACAACCGTGCCTGCTACGATCTTTCCTAGCCTCTTTTCCTCCGGGCAGCCGGCTTGAGCTGATGTGAAGTGTTGGTGGGCAAATCATCCAGAGAAGCGTCGCAATGCTTCTGGGCTGTTAGCAAGAGCTTTCCTTGCTGAGCTTTTCACGTTGGAGATTAGCTGGACATTTGCCGGTTTAGTGCCTAGTTTTCTTCTGCGCAGCTTGCACAAAGCTCATGCGGCTTTCGCGGTTCGAGTTGTGCATCGCCGGAGCTCTGCGGGAAAGAGCGAGAGAAGAGCCGCGAAAGCTCGAGTGCGGCCAGCTCGCGTGTAGCCGCGAATGTGCGCTGTTCGCCGGTTGCAGGGCGAGTGCCTTCTGCGCGGCTGCTTCCAAGTTGACGGTAACTGCCAGCGTGCTAGCTGTGTAGGACAGTGAAGAGGCTGACGCGTGTGTGTCCGTAGAGCTGCTAGAAAGCGTACGTGACGAGCAGGAAGGGCTTTCAGAGCAGCCGGTTCTCGTCTTGCACAGTCGCCACACATCCGCACTTTTAGTGCCTCAGAACCCCGGACAGCTTGCAAAACACGGCTGTAACTGTCCCAGCGCAAGCTGTTCAGGAAAGCACAGAAACGCGATGTTCGCGTGCTTTTAGCGCTGCTCGCAAGAAGCCTCCGGAGCAGGCACTTCTCGTGAAGCAACAACCGTGCCTGCTACGATCTTTCCTAGCCTCTTTTCCTCCGGGCAGCCGGCTTGAGCTGATGTGAAGTGTTGGGTGGGCAAATCATCAGAGAAGCGTCGCAATGCTTCTGGGCTGTTAGCAAGAGCTTTCCTTGCTGAGCCTTTTCACGTTGGAGATTAGCTGGACATTTGCCGGTTTAGTGCCTTGTTTCTTCTGCGCAGCTTGCACAAAGCTCATTGCGGCTTTCGCGGTTCGAGTTGTGCATCGCCGGAGCTCTGCGGGAAAGAGCGAGAGAAGAGCCGCGAAAGCTCCGAGTGCGGCCAGCTCGCGTGTAGCCGCGAATGTGCGCTGTTCGCCGGTTGCAGGGCGAGTGCCTTCTGCGCGGCTGCTTCCAAGTTGACGGTAACTGCCAGCGTGCTAGCTGTGTAGGACAGTGAAGAGGCTGACGCGTGTGTGTCCGTAGAGCTGCTAGAAAGCGTACGTGACGAGCAGGAAGGGCTTTCAGAGCAGCCGGTTCTCGTCTTGCACAGTCGCCACACATCCGCACTTTAGTGCCTCAGAACCCCGGACAGCTTGCAAAACACGGCTGTAACTGTCCCAGCGCAAGCTGTTCAGGAAAGCACAGAAACGCGATGTTCGCGTGGCTTTTAGCGCTGCTCGCAAGAAGCCTCCGGAGCAGGCACTTCTCGTGCAGCAACAACCGTGCCTGCTACGATCTTTCCTAGCCTCTTTTCCTCCGGGCAGCCGGCTTGAGCTGATGTGAAGTGTTGGTGGCAAATCATCCAGAGAAGCGTCGCAATGCTTCTGGGCTGTTAGCAAGAGCTTTCCTTGCTGAGCCTTTTTCACGTTGGAGATTAGCTGGACATTTGCCGGTTTAGTGCCTTGTTTCTTCTGCGCAGCTTGCACAAAGCTCATTGCGGCTTTCGCGGTTCGAGTTGTGCATCGCCGGAGCTCTGCGGGAAAGAGCGAGAGAAGAGCCGCGAAAGCTCCGAGTGCGGCCAGCTCGCGTTGTAGCCGCGAATGTGCGCTGTTCGCCGGTTGCAGGGCGAGTGCCTTCTGCGCGGCTGCTTCCAAGTTGACGGTAACTGCCAGCGTGCTAGCTGTGTAGGACAGTGAAGAGGCTGACGCGTGTGTGTCCGTAGAGCTGCTAGAAAGCGTACGTGACGAGCAGGAAGGGCTTTCAGAGCAGCCGGTTCTCGTCTTGCACAGTCGCCACACATCCGCACTTTTAGTGCCTCAGAACCCCGGACAGCTTGCAAAACACGGCTGTAACTGTCCCGGCGCAAGCTGTTCAGGAAAGCACAGAAACGCGATGTTCGCGTGCTTTTAGCGCTGCTCGCAAGAAGCCTCCGGAGCAGGCACTTCTCGTGCAGCAACAACCGTGCCTGCTACGATCTTTCCTAGCCTCTTTTCCTCCGGGCAGCCGCTTGAGCTGATGTGAAGTGTTGGTGGGCAAATCATCCAGAGAAGCGTCGCAATGCTTCTGGGCTGTTAGCAAGAGCTTTCCTTGCTGAGCCTTTTCACGTTGGAGATTAGCTGGACATTTGCCGGTTTAGTGCCTTGTTTCTTCTGCGCAGCTTGCACAAAGCTCATTGCGGCTTTCGCGGTTCGAGTTGTGCATCGCCGGAGCTCTGCGGGAAAGAGCGAGAGAAGAGCCGCGAAAGCTCCGAGTGCGGCCAGCTCGCGTGTAGCCGCGAATGTGCGCTGTTCGCCGGTTGCAGGGCGAGTGCCTTCTGCGCGGCTGCTTCCAAGTTGACGGTAACTGCCAGCGTGCTAGCTGTGTAGGACAGTGAGAGGCTGACGCGTGTGTGTCCGTAGAGCTGCTAGAAAGCGTACGTGACGAGCAGGAAGGGCTTTCAGAGCAGCCCGGTTCTCGTCTTGCACAGTCGCCACACATCCGCACTTTTAGTGCCTCAGAAACCCGGACAGCTTGCAAAACACGCTGTAACTGTCCCGGCGCAAGCTGTTCAGGAAAGCACAGAACGCGATGTTCGCGTGCTTTTAGCGCTGCTCGCAAGAAGCCTCCGGAGCAGCACTTCTCGTGCAGCAACAACCGTGCCTGCTACGATCTTTCCTAGCCTCTTTTCCTCCGGGCAGCCGGCTTGAGCTGATGTGAAGTGTTGGTGGGCAAATCATCCAGAGAAGCGTCGCAATGCTTCTGGGCTGTTAGCAAGAGCTTTCCTTGCTGAGCCTTTCACGTTGGAGATTAGACTGGACATTTGCCGGTTTAGTGCCTTGTTTCTTCTGCGCAGCTTGCACAAAGCTCATTGCGGCTTTCGCGGTTCGAGTTGTGCATCGCCGGAGCTCTGCGGGAAAGAGCGAGGAGAAGAGCCGCGAAAGCTCCGAGTGCGGCCAGCTCGCGTGTAGCCGCGAATGTGCGCTGTTCGCCGGTTGCAGGCGACTGCCTTCTGCGCGGCTGCTTCCAAGTTGACGGTAACTGCAGCGTGCTAAGCTGTGTAGGACAGTGAAGAGGCTGACGCGTGTGTGTCCGTAGAGCTGCTAGAAAGCGTACGTGACGAGCAGGAAGGGCTTTCAGAGCAGCCGGTTCTCGTCCTTGCACAGCGCCACACATCCGCACTTTTAGTGCCTCAGAACCCCGGACAGCTTGCAAAACACGGCTGTAACTGTCCCGGCGCAAGCTGTTCAGGAAAGCACAGAAACGCGATGTTCGCGTGCTTTTAGCGCTGCTCGCAAGAAGCCTCCGGAGCAGGCACTTCTCGTGCAGCAACAACCGTGCCTGCTACGATCTTTCCTAGCCTCTTTTCCTCCGGGCAGCCGGCTTGAGCTGATGTGAAGTGTTGTGGGCAAATCATCCAGAGAAGCGTCGCAATGCTTCTGGGCTGTTAGCAAGAGCTTTCCTTGCTGAGCCTTTTCACGTTGGAGATTAGCTGGACATTTGCCGGTTAGTGCCTTGTTTCTTCTGCGCAGCTTGCACAAAGCTCATTGCGGCTTTCGCGGTTCGAGTTGTGCATCGCCGGAGCTCTGCGGGAAAGAGCGAGAGAAGAGCCGCGAAAGCTCCGAGTGCGGCCAGCTCGCGTGTAGCCGCGAATGTGCGCTGTTCGCCGGTTGCAGGGCGAGTGCCCTTCTGTGCGGCTGCTTCCAAGTTGACGGTAACTGCCAGCGTGCTAGCTGTGTAGGACAGTGAAGAGGCTGACGCGTGTGTGTCCGTAGAGCTGCTAGAAAGGTCGTACGTGACGAGCAGGAAGGGCTTTCAGAGCAGCCGGTTCTCGTCTTGCACAGTCGCCACACATCCGCACTTTTAGTGCCTCAGAACCCCGGACAGCTTGCAAAACACGGCTGTAACTGTCCCAGCGCAAGCTGTTCAGGAAAGCACAGAAACGCGATGTTCGCGTGCTTTTAGCGCTGCTCGCAAGAAGCCTCCGGAGCAGGCACTTCTCGTGCAGCAACAACCGTGCCTGCTACGATCTTTCCTAGCCTCTTTTCCTCCGGGCAGCCGGCTTGAGCTGATGTGAAGTGTTGGTGGGCAAATCATCCAGAGAAGCGTCGCAATGCTTCTGGGCTGTTAGCAAGAGCTTTCCTTGCTGAGCCTTTTCACGTTGGAGATTAGCTGGACATTTGCCGGGTTTAGTGCTTGTTTCTTCTGCGCAGCTTGCACAAAGCTCATTGCGGCTTTCGCGGTTCGAGTTGTGCATCGCCGGAGCTCTGCGGGAAAGAGCGAGAGAAGAGCCGCGAAAGCTCCGAGTGCGGCCAGCTCGCGTGTAGCCGCGAATGTGCGCTGTTCGCCGGTTGCAGGGCGAGTGCCTCTGCGCGGCTGCTTCCAAGTTGACGGTAACTGCCAGCGTGCTAGCTGTGTAGGACAGTGAAGAGGCTGACGCGTGTGTGTCCGTAGAGCTGCTAGAAAGCGTACGTGACGAGCAGGAAGGGCTTTCAGAGCAGCCGGTTCTCGTCTTGCACAGTCGCCACACATCCGCACTTTTAGTGCCTCAGAACCCGGACAGCTTGCAAAACACGGCTGTAACTGTCCCAGCGCAAGCTGTTCAGGAAAGCACAGAAACGCGATGTTCGCGTGCTTTTAGCGCTGCTCGCAAGAAGCCTCCGGAGCAGGCACTTCTCGTGCAGCAACAACCGTGCCTGCTACGATCTTTCCTAGCCTCTTTTCCTCCGGGCAGCCGCTTGAGCTGATGTGAAGTGTTGGTGGGCAAATCATCCAGAGAAGCGTCGCAATGCTTCTGGGCTGTTAGCAAGAGCTTTCCTTGCTGAGCCTTTTCACGTTGGAGATTAGCTGGACATTTGCCGGTTTAGTGCCTTGTTTCTTCTGCGCAGCTTGCACAAAGCTCATTGCGGCTTTCGCGGTTCGAGTTGTGCATCGCCGGAGCTCTGCGGGAAAGAGCGAGAGAAGAGCCGCGAAAGCTCCGAGTGGCGGCCAGCTCGCGTGTAGCCGCGAATGTGCGCTGTTCGCCGGTTGCAGGGCGACTGCCTTCTGCGCGGCTGCTTCCAAGTTGACGGTAACTGCCAGCGTGCTAGCTGTGTAGGACAGTGAAGAGGCTGACGCGTGTGTGTCCGTAGAGCTGCTAGAAAGCGTACGTGACGAGCAGGAAGGGCTTTCAGAGCAGCCGGTTCTCGTCTTGCACAGTCGCCACACATCCGCACTTTTAGTGCCTCAGAACCCCGGACAGCTTGCAAAACACGGCTGTAACTGTCCCAGCGCAAGCTGTTCAGGAAAGCACAGAAACGCGATGTTCGCGTGCTTTTAGCGCTGCTCGCAAGAAGCCTCCGGAGCAGGCACTTCTCGTGCAGCAACAACCGTGCCTGCTACGATCTTTCCTAGCCTCTTTTCCTCCGGGCAGCCGCTTGAGCTGATGTGAAGTGTTGGTGGGCAAATCATCCAGAGAAGCGTCGCAATGCTTCTGGGCTGTTAGCAAGAGCTTTCCTTGCTGAGCCTTTTCACGTTGGAGATTAGCTGGACATTGCCGGTTTAGTGCCTTGTTTCTTCTGCGCAGCTTGCACAAAGCTCATTGCGGCTTTCGCGGTTCGAGTTGTGCATCGCCGGAGCTCTGCGGGAAAGAGCGAGAGAAGAGCCGCGAAAGCTCCCGAGTGCGGCCAGCTCGCGTGTAGCCGCGAATGTGCGCTGTTCGCCGGTTGCAGGGCGAGTGCCTTCTGCGCGGCTGCTTCCAAGTTGACGGTAACTGCCAGCGTGCTAGCTGTGTAGGACAGTGAAGAGGCTGACGCGTGTGTGTCCGTAGAGCTGCTAGAAAGCGTACGTGACGAGCAGGAAGGGCTTTCAGAGCAGCCGGTTCTCGTCTTGCACAGTCGCCACACATCCGCACTTTTAGTGCCTCAGAACCCGGACAGCTTGCAAAACACGGCTGTAACTGTCCCAGCGCAAGCTGTTCAGGAAAGCACAGAAACGCGATGTTCGCGTGCTTTTAGCGCTGCTCGCAAGAAGCCTCCGGAGCAGGCACTTCTCGTGCAGCAACAACCGTGCCTGCTACGATCTTTCCTAGCCTCTTTTCTCCGGGCAGCCGCTTGAGCTGATGTGAAGTGTTGGTGGGCAAATCATCCAGAGAAGCGTCGCAATGCTTCTGGGCTGTTAGCAAGAGCTTTCCTTGCTGAGCCTTTTCACGTTGGAGATTAGCTGGACATTTGCCGGTTTAGTGCCTTGTTTCTTCTGCGCAGCTTGCACAAAGGCTCATTGCGGCTTTCGCGGTTCGAGTTGTGCATCGCCGGAGCTCTGCGGGAAAGAGCGAGAGAAGAGCCGCGAAAGCTCCGAGTGCGGCCAGCTCGCGTGTAGCCGCGAATGTGCGCTGTTCGCCGGTTGCAGGGCGAGTGCCTTCTCGCGCTGCTTCCAAGTTGACGGTAACTGCCAGCGTGCTAGCTGTGTAGGACAGTGAAGAGGCTGACGCGTGTGTGTCCGTAGAGCTGCTAGAAAGCGTACGTGACGAGCAGGAAGGGCTTTCAGAGCAGCCGGTTCTCGTCTTGCACAGTCGCCACACATCCGCACTTTTAGTGCCTCAGAACCCCGGACAGCTTGCAAAACACGGCTGTAACTGTCCCAGCGCAAGCTGTTCAGGAAAGCACAGAAACGCGATGTTCGCGTGCTTTTAGCGCTGCTCGCAAGAAGCCTCCGGAGCAGGCACTTCTCGTGCAGCAACAACCGTGCCTGCTACGATCTTTCTAGCCTCTTTTCCTCGGGCAGCCGGCTTGAGCTGATGTGAAGTGTTGGTGGGCAAATCATCCAGAGAAGCGTCGCAATGCTTCTGGCTGTTAGCAAGAGCTTTCCTTGCTGAGCCTTTTCACGTTGGAGATTAGCTGGACATTTGCGGTTTAGTGCCTTGTTTCTTCTGCGCAGCTTGCACAAAGCTCATTGCGGCTTTCGCGGTTCGAGTTGTGCATCGCCGGAGCTCTGCGGGAAAGAGCGAGAGAAGCCGCGAAAGCTCCGAGTGCGGCCAGCTCGCGTGTAGCCGCGAATGTGCGCTGTTCGCCGGTTGCAGGGCGAGTGCCTTCTGCGCGGCTGCTTCCAAGTTGACGGTAACTGCCAGCGTGCTAGCTGTGTAGGACAGTGAAGAGGCTGACGCGTGTGTGTCCGTAGAGCTGCTAGAAAGCGTACGTGACGAGCAGGAAGGGCTTCAGAGCAGCGGTTCTCGTCTTGCACAGTCGCCACACATCCGCACTTTTAGTGCCTCAGAACCCCGGACAGCTTGCAAAACACGGCTGTAACTGTCCCGGCGCAAGCTGTTCAGGAAAGCACAGAAACGCGATGTTCGCGTGCTTTTAGCGCTGCTCGCAAGAAGCCTCCGGAGCAGGCACTTCTCGTGCAGCAACAACCGTGCCTGCTACGATCTTTCCTAGCCTCTTTTCCTCCGGGCAGCCGGCTTGAGCTGATGTGAAGTTGTTGGTGGGCAAATCATCCAGAGAAGCGTCGCAATGCTTCTGGGCTGTTAGCAAGAGCTTTCCTTGCTGAGCCTTTTCACGTTGGAGATTAGCTGGACATTTGCCGGTTTAGTGCCTTGTTTCTTCTGCGCAGCTTGCACAAAGCTCATTGCGGCTTTCGCGGTTCGAGTTGTGCATCGCCGGAGCTCTGCGGAAAGAGCGGAGAGAAGAGCCGCGAAAGCTCCGAGTGCGGCCAGCTCGCGTGTAGCCGCGAATGTGCGCTGTTCGCCGGTTGCAGGGCGAGTGCCTTCTGCGCGCTGCTTCCAAGTTGACGGTAAACTGCCAGCGTGCTAGCTGTGTAGGACAGTGAAGAGGCTGGACGCGGTGTGTGTCCGTAGAGCTGCTAGAAAGCGTACGTGACGAGCAGGAAGGGCTTTCAGAGCAGCCGGTTCTCGTCTTGCACAGTCGCCACACATCCGCACTTTTAGTGCCTCAGAACCCCGGACAGCTTGCAAAACACGGCTGTAACTGTCCCGGCGCAAGCTGTTCAGGAAAGCACAGAAACGCGATGTTCGCGTGCTTTTAGCGCTGCTCGCAAGAAGCCTCCGGAGCAGGCACTTCTCGTGCAGCAAACAACCGTGCCTGCTACGATCTTTCCTAGCCTCTTTTCCTCCGGGCAGCCGGCTTGAGCTGATGTGAAGTGTTTGGTGGGCAAAATCATCCAGAGAAGCGTCGCAATGCTTCTGGGGCTGTTAGCAAGAGCTTTCCTTGCTGAGCCTTTTCACGTTGGAGATTAGCTGGACATTTGCCGGTTTAGTGCCTTGTTTCTTCTGCGCAGCTTGCACAAAGCTCATTGCGGCCTTTCGCGGTTCGAGTTGTGCATCGCCGGAGCTCTGCGGGAAAGAGCGAGAGAAGAGCCGCGAAAGCTCCGAGTGCGGCCAGCTCGCGTGTAGCCGCGAATGTGCGCTGTTCGCCGGTTGCAGGGCGACTGCCTTCTGCGCGGCTGCTTCCAAGTTGACGGTAACTGCCAGCGTGCTAGCTGTGTAGGACAGTGAAGAGGCTGACGCGTGTGTGTCCGTAGAGCTGCTAGAAAGCGTACGTGACGAGCAGGAAGGGCTTTCAGAGCAGCCGGTTCTCGTCTTGCACAGTCGCCACACATTCCGCACTTTTAGTGCCTCAGAACCCGGACAGCTTGCAAAACACGGCTGTAACTGTCCCGGCGCAAGCTGTTCAGGAAAGCACAGAAACGCGATGTTCGCGTGCTTTTAGCGCTGCTCGCAAGAAGCCTCCGGAGCAGGCACTTTCTCGTGCAGCAACAACCGTGCCTGCTACGATCTTTCCTAGCCTCTTTTCCTCCGGGCAGCCGGCTTGAGCTGATGTGAAGTGTTGGTGGGCAAATCATCCAGAGAAGCGTCGCAATGCTTCTGGGCTGTTAGCAAGAGCTTTCCTTGCTGAGCCTTTTCACGTTGGAGATTAGCTGGACATTTGCCGGTTTAGTGCCTTGTTTCTTCTGCGCAGCTTGCACAAAGCTCATTGCGGCTTTCGCGGTTCGAGTTGTGCATCGCCGGAGCTCTGCGGGAAAGAGCGAGAGAGAAGAGCCGCGAAAGCTCCGAGTGCGGCCAGCTCGCGTGTAGCCGCGAATGTGCGCTGTTCGCCGGTTGCAGGGCGACTGCCTTCTGCGCGGCTGCTTCCAAGTTGACGGTAACTGCCAGCGTGCTAGCTGTGTAGGACAGTGAAGAGGCTGACGCGTGTGTGTCCGTAGAGCTGCTAGAAAGCGTACGTGACGAGCAGGAAGGGCTTTCAGAGCAGCCGGTTCTCGTCTTGCACAGTCGCCACACATCCGCACTTTTAGTGCCTCAGAACCCCGGACAGCTTGCAAAACACGGCTGTAACTGTCCCAGCGCAAGCTGTTCAGGAAAGCACAGAAACGCGATGTTCGCGTGCTTTTAGCGCTGCTCGCAAGAAGCCTCCGGAGCAGGCACTTCTCGTGCAGCAACAACCGTGCCTGCTACGATCTTTCCTAGCCTCTTTTCCTCCGGGCAGCCGGCTTGAGCTGATGTGAAGTGTTGGTGGGCAAATCATCCAGAGAAGCGTCGCAATGCTTCTGGGCTGTTAGCAAGAGCTTTCTTGCTGAGCCTTTTCACGTTGGAGATTAGCTGGACATTTGCCGGTTTAGTGCCTTGTTTCTTCTGCGCAGCTTGCACAAAGCTCATTGCGGCTTTCGCGGTTCGAGTTGTGCATCGCCGGAGCTCTGCGGGAAAGAGCGAGAGAAGAGCCGCGAAAGCTCCGAGTGCGGCCAGCTCGCGTGTAGCCGCGAATGTGCGCTGTTCGCCGGTTGCAGGGCGAGTGCCTTCTGCGCGGCTGCTTCCAAGTTGACGGTAACTGCCAGCGTGCTAGCTGTGTAGGACAGTGAAGAGGCTGACGCGTGTGTGTCCGTAGAGCTGCTAGAAAGCGTACGTGACGAGCAGGAAGGGCTTTCAGAGCAGCCGGTTCTCGTCTTGCACAGTCGCCACACATCCGCACTTTTAGTGCCTCAGAACCCCGGACAGCTTGCAAAACACGGCTGTAACTGTCCCAGCGCAAGCTGTTCAGGAAAGCACAGAAACGCGATGTTCGCGTGCTTTTAGCGCTGCTCGCAAGAAGCCTCCGGAGCAGGCACTTCTCGTGCAGCAACAACCGTGCCTGCTACGATCTTTCCTAGCCTCTTTTCCTCCGGGCAGCCGGCTTGAGCTGATGTGAAGTGTTGGTGGGCAAATCATCCAGAGAAGCGTCGCAATGCTTCTGGGCTGTTAGCAAGAGCTTTCCTTGCTGAGCCTTTTCACGTTGGAGATTAGCTGGACATTTGCCGTTTAGTGCCTTGTTTCTTCTGCGCAGCTTGCACAAAGCTCATTGCGGCTTTCGCGGTTCGAGTTGTGCATCGCCGGAGCTCTGCGGGAAAGAGCGAGAGAAGAGCCGCGAAAGCTCCGAGTGCGGCCAGCTCGCGTGTAGCCGCGAATGTGCGCTGTTCGCCGGTTGCAGGGCGACTGCCTTCTGCGCGGCTGCTTCCAAGTTGACGGTAACTGCCAGCGTGCTAGCTGTGTAGGACAGTGAAGAGGCTGACGCGTGTGTGTCCGTAGAGCTGCTAGAAAGCGTACGTGACGAGCAGGAAGGGCTTTCAGAGCAGCCGGTTCTCGTCTTGCACAGTCGCCACACATCCGCACTTTAGTGCCTCAGAACCCCGGACAGCTTGCAAAACACGGCTGTAACTGTCCCGGCGCAAGCTGTTCAGGAAAGCACAGAAACGCGATGTTCGCGTGCTTTTAGCGCTGCTCGCAAGAAGCCTCCGGAGCAGGCACTTCTCGTGCAGCAACAACCGTGCCTGCTACGATCTTTCCTAGCCTCTTTTCCTCCGGGCAGCCGGCTTGAGCTGATGTGAAGTGTTGGTGGGCAAATCATCCAGAGAAGCGTCGCAATGCTTCTGGGCTGTTAGCAAGAGCTTTCCTTGCTGAGCCTTTTCACGTTGGAGATTAGCTGGACATTTGCCGGTTTAGTGCCTTGTTTCTTCTGCGCAGCTTGCACAAAGCTCATTGCGGCTTTCGCGGTTCGAGTTGTGCATCGCCGGAGCTCTGCGGGAAAGAGCGAGAGAAGAGCCGCGAAAGCTCCGAGTGCGGCCAGCTCGCGTGTAGCCGCGAATGTGCGCTGTTCGCCGGTTGCAGGGCGACTGCCTTCTGCGCGGCTGCTTCAAGTTGACGGTAACTGCCAGCGTGCTAGCTGTGTAGGACAGTGAAGAGGCTGACGCGTGTGTGTCCGTAGAGCTGCTAGAAAGCGTACGTGACGAGCAGGAAGGGCTTTCAGAGCAGCCGGTTCTCGTCTTGCACAGTCGCCACACATCCGCACTTTTAGTGCCTCAGAACCCCGGACAGCTTGCAAAACACGGCTGTAACTGTCCCGGCGCAAGCTGTTCAGGAAAGCACAGAAACGCGATGTTCGCGTGCTTTTAGCGCTGCTCGCAAGAAGCCTCCGGAGCAGGCACTTCTCGTGCAGCAACAACCGTGCCTGCTACGATCTTTCCTAGCCTCTTTTCCTCCGGGCAGCCGGCTTGAGCTGATGTGAAGTGTTGGTGGGCAAATCATCCAGAGAAGCGTCGCAATGCTTCTGGGCTGTTAGCAAGAGCTTTCCTTGCTGAGCCTTTTCACGTTGGAGATTAGCTGGACATTTGCCGGTTTAGTGCCTTGTTTCTTCTGCGCAGCTTGCACAAAGCTCATTGCGGCTTTCGCGGTTCGAGTTGTGGCATCGCCGGAGCTCTGCGGGAAAGAGCGAGAGAAGAGCCGCGAAAGCTCCGAGTGCGGCCAGCTCGCGTGTAGCCGCGAATGTGCGCTGTTCGCCGGTTGCAGGGCGACTGCCTTCTGCGCGGCTGCTTCCAAGTTGACGGTAACTGCCAGCGTGCTAGCTGTGTAGGACAGTGAAGAGGCTGACGCGTGTGTGTCCGTAGAGCTGCTAGAAAGCGTACGTGACGAGCAGGAAGGGCTTTCAGAGCAGCCGGTTCTCGTCTTGCACAGTCGCCACACATCCGCACTTTTAGTGCCTCAGAACCCCGGACAGCTTGCAAAACACGGCTGTAACTGTCCCAGCGCAAGCTGTTCAGGAAAGCACAGAAACGCGATGTTCGCGTGCTTTTAGCGCTGCTCGCAAGAAGCCTCCGGAGCAGGCACTTCTCGTGCAGCAACAACCGTGCCTGCTACGATCTTTCCTAGCCTCTTTTCCTCCGGGCAGCCGGCTTGAGCTGATGTGAAGTGTTGGTGGGCAAATCATCCAGAGAAGCGTCGCAATGCTTCTGGGCTGTTAGCAAGGAGCTTTCCTTGCTGAGCCTTTTCACGTTGGAGATTAGCTGGACATTTGCCGGTTTAGTGCCTTGTTTCTTCTGCGCAGCTTGCACATAAGCTCATTGCGGCTTTCGCGGTTCGAGTTGTGCATCGCCGGAGCTCTGCGGGAAAGAGCGAGAGAAGAGCCGCGAAAGCTCCGAGTGCGGCCAGCTCGCGTGTAGCCGCGAATGTGCGCTGTTCGCCGGTTGCAGGGCGAGTGCCTTCTGCGCGGCTGCTTCCAAGTTGACGGTAACTGCCAGCGTGCTAGCTGTGTAGGACAGTGAAGAGGCTGACGCGTGGTGTGTCCGTAGAGCTGCTAGAAAGCGTACGTGACGAGCAGGAAGGGCTTTCAGAGCAGCCGGTTCTCGTCTTGCACAGTCGCCACACATCCGCACTTTTAGTGCCTCAGAACCCCGGACAGCTTGCAAAACACGGCTGTAACTGTCCCAGCGCAAGCTGTTCAGGAAAGCACAGAAACGCGATGTTCGCGTGCTTTTAGCGCTGCTCGCAAGAAGCCTCCGGAGCAGGCACTTCTCGTGCAGCAACAACCGTGCCTGCTACGATCTTTCCTAGCCTCTTTTCCTCCGGCAGCCGGCTTGAGCTGATGTGAAGTGTTGGTGGGCAAATCATCCAGAGAAGCGTCGCAATGCTTCTGGGCTGTTAGCAAGAGCTTTCCTTGCTGAGCCTTTTCACGTTGGAGATTAGCTGGACATTTGCCGGTTTAGTGCCTTGTTTCTTCTGCGCAGCTTGCACAAAGCTCATTGCGGCTTTCGCGGTTCGAGTTGTGCATCGCCGGAGCTCTGCGGGAAAGAGCGAGAGAAGAGCGCGAAAGCTCCGAGTGCGGCCAGCTCGCGTGTAGCCGCGAATGTGCGCTGTTCGCCGGTTGCAGGGCGACTGCCTTCTGCGCGGCTGCTTCCAAGTTGACGGTAACTGCCAGCGTGCTAGCTGTGTAGGACAGTGAAGAGGCTGACGCGTGTGTGTCCGTAGAGCTGCTAGAAAGCGTACGTGACGAGCAGGAAGGGCTTTCAGAGCAGCCGGTTCTCGTCTTGCACAGTCGCCACACATCCGCACTTTTAGTGCCTCAGAACCCCGGACAGCTTGCAAAACACGGCTGTAACTGTCCCAGCGCAAGCTGTTCAGGAAAGCACAGAAACGCGATGTTCGCGTGCTTTTAGCGCTGCTCGCAAGAAGCCTCCGGAGCAGGCACTTCTCGTGCAGCAAACAACCGTGCCTGCTACGATCTTTCCTAGCCTCTTTTCCTCCGGGCAGCCGGCTTGAGCTGATGTGAAGTGTTGGTGGGCAAATCATCCAGAGAAGCGTCGCAATGCTTCTGGGCTGTTAGCAAGAGCTTTCCTTGCTGAGCCTTTTCACGTTGGAGATTAGCTGGACATTTGCCGGTTTAGTGCCTTGTTTCTTCTGCGCAGCTTGCACAAAGCTCATTGCGGCTTTCGCGGTTCGAGTTGTGCATCGCCGGAGCTCTGCGGGAAAGAGCGAGAGAAGAGCCGCGAAAGCTCCGAGTGCGGCCAGCTCGCGTGTAGCCGCGAATGTGCGCTGTTCGCCGGTTGCAGGGCGAGTGCCTTCTGCGCGGCTGCTTCCAAGTTGACGGTAACTGCCAGCGTGCTAGCTGTGTAGGACAGTGAAGAGGCTGACGCGTGTGTGTCCGTAGAGCTGCTAGAAAGCGTACGTGACGAGCAGGAAGGGCTTTCAGAGCAGCCGGTTCTCGTCTTGCACAGTCGCCACACATCCGCACTTTTAGTGCCTCAGAACCCCGGACAGCTTGCAAAACACGGCTGTAACTGTCCCAGCGCAAGCTGTTCAGGAAAGCACAGAAACCGCGATGTTCGCGTGCTTTTAGCGCTGCTCGCAAGAAGCCTCCGGAGCAGGCACTTCTCGTGCAGCAACAACCGTGCCTGCTACGATCTTTCCTAGCCTCTTTTCCTCCGGGCAGCCGGCTTGAGCTGATGTGAAGTGTTGGTGGGCAAATCATCCAGAGAAGCGTCGCAATGCTTCTGGGCTGTTAGCAAGAGCTTTCCTTGCTGAGCCTTTTCACGTTGGAGATTAGCTGGACATTTGCCGGTTTAGTGCCTTGTTTCTTCTGCGCAGCTTGCACAAAGCTCATTGCGGCTTTCGCGGTTCGAGTTGTGCATCGCCGGAGCTCTGCGGGAAAGAGCGAGAGAAGAGCCGCGAAAGCTCCGAGTGCGGCCAGCTCGCGTGTAGCCGCGAATGTGCGCTGTTCGCCGGTTGCAGGGCGAGTGCCTTCTGCGCGGCTGCTTCCAAGTTGACGGTAACTGCCAGCGTGCTAGCTGTGTAGGACAGTGAAGAGGCTGACGCGTGTGTGTCCGTAGAGCTGCTAGAAAGCGTACGTGACGAGCAGGAAGGGCTTTCAGAGCAGCCGGTTCTCGTCTTGCACAGTCGCCACACATCCGCACATTTTAGTGCCTCAGAACCCCGGACAGCTTGCAAAACACGGCTGTAACTGTCCCAGCGCAAGCTGTTCAGGAAAGCACAGAAACGCGATGTTCGCGTGCTTTTAGCGCTGCTCGCAAGAAGCCTCCGGAGCAGGCACTTCTCGTGCAGCAACAACCGTGCCTGCTACGATCTTTCCTAGCCTCTTTTCCTCCGGGCAGCCGGCTTGAGCTGATGTGAAGTGTTGGTGGGCAAATCATCCAGAGAAGCGTCGCAATGCTTCTGGGCTGTTAGCAAGAGCTTTCCTTGCTGAGCCTTTTCACGTTGGAGATTAGCTGGACATTTGCCGGTTTAGTGCCTTGTTTCTTCTGCGCAGCTTGCACAAAGCTCATTGCGGCTTTCGCGGTTCGAGTTGTGCATCGCCGGAGCTCTGCGGGAAAGAGCGAGAGAAGAGCCGCGAAAGCTCCGAGTGCGGCCAGCTCGCGTGTAGCCGCGAATGTGCGCTGTTCGCCGGTTGCAGGGCGAGTGCCTTCTGCGCGGCTGCTTCCAAGTTGACGGTAACTGCCAGCGTGCTAGCTGTGTAGGACAGTGAAGAGGCTGACGCGTGTGTGTCCGTAGAGCTGCTAGAAAGCGTACGTGACGAGCAGGAAGGGCTTTCAGAGCAGCCGGTTCTCGTCTTGCACAGTCGCCACACATCCGCACTTTTAGTGCCTCAGAACCCCGGACAGCTTGCAAAACACGGCTGTAGCTGTCCCAGCGCAAGCTGTTCAGGAAAGCACAGAGACGCGATGTTCGCGTGCTTTTAGCGCTGCTCGCAAGAAGCCTCCGGAGCAGGCACTTCTCGTGCGGCAACAACCGTGCCTGGCTCCTTGCAACAACCGTGCAATGTCACCTGGGCGCCCACTGAAAAAAAAACCCCGAAAAATCACAAATGTCAGACGATTACGCCCACACCAAAAGTGCCAGCCAGTCAAGCTCTTGCTGTTCCTCACCGGCCATTCCTAGCGCATCTACAGCACAACAGACATCGGGGCTCCGGGCTTCCCTCTGACCAACAGGGCTTCGACGTTTACCACCAGCTCCAATTGGGCGCCCACTGAAAGTAAAACCCCGAAAAATGACGAACGTCGGATGATTGCTCCCACACCGAAAGTGCCAGCCAGTCAAGCTCTTGCTGCTCCTCACTGGCCATTGGCAGCGCATCTACAGCACCACAGACATCGGGGCCCCGGGCTTTCCCTGACGAACACGGCTTCGACGTTTACCACCAGCTGCACCTGGGCGCCCACTGAAAGTAAAACTCCGAAAAATCACGAACATCGGACGATTGCTCCCACACCGAAAGTTCCAGCAACTCAAGCTCTTGCTGCTCCTCCCCGGCCATTGGAGGCGCATCTACAGCACCAGAGACATCGGGGCTCCGGGCTTTCCCTGACGAACACGGCTTCGACGTTTACCACCAGCTGAACCTGGGCGCCCACTGAAAAAACTTCCTTAAAAATCACAAACGTCTGACGATTGCTCCCACACCTTAAGTGCCAGCCTAGTAAGCTCTTGCTGCTCCTCACCGGCCATTGGCAGAGCATCTACAGCACCACAGAGATCAAGGCTCCGGGCTTTCCCTGACCAACAGGGCTTTGACATTTACCACCCGCTGCACCTGGGCGCCCACTGAAAGTAAAACCCCGAAAAATCACGAAGGTCGGACGATTGCGCCCACACCAAAAGTGCCAGCCAGTCAAGCTCTTGCTGCTCCTCACCGGCCATTGGCAGCGCATCTACAGCACCACAGATATCGGGGCTCCGGCCTTTCCCTGAGGAACAGGGCTTCGACGTTTACCACCAGCTGCACCTGGGCGCCCACTGAAAGTAAAACCCCTGATAATAACAAACGTCGGACGATTGCTCCCACACCGAAAGTGCCAGACTGTCAAGCTCTTGCTGCTCCTCACCCCCCATTCCCAGCGCATCTACAGCACCACAGATATCGGGGCTACGGGCTTTCCCTGACCAACAGGGCTTCAAGATTTACCACCAGCTGCACCTGGGCGCCCACTGAAAAAAACCCCGAAAAATCACGAACATCAGACGATTGCTCCCACACCGAAAGTGCCAGCCAGTCAAGCTCTTGCTGCTCCTCCCCGGCCATTGGCAGCGCATCTACAGCACCACAGACATCGGGGCTCCGGGCTTTCCCTGACCTACAGGGCTTCGACATATCCCACCAGCTGAACCTGGGCGCCCACTGAAAACAATCCCCAGAAATCACGAACATCGGACTATTGCTCCCACACAGAAAGTGCCAGACTGTCAAGCTCTTGCTGCTCCTCACCGGCCATTGGCAGCGCATCTACAGCACCACAGACATCGGGGCTCTGGGCTTTCCCTGACGAACAGGGCTTCAACGTTTACCACCAGCTGCACCTGGGCGCCCACTGAAAAAAAACCCCCAAAAATCACGAACGTCGGACGATTGCTCCCACACCGAAAGTGCCAGCCAGTAAAGCTCTTGCTGCTCCTCGTCGGCCATTGGCAGCGCATCTACAGCACCACAGACATCGGGGCTACGGGCTTTCCCTGACGAACAGGCCTTCAACATTTACCACCAGCTGCACCTGGGCGCCCACTGAAAGTAAAACCCAAAAAATCACGAACATCGGACGATTGCTCCCACACCTTAAGTGCCAGCCAGTCAAGCTCTTGCTGCTCCTCACCCCCCATTCCCAGCGCATCTACAGCACCAGAGATATCGGGGCTCCGGGCTTTCCCTGACGAACAGGGCTTCAACATTTACCACCAGCTGCACCTGGGCGCCCACTGAAAAAAAAAAACCCGAAAAATCACGAACATCAGACGATTGCTCCGACACCAAAAGTGCCAGCATGTCACCCACTTGCTGCTCCTCCCCAGCCTTTGGCAGCGCATCTACAGCACCACAGACATCGGGGCTCCGGGCTTTCCCTGACCAACAGGGCTTCGACATATACCACCAGCTGAACCTGGGCGCCCACTGAAAATAATCCCCAGAAATCACAAACGTTGGACGATTGCTCCCACACAGAAAGTGCCAGCCAGTAAAGCTCTTGCTGCTCCTCCCCGGCCATTGGCAGCGCATCTACAGCACCACAGACATCGGGGCTCCGGGCTTTCCCTGACCAACAGGGCTTCGACGTTTACCACCAGCTTGAAATGGGCACCCACTGAAAGTAAAATCCCAAAAAATGACGAACGTCGGACGATTGCTCCCACTCCGAAAGTGCCAGCAACACAAGCTCTTGCTGCTCGTCCCCAGCCATTGGCAGCGCATCTACAGCACCACAGACATCGGGGCTCCGGGCTTTCCCTGATCAACAGGGCTTCGACATTTACGACCCGCTGCACCTGGGCTCCCACTTCAAAAAACCCTGAAAAATCAAAAACATCGGACGTTTACGCCCACACCGAAAGTGCCAGCAACACTAGCTCTTGATGCTCCTCACGGGCCATTGGCAGCGCATCTACAGCACCACAGACATCGGGGCTCCGGGCTTTCCCTGACCAACAGGGCTTCGACGGGAACCAACAGCTGAACCTGGGCTCCCACTGAAAAAAAACCCCGAAAAATCACGAACGTTGGACGATTGCTCCCACACCGAAAGTGCCACCCAGTCAAGCTCTTGCTGCTCCTCCCCGGCCATTGGCAACGCATCTACAGCACCACAGACATCGGGGCTCTGGGCTTTCCCTGACCAACAGGGCTTCGATGTTTACCACCAGCTGCACCTGGGCGCCCACTGAAAAAAATCGCAAAAAATCACAAACGTCCGACGATTGCTCCCACACCGAAAGTGCTAGCCTGTTAAGCTCTTGCTGCTCCTCATGGGCCATTGGCAGCGCATCTGCAGCACCACAGACATCGGGGCTCCGGGCTTTCCCTGACCAACAGGGCTTCGACGTTTACCACCAGCTCGAAATGGGCACCCACTGAAAGGAAAATCCCAAAAAATCACGAACGTCGGACGATTGCTCCCACACCGAAAATGCCAGCAACACAAGCTCTTGCTGCTCCTCACCGGCCATTGGAGGCGCATCTACAGCACCACAGACATCGGGGCTCCGGGCTTTCCCTGACCAACAGGGCTTCGACGTTTACCACCAGCTGCACCTGGGCACACACTGAAAAAAAACCCCCGAAAAATCACGAACATTGGACGATTGCTCCCACACCGAAAGTGCCAGCCAGTCAAGCTCTTGCTGCTCCTCACCGGCAATTGGCAGCGCATCTACAGCACCACAGACATCGGGGCTCCGGGCTTTCCCTGACCAACAGGGCTTCGACGTTTACCACCAGCTGCACCTGGCGCCCACTGAAAGTAAAACCCCAAAAAATCACGAACGTCGGACGATTGCTCCCACACAGAAAGTGCCAGCCTGTCAAGCTCTTGCTGCTCCTCCCCGGCCATTGGCAGCGCATCTACAGCACCACAGACATCGGGGCTCCGGGCTTTCCCTGACAAACAGGGCTTTGATGTTTACCACCAGCTGCACCTGGGCGCCCACTGAAAACAAACCCCGAAAAATCACGAACGTCGGACGATTGCTCCCACACCGAAAGTGCCAGACTGTCAAGCTCTGGCTGCTCCTCCCCGGCCATTGGCAGCGCATCTACAGCACCACAGACATCGGGGCTCTGGGCTTTCCCTGACGAACAGGGCTTCGACGTTTAACACCAGCTGCACCTGGGCGCCCACTGAAAAAACACCCCCAAAAATCACGATCGTCGGACGATTGCTCCCACACCAAAAGTGCCAGCCAGTCAAGCTCTTGCAGCTCCTCACCGGCCATTGGCAGCGCATCTACAGCACCACAGACATTGGGGCTCTGGGCTTTCCCTGACCAACAGGGCTTCGACGTTTACCACCAGCTCCAAATGGGCGCCCACTGAAAGTAAAACCCCAATAAATCACGAACGTTGGACGATTGCTCCCACACCGAAAGTGCCAGCCAGTAAAGCTCTTGCTGCTCGTCCCCAGCCATTGGCGGCACATCTACAGCACCACAGATATCGGGGCTCTGGGCTTTCCCTGACCAACAGGGCTTCGACATTTACCACACGCTGCACCTGGGCGCCCACTGATAAAAACAACGAAAAATCACGAGCATCGGAACATTGCTCCCACACTGAAAGTGCCAGCAACACAAGCTCTTGCTGCTCCTCCCCAGCCATTCCCAGCGCATCTACAGCACCACAGACATCGGGGCTCTGTGCTTTCCCTGACCAACAGGGCTTTGACGTTTACCACCAGCTGAACCTGGGCGCCCACTGAAAACAATCCCCAGAAATCACAAAAGTCGGATGATTGCTCCCACACCGAAAATGCCAGCAACACAAGCTCTTGCTGCTCCTCCCCGGCCATTGGAGGCGCATCTACAGCACCACAGATATCGGGGCTCCGGGCTTTCCCTGACGAACAGGGCTTTGATGTTTACCACCAGCTGCACCTGGGCGCCCACTAAAAAAAAACCCTGAAAAATCACGAACGTCGGACGATTGCTCCCACACAGAAAGTGCCACCCAGTCAAGCTCTTGTTGCTCCTCACCGGCCATTGGCAGCGCACCTACTGCACCACAGACTGGAACATAGCTCTGGATATGATGACTAATGCTGTGCTGGAGAGCGAGTAAAAATCTCTTTGGCATTCATTTAAATAGCCCACAGTATCAAAGTTCATATAGCCCACAGTATCAAAGCCACATCATCTGATAGTCGCACTCTTAACACTGATACTAAAATCACCCCACTGATGTAATCAAAAATGCGCTGTGGCTCTTTCTAAAAGGAAGATTAGCTATGGTCTACAGTTTTTACTGCTTTTTTAAAAGATGTGTTTATATGTTGATTACCTAGTAAGGCCATTTCAGTTTAGCACACTGTTTATATGCATGTGTAGCTGTAGCCAAATAGGTAAATCCGTGAACTCTACGCATGGTTTATTAGATCTAGCATGCTCAACAAGTTTGCTACACCAAGAATTAAGCATGCAGACTATCTTTCTAACTAGTCACCACATGATAGGGTAATAGATGTGCTTTACAGACTCCAGCTGGATACAAGAAAAGCAGAACAAAACTACACAACATTCAGTGGAAAAATATAAGTGCTCTTATTTGAATGACACGCTGGAATAAATTCAAATCACGTGGTGGCAACTGTGGCTTAGTCCATTCTCTCAAATGTTTAATAAAGCACCTCAGAAAACTGTCCAACCCACATGGAGCAAGCAAGGAGCTTAAATTAGTGCTAAGGAAAATCATCCTTGTTACCGGTTTGATAATAGTTACTATTTCAAGGTTTTACTTCTTCCTTTTGACCCTCCTTCCTTCCCAGAGGATGCTGATTAACATGCATGGTAGTAAGTTCCATACCCTTTTAGCCACACAGCTACAGTGGTGTCTTCTGCTATTCTTCCTGATGCAAGAGAAGCTTGGAAACCAGTCCCAGTACAGCCTCGAGGCTGTGACAGATATGCTCAGCTCCTTAATCAAGTTGGCTGTACTTTGTTTCAGCCTGGTAAAGGAGCAACAGGCCTCATGATCGAACATGAACCCATGGGCATAATAGCCCCAAACCATGGACAAGGGTGTGAAACTGGTTTAAACCAGATTATTAGAGACCCCCAAGTAAAAAAAAAAAAGATGCATGTACCTGTGGTTTGACCAGCAGTTGACTATTTCACACTATAAATATTAGCAGCCTCAAAGAGACCTTGAGCTTCCCCTCCATAGCAACTGGCTGCATGGCGGTGATCTCCCCTTGACCGTTTCCTGGGACACATGGACTACTGGCATGTTTGGAACAATTGGGCATTCGCCCAGAAAAAAAAAGAAACGAGGTGAAAAAAAATAAAAAACTCATCAGATGGTGAGTACTCCACTTTCTAAATTGCTTGTGGATTCCTCTGCTCCGCCCTGTGCACTCCCTCCTTTTGCTCCTCCCTCTCCTCTAGAAACGCATCCCCTCATTGCTCACCTAACGCCTAACCCTGCTGCCATGCAAGCTGCTGCGGGAGGTGCCACTGCCCCCATGGGTGCGGGCGCTGATGCTCCTGCGCCAGTCTTGTATGCATGCGCTCAGTGACCCTGCAACCCAGGAGACGCGGCGCTTTGGGGAAGCAAAATGCCCTGTCTTCGAGAGGAGGCTGAGCGATGTGCTGAACTCTTTCCCAGTATCTGTATGGGGCACAACCCCTCGTATTTGGTGTTCAAATACTGTTCAAAGAGTTATTTGGAGCAAATGAGAGAGAGGGGATATTTGAAAAGGATGCTGAACTGACTTGACAAGCCGGAGGGGGACACCAGCCATTCCCAGCTGCTGATTCCCATTGTGATGATAATGCAGCAAGTGGCATAGCAAACTGACAGACCACGGGTTGGAACTAAATAAAGGCAATCAGAGCATGCAAGGAAAAGGGGCACAAACTGGTCTAAAGGGCAAGAACATCAACAACAACTGGATGAGCACCCCAGTGACTTTTGGGCTGAGAAAAACCCTCCTAAAACACAGGGGAATGATGGAGCAGAATTTTAATGATGCATTGACTGCTAGGATATTTGTAGACCAAGCCACTGCTGACATCCATAATGATTTTAAGGATCACGTGTAAGGGTGGCAAGGAGAAAAGCTGAAAAAAAACTTCTGAGCATTGCAATATTTGTTTTTGATGGTAGAGATGAAAAGAAGAAACACAAGTTAGAGAGGGTAAGGTGAAAGGAGAGACAGCAAGAGGCCAGTCTGCTTGCAGCAGCAATTGTTCAAGGAATGTGAGGGTGAGTCCGAGGCAGAGATCTGTCTCTAGAGACCACCAGGACCTGAGGGGGATCGGCAGAAAGGTACGGGGAGAGGAGCTGACGACGGATTAGGTGGTGACTGGAATGATCGTTGTAACTACTGTGGGGAGCAAGGACACTGGAAAAGAGAATGTCCTGTGAGGCCGAGGGGAAGATCAGATGAATACTGCCGAACAGCAATGGCAGGAGGGAGGGGACTTAGAAGAATCTCGGGGTCTGTACAGGTTTTGAACTACTAAACTGAAACATAAGGGTCAAATTGTGGGAAAAATAGAAGATAAGGAAATAGCTATAAAAGTTGTTGTCCTGGTTCTGGCTAGGATATGTGGGTAGCTAGGGTCTGGCGACCGGAAGATATCGCGCTGTACGGAAAGATAGGGTCTCTCTCCTGATGACCAATAGCGGTCAGTTTGTGATGCAAGCAGACGGAAATAACGTTGTAAACCTAAGCTATATAAGGTCGTGTTACCCCTCAATAAACGCCATTTGCCGTCCACCACACTGGTGTCAGCGAGCTGATGGACCGAGCGGCCTGGGGTTGGTCGCCGTGCCGTTCCTGAACCAGGTCGCCACGCCAACAAAGGCAACAAGTGGTGCCGAAACCCGGGAAGTCGCGTGGATGGGTGAACGGTGGCCGGAGCGGCAGGACCAGCCCGGCGGGGAGGACGCTCCCGGACCAACAAGGAGGATGGAAGCCCTTGTGAAGGTCGTATCACAATTACATAAGCAGTGGGGTATTGATTGTAAGCCCAAAGATTTTACTCTCGCAGTTGCGAGGCTTTTACAAATTGGGGTCATTGACCAGCCGGTGGATATTCTCCACCCTGAAGTGTGGGATAAATGCACTAAAGCATTAACCGAGGAGACGATGTCCTCGGGTAGCGGGTGTCGTAGTTCAGCCCCGATCGGACCAGACTACGCAGTCTCTCTCTCACTCCCCCACCCTCCGAGAGAACAGGGAGAGAAAATATAAGGAAAAACGGCTCGAGGTTTGAGATAAGGACAGGGAGAAATCCTTAAAGTTACCGTCACGGGCAAAACAGACTCGACTTGGGGAAAACGATTCATTTATTACTACAAACAGCAGGATAATGAGACAGAGAACAAGATAACCTCCCTCCACCCCTCCCTCTTCCCAAGCTTAACATTATCTCTACTACCTTCCCCTCCCGAGCGGCACAGGGGGAAAGAGGGAATGGGGGTTGTGGTCAGTTCATCACATGTTTTTTACGCCGCTGCTTCATGGTTGGGGGAAGAACTCCTCACATTCCTCCCCTGCTCCAGCATGGGGTCCCTCCCACGGGCCACAGTCCTTCGTGGAACTGCTCCGGCGTGGGTCGTCTCTTCCACGGGTGCAGTCCCTCTAGAACAGCTGTCCCAGCGGGCCCTCCACGGGCCACAGCTGCCTTCAGGCATCCACCTCCCCCGGTATGGGGTCCTTCACGGGCTCCAAGTGGATCTCTGCTCCTCTGTGGACCTCCATGGGCTGCAGGGGGACAACCTGCTCCACCATGGTCGTCACCACAGGCTGCAGGGGAATCTTGGCCAGGAGCCACATTACTCCTCCCCCTCCCTCTGAACTGACCTTGGCGTCTGCAGCCGTTCCTCACAACAGGCTGGTAGATGTCTCTCAGATCTTTTTTTACATCTTATTCACTTCTCATCTCCTCTCCACTTCTTGCAGCCGGGCTGGACCGAGTCAGGCCCAGTCGGCTGCCTGGCGAGAGGCCAGAGGGTGAGGCCTGCACGGCCCATGAGGCCTGTGCCTCCCCCTCTGCGCCTCTGCCCCCGCTCAGCTTCTTCACATCTTCTCTCCTCTCTTTTTTTTCTGTTTTCCCATTCTTAAATACGTTATCGCAGAGGCGTTATCACGACACATTCTGCTACCAATCGGCTCGGCCTTGGCCAGCAGTGGGTCTGCCCTAGGCCTGGTCAAGTCCCCTGAACAAAGGGGAGTGACTTCTAGCAGTTTCCTACAGAAGCTACCACCTTAGGCCCCCCCTCACTAACAAAACCACGACAGCGGGAAAAACCTTAAGTTGTGGGGGAAAGTCGTACAGGCCCTGCAGAAGGCCTTACAACAGCAGGCAACCTGGAGGGCGGTAAGGGACTGTTTGTTAGTCACTCCGAAATTGGGAGTCGGGGCAGCTACGCAGACTCCGCACCCCCCAAACGGCGGTGATTCCACGGAGTCCAAAAACTTACAAGAGGGCGACACGCCCCTTCTACCCCTGAACCCCTCGCCCCCTCAGTCCCCGAACCCCGACCCGATTACGGAGGCACAGAAGCGCGCACTGTCCTTCTGGGGTGGGTTAACTGAGGGAGCCAGGGGCGCTGAAGCCTGGGCGAGACCACCACTTTATGCGCCTCATAATGGCGCCGAACCCCGGGGGGAGGGCGGGGTGAAGATGTCCCCGGAGGGAACAAAGAAGAAGCGCTCGAGCTAAGAAGCGCACACAAAGGTGAAGGGCAGGAGGACAAGAAGGAGAACAGTGGTGGGGGCAACCGGGGAGGGGAGGGGAGTGTGAGTAAAGCGCCGACAGCCAATCAGAGCGGCCCACCGAGCAGAAGGCGGGGCGAACCAAAACGGAGGGACAAGCCAAGGGGGAGGGAACGGCCCGCCCACCAAGGAAGTAGGCGGCGCCCAACAAACAGGCATCAGAACCCGGAAGTAACCAGTCAGTCGAGTTCCGACTCCGGAACAGCTGCGAGCTGGGGCGAGCGGCTCGTAACCGATTCAGACTCAGAGGAGGAGGACACGAGGGTAAATAAAATTAAAAGCAAAAATATCCCCAGCCAAAATAAAAAGGAATCGCGAGGGGAAGGAATTCCTCTCACGGATTGGAGGGAAATAAAGATTGCCTGTGCGGATTGGGTCCCAACAGCCACGCTGGCATTCCCGGTCCGCGTGGCAGACGGGGGACAAAGGGTTTACTCGCCCCACCGTGGTTAACCACCCTGGTATCTACCCTGGGAGGGCCAGTCACAATGATCGTGTTAGCATTGATCTTCGGACCCTGTATATTAAACAGACTCGTGTTGTTTGTCAAGAGCCGGTTAGAGACGGTCAACATCATGTTAGTGGAACGCATGGAACACCGACAATTGCTTTAAGGTTCTGTTTGTTTAGAATTATCCCTAATCATTCCCCATTTACCATCCGCCCAGCGTGCCTTATACTCGCTATCACGAGATGATTACACAGTATTTTCAATCAAGTTTACTAACAGTATTAGGCTTGCCTTCGCTTTTACGCCTACTCACAAAGTGCCATTAATCGATCTTTTTAAGGTAACAACTATTTTAAGACATATATATTCTTTAAGATTGCTGTAAAACATAGAACAAGAACAGAATATTTTAACTAACTTAACTATACATTTAGTATGTTTTTATCCAAGATCACGGTGTATGTATTCTTGAACTGGATCCAAAGTGCATCTTTGTAGTTGCGGTACTAATTTATTGTGTTCTGTCATTGTAGATTTCTTTGTTCCCTTGTAGTGGGACCCCGATGGCCCTGAATGGTATCCTTTACACCGCGATACCTCTTGTAAACCTGTGTTTGTTCCAGAGTGCAAGTAAGTGCTGTAATGAAAAGTTGTGAGCAGTATTTAGCTGGAATTTCGAGTGTCCTAGGTGAGTAATGAGAGGGTTGTGTATGTGTACGCTGGAAAGAGGAAGTCGGACTAAGGGAAGAGAGGAAGTAGTCACCCATTCGGATTCTGGGGGAGTGGCAGCACCCCTCAAACTCTGGGGAAGGGGTGGTACAGCAACTGAGTTGCTGGACACGGAGTAAAGACAGGATCAGAGAATGAATCAGTAAATATGGGAGGAGGTCAGAGTGGAGGAACATTAAAGAAAAGCCCTTTAGGTTGTGTACTTGCTCACTGGAAAGATATCGTTGGGACTGGACATATGGAAAGTAAGAAGACCTCTACCCAGCAGTGGCGGATCCATATACCCTGTTGACTGTGATGACACCTGAACCACTTTGGCTTGCTGCTCTGGATTTGAAAGGATGCTTTTTTTCTTTTGCCTCCCTCTCCATGAGGCCAGTCAAAATCGTTTGCATTCGAACGGGAAAAGACTGTGATATTTTGATCAATTTAATTACGCATAGGGAGGGGGGAAATGTGGGTAGCTAGGGTCTGGCGACCGGAAGATATCGCGCTGTACGGAAAGATAGGGTCTCTCTCCTGATGACCAATAGCGGTCAGTTTGTGATGCAAGCAGACGGAAATAACGTTGTAAACCTAAGCTATATAAGGTCGTGTTACCCCTCAATAAACGCCATTTGCAGTCCACCACACTGATGTCAGCAAGCTGATGGACCGAGTGGCCTGGGGTTGGTCGCCGTGCCGTTCCTGAACCAGGTCGCCACGCCAACAAAGGCAACAAGGATAGAGTTAATATTCACCTGAGCTGGGTGGAGAACTGGAGCTGGTGGCCCCTCTAGCTGGGGCACCCAGCTGGTATAGGTTACTAATTAGCTAACAGCTGGGGTTAATTTACCCAAATGAGCCAAAGGGCCGTTCCATCCCATGTGACATCGTGCTCAGTATATAAGTGAGGAGGGTGCTGAGGGGAGCTTCCTGCTACTTGGGAGAAACTGGCTGTGGAGATTTGTTGTTAGTCATTATACTGTATTTGTATTCCATCACTGTTTTGTTTTCTTCTGTTATTGCTGTGAAATTTACTTTTTGTTCAATCTCAACCCACGTGGTTTTGCTGGTTTTTTTGTTTACCAGTTCTCCCTTCTGTCCCACTGGAGGGTGGGAGGAGTGAGAGAGAGACTGCTTAGTCTGGTCCTGATCAGGGCTGAACTACGACAGCTGTAAAAGGTGCTTTAGCTTTTGCTCTGGTGCTGGGATTGCTGGATTACTCCAAGTCCTTTGAACTATTTGTGCATGAGGACAAAGGAGTAGTCAGTGGAGTCCTTACTCAATGGCTAGGTCCACACCACTGCCCTGTGGTTTACTACACACCGCAACTGGGTCCTGTAGCAGCAGGGAATAATTCCTGTGTTAAAGCAATGGCAGTGACAGTGGATATCACAGAAAGCAGCAGACCGTTAGGTTCTGGGTCACCCAACAACCATGTATGTCCCCCATGAAGAATGGATTTATAAAAAACATGCTACACAAGCATTATTCCAACAAAGAGCGTGTCGTTATGATTTAATGATTTTAAATTTGGATATTACTTTAAAAAGATGTAATGTTTTGAATCCAGCAACTTTACTTCCTGTTTCTTCCAATGGTAAGCCACATCATGATTGTGCTGAGGTAGTGTGCCACTCCAGCCACTTATGGGAAGATCTGCAGGATCAGCCTCAAGAGAACTCAAATCTAAACCTTTTTGACGACGGATCTCCATACTACATGAATGGAAAACGACACATGGGGTATGCAGTGGTGAGAAACTTAGAGGTACTTGAAACAGAACCTCTACAGCCCTCGGTGAGTGCCCAAGGGGCTGAATTAACTGCATTAGCAAGAGCAGTCTGGTGCAGAAGTAATTGGTGGGTAACTATTTATACTGACTCTAAATCATAGAATCACAGACTGGTTTGGGTGGGAAGGGACCATTAAAGCCCATCCAGTCCAACCCCCCTGCAAGGAGCAGGGACATCTCCAAACAGATCACGTTGCTCAGAGCCCTGTCCAACCTGGCCTGGAATGTTTCCAGGGATGGGGCATCCACCACCTCTCTGGGCAACCCGAGCCAGTGCTCCACCACTCTCAGTGTAAAAATTTTCTTTCCTAATATCTAATCTATATCTACTTCCCTCTATTTAGAAACCATTACCCCTTGTCCTGTCACAACAGGCCCTGCTGAAGAGTTTCTCCCCGTCATTCCTGTAGATCCCCTTTGGAGTGTGTCATGCAATGGGTATTCTATGGAAAGAACAAGGAAGGATTCCTTACCTTGGTAGGGAAAAATTTTTCTAATGGGAGTTAAATCCGAATGTGGTTGGATGCTATTACCTTGCAAGGGAAATCACTATAGTACACTGTCCAGCTCACACCAAAGGATCCAGCAAAACTGAGGGGAATAATGAACTGGCACGTAAAGTAGCTAAAAGCTGCTGCCCGCCAACCTATGTGTGAGTGTACCACCGTAACAGCTCCCTCTACCAATGATTGCCCAGATATCAATAATCCAGCCCAAATAGATGCAGAGGTCACTCAGGAGGAACAGGCTTGGTGGGAAAACAGAGGCTGTGAAAGGTGAAACTGCAGTTTGGACTATTGGAGGAAAATCCATTTTACCAAGGAAATCTCATGACTTTGGCTAGGTGGTTTAATGATAAAACACATGGAGGGATGGCAGCAACTGTCAGGCAGATTGAGAGAATGTGGGCAGCCCCTGGAATACAGATGACAGTAAAAAGCATTGTTAGTTCTTGTCCCACATGTTGGAGGTTCTCCAATGCAAAGCCCAAACAGGAGTCTGGAATGTGGCCATGGGCATGCTTCCCATTTCAAAGACTGCCAATTGATTATGCCGACCTGCTTCCCGTGAGGGGGCTTAAGCACCTACTGGTAGTCGTGGATCATCTCTCAGGGGCTATGGAACACCGAGGACTCATTCTGAAGCAAAGGAAACAAGCAAGAAGGAAGAAGCAGCAGAGGAAAAGTTTAAGAAATAAAGAGTGGCTGAAAGAAATGGCTGTGGACTGAGCACAACCTCCCACAGTGCTGCCACCCACCGTATCAGAGGAAAGAACTGTAACTCGTGACGATAACGAGGGGAGTGGAGACTGGAAAGTGGGAAGGAGTGTCAGTGACAACACATGTAACCATGCCAAGGTGGCCCTGCCAGTAGGGATGTGGACATGGTGGTGGCATGGCCAGACATTCCCTGGGTGATGCTGAGGTGACCTGGTGGGGATGTGGGAGCGTTGGTGCCATTTTTGGGCCTGCCAGGCCACCACAACATCTCTACTTCTCCATGGGACAGCTCCACAGAAGGGAAGGGATTCGATATCTTTGTCTCCCCATGTCTGACTCGGTGTCATGTGGTGCCTGCAGTAGCCCGATATGGGCCTTCCCTGTGCCCGCACCACAGCAGGGGACACCCAAGATGAAGACATGGAACAGGGAAGCATGGTCCCAGCTGTGCTTGGAGGAGTCACATGGTGCTCTGCCACATTGCAGAGGGGATACCTTGGTCCTGGCTGTGTTTGGAGATTTTGAGCGTGTCCCACCTCAGACTTCCCCTTGGCGGTGGTTTCAGTTCTGCCTGCACCCCCAGGAAAGGGGAAGAGAAACTGCAGGGTGAGTGGAGGTGCCAGGGGACAGCCGGGGAGGAGCCGTGGGTAGGGGATAGTGTGTGAGTAAGGCCAGCTCTGGTCACCCCTTTGTCCCACCAGCACTGGACACTGGTGGCAATGGGGAGAGAGCAGGGGGATGGCCCCCACCATTCTGATTCCCATGCCCAGGGGGCACTTGAGGAGGGGGATAGGGTTCCCCACCAGAGGTGGTGGGAAGGAAAGGGGAGTGCCAGGCTGCAGCCCAGCCCCAGGTCCTCTCCTGGGGGAATTTATGGGAGAGTTGGTGCTCCCCAGCACTGTGGGATGCAGGGAAGCAGAAAGGCAGCTCCCAGGCCCCACGGCGTGGATTGAGCTCCATGGAGATGGGAAGGCTGTTCATCCACCGTGGCCTCCTGGAATGGGCTTCAGGGTGGGGGGGACCATGGTCCCCATCCCAGCTTGGGGATCCTGCCTGACCAAGTGCCGCTGCTCCAAGAGTCCAATAACTGCCCTGCAGCCCATCTCTCTCCTTGGGGACCATCACACTACAGCTACTCCATCCCATTCACTTCCCATGCCCAAGAAGAGCTCTTGGAGGAGCTGCTTCCACCAGCCCTGCCTGCACCCATCCCTAACCCCACAGCCATGGGCCATGTGGGAACTGCTAATCACCCCTTCCCCAGGGTCAGGCCAGTGGTGCTGCGGGATCAGGGGATACCGGATCATCATCAGCTCTCCTCACTCTCATCCCCCAGCGCCATCCATGGCTGTGATCTTCAGCCTCACGCCTGACCCAGCTCTGTTCCTGCTGGTTTACCACATCACTAGCTTCTACCCATGGCCCATCAACATGGCCTGGCTGTGGGACAGGAGGTGATAGAGAGGCATGGGGCCAGTGCATAGCCTGGGGGCATGGAGAGCAGGGTTCTTCTCCTCTGTGGGAAAGACAGCCATGTCGGGGTGGAGGAGGCAACACACAGCAGATGGAGATGTCTGTGCTACGCAGGGCCGGACATGCTGGGCACGAGTGGCAGCAAGGAACATTCCTGTTGGGGACAGTGGATGTAGCCCATGGCCAGGTGGCACCTCCACCTGTAATGGGGGTATAAAAAAGAGGTTGGGTCACCTACATTGCCCTAACTGACAAGGTGCTGTCACAGCCATGGGGCACCCCTCCTGCAGCCAGGAGAGGGCCTTGCTCCCACCCAAATTCCCCCAGCACTCACAGCCATACTCAGGGTGCCCCAGACCAGCCCACCCCAAGCGGGAATCTTGGGGCCCTCCCCAAAACCTCAGTGCCAGTCCCATTGGCTGCTAGGGCCACTAACAGCAGCGGAGCTGCCCAGGCAGAGCCACCCTGAGGAGAAGTGTGCACCCACGTCTCTCACAGCCCCTTCCTCCTGCTGCTGCAGCCACTACTGCACACTCAGGGCCTCGCTGCTGGCATCATGCAGCCCCCTCGCTGCTGCCTCTTCGTGCTCCTTCTCCTCTGCCTCCTCCTCGTCTCTGGGACATGGGCAGACCTGGAGGGTAAGTGAGAGCCCTGGCTCATCCACATCTGCTTCTGTGCCCCCATGGGTGAGGAAACTTCCTGCTCTCCACTCAGCTTGGGCACTTCCCTCCTCACCCCTCTGTGTCCTCTGACTCCACACATCCTCCCTGGCAGGGATGCAGCCACCCCAGGTGGGTGCAGGGGGTGGGACCTGGGGCTGCCAAGGATGCAGGTGGCTTATGGGTCCCCACAGGACCTTGCAACTCCAAGGACCTGTCTCTCAGCCCCTCTGCTTTCCCCAGCCCTCTCCGCCCACTCCCATCTCCCCCTGTCAACCCTTGTCTTGTGTAGAGTCCTTCACTATCCGGCTGCTCCAGACCTCTTCCTTCCAAAACACCACCTTCGTGGAAACAGAGGGGCTGGGCCTGCTGGAAGACATCGAACTCGGTTCTCTTGATAAGCACACCTGGACCATTCGCTTCCACCAGCCCTGGGTGCGCCCAGCCCTGCCCCGCAGTGACTGGGACACCATTCAGAACATGATCAAGATCTATTTGCAGAAGTTCACCCACCTGATCAATGAAGGTGCCATGCAGAGGGCTGTGCCCTGTGAGTATCCAGTCTTCTCAGTGTTCCCTCTCCAAACAGCATCTGGGAAGTCGGGAAGGACTCGGCAGTGCTGGTGCTGCACATGAGATGCTGACCACATCTGCAGGAAGGCAGTCCCAGACCCTCATGCAACCTCTCTCTCCTCTCTGCCCCTCCAGACCCTTTTGTGGCCCAATGTGTAGCAGGCTGTGAGCTCTTCCATAACATGACCTCCCGGTCCTTTGCCTATGTGGGCTACAACGGCCAGGACTTCCTGTACTTCAACGTGGGCAATGCCAGTTGGATCCTTTCCCAAGACACCAGCCTGTCACGGTACGTCCAGGCCATTCTCCAGAACTATACTGCCTTCAGCGAGCTGGTGGAAGTCCTCTTCAACGATACCTGCGTGGATGACATGGAGATGTTATTGCGCTACGGGAAGACAGTTCTGCAGAGACAAGGTGAGACCACCCCACCTCAAAGCCCCCCACACACTGGCCCCAAGTGGGGCCCCACCGAGGCTCCCTCACCCCTTGGCTCTTGCCTCCCAGAGCTGCCTGTGGCCACGGTCTTTGCCCGCACGCCCAGCCCAGACCAGCTTCTGCTGGTTTGCCACGTCACCGGCTTCTACCCGCGGCCCATCAGTGTGGACTGGCTGCGGGATGGCCAAGAGGTGCCGCCGGGCCCGGCGCTCAACACCAGTGCCATCCTGCCCAACGCCGACCTCACCTACCAGCTCCGCAGCATCCTGGCTGTGGACCCCCATGACGGGCACAGCTACGCCTGCCGCGTGCGCCACCGCAGCCTGGGCACCCGCATCCTCCTCATCCCGTGGGGTAGGTGCCACCCGTGGGGGTGGGGGTGAGGGTCCTGAGCTGCCCTGCCCCTTGGGATGGAGTAAAACCGGGAAAGCTCATGGCAGCTTCTGCTTGGTTTTTTTTGCAGGGAACTCTGAGGTGGTGCTGATCGCAGAGATCGGGGCTGGGCTGCTGGCAGCCATGGCCGTGGCTGCCATCACGACATTTTGTGTGTGGAGACGCAGGTGAGGCCCTTTCTGCCCTGCAGAGCCCCAGTGGGAGAGGAGGGGAGGAAATGCCCCAGGGGATTGCTGCACTTAGCAGTGATGCTCCTGCTCCAGCCCTGGCTGTCTGCACCCCCATGAAGTATCTTCCATGGTGTACCCATGAGCCATCCCCTTCTCATTTCAGAAAGCACCAGCAAATGGGGGAAACAGAGTCCAGGAACTCCATCCTCAGCAAAGAAGCTTAGCCCAGAAGGGAGCCAACAGCCCCCGTTTCCTTCCGCTACCCTCCCAGGGACAAAAACTTGACCTTTTTTCTGCTTCGACAAAATTCTGGCCACTGCTGAGCACAAGATGAACTCAACTCAGAGACGGAGTGGGGAAACCACAGGGGCTCCTGACCTGCTTCAACTTGCTAAGCAGATAAGGAGGAAGTCTGAGACCTCCTCACTCGTTATGCACGATCACCTCTTGCCTCGTGGCACTGTCCCCTCTGCCCACTGAGGCTCCTTAGGGCACCCCGATGCCCAGCGGCAATTTCTCCCAAGTCTGGTACAATAACACATTTATGAGTAGGCGGTAAGCTGTGCCCTTCTACTGTTGCTTTCTAGGACTTTTGCCTGAAAGCTGCCGTATTCCAGAATTATTTGTGCTGAGACTGAACTGTTCCACGCAGACTAACAGCGCCTGGCCACAAACCGTTTTGCAAAGTGCTGATTAACATTGAAACTTTGACGCAATCTGTGGGAGCTGCAGATGTGTGTAAAATTAAATTAAAACATTCCTGTTTCCACCGAGAACACATGCCTTTTTTGGGATTTGGATGGGCTCGGGGAGGTTTTGATCGGCTGCAAATGGAAACTGGAGCACTGCTGAATTATTGGTGCTAACTGCAGGAAACACCAAAGCAAAAAAAAAAAAAAAAAAAAAAGAAATAGTAATAGTGTGTTTGTGTGTACATAAACATGTTCTTATGTATTTAATGGAAATAAGCAGGTGTGCACATGGGGTTAAAGTGCCCCCAGCCTCCCAATTAAGGAGGAGAAGGAAGCCAGTCTCCTATCGGAGATGGCAGAGTTCAGACAGATGTAGGAAGGAATTTGGTTTGTGCTCCCAATCGACCACACACTTGAATGTGTGGCTTTGAAAGGGTTGGTTTCACAGGACAACTTGCTGGCAGAGTTTCACAGGAAGAGACTCGGGCAGCCATGTGCGAGCCAACTATCAGCTGAGTCAGAAGAAAACACGGCAGGCCTGTGGCCACATCCACCGCAACTCCGCCGGGGATGGTTCTTCCCTGGCCAAACCCTGCGAACCTCAACGCTGTGGTTCCGCAGGCTGGATTGAATTTCCTTGACAGCCGGCATCACCTGTCAGCACCATGGGGCTCAAGGATCTCGCTGCAGGAGGAGCGATGCTGCGTCTCTCCCAGCTCTTGCTGAGCTAGAATGAAACTTTCAGCTGCAGGCACCTGAGGGGACTGTGAGGACCAGTGGCCACCTGGGAGGACTGTAAGAACCAATGTCACCTGAGGGGACTGTGAGGTCTGTGTGGATGAACAGCCCCCTGCCTGTTTGGGTCATTTGCTGACCAAAGGAAGTGACAATATTAAGGAAGAAGCTGAGACCTCTGCTACAGCAAGTAAGATAGTGCAAAAAAAAAAAAAACAAACCCAACAAACATGAGGACAGGTACATTCAATAGAAATGAGGAAAAGCTAAAGCAGAAATTCTGGTCCACTGCAACAGTAGGTGACATCTGGAGACAATTCAGAGGGGTTGAAGGCATCACATGCACGCGCACAAGCCAGAGACCTGCTAACGGCCTATCAGCTGCTCAGCAAGAAGTGATCAACAGTCAACTTAGGGGGGACCCTGAGGACAAACGGTCACCTCATAGGACTGTGTGGACAAATGTCCTCCTGTCCCTTTCCCTCACTGGCTGCCCCATGGTTGTGCTTTGACATCCCACCAGCCAAACACTCTTCTCTGACCCTGGCACTGGTGGCCCTGCCAGGAGGGATGCGGACATGGTGGTGGCACGGCCGGACATTCCCTGGGTGATGCCGAGGTGACCTGATGGGGATGTGGGAGCGTTGATGCCATTTTTGGGCCTGCCAGGCCACCACACCATCTCTACTTCTCCATGGGACAGCTCCACAGAAGGGAAGGGGGTTGGGGTTTGGAGGGTACCAGGGCACACCCGCTCAAACTTCCCCTTGGCAGTGGTTTCAGTTCTGTCTTCGCCCCCAACATGAGCACCCCCAGGAAAGGGGAAGAGAAACTGCAGGGGGAGGAGAGGCACCAGGGTACAGCCGGGGAGGAGCCGTGGGTGGGAGACAGTGTGGGGGTAAGGCCAGCTCTGGTGACCCCTTTGTCCCACCAGCACTGGACACTGGTGGCAATGGGGAGAGAGCAGGGGGATGACCCTCACCATTCCTGTTCCCACACCCAGGGGAGCAGTTGGGGGATGGGGTTCCCCACCACAGACGATGGGAAGGCAAGGGGAGTGCCAGGCTGCAGCCCGGTCCCAGGCCCTCTCCCGGAGGCGTTTATGGGACAGCTGGAGCTCCCCAGTGCTGTTTCTGCAGGCATGGGCTGGGGGGAAGTTGCTGGTCACCTCCTCCTTGGAGAGCCCCATCCCCAGGGATAGGCAGGTGGAGCCTCAGCTGGAGGTGCCGAGGAAGGGCCCAAAGCAGCTCTTCTCCCCACGCGGGGCTGAGAGGATGCCGGCCATCTTTCTCTAGTCAGGGCTGAAACCCAAATGCCGTTGTCACCTCCACTGGAGCTGGTGCATCCCACAAGAGTGGGGATAGGAGCGAGGTAGCATGGGTGGGGAGGGGGAGTTATGGGGACCCAGCTCGGGTCCTTAAGCACCTGTTTTCTCCTCGTGCCCTTTCCTGCGCCTCCCTTTTCCTGCCTCTCCTCCTGGCTGGGCTCTTCTCAGCCCCAGCCTGTCGCAGCACTTCATGCTCAAGGCACACTTTCAGCTTCCTCCCTCCCACGCATCCCCAACCCCCAGCTGGGGACCTCTGGGACCCTCCCTGACACATCCGCACTGGTCCCATTGGCGGAAAGCCACCGCCTTGACTGCTGGGCTGGGTTGAAGCGTTGGACTCCACGGGCGCTTCCTCCTCCTGCAGTCACTGCTGCTGCTGCTGCTTCAGCCTTGCCGCATGCACCATGCAGGCCCCTCACCTCCTCCTCTTCCTCTTTCTCCCCTTCCTCCTCCCCGGGATTTGGGCAGACCCAGAGGGTAAGTGGGAGCCCTGGCTCACCCCAACCACTCTCACTCCCCTGTCAGAGAATCCCACAGGTTCCTCGGGGGAGGCATGGCCAGGCCACTGTCCCCTGCATGGCGGGGATGATCCCCAGCATCAAAAGGCCACCCCCCACCGCGCAGCACCCAAAGGTGCCCTGCCCCTGCCCACCCTCTCTGTTCCTGCCTCCAGCTCAGGGCTTCATGCCCCGCCGGCTCCAGCACAGGGTCTCAGGTACCCAAGCAGAAGTGGAGCCAGGGGTCTCCAGCCAGGCCTGGGGTGTTGGGGTTCTCCCAGAGATGCCTTCCTTCTGCAGGGAGCCCGTGGGCGCCAGGGAGGTCTCAGTTCCATGTGGGGCTGTGGGCCCCCTCCAGCAGCCCCATGTTTGTTGGGGAGCTGCACCTGCAAGAGGATGTTTCAAGTGCTGCCATCGCACAGAGCGTTTCACCACAACCCCTTGAGACCTCACGTTTCCGGGGCAGGCAGTGGCAGACATTGGAACGCAAAATTGGTCTCTGGGCTGGGCTACTCCCCTGTCCTTGTCAGGATTCAGTCTCCTTGAGCTCCCGATTCCCAAGAGCCCCTAAACCTGGACGAAATGCCCTTACCCCTCCTGCATCCTCTGTGTCCTCTGTGCTGTGTGCAGGTCTCTGGCAGATCCAGGTCCTGGCACGAGTTAATCTTCTGGGGGAAGCATCACCCCAAACAAGAACCAAGGTGCCCCCCATCATCTGCTCTGCACAGCCAGACAGCAGGCACTGGGCAGGAGAAAGAACAAGGTGCCTAAAATGCTGTACGGGAGAGAAATACTCCCTTGAAAGTAAAACAGAGAAGGAAAAAGAGCAGTGAGGGCAGAGGAAGTTCAGACAGGAAAGCAACCCTGAGCGGGTGAGGAGGTGGGAGTCCAGCAAAGACATGGCTGGGGAGTTGCCCAGTCAGGGCCAGGTGCAGGCTACTGGGGATCCCCGTGGTGTGGGGTGAAGAGTGTAGAATCATAAACGGTTTGGGTTGGAAGGGACTGTTAAAGGGACTGTTAAACTGTTAAATCCAGTCCAACCCCCCTGCAAGGAGCAGGGACATCTCCAACCAGATCAGGTTGCCCAGAGCCCTGTCCAACCTGGCCTGGAATGTTTCCAGAGATGGGGCATCCACCGCCTCTCTGGGCAACCTGGGCCAGTGTTCCACCACCCTCAGTGTAAAAAAAAAGTCTTCTTTCTATCTAGTCTAAATCCCCTGTTTCCCCTCCAGGCCCACCACTCATCTCCTCTTTCCTGCAGCCCTTCCCATCCTCATCCTCTTTCCCAGCAGAGACACAGGTTTTCCAGGTGCTCCAGACCAGCTTCCTCGCCAACATCAGCTCTGCCGAAGTGTCCGGGCTGGGTCTCCTGGGGGACGTGCCCATCTTTGCACTGGATCCTGACAACTGGAGCATCTACTTCCACTGGCCCTGGGCTCGCCAGGCCGTAGTCAAGGGTGATATAGAGAAGGTAATGTCTCAGTCCAAAATTGCGCTGCGCAATATGATCCGATACATGCACGAAATGGCCCAGAAGGAACACCGGGACTGTGAGTATGGGGACAACCCCAGCCAGAGCCCCAGCCCCTTTCCCCGGGTTCCAGCTGTGCTCTTCTTCCCATCAGGGTGGCACTTGGGGGGTCTCATAGGGTACAGCAGCTCCTGACAGGGTAATGGGCAATGCTGTGGCAGACGGGGCACATGGCTAGCAGGGGCAGGAGGGCAGCGCACCGAAAACACCCCTCAGTGCTTCTGCCATCTGGCACAGGGGAACCCCTCTGCACACTGAGGAGCTGCTGTCAAATTTACCAGGGCTGCAGGACCTGCACAGCACAGATCAGGGAAAGAGAAAGTTGGGGGCAAATATTTTTTGGGGGGACAGCATTCTGTTTGAGTAACTGCCCCGTACTGACTGGCCCTGTATCCTCCCTGGCGTTCCAAGGGGACTGAGGGCTTGCAGGGTGTCCTGGAGCTTCCTGAAGCATGGCCCCATGCCCTGCTGCCCATTGCCCATCACACTCATGCACTCACCTCCAGCCACATCCTGCCTCGTGCCACCCATGGTCCCACACACTCACAGGACCTCTCCACCGGTTCTGCCCTTGGCAGACCCATTGGTGGTCCAGGTCCGTGTGGGCTGTGTGCTGCACCCCAACAGGACAAGCTGGAGCTTCCTGGATGTCGGGGAGGGCGGCAGAGACTTCATAGCTTTCACGGTGGAAAGGCAATGCTGGGAGCCCCGGCAGCCATCCCCACTAGCAGAGATGGTCAGCAAGCTCCTCACCAAAAATAAGTCCATCACGGGGGTCCTGGAGCACCTCTTGTCCATCTCCTGCCAGAGCTTCATCCTCACCCTGTACAAGTATGGGCATGAAACTCTGGAAAAACAAGGTGAGACCACCCTGACCCTGGCACAGCCAGCCAAAAGCCCTCCACACACTGGGGCCAGGCAGTGCCCCACTGGGGCTCCCCTCACCCCTTGCCTCTCACCCCCTAGAGACACCCGTGGCCACGGTCTTTGCCCGCACGCCCAGCTCAGCCCAGCTTCTGCTGGTTTGCCGTGTCACTGGCTTCTACCCGCGGCCCATCAGCGTGGACTGGCTGCGGGATGGCCAGGAGGTGCCGCCGGGCCCGGCGCTCAACACCAGCGCCATCCTGCCCAACGCCGACCTCACCTACCAGCTCCGCAGCGTCCTGGCCGTGACGCCCCATGACGGGCACAGCTACGCCTGCCGCGTGCGCCACCGCAGCCTGGGCACCCGCATCCTCCTCATCCCGTGGGGTAGGTGCCACCCATGGGGATGGGGCACAGGGTGCAGGTAGTGGCCACTGGCCCTGCGAAGGGCAGCTCCTGCCTGGTGCTGCCACGCTCACACGGCCGCCGCCTTCTCTCCATGTCCTAGAGAACCGCAGCACAGCTCCAACCATCGGCATCGCCATCGCAGTGCTGGTCCTCGTGGCCATAGCCTCTGCCGGGGCATTTTGGTGGTGGAAGCGCAGGTGAGGTCTCCCTGCCACCCTCTGCTCTCAGGTTTATGGGCAGATGGGTTGTGCCAGGGATTGCAGGGTTGCAGCAGCAGCAGCTCTGCAGGATGAACTCCCCCTCCCCGAGCGTGGCTCACCATGGCCCCCCCTTGCAGGAAAGGTGACGAGGCCACATGGGAGACCCAGGAATACATCATTTGACACCTGGCTGCCCACCCAGCAACAAGCTTCCTCATCGGCAGCTCTCCTTGCTCATCTTGTCTCCCATCTCTGACCCATGAGCACCAACAGGGGTTTGCTCTGGAAAACCACAGCATTAAACAGCTACAAACTTCCCCAGCCGCGTGTGGCTCCTGTGGCTCTCACTCTCTTCCCCCTCATGAGGTTCCCCTGGGAAACCCCCCAGCACACTGCAGAGCACCCACATTGCAGCCAGGAAGACTCTCCCTTTTCCTGGATACTGACCCATCTCTCCTGGCATGTCAGGAAAAGCAATTCCTCCACCAACCTCTCCCACATCTCAGCATCTCCGTGGCCAGTGTCTGTCCCTGGCAGAAGGGCAGTGACAACCTGGGGCTAGCCCAGTGTGGGGCTGCTGAGTGGGATACGGGATGGGGCAGGCCACAAACCACGGATGGAGGGATTTGAGTTGTTTCACTGGGGAGAGAAGGGGAAGGGAGGACCCCTTGGCGAGGACATCGCCAATCCGCTGATGCCTGGAGACGTTTTGAGCAGGTGTGAAGCCGCTCCAGCTCCAGTGCTGATCTCACCCTCTGTCCCGGATGGTTTTGGGTTGGGATCTCCTCCAGTCCTGCCCCCATGCCTGACTCCTGCCCCTGCAAAAGCTGGAGGGATGGGAGACAGTCACCGTCCCAATATGCCTGACAGCCATGAAAGAGCCATGCTGAGGCTCTGGGGGACTGTGCCTTTGAGCAATGTGCCCCCAAGAAGGGTAGTGTGGTGGGTTGACCTTAGCTGGCTGTCAGGAGCCCACCAAGCCACTCCATCACTCCCCCTCCTCAACAGGACAAGGGGGAGAAAATATGACAAAATTCTCATGGGTGGAGATAAGGGCAGGGAGATCACTCAACAATTACCATCAGGGACAAAACAGACTCAGCTTGTTCTTCATGAACTGCCCCAGCACGGGTATTTTTCACAGGGTGCAGTCCTTCAGGAATGGTCTGCTCTAGCACCGGTCCCCCATGGGGTCACAAGTCCTGCCAGAAGACCTGCTCCAGCATGAGCTCCTCTCCACAGGGTCACAGGTCCTGCCAGGAGCCTGCTCCAGCACGGGCTCTCCATGGGGTCACAGCCTCCTTTGGTTATCCACTTGCTCTGGCATGGGGTCCTCCATGGGCTGCTCTACTGTGGTTCTTCACCACGGGCTGCATGGGCACCACCTCTGCTCCAGTACCTGGAGCATCTCCTCTGCTTTCTTCACTGCCTTTGGCATCTCCGTAGTGGTTTCTCTCACATATTCTCAATTCTCTCTCCCAGCTGCTGTTGTGCAGCAGTTTTTACCCCTTCTTAAACGTGTTATCATAGAGGCACTACCAACATTCCTGGCTGGCTCAGCCTTGACCAGCGGCGTGTCCATCCTGAAGTTGGCTGGAGCTCTGTCTGTTGGACACAGGGGTGGCTTCTGGCATTTTCTCATAGAAGCCACCCCTGCAGGCCTCCTGCTACCAAAATCTCATCACGTAAACCCAATACTCAGACAGGCGTCTACAGAGTAAACCCCTGGGGATTACCACGGGAGGAGGTGAAGGCCACCACGGGCTGGGCTCAGCCTACATCTCCTCGGGTGCCAGGGCGCTGCTGCGGCAGGAGGGATGCCTGCTGCAGCCGGGAGCTGTGACATCATGCTCACCCCATTTCCCCTGGCACTCGCAGTGGCTGGCCAGAGCAGTCCAGCCCTCCATCAGCCACACCATCTTCCCCTGGGGAGCACACTTGGGCAGGCCCTCCCCAAAACCTCAGCACCAGCCTCATTGGCTGCTGGGGCCACCTCGGCTGCTCAGGCAGAGCAGCCCTGGGGAGAAGCGTTGGGTCACGGCTCTTGTGGCCCCTTCCTCCTCCTGCTACACTCGCTCCTGCACACTTGCTGCAGGCACCATGCAGCCCACTCGCTTCCTCCTCCTCTTCCTTTTCCTCCTCCTCCTCCCTGGGACATGGGCAGATCCAGAGGGTAAGTAGGAGCCCTGGCTCACCCCACCTGCTCCCGTCCCTGTACTGCAGGACCCCACAGAGGTGGCAGGGGGTGGGCACAGACAGGCCACTGTCCCGATCACCAAGGGACCACCCCACAGCACCCCACCCCATCCCTGCCCACTTGCTTGGGGTTCCTTGCCCCACACCGTCCTGCCCAGCCTAGCACTACTAGCACTGGGGTTCGGGCACCTGAGCAGCCAAGGGGCAAGGGGTCCCTCAGCCAGGCCTGGGGTGCTGGGCTGCCCCCAAAGACGCCTTCCTCCCGCAGGGAGCCTGCAGGCAGCAGGGGTTCTCAACCCACGGCACAACGGCCCTGCACTGGGCTCCAACCCCTTGAGTAGGTCTTGGGCACCACGCTCAGCCTGCAGGATCATTTCTCCTGCAATCGAAGGGTCCCTTGGATCCTCTGCATTCTCCAACTGTGAAACAATGCTGGAAGGTTCCTCCTGCAGCTACAAGGAGCCTTCACCTGCATCCCCAGCCCATGTTTCCCATTCTGAGGGCAGGCGCTCACTGCGCCCTGGCCAGGGGGGCACCCACGGCTCCAAAACAGGCTTCACTCTGCCTTCCTTACTACTGGAGCCTCATTCAGCACTGCAGCATCGAACTCAGTCTCCTGCCTCCTGTTAGGGTTTGCTCTCAAGCAGTGCCCGGGAGCCCCTAAACTGGAGTGAAATGCCCCTCCTTCCCAGCCCCCTCAGCCCCTGCACTGTGCGCAGGTCTCCAGTGGATCCGGTTCTGGCAGAACTGCTCCTTGCCAGGGGAAGCATTGTTCCAAATCAGCACCAAAGCTCCCCCCTGCCATCCCTTCCACATGGCTAAGTGACAGCTCCCAGAAGGTCGCATTGGGATGGTGGATGGCTAGAGGAAGGAAAGTAGAGGAGAACCAGGGAGAGGCTCAGAGAGGCTGTGGAAGGAAACTGCAAACTGTGTGAAACCAGGGGATTTTCCCTCACCCTAGCCTTCTGCCCCATCTCGCCCTGCCTGTCCCCAGGGACAATGCAAGCCACCCTTCCTCCCAGGGCCGCCCACCAACACTGGAGCTGGCAGTCCCCTGACCTCCTCCTTCATCCTCACACATCCCAATGCTGCTGCTTCTCCCCACAGGCTCTTATGAACTCCACATTTTCCAAACTTTCATCTTCTATAACACCAGCTTTGTGGACATTTCGTCCTGGGCCACCCTAGAGGATATCATCTTTGCTACCCTGCAGGAAGCCACCCAGAACATCCTCTACCTCTACCCATGGGTCTACCCATCCCTGCCTGCAGCAGAGTGGAAGAACCTGCTAAATCTGTTCAGGGTCTACATGCACCACTTCGTCCTGTCCATGTCCAGAGACGCCACACTCTACCAGATACCCTGTGAGTACCACATGCTCAGCACCTCCTCACCCAAGCCAGGGAGCTGTGAGAAGGAGCTCAGAGCCACCACTAACAGCTTTCCCAAACCACGGCTTGCGGGAGGGCAGGGAATGGGCCTCATTCTGCACTAGCAAGACCCTCCAGATTGCCTTGTCCTGTGCAGAGGTGACATGGGGCCATCCTGGTCCCCAGCACAAAACTTGGCCACATTTATCTCCACTTATGCCCTCACACCAGCCCCATCCTTCTTGCTCTCTGGGCACCCTAAATCCCACCAGAGAAGTAACCTGAGGGGAGGACACTGGGCAGAGTACCACTGTCCTACTCACCCACACCCCACGTCTCATCACTCCGCTAAAGCAGTGCTTCCTGCTTTGCCACAGCTCCTGGCTCTGCTGTGGGCAGAGGCAGCTCGAGGACAATGAGCTACAGAGCTCAGCACAGGTTTCTCACTCCCAGTGTTCCCACTTGGCGTAAAGCAGTGCAGTGACATAGGAGACTAGGATATAGGATATAGAATATAGAATATAGAATATAGAATAGAATAATTTAGTTCAGTTGGAAGGGACCTACAATGATCATCTAGTCAACTGCCTGACCACTTCAGGGCTGACCAAAAGTTAAAGGAAATTATTAAGGGCATTGTCCAAATGCCTCTTAAACACTGACAGGCTTGGGGCATCAAACACCTCTGAAAAGAAAAGTTTCGTCATGTCAAGTCTGAACCTGCCCTGAGGCGGCTTTGACCCATTCCCATGCATCCTGTCCCAGGGAGAAGAGCTCAGCACCTCCCTCTCCACATCCCCTCCTCAGAAAGCTGTAGAGAGCAATGAGATCGCTCCTCAGCCTCCTTTTCTCCAAACTAGACAAGCCCAGAGTTCTCAGCCGCTCCTCGGAGGACTTCCAGCCCTTTCGCCAGCTTTGTTGCCCTCCTCTGGACACATTCCAGTACCTTCCCATCCTTCTTAATTGGTGGGGCCCAGAACTGCACACAGTGCTCAAGGTGAGGCCACATCAATGCTGAATACAGAGGGAGGTAGATTTAGATGAGATATCAGGAAAAAATTGGCCTAGAGAGATAGTGGATGCCCCATCCCTGGAAACATTCCAGGCCAGGTTGGACAGGGCTCTGAGCAACCTGATCTGGTTGGAGATGTCCCTGCTCCTTGCAGGGGGGTTGGACTGGATGGGCTTTAACAGTCCCTTCCAACCCAAACCATTCTTTGATTTGATGATAATCCCCTCTCTTGACCAGCTGGTTATGCTGTGTTTGATGCCCCCCAGGATGCGTTTTTGCTCTCCTGGCTGCCAGGGCACACTACTGTCTCCTATTGAGCCTGCTGCCGACCAGCATCCCCAGATCCCTTTCTGCAGAGCTGCTCTTCATCCACTGCCCTCCCAGTTTGTATTTGTGTGCAGTGTTTCTCCATCGCAGGTGCTGAGTCTGGCGATTGTTCTTGTTACATCATCTTGCCGCTGATGGTTGCCCAGTGCTCCAGTCTACCTAGATCCCTCTGTAAGGCCTCTTGTCCCTCAAGACAATCAACAGCACCTCCCAGTTTTGTATCATCAGCAAACTTGCTAATGGTGCATTCAACTCCTGCACCCAGCTCATGGATGGAAATATTGAACAGCACTGGCCCTAGGACTGAGCCCTGAGGAGCACCACCAGCCAGATGTAGCCCCATTCACTACAACCCTTTGAGCTCTGCCCTTCAGCCAGTTCTTTGCTCAGCACACCATGAACCCCCTCACCTCACAGCTGGACAGCTTGTCCAGAAGAATATAACCTTCTACCTCATCATAGAAGGATATCAAATTAGTTACAAGACTTTCCCTCCGTGAACAGGTTGACTGTGCCTGATGATTTCATTGTCCTTTAAATGCCTTTCAATAGCACCCAGTATGATCTTCTCCGTTAATTTCTCTAGGTACTGAGGTTAGACTAACAGGTCTGAGGTTTTCTGGGTCTTCCCTCACACCCTTGTTGTAAATTGGAATAACATTAGCTAGCTTGCAGTCAGCTGGGACCTCCCCAGACTCCCAAGACCTTTGCTAGATGATCAAAGAGGTGTCCTGCCATAACTTCCACTAGCTTCTTCAGTACTCTGGGATGAATCCCCTCAGACCCCGTGGACTTGTGAATAGTCCACGATACAGCTGATACAGCTGGTCCCTTACAATTTCGGTGTCCACAAACAGTCACTGTTCCCGCAGTCATGGTCCTCTAGCTCAGAGGACCGGGCAGCCTGAGGTCTATCAGTATTATTAAAGACCGAGGTAAAAAAAAAAAGCATTGAATGCCTCCGCTTTTTCTTCATCCCTCTTTGTCAGGTGATCATCCTCAACAAGGATTGGTTCAATGTTTCCTTTAGATCTCCTCTTGCTATTAACGTACTTTAAAAAGCCTTTCTTATTGTCTAACCCAACACTGGCCAGTTTCAACTCTAATTGAGCTTTGATCTTTTGTGTCTTCTCCCTGGAGAGAATGATGTGAGGTGCAGAGGGAAAGGGGAAAGGGCTGTGCTCAAAGAAGTGGGTACAATCCTGGGCTCCAGCTCCAGCTGCACTCGTGATGCCCATCGTCCCGTCCCCCCCCAGACCCTTTTGTGTTCCAGTGCTTTACCGGTTGCGACTTATATCCCAATGGCTCCTATACAAAATTCTACCACCTCGCCTACAACGGCCACGACTTCCTCAGCTTCGACGTGGACAGGAGTCACTGGGAGAGGCAGCAGGACAGTGAGCTGGCGGTGCAAGTTGTGAAGCAGTACAGCAACTTTCTCGGTTTCTCTGAGACCCTGCAGGACCTTCTCAATGTCACCTGTGTTGACCACATGAAGAAATTCATCAAGTATGGGAGGGCAACTTTGGAGAGACAAGGTGAGATGACCCCACCTCAAAGTCCCCCACACACTGGCCCCAAGTGGGGCCCCACCGAGGCTCCCTCACCCCTTGGCTCTCACCCCCCAGAGCTGCCTGTGGCCACGGTCTTCGCCCGCACGCCTGGCCCAGACCAGCTCCTGCTGGTTTGCCACGTCACCGGCTTCTACCCACAGCCCATCAGTGTGGACTGGCTGCAGGATGGCCAAGAGGTGCCGCCGGGCCCGGCGCTCAACACCAGTGCCATCCTGCCCAACGCCGACCTCACCTACCAGCTCCGCAGCGTCCTGGCCGTGACCCCCCATGACGGGCACAGCTACGCCTGCCGCGTGCGCCACCGCAGCCTGGGCACCCGCATCCTCCTCGTCCCGTGGGGTAGGTGCCACCCGTGGGGCACAGGATGCAGGGTGGGAGGAAAGGCTCCTGGCCTCATGCAGGTGCTTGGAGGATGGTGGGTCAGGCTGCGATGGCAGCTCCAGCCATGGCCTCCTGTCTGTCTGCAACCTCTCTCTCTCTCCTCCAGGCACATCCAAGGCAAATGTGGGTGTCAGCATCACCATCATGGTGCTGCTAATCATGGCTGCAGCCCTCGCTGTGGCCATCTGGTACTACAAGTGCAGGTGAGGTCTCATCCTCACCCAGCTGCACCAGCCCCATCGGCTCCAGGCTGTGGTGGGTGAGAGCTGGCCAGGGCTGTCTGCCCTTCTCCAGCCTCACTCACCTCCTCTCCTGCAGGATCTGAGAGCATGGGACGCACGACACCACGGATGCCCCGGGGCCACACTGGCCCCCCAACATCTCGCTGATAATAAACCACTTATTAATACCCCCACGCATGCGGGAACTCCTGGTGTGCCTTGCCCATGGCTTCATGCGGCTCTTGCCTACCCCAGGACAATCTTCCCCCGACCAGCCCTTCCAGGGGGATGTCAGCACTTCTGCACCAGATCCCAGTCCCTGGGACCAGGGGATGGGGACAAACAGGCATGGGGCCAGCACGCAGCTTGGGGGCACGGAGAGCCCAGCCACGCGGCCAGCTGTGGGAACGGGAGTTGCCTCCCCCGTGGGAAATACAGCCACACTGGGGCAAACCCGCCCGTTTCGGTGCTGGGGACAGGGATGTCTGTGCCACGCAGGGCCGGGCTCTCTGGGCACGCGTGGCAGCAAAGGACGTTCCCATCAGGGACAGCGGATGCAGCCCATGGCCAGGCAGCACCTCCACCTGCACTGGGGTAGAAAAGAGGGGTCGGGTCACCCGCATGGCCCCAGGTGTCAGGGTGCTGCCATGGCCATGGAGGACCCCACCAGCAGCCGGGGGGACAGCATCGCTCCCACCCAAGTTCCCCCAGCGCTCGTGGCCACAAGGCCAGGATGCCCCAGCCAAACCTTCCCGTCCGCCTGGGTGACCCCCTGCGCCTGTGACCCCCTCACCTGCACACACAGGTGCTCACCCTCGCACCCCTCCTCATCCCCCTTCCCACGCTGTCCCTACCCCATCCCTCTCCCCTTCTCCTACCCTCACTGTCCCTCCCTCTCCCCACACATCCCCAGCCCTGGCACTGGCCCCCTTCCTCATCCCAAATGGCCCCTTCCCTGTTCCCCTTCCACAGCCTCACCTGTCCCTCTTCTGTCCCCACGGGTCCCCCTTCCTCCTCCCCTCAGGCCTGCCCCAGAACCCCCCCAGATCCCTCCCACCGGCCTCAGCCAAACCTCAGCCCCTCCTGTCAAGAACTTCCCAGGGCTTCACCCAGTCCCCTCCAACCCCCCCACCCCCAGCACCTGGGGGCCATGGATGATCCAAGGGGGATTCCCATCCCAGTCCTGGCCAGGACCATCCTCTCAGCTGGAGCCCTTCAGCCACCAACTCCAAAGACCCCTTCCAGGCCCATGCCCTGCCCTGCCCCATGTCACCCCACTGCCATGGCATCACCCCGTGGTGCCCAGGGCTAGGGGGGCAGCATTTCAATGCCGGGGGTCCCCAAGCCGAGGCCTGTGAGGCTGCAGCACCTCATTGTCCATCCTCTGTCCCATACCCCAGTATCCTCTGCCAGATAAGGGTGAAGGCAGCAGACGTGCCTTTGGATCTGCAGGGAGGGCCTCCCTTCCCAAGGAGCCCCTGCTCCCGCATGGGGACCCTCTCCTTCCCCATGCAGGACGCGGACCCTTGGAGATGAGACCAGCAGCATCTGGTCCCTGGCGCTCACACATGTGCTCAGCAAGCTTGACACATAGTCAATATGTGATAATTTAAACATCCCTCTTGAACATGCCCAGCACAGGGTCCTCCAGTGCTTCCAAAAGGATGTCCCAGGACTTCACTTCTTTTACTGTCACATGATGAAAAAAAATACTCTGGAAAAAGGCAAGACTTCAAAAATAACTTCTCTCTGAAGACCACAGTGCTTCTTTGAGCCTTTTCCTCCAGCCCCTGCCAGTCAAAGGGCTGATGTACGGAGTCGGGCTGTGATGGAGCTGCAGGAGCACCCCCACATGCAGACATAGTGGCTGTGGCAGGGCTGGGGCTGTACCCTCCGCGTTTTTGGAGGCTGTGCTTAGCCCAGGAGCAGCAGTGCATCTCTAGGACCCTAGCATACAGCATCCTTCCCAGCCCAGGAGCAGAAGTAGTGCTTGAGGAGCCTTGTACAGCATGCCAATCAACGAGGAGAGAAGCAGTGAAGTCCTGTCCTTTTTCTCAAGCCAAGGAGGCAATTTCACCGGGAGGTAGCTCTCCTTAGCAGCTGCAGATAGCTGTCAGCTGTCTGAAAAACATCTTTTGAGGGGTGAGCTGATTGTTTTGTACGCACTAATGCAGGGCACAAAGAAAGGATGTTTGTCTTGTCTGAAAGAATGGCTGGAGAAATGCCACTCACATGGTCCAGGTGTGATCTTGGTGTTTATCTTGGGAAGTCTCCAAGCAGATGGGATGTGCTGGAGCTGCATTCTTCCCACTATTGCTCAGGGAGGGCTCCACATAGTCATGAGGACCTGGAGAGCAGATGTCTTCTGTGGGAGGTTTTGCCTCTTTAGCTTGTGTAGGTGGGGGCTTTGGTTTTGGTGGGCTTGTGATTCAGGTAAGGATTCAAAGGTCCCTTCCAACCCAAACTGTTCTATGATTCTAACCTGTGGATAGAGGATGTGATGTCCCTGCTTCCCATTTCCCCCACAAGTCCATCTATGACTGAACCTTCAACGAGTCCATACCTAACCTGTTACGATGACCTATAAGTAAGGCCGGACTGTCTGTCCATTAGAGAGAATTAATTGAGCCCTGAGCGGTGGGTGAGTAGTGCCATTACCACCTACAAGAAAAATTATTTTCTTGCCAAGGGGAGGCTATTCTTTTTAAGTGTCCTTATCTACCATCAATATTTTGGTTCCTGTGCCAATGAAAAATGCTGTAAATTAGCAGTAACTAGCTGCAACCATCAGCTCAGGTCTTGGAGCATCAGCAGGGGGAGCAGTGGCCCTGAGGACTTCCACTGCATCAAGCCCTGACCCCAGCTTCCCGTATATTGGCAGTCTCAATTGATTGCATGTTGAGATCCACTTCTGCAGGCACTGGAAGAGGAACCATGCAATGACATGGAACACATATGCATGTCTAGGTTTCCACAGCTGAAGAGGGACATGGGTGACCTTCTCGCTGACATCTAGCAGTTCTCCAAGTACAGAAAGATTTGTAACTTATCTGGGCAATCTCCTCAGGACACAAAACCACTTGGAAGACCTTAAGACCTTAAGTAAAATTGCACATGGATAAACTCTTGCCATAAACATATTGTCAATGTTTATTCCTTCAAAGAAGCAGACGTGAAGAACTTACCTCCAGGATGCCCCCAGGGCTCAGAACCAGCATCCAGTCAAGAAGCTAGATGAGCACTGTTGACCCCATCATCTAGAAGCAAGCACAGATGAGAAACATTTCCATAGCATGTCAGGATCCACTTCTGGCTTAGTGAACTCTGGGCAGGTAACAGCATGGAAGCCAGAGGTCGGTGCAGCTTCTCAGCCCTTTAGCTGCCTGTGAACAGAGGCAGTGGTATCTTTTGATGTGTGTGTGCCCACGCAGCAGGAACAGAACTGTAAGGCTCCCAGTGTAAAGCCAGAAAGGTACTTTGGGCCAAAAGGACTTTTATGATCATTTACATCTCTCGGTCAGACTCCTTTTGTTTGTTCCAGGCAGCAGGTAAGCACTGAAACGTGCCTGAAAGCCTGCAGTAAAGGGTGAAAACAGAACTGGTGGTGCTAATTTCACTCAAGAATGGGACATTCTTGAACTGGTAAAATGCCTGCTGCTTTGTTTTATCCATGGGAGGATTTTAGGAGTCCATTTCTGCTCTTGGCTGACTGTACCTTGTTCCCTGACATGCATTTACTGGGATGTGGTGGAGTTGGAGCCTCTCCTCCAGCACACCAAGTCCTAGGGTGGGAGAGAAGCAGCACAACCCTCCGTGAACAAACACACAGTGCACTAAAGGAGTCGCAGTGCAGCGCTCCAGGATTTGAGTTATTTCCAGAAAAAAAATAAGAGGTCACATCAAAAGGAAAAAAGGGAAGGGGTGTAGATGTTCTTAGGATATTGGAGATGCAGTCCATCAGATCCATTTCATCAACAATGAACCAGAGTAAGACCCAGCGTGAATCAGCGTGATGGTTCAATAGCCTTTATTCCTGGTTTTGAAAATCCCGAAAAGGCATTTGAACAGCTTGTTTCTCTTTCCATATTTCTAAGTAGATGCAAGGTAAGAATGAGTCACTGACTAAAAATAAAAACAAGCCTCTTATATTTTTATATCCTTAAGTAGAAAGTGGGATGTGCCGCATTAATCAAGCCTTGATTGAAAGTCCTGTGTAGGCTGGGCGCACTGAAAAGGGAGACCTGAAAAAGCTGTCCTGTTGCCTGCGTTGGCCTATACCATGATAAATCACAGCAAGCCGCCCCATTATTTGAGGAAATCAAGTATGAGCCCTGGGGATCTGTTGTCTTTTCTCCTCCCTTCCCTCAACGCTGTGCCACCATCAGAAAGCATCAAGATTAAACCAGCTTTGGGGAGAACCCTTCCTCAGTCCCTACAACCCCTCTTGCATGGGGTTGTACGCAGGGGATGTGTGTGCACGGGGAACCATTCAACTGCACGCAGTGGTCTGTCTGTCATCTAGCATCCAACAAAACATGCTGGTGAGATGAGTCTATTACAGCTGCCAAGTGACATTCAGGGGTTTGGCTTTTTAGAAATGCTTCCTGCGTTTGGCTTTACCAGCTCACACAGCCGCACCAGTATGTCTTGCTTGTTTATCACGACTTAGTAAGATGCTCTGATATCGTCCCACTTTGTCATTTTGAAAATATCACAGTGTTACATGGCCTCGTCTGGAGATGTTCTAAACTATTATGCTCCTCGTGGCCTAATAGATCCTTGAGATATAGAGTGTCTGCAGTTGGAGATGTAATTAATCAATCACATTTTTAGATGTGGAGGCCACTAATTCATTTTTAAAGGGTAGAAAGGAACATCCTGGGAACTACCAACCTGCCAGCCTCACCTCTCTGCCTGGGAAGAACAAGGAACAGATCCTCCTAGAAGCCATGCTAAGGCACGTGGAGGACAGGGAGGTGATTTGAGACAGCCAGCAAGGCTTCACCAAAGGCGAGTCTTCCTGACCAACCTGGTGCCCTTCTATGATGGAGTGAGTACATCAGCAGACAATGGAAGAGCTACAGAGGTAATCTATCTGGACTTCTGTAAGGCCTTTGACATGGTCCCCCACAACATCCTTCTCTCTAAATTGGAGAGATATGGATTCAGTGGGTGGACTATTTGGTGGATGAGGAATTGGCTGGATGGTCACATCCAGAGACTAGTGGTCAGTGGCTCAATGTCCAGATGGAGATCAGTGACAACTGGTGTCCCTGTATTGGGACCAGTACTGTTAAATATCTTCATGAATGACATAGTGGGATCGAGTGCACCCTCAGCAAGTTTGCAGATGACACTGAGCTGAGTGGTGTGGTCAACATGCCTGAGGGACGGGATGCCATCCAGAGAGAGCTGGACAACCTTAAGAAGTGGGCCCATGTGAACCTCATGAGGTTCAACAAGGCCAACTGCAAGGTCCTCCACCTGGATTATGCCAATCCCCAGTATCAATCCAGGCTGGGGACCAAGAGATTGAGAGCAGCCCTGCTGAGAAGGACTTGTGGGTACTAGTGGCTGAGCAGGCTCTGGGGAGACTTTATTGCCACCTTTCAGCATTTAAAGGGGGCTTGTAAGAAAGATGGGGACAGAGTCTTTAGCAGGGCCTGTTGTGATAGGACAAGGGGTAATGGTTTTAAAATAGAAGGAGGTTGATTCAGACTGGATAGAAGGAAGACATTTTTTACACTGAGGGTGGTGGAGCACTGTCCCAGGTTGCCCAGAGAGGTGGTGGATGCCCCATTCCTGGAAACGTTCCAGGCCAGGTTGGCCGGGGCTGTGAGCAACCTGATCTGGTTGGAGATGCCCCTGCTCCTTGCAGGGGCTTGGACTGGGTGGCCTGTAAAGGTCCCTTCCCACCCAAACCAGTCTGTGATTCTGTTTTTCACACAGCACAGCAGGGAGGCTGTAACCCACCCCCAGGCAAACCCCTGATGTCAGTGGTGCTGGTAGAGACCTGGGGAAAGAGCCGGAGACTGCTGGTGCTTCAACACGCTGCACACAACTGTGACTCCTTATGCAAATATCCGAGATAATTTATTAAAATTGGGATGATGATAGGGACTGTAGAAAGCTATTTTTGCTTTGTCACAGACTTCCATTTTTTTCAGCTGCTGTAATGCAAATCAGCGTGACGGGAATAGGAGCCCAGATCATCTGTCCCCTGTTCTGTTATCCTAAGCATCTGTGATTTCTAGTTATGCTTTTTGTGCCCCACTGCATCTCAGGGCTGGAGAAGGTCAAAGTGATCAAATTTCGACTGAATATGAGAAATATGAGCTTTAAGAGGGCATAAGTGACACACTCATGGGGCTAGAGTGGGTTTCTGATCTCCCTCTGCAATAATTTCATACCCAAGACAGAACCTAAATCAGCATATGCAGGAGTTCACCTCTTTCATTATTTAAAAGCATCCAGGCAAGCAAATGCAGCGCAGACTCTGCAGTCGAAACCTGCAGCAGAGAAGCAGCTTGTTCTTCACCTCCTCATGCTTCAGGAGAAAGGTCCGAGACACACGAAGGGAAAGAGTAACACATGCACGTTATGTGAGAGCTGAATGAAGAACCATAGTTAAATGTGCCATTGGGTGGGCGCTAGCCAATTTTTGCCAAAACTGTGTCCTTCTGATGTTGGGGGCTCCAGAGCTGGACGCAGTACTGCATGGGGGGTCTCACCAGAGCAGAGCAGAGGGGCAGAATCCCCTCCCTTGACCTGCTGGGCACGCTGCTGGGGATGCAGCCCAGGATGCAGCTGGCTCTCTGGGGTGTGAGTGCACATTGCCGGCTCATGTTGAGCTTCTCATCTGCTATATATTTTGGTTCCTTGCTTGCCTGTCCTTGGAAACATTCCAGGCCAGGGGCTCTGAGCAACCTGCTCTGGTTGGAGATGTCCCTGCTCCTTGCAGGGGGGTTGGACTTGGTTGGCTTTAACAGGCCCTTCCCACCCAAACCGTTCTGTGATCCTATGATTCTATAAGATGCTCTCTCTTAAAATATAAAATCCTTATTATAAGCTCATCAAATTTAATGGGTAGGCATTTTTAGGATCCATAAAAGAGGTGACTTATCTTGCTATCCGTGTTTATGCACACATGCCTTTGAACAGAAGCTGTGGCCAGCTCAATAAAGAAAGGTGCATGCCACATGATAATTAAAAATAAGAGACTCTTCTGCACTATATAGTAAAATCACTGATCCTTCCCCAACAAAATTTCATTGGAACGACACAACAGCCACAGAATAAGCTAGTCAAAGGGCACGTGGGCATTACAAAGCATTCCCCTTTGTGAGTCACGGTCCGTGTAAAACTTGCAAATAACCTTGCAAAGGAACGCCGGTGCTTAAAGACCAGCGTTGCATATCCTAAAAAAATGAGTGGTTTATATCATCTGTTTTCAAGCTCTTGTGGCTAATCATGTTAATTCGAGCAATTGTAAGGGCCATCAAGTTAATAACGATGGGTCATCTGCAATTGCCATCACATTCCTGCTTAGAAAGACCTCAATTACGTCTGCTTAACTTCAGAATAACTCACTGAACAAAGCTAAAATCGGGGCCTGAACTGCTCCGTTCTGTGCCCTTACGTGGGAGCACGTCTGCTCTGTAAGTAGTGCTGTGCTATTTAGAATTAGTCCAGTCCTTCTCCCATTTACTCCAGCCAACCATTTCAGCAAACGCAAGTCGCTGCACGTTCCAATGGCTGTGCCTACCGGTAGATGCTTTGGCCACAAATAGAGAGCAAGGATGGAATGGGAATAAAAAAAACGGAGATTTATGTTACAATAACACAAAGACTTCTGCTATTATTTGAATCCACTCAATGTAAATAAATAAAATCAAGATGCTCCAGAACATTAAGTTTTTTCCATTTGGAACAATTGCATTTGTCACAAATCAATGTGATTGCTCTAAACAGACTGTCAGTGCAATTTAGCATGTTCTAGGAAAACAGGGCACTCTGGAAAGCACGTAGGCTGGCAGGGATGGCCAAGACCTTGCCATAGTAGACAAGACATGAAGAGACAAGGTATAAAATCTTTTTTCTGCCAAGATCTGAGAAATATGTGCTAGCTATGTTAACTTACGGTCTTAAAACAAATCTATTTCTTGATTTTTTAAAAAAAAAGAAACAGGGTGAAATTTAATATCAGGCATTCAAAAAGAGTCAGGGCTTGCTCTAGTTTTCTCTTCTTAGTTGAATAGTTACAACTGGATTCAGCCCGTAAAGACTAAGGCTGGAAAAGCTTGAAACAATGGGAATTTTTGATGTGTGTTTCACTGGGGCCAGGATGTCTCCCTGGGGAGCAGGGATGGGGAGAGGTTTTGGTTATTTGTATTGCTGTTTGCCCTTATTCCTCCTTTCCATGTTTACATCTAAAGACCTTTAGCAAACAATCAAAATTAATATGGGAAAAGCTTTAAGTAATATAATACTGAAAATAATGGTTTATTTGGTTTGACAGGTTTATAATGGATAACACATCAACGCTATTTGTGTTCAGCAGCCTCACGGAGAAACAGAGCATAAGCGCGAAGGGTTTTGGTTAAGCCTTTAAGGGTTTTAGGACATACACTGTACATTAAAGGAGACAACACTTAAAAGGCCCTGTGGACATAGGCCAAACACTCAGATTATCTAATAACAAAAACTTGTCACCGGTGAAAGATGCTGGTCCCCATCCCCTGCGCATGGCCTGCCCACGCATGGCCTCATCAGACACTGGGAATGACCGTGTTCCACAAGGCTGTGTTCCACAGTGTTGTCAGTAGTTGGGGTACGCTGGGTTGTAAACACTTGAAGTCATGGATTTTTGCTAAGTAATCATAAAAGAGTTTTTCAGTGTTTGAGCAAATGCTGGTGAGCAAGGGAAGGGCTGGAGTGAATAACGGTGGAGTGGCATGCTGGCTGAATGCGTCGCTTGGGCTTAAGGCCAGGCTTGTCTGTACCTAGAGGCTGGAGCCAAAAAACGGACAAATACGCACTTCACTAAAGTCTGGAGCTATTTAAAACTCAGTTATTTCTGCTGGGGGAAAAAAAAGGGTTTAGGGAGTTTGCTTTTGAAGTGATCCATTGTTATCTCTTGAACCACTACTGCTTCTGGTCAAACAGAAATGGGCTTTAAATATGTCACACTACCATGCTGCTTATAACTTCAGCAAAAGCGAGTTAAAAATTTTAGGGAGTCTTATTATTCACTTTGTTCAGCCGTGCTTTCTTCACTGGTATGGAAAATGGGTTTGTTCAATCTACACGTGCAGTTTCTGGCAGGTGCTAGCAGATGGGAGTTGTTGGGGTTTGACTGCTGGCAACCCTTTTGGCAACTGTCAAGTTTCTTAACCCCGGTTCAGGACTTCTTACTGGTTCAGCACTCCTTACTGGTTCAGCATTCCTTACTGGTTCAGGACTCTGCTCTGCAGCGTGGATGGCAGTGCCCAATAGTGACCCTGCCTGTGGAGAAGGCACTTCTGAAATAAAATTCTGAATGACAAAATAGAAGATAAAGGGCAAATTAATAAAAATGAAATACGTACTCTGATTTTCAAAAAGAAAAACTTGGAAAATTGCCTGTCTGGAAGCAATTGAGGGATGTAAAGTAGTCAAGTAAAAGCAATTTCAGGTAATTTCTGGAGAGTCCTGCTGGGATGAACGAATTTCATGTCGCGGTTAATGCAGCAGGCGATGAACGGCAGAACATACTCATTTCAGCAGATTCTATTACAGAAAGGGGAACGAGAGGCCTAATCTCCAGCAGAACAGGAAGAGCAGCTGAAGGAATTCATTTACCCCCACAAGCACCTCCCAGACCTTTTTGGGGCACCCTAATGAAGCAGAGGAGCTCAGGACCAGATGGAAAGCATCAGCAGCTTTGTACCATGCGTCCGTATGCCGGAGCAGCACACAAATCTGTCAAGAGCTGAGGAGGGAGACACAAAATGGCATAAAACTGAGACTAGTTGAGAATGGAAGCGATACAGAGCTATGTTAACCCAGCACTTGGTGGCAGATGACTTCCACCTGGTGAATAGTTGTGGACCTTATCGTCATCATACCATTTCTCTCTTTCTCTCCCTCTCTGTAAGCACAGACGTACGTGTATATATATATATATAAAGTGTGTATATAAAAATATTGAAAATATAAATCTTCCAATTTCATACCGAAGCAAGAAAATCTCCCCATTGGGTTATCCTGCAATTCCCACTTTTTTTTTGTGAAACATCTCTTGCTGGCAGGTATGGCAGGCAGAACTCTGAGACACCACGGTACTGGCGCGTTTCGGGACTGATGCCAGCAAAATAGCTGCTTATGAGCTTGAGGGAAAAATCTTTATTGTAAAATAAATTAACTGATGGATGTTATCAACTGAATAGATTAAAATGAAGCTTGTCTGTGAACCTGGGAATAGGAGAGAGATAATATAACAAAAAAAAGCTCAAGGTTTGAGACAAGGACAGGGAGAGATCATTAAAGTTACTGTTACAGTCAAAACAGACTCAATTTGGGGAAAACTAATTCAATTTATTATTAATAAAACCAAAGCAAGTGTCCTGGTTCTGGCTAGGACAGAGTTAGTTTTCACCTGAGCTGGAGGAGCTGGAGCTGGTGGCACCTTGGCTGGAGACACAGCTGGGATAGGTTACTGGTTAGCCAGCAGCTGGGACAGGTTACCCAGATTGGCCCAAGGGCCGTTCCATCCCATGGGACACCATGCTCGGTATATAAGTGAGGAGGGTGCTAAAAGAAGGTTTCTGCCATCTGGAAGGAAGCTGGGCATCAGGATCCATTGTGAGCTATGGTACTGTATGTTATGTGCTTAGGTATTTTCTATTATTGGCTTTTTTGTTTGTTTGTTTTCCAACTGTCTTCTTTTCTTCTTTTGTTCTCTTAAACTTTTTTTTTTATTTCAACCCATGATTTTTGCCTTCTTTTCTTTACCAATTCTCCTCCCCATCCCACTGGAAGGTGGTGGGAGTGGGTGAGAGACTGCGTAGCTTGGTCCCAAGTGGGGCTGAGCTACGACATGCTCATTCAAACAATGGTCTCTGAACGCTTTTGAAACCTTCTCGTCAGTTTATGGGCAACCAGCTGCAAACCATGGGCCGCAGAGCCAGGCACAAACTCCTCGAGGGTCGGAGGGGGCCATTGGGCTCTAATCCAGCCATCCTAATGACCTTGAGAAAGGACAAGTACTGAACACTAATAACCAGGGTTTCTTAGGCCATGAGTTTCTCCCAGATGGTCATTAATCCCCAGAAAATGTGTGCTGTGCCTCAGTTGTTAATGCCTAATTAACCCCGTAATGGCAACCCCTCTGCTGTAGCTGCAGGTTTTCTGTTCCCCCTTAAATGTACAGAAGACCCTGATATCCTCAATCAAGGCGTATGCTTTCCGAGAGGCACAGCAGATGGTAGCCTAGCCGCCACACTCCCATTACTGGGGAAAAAGATCCCTGTGGAGCATAGATGTATCAGATGACGCTGCATACAGCTGCCGAAAATGCATTAGCCATTAAAAACCTGCTGATCCCCAGCCTGTCTACGCATTCCAGATCCCTGTATATGCATTCCCTTGGAGCTTATAATGCGGAGGAGTGCTCTCAGCTTTAGTCACTTTTCTTGCAAAATACGCTTTCCCAGGACTTCCGTCAGGTGTTGCACATTGTGTGACTTTCCAGGATTCCCGAGTACAGGGGCTGCCACTGAACCAACCAGAGCAGCAACCGTGCCTAAGTAGTCAATAATTTATTTTCCCTTCACTAGCAGTGGGTGACTCGAGTCTTACCTCCTGCGTCCGTGATGACTGTTGAGAATTACCAAATTACATAGCCAAATCCTATGGCTGTGGCGCCCAGTAAAGGCACTGGTGCTTCACAGGGTCTGATTTTCAGCCCTGTGGAGGTAGGGGATATTTTGACCCCCATTGTAGAGAGTAGGAGCTAAAGCAAAGAGGGAGATTTTAATCCTCCCTCATTTTGGATGCTCAGATTAAATAATCTCTGAGATTTTTCGGAACGCGATAGGATGTAGGTGGCCCCCCCACTGCTCCTCACATGGCAGGGACACCCTGTGCACCTCTGCCAGCAAGGTGTTAAGCTTTTCAACTCCTCCAGACCCTCTTGTTAAACCTTTCTGTCTTCGGCAATTTCTCCAGCATCTTTTCAGCAATGCCTACCCTGTTCCTGGTCTGCAGAAACAAGTCATTGACCTCCCTCCCATGCTTGCTGCAGTCGTTCGTCAGAGTGGGAAGTGCTGTTTGCCTCCACAGTTTATGACAGAGAAGCATAAATTGTGTCTCTCCAAGCCACTTACTGTCTGGAGCAAACATATTTAGAGAAGCAGGGAGAGCTCTCTTTGTCATTTGATTCCTACAAATCATCTGAACTTGGTTAATTCTGGCCTGGATTTTGGAAGCTCATCCATGCTGGCCAAATTGCATGTCTCTTCATTGCCTTCTCTGTTTCATTATTTTTCTGGTGCTCTTGAAATCTCTGAGAGCTGCTGAGCTGATGCTCCTTGCTTGCACGGGCCGTCTGCAGCATGGTCCAGGAGCTGAAGCGCGGAAAAGACGCGGGAGCTGTTTCAATCATGATTTAAAATTACTGGTTCTGGGTTTTTGCTTTTGTAAACAGCCTTCAAATTTTAATAATCAACTCAAAATTTCTCTCTCTTAAAGACAGAGATATGCTAAATACACACTGTTCGTATTTCTCCCACCAGAATAGAAATGAAGGTAAACATGCTCCAAACACCCAGCACGATCCCCAGTTGTCCTCTCGGGCTTTCCTGACTTATTTTGAAGGTGGAACACGAAGCTCTTAAACTCAGTGTTCAAACAGCAACTTTCAGGACAATCTAATGCGTACCAGAGAAAGAAGGGTCAGGAATCCACGTGGAACCCATTAATCCCTTGCCATTGCTATTTACCTCAGTTTAGCCCTTTTTTGGTTTAATCCCTAGATGGTACCAGCCCACCAGTCTGAAACATTGGGATGTTTATTTTAGCTTCTAGCAATCTGGCAGCTGGAATCGCTCAGCCGCATCTCCTGCCGCCGGCTCAGACTGATAAACACGGTCCCTACAGCTTGCTGGGGACATTTCCCAGTTGACAGCTTATTTCAGCTTCACCTTTGCAACCCCCCCACCACCGCCCTTGCTGGCGCTGTGGTTCCTATGCATCTGCGCTTTTGCAAGTGGGGTGCTTGTGCTATTTTAAAGGTTTGCTCCCCCAGAGCCAAGGGCAGCGTTGCGTGGGATGGCACCATATGGGCAGAGCGATGGAGGGGCCTGGGATGGAGGTCTCTTTTCCAGTTTGCCACCTGGAAGTTGCTTTTCCGTTGCCGTAGCACTTTCTGCCTTTCTCATCCTGCTGGAAAGAGCAATGGTTGCCTGCGAACGAAAGAGCATCATTTAAAATGGCAGTGGTCAAAATGAAAGGAGGGGCTAACAATTTTGAGGGCTACATGGATGGATTTGAGTAATGGAGTAATGCTGAAATCTGAGGATAGATAGCTCGCTCTCCCCTCCCTTTTCCCTCCCTCCACCCCACGCCAGAGTAATCCGAGCCTTTGTGCCAATTCATCGGCTGATTCAGCTCCCTGCTTGGGAATTTTCCTTGCAGATGATAGAAGTCACCTTAAGTCAACTATCAGAGTCACTCTGGTAAAAGTCTGACTGGAAAGCAGAGGATGGAGACATGAGCTCCCTTCGGGGACTGGTATTTAGTTTCCTTCATGGACTGGGACTTGGGTACTTGGTTTTTATATATTTTTTTTTAAATTTCTTTTAATGATCTGCGTATAGAGGCTTGAAACAGAACAGGACTTCAGAAATACTCACTGTGCCCAGCATTAGCATCTTAAATTTTAGTCCTCACAGCTGTGATAAACAGGGAAGGCGCATCCAACTCTTTCTTGCAATCTGCATTAAGTGTGCTGATGCTGACAGGCTGTTTCTCTGGGATTTACTGTGGTGGTTGTGTACAAGAGATGGGAGAAACTTCTCTTCTCCCAAAACCCCCTTTTGGGTATTTCCAAGGTGATCAGGCTGTTCCTCTTTTCTCCAGAATGAGCTTTAACACTTTGAAAAAATGTGGGTTTTTTTCTCTAACGTACACTGTGTATACTGAACAGTACAGAAGATTTTAAGTTCATTTTTACCTAGCCTGTAGGTCAGGAATTTTCCCTGATCTGCTTGTTCATCTAAACTTTGAATTAGCTTCGCTGGGACTGGAATTAGGTTTAGAAATGATCTGGCTTAAGTTTAAAACCTGTTCAAGCCTATCAGCCCTACCTAAACCCCAGCTTAGCATTCCTGGATGAAGTATCTTTGTTGCAAGGCATCACATCCACAGTTTGGTATGCTACCAAACTGAACTTTTGGAATTTGGATAGCCAGGCAGAAACCTGGCTTTTCTGCCAGATGAGCTGATCCCCACCGTACTGATGCAGAAGTTGGATACCACTGTTTTAAGGAACTTTTTATAAAAGGGTGAGAAGTCAAAGAGCCTGTGGCCTTGGTACGAAATAGCACAGATGGGCCAGACTCTCCACTAGATGGAAGTGTTATCCGGACCCTGCACAGGGGATGTACGGGATCGCCCCTTGCGAGGACAGAAATGTCCCATGGACATGAGAAGCCACCAAAATCCATCTGGGAACCCCTTACTGTCACTCTTCCCCTGCCACAGCTCCGGTTTGGGCAGAGCACAGCGAGGGGGACCCGCGCTGCCCTTAAGGCACTTGTTTGCCCACAGCAGGATGTTTTGTCGTGGTAATATGTTGTGGGACCTGCACAGAGACTCAGGTAGTGCTGTGAGAAGGGTGAGGGCAGGGAATGACAGCAGTCAGTGAAAACCAAACAGAAGATGTTATTTTTTTTCAGCTTTTCCTGCTGCAGTCATCATCTGAAATCCAAGAGACAGGTTTTTCCCTTTTGTCTGTTTCTGACATCCTCTCCCCAAATATTTCTTTATTCCTGCCTTCCTTTTTTTCTTGTCTTGTTCTGCATTCCCATACTTAAATTATTTTTCCTTTTTGATAATCCTTCCAGAAAAGCTTGGCTCTTTGAGCAATTGCTCTTACCTTTGTCTCCTCGTTAATAATCTCCACACCCTCTTTCTCCTGCCCTCTTGTCTCAGGCCCGATCATGCTTACCTTCAATTGGAAATGCCTGGAGGCCAGGGAGTACGTGTAATTATGAAAGGGATGATTAAATCTCATTATTCTGAAGAAATTACAGTTAATAATGTTCTTAAGCCAGGCAAATGTGTGCTGAATCAATGATGCTATAGGGAGAGGGAAGAATTACTATATGACATTTTTGCCTTTAAAAAAATCAGTCTCAACGCTTATTTTTGTCCAAAATCTGGATAAATCCCTTATAATCTATGCCATCTTTAGAAAAAAAAGAGAAAAATCTCTGCTTGTGACAAGCTGCCACATTGGATTCTTTACTACAGAAGAACACCATGTGCTGCTAAAATTGTGCTTGAAACAATAAAATGTAAGTGTTATGATTGGAAAAAGGTTATAGGATCAAGAGCTGTACCCACGTACAATTGACACCATCATCGATCTAAGGCAGCCTTCTTGTTACAGCTGCTCTTTCCTTAGTTATTGGCAGGACAGATGCCACTGAAAGAGAAGCATTAAGCAGTAGTTAAAAAATGTTAGCAAAATGCTCTGAGGGCTCACAATGTACTGGTAAAAAAGACTTGTTCTCATCACCATTGGTGAGGATTAACTTCAGTGACTTTGATCTGAAGTATCTGAAGTACCTTGCACCCACAAATTTTTTTTTCCTTGGATTTTTTTTTTAATAACTAAATATTTGGAGGAATCATTTGGTACTTGAACACATGACTAAACCCATTTATAGTGATGCAAGACCTACTGGCTTTCAACAAGGTAGGTGTGGAGGCATCTCCATTCCAACACAGCTGTTGCTCACTGGTCAGGTCCTCCCGCTTCCACGCTGCTTTGCTGAGCCCTGTCTTTTCACCTCCGCTCCCTCGGTGATGACAGGTCTTCCCAGCTGCAGCTTCCGTCTCTGAGTGTGCAACACCAGGGTTTGCCCTCTCTGACATTTGCTTTCCCAGCTTCCTATACTTTGGGTTACCTGGCAGCTTCAGGGAGACCTTTCCAGGTTGGCTGATCTCAGGGAGATGTGAGAATGGCTGTTGCTCTACACCCATCTCCAAACAGACATCGTAACAAATACAAGAGAGCGGATGAGTAGGATTTAGCTGGAGTAACAGTGAAACAAAGAAGCTGTGGCACTGGCAGTGAGGATATTAACAACAGCAAAAGAGTTTTAGGAGCATGTGGCACTGGAATAGGCTGCCCAAGGAAGTGGTGGAGTCACCATCCCTGGAGGTGTTCACATAAGGTGTAGACATGGCACTTCAGGACATGGTTTAGTGGACATGGTGGTGTTGGGTTGATGGTTGGACTTGATCTCTTCCAACCTTACGATTCTATGTGCAAGGTACCCAGTTACGAAGGGAAACAGGTGAGATCCCACCAGCAGCTGCTGCATTTTGTAGATTTCCTAATTACAACCCAAACTCTTGGCCCACTCAATTTTTACAAAAATTGTTGTCTTCTCTCTCTTTTCTCTCTCTCTTTTTCCTTACTGTTAACATCGGCACAATGAAAAGAGGGGACAAAAAGCGGAGTGGGAAACAGCTGCCATGTCCTGTGGAGAGACAGTCCAGCTCCCAGGAGCGCAGAACCTTTGAAAATGTGACTTTGTCCACGTGCACAAGTCCAAAAGGTCTGACTGCATGTAGCTGCACTTCTCCCTGTGTCGCCCAGACAAAATGCCGAGGATGTACTTCGAAAATCTCAGGGTGCTGCGATGATCCCACAGGAAAGCGAGCTGGGGCGGGTGAGCCCAGCCGCTCCTGCTGATCCAGGGAGATGGAAAACCCGCAAAAAATAAGCGTACCCTGAGATGTTTATATAGCCTAGGTATGGTAAGAAAGCAGGGGTCATGCAGTGAAGCATTGGAAGTGGGAATGTGAGGAATGTAACCATGCAGGAGAAAGAACTATGGCAGGAGCTGAACTAAGGGCTTTGATGACAAAGCTCTAGTAAAGGAGGCTGTGGTCAGCTGCGAGCGTTTAATCTAAAGGTGGGGTTGGGTCTTTTAAAGGTTTACTGGACAGACATGAAGGAATGGCAGAAAAAAAAAACATGAATAGATAAGAAATTCAACCCTGCAAGTATAGCTGCACGGGACGCATCTCACTGGAAACATCATCTGTCTGCCAGGAGTGGAGAAGGAGGGAAGGGCAACCTCAGCGTCTGTTTCTCAAAACACTCTGGTTCCACTCATTCTTAGTTCACGTAGAGTGTAACTAGTTTGGTAGAGTACAGGCTCTTGAAGTAGGGGAACGAAGAGGCCACGGTATAAAGTCTCACTGAGATTTCTCCAAGGGTACCTCACAAATCTTCATTCTCATTCTCACTCTCACCTCAGTTCTCACTGGGAAATCACACTGTAACCAGAACCCGCTGCAAAACTAGCAGAAAAGCTGGGGAAAATCACCCCTTTCTTTTGCTGTTTATTTTATCAGTATTTGGGGAAATCTGAACGTTTCAGTTCTGTCCAAGCTGAATCACTGGCACAGAAGAATCTGTAACAGCAATGTGCAGACATAGCTGTCCATAGCCAGCATGTGTGCTTGAGGGAGCCTGGAGCTGACAATGTATTTTCTTGTTTACAGAAGCAGCAAAAACAAACAGCCTCTTCATTTCACCCCACAAATGTTTTATTTGTGTGGAGAACTTTGGCACATGGCAAGTGTTTGGACCGTGTTAGAAATACAGCTTATGTTCCCATTTTTGTTTTGTTCTAACCTTGCATGTAAAAGCTGTGGGGTTCATATTTTTTCAACCGATTTGTCTCCTCCTACCTCATGCTTCAGTATTTCCTTCAGGGCGACATTGGTTCCCAGGGTGAAAATGTTCATGATCCAATCTCAGCTCATGAGAGATTGAGGAGAGAAAGGGAATGGATGCAAGCATCTCTGTGCAAATTGCAACCTTCTGGTCGATATCTTCTAAGTCAGGAGAACTTAAAATACCTAATTACAGCTCCTATATATGCTAGTTTGTTAAAAATGTGTGTAAATCTTCTAAAAGCAGGAATCCTCCTGGTTTTACCTCACCTTCCAAGACTTGAGTGGGGAATCTATTCTCTACACTGCCGCTTCAGTATTTCCTTTCTGTTTGTGCCACGGTGTCAGGATAACAGCTGCAGCCACCTCAGTAATTAATTTATGGGATATCCTGGCTTAATTCTGCTGGAAGGAAGCTGTGGAGAACAAGATACAGAAATTGAGTGTGCCAGGCTCTGGATAACCTTCTCTTTCTTCTGTTTGCTCTTTCCTGGTAGGTCAACAGGCAGTAGAGTTGGCTGGCAAGAGCTGTTGAAGCAAGGCCAGCTGTGTGGGCCTGGCCTGGTGTGCCCCTTTGCTAACAGCCAGAGCTCGGCTGCGGAGCACGGGGACGGATTTGCTTATCCTAGGGGCCAGTTCGGGGTGGAGGGCGGCAGGTTTCTACACAGTGCAAGCGAAAGAAATGAAATGTGCTGCCTGAGGGTGCCTCTAACAGGGACGTAGATGATCTGTAATCACAGTTGGGCAATTGGTAGAGAGGCCGTTGCACGCTAGTAACTCTGCCTATGTGCGGGGGAAGCAGCAGAGTGGGAGATGTTACCCAGCGAGGCTGGGAGTAGCTGAACTAAGCTGTGGGAGACCTGATCTTCCAGTGGGATGTTGAACGGTGTCCCCCCAGGAGCATCCTTCCAACCTGCTCTTCTGTGACCCAGGGCTGGGCGCAGGTCTTGTGCCCATAGAAGGTGCTGGAGGGGCAGTCTCTGTCTCTAAGTCCTCTATCCCTGGACCAGTAAGTCTTCTCCAGCCTGTTCAGATATCTTTGTGCACAGCTGTTCAATGTGCATTTTCAGCCAATGCTACTCGGGGAGGAAAAATCCTTCTCCCAGGGCAGAGCATCACGTGCAAAGCTCTGAGAAGCTGTAAAACTAATGTGGTGTCCGGGAAATTGGAGCGGCAGTTAGCCTCCACGGGTAGTGCCTGTGCTGGCTCTTTTCTTCTTTCTTTTGTACTTACAGAAGAGAAGAAAATATATTTAGTTCCTGCTGCTGCAATCCATTAAGTGCCTTCCATTTCACAGCCGGGTGCTATTTTCCCCAGGGGAAAGCGATGCAACAAACATGCTTCAGATAATGAAACCTCTCTGCCCCATTAATGGCTTTTTGAGTTATGCCTTTGGGGAGAGACTTTCAAAGGTACTGCACGAGGTCCAGTTTCTCCTCCTGCTTTTGAAATCTTTCTCTCTTACTGTGCAGGCTCCAGGGGTGTCTGGATCACCCAGTACAAATAACAGCGGGGTCTTGGCTTTGGCCAGCTTTCCCCTCAGATGACCAGGCTGCAACGCCTGAATGGGTGAGTCGTTGGTGAGCACCACCTTGGGTTACTGCTTGATTGTTTAGACCAGACCAAAAATGTGTTAGGTAAAAAAAATCTTTTTGCATGGGAAATGTGTTGTGCTGTAGAGAAAGGAAAGGAGATATTTTTTGAGATTTTTTTTTTTCCTTCTCCAGAAAACAGACAGTCATCCAACTACTACAGAAGATGAGGATACATTATTTGAAGGGTTCAAAGAAACTAAATTTTATTCTTGTCTCTGGAGCAAATAATAAAAAAACATTCCAGGCCAGGTTGGAGGGGCTCTGAGCAACCTGATCTGGTTGGAGATGTCCCTGCTTTTTGCAGGGAGGTTGGACTGGATGGCCTTTGAAGGTCCCTTCCAACTCTATGATTCTAATACTTTTTAAAATAATACATTTATTGCTGAGAAGAGTATTCTAGAGCTTAGAACAGGAAATTGTGAATTTCTCCTCCTAGCTGACTGCATTGTCACTACTGCCAAAAAGCCCTTTCAAAGCGTGTCCTCCGTACCTGGCTTATGGGTGTCTGTCCCTACTTTCACTGGATTTACTGTACATCTGCAGCTCCCACTGGCTTTAGCACTACTGAACATCCAGAGCTGGAGTGGAAATTCAAAACACAAAGCACCCGGAATCCAGGGCCGTTCCCAGAAATTAATATATACTTCTATGTGAACGGTGTTATACTCCATAGTTGTTACCCGGCTATCCATACAGATATCAAGCTGTATAAATAGCAGTCATCTATATCAAACATTCAAATAATCATTATGTAGTTTTGTGAGCCTTATCTGAAGGCTATCACACAAGTACAACACATACCTTTCAGCAGATCGTTTCCTTTCGGGGCTTTCTCACCCGCAGTTTGTATTTCATTGGTCTGACTCACCTTTTCCACAAAAGACAAAATGCACTTACCTGCCACTCTCAAAACCCAGTTTCCTAACTGGTGAAAGGGACTCTTTCATGCTCTTGAAGAAGAACAACTCCTTCCCTATAGAGGTGATATGAAAAAAATGTTTTCACAGGACATGCTGTGAAAGCACAAGGGTTAGTGTTCAAACAATAAAAAGTCAGTCCTGCAGTGACATTTCATTTGGGTGTGTGATGCAATAAAAGAAGGTAAACTGAGTTACACAATTTCCTTTAGGCTGGTGTAGTTTTAAGTTAAATGCCATGACATATGTCAAGTTAATGTGCTTTCATCTGGTTATGTTGAACTGGGAGACGCTTTCCCCTTCCTCACTGGACTAGCAATTCCTAAATACATGTTCAAAGCCCAACTTGATGATTCCGGTTGGTTTATTTAATTTTTCTTAATGGTTACTTGTTTGCACTGAATTATACTGTCAAGCACTGGAACAGGCTTCCCAGGGAAGCACTGGAGTCACCATCCCTGGAGGTGTTTAAAAGACGTGTAGATGTGACGCTTAGGGATGTGGTTTAGTGGTAGAGTTGGCAGTGTAAGGTTAACGGTTGGGCTCAATGGTCTTGAGGGTCTTCTCCAACCTACATATTTCTAGTATTCTATACTTAGAATAAATTGCTTTCCAGGTGACCAAAACCTGCTCCCTTGCGCTAAGCTGAGCAGGGGAAGATGAGAAGCAAGAAGAGCTTGGGAAGATGGGAAAGAAACGGAGGTTGCAAGAGAAAACATATGGGTGAAATACTGCTATACTCTTAAAAACGAATAGCCACAGTGATGTAAAAACTACAGCTAGTTTCAGTGAAGTGATAAATATGTAGAGCACCTCTTTCGAGCGTGACAGATCTGGGATATGTAGGGGACATGCGTGGGGAAGGTATGCTTAGATAGAAACAGGAGACTGCTGGTTATGTCCTTGGTATCATAAGCGACGTGGGTTTTCATTTACAGGAGCACTTTGTCAGTGGGCCTTCTCATTGTAACCCTGGGCTATAATTACCATATAATTTGCATTCATTAGTGCCTGTAAGAACTGCAGGTATTCCAATCAAGAATAGGGCTATTAACATTTCTTTTATTTGTGCTAGATGCTGAATGATGTTACCTGTATAACTGTGGATTTCTTCATGCTGGAGTGATGGAGGGTTGCAGCTCTTGGGATGTGTTTTCATATCAGGCTATCCCTGGCTTCCAGCTCTTCCCCTCCAACTGCAAGTCTTCTTCCAGACACGGCAATGAAAGATGGAGCTTATGCCTTGACCAGCCTGTATCTTTCCTGACAGAAGAAGAAAGCAAAAGTCTAATTCTAGACTCATTCTTGCTTTTTAATCAAGTCTCTCTGTAGAAGGGACCTGACTCTTGCTGTGCACTAGTAGTACCTCCAGTGGAACCAGTACAAGTCTGTCTGCAACTGGTGTGAACACGGCCTGCCACACGTTCTGTGAGCGAACACCCTGCACCGGGACGGCCCTGCGCCTGCTTTGCAGGTACGCAAGAGCCGCTTTGGAAAATAATTCAGACGTATAAAACTGCAGTAGCTGCAGAAAGCACCCCATTAAGGTCCAGTTGTTTAAATGGTTACAGTTAACAAGGCGCAATTAGCTCGGCACTTGGTTTCCTTGTTTTACCCAACCCTCCCATGGGGGCTCTGAACTGAGCAGCGGGGCATTTTATTGTATTTTAATTGTAGATTTTATAACATCCAGCAAAAATGCTGCCCATACCAGTGCATTAGAGTTATCCCTTTTTATACGCCTGATGCTTTTTTAGCTATCTGGGGTTGCCTCATTTGGATTTGGGGTTTTGGTTGGTTGTTTTAGGTTTAGTTTTTTTTTAATAGCAAGTGTTTTTAATCAATTCTGGAAAGGCAGTATTGTCTGAAGACCAGAGCAGAGGGCCAGATATCAAAGGACAAAGACTAAGGTATAAGGTCTATTTATTTCTAACCAGATGTATAAAATAGGAACCTACTGTTATAACCTTAAATCCACGCAGTGATATTTCCAGGGGCTAAAGTTCAGCCCAGCCTCTGTTACCAGCTGCTGACATTGACCACAATGACATATTTTGCTTTCATAAAATATTTAAATTGGGAATACTAAGAATTTAGTAGACATTCAAGTTGTATTAGTAATTAATACAGGAATTATAGCAAATGTCAGTGAAATACATGAATTCCCAAAATGTGTAAATGGAAATAACATTCTCCTAAAAGCAGTACCTCTCTGTTCCATCACTCATTGGTTCAGTGCTAAAAGCACAGACTAATTCAGCCAGGCTCTGGATCACACCCTGTTTCCTTTTCGATACCGCTGTCAGTGAGCTCTCTGGCTGGCGGCTTTGTCCCCGCACGCTCTGACCTCTCTGTGTGCTTCTACTGCTTTCCAAAATGCAGTGACTTTACTTCACTACCAGCCTTCTCATTTTTCTTTATTTAAACTTGATGCTCTTGTCACTGAGGCCCCTTATATTTCTATAACAGAGGAAAATAACAGTGAGCTCAGACCTACTGTGAATTATTTAGCTGATTAGCTTTTAAATTAATGAAATTAACACAGCAGTTAGGTTTTGGGGTTTTTTTTTAAGCTTTTCCTTAATCTGATCTAGAAAACTGGCACTGAGGAATACTATGTTTACAAGAGGGCAAAATGAGTAGAGAAGGACTAAGAGCAATGTTTCACCTTGTTGAGCTACTGAGCAGCGCAGTGAGCACGTGAATGCAGCAGCAAGAGATGTGATTTACAGTTTGGCTTCCCTGGTGTGGGGAAATGCTCTGTTTTAAAGTTACGTGCAATCTATTGAGTGATATTAAGTCACTCAAAACGGATTTCTGGCCCAGACGTGATGTGCTGCAGAAATGCGTTGCTTGGAAGTAGAGAGAAACTTTTGAAAGTGACTTTACATGAGCCTTGTCTTGACTCGAAAGCAGATCGGATGCGCTTCCCAGAGATTTGTGTTATATTAGGAAAACAGGCATTGCCAGGAAGATATTCTAGCGGTGAGAAAATCATCTGACTGCAAAAATGCTGCTTCGCTGTTTCTCCCAGATGAGCTCTTCAGCAAAATTGAGGGAGAAGGAGGTGCCAGCAGCATCCTGGGACTCTGGCAGGTTGCAGAGATGCTCTTCAAAGGCACCAAAGCTGCTGTGTCCCACTGCTGTTACAGAGCATCCTCTCTGGGGCCAAAACTCTGACCCACTGATTTTACCCACGTCACATCAATTTGGAGTCATTCAGCTGGCTCCAGTGAAATTCCTGCTGCATGTAACAGCACAGATAGGCGTAGCCAGAGCTGCTTTTGGCTCACTTCAGAGCTTATGAGAAGAGGGAAAATAGACAAACTTATTTTCTCACGCTGGTGGAAGTAAGTAGAAATGTTTCTTGTAGAGAGGAAAGCAAAATCTGTCCCTGCCAAAGTACCTGCTGCATCTGTGTGTCTGCATAACCATGTTATTCCCCTGTAAGGGACACCTGGGACCCTTTTGAGTTATAATAGGAAAATGAAGATTTTAAAAAAAAAAAAAGATAGCATTGCAATGATCTGCTTGGTTATACTGGTACCCCCGGCTGTGCAGACTCTTGTTTTTCTTCAGTTTAAACATGTGCCTGAATAGTTTATTGAGAAGGAAACAGGCTTGGTTTAAATCCAAATAAGGGTGTGTTTGCCTCGTCAAAGGAGAGTGGGTAATGGAGGCTCGTTTACTGCTTGTCAGTCAGATTGGCAAAGATGATATAAAAGGGAACATTTGAAGGTCCCTTCCAACCCTAACTATTCCATGATTCTATGATTTTCAGCAGCGTGAAGCATAAAAATGGTCCTTTACTGCAGTTCAGATGAGAAGGGGTCAATTGCTCGGATGACCTGGCTCTTTCTGCAGACCCACAGGAGAGGCTTCCTCAGGTGAATGAGACCAAGCAAGAAAAATGCTGAAAAAGAGGGGGAGAGCACAGCATTGTCTAGAGAAGCTGTGGGCGGCTCTGAGGGAGGTGCTGGGCTTACAGTGCAGAGGGGAGGAGGAGATGCTTGGCGGGGGGGGAATCCTCCCTTCCTCTTTGGCTTGTTCCCTCCTGGAAGAGTGAGGAAGCCCCCTGAGCATCTGCTCCCTGCTGTGCCTAGCAGGTGGTGTGCCGTTATTCGGACCCTCCAGCCATTCCTTCTTCACAGCTCCTGGCAGGGGGCCCAGTCCTGGATATCCAACCGCCTGAGTCAAGGAGCAATCCCTGCTGTTGTGCTACACTCCCAAATCCAGCCCGGGCATTCCAGTGAATGTCCAAAGTTGAGTCGCCGCTTTCTCCTGATCCTTAGACATCTTAAGAATTCAGTTTCCTGACAGACATCTCTTAATTCCTCTGCTCATTTCTTGCATGCAAATGTTACCTCCAGCTTTCTGCCAGGAACTCACCAAACTCTTGAAAATAAATATTTTCAAGCCACCTGAAAGTTTCAGGTTCTTATTTTGAAGCATGTTTTGTTTAAGAACAGTCATTGCCGTACCTTACCCAAACGTACAGCTGGTCCAAAAGTGTTCTCGCCTCTAATTATTTTTTTTTTTTCTTTAATAGAAAACAAGGGTAGGAATTGGGGACTGCTCCCCAGGGTTTATTATGGCTGTTTCAGGGACAGTTTAAAGATTTATATTTTTTTTTTCTGATGTTTGCTAAAGCTGAGCTGTTCCCTAATGCAGTGGATAAAAGGAGAATGAAACAATGATGTGCTGTACCACCTTATTTTGGTACACTTGAACTAAGTCAAAGAGAGATATAAAAAGAAAGGTATTTCTAAGGATTCTCATGTCTGTGGTCATCCTAATTTTAGGCACAGGTTAGGCTGGCTTCCCACATTCATTCAGGAGGGGTTGTCAGAAAATTCAGCTTGTTTGAAGCTGGTCGTGCCTGTAGGTACCTGAACATTTTGCAGTGTTGCATTAGAGTGCCTTGGTGCTTTGGGGTTTGGACTCAGGTTAAATAAAGCTAGCATTGCAGGGCTTTGCCTTTGCTGTGATTTTTCCACTGGAGAAAAACTTTTCTGTGGGTTAAATCCCACAAGAAGAAACACTATCCAACTTTATTCTAGTATTCAGGAGGGTTCCTGTGTGATTCTGCCGCCCTGTGCTCAGTGATTAGCTTTAAAATCTCAGCAGGGAAAAAAGACTGACAGTCTGCCTTCTTCATGTGTTGTAAGGCTTACGGTAAACGCACTTGGCCATGACACCTCGCATCAGCAGGGTAACAGCTAAGCCTTTGTGGAGTTTGGGGACAGTGAACAGTGCCTGAATTGGGCTGTGGCTGGGAGGAGGCACTGGGCAGCGGCCAGGCTGCGCTCCTGCACTCATTACAGGTTTTTATTATGCTGCATCGTTACCTTCAATCATGATGGGAATCTGAGCTTTGACAAGCCTGCCCCCCAGTTTTCCAAAACTGTGCAGAAACGCTTTTGAAATAGCTATTGTGATATTTATAATCGCTGCTGGATGTTTGCCTTTGCATCTTGGGCAGTTTATCAAAATAACAAAGTGAGAAACCTAGCAACAGATCTTAGTTTTAGAATGACCTAGAATACAAATAATTACCCAGTGAAGTCACTCGCGCTGTGATGAGTTAATCAGCTCATCTCTATTAATGCCCCAAACTGGTCAGGTCTCACAATTTACCTGTAAGCCCAGCAATATTCAGGTTGTGAACTGAAGCTCCATGTCCTGAGAGCAAGTCGTTATGTGCAGATTTCAGTTTTGGAAAGGGAGGAGCACCAAAGGGTAGATAATTTGTTCAAGTCCAGAGCTGCAGAGAAAAAACTGAGCACAGTAAAGGCTCAGAAAGTATGAGGGAAAAGAAAGCAAGCCAGTATTTATTATAAAAAATATCTTATTTATTAATCAATTGTGAATGGGTGGGATTAGCAATTCTACCTAGCAGGGGCAGAGAAAAAAAAAAAACAAACCATAAAAAGCACCTAATACCTACAAACACAGTGTGGAGGAGAATCTGACAGACAATGTTTTTATTTTCCTCACTTGAGTTTAAAAAGAATCAGAATGTTTAAACCCCCTAAAAACATTCTAGGTTGCACAGTGACAGTTGTGGTGGTACAGCAGCAGAAAACAGTGCAAAAGAGTGAAGGTTCAAGGTACCCTGAGCTGGTGCAAGGTCCTCAAAGCGGAGATGTAGTAAGGTTTGAGTCGGAAGAAGAGGATTTTGTTAATTTACACTTAATTTACAACATATTTTTTGTCTTCCTAGCATGCTGGCTGTGGTACGTTAACTCCCAGGGACACCTGAGTTGAGCAATTAAAAGTAACTCTGAGGAAATATCACTGGCTTTAAGTGACCCTCAGTGACACTCCGGTCTTCATGGGATGGACCTTCTCCCACTGAGGACACTTGTCAGAGGATTGTATCCAAATCTGCACAATTTGTGATGAAGTAACTACCTGGATTTTAATGGTCCCTTTGGGGTGTAATATAGAATTTGTCAACAAAGCACATTTCTTGGGGAAAAAAAACAAACCAAAACAAAACCAACCAGCTGAAGTCTCATGTTTCGGGTAGAAGTTAGAAATGAGAAGAGAAAGCCAACGCGGCAGCTTCCCTCTTCTCCCCCAGTCCATGGCTGGGCACGTGTGAGGCAGAGATGCTCTCCTCTGTGTCCTCAGCTGCTGCCAGCCTACTAGTTCTCTTGAGGGGTAATGGGGGAGAAGGATATTTCAGTGGTTTCACAAGAAATGGGGTTGCCTGGAGGTTTTATAGTCCTGTAGCCCTACAGTCCAAATCAACTGAGGGCAATGGTGTGTTTTGCACCAGTTGAAAATGATGTAAGATCACAGGCAGCCCCAGGTAGTGCCTAAAAGAAACAGATGCAGATTTTAAATGAACTTTTGCACAAGCAGCTGGCGTGGCTTCAGAGGAACATAACCTGACGCTAACATATTGATTACAGCGTGGGTATGTATTTTCTGGCTCAGGCCAAACAGATATTTATTTGCTATTAACAAAGAACTTCCCTGAGGAATTCTGAAAATAAAAAGCTAAAGGAATTTCACATACACAATACACATCATAGGCTGAGGACATCGATTGGTTTAGATCCCAGTGACTGAGTGTTGCATCAGTGCTCATGAGACAAACACACCCCTGCGTGCGAGGCACGGGGAGCTCCAGTGTCAGGGCCCTGAAGAAAAATTGGCTGGGGTAGTTTCCTGACTAAGAGGCAGTATCCAGCCATTACACAGCTTATTAAAGGGCTAAGGGTTTATATGTAGCAGGACAGAGGGTAGTGAACACAGGCAGAAGTTCAAAGTAGCTTGAAAAAACCCTGCAGCTGCGAGCAAATACATTGCTTTGTGTTCTAGACCTTGTGGAGTGTTCAAACACATAATTGTTTTTATTATGTTTGGCACTTGCCTACCAGTTCATTAGCAATTATTTTTGACACTGGCAGGAACTGGGAGCTGCATTTCTGCACTTAAGGAGGGTGAAGAGGCGGGGGAGCCAGGTGAGCAATCCTGCTGTTGAGGGTGAAGCAGGAACACATCCACACCACCGTTCTGGAGCTGCTTAGGAATTACAATGGTCCAACTAAGAGAGGCATTTGGCTCTGTTCAGCCTTCCTTACGTTTTAGAAATCAATTCTACCCATGGTGGAGATGAGTATCCCAATTCCTGTGCCTTTGCCACCACCCTGGCCCAATGCTGTAACCTGCAGCAACAGTTGGTCACGTTTTCATACCAGACTGGCAACTCTTTTTTCAAGCAGCGTGGTACAGTCACCCCAGTTTTACCGTCTCACAACCATTCATGCCAAGTGAACCTGCTGCCACATCTTCCTCCTTCTGCAGGGTGGCCCGGCGGTACGGGAGCACGTTGTCCTGTGGATGTCCTTATCCTCCGGATGATGCAGGGGAACATGTTTTTTTTTTGTTCCTTCTTGGTAGATGGAGAATTACTTGAGGCAGGAAGGGCACTGGAGGTGTGAAAGGCCTGGAACAAACGAGACACTCGAGATACGCGATGCCATGTTAACCTTTCCTTCCCTCCAGGCTGGCGCGGCCTACCGTACCCTCCACCTCGGCAGACGGGAACCGTCCCATCCCACCCGACTTTGTCCCCACGCGTGGCTGCTGTTACGTCCCCCTGGCCCTGCAGTCACCGCTTTATACCCAGCCGCTTCCGACGCCTCCCAGCCGCCCCGAACGGGCTCGTTGGCCGTGAGCGAGCCGCTGAGGGACGTGGCGCGGCTCTAGGCCTCGTGTTTGCTACCGGCCGCCCGACCGGGCTGTCACACGTCGCGGTTCCGCTGGGCCCTTCCCGCCGGACCGGCTCCTCCCGCCGCCGCCTCGCCTCAGCGCCGCCGCCCGGCAGGGGCCGCTCTCCGCCGCCGCCACCGCCTGCCGCGGTGCACGCTGGGAGTTGTAGTCCAGCGGGCCGTGCGTCCCACGGGGCTGCGGCTGGACGCGGACTACCGGTCCCAGCGTGCCGCGGGGCGCCGGGCCGGCCGTGCCTTTTGAATGATTTCACTGCGGTCGGCGCTCGGGGCGAGTTTGGCAGCGGCGACGCGGCGAGAAGAGGGCTCGGCGGCGGAGCAGCGCAGCGCGGCGGGCGTCTCGCCCGTTGCTGGCTCTGCCATGGCCGCCCGCGGGCCGCGGCGCTGCTAAGAGCGGCAGACGGGGCTGCGCCTTCGCCCTTTCGCTGGGAGCCGGCGGCCGCCCCCCCCCTCCACCCCCACCCCACCGCCCCCCCTCGCCGCCCCGCTCCGCCGCCGACATGTCGCTGGCCATGGAGGAGGAGGAGTACGCCAGGCTGGTGATGGAGTCGGAGCCCGAGTGGCTGCGGAGCGAGATCAAGCGGCTCTTCCAGGAGCTGGGCGAGACCACCCGGGAGAAGATCCAGGCGGCGGAGTACGGGCTGGCCGTGCTGGAGGAGAAGCAGCAGCTGAAGCAGCAGTACGAGGAGCTGGAGCTGGAGTACGAGACCATCCGCACCGAGATGGAGCAGCTGAAAGAGGTGAGGCGGCGGCTGGGGAGGGGGCCCGGCCGCAGGTGCCGGCCCTGTGCAGCGGCCCGGGCCTGGTCGCGGCGGGAGGAGGTGGGAGCGGGGCCGGTGGCCGTCGTGGAGCCCGGGGGTGGTGGGCTGAGGGGCTCCGAAGCTGCTGTGGTGCGGTGGGCGGGGTCAGCCCCCCTCAACCCCGGCAGAATTTGGGGGGGCGACCAGGCCTTGGTCTTGCTGCAGGCTGCGCGATAACACCCTTCCGTCTCCAAAATGACAGCTCTGGGGGACGGCTGCATTTCAGACCGGGAAAGGAAGGGGAGGAAAACAAAAATAAAATTTAAAAAGGCTTTTCTGCCCCTAGCCCCTCTCCTGTGCCAGGCAGGGAAGTGGGGAATGCTTTTCGTTCTCCTCGGGCTCTGGTATCGGCCCTGGGGCTGCCGCTCCCCGCCGAGAGGGGCCCGGGGGCCAAGGTTGGCTCCTGTCACACGGCGGCTTTTGGGGTTGGGGGGGGGGGGGGCGAACACAGACCACGGACCCTGGTGTTAAAAACGGCCTTAATGCAGACCCCCGCTGAAATCATACAGCGGGCTGATTGCACATGGCCTTGTTTTGGTGCAGTTTCCTGTTGTTGGGCTTTTTTTTTTTTTTTTTTTTTTTTTTTTTTTTTTTTAAAGGAAACTTCAGCTCTGACCTATGCAGCGGAGTCAGGTTTGTCAGAAGAAATGCTGTTTTCTTAGGTCAGTAATGACACTGGCCGCGGGATGTGCAGACACAGGGCCAGCTGCCCTTGGGAGAGCCTAGGGTCCCCCGCCAGCCTGCTGCGCAGCGCGCCTCGTGGGGACTTGCTTGTCTGCCTCTTCCCTTCCTTATTTTGGTGACTTCCCGCGCAGGCAAGCCCTGTGCTGCTTTTCAACTGATTTAAGCCTTGCCCTGGCTGCAAAAGATCTGATAAAGCCACATACGTTCACCTCTGAGGCTGTATCTGACCAGTGCAAGCTGTCCAGTGGGTCTTTGGTTTAGCCCACTCCGTTGGAACTGGGTTTGGAGTAACATCTAAATATGCTGTTTCAAAGGGAAAGCGAATACACATTGACAAATTCAGCTGAATGTGCGAACGCCCTCACTTCCTGCATCCTGTGTGTCTCTTAGTCTGGTAAATAAAGCTCGGTTCTGCTTTTATTATGTTAAGCATAGGCAGAAGAGGTTAATTACTTTGAATTGTGTGGCTATGAACTTATTAACTAAATATGCAAGCTGAACTGATGTACCGCTATAACTAACTAAAGCCACTTGAGACCAAGAGGGTTACAGCAGCGTGTGGTAGCAGAGGTGCTGTGTGAAAGTCAAGGGTAGAGACAGGCTTGAAAAGCAGGTGAGAGCGATAGAGCTGTGCTGAAGGGGAAGAAAAGTCAGTAAACCTGTTTGGTAGGTGGGATGGGAAAGGTGGCATGGAGAGGTGAAGGGACTGGCCCAGCATCATTCAGCAAGCCCAGCACCTGGCCCAGGAGTGGAAGCCGGGCCGTCTTGCTCACGGGCAGTGCTTTATTCACGGGGCTGCGTACGCTTGGGCGTTACATGTTTTGGCTTTCAGATGGAAAAAGTCTCAAAGACAACTTGTTTTCTTTCTTTTGGGGCTACAGCACTTCAGAAGCTTGCAGAAGAGATTTAAAAAAATGAAAATGGCAGGATCAGCAATGATTTGCTCGTTTTTGCTTTTTAACATTCTAAAGAATTTGCTTTGTGTGTGCATGTCCCGTTGTAATTAAGTCAAAACCTGGGAGGCAAACAATTCTGGGAACAGCTTGAGGATTCTGCTAGTTAGCCTACACAGGGAAAAAGCCTTGCTCCTCTAGCTTTCTTGTGAAGGAATCTATCTGGTCTGCGTTAGATCTCGTAAACCTTTAGCAGATGCATGAAGCGTGCTCTCAGAGGAGGAGTTTATCTTCTTTCCTGTTTATGCAACTTCTTGCTTTTCCCAGGCACAGCTGGAGGAGCCTTGGATACAAGACTTGCCGCATGTCAAGCTCTGACCTAAAGGGATTCCGCCTCGGGTTACCTGAGGTTGTTTTGGGCAAAGCAGGGGCTTGAAAGTGGCATGTCTGACTAGAACAGGAGTGATTTCCATCTCTTGCTTCTTAACCATGTCTTCATGCAGCCTTTTACCATACAGCAATGCTTGTCTCTATAAATCTTGTTTTCTTCTTCTCTACTACCTCTGGAGATCTCAGTAGCACAAGGCCATGTTCTGCCGAGTGCTGTGCACGCACACAGCAAAGTTTCCTGTCCTCCTGGGCGTTGTAGATTTGGATATACTTTAATTTGTTTAATGTTACAAGGCACGCTGTGTCATGGCCCTGTTCATTCCATAGGTAAATGTGCTCTGAGCGTGGGAACTTTGTAATATGGTTTGTTGAAAGTACAGGTTTTTCTGCTACAGATCTTCTGTAGCTTTCTGGCCAAGTTTTCCTACCTACCCCCATCCCTGATCACAGCAGAATTTCGTAGCCTTAACCTCCACAGTTTTATCCCTTTGGTAAGCGCAGATGGCATCCTCAGAGCTGTACCCTGTTTTGTAAAGATGTCTATGTACACCCACTGTTTGCAATTCAAGTCCTCCTGGTGAAGCTGAGGAGCTGTCCTGTCCTTGCACTGAGGCTCCACACCAACCTCTCTTTACTCAGGGTCCTTGATAAGTTGTTGACTCTTCCTCATGTTTGTCCATTTACCTGCTTGCGTACTATCTTAATCTCAGATCTTTTATGGTAATTTGTGCTGCGTTTCTTCTGTCATTTTCATTTGAGAGAAGTAAATTTAAATGCAAACTGTCTCCCCAACTTATTGGTTATCATCAAGATAATTCCCCTACTTTTGTACAGGGGAATTGATTTCAACCTTTTATTAAACATTATAGATAAATAACATGGTTTTCCCTAGTTCAGAGAAGTAAGATACTGCCTTTCTTGTAGTGAAATACTACATCGCATTGTATATATCTCATTTTTGTTGTTGTTTTTTCCACTTTAGGAAATGGAGTAATAAAGAGTTGTTTCCGTAGGCTGTGTTCAACTAATAAGTCATCCTGCGAGCCTTTGTCTGCGATGTATAAATTACAGGGCTGCCTACCAGCCTGAGCTGGGATTTCTGTACTTACGGGGAGGATACGTCGGATCAGCTCTTTGCGCGCTCCAGCTCACTGAAGTGACTGTCTGGGGATTCAGTTATTGGCATTCTTGATGAGTTGTAGGGGAATGTGGCATGGAAGATGAGCTTGGAAAATGGGTTATCTGCTTCGCTCAGTACTTTCGAGTTGCTTTTGGGATGTCAGTTAGATTTATAACCAGCTGTTAGCTCAGTTATGAAACTAGCTGCTGTCCAAGGCTCCTTTCTGATTAGGTGGTTGTGTTGTATTGGTAGACTTGCGTTCAGATCCTTCGGAAAACATGGGCATCATATTATGAATTATTTATTTCTGTAATAATGTAAAAGTACGCAAGTAGACTGTGGCTGTCCATGTCTAAAAGCCTGTGCCAGTACATCACATTAACTGTGATCTATATGGTTGTATATGGCTTTTAAGGGAGAGAGAGGGGGAAAAATGCTTCCAAGGAAGAGTGGGAATGACCTCTTCATTTCTTTTAGGGTGGCAGTGACTCTTATTTCTGTTTTTTGCCTTTAAGGATGTTGTGTTGACTTTATGCCATGACGTGAATTTTCTGTGGAGGATTCCTTGCTAGATTTGGAGCTGTCTTTGAAAGCAACATTCAGATAACACCTTGCTGCTTCATTTCCCGTTAAGCTAACATGAGGTGCACTGTACAGCTGAGGTGATACCAGCACAAATACTACAGCCTGGGACATTATTTGAACGTACTGCTCAAGTGGAGTGTACGGTATCTGTGATCACTGACGGAAGTTTTGCTTTGCTTAATTCACTTACATGTGTAGCAGTCAGTTGGATACATGATACTTCATCCAGGCTGGTTTAATGTTTTAACTGTGTGCCTTCAAAAGTGAAGGAGAAATCCTTCCCTTTCCTGTATGCCTTATATAATGCTGTATACCGTATAGAGACATATAAGCTGGTTCCTGAAGTAGCAGTGATTTTCCTCGCTGTATTTATCTACTTCCAAAGCATTTTACCTATTGTGCTGCTGTACTCTCTGCTCATTTTCTGTATAGGAGCATATAGGCAAAGAGGGAAGAAATGGCTGGGCTGAAGTCAGCTAACAAGCCAGCGGCAGACTGGAATTAAATCCTCTGTGCTCGTAGTTCAGTGCTGGGTTCACCGGGTCTTTTTGTTTAATCGTGGTAAATAATGATGTTCAGCAGTAATACCGCCAAGGCCTCAGATACACCTCTGCAGCCTCCTCCTAACAAATACTCAGGTGCAATATTGATTCCTGCTGAAAGGTAAGGACCTTAATGACGTTTGAGATCACCTCTAACCTTCCAGCGCTATTAAAACCAAGGAGTTTAGCACATAAAATAAAGGCAATGTTTGTTTGTTTCTTTTAATAGACCAACTTAGGTGAAACTTAATTCTGGTTATACGTATGTAAATCTAGAATAAGAAAAGTACAACTACAAATTGATGTTGGGGAGCTAATATCAGTTTTGCACCTACTAATGGAAAATAGTTATCCTTGTGCGAACCTGTCTGGTGGATTTGATGGTGGTTGTTACATGGGCTCCAACGCCTGGTGCACTTGAAATGTAAGGAGAGAACAGAATTGCTGTCTCGAGCGTAAAGTCAGAGTGAAAACTGTGGTTGGGGTAAGCAAAGTGTTCCCGTGTAAACTAAGCTCCTTATATTTCATAAGTCATGGTTGGTTTATGTTAAGAATAGAGCCACCTGTGATTTTAATCTGATGTCTGCAGTGGTATAGGAACTTAATGACTGTGTTTTGGAAAAGCCGCCTTTCTTACATAATCTTATTTTGGAAAAAACAAAGCCTGAAAAATTGAACATTCCAGTTTTTCCTGCTGTACTAGAAATAGTAACCTCTAAGACTTCATGTTGCTAACTTCATTTTCTTTGCCAGTGTTGCCTGAACTGCCTTTCTTAAAAATCATAAATAATAATATTCTTAAAGTGATTATTATTTTCCTGTGAAATAGCCAATTTTTCTTCCTGGGCTTTTTCTGATAAAGTTCACTATAGCTTATGTAGTAGAACATCCATAAATATTTGGTTGGGTGAATTAAATTATTAGAAAAACCTCCTGTTTCCGGAGTAGTGGTTTTCCCTAAGCTGCTGTGGTCTCAGCTGAGAGCTGGATCTTGGTGAAATGTGATGGTTTTTTGTTTTGTGATGCTTGTCTGTGTCTAATTTTCTACATTAGATTAAACCCAAGGTTTCATGAAACAAAAGTTTGACAGCAGTAATGCCATTTACTACGTATTTTTCCCCTGGAAGTGTGGCAGCGTTGGGCGTTTGCTGTCCCGCTGGAGGGGATACAGTGAACTGTGCTGTGGAACTGAGCCAAATTTTCCTCTTTTTTTTCCCTTTTTCCTCTTGCAACACTTCTTGTCTTTACCCAAATAAACTGTTGGTATGAGAGACTGAGGTTTGGCATCCTTTGGCGTGTAGTCCCAGCTAAAGATGCTTAGAGCTGAGGCTCAGCACGTGGGATGGATGGCCGGGTGTTCAGAGAGCACAGCGACGGCTCAGCAGCGGGGGACAGACAGTTTTGGGAGGAGAAACACCCCATCAGCTACGGGCAGCCTCTCTCTGCCGGGGAAGATTTCTTCAAAGTGATATCGCCGAGGGCCTGAGTGAACCTGGAGGGGTTCTGATGGGCGCCGTTGCGCGGGTGCCAGCTACATCCCAGAAGCGGAAGCTTGTGCAGCCCCTGATGTGGCAGACATCCTGCCTGGAAAGTGAAAGTCTCAAACCTCCAGCCATCAACGTTTTATTGCACGGGGGTTTTCGTGTGGCTCCGCTACGGTGATACCCGCGGTTTACTCATTTCAAATCACAATTCTTGCTTGCCACTTCAACATCTGCTGGAACAAACTCACTCATTTCAGGCGTGTTAATACCCAATTTATCCCTTTGAATTTGGGACCATTTTTCTTCTAATCTGAAAGAAAATTCTAATGATTTGGAAAATTGCCTGGTTTCCCTAGGAGGAGGGTGAGTGGGTGGGAATTGCAGTCCTCAGGTCTGTGCGCTGCCCCGGAGTTAATGGATTCACAATTTCCTCTTTCGCTCTACTGTATGTGAGGTTGTGAGTAATCTGTAGCAGCGTGGGGCTGTAAGATGACTTCCAGAGGGTGATGCATCCTCCAGGCATCCATTTGCTTGCTTTCTCTGCTTTTGCCAGACTGCGGAGAATTGTTTGTTCAGATCCGGTAACCCAGCAACAGAGGAATATAACGTGGGTTTGGAATACCATCCACAAAACCTTAGTGGAGGGAAGTGACATAAATAAACTTTACCATCCAGATGAATGCTGGAGCCTCCGTTTCAGAGAATAGCAGAAGTTTTAAATGTAATAGCTGCAGAACTGTGGCTTTTTTTTTTCTTATTTTCCCCTTCCTCCAGCTTTTGTCTTCCTTCTTTCCACCCCTGGCTTTCCTTCCTTCCCCTCCTCTCTCCGCAGCTGTTTTCCCTGCTCGGGCTGACATACACACCTCTGCATCCTGACGGATGTTAGGCTCGCCCTGCACACCTGCAGGTAGATGGGACCTACCTGAAGAATCAGCTAAAAGCTGTGGGCCCGTAAAACAGACGGGTTTGCCACGGGGGCTCTGGGGAAGCGGGGACCTGCGTTGTGTCTGGAGGGTCCTTTAACGGGGAAAAAAAAAACGCTTGGCGCTGGGGTTTGTGTGCCTGGACAGTGGCCTAATTTGGAATATACAGCCCAACCTCTGCAGTGTGTCTTTGTTCTCTTTAAATCTTTTGGTTTCAGCCCTTAATCGCTGCCAGCAGGCAGCGTGGATCTTGGCCAGCTCAGGGAGCGGTGCTGAGTGCCGTGCTGCAGGCGGTGAGGTGGGATGGTGGCAAAGTCATGAGGGAGTCTCTCCGCATCTCCTGTCTGTCAGTGTGAACAGAACTGGTCCTCTAGTTTAGCTCTGGCTCCAAGTCAGAGAAGTGTTGACCTAATGGATGAGTAAGTTTATTTCTTCAGTATTGCTACGAACTAAAAAGACGTTTGAGCTGCCATCTAACCTGCCAAAACCAAACATTTCGTTGCTTCCAATGCACAGAGAGTTTGTTACCTCTGCTCGTAGTCCCTCTCCAAGGTCAGAATCCTTTTTGTTTTCAAATGATCAAGGGATGAGGTTTGTTCGGAGCAGCTTCTGTAGCGTGACCAGCTGACTGTAAAGCAGACGGGATTTTCTTTGTTTCCCCTACGTGCGAGGCTAGGGATGTTTTGCAGGGAGAGGGGGCTGTGATGCCCTGCAACCTGTCTGGCGTCCAGCCCAGCTCCCCAGCGCTGGCCGGGCACTGGGTGCCCAGTAGCTGAGTGCTGCTTTTCGACATGCGACGTTAGGAAGGAAACAGAGAGAATGCATTTTCAAGCAGTCAGTGTGTAATTATTTTGTGGTTTTCTCTGATGTCATTTGGAGGGGGCATGCGGGCTTTGAAATGGGAATCAGCTATTGTAGGATGAATGTGATTGTCCCCAAGAGGCAATGAGCAGAAAAAAGCAGTGTCCTGTAGCATCTGCCCTCAGCTTTGGTACATACTAAAAAAAGAAGAAAGATTATCTTGCCAAAACATACTTCCCTAAATAAATTTTGGTCTCCGATTTAGCTGAAACCACTCAGCGGTGGTCCCGATTTAAACTTTTCTCTGGCATGGTTTAATCCAGTCGCTTTCTGAGACTTTTATCTTTGTGAATAAAGGCTCCAGTCTGCCTTGTGTCTTAGTTCACTGTGCTCAGCTGTGCAAGCAGTTCCACTTGGCTCCCTTTTGGTGATGCTTCCATAAAGTGTTCGTTTTTAACCAAGAAATGGTTAAAATCAAGTATCTTGGCTGTTAAAATCAGGTAATCGTTTTTCACAGAAGTAATTCCTCTTGAAGTGAGGAACAGGGATTGCTCTATTAGTTTCCAGCTCAAATTTTCTCCTGTCCTTTTCAAATTTGTATAAATGTACATAATTGAACAGCTGTAATATCAATAACAGTGAGGCTTGACCTGTAACAAGAGGTGTCATTTTTCCTTTCACCAAATACCTATTCTTCAATGTGGTTCTTTTTTTCCTTCAGCTTTTGCAGCTCCAATTGCTGGCATTTCTCATTGCAAAAGTCCGTTTTGCACAGCTGGTAGTGGTTTTCATTCTGTCACTCAGCAATACGGGGATATTCTCCCACATCTTCCAGCTCCGGTGGTAGGCAGAGGGTTTTAAAGAAGAATTTGCATTTCGAATACAGCAACGTATTTAGTGTGACGAAAGGTATAAGAAATTGCAAACCTTTGTGCCTCCTCTGAAGCGTTAGTGCCCTTAAGAAGGCTTTGTCTTGGCCTTGTCCTCTAGAAAAATACGCTGATTTTCTTTTTTCCCAGTATAATGGAATGATAAGCTTTGTGATCTTAAATAAATCCAACTGCTCTAGCTTTTGTCGGCCAGCTTTCTGGTCTTTCATAACAATATGGATGGTTGTTTTAAAATTGGAATGGCTGGTTGGTTTTCGAGATGAATGAGATCCTGTCATGTAAAAATCTGTCTTCTGTATGCATAGCAAGTAAGCCTGATGTGAAAGTGGGATCGCTAGCCTACTGTACAGCTACACAAAATCTGCATTTAAATAGTGTAAATGAGTTAACTGTAAGTCCATGAAAACCAGAACATTTTATTAAGTTGGAAATGCTACGGCAGGTTTATTAGGCATGGCTTCTGTGTTTATGGAGGCCTTTCTTCCTCCATGGGAAGGAGAAGATTGCAATTTCAAGTATTACACTGGGCTTATTTTAAGTCTTGCCTCACAATTTCTTTCCTTGTATATCTTTAATAAGAATTTTCCTTTAATCCACACTTCTCTGACTTTTGTGTCCTTGGTTTTGGCAAACACGTTTGAATTTTTCAGTCTGCTTGTGTTAGGATAGAATGGTCTTTTCCTCATCAGAACCATTTCAGGTGGGCAGGAAGGCACTTACCTGTCCCCTCATGTCAACAGCAAGGGTTACATAGAGCCGGCAAGGGTAGAATTGTAATTTACTTTTCCTAATTAGTAAGATCCCTTTAACATGCGATTATTCAGTCGTGACGGGATCCTCGGGGACTTCACTGGGAACAGAGACCAGTCCTGTATGTCTTTGCCTCGTAGGTGAGTTATCACAGTCTTGCCAGAAAAATTAATTGAAGTGAGAGGCACTTAATAAAACATGAAGCCTCTTTTCTGCCATGTGCTGGGCACGCGACGTGCTGGGATCTGTGCCCTTACTTGTGCAGCAAACCTGGTCAGGGAGACAAGCGTGCAAAAGAAAAATACAGCAGAAAAGTGCAGTCTGTGTTGTGCTCTAATTACTTACAAAATGGAGATTTAATGGGAGTGCAGATGGACCCTGAAACCTAATGACCACGACCACAATGGCCCTTCTTCCCTGGAAACAGGAAAATTACGTGCTAGCGTTTCCTTGGAGCTGTGCCCTGGCGTTTGGTGGGGAAGTAGGCATGCTGCAGCGCGAAACGTCGACGAGACGCCCTTGTAAATACTTGGATTTTGTTCTGCAGTCGTGGCATCAGATTTTTGTCTTGTTTTCCTCCCTCCTTTATTTTCAATGGGTTGGGAATGGCTTATGGGCACGAAATGGGAATGGCTGTTTGGTGAGCACAGCTGTTTTAGATAAACTTCAACCAGTGGAAGGGTGTTGAACTCTCTCCTTTCGGAAATGGCCAGAAGCCTCATGGAATTGGAATAGCTCATCTGCTTTTTGAAAGAGCAGACTTAGTTTTTAAACTGTCCTCTGGCATTTTTAGTTTACAGCATCACGAGTTTCCTTGCTGTGTCAATGAGGCTGTTAGGGATGTTTCCCTCATTAAATTTGTGAGAAAGTAAATTGAAAGAAGGGAATTTTAGATTTTATGCTTTACTATTGGAGCTCACTCTTAAATTAACATTAATTCTTTCTTTAATGCTGTTTAGGGTTTGAATTTCTAGGAAAAGGAAAGGAAATACATCCTGGGTCTGGCTGAGCTCCCCACAGGAACGAGGAGAACCTGCAGTTGCTTGTTTTGACGGACATCAGCCAAGGCCAGCCCTCCTCCTTGTTCCTCTGTAAACCCACAGGGCTTTGTTACGATTGCCAGTCGCTGCAGGTGGAGAGCAGAGCGCTTTACACAACCTTCATAAAGCTTCTCCTTTTGCTTTTCATGCAGGATTTTTACTGAAGGGTCTTAAAAAGTGAAAGTTTAGATTAAATTAAAAAAAAAAAAGGAGTTTTATTTGAAATGTAATGTTACTAATCTGCTACAAGCCTGTCATATTTTTCTTAAAATGTTAGCAATTACCACGTGTAACTGCCGCTTTCAGTTGTGCATGTATGCCATGTGTTGTCCTGCGTGGGTGTATGCGTATCTGCACAATGGGCTTAAAAATAAAATGATAAACCTTGGCCCAGGCTACTTTGTCTAAAGCCTAGTTAGGCGTAAGGAATGTTATTCTGCCCTGGGACGAGTAATGTCCCGGCGATAGAGCTGTCTCGCTCTCCTGTGACTATCTCTACGTGCTAGCCAACTTCAAAGGAAAGTTTATCTTTGCAGGCTTGTCAGTGGTGGAGGGCTGATGGTGACCTTATGGTTGATGGCTTGGTGTTTGCGTGTCTTCTCTTGATCAAGCGGTGGTTTACCTGGGGTGAGCAAGAGCCGGGCGAGAGCGGATATTCCGCTGGGAAGCTGCCACCCAACAGCACACAACTGACTTACAAACGGCGATGAGCAACTGCGCTTTCCGCGTGAGAATAAGCGAGGTGCACCTTGCAATGGTGTCGGGCTGGGGTGGGTGGAAAAGGCTCAGGACGTGCCGATCAGGAGCATCTGCTGGTAGGACCGTGCACGTGTGTGCGCCGGGCTCTTCTGGCTCTCGGGTGCACGTTGAGGGTTTGGCTCTGCCATCTGCCAGCTCCCACCTCCAGCTTTGTCAGCGGCTTCGTTTCAGCCACATTTGACTCAGACACAATAGGCGAAATACAAGGCAGCTATTTTTATAATTTTTTTTTTCTTTTAGGGGTAATTAGCACTTTTTTTTTTTTTTTTTTGTATAAGTGCAGCCTATGTTCTCTACTGTGAGTCCAATTCAGGAAGCTATTTAAAGGTGGGCTGAAGCCAAAATATCCAAACTAATCCCTGGGAAATGAGACCGCTAGCACTTAACTCTCTAAATTAGAGCAGCGTTTGGGGAGCAGGGGTGTTTTAAAACATTTCTTCCCTCCCCCCCTGGACACAATGAAGTCTTGTTCTAAGATCCTGTCCTAATCGTAGAAATATTTTAAGAGCACATTTGAGTCACTTGGAACAAATCCAGCTGTGGAGCTGTTTAGCTCCAGCCTCTAGTGTATTCCATTAAAACTAAAGACTGAACCATAGCACATGCGTAAGTAACCACAAACACAAAGTCCTGTGTTTAACTTATTTTCTTATTTTCTATTCTTTGCCTATAAAGTATGGAGCCTCCATCTTTGGAGGCATTCAAAACCCGACTGGACAATGTCCTGAGCAACCTGCTGTAGGTGCCCCTGCTTTAAGCAGGGAAGTTGGACTAGGGGATAGAATCACAGACTGGTTTGGGTGGGAAGGGACCTTTCAAGGCCCATCCAGTCCAACCCCCCTGCAAGGAGCAGGGACATCTCCAACCAGATCAGGTTGCTCAGCAGCCCGGCCAACCTGGCCTGGAATGTTTCCAGGAATGGGGCATCCACCGCCTCTCTGGGCAACCTGGGCCAGTGTCCCACCACCCTTAGTATTCTGCGATACTGTTATCCTGTTGCTTATAAATATTTTATTTATTTATTTATTCATTTATTTTTGCATACTGTGCTTTATAATAAGCCCCATAGTTTGGGATATGGTTCTAAACTTTGAACTCATTTTTAGGATTTCCCCCTCTGGGTATTTTTAGGCAGTGAATACTTGCTGAAGGATTGAGTAGCCGAATCTAGATTTTAGCCAGTGGAGCATGTGAGCTATGTTAGTTGTTTGACTGGATTTTGGGAGGGCTGAAGGAATGCTGACTGCTGTGACACTTGCAGCATTACCTCTTAGGAAAGGAATGCAGAGATGGGTCGTCTTCTGTCCGTGTCCGGCCTTTCACAGCCTTTATAGTTTTATTCCCACATTTAGGTTTTTGCAGTGATCCTACTAATCACTCTCATGTTTTGAAGCCCTCTTCTCACCCCTGCTTGTATTCTGCATCTTTCTACCCGCTATCCTTGCAAACTGCTGCTTAACTCCAAGAATGGAGTCCCCACCCAAGGAGTGACTAATAAATCAGCTTGATCTTATCCTCTCTCTGTGGAAAGAGACAAAGAAGACAAAAGTCTCTAAAGATTCCTTGTCGCCTACCCATTTGGCTTGGAAAACAGGTAGAAATGAAACAAGAGGAGTACAGTAAGAAGGAGTAGAGGAGAGCTGCTAATATCTGCAGATACCTCTGCCCAGAATGAAGCCTGTGTGGATTTATGTTACCAGCTGTACTGGTGTGTGGCTGGTTCTTCTAACTTAGCCTGTGTGGCCAAGCACCCTAAAATAGAAATGAGTTATTGGGACTGAAGCAAATTGTCCCTTTTAACGTGACACAAAGCCTGTTAACATCAAAATTGGTCTGGTGTACCCTCTGACCTCCCCATTGACGGGGTTTGTGGGGAGCATAGTGAGGCATTCATTCCTTTCATACTCCTTGGCGTGTGGGACTGCAGCTGGGGAACGTCTCTTGGAATTCGGCTCATCCCGGGAGGCTTTTGGGGCTGGCGAAGCCCCTGCAAGTTGGCTCTTCATTTTTAAGGTTCTTGACTCAGGGAATTGTGAGAATGGGCCTCAAAGAGCATTTATCGACCCCGTGGTCTAGCGTGCCGCCTCCTCATCAGCATGGTTGTGTGCGCCCTTATTTTCACAACAGGCCTGGCCTGTACTTGCTGCAATAGGCCTGACATAGCACTGAGGTTGACACTGTATTTCTGTGTGTGCTTCACAAGGAATGTATTTTCTCATCTTATTATCGTTGTTCTCCGCTGTGGCAAGGTCATCTCCATAGAAAGTGATTAACATGATGGAAGTATTACTCTTGCCCTGGGCTCCTCTGTCTGCTGCATAGTACCATGCTGTGCTGGTCATGTGTTAGCTTTGTGTTCCTGCACATTAATATTAGGCTTTATATGAAGAATGTGGCCTTAATCTTCAGCGGGCACTGCCGTACAAGGGGATCAAGCCTCTGCAAGATGTGGAGTTCGCGCAGATCTGAGTTTTGTCCCATTGCCTCTTGGCTCAGTGAGGCTCCAGAGCTGGGTTTTACTTGTGAAAGAGTGCCCGAGCTCTCAAGAACAGCCCAGTACTTGGTGTCTCTGTGAAATTTCAGGGCTGTAGATATGTGTATTCAATTTCTCTTTCTTCTTGGAATACAGAAAACCACTGTAATAATGCAAAAGTTACATTTGAGGAATTTGAATAACATCAGTGGGGAGAGCTAGGCATTCCTCTTCCTCCCTTTCTTTAGTTTTTCTTTGAGGCCTTCATGTGCTTGAAAACAGTGTCTATTTATAACGCAACAACTCAGCTTGCTCAGGTTCCAGCTCTAAATTTGAAATGAGCTTCTGGAGAGACAGAGAAGTCTTCCTTGTTCCTTCCCACCCTAGGAAATGGTGGGGTGGGTAGCGTGCTATTAGTTGTGCCCTTAAGAAGAGCCATGCATGTGACTCTGAAAGGCTGAAGAACACAGCTTTAAAACTAACTTCAGTCCTCAGTCTGCGCTTTACTATAGTCTCTTGCTCGCTTTTCTAAATCTGGGAAAATGTACTTCTGGTCCATTATCTCTTTGTGACCGGAGCAGGGCGAGCGTGAACGACGATGTGCTGCAGCAAGTCCTGAAGCTGAGGAGCGTAACGCGCTCCATGGCACTGTGAACGTCTCGGTGTATCTGCTGGGTCCCCACTGTCTGCCTGCATTAAATACATCTTGCATATTTGGGGTCTGGTTTCCTTCCAGGCCCGTGTTCTGTCTACACGTAATGCACATTACATTTTAAATGTAGTTAGATGCTTTCAATCATCCGTTGGCAGTCCGTTGCAATTGCACCAGGGCATGTGGAACTGCTCTGTGTTCAGTCCTGGCGAGAGGGGCAGAGCAATGAACTTCTTTTAGCAGCATAGCAAGAACACGGTACTTTGCTGTGGTTTATTCAGGCAGATAATATTACACAAGCACTCTGAATACATAACTGCAAAATTTATCCCTTATTGAAAAACAAAACCAGACAAATCAAAATCCCACTACCGTTTGCTCCTCTAAAGTGCCTTCCAAGGCATTTTTGAGTGCAATGCCAGGCTGCTTGGTGTTGAAGGGAACTTAAATGTTCCAAATAGCACAATTATTTGAGTCACGTATTCTTCTCAAATAACCCACAGTATTTCAAACTTACTTGCTGAAACTGAAGTTTGATCACCCACTTTCTCTTCTGTAGCTTCTCCTGCAGCTGAAAAAAGGTCACACATGGTTCTCACCATACTGGTAGGTTTAAAACAGCAGGCACCATCATCCAGCTAGGAAGATTTCCCTGTCCTATGTAAAGACTTAGGCTGAAATAACATCTTGAATAGGCTTGTATCTCTGACAGTTGCTGGTTAGCTAGATTTGGTTAATGTGTGACATTTTTAAGGACTTACACAGCTCTGTGGAGGCCATGCTTTTTGATCTTTACCTTGGAGGCTAGCATGGGAAGATAAACTTTAGCCTTAGGTTAAGAAGTTGGAAGCAGTTCCTGCGTAATGGAGATGAGGACAGTTGGCTGCCCATTCCCATCAGAACGGTGATGTGGTCGAGCAGCTACAGGCTTCTTCCCACTCCTACTTCCTCCTGCCCCTGGTGTCGTTCCTCTTCCTTGGTTTCCCCCTGAACTCCGTTGCAGTCTCTGCCGTGCAGGTTCCCGTGATCTCCCTGTTGCTGCTGTTATCCTGTGCCACTGTCTTGACTGTCTGCTCTTATCTTTTCCCCTGGATGCACGCTCTTTGCCCCCTGCTGATTTGCTTTCTCCCTTGACATTAGTTCTCATGGCTTCTCATCTAATCAGCCCTTTCCTGACAATTTTCTTCTCCAGCTCTCAGCCTACAAGCTGAAGAGCCTCTTTCTTCCCTCCCTGGTTCCCAGTATGTTCAGGAGGCCCAGCCAGCTGGGCAGCAGCATCATCTGTCAGGCCTGAGGCTGTCAGAAATGCCAGGTGCTGCCAAGCACGGGTGAAAAGTGGTGGGGAAGGAGGCTTAACTTTGGCTTAAGGTTTTGTCTATACATAGAAATTCTTACTTTTGATTGAACTTTTTAAAAATAAAGCTAGGTTGAGTTAAATTGTGCAGTAGGTTCTGGGATGTCCTATGCCAGCCTAAACTGGGATTATTCCAGTTTATTGTTTGACCACAGATGTAAGACAGGCGTTACTGCTGCAGCAAAATCTCTTTGAACAAGAGTTAAATTTTCCTGGAGCCCATTCTGGAAGAGCATTAGGATTGCTCCAAATCAGATGACATTTGTAACGGGCTTCTGAGTGGCTGTGAGCTACTGGATCTTGGCAGGGATCTGGCAACCCTACACCTCCGGCATGTCGTGCATCTGCTCTGGCAGAGCTCTTGCTGCCCAGAAATACAGCCCGATGCCTCTCACCCTGCCTCCGGGTAATGGCAGAGTGGCATAGCGAGACGAGGTGACACCAAGATGGAAGGCATTGGCATCTCCTCCCGATACATAATCTCTGCCTGAACCAGTCAGGGCGCCGAAAGAGCCACTGCTGGTCTGGGCCCTGTGTTTTATTTACATCTGAGCCCGTCGCGAGGCTGCGGCTCTTCCCCATGCATGGTGGCAGCTTCTCTGCCCCTCAGCACCGCAGGCTCTTTCTGATTTGCATGCTGATGAATGAGGGGTTTGTGCCTTCCTCTGGATGCCATTGACCGTGCAGAGGCACGAGCAGCTGCAGCGCTGCTGGGTGCCCCTCGCCTCCCCTCATCCCCGCCGGGTCACAGCCACCTGCGGTGGCCATCGTGCCAGGGACGGCCAGGGGCGGCCATGGTGCCCAGCCCCGTGGTGGCCGTCATGCCCAGCCTGGCGGCTGGCTGGGGACGGCCCAGCTGGGTGGCCGTTGTGCCCAACCCTGTGGTGGCCATCATGCCCAGGCTGGTGGCCAGCCAGGGACAGACCGGGGTGGCTCTGTGCTTCTGGCCGTTGAGCTGTCGCTGGCCGGCTGGAAGCTTTGCAGGATAAAGGCTTTTCATTGCTGCCCGTGTCTGCCAACTCCTATTGCAATTAAAGGGTAATCTTTTCTAAATGGTGCTAAATTAAGGCTAAATCCCTCCCTCATGCTACATAAGAGAATGAATCCCTGGTTTTCTAAAAACAGCTTATTGTTTGGGCCACTGTCCAACCGACCCGTACAACAATGGTCTGGATAATTTGTCTGTTCAGAGGACTCAAACTTTTTGGTCTGTCTGTCAGTGTGGATCCTACTCAAAATTCCCCTACGGGAGATATGGAGAGGAAGAGGAGTTATTTACCACTTCCCTGTATTGCATTAAATTTGAAACTTGGGAGAGGTTTTTGCTCGTTGAAGTCCTTGTCCTGGCTGCCGTGGCGGTGTGGAGATGACTTTCCCTATGACCCCGTGTGCTGGGCTCGTGCTGGCAGCTGCTGGCTGTGCGCGGTGTAAGCCTTATATCGAAGAAAACAGTCCTGGCAGCATCACTTGGTTTGTTTTAATCAAGGCAACTGTGTGCATAAAACTGTAGGTGGAAATATTGTCGTTTGACACAAGGCCACTGCCGCAACATAAATCACTGAGGAGGGGGGTTAACTTTTGACCTCTCTTCAGGGACTGCTGATCTGGATTAACAAACATGATATGCAACAAATTTCTCCCGTGGGGAAAGGAGGGGACTGCCTGTTGATCACTTGTCAACGCTGGGCTTCTACGCCTCTTTTTAGGGGAATGACTGTCTGTAGGACAAGCTGCAATCAAAAGTTTATTTGCTTATAAACATGTGGATTTGTTTTGTAACAAGGTTCTTAAACAAGGAAATGCAGTTGTAAGGAGGGAGGGGGCAAGACTGAGGGCACAAAGTGGTGCCCAACTCATTAGTGAATGTGCTACCGTAAAACAAATCCAGAAGCTTGCTTTTATTCCATGGTTCAACACAAATTTCTTGGGGGGGGGAATTATTTGGGGAATTTCAGAGTCCAGCAATAGGATCTGGAATCCTGTAGTATTGTAAAATATTATTATATAAAGTCCTCTATTGTTATGTAAGATTTTTTTTCTTCCTGTTCACTTATGACCAGATCTATAAATGTCTGTAATATTCCTGCAAAGACCAGACTTAATTTTGACTTTTTTAGTGTGTATACAGGCTCCAGGACTAGATGACTCCCGAAATAGTCTGGTCTCACCGAAGTGTGAGAGTTGGTGGTTCTTGCTAGGACGCTGGCAGATGGGTGCAGATCCATCACCTCCTCAGGCAGATGCTTGGATTAGAACAGCAACGAAACCTGCATTATCTTCCAGTTCAGAACTGGCGTCAAGATGTGTTTACTTGTTTAAAGGTGAGTTTTCAGTTAGCAGGTATTCAGAAAGGGTGCTGTGCCCACATGAAGGGCCTCTGGCTGGAGATGTGGGAAATATCTCGAGCAGACATCCTCTGTCTTGGAAATCAAAAACCGAAGCAGAGCTGAAGAGCTGCCTGAACTGTGCTGACAAAAAGTGGCCTTTGAATCTGGCCCCCAGCAGTTAAAAAATGAAGTTCCTTCACATGTCCAGAATCCTAAATGAAACTTCCTGTATACACTTTTTAAAAAAAAGTTGATAATGACATTTGTTTCTTTTTAGTGGGCATGGAAGCCAGTGAGAACAGTGCTGAGGAATGTAAACATTCCTCCCTGCTTCCTGCTGCCCTGCTCTGCAGCAGCCTCCTGCCCTGCCGAAACGGGGGCTGTGATGAACTTGTGAGCATGAGAAAATGAAAATTAAATCCATTCGGTGGAAGAAAAAAATACCTCCTTTTTATTTTTGAACAATAGTTTCCCATCACCTCATTAGTACTGCTTAAAAAGAGAGAGTCTGAACTTAGCCCGAACCTCTCTTTATTGGGTTTCTGTGCATGCAGTTGTCTTGTGTGGTTTAACAAGCAGTTTGGAAGCTGCTATTCGAGGTCAGGATCTCCGGTTTATCATTGTGGCTGTGTTTACTGTCTGCCATGCACACCGCAGAGCTCCGCACACCTTTACGCAGCGGGTGTCCGGTCATACCAGACCTGCAGAAGTAGCACTTCGTACCCAAGTATATGGCTGTAAACGGTTACTCGTGGGAGGAAGGCAGCAAAAATGAGATTCTTATCTCCTGAAGTGATGAAGCACGTGTAATGATTTTTAAAATTGTCTGCAGAGGGGAAAAAATCAGTTTGCTAAAGGTAAGTACGAAGTCTCAGTCATCTTAGTTGGACATTAATTCTTTAATGAAATTCAAGAGATGTTTGTGTTTTGACTTAGCTATAAACAGATGTATTCCACCAGGTATTTTAGGAGCTCTGATTGTGCTCTGCTTTCACAAACTCCAAAACTCATGGACTTAAATTACTGCCTTTTATTTCTGGATGCCTGGAGCTTTGGAATAAAGTAACAACGCAGATTATTCAGGTTTCTTGTCTGTGGTAATCTTGAACAGCTTGATCCGCTCCTTTCTTTTGTAATGTTTGTTGCAGTTTCTCACTGTGTATCAATCCGTGACGCTGTTTGAACATCTTTGTTGCTCTTCGTTGGATCCTCTGTAGTGCTGGCGTCATTTCAGGTTTCAGACCTTGGCTTTGGACCTTTTCAAGACACTCTTCTGGAACTTGGAGTGATCTATATTTTTGTTGATTTCTAATTGTAGTTAAACTGCTCTCTGCATGTATTAAATGTCTGCTAAGCAATGCTCTGAAGAGTTTGGTAATTCCATCTTTTCTGTGTTGAATCCTGCAAGTTTTGATGCATCTTTTAACTTCAAATTTTTTTTTAATTGTTTCCTTTTCTCTTTGAGACTTTTTACAGTTCAGCCAGTAATGTAAAAATCTACATGGTTTTACATCTTTTCTTCATAGTCATTTAATTAACAAAAAAAACCCTTTGGCCATACCAAAAATAACCAGGCTCTTGTCCTGTTATCATTCAGTCATTTATTTTAAATAATTCTGTTGTCCTTTCAAGAGCCTGTGATTGCGCACAACTGATCTGCAGTCTGAAGACAGCTGTTTCTTGATTCTTTCCTGTTGCTTGCTTGCTGCTGCATTGCGGGCAAGGACAGGCTGCCAACTGTCGGGGTTGGTTTGGGGTTTGTTTTTGAGTTTTGGGGTTTTTTTCTGAAGACCTATTCTGATTTTTGGTATGGGTTTGGGGTTTTTTTGTGTGTGTTTTTTTTTGTTGTTGTGGTGGTTTTTTTTAATGACAATTCCTCTGAAATTTTTTGGAGGTCAGGAATAGACCATGTTCACAGACCATCTTTTGATTTCTTAGACTGCATACATATCCTGATTTCAGACACTGAGCCTTGGTGTGATAAGGTAGATAAGGAGTCTCCCATTGCACTCAGCAGCTCTGTCTCATTCACATCTGTCTCGTTCACTTCCTCCTCTTCCCTGGGCGAAGGTTAAATCTGTCCTGGTGGAACGGAGAAGCTTCTGTTAAAAAAAAAAAAAAAAAAAAAAAAAAGAATAAATCTGTCTTTTAAGCGACTCTTTTTGAAAATCTTGAAATACATAACAGACTTCCAATTTTCTTAGAGCTGTAGTTGCTCTCAGGTAGAAGCTTAGACCATGCCTCACTTGTTATAAAAGTATCATTCCATCCTCTTCCCATTCTTCCACAACTTCGACCTGACTGTAACTCTGGGCATCCACACATGTGGATGTGAACATGGAAATCCTTGTCTGTGTCTGTCCTTAAACGACCTTCTCATCATTAGCTGCTTAGCCACGGCAGTGGAAGTGGCTTCGCAGGACTGGAAGCTGCGGTGTCCCCATCGCCAATCCCAGTGGCGTGCCGTTTGCCGTAGGAGCCCGTCGGATGGAAGGTGTGCGCTCTCTTACACGCATGGTCTGGCATTTACTTGCGGGAGGGCAAATCTGCAGCGTGTCTGGTGTGATCAGTGGAGTCGCATCCCTATAATCAAACTGAGCCTGTAAACCCTGGGACTCAGACTTTCCATGTATGGACCGTACTGACTGGTCTGTCCTTTATTTATAAAAAATAAATAAATACAAGGAATTTGGAAAGCCATTGAGAAGGCAGATTTTTTTTTTTCCCCACTGACATCTTTTGGTGCAAAGGGGAACTATCTAAATGAACTCATTCTTCCATGCAACTCGTGCAGACACATTCTGACTCGTATTTGGCTGAGAAACTGGCCAGTTTTGAGGAATGGGATCTGTTTTTTTTCTCATGAGTTTTAATTACGGTGTTCAGTGCAGTTTGAGCAAAGACCATTATTTCCAGCTGAAGTGCCAGGAGTCACTTTTGTTTTTTGCTGTTTGTATTTATGGGACTGAACTTCAGGGACAGATGCTCTCCTTTGTAAATCTGGGGAGGAGCAGCTCGGAGAAGTGGCTGGCAGGAATAATCATAGCCCTGCTGATCTTTGTGCTGGCGTGCACGGTTTAATTCCTCCTGAAATCAAGACTCTGCGCCCTCTGTCACAGAATTTCTATGAGTCTGTTGATTTTAATTTACCATTTCCTTGCTAATTTGCCTGTCACCTTTTTTCTGCTCGCGTAAGGGAGGCTTAAGGCGGCAGGGCTGCTGTGGAAGGGTGTTTTGGTGATTGCCAGCTGATTGCTGTCACACAGGAGTATTCCTGGTGTGGCTATATTTCATACATAGAAACCCAATACCTGCTAATAACATCCTTACTATTTTGTGCACCCTGCACCTGTCTGCGTGGTTTTTTGCGTATTTTGCGTTCTAACTTGTAGCTTCCTTGGCTGTTCACCTGTATCCTTACTCTAACTCGTTTGTGTTTCCAACAGCCTTTTTCCTTGCGGCTCAGGCAGGGTACAGAAAATAACGTAAGCGTAAATGTCTTCACGCAGTCCGTTTGGATCCGTGCCGTTCCGCTGCGGGGTCGGGGCCGTACGCGGTCAGGAGGCTGCCTCTGGGCTGTATTTGGCCGCTGATTGGCGCGGGCTCCCGGCACAGGCGTCCTGCTTGCAGGGCACGGGTTGTTGTCTGTAGCGGATGACTTCCCCTTGCTTTGGCTCGGCTTTGGCAGCAGCTCTGTGCTAGCGAGGATTCCCGTGTGTTAACAATGGCAAATTTTTGTCTGTGTATGTTAGACTAAAGCCTTGTGAGGAGAACTCTGTGCTTTAGGTGTAATAGGTAAATTCAAAATTCGTAAGACTGTTTTTGTCAAATTTAGATCTAATTGAAGAAAAATTAATTGGCTAAAGGGGCTGCAACATTCTATAAAGCGACATGGTTTCGATCATTTGCAGAGTCCTAATTTAAGGAATGCACAGTGTTTTAAACACAAGGGCCTTGTATAGCTGGGAGACTGGCAAGCACTAAAGCATCGATGCTTTTAATGGGAATCTGTAATTCATAGCAGCAGGACCTCTCCATTCACAGCCTGCGAGTGGTAATTTTTGTAATTCTAAACAACACATGATGCGTATTAAAATCATTAAGAGCTGAAGAAAGAAGACTTTGTTTTGATGATTTTTTTTTTTTTCTTTTTTGCATTGACCATGGAAAAAATTAGCATCTGTATTGAGTGAGGCTTCCTGGGTGTGTTTAAATTGTCTTACTAAAACCAGCAATGGTACAAAGAAATGGCAAGAAATCACTGCCAGAGTGGCACATTTGCAAATCTGGGATAGATTTCAAATGTACTGTCTGCTTCTTTCTTTCTGTGACGCAAGCAGGATCTAACTATCTAGCATGTATGGAGACTAGGTTTCTCTTCTGATACGGACTAATTTCTATACTTGTTTTTGTCAGTTTAGATCTTTACCATCTTCCACTTGTATTCCTGTAAATGAAAGCAACTATTACACCCTTGGTGTAAAATTTAGGGCGGGTAGAGGGAACAGGAAAGACTTTGTTCTGAAGTCTATGATTCTGTGATGCTAAAGTTGCATTTTTGAGCCAGCAGAGATGGCTGGAAGTGGCAAGACTGGTATTTGTCAATAATTAGCTACAAAGGTTAAACTGCTCCTGTGACACTTTGGAGTTACTCAGTAGGAGGAAGAAAAATGCCTTTCTCTCATGCCGTAGCACAGCTAGTTAGTGTGTGGCTCGGACATCCATTAGGAATTCACAAAGAATGAAGGCAGGCTATGCAGGCTTTAAAAAAGGACCTCGGGTTTTGTTTGGGAATGTCGAGGTGGTGAATGGTATGGATGCCTTTTGTCCTGGCTTCCCGTAGAATTCTGTGGCTCCCTTTGATGTTACTGCATGTCGAGGTGCTGAAGCCTTGATGTCGAGGAAATAAAAGAATGGGCTTGTGTTAATTTTGATTTAATCAGTGTATTGAAGTGCCTTAGTTTTCCTAAAAAATTCTTTAAAATACTATGGAATTGAAGTTGTTTCTCATAATTGAGGAACCCCACGTTAATGAGCAAAGCGCAGTGCTAGAAGGTTGGATTGTTTGTGGGTGCCTGTGGGAGAACAGGAGTTAAGCCACCTCTTGTTATTTGGTGCCAGATGTGGACATCGGTCTCATTCAAGTGTAGTCTGTGGTAGAGTCCGAGCTCTGCACACAAGGTAGGTGGGTACCTGATAGTCATTCTCAGGTAGCTGGAAAATAGGTATCTGGAAATACAGTGATCGTGTTTCTATAAAACTGGGGAAAGTGAATGTGAAACTGATAATATTTTTTTTTTTTTAAGTTTAGAATAAATACTTACTTTTTAGCTATTCCAAGGAATGGCTCAGGGGCATAAAAAGCAAGCAGGAATCTTTCTGATGATAGTAATTGCAGATTTTCCTTAATTATTAAAACAATATAAAAGAATTTACATAAGAGGTGCCAAAGCAGCCCATGGTACTGTCAAGTCCGGGCTTTGGAGACCTGGTTTTGCTCATCAGGTGGGAAAGAAAAATGAACTTAAATCATGAGACGTATGAGAAATATGTAAATATTTGAAGAGAAAGAGGAGGCACTTGCTTTGCTGCTGATACAGTGTCATGAGAATTTGGTGGTGTAGGACCTCTCAGGTGGGTACGGATGGAGCAGTAACACATCCCAGGATAACTGGGCCTGGGTGCAGCCTCTGAGTACCCCACTGGAACGGAGGGGTGGGACCCATAATTGCTTCAGCACATACGAGATGGTGTGCAGATCTGTCTCTTGTGCCATCCATTTTAGCAAAACCTCTTGCTCTTTCTGCCTGCTGGGGAGAACAGTGTATGTTATTTCTTTATTTTGCGAGGCATCCTGCTCTGAAATAAGCAGTGACTACTGTAACCCTGACAGGGCTGTGTAAGAACAGCTACCAGCGCGTTCGGGATGTCATGCAATGGGGCTGCTTCCTCCCTGCCTGCACGGCTTGCCGATGGGACCTGTTAGGAGAGAGGTGGCTGGGAAGGAAGCCTTCGCTTCCCGTTTGCCGGTGTTTACGTAATGTACCAGTGCTTCTGCTTTCTGCCTATTTTGTAGTTCTCTCTTCCCTAATCCTTCCCTTTCCTCCAGAAAGTGTCTCGTGGAGTCACACAGATTGAAATGCATTTGTCTTCCCTTTTTTCTTTTTCTTTTTTTCTTTTTCTTTTTTTTTTTTTTTATTATTATTATGGAAAAAGCCTGCCCTTGAATGGTTTCTGACAGTGATATCACTAGGAGCTAGACACCCGGGCACGGTGGTACGTACCCCGACGGCACTCCCACTCCCTCTGGCTATATCGAGCACTGACTGAGCTGCGCGTTCCAGATGAAGCGGCGCACATCAGCAACTTGGCCGTGCATGCAACCGCAGTGGGCAGTTGCTCTCTACTGTCTGATTGTAGAAATTGTAAGGAGCTTTTAATGAAAAGGCTATTAAGATAAGAAGAAAGGTAAACGAGCAGCTGGGCTCACGTGAGCACGGGTAACTTTATCATATGCAGTGACTCCACAGTTATCATTCAGTCTCCGTTACTGCTTCAGTGATTAAAAGTGTGTTTAGGTATGTTAAATAATTAGTCTGAGATTTTTTTCTTTTTCTTTCCCCCAAAGTGCCCCATGTCTTGGTTCATTCTGGTACTAACAACTCTCACGTATTTACATGTGCTGGACTGTGTTTACACAACCGTGTTTCTCGCTCCTTGTAGACCAGGGTTTGTGCACCAAAGCCTCTCATTATTGCATCACCAGAGGAAGCCACTGTGCTGTTCCACGAGGAGTGGGGTAATGAGCTTTACATTAAATATGTTTTGCAGGATGCGACTGACTTCCTCTTGTTGTTTCTTGAGTGGGTGGTGCCCACTCAGCAGGCAAGCTGTTCTTGGGAGGATTCCTCATGCAGTGAGATGCTTATGTCCACTAAGTACTGTATTAAAAAAAAAAAAGCTACATGACTATTACTGCAGAATTTCATGCTCACTGTTAGCCACATAGAAAAAAGATTATTTGTTGGGGAGTAAAACCTTCCACAGTGCCCTAGGTCTCAGTACTGAAGAGAACAGAACGAGGTTTCTAATGCTGTACTCCGTCTGTGTGGGTGGTCCTGTGGTCACCAGTAATTAAAGAGTGAGTGGAAGCTGTGTCTTCTCATCCCTAAATGCTCAAACTTGCTGCTAGTTAAAACAATAGTCTTCTCAGTTCTCTAATTACAAATGCTGGGTTGGGGCAGAGGAGGTGAGAGAGAGGTTAAGTCTAATTTCTTGGGACTGGGTGCTGAGCCAGGGAGCAGTTCCCTCAGTGCTGACTTAAATTCCTGGTTGACCTTGTAGAAGTCTACGATTAAACATCGGTTGCGTAAGCGGTTTGTGTTCGTATTTAATAAGTAATCTTTCTTGTGTGAGAATGAGGTGTTACGTCTTGTATTTTATCTTTATGCTAACTTTATAGAAAACTAGTTCATAATATTGCAGCAACACCTCTCAGCTGTTAAGTTAACCTATTGTGTTGAAGGAGATTCAGCAGGCTTTTGTGGGAGTAGATGAGGAGCCTGATGCCCTGAATTTCTGCCATGTCACTTGATTTCCTCACAATTACTGTCTATTACACAACAGACACCTAAGAGTAAGCGAGCTCTGGCACAGGGTTGTGCTGCTGTGATGCTCTGGACTAATCCTGCTCCAACTCAAACCACAACATTTTACAGAAAAGCAATCTAGAATTATTTTGTCTGTTAACTGGGCTTTCGCTAAACCATTATTTTAACAAAATTGAAGACAGATCAAGGGCCAAACTCTTTCCTGGAGTGCGCACAAAGCTTCACCATTGCATCACCTCCTGGAAGATGTGTGGTGACTGCATGTGGGGTGGGCTGGATGTGGTGTGTTGTTTTGAAAAGCTTCGTGACTTCCCCATAGGTGCTGGGTCAACCGTGAGCTGGTGTTTGGGAATCCAGTCCTGCTGCTTAGTTAAGGTTTGCGTTTGGCCCGGGGGATATCTGGGCGTGGGAGAAAGAGCCTACTCCCAGACTTGTGGAAGTGTGAGAGCTCTTGTCTTGAGGAGCCGAGGTCCAGGCAGTTGCGCTAACACCCACGCAGTGGCCAGCCACCGTCTGAGCGTGGGCTGGGGCGCTGGGGGAAGCTGGTGTTGGTGCTGGGTCGGAGATGGGAGGCCACCCGGGGGGACTCAGCCACACCTGCTTTTGGCAAGGCCACACACGTTCACATTGCGTGTGCCCCACACTGCAGTCAAACTGTTTGCAGATGTTCAAATATAAAGAAAAAATCTTTTTCTTAGGGGGATTTGGGGCAGGGGCAATTACACTATTTCCATTTTGGTCTAATATGAAGGACATAATGCATCTACTTGCTTTGTCAGCTACGTATAACTCCTCCTGACTAAGCACAGGCTGTTGGAGGACTAAGATCTCATTTGATTTTTCTTCCATCTCCTTGCAGAAGTTTGCAGTGGTAACAAAAGTTCAGTTGACTGTGGGAATAGCATCATGGTACAATATATATGGCTAAATGTAAAAAAAGCAAAAGGCACATGCATTGGGGAGTGTTAGTGGTATTGAATATTAGTCAATACTTGTCTCGCTGTCAAGTTACGTTCAGAGGTTGAAGGTATAGCCAAGAAGGAACGCAATACCGTCAGCAGAGCTCCCTCCGTGATGCGTTTGCTCAATTTCCAGTGATTTATTGATCAGGCGCTTGCCGAACAGCAATGGGTATCCTTGTGTCTAATAACACTTGATGAAAGTTTTCTCTTCCATGAATTTTTAGAACAAAGGCTGCATGGGGCATCTGCTTAAAATAACCCTACATTGTCCGTTATGAGGTGTGTAATTTCAGTATGGTCTGGTGGAGTTTTTAAGTAATGAGCTAACATTTTAAGAAGGAATGGGCTTTTTCGAACGTTTCTAATGTCTGTTACACCCTTTGAAGGTTTATCATGTACCTTCTCAGGACTGTTACTGGTCTTTAGTCACACTTTATGGTCAGCTGCCAGAAAGCTAGTGTAGTATTTACAGATCACTGATCTTGGTTTTCAATTTTAAAAATTATTTCATTGTAGGTAATACCTACATCACATTTCTGCGCTATCATTTTTTTTATGCTAGTCCTGACAGCTGCTCAGCTTGAGTGCCTGCAGAAGAACCGTGCTCTAATAGGACACTATTGCTTATAATCTATTTGCTGTCACCTCTTGATTCTTATGCAGGGGAAGATGAAGACCCGACGGCCCGCTTAACAGGATCAAACTAATGCTGTGAACTGGCTTGTATAAATAAAGCATTGCACCAAATTTAGCAGAAAGGTTTAAAAGCAATTGATCAAAGTTGCTGCAATGTGATTTTGGAGAAGGTGAGTTTCCGCTGTGCTTTCGTACTCCAGTGGGCAGTGAAGGGCACCCTCTGCACAGAAGTCTGTAGTCTCTTCTGCTCTCAGACTGCTAAATAGTGCTGGTGTTCTGCAGCATTAACTCCTCACCCAACACATCTCTGTCTATGGCAACGTCTTTCTTCTCTTTGAGGCCTGGTCTTGAGCTGTGCAGATGCCTGCTTGCAGCAGACAAGACCAGTAGTTCATTGATCTGTTATGATGCTGAGCAGAAAAAGGTGCCTCAGGGTAGCTTTTCTTTTTTTTTTTTTTTTTTTTTTCTCTTTTTTCCTTCACCCATCAGTCTTGAAATTACTCCGAAAGGAGGACCTTTTTTGGTTTGACTTCTGTATTGCTCCCCTTCACCTTCCTGTCCCCACATGCTCTCCTTTTCTTTGGTTATAAGAAAGCACAAACGTACCTGTACCAAAACCTCCACTCCTCTCTAAATTAAGCTCAGCAAAATGCATTTAGGGCCTTCTAATTTTCCTTCCCTGCTACGAGGGAAAAAAAAACAAAACCAAACACCCAGAAAAAAAACAAAACCAGTCCAAACCTTGGATGAACGCCCGTTGCAGTCGCTGAGAACAAGGAGAGCAGCTGCTGGTTAGCCATTTACTCACAGGCGAGCTTTGAAGCCGGGCGGCTTTCCCAGCAGGATGACTAACAGTGGAGGCAGCAGCAGGTTCTGGTGTGGTCCTGGGGACACCGTCCTGCTGATCGTCCCCAGGGCGGGACACAGCGGGCTGAGGAGATGCGTCACGCTGTCAGTAAATGTGTTTTTGATGTCAGTGGTCACATGTGCTTGCGAGTGGCAGAGAACACATTTTGGGAAGACAGGAATCTTGATTTATAGCAGGAGTGAGCTGTGAAACAAAAGGAGCATTCTCATCTTCAGGGTGTTGGGGTGAGGGTGATTCCCACCCCCCCTCACAACAGGAGGGAACAGTTATGAATCAAATGCCTTGTGATTCATGTCGTTCAGCGTTTAACATCTTGATTAAGTGCACCTTTTTTTCTGGGGGGAGGGGATTTGAGTTCTGTTTAATTTTTGATGGATAAACCTTTTTCTCTGGAAGAGCAGCTAATGATAGCCTCCTAAAAGGGGCAGTTTCAGCAAATCCTGCTTGATTTTCCGCAGAGAAGCAGCTGAAATGCGTCTACTGGAGTGCTCCCAAACTGCAAACCAGCATCTCTGTTGTGTGTTGACTCCGGGGGTGCTACGGACACGAAACTGCTCTCCTGGTGCGTGCACACATGGACATCTCTGTGCTTCTCAGTCTTTATTGAGAAAGGCAAGGGATTCTTTTCAGACAAGGTCTTATATATCACCTTTCTCCCCTGTCTGTGCCTACTTTTCTACCCATTAGTTTGAAACCAATTCCTTTTTTTTAACATGCCTCTTGGAGGAACGCGTTGTGCACGTCCCAGTCGGCTTGTGGTGGTGCAGCATACACGGTAACGTGACGGTGATAACGAACTTCAGCTCTTAAACATCTCTGGGTGGGTGAAAGCAAGGGTTAATGCCTCACGGTGGTTCATCTGTTGAATACAATTAGCTTCACATAGCAGTGTTTCACTGTGGAGAAAACGGCAGCGTGGCATTTATTAAAGACTGCCCCTTGCCGCTTGACATTTCGGCGTCACGTGCGGCGTGGAAAATGGGGAGAATTGCGCGTCTCGGCCGGGTTAACACGGCAGGGAAACGGGCACGGACGGGCGAGGTAGGTTTCACTTGAGCAGAAATGAGCGCGAGCGACACTCGTGTCCTATTTTCCCCTCACAATTCCTTTATGAAAAGGTTAAAGGAGAAGAATATGCATACTTGGGTGTGGAGGCCACACTGGCAGTGCTTAATTAGAGCCTGCTGCGACGAGGCCGCCTGGCCCCATGGCATTGGCGGTCAGGCAGGAGTTGCGTAGTTCGCTGGCAGCATACTTCGTGGTGTTGGATTGATCCTGTTTTCATTGTGTTTTTCAAACCCCTCTTATACTTTTGAAGATTACCTTTTAATCTCAGAAAATGGGTTACTGAAGTAACTGTCTGAGGTGCTCGGGTTGGTTTCACCTGCTTCTGCGTCTAATGGAAGAGTGTATAGGTGAAGGAGAAAACTGAAACTTGTCTGTTGTGTTCCTGCCCTCCTTTTTTGTAGATCTACTACTCTCCTCTACTTCCCAGGGCGCTGGGACTGTTGTTTCTCTACTGTAGGTCAGGAAACTGCAGCAGAAAGTGATGAAATGGCTGTCCAAATAGTCACACGAGAAATTTACTGAAGAGCTGGGAATAAAAGCAGTCTCTTGGAGATTTATAGCTGTTAGTACTTAACTTTCTTACTTAACAAAGACTGTCTGAAGGGAAGCAATTGCAAAAATTAGATTCCATGTTTAATGTTAGCAAGCAGTTTTATGAGCAAGGGTGATTTGGGTTTTTTTTGTTGTTGTTGCTTTGGTGTTTTGTTTAGGGTGGGTTGTTTTTTTTTTCCCCCGAGGCATGTTTTCTTTAATCTTTGTGAGGGATGAAATTGGGATGAGGACAGAAAAATTCTGATATTTTTTTAGGCAGGAGAGATGAAGCTTGTGGGTTTCCTCGGTGCCTGCAGCTGTCCAGGCTGGGAAAAGGCAGTACCTAAACACAGCGTGACCAGCATAGGAGGGTTTACTTCTCCATTCCTTTTGGCCCACTCTTTTCTTTTCTAGTATAGATCTTTGTACCTGTGCTAATTTGGGGTTAGATTTGCATTGGTGATCTTGTTTTGTGCAAGCTGGTGTTGTCACACTATTGCCCAGCCTTTTGAGCTCTGAAGTGAAATCGTCCTCCTGGCATCATTCTCCAATTCATTCTCTGTTCTTCAGCGTAAGATTTGGTAACAAGGAACACAAAAAAAAAAAAAGACCCCAAAGGCAAATAATAAGATAGGACTGATGTGTGTAGAATTTATTCATTCATTCATTCATTTGTTTATTTATTTATTTTAATGGAACTCTATCAAGCTATTTTGGAACGGGTTTGTGTCCAAATTTGAATTCCTACATAGGTTGTATGTTACTAGTTTTATTGTTACACACTGTTCAGTGCTGTGGTGGGCAGGCATGGGCAGGACGGATAGATCCTACCATGCGATAGCAAGAATAAATTCTTGATGGAGGTATTTGCTTGTAGGGAGGCAGAGTAATGGAAGTTGAAGGTTGCCTGGTCAGGAGACTCTGCAGGCTTTGCATTTATTGCTTCTCTTGTGTTAATTGCTGTTTAACCTTGGGTGAGGCTTTTAACCTTGTTGTGTCTCAGCTGTTTGGGCTGTAGCACTTCTTCCTTTCTGTGAGAGTTGAATTTCCAGGGTGAGAAAGAGCGTAAAAATGTTACAGGTAATGTACAAATCCTCAGTAAACTGCTTGTCACTTCACTTGTTCCAGCAGCCGAAATGCAAGATGTGTGTAAATCCTTACCTAGTGTTATGTGTGCATGTTATAGTAAAAGGAGACCCTTCTGTGGTTTAATCCACGTGTTGACCTTGCAGGTCTTCTCTCAGAAAAGAGACTGTGCCGTCTTGGAGATGCTTAACGCTCCTGAAGTATCTCACCTTGCATTAAATCCAAAAGCTTTTTCTTAAAATGTATTTCATTTCTTACGGCTCTGTTTAGCATGGCATTATAAGTAATGCTGTCCCTTGCAGTCTGTAGGGGTGCGTGACACAGGTGGAACGGTACAGTGTGATGGATCAATGACCGATTTTTTTTATCTTCTCCTTCGTAACAGCATAGAGCTACCGGCTAGCAGCTCCTGGCTTAATGGTAACAAATCGTGCCCTTCCAGCAAGGGAATGGTGGGGCAAAGGCCCTGACGTTTCCATATTGCGTTGTCCCAACTGCTCTGAAGGCTCAGTTGTAGAAGGACATGGGGTGAATCTAGGGGTAGCTTAAAATAGCTGACGCTTATTTTTCTCTGTGTGCTTGAGCAAAAGTGTTGTTCTATCCCTGTGATGCTAACAGGGCCGTTTTGTGGGGTGACATGTTAAGTAGATGTATTAAATGACATTTGGTTTCTCCTCCTTAGCATGTTTTTATCTGTATACCATGAGGAGGAGAGGAGCTGCCTCAAATTTTAACTCAACAACGGGGTAATGAGATGGGACAGCCCAAGAAATCTCACCTTGGGTCAAGAGCGTCCAGAAGTAATTGCTACTTCACCCCTGGTGTGCGGCCTGTACGAAACAAAGGGATGGTTTTGATGTGGGCAGGTGTCCATATTGGGAAAACTTTGAAATTAAGAAAGCAATTGGAATCGGTGCCAAAGGAGCACAGCTACAGGTGTCCAAAGACAGTTCTAGTTTCTTTCTTTAGGGGGAAAAAAAAAACCCTCAAAATTGCACTTTTCTAATCCTGATATATATAGCTATTACCCTTTTTTTGCATGAAAAACACAGGAAAAAAAGCATGACTGGGTTGTTCTGCAGTGCAATCTTCACACAGTTTGGTGTTTTGTTTTTTTTGTTATTATTTTTGCACTATGGAGTTGGGTTTTATTTTTTTTTCTCCAAGCAGCTGTCAGTGTGAACTTCTGTACCTGGGGATGAATGTTTTATGAAAAGACTGGGCCTTCACAGCTGCTGCCTGCGCCTGCTCAGCTCACGCTGTCCAATTTGCCAACGCTTGTTAAGGTGGTTGCGATTTTAACACTTTGCTTGCTAACGAGTCCAAGCTTTATTGCTGGATGAGGGAGCAGAAGGGCAGGAGTTGGAATGGCTGAGAACAATTTCCAGAGTGGCTCGCTGGTGAGGCTTGCGGAGGAGAGAGTGGGCAGAGGAGCAGCTCTCATCACGCCTGAGCGGTGGTCTGCAAGGGCAGGTGAGGGAGGGCGTGGGGAGAAACAAATGCTCGGGATGCTCCCTAGGCTGGGTCTTGTGCGCGTTTCTCAATCTCCCGACTCAAGAGCTGTCATGTTAACACCTTTTCACATGAGTTCACTTTGGAAGCAAACGGATTCTTAGCTGCTTCAGCAATTTCCACACCTGAAGCCAAACTCACAGCTTCAGTAATCCCTTTGGAGCCTCTGGACTCCTTGGTTCACGCCTGTACAGGTCTTGCACACCAAATCAAAAAGCACGGGAAATGGAGCACTCCTGCCAGTGAACAAAAGAAGTCAAGTGCTGGGGATTTTGAGTGCCTCCTGCATTGCTCTGAGCCATTTCCACTGCCTTTGTTTAGCCTGTGTTTTATCCCTCAGATTTTTTTTTTTTTTTTTGAGTCGCATCAAAAGGGAGGAGAGGAGGCTACAGGCCCTTCCCAGCTGTGTCCAGTATCACCAACATCTGGCCACTGGCTCTTGTAACAATATGTGGAGTTGCTGCTTGGCTATTGATGTAGACACATCAATTGCATTTAGCCCCCTGGACTATGCAAGTTAATACAGGTTAGGTGTCTAGTTAACTAAGCTGACAGGCTAAATTAGGCTTTTACCATCAAATCTTTTCATCCCAGGGGCAGTACACTGAAGCAATATATTCTAAATATAGATTCCAGTGTGTTTTTTACCATTCAGAAAAAAAAAAAATGCTTCTAAATCATCTGTGGAATGTCCCTCTAATCTGTGAGGGAGAACATTGTGATCTTATAAGGCATTTGTCTTTCTTCCTGCTGAACCTGAAACCTTGTTAAATCTCCTGCAAGTCTGATGATTGCACTGGCTCAGCTCGAACGGAAGCAAAGGAGCGCCAGAGCTTGACCACGCTGCTGCTGACCTGTCCCTCCTGGCTGGTTCTTCTCTGGCGCTGCCAGAGCATCCCTTCTGGTCTGCTGTGGCTGGTGGCCATGTGGTCTCCTCTGCTGTGCTGCCCTCGTGTCTCTGAGGAGAACAAATAGGAGGGAATAATTTCATAGAATCATAGAATCATAGAATCACATGGTTGGATGGGACCTATAAGATCATCTAGTCCAACCGTCTTCCCACTACCATTGCTGCCACAGCTACTAAACCATATCCTGTAGCTTCTCATCAAGCCGCCTCTTGAACACTGCCAGGCACGGAGACTCCACCACCTCCCTGGGCAGGCCGTTCCACACAGAAGACCCAGAAGTCATCTGAACCTTTTGTTGTGGTAGCAAAATCTCATGTTTGGTTTTGGGAGGTTTTATTTTTCTTTTTTCGTCTTGAATTTCAATTGCTTAAAAGCATCAAGTCCTGCAAGGCACTTTACAACGGCACAAAATGCCTGTTCTGTTTGGGCTGCAGCTTCCCTGGTGCTGCTGAGGGTTTAGCAGCAGCAAGGTCTGTGAGATGAAGCAAGGCTCTGGTGAAAGGTACCGGAGCCATTTAGAGATGTGAAGGAGCTCGGTAGCCTTGCTGGAGTTAAGGACTTCGGTCTCGGTGGGGCCGCTGAACTGGCTGTTGCTGGAAGGAGGGATGAGAGTGGTCTTGCCGCAGTCCGTGCACCCGCATCCATCCATCCATCCCTTCGGTCGTGCCCGTGCTGCCATCAGCCCTGGTCACCCAGCTGAAGGCGCTGGGAGCGGAGAGGGAGCGAGTCAGCGGGAATGCAGGATTATGTCATGCTCAAAGGATTATGATCTTTATGGGAGCCGATGAAAACGCTTGTGACACTGTGGCTTTAGGCTTCTGAGACAAGTCTGGTGCGTGCATTTAAGGACTTAGCTGAGGAGCTGCTAGTCAAAGCGCTGATCTGTTAACTGAAGAATGTGCCAATGGCTGCTTTACAAGAGAATTTAAAATGAAAATATATGAATGCAACGTGCAGGAGGAATATAATACCTCTATTAATAAATTCCTTGCTCCCTGTAAAGAGGCATCAGTCTTTCAGAACACAGCTTTTGCACGTTGCTGTCGCTATTTCAGATAATTTTGTTCATAATGTCCCTGCTCCTTGCAGGGGGGTTGGGCTAGATGACCTTTAAAGGTCCCTCCCAACCCAAACTGTTCGTGATCTTATAATGAATTTGTTATTATCAAAAATGTGCAGTGCTTCATGAATCTGCAGAAAACATATTTTATTTTGAATCTGATAAGCAGAAAGAATTAGGAGCTGAACTGGTGCTAAAATTTTGTAATTAAATTCAGACTGACAGTGCAGAAGCACGAACAAAAACTCGAGTGGCTTTTAATGCTAATTAATCTTCTGATGCATATTAACATATCCTGATTAGTTTCATGCTGATGAGGCATATTGATAATTAAAAGGAAGTGAAGTTGCTAGGAGCAAAATATGAAAATGGGGGATTTTCACGTAGAGGAAGGAGGATACCAGTGTTGCATGGTACTATTTGAAAACTGCTTGCAACGGTACTTGCACTGCTCTTCAGAGAAGCTGCAGTCTGCGCTTGTGAAGGTAAAGCTGCCCTGTACAGATTAAACTCCCCCAGTCACACACAAAAAAAAAAAGGTGGGGACTGAGACAGAGACTTCTCATGCAGACAGTGCCCATTGGTGGCCGTTGTCCCCCTGGAGCTGTTTGCAGGATGGCTTGATTAAAGCATTTCTCCCCTTGTGCTTTCTTGTGCCTATTTTGGGTTGGGTTTTTGGGTTGTTTTTTTTTTTGCATTTGGGTATGAGATTTTAAGAGCAGCTCATTACTAACAAAAAAGACAAGGCTGCTGTTGAGTGTGGGAGGGCGTAAGGGAGTACGAATAAATTGCCACATTGAATCAGACCTGTCATCTCTTCCATCCAGCGTCTTTCCACCAGTGACCAGTATCTGGAAAAAGACATGAGGAAGATGCAGAATTACGCTACCAGCACAAGGTAGCAATCCCTCAGGACCAGAGACCGTCTTAAGCCCCAATGCCTGAACTTTAACAACTTGTTCAAACTATCTGTACTTCTGCACTCCCATGTTGTTGCTGTGATTTATGTGCAGAAGTGGCCAATGTCTTGCTGGTATTTTCATCCCGGTGCTCTGATTCTACGTCCTGTAGCAATGTATTGTGGTTTATTCTTTGTATTTTTATTGAAATACTTGTCTCCTCCTTTTTTTTTTTTTGTCTGTTAGGCATTTGATGGAAGCAGATTTGCAGTCACTCCAGAAATGCACATAACTTTCATTCCAAGCTGAACATAAAATGTTAATTACTGTACTGCACTTACATTACTAACACCTTGCCTCTCCTTCAGGTGAAGGATTGGTGGTTAAACATTCACTTCAAGCTAGCATTTCTCTTTCTTTTCCATTGCAGTGATAGTTCTGTTTTCCCTGATTCGCTTTCAGTTACAGATTGAAGGCGGGATTGAAGAACTGATCTTTGACCGTTTGCTGGTTTTTTTTGTTTTTTTTTTTTTTTAAGTGTCTCTTTGCTTTTTTTTGTTATCATACCAGGTTTGTGGAATAAGCAGAGAAACATCCTCAATAGCAAGAAAAGTGTATGATTTTTATATGCTGTTGATCTTATCCAGAACTTGTGTACCAAACATTAATGCTGGCTGGGAATACGTGATAAGCAGAGAGCATATAACTCTGTCTGCTTTCCTAGCTCTGTGTTTGTGTGACTAAAGCGATCTGACCCCTCAAGATAGCAAAATAACCTATTGCACAAAGGAAAAAAGCTCAAACAGAGCGGTTTGGGGAACAAAGGAAGGCTGGGCACCTCTGGGTTTAGGCTCTCTTAAGTGGGGAAGATTAAGTCTTGGCCTCTGAAGTGTGTAATCTTGAGAACGGCAATGCTGGGGTTTTGTCACGTCTGAAGCAAGCTGGAGCTTGCAGGTGCTGGATGGTTTGTAATCTGTTTATAATGCTTGTCCATGAAGGTTTTCTGAAAAACCAGGATTGCTGGAGGTCCCTACCCATCAGCAGAGGGATGCTGGGGCCAGGCATTGTTACTGTCATGCATTATAAAAGAAGGGAAATAGGAACTTTTATGAGTAGCAAAGGCATCCCGTTACCCAGGTTTTGAAAAATGGATGGATCCTAAAAGGACAGCGTTGTTTGTTATGTTCCCAGCAGTTTCAGGTGATTTCATTTGTGTGACTCCTTCTGAGTCTCTGATCCTAACCAGTATGTGAAGCCTTTGGGTGAGATGGGTTTTTTCCCTGCAATAACTTGGGGACAGTGCTAGTGGTCTTTGGCACAGCCTTGTTTTCCTGTTGACTCCTTCTCTGTTGGTTCTGACCAGCTTGGAGCATTGCTGCTGTAAAGCCCGTGTCTGTCCTCTGCTCCCAGCATCGTGCTCAGAATCTTCTTTACCTGTTTCTCCCGTGTGTCTGCGGATAGATAAGCAGCTGCAACCAGTGACACCTTTGACGTTCCGAATTTGCAGTCAGCATTAGTGAACCCTTTGGCCCGGGTAACTCTAGTTATTGCTTTGGGCAGCAAATTGGGCAGCAAATGAAGTGGCATGTTGGTGCCTCTTTCCTTATCCCATATGGAAGGTGGGCTCTGTGCCCCCAGTTCTAACCCGGTCTGTGACAGGTCAAAGCCTAGCTGGATTGCCGTCATCTACCTTCTGGTACTGCTTCTTACTTGCTCTCTCTCTTGTGATGCTGTGGCACGCGAATCACCTTTCCTTGGGAGGCTTTTTGTAGCTAAATCCTGCTGAAACACGTATTTGTGAACCAATGAAGTGCGAGGTTTTGCATGGATTTCTGATTTTTAGTGATGTTACTGTGTGATCCACCTCTGTCGCTGGGATGCAGGCTGTACGTGAGTATATGTAAATCCAAATTTTAAGCAATTACGGTGTAGATGTTAAAATTACTAATAGTTTTAATTTCCCCTGCTGCTGCTGAGATGGCTATTAGTAACTCATGACCAACTGGGGTGAGCAATCAGTGTGTGAGATTTTTTTTTTTTTTTTCCAGAGGAGAAGCTGCGTACTTGCTTCAGCATTGTGATGAAACAGCAGATAGCTTGTTTCAAAAACGACAACATGATCCTTTATTGACCTGTGTACGAAGAGGCATTAGCAAGCTCAGTGGGGTTGTCTCCAAATGATAACCAAAGCCCGGGACTTGGCTCTAGGCTGCATACAAACTGGTTAAGCAAGTACCTGCGTCGCTTTGAAAATCTGACCTTGGTTTCTGATGCGTGTTTTAGAATATGTTGGGGTTTTCTTTTGTTGGTTCTCAACCTTTTCTATCATAGCAACCAAAGAATGTGAGATAAGCTGATCAAAGGAAAAAAAAAGGTAGACTTTTCTTTAAAAAAGTAGTTTTGGCTTGTGTTCAGGCTGAAGAATTCCACCAGCAAAACATTTTGTGTCAAAAATAGATATATATTGAAGTTTTTCATGTTTGTTACAAGTCAAAGTACTTTTTCAATTATTTTTTTTATCTGAAGGAATCAAATTTGGCATGTTACTAGGATGTCACATACTGTCCAGAAGTAGATTTGGATTGTGGAGCCCTGAGTCCCTTCAAGATTTTCCTCCCTCTTTCTTAATCCTTGAAATCGTGTCTAAGCAGTTGTCTTTCCCTGACCCCTGGTTCTTTAAAGGGAAAACACTTTAGTTCAGTTTTAGATGACAGATGAATTTGTAAGCAACTTATTTTACGGAACTTCCTTGCTCAAATATTTTTGTTGTTTTCTGTTTTCTTGGGTGTGTTCTTCCATGGCGCAGGAACCTCCCCATCGTTTTGACCGAGTAAGGGGAAGATCTCATCACTGCTCTTTGTTGCTCTGTAACAACTCTGGAGGGGTTTTGTGACTCTCTGCTTGTTCGTGCGCCTGCCTTAAGCAGCTCTGAGGCTTTTTCTTTGCCTTTCCCTTCTTGTTGTGGTTTGGTGTGTGCCTCAATGTGCATGCTAGGTAAGGAGACAGGTACAGACTGAAGCGTAGAGCCCAGGGAGGCAGCCCAGGGAGCCTCCCGGTATTTCATGCTATGCTGAGCTGACCAGGCGCCAGGCAGTCCGTGAACCTCTTGTTTTCAGCAGTCTGGTTCAGGAAGTCCCAGAAAATACGGAAGCATAACCAGCATACTTTGGGTGAATTTCATGATTTTTAGGACATGCTTCAGGGTAAGTAGAGGTCTGGAGTGACAGATCAAAGAAAGAGGCAGACAAAGCAGCACTGTTCTGAATTTCCACAGGGCCTAAAGTCTTGCCTTGGAGCATGACTGAGATCAATTTTTGCATCTCCCGTGTCGCAGCAGCCATTCTGAGAGAAGCATGGCCTTTGAAGCTCTCCAAGCAGTGTGTTTCAGAGATTCTGCACATTTCGTGTGATCGGTGAACATCTGCACGTGAAGAAACTTTTTGAAAAAGGTTAGATTTAAAATCTTAGTCTTGATGGGAAGTACTTGATACCTCAACAAGTGCGCTAATCTTCAAGGAGTCAGGAATACCTTCTTCTCAAAGCTTGGAGTTCTGTATGAAGGTATTCCGGTGTGATGAGTTTCATGCAAAAACTCAGCTGTATGATGATTGAAATAGGATTCCTCCTGTAAAACACACAGATGAATCTGTGTAATCGTCAAACCTAGAGGAAGCTTCACCTTTTACTGAGTCCATCTTTTGGAAATTGGTACTTTAAACCGTGTTTAAATGCAGTTTGATCCAGGGCTTTATTTGAAGTGAGCTGGTTGTGACCATTTTATATAACATCTCAGTCACTGGCTGAGTCTGCCTCATCTGTTTGCTGTCCAAATTCTTTTTCCCATTCGTAATTACCATGGAGAATTTTGAGTTCTTGAGATTTAAGATATCATCGGCTGAACATTAAGTTTTTAGCAATTTTTAGCAATTAGATTTTTTTTTTTTGTTTATTTAAGAATACAATAGCATGTGTTTTCTAATTGCTTTGAGTCAGAAAGTTGATTTAGTAGCATTTTGGTTGATGGTACTTACTTTGGTAAACCGTTATCAGCTTGTTACGGCGAAATTCCCGTTGGCTTCAGGGCTGCCATCATCAGCCTTGGGCAGCATTCCCTAGTGTATCTGGGGGAGGGGGGCTGAAGGACCACGGGTACTGGTGTTGACTGGTAGGGGATGGCAGCTTGACAAGCGAAAACTGGTCAGGGTTTCAGTTGCAGCTTCGCAGCAGCTTGGGCAGCTGGTTGCTAGCGATAACCGATAATTAGTGTACGAGTGGTGGGGTGCGTTTCTCAGGGCTTGGCACGTCCTCCCTGCTGTCTTGTGCTGCCCTCGCCCCACGTAGCTGCGAGCACCCTGGCCGGGCAGTGTTTCATCTTCACTTGGTCCAGAGATAAATGGGTATACAGCACTTGGGGTTGTGTGTGTTTTGGCTGGAGGTTGGTTTTGCTTTTGGTCGGTTTTGGATAGTGTTAAAACTGAAGGAGGGCTTTCGCTCTGTCTCTCTGGCAGCTTTCTGAAGAGACAGAGGGAAGCTAATCGTGCCTTTGCCCAGCAGCGTGAAGTGGTTCCCAATGTACCGATGAGCACGTCTAGCTCAGCAGATAGCAAGGTAGCATTTTGGTTTGTGAACTCTTTGATTTTGCTTTTGACCTGACCTTGGGAAACCTGGCAGAAGGGAACTTTGATCATCCCGTAACATCAGTGTCTTGCCGTAATTCCTTGAGGCAACTGCTGAGCAGAACATGATGCGTTGCAGCCCCCGCGTCCAGCAAGGTGTATGCAAATGAGTTGTCAGAAACTCATTTATTTTGTGAAGAAATTATACTCCAAAAAGTATCATTCTGATACAACTGTCAACAGTCTTCTTCCCTATTTTGGCACCTTAGTACATAGAAATAGAGGTTTTGGAAGAGGGAGAAGAACAGAGTAACTCCGACTTCTATTTCTGTGCTTTATCTAATGTTAAAATTGGATGGGTAGGTGCTGGACTTCTAAGTATGTGAAGGTTTATGGCTTTCATGCCTATCAGCAAAAAAAGTCAGTTTTCCTTTTAATAGCTTGATTTAAAACAGGCCAGGGCTGTAGCCATGGAAGGTAATTGCATTGCCCTGTAATTTTGCACAATTTTGTTAAACTTCAATTTCCTGTTCCACGCAGGCTATTGCAATTACGAAAACGGCCTCTAACATGAATGTATGAGGTCGTTTCTAAGAACGTAGAAGAGAGATAATAATGCTTGGTTAAATTGAGGTGCTTCTTAAGTGTTCCCTTATAAATCCACCCGGATAGGATTGTTCCAGGCTGCCTGTCCTGATGACTGTGCCTGTTAAGAAGATTTCTTGCATTCTGTGTAGCGTCGGAGTCCATTTCTTCATGGTTCTGTACCCACCTTCCTGACCCCAGGCAGTAATATTGGCAAGCTAATGGCAGGGTTTCTACTGAAACTTCACAAGCTTGCTGGTTGACAGCAAATAATAGCCTTGCTGTGCAGAAATATCCAGGGCCCACAAAGAATAGCCCTTTGGTAGGGGTGATCCACGAGCTCGTTTGCACAGTTGGTCTGTGTGAGCTGACGTTTGCAGTTCCCGTTGGGTTGGTCTTGCATTTGGGACAAGCCGTAATAAAAGGCAGCTTCTATAAAGGGAGTCCATGTCTTAAGGCATGGAGAAAACCTCTCAGATGTAAAAGTGATGATAACTTACTGAACTTGGACCTGTTGGAGCAAGTCTGGAGGAGGCCACACAGATGATCAGATGGCTGGAGCACCTCTCCTGTGAGGACAGGCTGAGAGAGCTGCGGCTGTTCAGCCTGGAGAAGAGAAGGTCTCCCGGGAGACCTGAGAGCGGCCTTCCAGTACCCAAAGGGGGCTACAGGAAAGATGGGGAGAAACTGTTCAGCAGGGCCTGTTGTGATAGGACAAGGGGTAATGGTTTTAAAATAGAGGGAGGTAGATTCAGATTAGATATCAGGAAAAAAAATTTTGCGCTGAGGGTGATGGAACACTGGCCCAAGTTGCCCAGAGAGGCGGTGGATGCCCCATCCCTGCAAACGTTCCAGGCCAGGTTGGCCGGGGCTCTGAGGAACCTGATCTGGTTGGAGATGTCCCTGCTCCTTGCAGGGGGTTGGGCTGGACGGGCTTTGAAGGTTCCTTCCCGCCCAAACCACTCTGTGATTCTGTGATTCTAACTTCACCTTGCCTTCACCAGGGAATAGAGGGGCGTGATGGAAGCCTCTAAAAATGACGAATGATTGAGGTGGGGATCGTGGAATAACAGCACACCTGCAAGTGTCTGAATAAAAATATGTTCTCTTTTGTGAAAAGTTGGGAAACCTGTAAACTGATAAAAACTGTTGTGTAAGAATATGATTTAAAATGCATAATTCAGTGCTGTAAGATTTTATTGAGGCCAAAAAAGCATAAAACTATAAAAAAAAATAAGGGGATATTTTACAGGGGTAACTAAATGTTAATAGCTCTTCCAAATTTACATTAAACATTCTGCTTCAAGGCTCAAGGCAATCCCCAACTCTGGGAGATTGCGGGATTTCTTGCACCTTTCTCTGGCATTAGCCTCTATAGAAGACCGGATATCGGATTAAGAAAAAAAAAAAGCCCCGTCTCATCTGCTATGCCAGTTTCTGTGTTCAAATACTCCGTGTCAATAGTGGCTTCTGCAAAATGATGATGTTCTCCTTTCAGTTATTAAAGAAACCGAAGGCCTAGCATCTGTATTGGACGTTTCAAGAGCAAATTAGTCATTATTCTCAATAATTTCTCCCTTAGCAGTATTACTGAGTTCCTCAATTGAATTATGCTTGGACTCGGCTGTCTGGCTGATCAGTCGTGACTTTGAGTATCCCGAGCTTCAGCGAGCTCTGTGTTGGCATCCCGCTGCCCAGAAAATGGTGCCACTTCACGGGGCACGTGGATGCCCAGGTCCCTTTCTCTGTGCCAGAGATGTGCAGTAAATGCAGGTCTGTGAAAGGTGGGTCTTAATTCCTTATGGAAAAAAGACACTGTACTTGAGAAGCTTGCATATTATTTGCTATCCCTTTAACATTTATGGAGATCTTGGGTATTAGGCTTTTAAGCCGCTTTGTTGAAACTCATTTGACAAGGACTTGCACAGATGGTGCTTTCCTTTCTGTCTGAAATGTGACGCTTTTTAATTTCCCTTGGGTCATCTCAGTGAATCTGGCTAGAATTTCTTCAATGGCTATTTCTCTCCTGTATCTCTGACTTGCTTATCCGAAATAATATTTAACCTGATGGGAGCAATATGTGGGTGCCTTTAACTGTAGGCAGAGCTAACACATTGAATCGCCTGTTTCAGGCCTGGTGTATTCCATAATTACGGTGCTGTTAATGCGTCTGGTTGGATATACAGAAGCATACTGAATACTGAATCTGCTTCTCTTCAAAGCAGATTTTTTTCTGCACTGAGAGTGTATTTCTGAAGAGCTAGCGGAAGATGATTAATTGAAAACATAATGCATGACTAGACAAGAGGTTTTATGAGATGCTGATCTGTCCTTGACCTGGCTTAATCCCCGCTGTTAACGTTGGCTATGAAAACCTGCCGTATGGACACTGGCAGCCCAGAAGACGCTGTGGTACCTGAAAGCTCCAGATGCATCTGGGGTTGGATTGTGGCGCACATGCGTGCGGCAGTTAAGGTAGCATCCGTTAATCTCATTGACTTTGGCCTATCTGCTAGGCTGTGTTTTACAAATATATACCTACTTAAAATGTTCACATCTTTGCTTTGTGCGTCTATAAAAAATGTATAAAGCCACTGACAGGTTTCCTAAATGCTGCAGACCAGCAGCGTGGTTGTCCGTATAGGCTGCTTGCTCGTGTGTTGGAGAACGCTGCTGCTAGGAGCATCGCCTGGTGGAGTTTCCTGGAGGGAGTTACCCCCTTCCCCCCAAAAAAGGAGGAGGAGGTAAAAGATGAGTGTCAGGTCTAAAGAAAGGCATGCCATGCTGAGGAGGTTAGAGATCTGTGACCTGCCTCTAAGTCCCTTTGCTGGCACGCCGCTGGAGATGACATCTCCGAGAGCAGGCAGCCAAGCTGGTTGGGTGAGCGTCTGCTGACCTACTTCAGCCAGAGTGACCCACGGTCACTTAACCTGGTTACGGAGCAGCCCTGCTGACCTCTCTCGCTTACGTTGGCAGTGGGTTAGCAGGTCTGAAGGATCAGCAAGCAGCTGAGGGTGGTGATGTGTTTCCTTGGTGTAGCTGGATCAGGGAGTGTACGTGTGCTGAGAAATGGCTCGGGTTCCTCGCACTAAATCTGTTTTCAGTGGTTCTGTTTTTGCAGAGGTGAGTCTGACCCAGCTGTAGAGAACAGGTGCTTGCAAAAGCATCTGGTCCTCTTGCAGTCATCTTGTTGAAAACCAAAGTCTTGCTTTAACAGCCAACCCAAACCAATACCTTGTTGTTCCCTCCCACGAGGGTTTAGATGAGGTTCCATGTGAGTATCCTGTGCATCACAAACACTGTTTGGGTGCTGTGGGTTGCGTTCCAAAGCCCTGTGCATCTGCTTGGTAGCGTTTAAAGGTCTGATCCCAGAAGAGAAGCGTGTCAGAAAAGGTTGCGTTGTTTTGCATTGAAGAAATATGAGGGTAAATAGTATCAACTATCTAAAATGGAAGTTACTCATGCAAAATTCTGGATTTACTAATAAAAAATTTGTTTTCTGACTGTCCTAGGCTTTTGGGCAGGCCCATACCAACCACAAGAAGGTAGCAGCAGATGGAGAGAGCAGAGAGGAGACCTTGATCCAGGAGTCGGCTACCAAGGAAGAGTACTACATGAAGAAGGTTATGGAGTTGCAGACAGAACTGAAGCAGCTCAGAAATGTCCTTGCCAACACCCAGTCTGAAAACGAACGCCTTAATTCTGTTGCGCAGGAACTGAAAGAGGTGAGTGAAGGCACACAGAGCGCACCACAGCTTGTGTTGTGGTTATGTTTTCTGGTGCTGTGTAACCATAATAAGGAAGATTCTTGAGCTGATGGGTATCTGCTTAATACTGCTAAGATGGGTTGTCTCTCCACAATTTCAGCAAGGCGTTACCTCCAGCTGAAGCTGCCATCCAGCAACAGAGTAAATACAGCTTTCTGCTTCCGTCCATTGAACCAGCCTGTTGTGGCCACAATAGTTCTGACCTAGTACGAATTCACTCTGCTTTGTTCAAATACCTACTGGTTCTGCAGTAACCACTGTACTGTGTCCCAGCTCGTTTGACAGACATGTGACTGCATGTCTGGGCCATGCTGATGTTGTGGGTACTGCACATCAGTACTCTGTCTGAGAATGCTGCCTTAAAAAGCAGAGGAATCTCTTTAGTCCAAGCACAGAGATGCTTTGGGTTTACATTTTTTGCCTCACTCCCAATACAGATTTTCTTGCTGCAAAATATTTGGGGCATAACTTCTCCTTCCGTCACTTTTCCCACCCTAACTTCTAAGGATGTAGGAGCATAACAAAACACTGAATTGCACAAAAGGAGTAATAGTAAAGCTTATAGTCTTGTGTTTTCTGTCATGAAAGTGATGGCTTTTACTTTTTCATAGGGTGCTTAACTTACTACCTCAGAGTACCTTTGAGCTTTTATTGGTCTGGTGTTGAAACTGCCTGTTTCTGAGGGGAAATAATGGCTGAGAAACTGACTTTAAAAGTATAGTTACTTAGGAAATCTGTAGCTCTGTGGCACTGATGTAGAAAAGATTTTTTTTTTTTTGAGAGCCATAACCATTGCTTAAATTTTAGACTGAGTAAAAGTTACACAGACTGTAAACCACAGATGGATGTGGTAAACAACCAGCAGTTACTGCTCATGGGCTTTCTTGCACCTTCCTTTGATTCATTACGTACTAGTCTCATCTAGCCCTGAGATAATCCACGGGCTGCCTTTGCCGGGAGGGGGGCCCGTATCTTAATCTCAGCCTACTCTACGTGACCACAGAAAATCAGAAGCGTCTCTCGTTTAGTTTCTTTAGGGCATAGTCACAAATATGTGGATAACACTTGGTGGTAAAATTCATGAGGGAATGTGGGTTACTTCTGTGGAGATGTGGGGGTTCAATAGTACCTCTCTTCGGGGTACGACAGAGAAGGAGATTTGTGGGGCAAACTGTCACAGGTGATGAAACGCGTCAGTCAAGCTCTCCTCTGATTTCACAGGTCCTGGCTGTGGGATAACAGAGCTGGAGTCAGTCCACGTGCTCTGCCTAGGCGAGGAACCAGTCCCTGCAAGCACACACACAACTCTCATTTCCTAACCTTTAAGAGCAGCTTAAAAGAAAAGCTCCCGACCCCGGAGGCAGCATTGTGTCCGTAACGGATTCCAAACGCTGCTCAAAAGCGTGCTGATCGGTAGTTTTCAATCCAGCTCCCTGCGTCACTGCGGCTGAAGGTGATTTTTCCTTCTAGACACTGCCACATTTCAGCCACCTTTGCTTGGAGCTGCATTTTGCTTTATACAACCCCAGAGGAGCTGTCAGTTTGCAAGGATTGAGGGTGTTTTTTTTCTTGTGCTTTGTCTTTCCACCTCACCCATGCACCCTTGTGCGCAAACACGCTTGTGTGAGATGGACCCCAGTGAGAACTAAGAGTGCAGCAAGAGGGGAAGTGGGTGATGTCAGGTTTCGTGTGAAGATTTTAATTTTTTTAAAGATTTTTTTTTTTTTAAAGCTCTCGTCTGCTGAACAAGGGAAGATGCATTTAGTTACTTGACTTGACTTGAAACATAAAGGCTGACAAGAATTAACTGGATATGACTGATTTTAAACTTTGAAACTGAACTCAGTTAAAGAAAAATAAAAATCAAAACTTAATGTGGTAACTGGAACCTTGCAGTTAGAGTTTTCTCTGCCTGTCACTTTGTGTCATCTCGGTGTGTGCATTCTTCTTTCCTGGCCTTTTTTTAGCCTAGCTGGTGGTTCTGCTGCTGGTAAATTCTGGTGGGACAAAGAGGTGAGGAGGAGGAAAAGAAATGGCATGAAAGCTTTAGCGTTAAAATGAAAATATCTGGGCCACTTGACCATGGGTGGTTTGGGATTCTTTTCCTCTGAAGATGCCGATTTGTGTATTATTGCATTTTGGTTTGAATTGCCTTATAATTACTGGTGGGGAACAGTGAGGCAGTGTGTGAACAGAGATACCAGCCTTCTCCTGGCCCACAACAAAGCCAAGTCAACCCTACCTTGAGGGACTTGGCTTTTCTCTTGTATGATGGATCAGAAAGTGGCAGAAGTTCAAATAGGTGCTTTTTCACCGTCGTTGTCCAGGTAAGCGGGAACAGGAGGATGTGCCCAGGCCTCCTGTGATCATTTGTAGATCTGACAGCAAATTTCATTTGAAAGCGTGTGAGGGAAATCAAGGAGAACATGTTGTGGCCCTCGTAAGCTGGTGAGCGCGGTGAGCAGTGTGGTTTTCCCCAGTCCCTCTTGCCGTGCTTAGCTTTAGCCTGACTGATGGTAGCAGTTTTGTGTCGATGTGAGTCCAAGGAGACTCCATGCTGTGAGGAACGCTGCTGTAATCTGAAAGCATTGGGGATGAAGGTGGAATACGATCTACTGTTTTATACCGCAGAGACAGAGTGGAAATTCCTTCCTTCATTTTTTCTGACTGCTGATGAAAGAAAAACTGCTGTGGCTCCTCTCCATCTCATTGCAGAGAATGTTTGTAGGCAGGTCTAGTCTTTATAGTGTGTATTTTGGAAGTCCTGTGTTATTGCCTGTCGAGAGAACTGACTTGCAAGATGTCTAGGGGAACAGGAAATTTTACTTCCATTGCAACCTTTCCGGATTTGCTCCAAGTAAGAGGGAGAATGTGGAAAATGCTTGATTATGTGTCCTCTGGCCAGGCAGAGGTCTCCTCCTGTCAAAACTAAAAGGAAGTTTAAAAATAAACAAACAAAGTCAGGAAATCAACTGAGGCTGAATCTCTGCTTTATTTTTAAGGTATATTTGCTTGTCAGGGCTGGCTGCAAAAGTTTTTACCTGCTGTTTTGTAACTACCTGATAGGATACAGAGTTTTACTGTTACTGGGGCTTTTTTGAATAAATCTCCTCAGTCCTTACAAGTGGCACAAGGAAGATGGTCGAGTGCATCTGGCAGCAGCAGTGCTGGGGGGTTGAAACCCGAAGCTGACCCGCGTTGGTGGCAGCGGCGTTCACGCTGCCGTTGTTCCTTTTGCATCTTCTCAGGACGCTCGCAGAGAAGCGATGGGTTATTTTTGGAAGAGCGACATTCAGTACACCTGGAGCTGCTGTAGCAGACACAAGCGGTTTTGACGCTTTTTGTTGAATTATCTAACTGTGAGCCTGTTGAGACAGGCTGACGGGGTGGCTACGGATTATGAGTTTTACAGCTGCCATTAGCTAGCTCAGCAGCTCCTGCGTCCTGGAGGAGTCACTGGAAGGCGTAATTGCTCCTGAGTAATTGCTAATTGCCATTCCTTTTTAATCTTCTTTCATCTCTCCTGTGTTTTAGCGGCACCAAAACAGATTTCATAGGGTGATTTGGCTGTGAAGGCAAGAGGCAGCCGTGCCCAGTGTAGAGAGGCTGAAAAATAAATGAGCGATTCTTTCCCAGGGAAGTAAAAGGTGTTCTGATTGTGTAAACTAAAGAAGGAAATATATTTTAATGTGTGTGCTTTTATACGTTATTCAAGAAAAGTAGCTGACATGACATGGTGCAATATAATATGTGCTAAAAAACCTTGAGATTTTGAATGCTGTCAGTGGCACGTGAATAATTTAATTCCTCCAAGGCTGTATAATGGAAGCTGGTTTTCTGAGTTTTGTTCTGAAGAAACTTTCTTCTGCTTTATCAGCTGTTAGGCTTTATCAAGAAAGCGTGTGTTAATCTGAAGGAATATGAACACCGTGCGGTTACCCAGCCCTACTGTGTGCAGGGGACTCTCTCCCTCTTTTTTCTGTTGATAATGCTGGGCTTTTCGGTTCTGTGTTAAACACAGGCACACAATTGTCTATCCTGGGGTGTTTTGTTGTTTGTTTTTAACCCTAGAGAAAAGGAATTGTCCTTGGACATAGCAATATTACAGCTGCTTGTGTCAGCTTTCAGGGCCTCGCAGTTAAAATCTGTGAACAGAGGCGGAAGAGACATTGGTTCGTGTCCTGGGCTTCCCAGCAGTTCACAATATTTGACTGTTTTACTTACTAGCAAGTGTTTGTTTTTCAGAGCCTGTGTTTTCACCATGGTAGGCCCATCAAGTTGTATGTTAGACATGACTCTACCTGCTCAGAGCGATGATGGCTGACAGTTCTTCTATAAACCTCTGATTGCTGAGGTTCTCCAGGTTTCCTTAACGTTGTCAGTGAAGGAAGAGTATTCCTAAAGTTAAGATGACACTTCTCTTTCCTGCTAGGATTTACAGCTAAGGTGCTGAGTAGTCCTTTGTGTTGCTTTTCTGTTTCTCCCTCTTAAATTTACTGGTAACCCGTAGAGGAAGATGCACAGCAGATCTGCCCCGCAGCCGAGGAAGGACAGCGTCCATGTCCTGCGTCCCCCAAAAGCTGTGTCGGGAGCTTCGCTTAAAGAAGGCAGGACTTTGATTAGAGCAGAGAATAAGCAGAAACAACATTTTATTGTGCTCTGGATTAGACTGTGCGCAACTGGTAAGTGGCCAGAAGTGTGTTCAAGTAGGTGCTGTGGTTCGTGTAGTCTGACCTGTATTTCTGTGTCAAATCAAAAGGACTTGCTCTTCTCTTTTTAAATAAATGGAGGAAGGGCAGCATTATTTTTTCAATGCAGCAAAATCATATGAAATTCTCAATATTATTGCCTTAATATTTCTGGATGTATTGCAAAGGACAGAGAAACTTGAAGTAATGTTAATCATATAGCAAAAAAATATGCTTGTAGAAGATTTAACTTCTGTACAGGCTTGCATGGTGTAGAGTAAACCACCTTCCCCATTCTGCATGGTCTCTAATCTGCAGTGCTGCATCTACAGGTGAAGAGCTTAGAGAAGGGAAAGTGCTGAAACATTTATTGTCTTTCATGATAAGAATTTTGGAAAAGAACTGAAGAAAAAAAAAAAAATCACTTGGTCTCTAGAAGAGTTATTTCCAAGCAAAAAGGACGGTAGCAGAGGATTTGCAGCTTTTGGAAGTGGAAGAGTGAAGGATGGAAAAAGAGGTCAGAGATGTGAGTGGCATAATGGTGTCAAATACAGAAAGTGGGGAAAAGGCACGTTTTACATGGAGCACATACCTTGGAGCAAGGGGACTCTAGTGGTAATATTTGGATTAAGTGGAGCGAAGGAGGCTGAAAAGCTCTGAAAGTTGGTGGTAAAATTGGTTGCAGTGGAGTTTTGGCAGTGTAGGAGTTTTGGTTGCACTGAAGGAAGGTGTAAATAAAGGCTTTTTTGGAAACCTTGCCTCTAGGAAGTACAGAGTGGGAGACCCTGTGGAGGTAGAAAGAGTTCAGAGAGAAACTCATCACGGTCACCAAACAAACAGGAGCAGGGTGTGGATTTTTTGGTTCCTTCTTGACCCATTTTTCTGGGCACATTGGGAACGCTGTTCCAAAAAGCAAAGTAGTGACGAGCCTGTGTTTTGAAGGTACCGAGCCAGTCAAATTCAATGTGCAAGACTGGATTTCTTGTCCTCTAATGTGCTGAAAGAATTAGAAGGGTCACAGTGTGAATAGCATTGGTTTGTTTATTTGTTTATTTTTTAAAAAACCTGTCTCTTGTCCCGTGCAGGAGGTTCAAAGGCGGTGATAACGGTGTAATAGCTGCGTGCTGGCTCAGCACATTGCGGGTGGCTGCAGATGGCAGCTGTTCGCTTCCCACTTTTTTTTTTTTTTTCATTGAAGTTGATTTTCATACCAACAGCTTCCTTTTTTTCTTTCTTTTTTTTCTTTTTTAAAGAATTATGAGAGCTGACTGTTTTTACAGAAAAGAAGTACTGCAGAGTGCTTGTATCCATTTGAAACATAATAAAAACCAATTCCAAAGATGATGAACTGTCGTGGAAATTCAGTTGACGTGCTTTGCACGTATTCAAGGAGGCATCTGCTGGTGATTTCTCTATTGTTGCAGTGCACTGATATATTCAGAGGAAAGGCGTTAGCAACGCTTCTTTCGCTGTAATGGCTGCTGCCTAGAGACTCGGTGTCCAAAACTGGATTGATACTGAAAATGAGGGCATTGAAAGTCACCATTTGAGTTCTGTATTTTCAGAGTTCAGATTTTTAAAGAAATATTAAAATAAATTCTTGTTCTTCTGACATTATAAAGCTCTAAATATGAGTCTCAAAGTTTCGATTAGCAGTTAAGATTCTGTGATACACTATTGTTTGGGAATTAACCTGGTAGCACGTTTGGCGGAGGGATCGTTTCGTTGTCGTCTTATAATTAAATTGTTGGGTGCCTGTGGGTGCTGCAGTAATAGCAGGATGAGTTTTTCTCTTTAGTCGGGGCTCCTCGTGACCTTCATTATGACTTTTAGTCTGCCCAGGGTTTCTGACTGCCATGAGCAGTGGAGGGTGAAAATCTCTTGTATGCAGCTGTAATCTTTTGACAGATGTAAAATCAATGTGCACCATTGAAAGAGTAGCTGGAAACGCTCTAATCAGGGAAACAATGTCTTGAAGTTACTTTGTAAACTGTTAATTAAAGAGGTTTGTTCCTATTTTTTTTTCTTTTCTTTTTTTTTTTTTTCTTTTTTCCTGGCCGAGTGAAAACGTCCGCTTTGCCTGTGATGTTAAGATGCAGAGGCAGGGAGATTGCTTTGTTTCGCCTGCGCTTGGCATGGCTTCCATTAAAGTAGGTGGCCCTTGGCAGTCTATCCAAGCAAGATTTGTTTGGGTCAGATTGGCTTTCTTTTGAAAACAGGAAAGAGCATGCACTACAGCGTGCCTCAAAGCAGTACTGTCATACACTTGGGAAAAACATTCCTTTGTTTCACCTGGTAGCTCTGCACTGATAAACCGGCTCAGGACTGCACCCTGAGATTTGCTTTCAGGTCACATATGGTCTGTTTTAAGATCGTGGCTTGTGACAAAACACTGCTTGGGCAGAAGCACGAAGAGCCAGCTAGGGGATGTGTCTGATATCAGAAACAACACTGCTGTGCCCGTGCTGCTCTTGCAACTGTATTAAAATCCACTTTTCTTTTTTAATTTTTACCTTATGTTTTGGTTTTCAAGTTTGGTTTTGATGTACTTTGATATTCCTTTTTATCCTTTTTTTTTTTTGGGGGGGGTGAAATAAGTTTGGAGTGGTGATGTATCAGTTCTCCCTCCCCAGCTCCCCATAAATGCTCAGTGGATCATCTGCAGATGAAGGAGGGGGACCAGATTTTTTCTAAGTGATGTTGATTAGTATTCTCTCACTTTATTTCATTAGTGAGTGTAGCTAACTCATTAACCCCTGCGACTTTTTAGCGTTTGATTGCCCAAAGGGAGGTGTCTGCTGCTGTGAAAGTTGAGGAGATGAGAGAAACCTGGGATAGCTGGCCTCTCCCGGAACCAAAGCTACCCATCCTTTGCGTGTCAGACCGGCTCTGGTCTGAGCTGTTTCTGATGTAGGGGAAATACCGAACGGAATAACCAGGTATCGAGCGATCACGTGCGATGAAATTCAAGCTGCTGCTGCGTGTGGGGTGGCTTAGGTCTGGAAGCTGGAGAGATACCGTTGGTTTTTCTTACCTGGGTTATCCCAACCCAGGTAAGAAAGCATCTCTCCGTTGCTGCAGAGATTGAAAAGATGACCGATGTCAACCTGGTAAATCAGGAACAGCTAAGGAAGTTCATGGTGTGACAGTTGTGTGGCCAGGGTGAAAACAGTCAGCAGCTCTGGGAGCGGTGTTTGTTGGGACAGCCGACGGCTAACCAGCCATACAGATGGTCGTGTTGGCACGGGCACTGACGACTGCTCCCAAGAGTGGGATGCCTCCGCTTCCCCTGTTGTGGTATTTTGCCCTAAAATGCAGAGTCTAGAATGGAGACTTGCCCTTTTTGTGTCTTAATGATGGCATTGTGTGTTCTTGTGGTTATTTGAACAGCTGTTTGATCTTCACTATGTCTCAGCCATTCGAGTTCGGAGGAACTTGGACAAAAGCTCTTGTGGGACGAAAAAATAGCGTTTTTCGTCACTCTTCTGTTTTGTTGCTGCCAGTTTTGCCTACATGTAAGTTTTTGTACAGTTTAGTTTTCGTGTGATTTATCAAAACAATTCTCAGGAGAATGATCCTTTTCTTAATAGAAAGAGGGCAGTGTGTTACTCTTATATGGCCGAAGATTGATTTTTTTTTTTTTTTCCTTCCCCCCCCCCCCCCCTTTCTCTGCCTTCGCTTTATGGAAATATAGGTCAGTGGCCTTATAGCAGGCACAGAGCGTGCACGTTGAGTGTGAGTGGTTGTGAACAAAACAGTATCTTGCTAATTACCGGTATACAACTTCAGCGGACCGTATTCTGCACGCAGAACTTGGCTGCTCCGTCCAAAGTGTGTCCTGCAAGGAAGGATGCATGCAGAACAACTGACCTGGTGATGTTTTTGGCTTTTGAAAGGCTCTTGTAGCTGTAAGATAACACTGGAGAGACAAAGGAGATCTCTGGAAACAGCATTTAGTCATTGCTTGATGAAGATGCAGTTGCTATGTCCCCACATCTGTTTATTTCTGTAGAGTACAAGCTAGATGTAACGCACTGTCTGAAGTGCAACTGTGAAAAGGGATGGAGATTTCATCATTTAGCCATAATATGTATGAAGTAATTGTATTGAGTCATCAGAAAGTTATTAAAATCTGTCCTGTAAAGTGGTAAACAAGGCTGCTGAAAGAAAATCCGAGCTCCTTGGGTCCTGCTCCTCTTGTAACCTGCAGTTTGTCTGTTGGAAGACAGAAATGCAGGCTGTGATAGGGCAGCAGCTGGAGTTACACCCGTACTGATCTCCCTCTGCTCTGTTCTTGCTTTCCACCCCTCTTCACTTGATGCTTTTCTCTCACCAGAGGCTCTGCCTCCAGTTTAATGCAAGTTACATACGGCAACTTCATTAAAAAAATATACACTGGAGACACCTGCAATTCCTGCAGTCCGTGTGCGAGTCGGTGTCTTGTGTGTGGGGTGTTACCCGAAAATGTTGCTGGTAGGTTAGAAAACAACAACGTTGAATTGGGAATGCTGAGTGATCCCGTCTTGGCAGCAGGAACCGTGCTACACCCTGACTGTGCTGGTGTTAGGAGCTGTTCCTGCAGCCACACAGAGGAAGACCTTGGCTAAGTTGGCCATTTGTGTAATGAAGTCTGGTAGGACTATGCCATTAGCAGATCCTGCTCAGGAAGAAGAGTTAATGTGGTTTTTTTTTATCCAGAATTGCAGAGCTTACAGCATCCATCAGTTGAGTGATTTCCTACAACTAATGAGTACTCCAGGGTTTCTGACCACCCCAGGCAGCAGAGGGAAGGCAGCTGCTTCCAAACTCATGGGTGGACTGGGCGGATGTTCTGGTGAGTTGGAGCGGGGATGGACGTCACTCTGTGAGTTGTACCGGGTACCTCTGTCCTCTGGAGCTGCCAGGCATCAGCTTCACCTCAGTTCTACAGAACTACTGTACATCTAAAGGGAAACTCTCTATTTTCTTTTATCCAGCCTTTGTAAGGCTCCCATATGATATTGTTTAATATTACAACATTTTCTTTTATTCTGTGGTGTTTTCTATAAAGAACTACCACTTCCATAATCTAGATGTAAGCAAAATCTTTCACGTACCTCTTCTACTCACAAAGTGGTATTGTAGGTATCATTAATTTAAATAGATAATTCCTTTGGGATTTAGTTCATTAAAATTGTTGGAAGTAGTGACGGAGCCTGAAGCCAGCGGTTTTGAGATGATTGCATCTTGGTAGGATTGGGTGGTGTAAACGAAGCACTTTCTACTCCAGGAGGTGTGGCACCTTGTGAAAATAGGCCACTAATGCTGGGAGTATAAATTTAGCCAAAGCTTTCATCTCATGCTTTACATATAAATTAGTTATGGCCAAATTAAGTCAGTAGGAAACCTCTAATCTTCGATAGCTTTGACATTTTGTCAATATTATTTTAATTGTAAAATCTTTTAAGTCTGACAGATTTGTGGTATCTAGTGCTGAAGTCCCATAAACTTGCTCCTGGCGTGCAGCCGCAGTACGCTAGCGTTAAATCTGCCCGAGAAGGACTGTCACTGCTGGATACCGTTAGTGGAAACTTAAAAATAGGCCTTTAATATTGGAGTGAGAAATATGAGGAAGAAAATAAATGAGCCTCCAACAGGCCTTGTAACAGAGGAGGGCTGCCTTTAATTAACGAGAGAAACTTGTACTTAAGGTTATTGAAAATAAGTAGTTTGTGGAGGTTTATCACTGATTAACAGAAGGATGTGAAAATCAAAACCCAGAGATAACAACAACAAAAAGTCTTGGCCAAGGGTAAAAGCATTTAGGAGTTACCAGTCGCTAGAAAAAGTGGTTTATGGAAATATCGAGATATTAGACTTGTTTTAGCTTGGTTAGGGACAAGCGAGACTGCTCAGGACACTGACTGCTGTGGTGACAAAGGAAAGGCCCGATGGCCTTGGAAGGGATTCCTGGGCGCTTCCCCACCAGGATTGCGGGCTCCTCACCGCTTCTCTACCTGGGAGCGTTGGCAGCAGCTGCTCTGCAGGGCCTGGCAGGGGTGTGGGTGCGGCAGGCTCACCTACGGCCTCTTTGGCACCTGTTCCGGGGATGGATCTGGGTCAGCCCACTGGGAGAATCGCGGCACATCAGTCCAGCAGACAGTGAACTGGCACCTCACCCAAAAAAAGGCCCTGTTCTGGCGAAGGCTGTTGCGGGTATATTGTGAGCCGTACTGGAGGAGTGTCTTTCCAAAACCGGAGATGGAGGCCAAGTTCTAGATAGGGAAATTGGTCTGGTTTGAGTTTCCTACCAAATTATCGCAGTGGATTGTGTGTGTTTGACTCTCCTAAGAGACCAGGTACGTTAGAGGAGTCCTAGATTACATGCTTCAGATGGGGAATGAAACCCCGAGAGCTTTCAAGGATCTGAAATCAATTTCAGCAAATTACTGTTTCAAAGTTTGCTTTGTGATCTCTTCTTCTGTAACTCCTTAGAGCCACCACAGCTTCTCCAGGCAGAACAATATCTGACCTGTAGGTTTTATTGCTGTTTTCTGTTAAGGAGTGCAGATATAGGGGATGGCTGATTTTCTTTATTAGCTTGTAATAAGCAGTCTTAATCTGAAATACAAAAACCTGTGTTTGATGTCACAGGTTTTTTGTGGGTTTTTTTTTTTTTTTTTTTTTTTAAATCAAATGTGACTTAGAGCTACTAATTGGAATACACATTTGGTACTGCTTTATTCCCCTGAGTGTGGGCTATGGACAAAACTGCAGCAGAGGCAGCAAAGGCTCTTTGTGCTCCTTAGGTAAGTCTAGCTGGGTTATTGTTCATTTTATTTTCCTGGAAGTGTGCTTCATCTTTCCAGTCCCTTGCTGGTTTGCATCCATAGGGTGAATTACTGCAGTTGGAGCTTGAGTTCCGATATTCCTGAGGTATATCCCACTTCAGCCATGTCCCAGGGGACGACATCCCTGTGCCCTTGCAGACCTCAGGGAACGAGGGGCAAGCCCTTGAATGCAGCGGGCTGTTGTCTTAGTTACTGAGCTCTTCTTTTTTCTTCCTTTTCCTTTCAGCTTGAGGGAGGTTTGTTGAAACAACCTCAAGCTTGTTTCATTAGCATCTGAAAATACAAACACAGTGCACAGAAAACCCTTCAAAACCTGCTCGCTGAGGTGGCAGGCCTGCAGCTTTGGGTGGGTGCCGCTGTTGAGCATCGCCCATCTCTGTGAGCGGCTGCCTGGGGACGCTTTGGGTGGCAGTGACCCTTCCTGGAGCTGGGCTTGGCTTCACCAGCACCTTCTGGAGGTGGAAAATGGCAGCAATCTGAAAGCTTATAGGCAGGCCTTGGAAGGGTTAAATGTTTTCTTCGTGGCAGCGAAGGACATGGACAGCTGCCAAGCATTTAGATTTGAGATTTGAAAAGCAGCTGGAGTTTAACTGCTCTTAGCAAGCAATTGAGTGCAGGAAGGGGGAGACTGTAATAATAACGTTACACAGTGCCATTCATAACGCTGTTGTTACGTTTGGGTCAGCCTTTTCCATCCGGACTCCCACGCTCGGCGAGGTGCAGAGCCCAGGCCCTCCCGGAGGACAAGCCCCGCTCTCCGAAAAAGAGGAGTGCGGCTGGGAAGGCACAGAGGGAGCTGCGTCCCCTCTTCTACTCCTGGAGCTCACAAATGGCTCAGTTTTATAGGGGATGAGATCACTGTTTGGAAACGAGACCATTAACAGTAACTGACTTACTCCAGTTTTAAAATGGGTTATTTTGGATGGATTTTAAAAGTTGTACTCTGATTTCAGACTTATCAGTGCTCCCAGCTTTTGATCACAAGGCTCATTCCAGTCACAGAGTCACAGACTGGTTTGGGTTGGAAGGGACCTTCAAAGCCCATCCAGCCCAACCCCCTGCAAGGAGCAGGGACATCTCCAACCAGATCAGGTTCCTCGGAGCCCCGGCCAACCTGGCCTGGAACGTTTGCAGGGCTGGGGCATCCACCACCTCTCTGGGCAAGCTGGGCCAGTGCTCCACCACCCTCATTCTACACCATCAATCCGTTTGCTTCCATGAAGGCGTCGCATCGCTGCCGCTGCTTGCGTGGCGCTTGCACCAGTGTCAGACACTTCTGTTCAGTGCCCAGTGGGTTGCTGGGCAAAGACCACCGATTTGGGTGGGCAGCTGAAGGCTGTGGGTCGGAGGGAGGTGTATCCATCCTCACCTGGTTGGAGAGCATCACTAGAGCGGGGCTGGATTCTTCCGCTGGGAACTGAACCGTGAGTAAGCGGCGTATTGCTCATCCCAGCCCTGAGTGCGCAGGCGTTCACCCTCCCTGTGAGAAAGAAGGGGTCTGGAGGATTTGATTCTGGGTTGGATCAAAAATTTGAACGGATAGTTAGCAACAACACATTAAGCAATAGGACATACGTATTATGTCGACTTAATGCCGATTAAGTAGTTATAAAGTATTTCAACAGCTCCAGGATGCCCTGTATTAACTGAGTCGCAGCTCAGGTCTCTCCAATATTGCGGAGAAAAGAAATCCATGACAGTGCATTTCTTTGTTCTCCGGTGTTGCAGTAAACCCATCCTTAATGCCACAGCTTCACAAAGCTTTTTATGTAACGCTTGGCAAAAAAAAAATCAATAAATCTTGAGCTGAGCATATTAGTAGGGTGATGCCCCAACATTAATCACAGACATATGAGTCCTGAGTAAGAGGCTTTGTCATGGAGTAGGTGTTTGGATAATGAGAGGACAGGTTTAAAAAAAAAAAAAAAAAAAAACAAAAAAACCCAACCCACCAACCAAAAGCCAAGCAATTGTGCACATTTGCTACCAAAGTTGCAGTGTAGCTGCCTGTCTTCCATTAGCACTTCAGAGCTCTTTGGAGCATTATGTATAAATTATGATAAATAGCTCGTGTGCTCTTTTTTCCCCACTTTCTGCAGGAGAATAAATGCGCTGCGAGTTGCACGTATTCTTCCCTGCCATCTCTGAGTTTTGTTCCCTGCAGGATACTTGCTGTGGAGTTCAGCCTGACTGTACTTGGGAACGCTGGGCATGCCTCCTGTAAATCACAGCTCTTCAAATCTTGTCTCCTCATCCGAAAAATAAACAGTAAGACTGCGACTTCTGTTAGGAGGGAGAAATCGGGTCACCTTCGTTCGGTGGCTCCAGATGGGAATGCACCTGGCCCAGGTGTAGGAAAACCTTGGAAGGAGTGAGGTGGGGACCGTTTTCAGTGAGTTCTTTCAGTGCTGGTTGAAGAACAACCCCGGGTGCTAACGTAGGCGTTTCCGTTGCGGTATTTGGCAGGCTGCTATCACGCTCTGCGCTGCGCTGGTGGTGCAGAGCTGCCCGCAGCGGCATCTGAGCGTGGTTCGGATTCCTGCGAGAGCGCTGGGACAACTGCTGCACTGCTGGGCTTGGAGCTCCTCGCCTGCTTTCGGCTGCAGTTGCCACTGCTGGTTTTTGGGATTTTTTGGTGGTGTTATTTGGTTCCCCTCCCACTCCCTGTTCCCAGAGTGAAATAATATTCTGGAGAGGCACCTGGGAAGGGAGACTTTTGCTGGGGTGAGTCACCTCTTGCTTGGGGTTTTTTTGGCTCAGTAATTTTTTTTTTTCTGGATGAAATGCAATTAAAGCTTGACTTTGCTTTTGAAAACACACAAACAAAACATTGTTTCTTCTGCTTCTAAGTGACCAGAATGCTCCGCCGCCTTCTTTCCTTCTCGGTTTGTATCTGCCTCTGTCTGTGGTCACACCAAGGCTTAGAAAGCCGAGCAGCTTTTTGGATAGACCACGGCACAGCACGGCTTGCAACAAAAGAGTGAAGAGTCCAAACTGCAGTTTAGTACAATATCCACTTTATTTTTCTTTAGTGGGCTTGTGTGGACAAGACACCAAAACCACTTGCTATAAATTCAGGAGAACACAGTCTGACTGATGCAGACAGTGACTTTCTCTACTGTCCATTGCAATATTTCTTTTGAAGCTGTTTGTGTTGTAAAACACCGCTGAGAGCACGCTAATTCTTCTGTCATATGAACTATTTTCTTAGTAATTTCACATGCAGAGTTTGGAGGACAGAGGTGCTGGATACAATTAGGAAGAAAACCAAAGATTTTTACCTAAAGGGTGGTCCACTTCTGTTGCGTAGGGCTGAAGAGGGATGTCTGTGCCTCTTAAAAGAAATCAAGGTATAAAAGCTATGATAGTGACATTTGAGAAAGTTGGTGAGAATAGTTGAATGCTGAACAAATGTACACACAGGTTTGTGGTGGTAGTTGTTACATATTTTTATGTAAAGAGGAAACAGCTACAGGTATAGCTGTGCCTAGCTAGCAGTCTCCACCAGACTTGTTTTAATTTCCCGACATTCGGTGTGTGGGATACGTGTGTGTATTGGGATATAGCCTGAATTTTATACAGGGGTTGTACGGGAAATAAAACTGCTGCTTTTCCCAGCTTGAAGTTGTCTGAGCCACGGTACCCACAGGTATTTTATTTTTACATCTTTCCTCGTACGAAGGAGCATCTGAGGCCGCAGCGGGGTGTGTGCACACGTGATAACGTAGGCGCAGGTGTGACAGTCTCTCCTCTGAATGAGGAAGCAGAGCGAGGCCACAGTGACATTTCTCCTTTCCGTAATTAAATACATGTTTTAATACTATTTTATAGTTGTTCTACCGTAAGAATAGAGTGGGCAAAATTTAAAAAATGGGAAGCTCATGTACTTCCAGCATGGGACTACAAACAGCCTTCTCACATAGATTATTTTAATTGTAGTTCTGAAAGTACAGGTCTCCAAACCTTTTCTTCATGTATGGTGAACAGTTGGATCTATTGGAAATTCTAATGTTTTGGGGTTTTTTTTTCTGACAAATATTAGTGTTTTGTTTTCTATCTATAATACAAAAAAAAAATACTTAAGAGCCCATAACTTGAGAACTAGGGGAAGATTATTTTTGGTTTCTTATGCAATCTGAATTTGGCTCCGTGCTAGGAGTATTTTCTATCCCAGGCCTTAATTACACAGTCATGTGATACTTTGCCACAGGACCCCAGTCCTGACATGTACAAAGGAAATGCAATTAAATTCGGATGGGCAGCTGTGGATTTCACACACAACTTGCAACTGCTGGTCTTTGTAGCCTAAATAATGTAACTTGTTAGTTGTGTTAATTCCTAATGATTGACTTAAAATTCTCTTTTTGCACATAGAAAAGCTTTATGGTCCATATTTTGAGTTCTTAATTTCACCTATGGTACCTGGGGTAGATGATGTAGCCTTGAGGTTGGCTTTTCTGGAGTGGCAGCTGTGAGTACGAAGGCAGCATTCAGAAAAACACTGGCTGGAGTGCCTCCTTCCAAAAGGTGCTGAAGAAGGTGCTAACTTACGTAGCGTCTGAGAATTAGTCTTCCCAATTTTCATGCTGATATTTAATGAAATATCTAAGAGATGGTGCTTTATTGATTATTTTGGTGGACCTGGTAGCGTTAGTTTAATGGTTGGACCTGATGATCTTGAGGACCTTTTCCAACCTAAATGATTCTATCATTCTCTGATTTTCTTCTCTCCACAGAAACAGAATGTATATGAGTTGCCGTCCTTTCTGACTGCACTGCGTTTCTTCCAAAGAGTCTGCATCCTTTTTAGCGAATCCTTCCCATGAAGAACACAAAAGGGAATGATCATATCTAGAAATATTTATTGCATGAAGCATTGAATCTAATCCTAGAATTAGTAACAAATTTGGACCAACTAAGTTTTGACTCTTGATGATAATAATTATATGTAAAATTAGATGTGAACATGTTTACTACAGCACGGAACTTGAACTGGCCCATGACCTTGTGAGCTGGTGGAGTGTAGGGTGACAGAAGCCGTGCTAGTGACACAGCGTGGCTTGCAAGATCAGCTTCTGGCCCGTGACCTGGAGGCTGAACTCTGGTCAGGCTCTGCAGTGCCCTAATCGAAGGACAGAATTAGCTCCCTGACATTTTTTTTTTCCTCAATTATTAATTCTCAGGGTCAAATGAATAGAATCATAGAATGGTTTGGGTTGGAAGGGACCTTCAAAGCCCATCCAGTCCAACCCCCCTGCAAGCAGCAGGGACATCTCCAACCAGATCAGGTTGCTCAGAGCCCCGTCCAACCTGGCCTGGAATGTTTCCAGGGATGGGGCATCCACCACCTCTCGGGGCAACCTGGGCCACTGCTCCACCATCCTCAGCCTAAAAATTATACATAACTTTATATGCTAGGGTGTACTAGAAGAGGAGGTGCTAAGGAGCAGGCTTTTGGCAGTGATGAAGGACAGTAGCTGTGTTTTTGGTACACGGGTAAGGGCAGATTCAGACTGGTCCTGAGGAAATCCCTGCTATTTCTCACCGGTGCTGCTCGGAGGGGCCCCTCGCAGAACTCTTTGAGGCAAAACTGAGAGGTTGAAAATGCTGAAGCCAAGATCCCTAGCAGCGGGAGCAGAGTGGTCTGTGGCCTTTAGATCAGGCAAAATCACTTTCAGATCACAGTCATCCTGGGCAGGATGGATATTCTGCGCAGCAGGAATATTCTCTGGGTTGAGAAGCTGAGGGGTTTTTTCAGATGGATGAACACTCCATAGGATTTTATGGCCATCGATTCTCCACGCAGTGGTAATGATATTTTGTAAGTGCTGTATGATTTGCTTTGGGTGGAGGTGAACTTTCTGTAGAGCTGAGAGCCCAGCCAGGCGTGTCCTTGTGTTCCGGTTCCCCATCCTCCCCCGTGCTCAGCGGTTGCTCAGGGCAGAGGAGGAGGGAAGAAGCCATGAAGCTGTGGAAGCAGCGAGAGCCACAGAAAGGTTCAAACTCATCCGTAGGTCAGCTCACTTTTTCTATGCACTTGAGGAACTGTAAAACACCACCTGTGAGAACATATGCAGTGTATGTGTGTCTGTCTTCAGATGCACAGATGCCGCTTTCTTTATGGGAAAAATCTGATCAAGGAAGGATGCAGTAGCTGCTCTTTCCTGCAGAAAAAAAAATCCCGCCGTTTGGTCAGTTATGTGAGATAGCACGGCACCCAATTTAACCTCGCAGCCTGAAAGCACACACATTTATTTGACAAGAAAATGCTAAGAGCAAGCTGAACGTACAGCTTGCTAAACAGCCAATAAATCTAGGTTGTATCTTCCTTCCCCAGTCAGGAAACAAGGGAGCTATTTTTAAATCTGGTCTTCCTGTGCACATTGAAATAGAATTATTTTTCTTGTGCTAGACAGAGCACGACAATACTTCCAACATTAAATAATGAGCTCTTACCGTTGCTCTGAATTAAATGGGCAGGATTTGGCAGAAGCCATTCTTTTTCCAAAGAAAGACCATCTCCAGTGATTTCTCGAGGCACTGACCTCTGCAAAGATCAGATGATCATCCAGGGAGGAAGAGGAGCAACACAACCGGAATGATGGGGAGAGAAGCTTGCCGGTGGCTTTATGGGAGGTCTTCCATTGCGTTTTGCTTACTCAGGAATGGGGAAAAGTACTGATAAGATCTCCTAATTTGTATGAAGCTCGGTTTGATGCGAGAGCCATTTGCAATCCTAGCTGTTAAACAGTTTGGATTATCTGGCTGGAGGCTCTTTCTACCAAAGGCAAGAGGCCTTCATTGCAGTGTTAAGGAGAAGAAGTGAAATGTGAATTCGTGTCAGCCCGTAGCCTTCAGCTACCCGTGGTGCCTCTTTCCCTGTGGCTTTCTGCAAAGACAGAGCCAGTGCTTGCTCTGGCGTGGGTTATGGGTTGTAGCAACTTCATTTGCATCGTTGTACTGTAGTATCTGGTTTCTGCTAATTAATGTTTATTTTAGCTTCTCGGTGTGCTGGGAAGTAGTGCTCTTCACGGCTAAAAATAAGCACATAAAGTTTATACAGTCTAATCTCTACCTGACATGTGAGGGAGCTTTAATTTAAATTTATTGGTCTTAACAGTTGCAGGTGATTCTGTGTTCGTGCTCAGAACATGCCAGATTCAAGTCTTGGCATACGCTCCTGCCGTGTATCTACTTCTTATCTATCCCAAAACAATAATGGTGATTTTTTTTTTTTTTTTCTCTCCTGTTTTTAAACTCTTTCTGTAAGGTCTTGCACAAGTCTTGGGGCTGACGGGAGGGAACATTTTGTAAGTCAGCCACAGTTGCTATTTCTTTCTACCTGGGACCTTGGATTTCATTTGAGCTTTAACTCAGTGTCTCTCTCCAAAAGGATTCATTAGGACATATTTCCAAATTATTCCACTGGGCATAAAGAAAAGGTCTGTTGAAAAGCAACAGCAAATACATGTCCAAACAAGAACAGCTGGAGTCGTTGGAATCTGTCTTTCTCTTGTGAAGAGGCCATTCTTGTTTTAGTGTTAACTGATTCAGGCATTGACTTCTGATCTGGAAAACTTCCAGCCTGTGAGACAACATCGGTGTCAATGCTGCTTTTCCTGCTTGCTTGTTAACTTTTCTTTGAGTCAAGGATGAGAATTTGTAAGAGAAGGAATCTAATTATTGTATAAATTACTTGGTTTTCTCTAATTTCATTGTGAGGTGCAGGGAGAGTTTCTGTTTCAATAGAATCCAATTGAGTAGTGCACAGAAGGAAAGATAAAATTTTGAAATTTAATTGCATCTGAGCAAGTTACCATGATTTTGGGGTTTGTTTGTTTTTCCAGGCCAATCAGAATGTGGAGATCCAAAGGGCCCGTCTGCGAGATGACATTAAGGAATATAAATTCCGAGAAGCGCGTTTACTGCAAGACTACACCGAGCTCGAAGAGGAAAACATCTGTCTCCAGAAACAAGTGTCTGTCCTGAAGCAAAATCAGGCAAGTTTTTCAAAATAGTGAGTGTTGCTTTGGTAGCACCAGTTAACTCCTGTGTTATGACATGGTTCTGTCTCATTTGAACATCCAGCCACTTATTTTCCATGTTCATACTGCTTTTGAGACTGTAAGCTCGATCTTTAAGTACCAACTGTTGTCCCAAAATGTTTAAGTCCCTTCTGACTCTGTTTATACACAGTCCTAAGACTTTACTGCTTCTGCTTTGACCTCCAAGTCCTTCTTCTGCCTTCTCTCTCTTTGATGGAAGTGAAGTCTCTATAAGTCTGCTTTGTTATGTGGTTTGATCTTTTTGCTACACTAGTTTTTCAGTGTCTCTTTGCAATGCTCTCCATCCATCCATCGTCTTCTACAGTATCTGTAACTGGGTGTACTTTGTGAACACATTTTTATTGCTACTTAGTGCTTACATGAGCTCTCCAGTTCTGTGCTCCTCCTCTCTTCTAGCTACTTCCGTTAAACATGACCTACTGTTATAGTAGCTCTGTGTGAGTGCTCATCTGAAAAGTCAAGTTTAATTGCTCAGTTCCAGCTATTTTCAGGATTTTTAGAAAACTGCATTTTTGGAACAGCTCAAGAGTCTCCCTGAGTTACCATTTGCGGAGATAATTAGATTAGATGTGATCTTTGGCACGGTTCACTTCTCTTCATCTATCAATTGAGGACTTGCTATTTTTATTCTTCGGGTACCTGGGTATTAAACTCCACGTCAATGTTTATCATTTTGGCCTCACTGGTGTGCCCAGAAGGGGATTGTAGGTTGGATCTGTTCTCACCTGAATATATTTGATCTAATTTTGCTGGTTTGGGTGCCCTGGTGTTGTGCAGTGGGGCTGAAGGGGCTCTAGATGCAGGCTGGAAGAGATAGCGATCTGGTAAAGTCCAGCCTATGCAGTTGGTTACTTCTGACTTTCACCTGTTCTTGGTCTCATTCATTGTATCCAGAGGAGCAAGTGAAAGTTCCAAGCTCCGTGTTCACATTCTCAAATAATGATATTCAAGAACGCTGTCATTCCGGGCTAAGCCAAATTTAACCTCAGATGCTATCTTGTCAGTCACTAGTAATTATTGACTACTATGTTTGTAGTCTGGAACCTTTGAAAAGAGACTGCAATCTTAAATATTTGAGCTCAGTGGACATACATAGAATCAAGAGCTAATTATTTTCGTGACAATGGATTGTTTCGTTTTCTGCTTTGTGCTAATCCTGCTTGATTAATTGTATTAAGCTTTCATTATCCCACTGACATAACTAGAAGAAGCCATCAAGTTTTCCCAGGCTTAACTTGCAAAACTGAATTAGCATGATTGGTTCCTGGTTTTTAAATCAGGTGTGGTTCAGCACTGCCAGAGTGGTGTGTATTGGCATCCAAAATTTCTTTAGCAGTTTGCAAAAATAAATAGGGTCATATATCATATGGTATGTTTTCCTTTCTTTCAAGGTAAAGAAAAGGTATTCTTTAGGCATTTTTTTTTTCTTTCTCTAAGGGATTCCAAATTTTACGCCAATGATTAGTGTTCAAATGCAATTTTAGAGGTAAAATCTTAGAGCATGCCGTCAGATTTCATGTAACAGCGCTGTGAGCCTGAAGTGTAGAGTCTGAATTGTAACGCTCTCAAGACGTGCTGAAATGATAAAACATTTTGGTTTGAATGTATAAAAGCAGAGCTTGATTGCTAGGTGCATCCCAACGGTTTTAAGCCCAGTGGCATATTCTGACAGTAGTGCAGCAAGTGTCGGAAGCACAGCTTTGCCATGCTGGCGTTTGGAAGTGTTGAGCTTGAATTTGTGGGAAGATTGGCCAGGGAATTTGTTAATCAAACAGAGAAAGAGTTTGCATAATATGCTAGGAGAGCCTGTTTTGGGATGCCTCTGGATCACACACTGTATCTCCCACCTGTCTTAATTAAGCTGGAATAGAGCAGCTCATTTGACGATTTTCTTAGAAATTTTATTCCATGGTCTCTGTGAAGGTAAATTATATAAGCAATGTTTACAGTGGTAGTGCCAAAACTAGACTCCAGCACTGGAAAAAAATTATTCTATTCCCACAATATTTAGTAAAATTAAACATTCAAAAGAAATATCACTTGGTGCCTTGCAAGCAGACATTTTCATTAGGGATTTTTTTTTTTTCCCCTTCCATTTCTGCATCTCCAGGTGGAGTTTGAAGGCCTGAAACATGAAATCAAAAGGCTTGAAGAGGAAACAGAATTTCTCAACAGCCAGCTAGAAGATGCCATCCGGCTGAAGGAGATCTCTGAACGCCAGCTTGAGGAGGCCTTGGAGACGCTGAAGACAGAGCGGGAGCAGAAGAACAATCTTCGTAAGGAGCTCTCTCACTACATGAACATCAACGACTCCATGTACAACAGCCACCTGAACATCTCTTTGGATGGACTGAAGTTCAGCGATGAAGCCACAGAGCCCAATAATGATGAAATCATGAATGGATTTGAACAAAACTGCCTCAGCAAACTCAGCAATGGCAAGAATAGTACATCAACGCCCAAGAAAAATGAAAGCTTCCCTCCAGCCCCAAGTCTGGTTTCAGATCTTCTGAGTGAATTAAACATTTCTGAAATCCAGAAGCTGAAACAACAGCTCGTCCAGGTAAATGGGTTTTCTAAACAACTGTGTACTTCCAAATAGTTCCTAGAGTTTACTTGGGTTGTAATCTAAGTCTTTGCAATATCTCACGTGGCCATCATACAGTATGAAGCTAGCAGTTGTGTCCTACGTTTGGAGGAAAGTTGTAGTGCATCTTCTGTGCACTATGTGCTGTGTCTGCTTCATTATATCACTAGCGAGAAAGACAGTATTTTGTTCAAAAATTGATAGTTACTCCAGTCATATTCATGAAAAGGAGTTTTGTACTTCGTAACTATTTTATGTAATTAGTTGGAAGAACAGTTTTAATAGGTACCAAGCATTTCTGCGTTATCCTTGTTCTACTGGGAGGCTGGAGAGTTTGAAACAAGGTAACATATTTGTGTTGCCTCTAAATATTTTAAAGTTATTTTGTCAAGCATTTTTAAGTGTTCTATAAGAAAAACCCTTTGTGGAAAACATTGCTGGATTTTTTTTTAATTAAAACTTTCAGAGGAAAAACTTTAAAAGTTTCAGTATTTCTGAGTTGTTCACGAAGCTCCAAGCTTCCACCGTAGACTAGCTGCGTGGTTTCTAATATTTAATTGATAATTTGTAAGAAAACAGTAAACTTCAGCTTGTCTTCAGCTGAAAGGATGCTTACACAATGTCACCATCAGCTATGGAAGGACTGTGTAAAAATGTGCATTGTAGAGTGGAAATGAGAGAGAATTGGCAAGGAACACTGTGCTTGAGATAGTTTTAGAATAGATTAAACAGCCTTTTCCATAATGTGCAAGTGATCGGATTCCTGTAACCATATGGACCTTGGCTAAGTTGCTGTGTCTTATAATAAAACCATTTAAGTGATACAGTTTCCTTTACATAGATCTGTGTTGGTGTATTTCAGATGGAAAGAGAGAAGGTGAACTTGTTAACAACGCTACAGGAATCTCAGAAGCAGCTGGAAAATACACGGGGGGCCCTCTCAGAGCAGCATGAGAAAGTTGGCAGACTCACAGAAAACCTGAACGCGATGAAGAAACTCCAGGCCAGCAAGGAACGTCAGTCTGCCCTTGACAATGAGAAGGACCGAGACAGCCATGAAGATGGAGACTATTATGAGGTTGACATCAACGGGCCAGAGATCCTGGAGTGCAAGTACAAAGTGGCTGTGGCAGAGATTACTGACCTAAAAGAAGAGCTTAAAAATCTTAAGGCCAAATACAAAGAATGTGAGTCTAAGTATGAGGAAGAGAAGAGCAGATATGAGACTGAGAGCCAAGCTCTCACTGAAAAGATCACCTCACTAGAAAAATCCAGTAGGCATGATAGAGAACAGGTGGCCAGATTGGAGAAGGAGCTGAAGAAGGTCAGTGATGTTGCTGGAGAAACACAGGGCAGCCTCAGCGTGGCCCAAGATGAGCTAGTCACCTTCAGTGAAGAACTGGCCAATTTATACCACCATGTCTGTATGTGCAACAACGAAACTCCAAACAGAGTGATGCTGGATTACTACAAAGAAGGTAAAGGCGGACGCAGTAGTCCAGAGACCAAGGGAAGAAGGTCTCCCATTCTTCTGTCTAAAGGGTTGTTAACTATAGAGCTTGGAAAGGCAGAGAACGGAAGCGGTGACAGCAGCCCATCTCCAGTGTCATCTCTGCCGTCTCCTGTGTCAGATCCTCGGAAGGAGCCAATGAACATTTACAACTTGATCGCTATAATCCGGGATCAGATCAAACACCTGCAAGCTGCTGTGGACAGAACAACTGAGTTGTCCAGGCAGCGTGTTGCCACTCAGGAACTTGGGCCGGTGGTGGACAAAGACAAGGAAGCTCTCATGGAAGAAATCCTGAAGTTGAAGTCCCTGCTGAGCACCAAGAGAGAACAGATAGCAACTCTGAGAACTGTGCTGAAGGCCAACAAACAGGTAACCAGGTCTTACAGATGCGAAGGTTATAGTGTCAGGGAATTAGGGCAGAAACAGAAGAGAATTTTTCTTTGAGGTCATACTGCCATACCCTCAGCTCCGTGGGGCTTTTGTTGCTGGTATTTGTTTGGTACAAGACTGAAGCAGGTTGTTTCATTAGAGGCACACAGCTGTCCTAATGTAAAGCTGAGCACTGGTGCTTTAACTGACTTTTGCTTGTCACGTACTCATGAGACTTTTCATGAAGCTTAAGGTAGCTTCAGTCTGCTACTGGTCTGAATTATATCAGATTATTTTTAATCTAAGATACCTAAAATGAAGAGGCAAATCTTATTTTCTACTTGAAAGAATTCTAGTAGTTACCCATAAGAGTTCTTAAACTTATGTACTCTCCTCTCTCAAATTGCAACATGAAAGAAAGCCTTCTGAGATGAGGACGTGATATAAGAACATGGTCAAAATAACAGAGTTGAAAGGTAAAATTAGGCTTTGGGGATTGGGCTGTGCTCTTTGCTACGCAGTAGCAGTGTAGTAGATAGAAATAACTGCCATTAAGACACATGACGTGCTTCATTGTCATCTCTAAAATAATGCAAATTGAAGTTGTCTTTTAAAAAGTATACTGTCATTTAAGAAATATATACATACTTTCAGTTTTCTTTCGCACATTTTAATAAAGGTGTCACAAAACGTAAGACAGGCAAAATGCTGTAAGCTATAGAACTGTGCAATTGATGGATGAATGCATTTAAATATAGAGATACTAACCAGACTTTTTCTTCTTTGTGTTGAAGTATGTAAAGATTAATTTATTTTAGTAGTGGATGAGTGTCATTATATGTATATTCTGTGACTTCCCAGAAGCTGCGGCATCGCTAAGGGGAGTAGGACACCCATATGTCCGATCTCAATCTGTTCCCAGTGTTCAAAAATGAAATTTTATTTAATTTGTACGAGAAAAGTTGACCGGAAGTTTAACATTCCAGTACAAAGTAAATGTTTCATTATGGGAATAGCGATTAGAAATCTCTTAGCCAGCCACTTTGTGGAGAGTTGCATTAACTAGTACATTTCTCTTCTTCTCGGTAAACAATAGACTGCAGAGGTAGCCCTTGCCAACTTAAAAAGCAAGTATGAAAATGAGAAAGCTATGGTTACGGAGACAATGATGAAGCTGCGAAATGAGCTGAAGGCTTTGAAAGAAGACGCTGCTACCTTCTCCTCCCTGAGAGCAATGTTTGCTACAAGGTAAAGAATATATGAACTCTGCAAAATGTCATTCCTTGCTTGCGCGGGGGAAGAGCTGGACTCCCTGCCCACCTACCCGTGCAGAGTGCAGCGGGGTGGGGTGCCTCTTCCCAAGCTTGTTGCTTGTAGTGTTCGTCTGCACTGTGTTCTGATGGATGAGGAAAATGCCAGGGACGAAGTATGTTGCTACAAAACAAGAAGTTGTGGTGGCATTTATTTAATTTGGGTGCGCAATTATCCCTGGTTCTTGAAGCCACTAACTCTGAGGAGGAGTGACATTTAACAATGCAAAATGAGTGTTTATTGTGCAATGAAGATGTGACTCTACTTGACCTGTAATGATCCAGAAAAGGTAAAGGTGTGGCAAACATCTTATTATTCTTAGGTTGTCCGTCCTGCAGTTGGCATCTCCGTCATTTTGTTTAGCTGTGTTAGCTGATTTGGGTTGCACATGTCTTTGGAACTTGCTTCTGCATCTTAGTTGTGCTTTGTGGTGTTAACAGACAAAAAAAATACCTGCTGACACGTCGTGTGTTGTAGAAGTGATAAATGCTATTCTGATGTGCGTGTTGCTCACTGCTGCTGTCACTGATTTCTTCTTTGAGTCTACGCGTTTCTTATGGGGAATGTTGAGGCGACAGCATCCTGTTACAAAATCCAGATCCGCTTCATGGCTGAGGAATGCTCGGTTGGCTCCTGCGCTGAGATGATTTTGGAAAACAGGAAAAGAAAAAGCTTTACCTAAAAGTTGTCAGTCCCAGCTTGGTGGGATTCACAGGGACAGCCCTGGCCGTGCTCTTTGCCTGCGTATTCAATGCATTGCTTAAAGAAGAGGGAGAAGAGAGACTGTAAAAGATGCTGTTTAATGTAACCTAGATACTTGCTTTTAAGCTAATCCAGGGGATTACAGACAGGGAGAGTCTGTATGTGCTGTATGCTGCTTCCTTCTCTGCCCTCTCTGGATACTTTTTTTTTCCTAAAAAAAAAACAACCCCCAACCAAACAAAACAAACAGAAAACTTTTCTTTCTGTCATCTGCTCAAAGGTACCCAAGTAAGGAATCACGAGGCTGCTTGTGAGGATTCCTGAGGCTTTTCTCTATGGTTTTTTGTGGGGGTGGTTCTGCAGCAGCTCTCATGTCGCTTGAGTAATCTTAGGCTTCCTGGTGATTCAGCCTTTCTCAGCAATATCCACGCATGTGGGTAAGCATGGAAAGGAGAAATGGATACCAAGGAATGCTGAAGGTTGAATTGTGGCAGCTCATTATGCTAGAGAAAGGAATGCCCTGGACAGGCTGGATTTGTCCTACTTTCTTTCCTCTCTTTCTCCTTTTCTGCAGTGTAATTAATATGCAGAAATTGCAATCTCTCTGTTGGTTGTAGATCAACTTGAAGCTGAGAGGAAAGAGAAAAAGCCTACTGTTAACTTTCAGTTGTTTTTTCATAGAAGCAGGTAGCTAGCTGTCTAAATTCCACGTAACTGCAGTATGTTTTCCCCTGTTGATTTTCCTGCTTCAGTGCGAGAGCGACCGTGAACTGGTTTGGAGAGGAAGAACTGTCAGAGAAATGCCAGAGGGATAATTCTGTCTGCCTTTCTCTTGGTGTATTACCTAGAGGTCAGTCTTGTCCTTTTACTGGGAAGACAATAACGAGGATTCTTTGGCATGGGGAGATTGGAGGCAGAATAAAAGTTTTTCTGCAAGCAACAGACTTAAGAGCTCAGTGCTGGAGCTCTCACGGGCAGTTGTGGGTGATTAGAGTCAGGAGACAGCTTTCTTTGAGGATGCACCACAAACAATTGTAATTTCTGAACTTATGCTTGACTTAGTAACTGTAGTGGAAAAAAAATGAGCCAAGAGCAAAGGAGGACTCAAAAAGCTGAGGATGGAGTGAGCAGAGACGTGGTTGGCTGAGCCTTTCGTCTTGTGAGCGCTTGCGTTCCTCATCATTGCATGGCAGATAAGCAGCTGGGCCTTGTATTTTGCATCTAGCCTGAGACACTGGCCACTGCACAGAGCATGAGGAACTGCTTCTTCTCCCAGTCTGCCCAGTGCTTCAGATGCCACAACAGCTATCGAGACAGATTTCTGCAGGTAGGGTACTGTCACCCCTTCCCTCCCTGATCTCTGCTCAGAGAGGATCAGTAGCTTGGTGGTTGGCCGCATGCATTCCTCTGTCAGTGGTTGTTTCATCCAAGTCTCCGTTCCAGGTAAGATGGGTTTGGAAGGGGTGTTCCTAGGTGCTTTGGTGAAGATCAGACTCCGGAACAGTTTTTTGAGGTGATTTTTAGGTGTGTTTCAAATATCAGAAGTATGTAACAGCCCAGTTTGTCTTCACCGTCACAACCAACTTGCTAACAGAGTGTTTTTAACAGCCGACAGTAAGTCATGTTTCTTCTCTGGTCAAGAAGTTTGTATCAGCAGAGACAAATAGAAATGATGGGGCCTTTACCCCACCGCGTTTCTTTCAGCGTTGAGTTTGAGTGTGGGATGAAGCAGGCTGCTGCACACAGATCTGTATTTTCCACAGGAAACAGCCCGTTTTGTAGGATGCAAGAGAGCTGTGACAATACATGAGAGCTGAAGGCTGGGCATGAATATAGTAACTGACCTAATTTCCTTTTTAAAGTAGGTTAATCCCGCTAATTTGACAATACTACCAGCTATTTTTAATAAGTAACAAAAATACAACAAGATCTCAGCCTGGAGACAAAGGCAGGCTTGCAAAACACAGATTAAGAGCTTTCGGCACTGAGGGACTGCTGCAGCACTCTAGGCAGCACTGTATGCCTAAAATTAAGCTGTTGTAAAAGGAAAAAATCAAGATCTGCATAAGGTACTAGTGACATACATGCAATAGCTGTCTCTTGAAGTCCAGTTTTTCTTAATCAGCACACATATCCCTGTTGTATGTGCAAACAGAATGAAAGCACTGGAAGCCAGATTGCAGTCTGCCCTGTAGAGCTGAAAATAGAATTTACCTGCTTAATTAGACTGTAATAGGTATTTATGTATCACTGCATTACAGTCAAACGTTTTGATGTTTCATTAGTAAACTCTTTTTTCACCAGGAAAAAAAAAAGGTGCAATCACTTCTCCATTTAAAATCCAAAGAGAAGCGGAACATCTTTTTTTATTTCTTGCTGACGGGCAGCTCAGGTGCTGCAGAATGTAAAGAAACAAGGCCCGACGACGCAGCAGACGTTCGTTTGGATGCAGCCTTCAGCTTTTTGACAAGAAGTGAAGTGGTACTTCTTTCTCTTTATGGGTACCATCTGGCTCCTGTACTTCATTTGCTATCTGGAGCGGCTGTTTGAAAGAGTATTTCCCAAAATAATCCTTCTCAAAATTTATCTGGACAAGGTGCACTACTGCGGTTACTGTTTTGAGGGGGTTATGAAAGCATTTGCTTAAGAGTTTAAACCAGAATAGCTTGTATTCACCTGATGCCATGGAGCATTGTGAAGAAAGCAGTCACTTTCACAGTACACTTGCAACACTGAAGTACAATATCTGGGGTGGGTATGTTCTGTATTTTAAAGAACAAATCCTTGCAAATTAGGAAAAGAAAATACGACTTCGCACAAACCACTCATGTTGGAAATTTTACCTTTGACAGTATAAACTAATAACTAGTTTGTTTTCAAGTAAAATCTTCCAAAAGGCAGTGTAAGTCTTTGAAATGCAGTGTTTACTTCCAGAGTTTGAGCTGTCTCTGTTTTCACTGCATCTCTATAACAAAAAAAGTACAAGGAGCAAATACAGCAGTATTTGCTGTTAACTCGTTTCACTCGGGTCATTGTTCAAGTGTATATGAATCAGTGGGCTACTCTCAAAGTGTTTTAGAATATTTATTGAGTTTGATGTGACCAATGCCCTGTTGACAGCACCAGGTAAGGAAAAAGCAGTGAGGGTGAGCAGGAGTTCCCAGACTGAGGTGGGTACCGCTGGTGGGATGCAGGTCGCTTCAGAGTGCTGCACAGGGAGCGCAGAGCCAGGAGCTGCTGCTTTTTCCTGGCAAAAATATTTAACCTCCATAAATACTTAGTGGTAGGCTTAGATTTTAATTTTTTATCTCTCATTTAGTAGGTTAAGAAGATTGAAATATTGGGGGTTTGTTTTTTTTTAATACAGAGCAATATAGATAGGTGTGAGGAGGGGGAGTTAATAGCAAATTTGAGATAAATGAATTCATCTTGCTCTAAAATATTGTCAGGAGAAAGGCTGATTCCTTTCTTTGCTAGACAAAGAGCTTCGCCAAAGTGCTTTTAGGGAACCTGAAGTGAATATGTTCTGTTCTCTAATAATCTGGGGCGGTAGTGAAGCATGGTTTCCTTGTCTTGCAGGTCAATGTATGTTTCTAGATTGCCTGTAAACAATTTGCCATTCAAACTTCCAAGCACATTAGAGCTCAAGTTTCTTAAAATTGATTACAAGGGAAAAAAAATATTGTATCAAAACCCATGAGAAAAATCCAGTTTGCAATTTAAGCTGGAGGCTACACAGATTCATTAACTAGCCGTTCAGGTTCAAGTCCTTACAGGGTGGTCAGACACAGAGCAGGAGGCCAGTATGGCTGTCACGGCCAAGAAAAGAATTGTCATGTATGGGACAGGAAGAGAGTTTAAACACAGTTTTGCATTTTAAAAAACAAAGGTTATTTTAATTTGTTATGCTATTCTCTTCCTTGAGTTTGATTTGTTAGTATTTGAGTGAGCATCCTTCCAAAAATTCTACTAAATATAGAAAATGGCAGAAACCACACACAATGAAAGTACAACATAGTTTTCCTCCTTTCTCTTCCCTATGTTATTTTTCTGCTGGTTTTCTCTCTTTTTGATACAGCCCACAAGTTTCCGGTCTCTTTAACTTGCATTTAAGTCCTGTGTGCACTCACAGGAGGACACCATCGGCTCTTTTCTCTGCAAGTACCTCCTGGGTGCCGGGTCACAGCCAGGCTCTTGCGGTGGATGGAGTACAGCAGGCTGGAAACAGCCAGGCTGGCTTATTTGCTCAGGGTCAGGCAGCAAAATCAAACAATTACACGAAGTTGCATTTGTCCTAATAAATCCTGACAGACTTAAGCTGGCTCTGAGAAGTGTCCTCTGATTAAAGGCACAGGTTTCTTAACTTTGCTGCTCATGTATTTTCGATTTCTTTTCCAGAGCCTGAGAACAAGCAAGGACAGTAAGAGAACAGACATTTCTCATCCCTCTAAAACAAAGAGAACAGTAATGAAGAAAGTTAGCAAAATGCTTTTCAAAGCAGAGAACAAATATGCCTACATGTAAATAGTGGCTGTCTCCATAAACTGTAAATAAAGGGAGAGACAAACTGCAACAAGTCAGCAAGGGGACAAGTGGCAAGTGTTAGAACATACTGGGAAGGCTGACAGCACGTAACGTGAGATTAAACGACAAGATAGTGCTTGTGATAAAGAAACAAAACCACGATTTCACACATGAAGCAGCTAGCTGTTGGTCATTAATGGAGAAAAGGTGTTTCAAATGAATATATACGTTCAGAATCATACAAGCTCTGTCAGTTTTCCAAGTATCCAAAGCATTTGGGGAAAATATTTGTGTACTCGTGGACGTGAAAGGCCTGCGGAATATAAAGGAGTTTAAATTCATGCAGAGAACAGTGCAGTCCTTGCAGGACTGAGAACTGTAGCGAAAGAGCCTTCATACTGGACTCCACAGACTCCACACAGTAGAAGTATTCAGCTTCTCTAAAAATATCCCATAGGATAAATGCTCAGAGGAACTAGAGACAGAAAATGTGACTTTGAAAATTGCCAGAATGGGATTCCCAGACGAGAGTAGCAGCGTTTGCTTCCTATTCCTGGTGCTAGATCCAGAGGTGACGAATGATGTCTGGAGAGAAAAATGTCTGGGCCGCCAGCACCCACGTGAAAGCGGGCAGGACAAAGGCATGTGACTGTCTTGTAGCCATGCTACAAAAAGACACGAGTGATGTCTTGTGCATAAGTCACGTTTATATCGCTGATGTGCCCACTCTAGACTCAGTTAAAATGTCTGCTACCAGTAATGCTGGGTGTATTGAGACTGAACTTCGGTGAAGGTGCCCCTTGTAGGTAGACCATGGAATTGGGTTGCAACGAGTCCACGCTCTCCTCCCAGATATTTTTGGAAGTAGCTGTGTCACACCACTAATTCCTGTGTGCGCCTTGGTGCTTTGTTTGAATGCCTGCTGTTAAGGAGGGTAAAACACAGGAGGTGTTCCTGTGATATAATAGTGATGTTGCAGAAATATTCTGAGTAAAGACAATACCAGCTCTTGTTACGTAGCTTGTCTGCCATTTTATTTTTAATCAAAATGGCAAGTGGGTGACTTTATAACATGTTATATGGGAGACTGCTGCAGCAGCTGGTATTTGTATCCATAGTTTTTTAGACAGGCAAGCCTTGGTTTCATCTGGCAATTAATAGGAACTGTCGGTGCTCGTAGTCTGTGAAAAACAAAGCGTGCGCACAGCTCTGGTGGTGCAGGGCAGAGAGGGATGGAGAGCTCGGGATTAGATCCTCCAGTCCTTGCTACCCCCCTCAGTGAAGAACCGGGAAAAATGTGCTACCCTGTGCGTTAGCTTTAAAATTACTTCTAAGATAGTGGCATAGGATTGTTAATATCAACCTTTAAATATAAAAAAGGGAATTTTCTTTTGCATTCTAGGAGGAGGGAATGTGCCATAAAAGTTTATGGTCTCTCCTTGAGAGTTTTTGTCGGTGGAAATTTAGAAGAGCTGTAGCAGTGTGGGGCTGATTGTTCCCTCTCCGTGCAGGAGGTAATTCTTCCCATATGTTTCAAAGTACAAGGGAGATTTGCGGTCTGTTTACTTTCTTTAGTAGCTCTTACCAATGGACATTGATTACACAGGGCTGATTATAAACAATCTGGAAAATGATAGCTGGCTATAGACTGTCCTCTGTTCTTAGTGAATATCACAATGATTTCTACAAATAAAGGCCACAGCATTTATTCCTTTCAAATACACAACTCAGATGAGTTTGCAGTGCAAGGTATTGAGGAAGTAATTACAAATTAGCAGTTGGCTGAGGTTTCCCTGAATATTCTCTTGAACGTGCTTATCTATCATCCTGAACTGCCTAAATCTGAGGTGTTCTGTCTTCAGGATTTGTGCTTTATTTTGTTCTTCAGGGATTCTTGAACGCATTACCGGAGTTTGGATCTGCACAGTTTACAGCTGTGCAAACCAAGGCAAGAGATGGGCTGAGTGCACTTCCCAAAAATGTCTCAAAGGTGCTGACCTAGCAGAGGGCCTTGGGCCTGCACTCCAGGCTGTGCACGTTCCGGTGCAGCTGGACATGGACTCGCCTGCTTGTGCAGGGTTCAGCTTTTTAATACTTCTGCTTCAACAACTTTTCAAAAAACAAATGTATTTGGTTTTTATGGATACGCAAAACTCTTGCTGGTGTGAGTTCCTTCAGAGGAGCCCAGCTGAGATAATGGTTGCAGTCGCGTTTCTGAAGGCGTGCCTGTTTGCTGCTGCCAGTCCCCAGCCACAGCCTTCGGTGTTCTTCCACTTAAAAATCCAAATCGTGTAGAGACAGGCTCTAAATCTCACCCCTGGTGCTGAGCACAGCTCTGCGGTACCTCGAGGGGCTTGTCTGCATTTACCAGACGACGCAGAGCGGAAGGCCGCTCGTGAAAGGAGATTCAGCAGCGTCATTACTGCCATGGTCGTCTTCCCTGTGTTCCTCCTTTGGTAATAAAAAACTGTAGCTTTCGCTGCAGATGAGCAGATTTTCACAAGGGGCTGGGGTAAGGGGGAGGTGGGGGGAAGGTGTTAGAATTAAGACTTTAATACTAATTTCTGATCTAAAGATTCAGTTTGAAAGAGCCGGTGGCTGATACCCCTTACAGCCCAGTGCAGTCAGGGCTCATTGACATGGCATTTTAACTGCTAATATGTCTCCCAGTTTTTAATAAAGCCAAAAAACCTGTGATTTTCATCCTCCATGTTTTCATTTCTTAGGTAGGTTGACAATTTAATTTCTCGAGGTAGTAGTTAAAGTAGTTGATGCCCTTCTCAAGAGGCCTGCGTCAGTCACATCTGCCTTGCTTGCTTGGAAGTACGGCCCTCATGGATTGTGGAGGAGCAGGAAAAAGTGCAATTACTCCCAGGTGCATTCGGTTACATTTTTTTTTTTTTTTCCCAGAACATATATTGATATTGAATTTTTCTATAAATTATATTAAATATAGTGCATGCTGAAGCTTAAATAACAGGGTACGTAGAAATAAGGCACAACCAGCATTTGTGGGAGCAGTGGTATGCAGCTTCTGAAAATGAGGCAACCCATTGTTATATTTTTTTCAATAATTTGGCTTCAGATAGTATTTCAGATGATTTATTTTTATTTCTCATCATTATATTTAACATTCATGGTATTTATTTCTTCTGTATAGATGTTTGTTTTAGCTGGTGGTGTTTTGAAAAGATCTACTTGATGTTTCCTTAAGCTCCTCATTTTTTGTTGTTGTTGTTAATTACCAGTCATAAGGAAACAGGCAACATCAAAGCCTTCTGTTCCCTATCCACTTAAAACTGAGAATGTGTAAATGTACAACAGCCTTATGCTAATTTCCCATCCTTCTTTAAAGCAAGAAAGCTCCATTATTTTCTTTCAAAGGTGCTTTTAAAACAAAGACATTTTTCGTTTTGCCCTTCTAATGATTATCACATTGAGTGTGCAGCTGGGAGGTAGCTCAGCACGTGGCAAACGAAATGGTGAAAGGGAAGGGTCTTTTACTGTGATATCTGCAAAGCAGCAAAAATATAAATACACATACCACAAAAATGTGCTGCCATAGCTGCTGCTGCTAAGGTGGTGCTAGATGGTGGTTTTTTTTTTTTTTTTTTTTTTTTTTTAATCAAATTAGACCATAGTGAACAGCCGGAAGGAAGAAAGCAAGCAGGGCAGATCCCAGTCCATGGGCGCACGCAACGTCTCCATCCGCTTCTGGAAAATGTTCAGCCCTCAGCTGCTGCATTTTGCATGGCGTAGTGTTCCTCTGCCCCTGGACTGCCGTGCTTATGCCAGGAGAAGGTTTGGTTTTGAAGCTGTATGGTGTCATTTGAGTTAAATATCAGGAAAAAGGGGTTCAGGATGCTTGGCTGTGTGTAGTCGTAGCCGACACTCCTGCCTCTCCCCAGTCCTCTCCTGTATGGGAGAGAACGGTTGTTGGGTACAGTACAACTGCAGCTGCAGGTGTGCTACTGAGAACTCCTCCTCTTTGTTGGGAAGGAAGAAAAAGCTCTCTGCATAGAGTTTTATGGAAAAGACAGCTACTTTTGATATCTGAAATAGCAAATGCCTTCTAATTTCTAAGGACAGTTGTTTGATGCTTTAAACCCTTGTGCTAACAGAAAGCTGGATGAGATAATGACTTGCTACTGTGACCTTTTGGAGTCAAAATCATGGCTTGTATTATAATTATAGCTTGGCTTATGTGCAAATGACTTCAGTGCCTTCTAGGCTCTGACAGGCATCTGTCTGTGTTAGCAGGCAGCTATCAGGTTTGGCACAACTGGCTGTGTTTGATCAAGAAGCGTTCGAGTAATGCCACAAACGTTTAGAAAAGAGGATGAAGGGACATTAGCAAGACCGTGTGGGAAGCCCCTACTCTGCTTTACTGGAATGGTTTTGATTTTTTTTTTATCATATCTTTTTTTTTTTTTTTTCCTCCTAAATGGAGTGGGGAGGGGCACGGGGAGAAGTCTGCCACTCTTGCCTTGGCTGGCTTTGGGCACTTCTCTGGTGGAAGTCAAATGAGCAGACAGACTGCAGCAACAGAATCATAAAATAGGCAGGGTTGGAAGGGACCTTCAGTCTTGACACAGCTTCACAGAGATGAAAATTTTGGGGCTAATCTGAAAAGAAAGATACCTCCCCATCATTTCACCTTGCCCAAATCTCTTGGCCAGGTAATCCTGAGAATGAACCAAGAGCAGTGGGGGACAGGTCACTCCAGTGCCAGATCACCTTTTGCTGCAGCAATCGCGTTACGTTCCTGAAGGAACCGGTAACGCTTTCTGGACATTCCCCTCGTTTGCAGTAGTGCAGCTTTGAAGGAATCAGGTTTGAGGTGTGGGGAGAAAAGAAAGCAGAAAGGTAACTGGTGATGTAACCACCCTTGAGCCTTTCACCTCAGATGTCATGAGTGTGCTTTTTATTACTTAATGATGTTAAATGTCCCTTAAAGTCAGGGGCTTTTCCATTTCGATGTTGAAAGGAACTTCTCCACTGGTATTTTTGCTTTTATGAAGGAGCTGTATTTCACAGATGTTGCTGTTGTAAATTCTAGCTGGTACCTAGGAATATTTATTTTTCTACCCATACACATAATTGGTCTTCTGTGTGCAGTAACTATGCATCTACGTGTAAAGACATTAATTTTTTTAAACTGTTCAAGATGCACTGTGCAAGTTCAGTAGCTCCCAGACTCAGTGAAAATGACTGTAGATGGAACAGTGCGCGGGCGTTCATACAGCTTCCCCCGTAGGGCTCCCAGGAACACTCAGTTCCTTTGTGTAATTGTTTCAAAATTAATTTTGATGGTGAAAATAACTATATAAAAGCCATTTGCTGTAGAGAAAGTACAAAACAGTACAAGTAGAGTACAAGTACAAAACAGTATTTGTAGAATTTTTACATCAGGAAGCAGAGTAAGTTAAAGTAGATTTATGAAAAATGCTTATTTTTAACAATGCTGCTGTTTGGACTCCATGCATAGAGTAACAAACTATGAAGTCCAGGTGCTCATCAAATGGTGTTAATAGCCATTTTAGGAACGGTCGTTTTACAGCACTCCTGTTCCCCTCAGGCTCCCTTCCCAGCCTGAAGCTTAGAACCGTTGCGGTCCCTGCGCAAGTAGAGACAAAAAGCAACGTGACTGCGTTGTGCCTACTCAATACGGAAGGACATCGTGCCAATCTTTAGACATGAGTAGTTTATATCAAACGCCGTGCTTTCATTATGTAAGGATGCTGTTAATTATGCGACATCTTGAAAGGCGTGAACACGAGCCCTGAGTGTGGGATTGTGGGAGCCCCAGTGAAAAGTAATTGTGATTTTTCTACAGGTTTGGTTTGAAGTTCCTATTTAAGAGTGTGTACGCAAGCACCTGCAAAGCTGTCCCTCCGCTAATACCAGCCAGACACAAGGGATTCATGTTTTGTAGGTGGAAGCAGGATTGCTAAAGATTGATGTATTTCATTGCAGATGTGACGAGTATGTCACACAGCTGGATGAAATGCAGCGGCAGCTCGCGGCAGCCGAGGATGAGAAGAAGACCTTGAACTCCTTGCTTCGGATGGCCATCCAGCAGAAACTGGCCCTGACCCAGCGCCTGGAGCACTTGGAGCTAGACCACGAGCAGTCCAAAAGGGTGCGCACAAAATCTGCGTCCAAAGCCAAGAGCAGTAACCCGACTGTAAGTCACGTTCGCTCCTGCGGAGACAGGTCTGAAGGATCTGTCCTTAACAACCAGGTTTTTTGTAGTGAGAAATATAAAATCTATTGTGACTAGGGCAGGTGTGTAGAAAAATCATATTCTGCATCTTATTTTATGCTGTTACTCTCAGCGTCAATCCCCACTACCTAACGTCGCAGTGAGTTGACTCGTACTAGTATGTTGTTGAACCAGGTAATACAAATTGTATTCTGGTGGTCTTAACCGTCACTAATTCTTAAGTGTGGGGATGCTATTAACAAGTTAATAGTGGAAAGGAATTAGCTTTTTTCCACAATTAACATGTATGGGTTTTGCTGTTTATGGTAAGTGTTCAAAGAGTGCACCCGATATAGTATATCCGGTGCTACTCATGGTAGTTTGTATAGCACAAATGTGATCCTTTCTCCAGGGTTGCAGCGTACGTCAATAAACGCTTTCACAGGCAGAAACAAACACAAAACCTTCCTTGTTATTGTGGCTTCAGAAGTGGTGAAAAGCAAATGTTAAAATGCGAGGTGTGTCTTGAAAATGCAGAGCATTTTGAAACTGGAACCAAAATTAGTTTGCCTGTTGTGGCAGATGTTGAGAACTTGCTGTCATATCACCACTGACCAAAGTCCTAAAGCTTTTATAGGCTATAAAAGCTAGAAGAAAAAACTTGGTAGGGTACATTATTTACACTCTGCTTCCCTCTCTTCAGAGGGTTAACCAGAAGAAACTTGCACATTTATATTAAAAATATGCAATATTTACCCCATCTGGTAGAAAACTTAAAATGTTAAGAATTGGGATCCTATCTGGTAGGCAGTTGTTATGCTGTGGGAAAGTGTCACGTCCTGAAAGGATCTTTGTGTTCTCATTTGCTCCTTGCAAGCATAACGCTTTGGAAAGAACCTGGTTTCTATATTACTGTAGCCACACGACATGTATGTGTAGAATTAATGTGACTATGGTCTAGTATTGTCAGTCACAACACAGTTTTTCTCAGCTTGCAGTATTAATCTAACTAGGATAGTATTTCAGAGCTCTGATCTCATTTTTTTTGGTTTTTTAAATACACAAAAGATATTGCATTCCTTATGCAAGCACGTTTCACAGGGCTCTACATTATAGGCACAGGAAATTGAACCAGATCGTCCTGCTAATAATTATTTATGAAGTAGCTTAGTATGCTTATTAATCTTGAAAAACAAATAAACCTTTGTCTGCTGTTGAACTTTTAAGGGGCCTTTTTAGCCACTTAATTACAATATGTTTGATAATATTAAAGTGTACTTCATAATTGGTGCCTAGGTAAGAGAAAAAGATTGAAAACGTTGCTTCTAAAATTGTGGAAAATTTGTGGAGCACAACAAGGCACGCTTTTTTCTTTAAAGCAGAGTTTTTAAAGTGCCTAGCCTCAAACTTTATTTTAATGTAAAGCCCTGTTCATTTTGTACTCTTGAAAATAATTTTGTATGCCTATAGTATTACTAAAAGCAATGCGAGACTGCACGGTTGTCTGCTTGATAGCGATGTTTCCTCAAGCCATTCTAATATTCCTGGTGTGGTACCGCCTCAGCTCACTACCGTTTCTGAGAGACGATCAGCAGCTTGCTTCCTGTGCATTGCCGCTCTGCCTATAAGTAGTCAGGAGATATCCCAGTGCTAAGACGAGGTAATATGGGGCACAGCTTGTTTTCCCAGTGAGGGCAAACCACGTGGGATTTTGGCTTCCCAGATCTTAGAAGGGGAAGGGGAAAAAAATTTTTAAAAAGACTTCTAAATTCACAAACGGAATTGTAGAAACCTTGCTGCAAAGCTGGGAAACATCAGAACGCCACAGTCCAGTGCCAGAATTGCATTGACCGGTATCAAGAGGAGGAAAAAAAAGACCCCAGTGATTTAAGTCCCGTATGTTGCTCAAGCATCGCTGCTTGAGAAGCTCAAACAAATGGCAATTCTGGCTTTAGAAACGAGGCCCTGTGTGTCTGTTATTACTTTTTTTTAGAAAACGCTGAATTCTCCTGAATTTGAGCTTTAATATTGCTAAATAGCAGGTTTGATATTTTAGAAGCGAGACATCTTTTAACAATTTTCAATCCTGCTTTTCTATTCTTTGCTGCACAATCTTCCAGAAGGCCTTTATTCTTCTCATTCCTGCATTAAGTGTAATTTAAAACACCTTGTAAAAGCAGGCATTTGAGTGCTAACTTTCTGTGCTCCAATAGAAACAGTTACAGTTTTGCTTCCGCTATGGTAGGGAGCTTTAATACAGTTTTCACTGCTTCCATGTCTCTAATGGCAGTATTTTTGCAAAATACTAATGGCAAAAAGGTAAACTGGAGAAACTAATTGAATGCATTGTTAGGTTTGGTGTTTTTGTTTTTGTTTTTTTCAAATTAACTGGAACTTTATAAAGATTTTAATGTTACCAGACAGTAACTATTGCTATCAGTCTTGGCTCGTGGTTTCAGTTCCAAGTATGAACAATTTTGCCATCAGCCCAATAGTCTTAGTCGTCATTTCCATCTTCATTCATTTCTGTGGATCTTGAAAAAACAAAACGGCCAAGAAACCTGACTGCTGTTTGAGCTTGTCAAGGTTATGGTCTAAGTTTTTAGCACCTTTAGAAAAAGAAATGAGGAATGGTGGTAAGGTGGCTGGATCCTGCTGTTTGTATTTTTAGATAATATTTCAGATTGAGTCTTGAAATTCTTGATTAGCAGTTTCTTGAAATGTATATTTGCTGGACGTCTTTCTTATAACTTTCAATGGGTTGGGATAAAGCATGGAAAAATTCTTAAGCCATCACCTACCTCTGCAAGCAGGCTCTTCTGAATGACACTCTCTGCATTGGCCTGCATGAAATACTGACCTGCATGTTTCTGGAGAACCTAAAGCTTCACGGAAAATGTTTCTTGCACATTCTTGTTGCTGTTAATTTGTGCTTGAACAGCAAAGCTTTATTCAGTACTTGTAAGAAACCTTCTTTCTGCAAAGCTGTTGCTTCCAGGCTAAACCCATAAAGCATTGTTTCGTCGGCTTGGAAAGCATCTGCAAGCAAAAACGGCTGCTTCTACCCCAGTATGCTAACAGACACCCCCAACCAACTAACCTGCTTTTGCAGCACCTTGGTTTAAGTTTTCGGTTCTTTAATTGAGAAATAAACACTGATTTTTTAATTTTTTTTTTCCTAATGCTATTTTATTTTTCCATTTTTCAGCTGTAGAGTAGTCCCTGGAGAAGCCCTTCCAACAGTGCAACAGCATTTCTTAGCCTCTTTCATTGTGGTTAAAAGTGGTGGCCCATTGCACAAAGAATGGAAACCACTGCCCCGATCCTAACTTTTGAAAACACCTTTTCCTAGATACTACCTGAAACTTTCCTTTTCTGTGTGAAGCTATAAAACAAACGAGCTTTACCTATAAGTGCTGCTGCAGTAAGAAAACTTACAAGTGCTGAAGAAACCTACTTCAAATGTAACGATCACCATATTAGTGTATGATCCTACTAGAAATGTTCGGATGGGGGAATTTCTTCTTTCATTGCAGATGCTCATTTTTTTTATCTGATTGTTAAACCTGTGCACTTTTGATATTTTGATATTTTTCTTTAGCTTCTTTAATTCCTTATGTAGAAGAGTTTATATACATGCAGTGGTTTGTGCTCATTTTCTCCAATTTGGGCTTGTGATTTTTTGAATTCTACATCAGCATGTGGCAGAGATTTTTGGGGGCTCTAGATCGTGATTAGAAAAGAATTTCAACAAAAAAAAAACAAACCAGGAGCTCTGCTAAACTGTGTGCTGTGCTTCAGCAGCTTTTTTTTATTATGATAAACTGTTAAGCTTTATATGTTTAAATTACTGATTTTTTTTTTTTTGTGTTAACTGCCATGTTCATTAAGAAATCCAGGGTATTCAAATTCTGGGGTTTTTTCATATTGTATTATTATTCTTAGGAATAGTTCAATGTAACAAGAAGAAAACTTGACTTTGCTCTGGTTAAAACAGTAATAGGCACTTGAAAAATATTAAATAAGTAGTATTACCTATAAATTCCAGAATTCCTGGGTTTTAGGAAGTAGAAGTATTATTGATTAACAGAATTTTATACAACTATACCAGTTAAATTCCAAATTGGAATTGTTTTGTTACTTTTTCATTTTATTGTGCCAAATTATGGTACATTTAGAAAGAAAAATTCTAAAGTTGTCAATGATAGGGTGTTATGTATCAGCGCCTTTCTGTCATTAATTATTGCCAGTAGTGCCTTTAATCATTTTAAGGGAGACTCTTAGGGTAGCATAGTCCAAGTCCTGTAACTTAGGAACGGAACGGCTGGTTTGGAATTGAGTAAAGACGCGGAGCAATAAGTGCAAAGTGAACTCCCCTTTCGCACATTTTTAATGGGTAGTGTTACTATAGAGATTATATAGTCAAGGAATTGTAAAAAATTCTGTTAGTCAATGATATTTCATGGTGCAAATCCTTGCAAATTCAGGGGTATAGAGAGAAAAAGAAACAACCAACTAACCTAAACGAACCCGAATACGCTTTGGGAACCAAATGGACTCGTGTTGAACAAATGAGCGAGACGCATGAACACGTTGGTGGTAACGGGACAGAGGAATATCAGGAATATTGATGTTACGTTAGCTTTGTACGGTGGTGGATGCAGTTAACCATAGTATTGTTTGCGAACGTGAACAAGGAAACATTGATATCTTCTCTTGCATGTTGTATCTAATAATTGTAATTTCAGGAAACAGAAACGGAGCAGTGCATCAACAAGCCGTAGCGATCTCTCTGCCGTTTGTTGAGGCTGATGCGAACGATTAAATTGGTACTTCTTGGGGGGGAGCCTTCCCACCCCTCAAAAAAAGTACAAATTGCTATAATATTGACAGAGGGGAAAAGCTTTCTGTTTGCTGGAAAACAAAAAAAGCATTATTATTCCTAGATGTGGGGACTTAACATTTCCATCTTCTGTTACAGTATTGATTCATAAGAAATATTGTTGCATTTAAAATTACTACATTTGTACGTGGGTATTTATTTGAAATGATGTTGAAGTACTGTATTATGTTTTATGTGCATTACGTTTTAGTGGTGGATTGGTCTCCATTTAACGTCGGGTGCATGTATTCTTGCCAAGTAACCTTTACACAGATCTGGGGGAGGGGCGGGGGGAAATGCGAAAGAGAAAATGCGGAAACTTCTTAAAAGTATAACACTGTGTTAATTGGATAACCTTAGGAGGCGTAGAGGGCAAAATGTTACTTCCAAATTAATCAAAAAGTATTTCATGTAGGAAAGCAATCTGCCTGCGTAAAGGTAGTCACATTGGCAGTATCAATAAAAGTGAAAAGGAATTGCGTTCTCTGCCTGTTGTTTTTGTGTTTTAAGAAGGCGCTGCTTTAATTAGTTGGTCTTCCTAAGCTATTTTCAGTGTGGAGCTAAATAAATATTAATTTTTATCTGGGAGAACCTGGAAACTGAAAAGTAAGTGCACTGCAGAACTAGAAAATGAATTATCTGTGCTCGTATTTGCGGACCAGCATCCTCTGTGCTGTTTCATGAGGTTTCCCTGGGTTAGTTTTAGCCTCGTTCAGACCAGTTTCACCAAAAAGCCATGCAAACACTTGTACCAGTGCAGGGAAGGGGAGGGTAGGACTCATGCTTTCGGTGGCAGTGGTGACAAGAGACCTCGAACTTACATCTTAATTTCTCATATACTCTCCAAAATGAGTTAAGATGATGTTTATCTGGTAGAATTAACAAACAAACTCACAGGAAAAAAAAAAAAACAACAAAAAAAACCCAACCCTGAAGGGGAGTATGCTTACACTCTGAGGGTTTTAAAATAGAGAGAGGTAGATTCAGACTGGATATAAGGAAAAAATTTTTCACACTGAGGGTGGTGGAACACTGGCCCAGGTTGCCCAGAGAGGTGGTGGATGCCCCATCCCTGGAAACATTCCAGGCCAGGTTGGATGAGGCTCTGAGCAACCTGATCTGGTTGGAGATGTCCCTGCTCCTTGCAGGGGGGTTGGACTGGATGGGCTTTAACAATCCCTTCCCACCCAAACCAGTCTGTGATTCTATGATTCAATGTGCATTTGCTGTAATGGGAGCTCTGTCTGCCAGGTGATCTGAGGGAGAAACATTTAATTCATGCATGCAAATGACAGAGGAACAAGAACAGACCTGTTGAAATAATAAAACCATAATTAAAAAATGCTTTAGTGAACAAATAAGAAAACAAGAGGAGGAGAATTATAGCTTAAAAACTTGTTTAGTGAATGGCTATCAATGAAAACATCAATTTCTCTGACTCTTTTCGGTGTAGAAAAAACCCAGTGCCTGGAGGGAATGTTGCCTATGCTGAGCTGGGAGGGTGGGTCACCAGCCACATTCCAGGCTGCAGATGTTGCTGTATTTGGGCTCCAGGAAAGGAATCTGCCAGCTAATGTAACACTCCTGCTCGCCATGGATTCAGTAGCAATCACTTGTTTCTTGCAAGTAAAGCTTGAAAACAAGCTAGTCACTTCCCAGAGGAGGAGAAGGGCAGATTTTTAGATGTGCGTTGATGGCTAAAGATAAAGAGAAGCAGACCTGAAAGACGCCAGGCACCTAATGTTGTGGGATGCAGGCAATGAAAATTAAGACATGGGTGCTTTCTGGAGATCTCACTGGATGCGACTGCAAACTTCAGCTACGCAAATATTTATGGAATTTACAGTTCCAAAAATATATTGACATTCCTGTATTTTTTTAAAGGTTGATGATGTTGAGTGACTTACAGCAGTAGGAAAAGGTATTTTTCCACCTAAGGACTTGGCAAAAGCAATGAGAAACTATAAAGATCAGTTCTGGGAGCTCAAAAACAAGCAAAGCAGTTAATATCATTATTTTGAGCATTATATTGAATGTTTATATAGAAAAGCTTCAAGCAAACATTCCTTAGTGGTTGCTGGGAAGAACACTCATGTACAAACTACTCAAAAGATTACTTCATTCTGTTCCTTTATTTTCTTCCAAGAGAGCTGATGTCCTTTCCCAGTAAAGGAGGGGGCTTGCTGCTTCTTAGTGCAAAGGCAAATTTCCACAAGAAGGAGCTATCACAGCTGCAGTGAACTTTTTTCCCCTTTTATACTGGGCCTGGTATCTCCAAGGTAACCTGAGACCTGGTCTCCACTGAATCTGCATCAGCCAGCCTCACCTTACCCAACCCTGTGATGCTGGGACATACTGCTCTTAACTAAGTCATCAGATCTGATAATTACCAAGTGAAGGGGCTGTAAAATGTCTTAGATCCAGTAACTGTGCTGTTTTTTTGGTTTTTTTTTTTAAAAAAAAAAAAAAAGACAACAAACAAATAATCTGGCTCTGGTTCCAGGTATTAAAGTAGACTATTTCTGAATTAAAGACAATAAACCAAGTGGGAGCAGTCTAATGAAAGCTGTTTTTTGTGATTATGCTGGAGAAAACCTGAGAGAAAGTTTAAAATTTACTTAAAACCTACTTTTTACTGGTATTTAACTGGGATGGTATACGCAATGTACTCCTTGCTGATCAAGGCTACATACATAAGCAGAGCCTGAGTTAGCTCCATGTGGATGAAGTGAATTTAAGCTAGGCTGAGGTGAGTTATAACCAGGCACACACAGATTTCCATCCGCCTAGCAAGAGTCAAAGTTGGGTAACTAAGCTGAAAATTACTTTATGGGCAGAACCCACAAATACTGTGGCTTTTCATTGACTTGGATGTTGGGTTAGAAGGACATTGCGAAGACCAAAAATGTACCTGCTCAATTCTCTGTGTTGCAAGAATTTTGAATGACTTCATATTTTTAAAATATCTGTGTGATTTTACGTTTTAAAGTGTCAGCTGGTGGACATTTGAGTTGTGACGGTCCCATGCTAAAATACCATCACATGCTGAACAGGCAGGAGACACTTTAAAACTGATTATTTAGTATAGAGTTTTAAAGAGATCATACATATTAAAAGAGCAGAATTTTTAAAAAGAAATTCTTGCTAGTGCTTGCATAATCCATTATTCTCAATGACAGTAATTTTTAATCTTTTTTTGAAACTGATTGATTATTTCTGCTTCTCAAACAGTAATGTATTTGAGGAATTGCAGATCTCCATATTTAAGTGTAGGGTGAGAAGGAATACTGCTCATTTCAGTATATGCGGCTTTGTGTTGCTTGACATTACAAAGTTTCTCCTTTTTCTTCTTGAAACCTTGCTCCATGTTTTTTACACAGAAATTTTCGGTTAAAACAGTCTCCCAGTATTCAGGTGCATGCTAACTTAAAGCTAAGGAAAACACTGACAATTTGGCAATTTCATAATCACAAATATTTTTCCCGTAATTTCTGGTGCTGAGACTGTTCCAAACTAGGACAGTTTGTATCCTTTTTCCAAATTATACTGGATAAACATTCAGCAGCTTCTCCTAATCTCAAATGTTATTTTGCTTATTTCCTGCTATGGTTTCTACCCTGGAATTCAAATGAACGCAGCTCAAGGCTTTATCGTGGGATCAAGAGTGAAGTATTTGATCCAGCAGTAGAACATGAGCTTCCCGTTATCACCATATGAACAATGAGCCTTTATTAAGCTGGTTATCAGAGTCTTAGAGGCCAAGCATTGATACCTCTCCGACATCTCTGTCAGGGAGAAGGCTGTTGAGGCTGTGCTGCTGGCAGCTTTGGGAGGAGGTGTTTAAAGTGTGACCTTAACCTGGACCGAAAGAAAAGCCTGAACTTGTGCCTTATGAGGATGGGGAAAGCATTAATTCTTTTCAGCTGGTAGTCATGTGGTTATTTAGTAACAGCTCTCAAAAATAAGATTAGGGTTTGTAAAAGCAAGGTCCTCGTGGTTGTCTTTCTCCATAGGGACAGAATTCCTAGCTATCAGCTATCACCAGTGTACACATGCTTTTCATGCTTAGAGTGGCAAGATTTTTTTGGTTAGTGCAAATACTTGAGTCTAACAGCAGAGAGCTCGAGCATGACCAGAACCACCAGCGCCCAGGGACTTGCGGGCAGGGAGCCACCTGCGTGGTTTTAGCTGCAGTCGCTGTTAATTACTCACCACTGCAGCCTGGCGTGCCAGAGGTTTGCTGTGCTTCACATCTGTTGGCAGGTTCAGAGTAGTGTGTCAGCGTATCTGAAGATGCTGTCATGTTGGAGGATGAAGAAGTGCGTCTGACTGTGCAAAGAGCTGGGTCAAAAAGCTGACCACACTATGCCACCGCTGTGAGATGTCACCAAGCTCCCTGCCTTCCATCTGTTCTCCCTGACAAGGCAGCCTTTGGCCTTCAGATCCGACGCCTTCAGATCTCGCTGTGAATGTCAGCATGGCTTTTCTCTTGCAGGTTCTTGTTCTGCCCTTGGGTTTGTGTGAGCTGCTCGAGCAGCCATTAGGTATCAGTTTTGGTGTTTGCCGACATCGCTTTAGGAACAGCTGGAAGAAGAATGAATCCAATTTTCAGGCACCATATAATTTGGTTTTTTTAGTTGCAGAAACAAAGCCATCTTGCCCTGTGAGACCTGCTGGCACTGCGAGACCTTCATTGCGGCTGGCACTTTCTTACGCTGCTGGCAGTTCAGCAGAGATGGTGGCACCTTCTAGATGTCTCTGAATTGCACCTTCCTATAGGCTGCCAAGGAAACGACGTGCCTGACTTTGCATGACTGACAGTGAGTTTTAGGGTTTGTGGTTTTCTTAAGTTACCACTTTTAGCTACAATATTAGAATGATGGGGAAGAAAAAGTTTGCGTCTTTGACTTTTACTTTTTTTCCTTTGTGCTATATGAATGAAAACCTGGGTATTTTTTTCTTTAAATAACATAAGAATATGTATATATTATTTTTTTTTTTTGAGTGAATGTTTACTTTCGGGGGGGGGGAGTTTGCTAAAAGCTTGTTCAGCCTTTAATTGGAACAATGAGGGTGTGGGATAGCTGAGAACACTTCTAAGAGCTCAGTTACGCAGAGGCTAAAGTGTATTTCATCAACTCAGTAAAATACACAGGCTCTCGGTGATGTTCACAACCCCCTAAGTTACCAACTGTCCACAGCAGAACTGGAATTACAGCCCAGAGAAGGGCTGAGAGCTAAAGATGATGTTCATGTTCTGACTTTCTCATCTAGTTGCAGAAGCTGGTTGGGCAGTGGAAAGTACGGTAAGAATACAAGCCTTTTTCTCCTCCCCTTTGTTTCTTATTACCCTTTGAGTCATTGTCAGGAGCCTTCCTGGTTCCTTTTCTGACCTGGGTTACTCTTCATTCTCATCTGGGAGGCGCTTCCCAGAGGTGTAAGGTGAGACTGTCACTTTTGCTGCTTTGTCATCTCTGCTGAGCTCAGGGCTCTTCTGAGAAGCCTGACAGAACATCTGCCAGCAAAGGGGCAACAAATCTATCATCTTCCATCTCTGTGTCACTTGTAGGAGGCAAAATTGTCGTTGCTGCTTCTCCCGTTCCTCTGAAGGCCAGTTGTCACCAGTGTTCTTATTCAGAAGGGATGTTACTTTCATGGAGGCAGAAAAATGCTAGTGAAAGCAGCCACTGGTCTAATCCCAAATAGCTATTCATAGAAAAACTGGTGTGTTTGCGGTGGTGGAGAGAAGGGGAAGTGGCAGGAGGAGAAACGAGAAAAAGGGGGGAAGGATGTAAGCATGAGGCAGATTGGAAAAAAAAAAAAAAGTGAAAAAACGAGGGAGGTATGCAAGCATGTAAGAGGCAGCAAGAAAAAAATGGCAGCAATGGATTAGGATGGACTGTTGAGCAACTTGGAGCAGCTGGATCTGCTGTGGGCAGGGATTGTTTGGCATAAAGCCTAGAAACAACTCAATTTCAGAAAAGCAACTGGCAATTTAGGGTAGTCTGGTTGTACAGACTGCATAGTGCGTGTTTCCCCATCTTAAGGGATCAGCTAGAACATTTATTAGCCATCAGGGGCTGGGAAGAGGCAGACGAGACTACGGAAAGAAGGAACAGTGAGAATGTGTGGGAGAGAAATACGTTCCCTGGCATATTTGAATGCTTTTGTGTGTGGTTTCAGAATGTCTCATGCAAGTCTCCCGGGTTGCAGCAATCTTCTTCCTTTAAACTCCAGTTCATAGAAGGATTTCTTATCAAAGTGTATCAAGATATTTCTTCTAATTTATATCTGAGTCAATCTAAATACAGCTACACTTACCTGAATGCCAGTAGCAAGGGTAAGCAGGTACGTTTGACTAGCCTTGGGTTAGGTTGCTTTAAACATGGTTTTAGTCAAATTAGTTTCCATGCTGTTTTATCAGGAGAACCAAGCCGCTGCCCCAGATGCCTACGGAAAGCTGCCAGCCAAGGCAGTGTCTGTGTCAGTACCAGCTTCCAAAGCTAAAACAGCCCAGACACTGGTACCTTATCTCAGAGATGGACATGCTCCTGCGAGGGCTGGGGGCTCCGTGACCTTCAGTAGCCTCTGGAAATTGTGCGGAAAGTCCTGGATAGGGAGAAACAGAAGGGCAATGGGGCAAGAAAGCCAGGCAGTGCAGGGCAGGGAGCCACAGGGTGATGTGGCAGTCGGTCCCTGAGTGTTTTAGAATTTAATATTTACAGCCTGCATCTCTGCAGCATCCTCGCAGCAAGTTCCTCCTTTAGCCTGCGTTCGGTGCGCACAGCTAAAATGTCTAAGTGCAGGTGCTGCTGTAAGTCTGCTGTGACGGTGTGTTTACAAAAAAAAAGGTTGCAGAGTTTGTGTGATGACAGACTGCTAGGGCTCCTGACGCAAAATACAACTGTTCTGATGTGCAGTGGCTTAGACTGGGCATCTAAAACTGGTTTAAGTGAGCTTCCAGAGACTGGAGGGGAGGCAAGAGCGCAAGTCCTTGCTAGGCAGGACACCGGTCTGTTGAAGACTGGACAGGAAGGCTTGTTCTCCAACCTTTGCTGGCTGTGGGTTTTGTCTGTAGTGCCCAGCAAATCAAGGCACGAATTTGGACAGATAAACAATTAAAATAAAAGATACACAGTTAAAATTTGTACTAGCAGACCAGTTTACGCAACACAGCTGAAGGATCTGGCCAACACGAAGGTGCCTGTTAAATCATATTCTTTACAAGTCTGGCCACCACTGAAGATCTGAACTATTTTTTCTTCCACGTGGCATTTGTGCTGAAAGTGCCAATTTTTCAGGTCAGCCCCCTCATGCTCTGTTAATTCCGGAATTGCCAAACGTCTGGAACAGCACTCTCTAATCTCAGCTCTGTGAAATAAGATTGACTGGGCTTTAAGAGGAGGGAAGAGAATCCAGAATGGGAGATAAATCTGTTCCCATCTTTCCAAGAACTCTCTTCCAGATACCAGAAAAAAAAAAAAACCACCAACAAAAAACTATAGCAGCCCAATTGCCAGTGCTTGAATTTAGTGCCAGTGGCTGGTTTTGTGGTCTTGCCTATAGATCATTAAAATATTTTAAAAGGCAAAGCATGAGTAAGTTCACTGAGGTTCGCTGGGAAAAGACAGGATGCCCTGAGAATTCTTTCCTTCTCTCTGGCTTTCTGTGGTTTTGTACAGGGTTGTTTCCCCCTTGTTAACTCTTTAATTCCATAATTTAAGTGTATGTCCCTGCAATGAGCACTTTAAAAGCTCTGTATCCAGTTCGCAGCTCTGTGTGACATGCTGCCACTCATAACTAAATGGTACAAAAATGTAAAAAGGGATATGCTCACTGTGCTTGGACACGCACCATCCTTGCTTGCAACCGGCTGCTTTCGGCGCAGTTCTGCCAGGCAAACGCGAGATGGCAGCGCGATCCCGAGCGGCTCAGCATCCTCAACCGGCTGCAGAGAGAGCAGAGCAAAAATTGTCACGTCTCCTCCACGCGAAGAGTTTTTTGTCTCAAGAATTCTCCCCCCTCCCCCCTTCTTCCTCTGTTTAGCTTTGCCAGGGCTCCCCATGGGTTTTCACAGCTCATCTTGAATGTATTTCTTGCTCCTCCGAAAACTTGCTGGCTTGGCAGGTTGAGAACCTCAAGCTTTATGACTGGTTACCCTCGCGGCAGCGCCTTACCCTCAGAACCACGTGGCAGACAATGAATGGAACCACAAGGGCAAAGAAATTTTTTTACCTTTTTTTTTTTTTTTTTTTTTTATCCCTCTGGTAACTCAGCTTGGTTCCTGACTGCATGCCACATAATCAACTATTTTGGGCTCACGCTGGACCTGCTGTCACAGGAACCTGCCCTACCTGCTAATTTCAGTGCTGAGTAGGAACGGGTTGTGGGCCAGCAAAAGCTGTGTTTCCAGCTGCACAGGAGTTTTTGTTGGCCAGCAAGAGCTCAGCCTGCACCTTCCACTTGGCCTGTCCTTCATCCAGAGTTTGAGCGCGTGGTTTCGAACCAGCGTGGCCAAGATTGCACCATGGGTGAGTACGGCAGGCTGTGGCCAGTTCTGGAAATAAGTGAGCACCTCTACGTGTTCTCAGCTCGCCACGTACCAGTGGTACCAGTTTACACAGGGTCTTTGTGAAAGGTAAGTGAGGCAAGCACCACGGAGGGTCTGGCAGCAGACATCAAGTCCCATTTGTATGGAGAGGAACAAAGCTGAAACTATTGAAATAGACAATAAATCTTGTTACCTCATGGACAGCATGGCCACACGTGCATGGCAGATAGAAGAAAATTAAACATGGAATTTTATAGAAGCTGTCATGCTTTGGCTCTCTTCCCTGTCATGCCATCGCTGTTTGGGATCTCACGCTATTTTTAGGAGTCAGAGAACCAGGAATCTGCTCTTGCTTTGCAACTGATCAGGAAAAGAATTAGAGCTGATTGGAGATGTACACTGGGCTTCCTGCCACCTAAAGCTACTTTCCACTGAGGAGCAATGGTGAATTCCTGCATCTCTGCTCTCCTCATTGGTTGCTTCTTGCTGTTTCTGTTCTAGCTTGCTTCAAGAGACGTTTTGGGAAAGGTGTAGCTGCCAGCTCAGGGCTCGGCCATGCGCTGAATCATTCAGAGACAGGATAGCTTTGCCTATGTAGTGTTACGTGCGTTGGTTTTGGTTGTGTGTCCTACTTGTTATGCCTTCAATGGCAATTTCCTGGCTTACAGATCTTTTTTTCCCCCTTCTTTCAACGACTGCAGGAAAATCCACTGTCTGATCACAACATGATCAACTGGTCTGAAAAGTTATGAAGAAAGATGTGTCTAGCTGCTTGCTCCCTTCTGCACTGGACCTGAACTCATGGTGTACCTTTTTGGTTACTATCACTCCTCACATAAGAGAAATAATGTGATAGATGCTTTTACCATCTGGTAAAAAACCGCCCCCAGGGCCAAACAGCCTGTCTCTGTGGTAAGACGGAGTGAAAACCTAGACTCCAGTGGGGAGCATTAAGGTATGAAGGCAAGAGAAAGAGGATGGAACTTTGCTATGCAGTCATGGTAAGATGTGGATATCCATACCCATGTGGGCAAAAATTGGCCCAAGAATGCTTCAAGAGAATTTGATAAATAGGCAGAAAGGACCTAAATTTAATGGCTTGCACTAACTCTACCACCTTTTCCTTTTTTAATGGTTCAGTCTTCACAGAGGTGGAGTCTTCCTCTCTTTTGCAGAAAGGATTTACGCACAGACATCTTTTGTTCCTTCCTGGACACTGCTGGAGAAAAGTCTGAGACAAGTTACCCAGTTTATTAATAATAATGGGAAGAAAACCAAAGGTGAGCAAATTGAGGTCTAAGTGACTGAATTTGAAGTACCAAAATGAAAAGCCTGGTTTCATACGTTTATGAAGTTTTGCTGCCTGGTGCTAACGGACAAACTACCGTAACTAATTCCAGTGGCATACCTGCTACAATTGGTGTCGTTTCTCAACAGGAGATGGACCTACTACATCAAAAGCAGTAAATAATTGTGTTATTTAATCAACAATTAAAGGCTGACAGCACTCTGGGAAAGACTTGATTTAAAGAAACTCCAGCAGAAACTCCACTCTTGGGTCTGTAGTTCATATTCAGTTGTATTTTTCCCTCGCAAGTAAGTCACGTGGTAGAACAGTTGGTGTGTTTAAGCCTCACAAATGGATCCCTCGTTAAGACCATGCTGCTTAAAGCCTGCCTTTTCTCGTGACAATGACATCTAAGAAAATAGAATATAAAGAAAAAGAGATCATCTCAATATCTCTTGTCTATTAAGTATACCCAAAATGTATGCATGAGGTAAAAATTACATCTACTATATAAGTCAGTAGAGAAAGATCTAGAAATAACTGTCCTTTGGGTAAAAAGCCACTCGCAGATTGTGACTTTCAAGGAAGTTTGGGCGTTATACAAGTATATAAATTAGATTTTTAAAACTGTTTTTAGAAGAGATCACGAAAGATGTTTATGCTGATTCAGCCCACCCAATCAATTCTACGAGAGGGTTGGCCATCTGACTCCTTGAAGAGAGGAGATGCAAATTGACTGTGCTTTAATAAATCAAGGGTACGTACTTGTTTTCCGGGGACAAATGTGGCACAAGATCTTCCGTGTGACAGAAAACAGGTACGTCATTGCATGGCAGGAGCTGTGTGCAGACCTTTCCTTCTCCTCCTGCTTTATGACTTTGCTAAGCCCAATCATGTCCCAGGCAGGACTGTAATTAGCACAGTATTAGGGTGTGGTTGCAAGGGCAGCTTTGGGGGCGGCAGCAGTAAGTTGTGGGTAATTCTTGACAATATTGCATCCACCAAGATGCTGGTAACGCCTGGACTAGGTCTGTGAGAAGAGCAAGTGATGATGGCTGGTTTGAAACTTTTATCAATGATCAAATGTATGAGAACCTTTTAGTAGCTTCATGAAGGGTCAAAAAGAATCTATTTTTAAAGGATATATGTTTGTATTCTGGATGATTTAGTAATAGATTACATAAATATTGTACTAAACATTTTGGTGATTTTTTTTTTTTAGAGTAAAGAAGTTCTGCTAAATATGTTGGCTTCTACTGATTTGCAGGGTAATCCATAAGTCACGCAATAATTACATAATTGTGGTGATGTATTTAGAATAAGATAAAGAAAAAGAGATGAGAATGCCTTTATCAAAACTCAAAATAAGTCAGTTTGTTTCTGAACCCAGACTAACAGCGACCAGGATAACAAAAATCAAGTGCTGTAATTCTCCCTTCCTGTTTAAAAGCTTACTGTCTGCCAGACCAGTGTGGCATGTCTTAAAAGTCAACACTTCTGGCCTCTTTCAGGCCAAAGCTGGAGTAAATTTCTAATCGAATGGTGCCCAGAAAAACAGTATTTCCCTCTCTTGTTTGACAGAGAGTCCCATTTTAGTGCCTCTCTAATCAAAGCAACAAACGGACAGAAGCTCAGTTTGGCTGATTTTAGGTTACTGAAAACTTTGGGGTAAAATCTACAATGCTCTTTAGCTTATTTAAATACGTAACTAATAATTTCTGAAAAGGCTTATCCTAAACCCTGCTCAAACGCTAAGAGCATTGAGGTACCTCTGTCCTTTTCCTTTTGAATAATGGAGTTTATGTTCCTGAAGGACGTTGCTTTTGAAAAATATCACCCTCAATGCTTCTGTGCTGTGTCAGATGATTCAGTTCCTCAGGCATAGCTTGGTTTTTCAGGGTAGGATGAAAGTCAGCGTTGTTTGGAAACGTTTGATCGAATGGTGACAAGCTACAGCTCCTCATTTACTTCAGAATGCGATACAAAATAAATTACAAACATGGGAGTTGAAAGTACCTTCTGGGTCACCGAGTTCATCCCCAATTCTGCAGATAAACATACATGTCTGACAAGCCTACAGCTTTCAGTAATCTAAAAATATAAACGTGAACCCACAGTAAACAGCATCTAATATATGCGCGGAGGTTTCTGTAGCACCACTGTGTTCTGGCGTAAGTTTAGCCTCGGTATTCTGGTTGCGTCTAGCAAACAGAGACGCTCACTAAGAGATCAAGAGTCTGCTGGCTGCCACACATGTTGACTTTTGGCTGAAGAGGTCAGAAACATGTCCTCGTTCTCATCATCCTCTCCTGTGAGCGTGGATAGTCACAGACTAAGGGTAGCTTTTCTGGTCAGGACGTTAGGAGTCACCTAATGATCTGGGGTGCTACCCTCATTTCACGCCAGAGACACAGAAGAAAGCAAGTGGATCCACCACCCTCGTAGCTCATTGTTATTTGTCAAGTAAGGGCACCAGGAGTATTGTTTTCCCCAGCCCAGCATTTAGAAGATGAAGAATGTCTCTGTTGCCCTCCCTGGGGACCCCAAGAACATTTTTTGTGGTGAAGATCAGGCTCTGGAAAGAGGTGACACGCTCAGATCATTCATTATCTGTGATAGGAACCTACTTCTGCTTGCAGAGATAATACTTTGATGTATATTACCTTAAGATCTGAATCAATTTTATATGAAAAAAATGTTAAGCCGGTGTACAAAGTCCAGGATTTGAAATGCCTCAGTGTTAAGGAGAATTAACATTGATCCACAATACAAGCCCTAGTAAATATCTAAGTTCAACTCCTTTATGAGGTGAGGATAAAATACAGAGTATTCCCCTCTGCTATAAAAATCTTATGCCAGAGCAGAAAAGCTGCTCCAGGACTTGTGTCCTGAATGTAGGACGGCTTTACTTTTATCTGCAGTTCCTTAGTTGTGCCTCTGTTTTTTTCCTCTGAATTCCTGGCTGCTCTGGTAACTGGGGTTGGTGAATATGGAATAAACTTGCTTTTGCCTAAGGTATCATTAAAAAAAACCCAAACCCTACCTCACTAGGGTTTCAGCTTAAAAATATGTCCTCTCGAAAGCTACCTTTGATTAATCTTTTTTTTTCCAGTTTTTTTTTTTTTGCAAATTTAAAGTGAAAGCAACAGAATCTGTTTCTGTGCTGCCATAATTTTTTTTTTTAATTGCAATTCCTGTTTTAATCTCATTGTGAATGAGAAATAAAGCAGTACTTCTTTCTCTGCAATTAAAAAGGCTCTGTTCAAATTCAGGAAGATGGGAGTGCATAAATAGTCAAAAGATATGTTACAGTAACCTTCAAATCGTCATCTTCAAATGAAAATTACTCTTCAGAAAGGGGGGAAAAAAAAAAGCTCTGATCAAAATTCTGAGTTATAAATAAGGACTCTGTGCACAAAGGAACTTTGTATATTCAGTAGAGTGTCATATGATGGCAAAAGCCCATGAGGGTCACCCTGAGGATTACATCATCCGGAAGAGAACACAACATGCATCTCGTACATGAAAAGCATGTCAGACAAGCCCCATGTATGCCAAAGCCTTCGCTTCTTGGTCTCCAATGGCTCATTAAATGTAGAAGAGGTTATTTTTACCTTCTTTAGATTTATCTTTCCTGGACATGCAGTGGTAATCCTTATTTAACCACAAAGCCTACCATGAGGGAGAATTAATTTGTGTTTGCTCTTCTTGTAAAAGAATTTTAATGCAATATGACAGGCAACTTTTTTTCTTTTTGGAGGGAGGAAGAACGAGTATTTGTGTGAACTTTACTAACTGCTTACACTGTTTTTACTGACCCTTTTCTCTTACCCTTGCATACATGTCCATTAGACAACAAGGGCTTGAAAACAATAAAAAATATCCCACAATAAAGACCACATTCAATGGACATTGCCCCACGCGTCAAAGCTTGAAGGAAAGAAATATATTGTACTGGGTGCAAAGTGCAATTTGCATTTGCAAATAAGATTTAATAAAACGAAGACCTTCGGGTGCTCAGCAAGATCCAGTCCAGTGCAGAAGATTGCCAATCAGTTTCTCTTCTATTTAGCAGAAGCTTTGTTTTCTTTAAGATTAAGCCTGAGAAGGGCAGAAGTGACAGAAATGTTGACAAGATGGACTTGCTCCTATTACAATTATTGTCTCCTTCATGAGAGATGGAAGGGGAACAGCTTGGCCTCAGATAGTCAGGTTAGGAGGAAAGGGCTGAACATAGCTGGATATGGATCGACAGCCTGCAGCTCAAGAAAAGGTTGAGCCCTGTGCTTTTACTGGAGAGTCATAAACCACGCGGCAAAGCACAATCCCAGGTTTTGTTCCTCACGCTTTTCAAGAAGTGGATGCCGCTCAATTCAGGGGTGGGAAAAAAAATTACAATGTGTCCCAGCAAACACCTTCCTGTTCTAAAACCAGTTCTGTGCTGGTTTGCTTTTTTTGATAGCAGTGTTGGCCTGCCTTCTCAGTAGCTTTTGTTCCTTCAACTCCCCAGCAGAGTTGCAAAAAACTTTTCTTTGTTGCTTATCCACCGAAACTGCTCTCTGACTCCCAATTACTTACCTTGGTTGAAGAAATGGCTTATTCTTAGATGTGAAGAAACTTATACTGGCCCTTTGTTACAATCTCAGCTGGCCAAAAGTAATGGCTGCAATTGTAAATGGCTGCAATTGCTTAAACTCCTCCAGATTTACTCACTGAATACAGCTGATTCTGGTCAGAGATACAAATTAAATACTGCAAATGCCCAGACTGTAAGAGTTGAGAGCACCTACAATGAAAAATGCTCTAATTCTCTAGGAGAAAAAAAAATAAATAAAATTTAAAAAAAAATTAATCCAAAATGTTGGATGGAGTGGGGAAAGAATTGGGCAGAAAATGAAATGATCCTTTTAAAGAACACTGGTTATTTGGTGTTGTGGTGCTTAAATGCCTAAAATAAACAATTCTTTGTCCCAGCTTTATACTTTCTAGCAAGGACCTTGCTTTCTCGAGAGCAGAGAACCTGGATGACTTTCAACAATTTTGAAGTTTGTTTCTGCTGCTGAACACCCGTTACATCTGATAACTGTGTAGCGATAGCTGGTAAGCTCAGACCTGCTCCCGTGAAAGCGCTTTGGAGGTGATCCGCCCCATCGTCCTACAGGACAGGACCAAATTCAGGGAGCCGTAACCATTTCGTTCAGCCATAAATATGGGGAGTCTCATCTCTGGAATGGTTAGTTGTATGTTAAGTTTGTGTAGGTGTATTAATGTTTTGAGGCAGGGTTTCAAAAGGAACGTCAGGAAATCCAGGTTGGCTCATTACTGATAAATCTGCTTTCTTACTCTGATTGAACTGGAGTTCATCTAGAACAGCTACTCCATTTATTCTGGAATAATTAGTCCAAAGAAAGCCATTTTACGAATTTCACTACAAAAATATTCTTCCATTCCGCCACACCATTGGAGTTACCCAAAAGCGTGTTTCCCTAATGGGGCCTACATCAAAGCCGGGCATTTCAGGGGAAAGATACGGAGCAATAACCAATTACGGGGTAGTAAAAAATAGACTAAAGTCCAATGTAGCTAACTTTTGAATTTACTGTTCTGCATTTTTTTTCCTGAAGGTAAATGCCTTTGTGAAGACAGTTTTATGCAGTTTCATTCTTTCAGAGATAGAGTACTTGATATGTGCTTGTAGGCTTAATGCATTTGTTTTGCTTGGTGTTATTCACTCCCTGTGATGAGGAGCCGGTGACCTTAGCTCTCGGAACGCTCGCACCTCACCTGGAAGGGCAAGGTTCCACCTTGGCTGCAGCACACGCTCTGCGGAAGGAGCTTCACCCTTCGGCTCCGCGGTGGTAGCTCCGGTGAGCCCCGCTCCCTGAGTGAGGGACACAACAGTGAGTTGGGGGGCTTTTTGAGAAGTCCTCATGGCTTGGGGTGGGTTTCTGGGAGGCGAGAAGAGGTCGGTTGGCTTGAGGGGACCAAACCACAGGCCTCGTATTGGAGTCGCTCTGGTCAAGGAGAGGATGCCAGTTTGGGGAGCTGTGGGGGACAAGTGGTCTCAGCTGGGTCTCGCCGTGCACCCCGCAGCCGCACAAAGAGGGGCTTTGGGCTCTGAAGGCCACAGAGGGAACCCGGAGCCTTTTGAAGCCCACTTTCCTGTGGCGTTCGACGGGATTTGGGGCTTTGCCCTGGGGACGCCTCCAATTTCTTGGCCGGGGAAAGGGGGAGAACCCTTCCTGCGGGCCCCCTCCTCCCGCCGAGCCCTCTCGGTTTGCCCCTCTGTCAGCTCGGGGCGCTTTGGGCTGAGGGGGAGCCCCTGCCAGCGCCGTCCACGTTCCCTTCGCCTCAGCCGGGGCGGGACGGAGGCGGGGAGCTGGGGTCTTCCCCTCCCCGCCACCGCGGCCTGCAACGGGCCTCCCCCCCAGCCGCAGCAGCACCTGGGCCCCCGGCGCGGTCCCCGCCGTCCGGTCCCGCCGAGGCGGGCGGCGCGGGGCCGAGCCCCTCCCGCCTCCCGCCGCCTTTGGGGACGCCTCGTCCCGCTGGCGGCGCCTGACGGCGCGATGCAGCTGCAGAGGGAAGGAGAGGAAACCCACCCCCCGCGCCCGGCGGCCGCCTTTGTCACCGCCGCCTAGCCCGCCGCACCGCTCGGCCCGCCTCGCAGCGGCTCGGGGAGCGCCGGAGCGCGGCGGCGGGAGCAGATGGAGCCGGAGGGTAAGGCTGCGGGCCCGCCCGGGGGTGAGGGGGGGGAGCTGCCCCTGGGGAGAGGTTTCCGTGCGAGCTCTCGGGCTTGCCCGCCAAGTTTTCTCCTCGGTGGAGGCTGGGGCGGTCAGGGGCCGCGGGGAGCCCGGGCTGGGGAGCGGGGGTCCCGGCGGGGTGGGCTGCGGCGGGAGGCTGGGCCCTGGGCCGGTCCCGCTCCAGGTGTGCGAGGGCCGGAGAGGCAGCGCAGCCCGCCCGGCCACTGCGCCTCCCCCCCGCCCCGGTCCCCGCAGCCTCCGGCCGCTGCGCCCGGCGCCGGGGCCCTGCTCTGCCCGCGCCCCTCCGCGGGGGCCCGGCACGGCCCGGGGCGGGGGCCTGGCCTGCAGCGAAGCGGCCTGAGCAGAGCCGGGGCCACTCCTAACTTTATTTTTTTTTTTTTCTTTCCCTTTTTTTTTTTTTTTTTTTTCTTCTCCTCCTGCCCCCACGAGCGGGTTTCTATCGCAGACCTATTGTCGGCGGGGTCCCAAGCAGCCCGCTTTAGGCCTGAGCCCAGCTGGGCCTGGCGAAGGGGCTGCCCCCTGCCCACACCCCCGCCGCGGAGCCGCCTTGTCCGGGGGATTCCAGCCCCGCAGCCCCGGTGACCGGTTGCGGGCACCTGGGAGAGCCCGGGCGGCTGGCAGCACTGAGAGATGGCACGTTTGGGTAAATATGGTACCGAGCTGCGTAAATGTATTTTTAGTTCTCCTAAACCCACATAAAACCAGTTCTGTTAAACACTTACTTTGGTAGGACTATTATTAACTGCATAGATCAAATTTATTTCCTGCCAATCCATATTTAGGCAGTTACGGAAAGCCAAGTTTTTCTCCGCTCTCTCCTTTTTAAATACCTTTTGGAGCGGTTAGTGCTTATAATGTAAACCAATTCTAGTTGCAAATTGGAAACCTCTGAGCCATAATGGTCTGTTGCATTTAGCTGGCTGTCTCTTGTAAGCCCTACATTCTCATGCAAAAAAAAAAAAAAGGAAAGGAAAACAAAAAGGCCCTAAAAACCTTATGAGATTCATGTTTAGAAAATTGGCTGCATACGTCCTGGCTGTTTTTTAAACCTCAGTACCTAAGTCACATTTTCCATTCCAAATATTAAGAGTGGTTAAACTATGTTAAAGGCATATGCTCCACCTCGGTTCCCTTGCAAGCCGTAGGGAACTTTTAACACAAAGGAAAATGGCTCTACAGTTTAAAACAATCTGGGACTAACCACTTCTTGCAGTGCCTGATACGCAGCAGCACCAGAGTGGAAGAGACTATTGGCAATTGTTAACGACCAGAACTGGTTTTGTTTTCCAAACGAAGTATGCAGAGTGTAAATGGGATACGTATGGTGACAAATACGTTGATAAAAGTATTCTTGCGTTCTTTGTAAGGAGTTTATTTTTAATAGAAAGCTAGTTTTCACAATGCTATTACGATATTTTAGTTACACAGTTCATATTCAAACTAGCAGCGCTGTGTTTCTAAAACCATGCCGTGAAGTAAGCAAGCTGAGTTTGTTCTGATTTCGCTCATTTATGACCCGGTTCTTTATATTGCATGGCTCCTTACCTTAATAAAGCTAGAGAAAAATGATAAAAATGAAATTGCGTTTAAAGGAATTCCTTCTTTTGAAGAAACAAATCCTTATTTTTTAAAAAAAATGGAGGTTCTCTGCCCTGCTTCTCAGGTAGGTAAAGGCTGGATCCACCCAAGAAAGATGGGCTGAGGTTCCCCTGCGTCCAGGGATATTCAGACACTCTGACTTCTGGCACCTCTTGAACTACTCGGGTAGCAATCTTCAGTACGTTAAGCTTGGAGACAGGTCCTCCCGCGTGGATTGGAGCCTGCAGGAGCTGGAATACCTGTGTTAGCAGCCTCTCTCTCCATTAGTTACAGAAAGAGCCAAGGCTCTCATTTTAGGTGCTTGTAGATAGGTGCTACACATATCTCACTGTATGTGTGAATACATAGTTTTGTTGACTGTGGCTGTCTTCAGCGAGAGAGTTATTTCTGTTTTCAGAGTTACGGCACCTAGAGTGTGATCATCTAACAGAAGTCTGTAGAGGCTGAGCTTGCTTGCTGTTGTGACTTTCATCAAGTGTGCCCTTCTTGTGTAGTCCTGGCTCAAATCATTCTTAAATGGAGCTGGAATTGCCATCATCCAGTCCCCTTCAGCGCAGCTGCTTGCATTTCAATGTATGTCTAAAACTCTTGCTGAAAACTAAGCCGGGATTCTTTCTTCCCAGAGGAACTCTGCCTCTTTCCAAATGTGCAGAAGCAAGCTCTGTCAGGTATCTTCCATCGAGATGGGGAAGAAGGGCAGGGGGTTGATACTCATTGCCCTTTCCTTAGGGAAATCCAGTGTGGTGTGGTAATGCCATGGGAAATACTGACCTGCAGAGTTCTTGTGGATGTCCCCTAAACTCCAAACTTCAACTGTGGTGATAATGTTCAAGGAGGTTGGGACTTCAAAGCTTCTTTGGTCTTGGAAGTGTCTCGGAGATGTTGAGAGAGGATGTTATGTTAAAATCAATAAAAATGGTGGAATCAAAATAGAGTGGTGATGGTCCTCGTGGCTTCTTGTGTGGGATGAGCTTCTGCAGCGTGACTCAAAACGAGGACGTCAGTAGCTGTGGAAGCGGGTTGTTGAAACCCTGGGGCACTGGGAGGGAAAGACTGGGGAAGGCAGAATCCGAGGTGATGTTTTTTGCCTTGTGCATTGTTTGTGTTGCAGTGTGTTCAAGACGGGCTTTGTGGCTGGGTTTTTCAGAGCATCCCAAGGGTTTTATGCTCCGAGCTCCCTGATCCGGTTACCGTGTGTTTGGTTTTGGGGAAGCCTTGTTCTCAAATGGGCTGTGTGAGATGGGCTGGTTTGGGGACTGCTGCCCTCTGAAATGCTATCTGAAATCCATGTGTTTCCCCTTGGTTTTCAATGAAAAATGAACAACTCATTTCTGTAGGAAGTCTTTGGGAACCGCTTCGTCTTCCCGTGTGTCTGTAAAGCGTCCAGCTCAACGGACACTGGATGTTCCTGGCTGAAGCTTGTCCGTTACTACCGACCCGGCTCAATAATAATGAATGTATGTTTTTTTTTTTCAAATTGTTTGTAACTTTTGGGGATTTAGCCCCCCCCCTAAACAAAAGCACAACAACTGGATACAGATACTGTGTTAGAGATTTGAGCTATTAATTATGTAGATGTTAACTTGTCTGAATGAAGTAAGTAGTGTGGCAGGTTAAAGGTGGGAATAACTACTGTGGTATGCATTTTTATCAGTGTTATCAAATTTTAATGTGAAAATTAATGTTTCACTTGAGAGAGATTGGTTTACAATTCTTGTATAATGATGAATATTGATGCAAAATGGTGTAAAATATGTTTCATGTTTCAAATTCTCCAAACTAGTTGCAAGTTCATTTGAAGTAAAAAAAAATTAACTTCATATATTTTTCAGATGTGGAAACAGAGAATTTGAGATAGTCCACCGTATCTCAGGCTAGGATGCAAGTGAGAGAGAGGAGAGAGAAATTATGAGGGGGTGTCACTGAACTCCTCAGCTGGTTCTTTCCGTGGCACGGCAGCTCTCAAGCCACGCTGCGTACCCACCAGCAGCTCTAGGGTCTCTGGTTTTCTCGTTCTCCGCTAACCCCTTTGAACTCCGCGCTGAGCCCAGTTCACCTGAGCGTTGGACCCCGGACCTCCACCGTGAAAATCCACCATGAAATGGGGAGTAGATGTTTGCAGATGAGCGTTGCATTCTCTGGAGCATACAGTAATTGGAAGGCAGGCAGTCAGCGGCACGAAACTGGCTGGTTTGGAGGTTATGAGTAGTGAAATTTGAGAAGGCCTTTGTTGGTGGAACAATAGTGGAGGTACGCTGGAAAGTGCTTCCAGTGAAACATTTCGCCCCGCTCTCTACTCTCCCCCCTCCCATTCCCCAGGCATCTCCTAAAAGCGAAGTTTAGTATAACTATATTTGCATTTTATGCTTTCAATGTTTTAACATTTTATGGGTCTTTGAATTTTATTTCACCGTTTGTGGCTTGTCAGTTTATCTATACCAGCTCTCCTGAGGAGTTTCTGGTACTGAAGTACCGCATATTTGCTTTACCTTGATACCAGACAAATGCTATGCCAGCCAGCGCGGAGAAGAAATGCTGCTGCGTGGCGTCCTCTCCTGCAGCACTGAATGGAGCGCCAGCCTGATGTTCATCTCCGTTCCCTCCTCGGTATGGCCAGCGCTTTTCCTGGCAGTAGTCACCATGTCCTTCTGTGAGAAATACCCAGGGTGTGCAGTTGTGACCTGGCCTCTCAGGGTTATGTTACTGAGTTTCAGTGCCGTTATTTAAAGAATTTATTTGCCTCTCTGGTTCCTGCCCACTACCTCTCAAAATGCTGTTCTCCCTGCCTTTTCTTCTGATGTCACTGACTTTTGTTGCTATTTTAATCTTGCTGTGAAATAGCAATTTTATTTCCGAGTTTACTGGTATTTTCTGCTTCCTTTTTTTTTTTCTGGGTTACACTTCTCTTATTATTTGGCCAGGCTTAAGACCCTGGTATGGGACAGAAAGCGGGTGATATAACTGCTGTGGGATGAATTGGGCAGGAGGGCTGGGGAAAGGAGGTTGATTACGTAGTATAACCTCAGCTGTCTCATGCAGGATTCCCTACAGGGTCGAGGGGGGACTTGATTTCATCAACTGGTCACCAGCTCCCTTAACAGAGTGTCGAGGTTCCTACCTCGGAGCTGGGCTGTCTGAATAACCCTTCAGATACCGTCAGGGTACTTTTCTCCCTCTGTCTTTCTTCTCCCTCTCTTAGTATGATTAGTGTTTTGGTTATGAATTCTAAAAACCCGTGGCTCTTTGACAAGCAATTGGCAGCATGAAAAAGTTGCAGAAGTGCAAAACTGGGGTTTTTCTCCCACTTTAAGACACTTGGTGCTGCGTGAATGATGTGATGTTTCTTGGTGGTGGGACTGGGAAGTCCAGGCTTACTGTCGCGTGGCATCTCTGAGAGGCTGGCCAGATGGACCTTCGTGGGTCCCACTCTGTACGTGCGTTGGAGCTTTTTTGTCTTGAAGAAATGCGTCAAGCATTACCAACTTTTGTGCCTTTCTTAAATGCTGGTGGCTTTCCAGAGAGCTCAGTGTTATTAAATGCAAGAGTAATCATTTCTAGGTATTTAAATTGCAGACTTCTACAGTACTTTTTAAATGTGTTGGAAGTATTGATTGCTTTTCTGAAGGAAGCTCCTGGTGTAAGAAGCTGTCATCAGGCAGTGAATGGAGTAAAGTGCAATTCATGGTCTTCAAATCTGTTGTTAGTAGTAGCAAAAGTCGTCTCTTGGGATGATGGAAGCTTCAAGGCGTTAACAGAGAGGGACAGAGCAGACCACTGGCGTCTGCTGTGAGAGGCGAGGAGCTGCTGCTAAACGTTATAGGTCCTCCTGAAATTCAGTATGGCCATGGATGATTATGTTACTGAAACTATATTTTAAAATACTGAAGCATCTCATTTTGAAAGATAATGCTAGGTCTTGAATTTCTTCAGAGATTGATTTGATGCTGCTGCTTAGAAATTCTTTGGCTTAATGAAGATTCAAGGAGAGAATGTTTTTATGCTGGACTGCTGAATTAATCAATCTTGCGTTACGTTTGCCATTTTTCTCTGTCCAAGCGTTTTGAATATTCTGCTGTTGAAGTACACAGATACACTGCTTTTACGTGTAGCTACCTCTGCTGTTAATTTGTGGTACTCACTGAGCTGGTTAATTAGTGTGAAAGGCTGAAACACTGACACTTTGGACTCAGGTTAGATGTCAGTCTGTCACCGGAAGCCCAACCTCTGTCCTTTGGACAGAGCATTTGGGTACAGTGTGTGCATGCAGCAAACGTATCTGTACACCTCATCGTGGCGATCCAGATGGAGATTGTTGGAGGCTACCAGCCTTCATGTTAAAGAATCTGATTTCTAAAAGTCCAAAGAGCCCCATATTTTTTGGAAGGCATCTAAATATCACTGGGGTGTCAGAGGTTTCTCCTGTTTATTTTAGACTTCTGAAAAACAGGCAGGTGTCTGACAATAATGAAGGAATTTAACACTGGGCTCTAGTTTTCTTAAACTCTTGGCCTCTTTTTATTCTTTCTTTTTGAGCTTGCAGTCTCTGAGCAGAAATTCTCTCTTGGTAACTTAACCCTGAGCAAATATTTACATTCATGAGATTCTTGCTACTTCAGCAATCATTTTGGGCCTTGAGGTTGGAACAGAGTGAAAGTTACTGTACCAAACATTGGGGCTGGGGCAGGAGGGGGGAAAGGAAGCCTGCAGGAGCCTCCAGATACGGTTTTACCATATTTGGTAGGAATCACCTGTTCAGGGGATTATGTCACTCCGCAAACATCGCCGTAGTCCAGAATGCGATTTGCAGAGATACCGTATTTCCTGCCGCTGGCCCTTTGCATCTGATGGGTGCTTGTGATTTGAAGTTCACCCGTGGCTTCGAAATGCTGAATAAAAATGTTTATGTGAAAACTGAAGTGAATCGAGTAGTAGAAGGGAAGACTGAGATGGAAAAGAAGGAAATGTGGTGAATACAATGCAAAAACCATTGAAAGGAGTGTAGGAAGAGATTTTTAAGAGGTTTTTAAAGCCAAAATTCATTAAGAAGTCTGAAATTTGTAGAAGAGGAAATCTGTACAAAACACTGTTTGAAATTAACCTGTGGACACTGCAGAAATAAAGGAAAGGTTCTCCAGAGTACAGAACGACAGAGAACTGAATAAATAAGGCAAAGGAAGGAGTGATCTCCCCCAAAACCAATGGGCAAAAATACCTCCACATCTCAGCCTTCTGCGTTTTTGTTTTCTAGATCTTACTGTTGTCATCCAAGAGCGTGCCCTGTGCTGGCTGCACCGTTTCTGGGAAAGAGAGAGGATGACCCTCGGTTCTCACACCTTTTGTGGGAGAAAGAGGCAGGTTTCTCACAACGGCTGAGCACCGAGGTGGCTTCCTCTCCCCAGCCCATCTCTGAGGCAGTGCTTGGGGCTGTGTTTGGAGCCCTACGGTCGTGGTCTGGCCCTTGGGCTGGATGCTGCAGCTGCAGCCTTGCTGCCGGGAGCGCAGGAGGGCACGGGCTCGCGGAGGAGAGCTGAACGCAGAAGAGCGTTCAGCGCAAACCGTGTATTTGTATTCCCTCTTAAATTTGACAGAGAAAGGGATTGTGCCCCTGCGGCTAAATTTGTGCTGTTGGTTAACACGATTCTGCTGGAGCCGTGGCTGAATCTACAATAGCTTACACTGATTAAAGGCCTAGCCCCCAGGCTGTAACAGCGTACAGCTACATGTTGGAACTGTTACGCTTTGCATTGAAGTAGCATATGTGGTTTTTCTATTTAAATTTTTTCTCCCCCCCTGTTTGTTGAATATCTGCAAAGCCCCGGATTGGGGGTGGGTGAATTTTGCCCGAAGGAAAATCTCAGCCGTTCCAATTTCCTGTTGGAGCCAGGTGTGCCACCTCCGTGCATCGCTCCCACCGGCTGCCGGAGTCGTTCGCTCGGAGTGAAGTTTCCCATGGAGGAACAAACACTGCTGCCTGCTGAGCCCTCCTGGATCTGTTTTACTAATTGCTATTGAAATTCTTACGGCCTACTTCTCGGCTGTAAAAATGCAGAGTCAAATATCAAAGTTGGGGGGGAACAATCCCCCCCTAGTTATTATGCAGTTGAGAAATGAATTTCTTAAAATTTTTTTCAACTTGAGCAAGTTTTTCAACTTGATTTATCTTTTGAAATACGTGTCTTGCCTTGTAGTTTACGGATGGAGGTGCGAGTTTTGACAGCTGGGGGAGAGTAAGATTTCCTCAAAACAGTAAAATAAAAAAATAGTAATTAAAAAAGCCTGTCTCATCCATACTCTCTGGAGTTGTTGGAATTGGGTCGTTGGTCTGAGTTACGGCTGCTGGATTTTGATGGTTGTGCAGCTGAAGAAGTTGCTTCACTTGGAATGCAGAACAGATGCTTTTCTTATTCACTTGAAAGGATAGTCTAGGGTTTTTTTTGTATTTCACAGACCATGCAAGTCCCAGAAGTTGTTCTAAAAATTGCTAATCCTCTTGTTAGGACCAAGAAACTGTGGAAGTGAATTTTGAGGGTAAAGGAACTGTTGTGTTAATGGTCCATCTAGTCCAGGATTCGAGCTGTGCCCCTGGCCAACAGCCGCTGCTTCAGCTGTGGAAAAACTGTAGCAAATGGTTATGGAATAGCTGGCACCAAGAGTTGGTTTTATTTTTTTTTTCTTCCCCCTTCTTTGCCTCACGCCCAATTGTTTAAAAATTGGATTGTGTCTTAGAGCAGGAGGGTTCATAAATTCACAGAACTCATGGCCTCCACTGAAATAGAAATTTTATTGTGTCTGGTAACAGATTTAAGGTTGTTAGTGCATATTATTTTTTTTTAAATGTTCATTTGTAGTTGTTGAGAAAATATTTACAGAGTGGTGCCACTGTTTTACTTGTATGTTCAGTGTTAAAGCGTTGTGTTTTGACAATAAGCTTGGGGAAGTGGGGGACGTTCAGCCCTGCTGCTGTGTGCGCAGTCGAAATGTTGCGTTTTGAATTTATGCCGATTCTCCCAAAGCCGTCGGAGACCTACAGGTAAGTTGCCTCCAGCTGGAGCGCAGCATGCAGCGTTTTGATGCTTCCGTTTCTCTCATCCCTCCTTGTTGAATTAGGTTTCAAACAAAACCACTGTTGAAAATTGGGCAGGATCTTGCTTAATTATTATCTCTGGCAGCAGAGCCTCCATAGGGTGATGTTTTGTTTTCTGTTTGATGGAAGATGAGAAACCCAGGAGCCGTAGGTGATGCCTGTAATTTGGGAATGGCTTGGTGAAATGCTCTTAATGATCTTAAACCTTGAAAGCACAGGTTTTGAGCTTGGCTCTTTGATTTCCACTACGTCTGCTTTTGCACCTGCATTGCTTGCGTCTCCCAACGACACAGGTATCAGTTGCTGAGAGTGTATTCCAGATCTGCCAAACACATTAGATTACCCTGTCTCCTGATTTATTCCATCAGCTTCAATGGATGAACCTCAGACTCCTATCGACTCCTGGTCACCTGTTTGTCCCACTCCAGGATGACTGAGGAACCCTCGTGTGCTACCCATGAGGTCCAGCGTCAGCCTCCCGCTTGTTTTTTCCGTTTCTCGCTGTTCTTGGTCTCTCACCTCTCCTGACATCTTGCAGTTCTGTGGTACCTTCCTGGCGACATCTCTTTCCAAGATGTGTTTCTGTTGTGGCATCTGCTTGGCTGACAGTCTGCAATAAAAATTAATAAAAAACAGATGGCTACAGCTATGGGCTAACTTAGCATTGATCTTCAGATCCTTCTGGTGGCCAGATTGCAAAAATGCACATTTGTACTTTCAGCTCTCTGAAACCTTTGGTTTTAAATCCAAAACCTTGAGGTTTAGGTAGATCATGTTCGTGCAGTTTTGGTAACGGCGTAGTTGTGCTGCTGTTTTTTTCTGTGCGCGCCTCCTCTCAGAATTTATGTTCCTCTGTCTTGCGATGGAAAAAACAATCTTGTGTATTAAATCAGACTTTTGTGTGTCTAGGCTCTGGGTGTAGCTTGCAAAATTCTGGGTGTGGTGATATGATAAATAATGAAATTTATTATTGTCATTCCCTAGAACAGTGCATCCTACAAGGAATCCCTCGGTGCCCTACCAAGGAGGCATTTCACACTGAAAACTAATTTTTTTTATTTCACCATGTAGTGGAGGAAAAAAAAGATGAGGCTTCGTCTAATATCCATGTGATCAGTGACTTGGTATCTCATATTGATCTATCTTTTGAAATGCATTAGAGATGAAACGTCATGTGCCTCAGTTTCTAAAAATACTGCAAAATCATCATTTGCACTGAAGGCCTTAAAATACTTTTTTTTTTTTGTGGAATATAATTGCAGTTTTTCTTTTTAAAGTGTTGGTTAGGATTTTCAAAGGGAGCACAGTTACAAAAGGGGAGCAGTTAAACTGTAACTCGATTCTGTAGCTTCCATTTTGGTTTTGTTTGTTTAATTTTTTTAAGACTTGAAAATCTGGTGGTGGTTTAAGTGTTTTTTTTTAAGTTGATGCTCGTGACTGCAGTGGTGTCCGCTTGCTGTAAAGGGGTATGGCAGACCTTAAAATACAAATCACAATTTTTTCAGTCTGGCATAACGACGTAAAAGAGAAGACTGTAATTTATTTCGCTTTAGAGGCAGAGTGTGCAGAGTGCTCTGGTTTTTAGTTTTTCAGCAACTTGGGTGTTAAAAGACATGACCCAAGGAATTTTATGTTTTTACCCCTGATGCTTGTGCTGCCTGATATTGAGGGGAGGTCACCCTTAAAGGGATTCACAGAGGATGGAGCAAGATAAAGCCTTGTCTGAACAGCCTGAGTAGGCAGCGCTTTGCGTGGGTATTGATTCTCCGTGGGTGTCTTACAATGGCAGTGGGTAAGCAGACCAGGACTAGAGTCCATCAGCCATACGGCGTGCCTGTGGAGAAAGGGGATGTGTCTGAAAAGTGCGGATCCAAACGGGAGCCTGGACTGGACATACTGGTGCTGATGTTCAAGTTACTGTTAGATTTATATGCAGAGTTCTGCTTAAAACGATACTTCTTTATTATATGCATTTTTAGGTGGTGTAATGGCTGGGTAATAGGCTCGTGGAAATGTGTCTATCGAATGACTGTGTAATTAATGCTACTATGTCTGGGATAAAAGAAATGTAATTCGCAAGAGTTCTCTTCATAAGGACTGCATTTAGCAAATAAGTGTGGCTTTTCTGTGTTAGGAATGTGCAGAAACTGGGTGTGGATTGCTACGTTTTCTTGTTTTAGCTGTGCCTTTTACTGAGTTTGGTTTTTAGTGACGAAAAAGTGTTGCCGTATCTTTAGCTGATGCTTCAACTGACTGATTTTGTGCCCACTCCCTGCTCCCAGCTGGCCTCTTCAAAATGGTGTGCAGAGTCTTCGTTTAAACTTGCTGGTGTTGATTAAACTGTAGTGTCTGATTTTTTTTTTTTTTTTTAACTTTTTTTTTCCTCCTCTTAAAATATGTTAAATGTATTTTTAAGAGCCCCATGCTGGATCTCACAATTGCAGGATTTGAGCTAGTTTGTTTAAACAAAAAAACAACAAAAACTGGAAGTCTGCATTTTTTTTTCTGCATTGTTATTTTTACGTTTATTTAATGGCGGTCATGATAAAGTCTGATTTATGTAGGGTTTGTAGCATGGACTCAGCTGTGGACATGGATTCCTACAAGCAGAATTTCAGAGAGCTTAGACGTGTTTGTAGAAGTTAGATAATGACAGTATTTGGTGCTGTGCCCTGGCTGAAATATGTAGCGTATTAAGTAAATATATCGACATATCTGGTCTCTTATTTGGAGCTGGTCTAAATGGGTCAGTGTTGCTGCTCTCTCTTCTGTTCTCTGTGTAGTCCAAATATAAGGGCTAAAATCAAGTTAAATGCATTTTCAGTTTTTGTTGACTATTGAAATTAAATCTTGTGTGGTTTTGAGTTTGGCTTTTGCTTTGCTTTGGTTTTTTTTAATATATTAATTGCAGCACAGTCCCTTCTGGAGAGCAATCAGGAATATGACTTCCTTCCTTCTGGACTGTTTTTCAGTGCTGACAATTGTCTTCTAAATATTTGGTCCAAACTGGCAGATTCACGCTCCATCAGGCAGACCTGCTTCCGAATCTATTCCCGGTGCAGTCACTTTTCCAGAAGTTAATGCAGACACAGTTTCTTCCTTCCCTCAACTTCTGTCATACTGACCATGAAGAAATACCTATTTGTGTTTAAATTTGAGTTGTTGCCTTTTGCTAGTCACCAAATTTAGGAGCGCTCCTTCTGCTCAGCCATCTTGTAGACAGGCAGGACCTGGCTCTTTGGGGCTGAATGTGTAAACTGGGATGAGGTACGGCTAGGGTAGCTGAGGGTCTGCTGGCTGGGAAGACAGCAAAATCTTTGTTACAAGGAGTGTTTTGAGAGTGTGGGGTTTTTTTATGTTTGCTTTTTGAGAAGGCCTTTGAAAATAACATCATCTGTGGTTCACATGATGAAATACCTCCATCCTGGTTGAGGCAAGCAGCAGATCCTTGGCAATATCATCTCAGCTTTAGTTTGCTTTATATGTTGCCAGATCCTTGGGTGGATTTGCCACTAGAAAAGGAACATTATCTTCTGAATTCAGGTTGGCTAACCCACTATTAAGAGTGGGCTTGCAATGTTTGTAAGCTGGGGCACATCATAGTCTTAGATTATGTAGCCAGGGGTATTAGAAACAGTTAAATGCTTTCTACTCTCTGCAGGGTCGTGTTTAGTTTCATGGTTTTTAGGATGACACTTCAAAAACAAACACTGGAACTCAGGTTTTTTTTGTGTGCTGTAGGTGGCCTACAATACTAAGCAGACTCAGTACAGCAGAAGATAAAATATTTACCAGTGTCTTGTCAGGGGAAAAAAAGATTCTTCTGAGGTCGTGAGGATTCAGTGTATTCCCTTGTAATTGTATCCAGCTTTGTAAGAAAATTGGTATTTATTTTGCTCAAGTTTAGGTCGTAAGTATGCTCAGAGACCTGAACCAAACCTAGAGTTCCCTGCAAGTCGTGGCATGAGTTTTCTCTCCTTCATGTTCAAATGTTGGGTGATCCTTAGATTATTTTTGAAAGTGCTTGAGAATACAGTTTGTCATGTCAGTGTTTAAGATGTAGGGTGCTTAACAGTTAATTTTTTTTGTTCAACATATCGGTATGATTAGGAAAAAACTCAGGCTATTTTAAGTTGTTTTTCTACTATCTTTTCCACTCTGTAATTACAGGCATGTTAACGGGCTTTATCATTTAGGTGGCATGATGGACTTTGGTCAATAAGAGCAGGAAATGACAGGGACAAATGTTTACTGTCTGCTACACCCGTGTTCCAATTGGAAAATAAAAGTAGGAGCAAAACTTTTTCATTTTTTTCCCTTCATTTTCCTCTTTGTCAGATGTGTGCAAGTTCATTGCGATGGAACTTAGTTGAAGAGGCTCCATTTGCGGTTCTGCTTGTGAAGGACATGGGTACATCTAGAAAGACCAGATTTCTTTGAGCTTGGGAGATGAAAAATTGCAGCAGGCAAAGGTATCTGTCATTCTTTTGGCGAATATCAGATGTTTTGTGATCAGTGGCTTGAGGGTTGGATATATACTTTGAGGGCAGTGGGAAAAGTAAGATGCTGGATGCTGGAAAGTGGGGGGATTTGGGTGGTGTTAAAGAGAGGAGCTTTGCAATGGTCTTATTCAATGGGGAATACCCTAAATCGTTGACTCCTGCAGCAATTCTCGCTTTCTTGCAAGGAGTCACAGTGGTAGCAGAGATTGTCTTGGCCTCTTATAATGGCTAATCAAGCCTAAGAGAAGAAAAATGTTTTCTGTGTTCCTACAGCTGTTTGCCAGCGCTCCGCTGGTGTTGCAGGAAACTCCTAATTGTTAATATTGTTAGGAATGCTGCCCCCACCTCGCACGTTGCGAGCCTGAGTTACTACTGTGCTGGCAGATAGCGTACTTGGCACCAACAATAAAGGCAACACCAGAAAGATGTGTATTTAAGGAATCCGTGAGGTATAAGTCAGGAGAAGATTTCTTTAGCTGGAAGCCGGTGCCATGGTGGAGTTTTGTCTGTTTGTATTGAATAAAACGGCATTTAATTGAGTTCTCAGAAGACCACAGATCTCCTCTACTGGAAAAAGTGGGTGTTTTAGGAAACTCTAGATATAGCCATGCTAATTCTCATAAATCTCTCAGCTTCTTTCCATGCCGCTAAACATAGGGTTTGCAATCCCTAATGGGGTATGAAAACACCCCATTGAAGTGGCTTTACTTGGCACCCTGTTAAGACATTCTGGGGCCTTGAGCCGTAACACAGCTTGATTCTGGCTCCCTCGCTGTGCTGCAGTCTGTGGAGGAGGGCTCCTCTTATCATCTGTGCAGAGTTAGGAGCTTTTTATCCTCCTAGGACTAACAGCAAGACCGTATCTTCACCTTGGAGCACCAGGAATACATGCATGGGGCAGCATGCTGACTATTATTACTTCTTTTTTTTTTTTTTTTTGTTTACATATTTTAGCCTCCTTAGTTACTTTAAGTGTTTTTAGATTTCACCCAAAACAATTGGGTGTAGAATTAGGAGGTGAGGTGCTGCTCCGGCAGTTATTGTTTCAGCTTTTTCTGCAGTTAGGCAGACCACGTTTTGCACTTAGTCACTTAGCAGTTTTTAATCCAGAGAACCAGAAACTTGTCCTGTTTCTAGTACTGCCTTACACTGTATAATTGAAACAACTGAACCTTTAGATGTTAGTATACAGTGCTTGCACTTTAATCAGACTGTGAATCAGCTACCTTTGAATTGAGCCTTGAGGTAATGCTTTTTGGTCTTTGTCAGCTCAGCTGGAGTTCTGACAGCTATTGAGAAAGTTGAGAAGAGGATTGGCTTTGTTTCCTCTGATCTATTGAAGCTTTTTGTCCCTTCGTTACCTCATCTGGGGCAGTTGAGGACTTTATTTGGAATCTGAAAAAAAAAAAAAAAAAAAGAGGATTAGGTTATTTAAATGGACTGGAAAACTCTATTGGACTTGAGAGGTTCAGCTTTAAGGCTGCCCAAAAGCTTGGGTCGGATCTAGGCTAGCTTCTTACCAGCAAGGCAGCCCTTTGCATGAAGAGCTGAGTCTGTTGATGTTTTGGATAACATTTAAGGTTCCAACTGGATTTAGCATGTGTACACACATAGTCTCCCTTGCAGCCAGATGGATCAGCTCTCTATCCGTGGCATCGGTGTCTATCAGCGGCAGCTGTGACTTGGGATGCGGAGGTGAGCAGTTCCTAACAAGCATTCTTCCAGTAGGTGCTACTTATTAGAAATCCCTGCTGAGAAGCTTGCTCTCGCCTCCTTCTGAATAGCCTGGACTTTGTTTAAAAAAAAATATACTGCAGTGGTTGGCTTCTCTCTTGTCTCAGGTTTGGGGGAAGACTGGCTTTGGCTAGTAGGGGAGGCATATAAACAGTTCTTGGAGTATTTTTGTTCCTGGCTCAGGAGTGGGAGCAGTTCCAGTTAGTATTGTCCCTGTTAGGATGTACTCTTAGTTTTTAATGTTTTGCAGTAGGTTTTGCTTAGGTAAAACATTTAGGTTAAAAATATTAAATAAAAACCAGCTTGTGTTGGCTTGGTCTACATCAGCAATAAATGCAGTGTATAGAAGGGGATCTGTGGAAGGAAGCTGGTGCTGAGGAGCCTACATCTGCCCGGTGTGTGTTTGAAGGCTTTTATGTTAGCTCAGCTCTGCGAACCGAATGCCTGCTAGCTGCTGTTGTGTGCTAGATGCAATCATTGAATGCCTCTTTTAATTTCATTTCCTCTGAAGGGAGTCCAGGTCATATGCTCCGAGACTGTGCTGAGCTACAAACCAAAACACGGTAGGGTGAGGCGAGTTGGGAGACTGGCTTCAAAGGAGCTCTCTGGTCAGAACTAGAAGGAGGACGGTGACACATCCATCATCAGCCCCACTGAAACCCTGCATGGCAGGGTTGGACAGCCGACTTGGCAGGGCCGTGCTCCAAGGCTCAAACTGAGTCTTGGCCAGTGTTCTCTGTCCAAACCTTTGATCCCATATAGGAAAGGCGCGTCAGAGAGTGGATTGATTCTGCATCCAAAGATGTGCTTTGCTCATCAAGTTAACTTTGGATTAATACTTGACTTTGATGGAGTCTCCGACCCATGTTGTGGAGACTGGGTTGCCTTCTCCAGCAATCAGATTTTGCAGTGGTTTCAAAGAGTTAAGTTGCTTTAGTGCCTTCAATAGCCATGATCTTCCACAGCCAGTGAGGAAATGGTTTGAAAGTCGAGGAAGATACTGCTGACTTTTCTACCTCGTAACTTGATTAACGCTCCTCTTCCTAAAAACTTGAGTGTTTCCCTGAGATAATTGCCCCATAATTTACTTACCAAGTTTACTAAATAATGTATTTCAAAATCAATATTTTAAAAGTAATACATTCGTTGTGGGAGAGTTACTTTTAGAGTTGAAGCATTAAAACTAATAGAAGTTGATCTTTTGGTGGTGATCCTGACAAAGGCTTTTTTTTTTCCTTTTTATTTTTTTTTTTTCCCCTCTGTATCTTCATTAGGAGTTTGTTACCATCTATCGTCTCGACTTGATCTCTTACTTATCTTTGGTGATAAGAAAGGAGATGTATATTTTTAAAAATCATTATATCAGAGGTAGTTAATCTTGGTTTAGAGAGAGGAGACCAGAATGTGTGTTGAAAAGGCACAGACAGAAATAGGAAGTTTGGTTTCTAGTTAAGTATTTGCTCTTTTATTTAAAGCATTGCAGCGTACTTGCTGGCCTTGATTAAAGCATCTGATTTTTTAATTATTTTTTTGCTTTTTCCCCGCCATGAGGGAGGACAATTTGCTGTATCACCGAAAGTGACTGTTTTCCTTTAAAGCTCCAGTTCCAGATTCAGGTAGTTACTTATGGATCTCAGATTACATTAAAAAAAACCCCAAATTTGAAATTTGACTAAGGTTTTTTTGATTCCTTTGCTGGAGACATACAGCTTTTAAGTAGCTTTCTGAATGCCTTTTAGTAGCTTTTGGACAGTAAGTCACAAATAACTCAAGTTTCCCGAATTTCGGTGAGGTAAGTCCATCAAATCCCTAGATGTGTTATGGGAGTGCCACTGATGGACGTTTGTACTTCTACTATTTGCATCTCTTGGGTCGTAGGTAAATGTTATCTTGGCTTTGTTTGTTCGTTTTTACTTCCCTGGTAAAATTTGCTCTGAGAGGTTACTTTCCGTGCAGTTCTGTGTCACTCCACCAGATGACACTTGATGCTTAAAGATTAAAAGATGAGTGGTCTTGCATTAAAAATTCTGTATTCCTGTGTTGGTTTAGGAAAAGAGTAACACTCAGAACATTGCATTTCCAAAATGTTTTTGTATAGTACTTGTACAATTTTGGATGTGTGTGTTAGAAATGCTTATATGCTCTGCTTGGGCTTTTCCTATGTGCTGATGAGAAAAAAAAAATGAGGGGAGACTTTTTTATAAAGGCTTTGAACAAAATGGTGCAGAAGATAAAACCACAATCACCGTCACCTTCTGATGAACTGTTATTAGAAATGATACTCCTGTTGAATGAGAGGTTAATGGTGGGAGCAAAGGCACGTGGAAGGGTGAATTCTATACCGCTAAATTCATTGGAAGGGGAATGTTTCTGTCATCTGTTTGTGCGGCAGAGTCCTGGTGCCTTTGCAGGATTTACCACAGTATTGACAGTAATTACAAATATGTAAGTGGTTCAGACACAGATTTGTCAACTGCAAGATGTTCCTGAATGTTGCACGTACCCATCCTGCAAGCCAAGCTGTGATGTACAACCAGGGGAAGGTTCTGTTTCGTACCAGTGCAGAGCTGAACTCACCGCACAGCAACGGTGCGATAAGCCAGCGGATTAAAGCTTGGTGTTAGCGTACATCTCCTGTGTGTATTTTTGCGTGTATCGAAAACAGAGTAGACAAATGAGCCAGAAAATTTTGCTGTAGCAATATTTATTTTCTTAAGTCAATAGTACATTGTAAAGAGTTCTGGGTGATGTTTTTCATCAACCTGGACTCACACCATCAGATAGAGAACTTGGGGTGGGCACCAGAAGGCTCGCAAGTGATGGGAGAAGTGGGGCTCAGTATGTTTGTGACAGATCCCGGAGGCACGAACATCCACAGCTTCATGGTCGACCCGAGTTTGTCTCGGCAATACTTCTGTACGTGCCTAATGGTTTCTTGCTGCTGTTCGTCCTAAGAAGCAATGGGAAGTACGAGATGGGTCACATTTAGCTGTTCCAGTTCAAACGGTGTGGTATTTAGGAGGCTTATGGATGTGTAAAAAGAGTTTGTGAGTAAGATGCCTGATTTTATATGAAGTATTCCCCCTCACGCCAAATAACGTATTTTGTTGCAGCCTTTGCTCTCATGTCTTTTTCTTCACCCTCTGCTGAACATATTACTGGGGTACTGTGCCTGAGCCGCATGATTGATTACACCGCGGGTTTGTAAGTGATGTGCCTCACTGGTGGTGGTAATCCAAAGCTTTAAGATAAATCTAACATTATATTGATGCTGTCTTTGAAGTAATACAACTTAAGTAGCTAGCACATGAACTATGCTGCTTCTCCCGGTGGAAAACATAAATCTGTGGCTGTGCCTTACTTGTTTCCCGAGGTAACTTATTTGTATTTCCTTTTTCGTTTATTAGCAGCTGGCTTGCAGTGCTCAGCGAAGTGTTTGGAGGCCCTGGAAGCCCTTTTGCTTGCTGTGGCTGTGACATGGCATCATTGGTTCAAGTGACTTTCTCTGAGACGCTTGCCGTTCTTGTTTCTCTTCTATTGATGCCATGGTGCGCACAGACGTTTAACAGAGGTGTTTTCAGTCTGACACATCAGGGTATGGTCCTGAGATTTGGGAATTGTACCGGATTGACTGAAATTAAAATTAGCCATTTCCTGATGGATTCCCCACTCCACCCCCCCACCCCCCCACCCCCCGCTGGAAAACACTAAATCATGGCACCTGATGTAATTCCGTTGAAAGGCTCAGCACTTAAACATACTCAGCATCCAAGGTGCAGGCAAGTGGGTAGTGGGAGAACCTGTGGAGGTCTCTGTGAATGTGGTGGGCAGGGGGACCCGAGGGGTGCCTCGGCTGCTGGCTTCGCTGATGGAGCTGGGAGACTGCGAACCGTGGGATGTTCTCGCAGTTTGGAGCGCTTGGTGCTGTGGTTTGCTCTTCAAAATTACCTTTTGTGATGAGCAGTGTGAAGTCTGAACAACTTAAGGTTTTATGGGGAAATTTTGAAATCTCAAATTCAGTGCCAGTATTTCTGTTTTATTTTTTAGTAAAAGTGAATTAAAAAAAAAACCAACCCACCTGATAAACCTAGTCTACCTTGTACGTTTTAATGCAGTATGACCTATTACTCTCTGGGCAACTAGTAAAGGGCAAAAAATCTGCAGAACACTTTTGCCTGCTGAAGATTTGGGAATCATCTGCTTAGCAGATGTTTAAAATAAGTCTTGCAACTATTCTGCTTATAGATATGTGTGTGTGTAGCTCACTGATTTATGCACGTTCTTGATAGGATGACTGAGTTCCCCTACTAAGATCCATGATCAGTTTAATGTCATTGCAAGTCCACCTGTGTTTGAAGTCTATCCTAACCTTAATTTTGAGAAAATTGGGAGTGGGTCATTTTCATCAGTGGACCTCTGCTCAGGAATTTAGTTCAGTCTGCCCAGCTGGAAAGATTGAGTTGCTTGTCTGTTCACAACTGCTAATTTTAAGGAGCTGCAGATTTATGCTACGTGGCCCACCCTGTAGGTTTCCACTGCCTTTTTTTTTTCCTTTTTCCTTCCTTAATTTGAAGAGAATAGAGAGAAGCCTTGGAGAATTGCTCATGAATATTGACCTGACCTAGTGATATGTTTCGTTCTAAATGACTGTAGGAAAAAAAAAAAGGAGGAAAGACTGGACAGGTGGAGCTGCAGGCATCTCATGAGAGCAGACCGGAGCAGCAAGATGGGCATCTTCTGGAGAGCTGCTTCTCAGAGCTGGATTAAGAGCTGTGCATGGATAGCAGCATTGTCTGTCAGCCTAGAAATTATTTTAGTTAAGCTCCAGGTTTGTAGTGTTCAATGTAAATGACAATGTTTTATTTATGGTTGCAGGATTGAAGCTGACTTTTGCGAGTCTGCAGTTCTGCTTTTTTCAGGTGATACCATCGTCTTCAGCCCAGGCAGAAGTTCAGACGTTGTCTGATTCAGCCAAAGGGTCAGTGTGGGACCAGTTTGGAAATATGGTTAAGAATGGGTCACTTGTAAAAGCTTTGTGGTCTGTCTGGGTGAGATGCTGTAGGACCTGACTGTCAGGGTACCTCCATTTGGATAAGAGGTGGACAGCCCAAAACACAGCTTGGAAAGTTCTTAAGTGTCAGGAGGAACATTAAAGTTTGTTTGGGGATGGGGGGGTTGGCAAAATTGAATTCAATAATTGGTACCCTTTGTAATTTAAATCTGAGTTTCCCTTTGTCTTTTATCCTGTGCACAGACTAAAAACACATCCTCACCTCTCTTCCCCTTTCACTTCCTCCATCCGTCATACCTGGACAGTATACTCAAATAGGGGAATTCCGTGTCTGATCCCACCAAAGTTAGGCTGGGATGAAATCATTTACAGGCTGTGGTGTGCACTTGTCATGTTCCCTGCTGCCCTCATCTGTTATTCAAGTCCTTTGTTTTTCACTTTCACTCTTTTTTTTTTTTTTTTTTTTTCCTTTTCTTGTAATGGTCGTTGTCAACTCTTTGGTACTCTTTTCTTCAGTTTTGTCTCAAAACCTTGTAAAAGAATTATGCCGAGAACATAAAGCAATATTTTTCAGACAAGCCAAACTTTTAAACTGTGTGTTCAAAGGAGGCTTGAAATTAGGTGATGGGAATTTATGCATCCCTAATTAGAAGCAAAGCTAAGCAAGCATGACAAATGTATTGATTATAAACCTCAGCCCCAATTAAACATCTGTTGAAGTTCAACTTAATAAATTACAGCAGATTATTGCTGCCTGAGATGCAGTTACTGGATGTTTGCAGGGCTCTGGAGGAGCCACGTCACGATGTGTTTGTGGGACTAGGAACAGCAAATCCTGGGGCTCTGTCAGCTTGTTGTGAGCCTTGCTGCGAGGGTTAAGAAAGTCCCTTGTCCTTAAAAATCAAAGCTACTTGCTTCTTTTAAAAAAAAAAAAATCCAGAACCTTCTCAAGGTGTATTACTAAAAGGGACAAAAGACAGTGCATAAAACTTAATTTTCTTTTTTATTAAAGAGGATTTGAGCAGATCCTGAAGGCAGGCGGAAGGCTGTGAATTTCCAAGGGCAACAAAATATTTAGCTTAATACCAACTTGAGCTTGCTTGTGTGGAAAATCGTGTTTTACAGGTTGGAGAAGAGTGCAGCAGGACAGCAGTCGCAGAGTGGTTCGGTGAAGCTCTGGTGTAGTACTGCTGGAAATAACTCGGGGGCACGGGTAATTTGTTTGACTCCACAGCACACACATTTTCTCACTGTGGGAAACCTGGATGTTTCTTGAATATGGTGGTTTGCTTTTCCTTGCTTCACTGGTGCCCCACTTTTTTTTTTTTTTTTTTTTTCCTCCTGTAGTGTTAAAAGGTCCAAACTGTGTTTTATTTTGTTTTGTAAGTGGTACAGTAGTTTTCCACCTTTTCCATACAAGGATCCCCTTTTTGCGTATTCACTTAGCAATATGGAAAGATATTTCCTCGAGAAAATGGGTTTCTTGAGCCAAGTACACATTGCCAAATGTTTGTCTAAAGCATGTCATTAGTATGGACGAAACAAACGATAACCAGCCCAAATCCAAACCTCTTGGCAGCAAGCTAGAACAAAGAACTCTTTTTTAACTGTCTTGTGCCAAACATTTAAACCCGTGCAAGAGGCTGTGCTTAAAAGAACAACATTCAAAATAGAAGCCCTGGGTGCCATAAAATAGGCAAGTTAGTGCAAGACAAGGGGGCCTGGTAACTTTATTCCTCAAGCTAGTTTCATGGCTGTTTGAAAAATGAGAGAACAGAAGTTAAGTCCTCCTCCTGCAAACACTGAGCTTGTTCTGGGTTCAAAGAATCTCAGGCCGGGCTCTGGTCGAGGAGCAGCGCTCCTCCAAGGAGCCGTGCTCAGCGCCCCGTAAGGATGATGCAAAATAGCAGCTGGCAAAAATCAAAGAATTCAGTCCATGGGTTTGTATTTCTTTGTCTGATTCCCTTAAGCGAAAACCTGCTCAATCTCAGCTGGGAGGTGATTGAATTTCTGTAATTGATATGTTATTCCATGTCAATAGAAACGTTACTTCATAAAGTGCTTTGGGAATTTATGTTTTTTAAGTCTCTTGTATAATAAGATTATCATTAAGCCTGATTAATTGTGATTGAACGCATTCCAGAATCCGAGATGGTGGCTCTAGAAACCACAGGCTTGGGTTGATTGTAATTTTACAGATCTTTGTGTAGGCACTGATAGTTGATCGGTGCAATACAGAAATTAATAGGAATGCCCAGATTTCATTTTATTGTTGTTAAATCTGTATCGATACAGGTTTAACTTCTCCCTTGGTGTAGCAAGATGCCGTGATTTGCCATGCCAGGCGAGCGTGCTGCTGCTGGTTCCTGGCCAGCAAACTGGGTCATTTGTACCTCTTAAGGCTGGTAGAGAAATGAGCAATGGAGTGAATTGTAACCTTTCTCTTTACAGCAAAGGGTAAAATGGAGGGGAAAACTAAAAGAAGACCTTTTGTTTTACATGAAAGCATACACATGTGCAGATAATTGCAAAACCTGGAGAATAAAGCTTCGAATGCAAAAGCTTTTTTCATATATCAGAAGTAGAGTAATAGTCCATACTAAAATTGCTAATATAATCATGGTCTCTTTGTTACCATGCAAATTTCTGCAGAGTAGTTTGTCTAACACCATTTTTGTTGTTTCTGAATCAATTTGAAGACAGACTAAGAGAAAGCAGAAGACCCCTGGGTCCAGTTGGGTATTTAATTAGAGGAAGGCAGCATAATGTTCTGCCTGTCCCGGCGGAGATGCTTGCGCCGAGCCTGAAACCAGTGCAGGGGAGAAGGGTTGCCTGTTGTGGGGTTCTGTCACCTGTACTTGTGAAGAATAGCCATTAATTCAATTACATTAATTCAACTAAAACTTTCAACTTCTTTGGTGAAAGAAGTATTTCAGCGTGTGGGTGAGAACTGGTCCCTCTTTAGAACATCCCATATTTACAGATACATCCGTATAAAAATACTATCTCTGTTCTGTATGATATTACTGTGATATTAATCTATGTATGACCCTGCCTACCTCTCTCCGTGTGCCAACGGATACCTTTAAAAGCAATTTTTAATAGAGTTGTGAAAGTAAATCCAGTGCTCTTCAACTCATGGAGGGCAAGACCTTTCCGATGTTAAACCTTGTCACGGCAGCTGTGGAGCAGCCCTGCTCCAGCATGGCGTGAGGAGGAAGCACGTTCTTTGCAAGACTCGACATTTTCTTGGAAGCACTGGTTTTAATCTTTTTAAAAGGGAACGATTTCTTTGCAGATATACTTAACTGCTCAGTGCAAATCTGATGGTAGAACACTGTGTTATTTTTACTACTTCTTGCATGAAATGCTATTATGGTACTAACTTCTTTGCATGGTGTCTATTTTCTGCTTCTTTTCTTTTTTTTTTTTTCCCCTGCAGAATTGCATATTCTGTTTGCGTTGGACCGTGACTAATGTTCGGATTCGCTTTCTGTAGCGCCAGTGATGTTCTGCCAGTGTTTTAGCAGGGGATTTCCCTGCCTCTCCCGTGTGCCAGTGAGGAGTTGTGTACATCAAGAATACATGCACTTCATTTATTTACTTTGGGGAGCGGGAAAACAAAGGCTCTGGTTTACTTTTTTTTCCTGATCCCGTACTACCAGCTCAATAGCTGGTGTTGGAGTGGGAGGCAGCTCAGTCGCGCGATAGAACGACCACTGGCCAGGAGTCCATGTTGCAGTTCTGTTCCCGCTGTGAAACCTTGGCAACACTTTCCTTTTTTTTTTTTTTCCTTCTTTCTTTCCCCTTTTCTTTCATTTTCAAGGATTCTTTGTTTGGACTGTGAACAAAGAGTGTTTTTAGTAAGTGTTTGTACAGTGCCTGTCTCGCTGGGCTCTGCTTTCCTTTGGGATTGCTAGGTGCTTTTGTACTAATAACAAAATTAAAATTAGACGCTGGTTAAACAAGTTGTTACCAAAGTGCTCTCACCAAGAGCAAGGGCTGGCGTTCCACATCCCAGATCTTCCAAAAAAATGTGTGAAATCCACAGCAATGCAGACAACAGGTTACCTGCACTGTACGTACACACGTACTCAGCTGACGGCAGAGATTCACTCTCCTTCGCTGCCCCTTCCCTTCCTTCCCCTCCCCGCTCCCTCCCTCACCCCTTGAAGCATATCCGAACGCTGCGTCCAGCTACAGGGCTGGTGGAGGAGACTGTGACCGTCCACTGGTGAAACCATCCACCGGTGTAACCATCCACCAGTACAGAGCAGCTCAGGGGAGACCGCCTCTGTGTTTTGGTGGGCTGAGTTTATTTTATTTTTTTAATGGGGCGACTGATGTGCCCGTGAGATCCTGCAGGACCAACTGTGTGCGGGATTTGGCAGGAGGACAAGTAAAAGTAGCTTTATTAAATGCAGCCTCTGATGAAGGTGTCTGCAGTTTGCCCCATGAGCTGTTTTGGGAAGGATCCATGGATTAAGTGCCCCTACTCTTGGCACAATAAGTAAATGCGAGCGTTTTTCAGCCTATCTTTACTGCTGGACTTTTTCTAGTACCAGGATGATTTCAGAGCTTCACAGACCTGAGCACTAACAGGGTGCTGCTCTGTTGCACTGTCTGCTGTGGCAGCAGAGATTGGAGTTTTGGGAAGAAAGTTGTTCATTGATTGATGTGTTGTTTGTGAGTAAGTTTTTATTCTTGTTGCTCTTAAAGAGATGATGCATAAAATTAATCATGAAAAATTACTGTAGCAGCAGCAAACTACCTCTCTGTAAGTTCATAATTATTAAAGGGAATGATTGTCAAGGTGTGTACTTAAATAAATATATATACATATAAAATTAAGAATTATATATAGAAAAATTTCGAAAGAGTTGGCTTGGCTCATACCTTTGCTAGAGCTGTTCAGTGTTATGCACCGTTCAGAGTACACAACTGTGGTTCCCCTTCTACAAAGGCTATCTTTGTTTTTCGTGTGAAGTCATGGTCTATTTAAAACTCTTGTGTTTTAATAATGAGTTTCGCTGGAAACAGGAGGAAATGAGTCCATGAGTTTTTGTCCTGATAAAAACCAATTTGGAAATTGCAAAGTCAACTGTGAATAAGTATGCATTTCATTTTTTATTGTTTCTGCTTTCCAGTTTTGTTCCTCTTTTCTCAGTGTTTTGGAAGAAATTATAAAGCTCACATCACTGACTTCATACAAGTTCATTCTGCTCACTTTCAATGCATATGCTGACCGTGGAAATAAAGGAGAATGGAAAAGGCACTTCACACCTTTTGTATTTCTTTCTGGTAGATTTTATTTAATCATCCTTCCAGGACTAACCGTGCTCCCCCCTTTCCCCACTCCTCGCTGGCTGGGTTCTTGGTTTTCTCCTTGCCCCCATGATGTGGCTTCTAGAGCAGGGCGCTCTGGCGATGTGCAGCCAGCAGATTTAAGCTGCTGAAGTTATTTAGGTATCTAACCTTCTTTTGACACCACTTACACCCTACAAGTGATTTAAACTTCTCTCTTTCTTTTTCCTGCAGGATCTTAAGGGGAAGTGTCTAAAATAAGTTGCAGAAATCCATATGACCAGGGCAAATTTTTCCGTTTAGTTTATTTAAGCCTAAAAAAGCAAAGATGCTGCATTCTCGAATGCATTTTGGCAGCAGAGGTGACTGACAGCAAAGCTAGTTGCAGTTTCTCAAAATTTATTTGGTTTTCAAAAATTTATCTTGCAGCTGAACAGTGATAAAACCCTATTGCTGGATTAATGCCACCAAGGAGACTCCAAGTAGATTGGAACAATCATGCTTTAAAGTTGCAATGCCTGTGTAGTAATTGCAGATACCTGGGGGGGGCGGGGGGGAAATAATTGCTAAATGCTGTTTCGTAATTTTTTTCTAATTGACATTTTAAACCAGCCTTAGTTTTTAGGGTAGCATCTGTAAGACTTGTTACTGCATATGAGGAGTTTTTCTGCTGTTGTGCTGGCCATTAGCAGAGATGGGTTTTAAAATGTTGAAAATTTACGGAGCGTTGTGAAAAGTCATCTTTTTAAAAATCACTTCAGCTTCCTTTCTAGTGATTTGGACTAGGTTGGAATTTGTGGAAAACCTGCATGGCTCACAGAAATCATCCTGAGTTGTGGGTGCAGAGCGCACAGTCAGTTCTGCATCAGCACAGGAGAAAATTGTAAAAATACATAATTGCAAACCACAGACTGTCCCTCTATATAGCAGGTACCTCTATAAATCTCCATTTTCGTGAGCTGGTGTACCGTTTCACTTGTAGTTGTTTAACTTGGGAAACCGAAATGTGTTCACACAGTGTGCTTGTGTAGCTCTCAGACAAATTAATCATTGTACATTTTTTATTGGTTACTTAAAAGTTGTTACCCCAGTCAAAAAAAATGGCTCTTTTGTGTAGCGTTACCGTATGGCTTGAGCGATCTGTTGCATCTTCTGGGATTTTTGGTGGTTTTTGCTGCATACAACTACTGATACTATTAATACACAGCAACTCAGGTGTCTGCAGCAGAAATACAGTGTTGCAGTTAGGCAAGCTGACAGTGTTTTTCCTTTGTTTCATTTGCAGGTGAATGTAGTTGTCAGAGTATTAAATAAAGGGCAAACAAAAACAGGTATCTCCTTGTTCCTTGCTTAGCTGTGTACGTGATTTGAAGTGTTTATCCTTAACGATGGCCTCTTTTTTTTTTTTTTCCCTTTTAATTACATCTCTATTTTATTCTTCCAGCAAGAGGTTATCAATAATCTAAGAGCTACCAGCAACCCAGAGATTAATTCTTCATTTCTTTGAGCGTGAATAAATCTAATAAAAAGCTTCAAGAAGATTACAGCAGGATCACACAGTAATAAATAGCCATTTGCTTGTCGGTTTTGTTCCATTTATTCTTTCTCAATGAAAGACTAAAGTCTGGTTTTTTTCCGTCGGCTTTGCACATCTGATATCTTGCCTTGTTACTAGGAGATGTCGTCTGATGTGTGTGTTACTTTCCTCCAGCACGGTGGTATTAGCCACTCAATCGCAGGAATGTAGGCTGGTAAGAGTCTATTGTTATTTAGCTGTTAGAAAGTCTAAAACAGTAACGCTTTTTTATTTGTTCAGGGAGTCTTTGAAGAAACCTCCTGGCTATCCTTTCCAGACATACCTGGATATGTGTGGTTTTTGTGTACGTACAAAAATACATATATTCTTTGACTTTTGGTAATCAATATATGCTATTCCTGCAATTTCTTGGCTTTCTACTGTGCCTCAGTTGTTACCTTTGTCTCTCCCTGGCAGGCTACCTTTTAAAGAAAAGAATAATACATCTGAGCTGCTCCCAGATGAATTCCCCTGATGCTGAGCTTCCTTGGTAGTCGACAGTGTGGTTTTTTAATCTGGTTTCCTGAGGAAGTGAGGTTTATGCAACTGTGCTGCCTGTCCCTTGTTGGTCTGCAGAGTTGATAAAAGGGCTAAAGAGCGTGAGGAGAAATTTGTTTTCTTTTTCCTTTCAGTATTTCTAAAATTCATCAGGCAAATCGACAGGTCCCTAGAGAAGAGGAGACAAGTGGGCAAGACCATCAGGTTGGCAGCTGCCAGCTGGGCAGTGGACACATGAGTTGCTCCAGACCAGCCCCATCCTGCGCTGGTCCGTTCCTGCTGGGACTGTGGGAGGGGCGCAGTGAAAAGTTGGCATTGGTGTGAGGGGATATGGCCAGAAACGTGTAAGACCAGACTAGCTGAGCCGTGCAGAGCTGCTCCTTGGCTTTTGGCTGCAGCAGTAGCTGGGTTGCTCTGGTTCCTGACCGTTTGGGTTTTTAAGCATTTTTAGCCCTTCCCCGTTGCTTTTTTTTTTTTGTAGCAGCTGGTGTTCTGTGGTGTTTTGCTGTGTTTGCATTGGCAGATTTAGTTCTGCTCTTCCTTGAGTTTGCCTAGGAATTGGGATTTTGCTTTGAGTGAAACTTGGTGGTGTGAAGACGTGACTGTGGGGGCAGCACAGGGAGAATCACACTCTGAGAGATCTGGGTACCACGTAATCAGCAAAACTTATTGTGATGTCATCAAATAAGTAAGACTTGCATTTTATTTGTGTTACGCTTTCTGATTTGTGGCCTAGTAAAGAAATGTTGCAATCCTGCTTGGCTGGGGAGGAAAACAGGTAGAAATACGTGGATTAGGCTGTTCGCTCTCTGCTTCACCGAAAGATGGGCTGCCTTCCTTCTGGGGCTTCTCCACTCCTGTACCAGCAGGACGTCTTCTAGGGATGCTATATGGATAAATGTAACATTACTTCATCTTCCTGCTATGAGATGTTGCTGGGGAAAACATTTTTTTTCTTTTTTTTTTTTTTCTCTCAAAGAAAAGATGCTCTTGCCCAAGCTGCATATTGTCAGCTCAAACTAGGGCAGAAACCGCTGCAGTGGGAGAGGAGTCAGAAAGGGACCCAGCTTAGGATATTTCCTCCACCAGTTCTCCCCTGGCCCCACATGGGTGGGAGAAATCAGCCACCTCTTTAGAGGCACTGGCACCCCAGTGGTGTCTCCTTTTTCCCCCCATGTGGGACTGGAGGGTCTGAGGAGGGAGCTCTGGGGAGCAGACATCTGGGGCTGGGGCTGGCCGGAGGAGAGGCGGGAGCTTGCAAACCCGAAATGGTCTGTTGGGTAACGTAGGCTTCTTGGTGTCCTCCGAGGAGGTCTGGCCAGTGTGCCAAAGTGGAGCCCTCTGTTTAATAACTGTTATTAAAAATAATTTAGCAATGAACACATAGGAAGAGAAGGTGCATCAAATCACTTTGATGAAATTGTGTTGGCTATCCTCGCTGGGATTTTGGTGCCAGGCTTCATCCTACCGTGAATTATTTTGGTTGACTTTTTATGGGAACTCTGACAAGACCCAAGGAGGGGGAGCGCGGCGTTGGCATGAAGTCAGGGTCTTGCCGGAGGAGCAGCCATGGAGCGGTGTGTCGCTGTGCCCGCCCTGCTTTTTGGTGATGGCCTTTTCTCAGTTCTGCAAACGACAGCAAAATCATTGAGGTGATCTGTTTCATACCGTGTGCAATGATTGTCTGTAACAGAAATGCTATCCTGCATTTTAACGATAAGCTGATGCTCCATATCGAGCCTTCCTGAAACTACTCATCCTTGCTACAGCCTCAGCTCTGCAACAGGTTCATCTTTGTCAACCCATTTTTAATTGCAGCTGAGCGCTGATTCCCATCTGTGCGAATTCCAGGATGTAAATAAAGTTCCAGTTCTCCAGCTCCTCTTCGGAGGGTTCTTAAACCGCACTTGTTTCAAACAGCATCCCTCCAGCATCTCAGAGAAGTTTCATGCTTTTCAACTACGTGAAATTTGGTGAAAATGAAAGTAAGCACAGGTAAAATTATAGTAGTGATAGTAAACCAGATTTTCGTTCTCCTGGTGTGCAGTCCTGCGCAGCCAGGCTTTCAAGCATCTCCGCTGAGTAGCAGCGTTGCCTCAGCGAAGCCCCCTCCCCTTCCCACATTTATTTCCATGGTAACCCGGGGAAGGCATTCTGCAGCCTCAAAACTACTTTTGCTCTTTCATCATGCAAGCTGGCATTGTCAAGGGCTGAGTGTATTCCTACAGCTTTGAATGAATATAAAAAAAAAAAAAGCTGAATTTGGATGGGCAGTTGTTATTTGGGAGGCCCTACAGCGGGAAAGAACGGGCAACCTTCAAGTGACCTAGTGTCCGTACGTTGCTTAGTAAGGAAAAACCAGTCTTGCTTCATTAATTGATTAACTTGGAGGGTGGGGGTTATCAGAATTATCCTTCTGTGAAGCGGCGATTTCCTGAAACGCCTTCGAGGTGGGGGGGAAAGGGGCAGATGGCCAGCCGGGCTGCGCTAGCGAGCCGCTGGTAAGCTTGCATGCTGTGATCTGTTGCAAATCTTGCTTTCTCATGGAGTCTTTAATGTCTTTTCAGGTATTGTTTAGAAAATGGTGTCTTAACAGATGCCTGCTCTTGGACTGTGTTATGCATCTGCCTTTTATCGGTGTAGGAGCAGGGATGTTTAGTGGCATTTGGCAAAGCGTGCTCTGCGTGAGCAATTTGGAAGCTGGTAGTAAAGCGTTCGCTGCGTTTCCTGCCGTAATGAGCTGGATTGATTTTATGATCTCTACGGTGCAGGCTTTCTAAAATCCGTATTTATGCAGCGTTTGCATGTAGATGTTGAGAAGATTTTATTATATTTGAGCAGGCTAAGGCTGTTTGATTGCTCTGTGTGATAAGAACTGGTAGTGCTTGGTGAAAGAAAACCAATTGCTTGCAAACAGTATCTGCAGATGGGGAGGAATGAAATGATGTTGTAAGTAATTATTTTTTAAATATTCTGAAAGTAGAAACCTGTCTGATACAAGCATGGTCAGAAACATTTAAAACAATGTCGTTATCTTGTATGATAAATGGATTGGACAGGTTTTTATTTTAAATTTCCTGCTTGTGTCTGTTTCCATGTTGTCTGAGGACATGAATCACAGTGCAGTAATAGTATGATTAAAATATTTTGGGGGTGCTGCATGATCAAAGGATTGGATTGACGTTTGATTGGCTCGTGACAAGCGGGCAGGATTTTTGGTTTTGTTCCGTTGCATTATTTGGTTGGGAAGGAGTAAAAATGTAGCTTTCTTCTCAATGTGTCTGAAGTACATAATGGCTGTGAAGTCACCATGACAACATGGGGACTTGGATCAGATTTTCCCTCCACCCCTTTTCTGTTTTGTTGTTTTCTAAATATTTGTTGTTTACGCATTCTCTGAGCTGTTTGAGGGAGAATCTTACAGCTCCTGTGGGTACAGGACTTTTAATGGTATCCAGCTTTTAAAGTGAATTGTTTTTGCAGTGTTTTCTTTGATTAAGCATGGACCAACATATGTAATTTGCTGTATAACTAAGGTGGGATCTAAACAAGGACATGAGCACCTCGAGCAGGAGTTAAGGGTCTACCTGTCCCGCGATTCCGGCGTTGCGGCCCTGAAAACTTCTGCTGAGCTCTCGCACGGTCCTGGGACTCGCTGTGTTCTTGCGGCATTGCCATGTGGGACGTGGAGCCTGGGGACTTCTGGAAGTTATGTGCAAGTGAAGGTGTAAGAGCATCTTTGTTCAGGCATGGCTGTAGTCTAGGACAAGCTTGGGGATGGCAAGGAAAAGTCTGATCATGGTCAAGAAACAAAACAGTTCTTCCACACTTCTCTGCTAAGGAGTGCTGAATGCACCTCCCAGGTGGGAAGAGGGTGGAGTTTTTTGCAAGATGTGGTGCTAGCTGTTCCTTCCTGCTCGCTGGGATTTACTAAAGATGCGGTGCTTGAGGTGGAGCGAAATTTGTGTTTGGTTCCCCTCTCAGCCTGAGGCACTGGAATTTCACCACTTGTGAGGTTTTCCAGCCTGCTAAGGGTTAGACTGTACGGGGCACTTCAAGCTCTTCTGAAGCGCTGATGCTGTTCGGAAGGGAATGAAAGACTTGCTGGGTTAGAGGGGGTGTGCAGGAGAGGCAGTGGCTGCAGCACAGCGGTTAAGAGGCTTTGTTGGGGAGTGGTGGTGGGAGAGCATCTAGCTTCTGGTCCCCGCTCCCACATAGGCAGGCGTGTGCGTGGAGTTAGACAGGTGCTTACTTTGTGGTTAGTGTTTTGGAGTGACCCAACTCCAGAACCTTCCAGGTGAGTGTTTATGTCAGGGAGTAGACATCTTACCTGGAGATCTCTCCCTAGTGCCATCTTCTGCCTCCTCTTGGCAGGGTTTGTAGAATGGGAGGGAAGGCGTTTGTTTCATACTTGTAATGGCAACCTGTGTAATTTATGGTGAATTTGGTGGAATAACAAGTAGTAGTAGATGTTCTGTGGAGGTGACATTTCAATGTCAGCAGAGGAGGGTAATTATGTACTTCTAAGTTATCATCATGCTTCTTGATGGGAAAAAGAACACTGTACTTTGGGTAAATGGAAGTAAAAATCATTGCAGTTGTCACTTGTGCCTGTGTGAACCTGGAGAAGAAGTGTAGTATCTGTGAGATTGTCTCAGAACATACGGATTTAGTTGCCCTTATGGCAGAGTTGTGAGTGTGTTTCAGCACTGAGGCAATTGAAAAGCAAATACAACACGACAGTCACTTTTGTTGTTGTCTTGTTACCCTACATGCTTGACATGAGAAAGTGAAGAACCGGACGTTTTCCTCTCCACTCCATCCCAGTGCTGCCACATGAATAATAGAATGACTTTTTTAATTTGGGAAAGTGTTGAGTTCTGTCTAATCCTGGAGCTGAAGTTCCAAATAATGTTTAACAGGAATTATGTAGAGCTTGGTTGGATTGTGTCCTTTGAAGAACTGCGTGTCTACCTGACACAGCCTATTTCCCTTTCTCCTTAACGTTACCTGATGTTATCATTTTGAATATAGCAACTGTGCAGAAAATCCAGTCCTTTGGAAATTCATCTCAAGTATCTGAGAAAATATTTCATTTGAGCCAGAGGCTCGAAATGATGAGATAAATCAGTGATGAGAACAAGTAAGAGCAAGAGTCTGAGGGAATTAGGTTATACAGAGTTTTGTGGTTATATACCTTGCTTTCAAGATCCTTAAAGTCAGGAAACATCCTATAAATGCTAGCGGCAAAAACTTGAAAGTCATGAATTTAGGAGGAGTTAAAAACCAAACTGAACCAAACCTAAACCCACTCCTCCTACCTCCCCACCCCCCCAACGATAAACAACAAAACCAAACGCCTCTTATTCCCAAGGTCTGAGCCAAGCTTGGTGCTGTAAGGAAATCCAAACCAAGAGAAACCCCTGTAGATGTATGAAGGTCCAGTGGGAACAGGACAGATTGGCAATGAAGATGGCATTACAGCATTCTTGGTACTTAAGGGTTCTGGAGCTTGAAATTGTGCTTTTTACTCCATCTGATGTTAGCAGTAGTGCTTTAAGAGCCCACTGACACACAAAATCAAGGCATTTGGGTTTTTTTGTTTTGTTTTTTTTTTTTTTCTATTAATGATGTCCATTTCTAAGTGGGGAAAAGAAAGACTTGAATATGATCCTGTTTTGCAGGACTGAAGCCATTTGGAATATTTTATTAGGAATAACCTGGTGTTGCTCTGTGTCAGAGACTGGCGCTAGCTTGCAGTTTAATCCTTCTTGGTCTTTCCCAGTGCCTGTGGAGTGTTGGTGTGTGGACTGCTGTGAAGAACTCCACCCAAGGTCCAAAAATTATTTTCAACTTACAGAGTCCCTACCCCTGACCCCTCAAAAAAAGTGAAGTATTCACCATAGTGGATAAATTCACAATTCATTGTTAAAATCAAATCCTGTTTTTATAGAGCTATTGTTCTTTGCCACTTCCCTCCTCAAAAAAAAAGTTTCTGCATTTGCAAGTTCCAGCAGGAAACCAAAATTGGGCATTTTCACTTAAGCATGGGATCAGCTGAAGTTTCATTTCCCCTGTAAATGCAGATGTGGCATTAAAAAGCCCTTGCCACAAAAATGATAGAGGTCTGGAAAATACGCTTCACTGAAAAAGTCAAGGGTCTCAACCTCTCTGGTTATCAAAGGCAAGCTGGTTTTAACTTGGGTTAAATTTATTGAATGACTGACCAAAATGCCATGGGCTGAGAAGGTGGAAAGTTGAAACTGTGGTTATTTTGCTTGTAAAGGTGACTTTGTTTTTAAGAAGAAAGAAAAGTATCGTTTTTTAGTACTTCTTTCAATACTGCTGATTCTCAGTGAAATGATTTTGTTGCAGAGCAAGAGGTTTCTGTATTTTTTTTTCCATGCCGTTAGGCAAAAATAATTGAGACACAGTGCTTCTGCTTACTGGCCAGTTGAGTTGCTGTAAACCGTATCATTCCCAGGGCTCCGCAGAGCGCAGGACCTGTCAAAATAGCTGCCCTATCTGTTGTACCACAGTAGGAGACATCTCGGAGCCCAGTTCCCCTTTCTGCTGCCTGTGGTCTTGCTGGCTTCCACCCAGGGCACAGCCTGCTTTCACACCGCTTCCCTGTGCACGGGATGAGCTGAATCCATTCAGACTTGAGTCAATTTATTGGCCTCACGAAAACCTTCTAACCAAGAATAACATAGTGTCTGTGGTTGAGGGAGCGGGGCAGGAAGACTTCTTCATATGGAGGAGGAGGTTAAGTGTAGTATAAAACTCCACCATTAGTCCCACCGTCTGTGTCTTGCACCTGTGTTAAATTCTGTCCTTTAGCACTGGATTTACCGTTTCTTTCTGCTATTGAATGTTTGGTCTGGTTTGGTAAAATGTCCTTTTTTGAAAGTGTTGCCACAATGAATGGCAAGTGCCATTAAGTTGATATCCTGTCATGGAAGTAGATAGAACACACGGAGGGCTAATGGAGCTCTTGGGCTGATCCCGTGAGGTGTTGAGTTCCCCTTCCAAAGGAGCTGCCCAGGGCTCTTGTGTTCCCTCTGAGCAGCCTGGATGGAGAAATACCAAGGGCTTCAGGGCTGGGCCCTTAAAGAGTTAAATGGACAGAAGTAGTAATCGGTGAATATTTAGGTCATGGAGGACTGAGGCTGGAGAAAAATTGAACATTACGGACAGCTGGTGGGTTTTATGTTGGTAACAGAGAGACTGGAAGATATCTTCTGTCTAATACTAACACTGGATTTGGGGTTTCTAATTGCACTTTCTGTTGTGTTTGTGTTCTTTGTTGCATTTATTTTGGTTGGCAAGAGGTGAGGTGTGCAATGGGTCTCTAAATGGGCTTTCTAGAACCATTACTTTTGTCTTTCGTAGAATCACAGAATGATTTGGGCTGGAAGGGACCTTTAAAGTCCATCCAGTCCACACCCCCTGCAAGGAGCAGGGACATCTCCAACCAGATCAGGTTGCGCAGAGTCCTGTCCAACCTGGTCTTGAATGTTTCCAGGCATGGGGCATCCACCACCTCTCTGGGCAACCTCTGCCAGCGTTTCATTGGAGAGGCAGTAGATGTCCTACAGCCCTAGTCGGAGTTGACCTCATAATAGTAGTAGGTGTTTTGAAGAGTAAATATGAACGATTTGTCATCTTTTCTGAGGCAATGCTTACAAAATTCAAAGTCTTACTGGCTTTCCGCAGGGCTCTGACCCATAAACCACTTCTCAACGCTGTGGGTAGTCCCCGCTTTGAAAACTGTGGATGAGTGCATGGTACGTGTTGTAACTTTGTTCCAGTGAGCAGCCCCTGTGAAATCCATGGGATTACTCATGCATCTGACCATGGCCACATTCTGGCTTGACAAACTTTAGTTTAGCATCCTGGGTAAGGTCTGCGAGAGTCGGGTCTGCTCTGTTGTGTCCTTTCTCTGCTCTGGGCCAGAGGCACCCTAGAAGCTCGGTCTGACCGTGCTTGCCTGCGGCTGTACCTGTGTGACACAATTCTGCTCAGGGAGGCTTTCATCCAAGCACAGCCATGCTAATACAGCTGGAAAAGAAAAGAAGTTGGTTTAGCGTGGAGACTTAATAGTGTTGTGAGAAGGGCTGGGTGTCCGTGGTTTGGAGAAGAATCTACCAAATAAAGCTTACTGAAAGCGCTACGTTAATAGAACTTATTTTCTTATGTGGCTAGGCTCTGTATTTTTGTGGGAAAAGTAGGGTGGGAATGAGTAGGAGACAATGAAGTACATGCACATATGATTAGAAAGGTAACTTTAAAATGTCAAGGAAAGACAGGTAAACATTCCCATTAATGCGTTTTCTCCTGATTTCTTATATTTCCAGGGAAGTAGAATTACCTGCTTTTTTTAAACTTTAAGGTGAAATAGATAGCATACACTTCGCTGCATACAATGGAACCTTCATGTCTTCCTACTTTCACAGTGATTTTGTTCGGCAATGATTTTTAGCATGGGTAGATCAAGGCAGGGGCATTGCTGGCTGGATGAAATTGTGACATCTTTGCGACTGAGAAATAAAACATTCAGAAAATTCGGATGTAACTCTGTCTAGTGCTCTTGAAACAAAGAGCTTTGAGAGAATATCTGTAACCTGCATTTGAAAGCTTGCTCTTTTGCATGAGAATAAGTAATTTCTACCATACGTCTGTTCTGAGCTGCACTCTCCTGTGCCTGTCTGAGCAGGGGTATTCTGATGGCAACGTTTAACTGTTTTCTATTATTATTTTTTCAAAAGTAGACATAGAATCTGACAATCTGGCACCCTGAAGTATTCAGTTGACAGCTAAATTATCTCACTGCTACGTCCTTGTTTATTCCTGCGCTTGTCCCATGTTGGTGCCCAAAGTCCAGCAGTTTCGATGAATGTTCATTTTTGTGCTGAGGGGTGAGAGAAGACTAAGAGAATATTTCAAAGTAGGGAAAATCCTGCGGTTTTTTCTTCATCCTTATGTACTTGGAAACCGACTAAAGAGCTCTCTCAAATAATATGTGAATCTAGTTATTAAATGAACGTGAAATGGGTTTATTTCTAAGCCACTTAATTACATCTAGGGGGACATGCAAAGCTTTCAGGCTGCGTGTTTGCTGCCAGTTTGAAGCAAGCCCAGAGAGAAGGGATGAGCGCGGTGGGGTCAGGCAGTGGTGTGGCACGCTGGGTGGTTTGGGTCGGAGTGCTGGCAGGTGAATGATGTGGAAACTGCTCTCTTGACCTTAAAGAAAAAAATAATTGAAAAAGATCAGGAGAAAAGCATTTAAGAAAATGAAGCTATGCATGTCGAGAACTTTCTACAGGCGCATTTTCTTCTTGAAACAGCAATGTCCAGTGTTGGTTTACGTGTTGGCTCAGTTACTGAATGGAGCAAATAGACAAAAACCAGTATAATATGCTCTCTTCATTGATTTCGGCTTCATTTAAAAAAAAATTATTTTTAGTACGTTGTGTTGTCTCCATGGTGTTGCTTGTGGTTTTTTCTTCAGAATGACTGATTGAGAGCCTGCACTTAAAGTGGGTGATGTTTCCATCCTTACATAATTTGGATTGTGTCTATGGATCAAAAACCACAGTTCCATAGATGAAAATATAGTTGTGCTGCGCGAATTAAGAGTCATCCGGCTGAAAACAGTAGCAACTGCCCTCCTACCTTTGTTCTCATGATCTGACATGCCTGTATGGTGTGTTTGGAGCTCAACTGAGGAAAGGAGAGAAAAGGAAAGTGAAGACCAAGAACGCAAGTTTAACATGTCACCAGCTTATCAACGTGGTGTCAATGGCTTCAGCGGTGAGGGAAACAGAAGGCCTTACATCTACTGGTGAGAGAATAATTCCTCTGATGGTTATGGACAGATCCATTGCTACTTGTAAAGAAGGTCCCAATAATACTGTAAATCATAATTAGGGGAAAAAATAGAAGTGAATTCAATATGTGAAATGCAGCAGGTTTGACCATCAATTCTCTTTAATGTAGAGGAAGTTTGCCATCAAGAAAAGGGGTGTCTTAGACAGGACCTGCAGTAGCTGAAATGTTTTTGCACCAGCAGCGCTAGCTGGGAGTTATTGCTGCAGGCTGCAAGTTGCATGATTGCGTTAGCCCAACACGGGTTCCCTGCAGCCAGATCTGCCGAGTTTATGGGTTACAGTTTTGACAAGGCAAGTCAAATACAGGAAGAATTCAGATGTATCTTCTGGAGGGAGGAGTTAAAATACCTTTGCCACAGGTTTACTTGTAATAGTAATAATGAGAATTAGACTGACGTGAGCGAATGGACTAAGGAAAGCCACCTACGGATTCCAGATTTCATGGTTTCATTAAGCCCTGGACAACCCGACTCCCTTCGTAATGAGTTTTCCACCTCCACACTTACTGTTTCTCAACACAGCTATGCATAATGTAGGCAATTGGGCTTTTCCAATCAGTATTGTTGTTTCACGCGATGATAAAGTATTGCTTTCTTGATTATCCTTCACTGATCGTACCACTGTTGATACTTTCTTTGGTGGTATAGATTACGTTCCTTTCAAGCTTGATAATTACGTCGTCTTCAATGTGCAGTGAAATTTCAGCCATTGTCCACCCGTGTCTGCTGGTGAACAGCTGCGTTCTCCAGTACTCAAACTCGCTCCAATTCGTCTGTGAAGAATTGGATTTTGGATGTTAATTACCCAGACAAATCAGCAATTGGTTTCAAGCATTGTTAAGGACAAAGAGAAGAATAAATAGCTTCTGCAAAATACGGCATTGTGAGCGGTGCTGATACGATCTGCTATAATTTGTCTGTCTACCTTGGAAAGCTCTGTGCAGGAAGATGAGCTTAGCATTTTGAGATAATTACCCGGAGTGAATATGAATACTAGCCTATCTCTTCCTTGGTATTAAAAGACAAAAGAAAAATTTGTCCTGTGCTTTTGTAAAAATAAACAAACAAACCCAAGCTAATTAAAACTTGGCCCGAATCTCGCAGCGCTTCTCAAAAGTGTCCCTGGATTCAGTGTTTGTGTTCATGGTTTTGTGCTGGGCAGGAGGCGTTGGCAAGGTGGGACATCGGTGCTCGGAACTGTGCTGAAGCACGCTGTGCGTTGGAACCAGTTTGGGAGCTGGTTTATGGCAGATTGGGATTTGTTGTATATATATGTATGCACACGCAGTATTTAAGGTACTGTAACAACAGCAACAAATCCAGCACGCAGATTTATTCTGATTAGGAGAAGGAGGTGAATGCACATATAAACAGGTTTTTGACCTTATAAATGCCATGTCGTGCTGCTTCATAGCCGATGAATGCGCTCTCGCTGCAGACATATTTTCTGACGTAACAACAACTTCAGAAGTTCGTTCATCTAAGAAATGCATGTGAATGGTTGTGTGACACGTGCAAGGTCTTTAAAGCAATTGTTACCATTACCCTTTGTAGTTTAACAGCCATAGGTTAGGGCCTGAATTATTTAGGAATGCCTTTCTGCCAAGCCGCCTCGCTACCCGTGTTGTCTTGCTTAATCTGGTCTGCTCCTTTATCCAGGTACCTACACGTAAAGTGGATTTAGAAATAGCAAAGTGTTGATTCTCTTTTGATTGTGGTTCACTGCTGCTCCTGGGAGGATTCTTTTTGCTTAATGGGGCTTCTCTCTGTTAAGTTCTTAACAGAAATTCTTGTTTCTGTTGGAAAACAGAACATTTGAAAAACCTCGGAGAATGATTTCCATCCCTCCCTCCCAATTTTAACCTCTGAGTCAAGTGAGAAAAGAGGATTAAATGCAGCTTCTGCAGTTTGAGTTACAGAATCCTTTTGTGCCGTTAGACCTTGGATCTGTTTTCAGGTAGCCTGGAAATGTTAACTGAATTGAAGTAGTTAAGGGACCAGTACTGGCCTTAGATACGCTCCTTTTTGGGTTGTGTTTTCTTTTCCTTTTCTTTTCTTTTTCATTTGTCCTAAATCAAGGAATGCGCTGAACTAAAATAAGAATTTTAACCTTTTCAGAATCCAGGAGTGGAACTGTTTGCGATCAAATGATGGCAGAACAGTAAGTTACCATCTCTCAGCTCAGATCCTCAGCGGTTAACATGTGAGCTCTTAGCCTGCCCCAATTTTGAGATAAAATGTGTCAGTTTGAGGTTTCTTGTTCTCTCTGATCACACGGGCAATGATGGCAGGTCTTGCGAGGAGGCAGTAATTTGCTAAGCCGCCGTAACTGGGATGCCGAGTTATCCCCGGTTACACTGATGCTGAATCGCTCCCGCCTGGAGTCGCTGCCGGGGGGAAGGCACACAGTTGTTTTTCTTGGTGTTAGATGTTTACAGGCATTTCTTCCCATTGCTTGCTGACTTCTGGAGCACTTATTGCTGATACCCATCTTATGATGCAGTGTCAGGTGGAATATGGATTTGTACCTAATGAAAATGGAATGGAAAAATTATCTTTACCGCTCTATAGCTGGTACCACGCTGGGGTGACTGCATCTCTGTGAAAGGGCACCAAGTGCCACCCGCAGGCAAATTAAAACACTCATTTCTACAGCCGTCTTGCAAGGGAAAGTCAAGGCCGTCAAGGAGGGTTAAACAGGAGCAGAGTGTTTTGTGTTGTGGCTGGCTCTCACCTACTCGTGCTCCTCTGTTAGTCACAGGCCGACTTTCCTTCTCCTCCACTTGATACCTGTTAGCACTCGCAATTACTAACTGTTAATTAACGTCGTGGCTGTCACTGTCGTGTCTGAGTGTTTCCAGTGCATCCTCTGCCTGTGCCAGAGAGTTCCCAACTTTGTGGTCTGCTTCCTTCATCAAACAAGGAAAAATTAGACATGGGGGAAAAAACCTGACCTTCAGTTCAAGCTAGAATGAATTTCTAGACCTCTTCACTCCGAATTCTCCCCGCTGTTACTACTGACCTCAGATGACAGGGAGGACCACGCGGCTGAGCCCTTTCTCTGTGGATCCGTTGTTTGCTCCCCAGCACAGCCCAAGCGTTTTGTGTTGCACGGTGACTCAAACAAGGTAGGAATAAGCTTGCTCAGAAGGGCTCATGGAAATTCTGCTTGTAGGGCTTTGCTCCGTCCTAATACGCTTAAATTCCCGAGGGCAGGGCTTTCTAGTCTTTTATCTGTCTGTAAAATGTCACTGAACGTCTATGGCATGGCGTAAATAATAACGGTAATGATGGTCCTGCGATGTGGTGTGTTTCCCTGGGGAGAGCGGAGACTCCGGCCCCACTGTTCCCGGTCCCTGATGCCCAGGTGGTGCTGATGTTTCATAGACGTGTTCGCATGCGCTTCGAACACCAAAACTGCCTTTGCCACTTCGTATGCCGTCGTTATGAATCCAGCAACCTGCCTTTCAGGTGATTTTTTTTTTTTTAATGTTTAAAAAAGATAATTTTTTCAAATACTGAAGCTCAGTCATTTTAATTTAACATTATCATCTGTATTTCCAACAGATGGCTGAGTGGATTGCAATTTTATGCTGTTAAATGTAATTACCATTTAAGTTCTATGTTCAAAGAAACAAATATATTGTTATGGCTCTAGTTTTTTGTATTTGTAATCCTGAAAATGTTTTGAAATAAAAGATATCTTACAGTATAGAAGAATGAGGAACGCTGGTATATAATACAGTTCAGAATATGTGAGAAATTGAATTTTAATTGATAGGAAAAAGTTTTTATAGTTTTCATGACTAGAATGAATTATTTGATTTAACTGTAATCTAACCATTGTAATTCCATCGTCAAACGAGAACTGAAATATTTGGGAAACATCTCTGGTTGGGTCACTTTGGCAACTGCACGTACTTTGTGTATGCTGTGCGTTCTGGCATTGAAATATTATTTAATGTTTTAAATGGCATGTATAAAATTCTGAAATTTTTGTGGGGAGGAAGAAGTATCTGTTCAGTCCAAGAATGGTTTTCCTAGACACCTGGTTAGGAAAATATGTCTGTAGAAGTTGTGTTCTTGTATCTAGCCAGGCGGAGAGGGTCCACCGTGGTGAGAAAGAAGGAATCGACTCTGATCTTCGACTAGAAAATTGGAGAGATTAACTAGATATTTTTCTCTTTGTCTCTAGTTTTATTCTGGTGGTTTTATCAGCAACCATTCATCCTGCAGGGAATAAAATACAGGATTCTTCCTGATCATTACTGCAAATGGGCTTTTAAATTACAACCCACCTCTAAGCGATTATTTTACTTGATGGTTATGATTTTTCCTCTGCCACAGTCTGTAATAAGTCCTGACCAGAGTTTTTCCATTTGAGAGCACAGCTTCAACTAAGGGAACCTGGAGATGAAGGTTGGTCAGTCTGAGTTTGTTCCTGCGCCGTGTCTGCGGGACGGCCGAGGGGCTTAGGCAGGAGCGCAGAGGAGGGACCGGCGAGCGGCATGGCGTCATGGTGGCCCTGTCTGAGGGGGTAGCGGTGGGGGCAAGCTGGGCTGTGTACGCTGGCAGCGCCTTGGCTTAGCCTTTGAAATCGCCTGCGGCTGCAGTCTCCCTCTTTGGGCTTCCCCAAAGACAACTGTCACTCCCTGACGAGGGAGGTGGGAAGATGTGGCTAATGCGGACTTTGCATAAATTTGTGAATGCCACATTTTGATATAGGAGGCATGACACCTAAGCTCTGAGCATCTCTTGATTAGCCCCGGTTTATTTATGAGCAGGATATCATTGCTTAAGGCACCTTCTGAGCACTAACTTTGGTGACAATCATCGTGTATTTTGGGGGAGATTGCTCATCATGTACAAAAGCAGATGTCTAGGACAACCTTCCTTCCTGCCAAGGATGCAGAAAGTGTGCCAGGGAATTTGGAGATGTACTGGTATTACTATTTTATTGTTTGTTGATTGATGCTAACTCAGGTCCTCACTTTAGGTGTAAAGATACTGCTCTGATCATTCGTCTCCCTGTGGTGGGACTTCTGCAGCAGTTCAGGCTAGCTGAAGCCAAAAACTCAAACCAAACCAAAATTCATTTGTCCGTAAGCCATTCTAGGGAACCAATACAATTGTGATCATATAAATAGATCATGCTTTCACAGTCAATGACTATAAGAGCTCAGAATTATAAATTCATTACAGGAGTAATTCGTCATCTGAAATAATCTTGTAATGATATTTTTTTTACTGTTCTACAATGAAAATTCTTTGCATTTTTCTTAACAGCTTCTAAATTTCTGCAATCACTTTTATTTTTAAATCCCTCCATTATTTCCAGTCGTCCTTTCTCCTTAATAATGCAGCTTTACCAGCAAGCGTATGTTTTGTGTGTAGAATATTCTCCTTCCGTAAAAGGACAATATGGAATAACGATGCAGAAATTACATGGAAACAAGTAATTATTGAAACAGTGACTGCCATACGGTAAATGGTATTTTATGCATTATAAATTTAAACACAAATATTCAGATATGTCCTGTGCAAGTAACCTGGTTTGTAATTATCCCTGTTAGCTATACATTTATATTTGAAAATGCTAGTTGCCTGGTACATTTCAGGTAATGATAGAGCAAACGCTTTCTTAGATTATGTCAGGGTTGAAAGCTGTCACCTAAGCAAGGGAAAATTGCTGGCAGAGTTGTAATGCAATTTTGAGATGAAGCATGATATATTTTTTCTTTAGAATGAAGATTTAGCGGTCAGTCATGAGGATTTTATTGTTTGAAATTTGTAACTGTTGTCCCAAATAATCATCTAGGTGCTCACAAAATGTCCTTGTTTTCACAGCTCGTCCTTACTGATGTGATGAAAGTGCAATTATAGATAACGGGAGAGATGAAATGGTTCTACAGATACAATAAATTAACTGGAGTTTTGTTGGGAAAACTAATAATAGTTCCTTTGACTGCAGCTTTTTTCTGTAGCCTGTGTTACAGGCCTTTGAGCTGATGTTGCTCTCTTTGGAGCTTGCCAGGCTGGGAAAAAAAAATAAATAAAGGATGCTTTATGCTATCCTGCGTCCGCTCCGGGATCCAAAATACCGGAGCTGGTTCAGTGGTTTTCAGTCTCTTCCGATTTATTTATCTGTGTCTTGTTTCCACGGAACACCTTTCACCTTTCCAGGCTCTTTCTCTTCTCGCTTGGGTCCTTAGAGGCTGTGGAACAGGGAGTGAAGAAGCATCGATCTAGGCTTAGGAGGTGTTAGTGCAAGGGAAATAATGCTTTGCTCTCGGTTCCTCCATCGGCGAAGTGCAGAGTATGCCTGCGCATCCCCTCGGAGCTGAAGCGATGTGGAGTTCGACGTCGGGAGCATCCGGTGTTAGCACTTGTGGAATAACCCGGCAGGCCTGGCATCTGCTGCGTGAGTGTCTCTGCAGAGATGGTGGTAAGGATTGTGTTTTCCAGTTAGCTGAGAAACCAGTGCGGTGTAGCATGGACCTTTGGTTATCGCTGTAGGCTGCCCAAAGTCTCCAAAAAGTGATATATAAGCTCTCGGTCGCTGGACTGCTCTGAGGCTTCCACTGTGCTGGCTTTGCGGTAGCCACGTGGGATTGCTTTGTTAGAAGTACAGGCGTGAGGAAGTGGAATGGAACTAAGAAGGCTTTTGCTTTTAGCCTCTCTGTGCTGTGCAGGCTTGCGAAGGCTTCTCTGAACTGCAGTTACTGTTGTGGCCCAATGTGGTGCTCAGTCTCCCAACGTGCTGACCTGTTCGCTCCTCTCCAGTTCCTGCCCGTGTTCAACCTCATCAGACAGAAGTAGACTCTTTTCTTCTGACTCCCTTTCTCAATAAAGTGCTTATTTATTGAGAAAGAACAATGTAAATTATTCTTTCATTACATTTGTATTAAATAGGAAAAAATTTACTATTATAGATGTTGTACCATTATATGTGTGTCCATCCTTGAAGATAGTCAAACCAGGTCCTGAGCAACCTACTTTGAGTAGAGAGGTTGGATTGGATGATCTCCAGAAGCCTCTTCCAGCCTCAAGACTCTGCGGTGCGGTCATTTTCTGTAAAGGCAGTGAACTTCAAGGTGAGAGTTTCCAAGCAGCACTAAGAGCTGAAACACGTTCTCCTTTAATGATTCTTGTGAACTACTGGAAGTCCGTTCTTGTGAAATTGTTCTGTATTTGGCAGTGTGCAGCTCTGCTACCGAAGTAGTGTATCTGTGTAAAAATATTCATTATCCTTTTCAGTAATGAAGTTGAATTTTCTTAACTCTCACAGCATGGAGTGACAGCGCGTTGTGGTAACACAGAAGAGCTAGTCTTCTCCTGCAAAGCTCAGTTCTGTAGCAAAAAATCCGAGCTCAGTTCTACCTACTTTTATTTAGTATCTAAATAGACCTTTAAATGAGCAGAGGCTAATTACTGGTTTACTCAAACTAATAAAACAATTTAAGATTAAAAAAGAAAGCCAGTTGGTTGAGACGCTGTTGGAGATGCATTATGTTGTCGTTAAATCTTAAGCGAAGGATAATTTTTACGCCGTATTGGTTAAATGAGTTTCCTCATTGTAAGCTGTGCCATTAAGAAGATTCACAGGCACATCAACTGAGCAGTGTGAGAGCCTTGCATGGTGCTTTTGTCATTAGCAAAAAAAAATTAATAAGCTTCTAGTAGGAGGAGAAATGAAGCACATGAAGCCTTTTTTTATGACACAGTTTTAAATGAAGGCTGGAATCTTGCTTATAGGGACTCGCATCTGGCTATTTCTCACCTTTGTGTAGAATAGCCTTTGAAATCACTGGAAGGTGGGCATGCTTTTCTCTCTTTCTTTTTCTTTTTTTTTTTTTTTTTTTTTTTCTTCCTCCCTTCCCACCATATAAACAATTCTGGGAATGGCAGATCTGCTGTCTTCCTTGTTCTTGGGAGAGAATCCCCAAGACAGTGCATCACCCAGATGCAGGTAATCTGAAAGGAACAAATGGAAACGGCCTTGGCTGGGATAATTTGTTTGTGTCTAGCTGGTGTGAAATCTCTTTAGGTTTTTACAGTAATGGATTGCTCTCGTGTCACGATTCCTGTGTTAAAGCAGTACAGATGTGAAGTCCCAGGAGTGTTATTAGCTTGAAATATGTTCTTTGATTTGCATAATCAGTGTAATTATAAATCAGGACTCTTTCGTCATAATGAAAAACCTGTTACCTGTCAAGGGAAATGAAAAAAAAAAGCAAGCTCTGTGCTCGTCTAAGAGGAAAGTCTCAGGAACGCTGAATAACAGTTGCCTGCATCCCTTCGTCGGGGGTCCGGCCTGTGCATCTTCTCAAACAGGCCGTGTTGCAGGCATCTGCCATCTGTGAGGGCTCTGAGGCTGTCATATAGACAAAACGATAGCTTTAACTTAAGAAATCCATGCTGAAAGTTCATTTATCGTTGCAGCTATGTACTGCGCTTCGCCCTTGGTGGCCTTTCAGCTGGTATCTGAGGACTCCCACAGCTTTATGTGGGATGTTCCCTGCTGGGGGAGAAGCGGTGGTCCCTGGGTAAGCATCCCCGTGTTGTGGTAAGGAGAAATCTGGAGGCCAGAGCTAGACTGAGTTAATAACCAGAAAGAGATGGGATGAGAAGCCAGTTAGAGCTGTGAAGAGGGAGGGAAAGGTGCGTTGAAACACCGCCGCTCTGCTGCAGGACACCACAGAGGTGGCACGCGGGGCTCGGCCTCTGAGTCAGAGAAATGCCCCTTCTTCTTGTCGACTTGCTAGAACCAGAAGCGTGATGGCGAAATTATGATGAGAAGTGCTTGTCTATCAATAAGACTTCCTTATAGGGTGTTCTAGTCTGTTTCGAGTGCTTACCTTAAATTTTTTTCTCCAGGCGTATTTTCTGCCCAGTACTCTAGAATACCGCTGGTTTTTTTTTTTTTTTTGGTAATAAGAAATCAGGAATAAATTAGGAAGAAGGGAGCATTATCTTCCACCTTGAATGACTCTTTTTTACAAAACAGAAAACCAAAGCAAAACAAGATTTTATGAATTAATGAACTCTGGGTTTCATTATAATTGTAATGAAATATATGAATGAAAATCCAGTTCTCCCTTCCTCTTCTAAATTAGGCACCTGCAACAACTTAAGCTGGACTTCTGATACCTGGACCTTGCCTGCTGCAGGAATTACGCCTGAAATTTAGCACTGAAGTTAAACAAGTTGCTTTGCACTTCAGAACGCAAAAGTCAAGACATGTACGCATCAAAGAGAGGAGTCTGGCTGCTCTTCTCTTCTTGCAGCCATTCTGTTGTAGAGGAACGTCGGTTGACATCCCCGCTTGATGGCCATGTCTCCTGATGTGCGCTGGGAGCAGTGTTAGTGGCAGGGCTTTTGTCCCCTCCAGTGTCAGGCTGGCTGACATCTGCCCCAGGCTGCTTCTCCTTTGCTTTGTCACTCTTTATGCCTCGTTTGACCTGCTTTCCTTACAGATGGAAGAGCCTCGGGATGTTTTTTTTTCTTCTACCTTTGATCTTGGTGTCACAGAAGTGAAAGTTACTGTGCTTATTGTTTTAGCCTGGAGTAATTCAATTGTGCCATTTGGGGGGAAAAGTCAGCTAAATGCATCCTCCAGAAGAATGAGTTTTTCATAGCTTGTCTGTTTTACTTTGTTAAATCGTAAAATTTCGTAACTCTGCCTTCCAGTTATGGAGATTCGATGTTCAGTATCCTCCAACGTTTCCCATCTCTATGCCTGTATGAAAAGCTGAGTGTAAATTTTGAAAAAATTGTAGCTAAATTCAAAAATTGACTCTCCAACACTAGAGTGAGAGTGAGTGGTTTGTTTTTTTTTTAATTCCTGCGTCATTTGCATGAATGTCACTTGAGGCTTGAAATTTCATTGCCGAAGTTTGGGACCAGATCTGGTAAGATGCATCCAAATTCTGCGATGTGATAGAAATGTGGTTGCACTGAAAAGGATGCGTGAGAGTCAGCTGTGGAGATGAAGGCTAAGGGCAGGCTGATCTTCTCCAGAGGGGCACAAAATATAAGCAAAATAAGAAAAAACTACTTCATTACAGGTTTGTCGCAAAATAGCAAGAAAATACTTGAGAGTTACCACTTAGATAAGGCAGAGAAGCACACATTTTTGCTTTGGCATCGGTCAGGCCATTGACTATGTAGTTCGTTATCGTAGCCCAGATGGCAGCGTGATGGACACAGGAACAGAAATCAGAGCTAGAAACTAAAATATTTGAGTTTAACCACAAGAGAGAACACATGACTACTTTAAAAAAAGCCCCCAAACACAAAAAACTCCATCAGCCCCCACCCAAGCTCCAGCAGAGCTTAAATTAGATTCACTTAGAAGTTTATTAGGCAAGAGATAATTGCATGTGGAGTTTTCCACTCTTGGGACTTACATCCGTCTGGTGCTTGGATAACGGTGGTGCGCGGTTAGGAGCTGCTGCCCCATGGGCCTTCGTCCTCCGAATCAGACCGGGTGAGGCTGGCCGGTGTCCCTGGGGTGCCAGCCTGGAAGAGATGGGTGCCTTCCTGCAGAGAGCTTGCGGTACGGCCGTGACGTCTGGGGCTGACTCTTGTGACTGAAGGTAGGCTGGGGCTGTGCGTGTCCTCGCTGTCCGTGCGGATGTTGACAGAGGGCTCAGTTTGCTTTAAAAAGGCAACAGCTTTTTTTTTTTTTTTTTTTTTTTAATGTCACTAATAACCTCAGGAGACGAAGGCAAGCAAAAGAGTGCGATACCACATCCTGTTTCATACAGGAAAAGAAAATATTTTTGTTTGAGGGCTTTAATGTGCCTGTTGTTAGTCCTGATGGAGAATGTATTCTGTGGTGCTTAATTTTGGTTTCTTTCTCATTTTCCTTTTAAGTAAGCGTATTTTTATTCTGTGCTCAGTATGGATTTTCTGGTTGCTGCTTCCACTCCCTTGGAATCGCCGGGTTGGGAGCTGGTCCTTGCTCCCCGTCAGCTGCTGGTTTTTTTCCCTTTGCATAATTTTTGTCGAGAATTGGCCTGATAGCCTGCTCTAAAATAATAATGAAATAATAAATATAACTTTTTTTTTTCTAGGGAAAAGTGACCTTCCATACACTTAATGCTAGATTCTGCCTTTTTGTCCTGGAAAGTAGATTAAATTTCTCTGTTGGCGGCAAGCTGAGTTGATCCTGTGTTACACCTCAGCAGATATTGTCATTGCCACACTCGGTGGGAATGTGGAACATCTGAACGGTCTTTTAGGAAACCTTGCTTTGTGTTGCCTGTGGGTGGTGTGGTGGCCGGTTGTATTTGGAGCAACACAAAAAAACTAAACTGGAAGTGAGTGCCTGCTTGGTTTTTTGTCTTCTGTTTTTTTTTCCTTGCCCCAGAGTGAGGTTGTGTGTAAGGACTTTCTAGCAGCAGGATTTATAGGATATGCTTGTGTTTCTGCCTTTTCTTTACCTTGTCACATAATAAGTATAAAATTCTCGCAGGAATTTGGTTTGCGCACCTACGTTGAGTAGTGCTGTAACACAGAATTAGATGCAAAACTCCTCGTTTCTGTCACTCAGAGATCTGGCTGTTGTGCACTATATAAATGTATATAAATTATATACATATAAATACATATAAATGTAGAGCAAACACTTCAGAATCACTTTTATAGCCAATTTTTAGCAGCAGTTTGCCAGCTAACCCACGTCTAAGGGAGAAGCCCTGGTGACCAAGCTGCACCCGGCGATCCCGGGAGGTGAGAGCCCATGCTGACACCCACAGCCCTGCCTTCTGTCCTGAACTAGCAACACCAGCAGCGTTTCTTGCTGGACAAATGTGAGTCTGGGGTGTGAGGTTTTATAATTTACATGCAGGATAGAAAATGAGGACTGTGCTGTAGTACCCTCTCCGGGCAGCGTTGAGTGGGACAAGAGATGTTGTGAGGAAAGGGCTGATGTAGGTCTCTTGAAAAGCTAATTCTTTAAATGAAATTCATAATAAGAATAATTAATGTTCTGTAATGGTTTCTTCAAAGCAGTTGTGGAGTAATCACTGGCTGCGTGACCTAGTGTGAAACGTCCCAGAGGCAGAGGAGGGTTTTGAGTGGCGTTGCACAGGGTTAGGTGCTCTTCGGGGTGGAGCAACAAAAACAAGAGACATACAGAGACTGCACAGAAATGAGCGTGTAAAAACAGAGAAGCGCTACAAGTAGTTATAAACCAACAGTGAAATCTTAGAAATAGCCAGTGGTCAGACAAATATCCGTAATTTCAGTGAAAGCTGTGTGGCTGGCTCCGTTTGCGGCTCTCCAGCGTGAGCGTGCGGTAGGCTGTGCCTGGGGAGCTCACGGCGGGGAGCGATGCTCAGCGCAGCGGCAGGCCTTTGGGACTGGCTTTGAAACAGAAAAAGTCAGAGCTAAAAACTGTTTTTCTCAAGAATGTGTCTGTTGTGATTCACATGATGAGAGGCGTAAAGTGTGTACCCGTGCCGACAGAGCATAGCCTTGAATTATTTGGATTAGTGTGCAGGAACTTGCTTGAAAATAATCTGATGAGGTTAAAGGTGGGAAATCATGATGCAGCTTTATGGAAAATACTGTGACAGTGACGTTCAGCAGTGACGCTCAGGATACTAGAGAAAGGTATAGTAAAGGACACTTTCTCACCTAAGGCATTTAAAAGCAGTCAGAACAGGGCCAAAGTACACCAAATCCCAAAATCCCAAATCCTAGTGCTACAGGTCTGGGGAAGCTACTGGTTGTTCTTGCGCTTTATATGCACACATTTGTTTATTTTAACTATATGGCTCTTTCTGTAAAAACTCCTCTTGTTCTCTGGATGTGTTTCTGTGTTGTTGTAAGTGTGTTAAACTGAATTTACCAAATTTCTCGCAGCCCCCCTCAGACTAAACGGTTTGATGTGGTTTGCAGGCTTTGTGTTTTTCTGGTAAGGACACCAGCAGCCCTTCTGCCGCTCCCCAGGGATGGCGCTTGCCCTGAAATGCAGCGTTTCATTTGAAAATTTTACATTTTGTTTTTTCCTTTATTGTTTTTTTTTTTTTTTTTTTAGTAGGATTCTGATGGGAGAGCAGGAGAGGGAGAAGGAGCATTGAAAACCTTTAGGACTTCTGGTGGAAATCTTTTAAGCAGCTCCATCCCCTTGCCTGCTGAACTGCATTTGTTGTCACTTCTGCGGGATGTTTCGTAGCAAACTGAGTGCCTTTACCTTCAAAAAGCTCTTTAGACACCCCAGTCTGACTCTTCTGGGAAGACTACATGTGGTTGTACTGGAGCCCTTCATTTCCCAGAGAAGCTGTGAAGCCGTCTGACAGTTTGAGTGCTGAGAACTGCGATTTTTTTTGTTTTCGTGACGTGTCACTGCTGTTACTGACCGTTCTTGCGTTAATGTTGAACTGTATCTAAGCAGAAAGCTTTTTAAAGAGATGCAGCTTTCTCCTCTTGTCTGCTTCAGGCTTCTAAACCCTCCGCATCCGACGTATTGCATGAAACTTAAAACCAAAGAGGATTTTTCTGCAGACTCACAGCAATCTCCTGCCACTTCTGCTTAGTAAAGCTCCTCCGCTCGCCCTTGCCACGTTTGTGTTCTTTGAGTCACCTAACCACACTGGGGTAGGAAGTGGGATGGGGGAGGTCGGTTCCTGCGAGCATGGCATTTTAAGCCGTGAAACGAGAGCGGCAGCAGGAGCTGGTCTCCCTTATTTTCGGTTGCCTTGTAGCTTGAGAAAATAAGAAAAAATGTGGGGATCTCTGCTGGAACACAAGTAAGTTACATACATCTCTCTTGATATGGAATTGCAGTCCGGGCCGGATTCTCGCTTGCTTTCTGACAGAACGTTTCTTTGATTGTATCTGTCTCTGAAAGCTTATGGTGATCACTTTGCCGTCACTCTTTTTACTGAAGCTGACGTTTTGGAATGCCGGAAAAATAGATGTCGTGTGAAATGACCCTTGCCAGTGTCATAGATCTGGCCCCAACACATGCCCCCCTGCTCGGGGGTCCTGTGGGCCGTGGGCGGGAGGAGGAGGGGAGTTTTTAAGTGGCTCTGAGGAAAGTGCTGGAGTTGATGAAGCAGCATAAGAGGGAAAAGAAGGGTGTGTGCCTGGAGGCAGGGAAGGGCTTTGCTCCCTCCTGCTCGGTGGGAGAGGGTCGGGAGCTGGTCTAGCACAGGGCAACATGTGAAGCTGGGGAGGTGAGGAGGAACACAGGCTCTGGAGCTGCCGGTCGTGGGCCGCGCTGAGGATGGTGCTGGGTGCTTTGTCGCCAACGGTAACAAGCGGGATAATGCTGTGCCATTACTAGAGCTGACAGTGAGATGAATTTCATTGCAGTAGGGCTGTCGACGCTGGGTTTTCCTGCAGTGTAGTGAGTGCTGTCGTTTCTCTAAAGCCATCCTTACCCAGCGGTGTCTGTAACACAGCCTGAGCATGAAGGACACTCGCCAGATTCCTGCTGACACAAGGAGGGCATAATCAGCACCTTTTGATTTGTGTCAGAGTTCCTCTTAGCAGGGTTGTCTTTTTTTTTTAATTCAGATACATAAATTAGCTCTGCCCTTGAAACCCTTTGCTTTCTAGGTTTCTGCCTTAAGAGCAGCCTCTCCGCCTTGAAAGGCTTTTGCTAGAGATGAAGAGAGAGAGAACGTCGCTGTCCGTGGCAGCGTTAGGGAATGCCCACGTGGATGTTCCAGTTGAAAATACAGGGATGCTTGAACTGGGCATAATCAAACCTGTTAGCGGAGGTTAGAGGTGCATGGAGCCTGCTCAGCTTGTAGCCAAACTTTGGGAAGAGCTACATTCCTGAAGTTCAGCGGCTTGTGTTTAACTGCTCTCTTTACTGCTACGCTCAGTGGAGCACCCAAAATCCTTATCTTTTATCTTTATTTAATAGAAAACTATATCATAGCCTTCAAGTCTGTCACAGAGTCTAAGAGAAATTTTTCAAAAATATGGGCTCTCTTCTAGGTGCAGGCAGCTTAGTGAGGATAAGGGGAGATAATTGAGAAATTTTTCTGTGTCGTGAAAATATTTCCCAGTGGCGTTGAATTAGAATCGTGGAATCACAGAGTGGTTTGGGTGGGAAGGGATCGTTAAAGCCCATCCAGTCCAACCCCCTGCAAGGAGCAGGAACGTCTCCAACCACATCAGGTTGCTCAGAGCCCCGGCCAACCTGGCCTGGAATGTTTCCAGGGATGGGGCATCCACCACCTCTCTGGGCAACCTGGGACAGTGCTCCACCACCCTCAGTGTAAAACATTTCTTCCTGATGTCCAGTCTGAATTTGCCTCTCTCTATTTTAAAACCATTACCCCTTGTCCTATCACAGCAGGTCCTGCGGAAGAGTTTCTCCCCATCTTTTTTCTAAGCCCCCTTTAGGTACTGGAGGGCCCCTAGAAGGTCTCCCCAGAGCCCCCTCCACTGCGAGGGAAGCAGTACTGCAGGTGGGGTCTCACCAGAGCGGAGCAGGGGGCAAAATCCCCTCCCTCGACCTGCTGGGCACGCTGCAGGGGATGCAGCCCATCATTACATCAGAATTATGTCAGAAACACTGAAGTTATTTTTCCTTTTTAGTGAAAATATAAATGGTACATTATCTTAGGCATTTTCAGTTTTGTTTAAGTTTTACCTTTGTAGGAGCCTTAAGTACATACTACTTTGTTAATATGCTTTCCAGAGATAATTTTTTGCATTGTAATATTTGTCCTTTTCTGGTTGGATTGGTTTTGAGCAGAGAAATTTTAAGCAGTGTTGTTCATGTGAGCAGAATTACGAACAAGCCCTGAAGTACTTGAGCTGAAATACATTAGAGACACAAGGACTGCGCATAGCAAAGCTGAGTTTTGCAGCAGAGTTTTAACGTTTGGTAGTGCACGCTGAGGTTTGTAGAGCACTGCCTGTTGTGCGTGCCTGGAGGGTGCTGGTGTGCTCTGTGTCCAGACAGGCTGTGACTTTCTGCCCGGAACTCTCACAGTTCAGGTGTGAAGGATCAGGTGTGAAGTCAGCGTCAGCCAGGCTCCCTAGGAATAACAGTTTATTAGTAGTAGCCTTTTATAAGGTTTGGACAAAAGTAACCATTTTTTTGTTGTTGTTGATTTACACATACCAGTACACTTCCCAAGTGCTTCCATGGCGGTTACAGCTAATCCATACTGCATCCAGTTCTGGAGCCCCCGCCATAGGAAGGACATGGACCAGTTGGAGCGAGTCCAGAGGAGGCCAGGCAGATGATCAGGGGGCTGGAGCACCTCTCCTATGAGGACAGGCTGGGAGAGATGGGGCTGTTCAGCCTGGAGAAGAGGAGGCTCCAGGGAGATCTTAGAGCAGCCTTCCAGCGCCTGAAGGGGGCTGCAGGAAGGATGGGGAGAAGCTCTTCAGTAGGCCCTGTTGTGACAGTACAAGGGGTAATGGTCTCAAAATAGAGGGAGGTAGATTCAGACGGGATATAAGGAAGACCTTTTTTATGCTGAGGGTGGTGGAGCACTGTCCCAGGTTGTCCAGAGAGGTGGTGGATGCCCCATCCCTGGAAACATTCCAGGCCAGGTTGGCTGGGGCTCTGAGCAACCTGATGTGGTTGGAGATGTTCCTGCTCCTTGCAGGGGGGGTTGGACTGGATGACCCTTGAGGGTACCTTCCAACTCTAACCATTCTATGATTCTAATCCGGTCTAGGGAGGGTTTACACAATCCAACTCTGGACTGGAGAGCAAAGAGGAGGCGATGTCTGTGTTGGGTCCTGCAGGTCTGGGGGATGTGGGAGAGCAGGCGATGAGGGAATCATCACCTGCTCCTGCTCTGGAAGAATCTGTCAGAAGCATGGACATCTTGAAGGTGGGTACCTGGGCTATGCGTGGATCTCATTCATGTTGTCCCTCTCATTTTCCATGCCCAGGAGCACCCTGGAGCGTGCTCAGCAGACAGTGGGGTTAACTTTCAGAGAATTCCATGTGAAATAATCCAGTAAATCTTGTTTTCGCAGATCATTTTATAGCACTTGAAAAAATATGTAAGGAAAGTGGTTTTTTGTCTTGTGTGCAAAAAGCAGCCCTTAGGGGCCACATCAGAGATGAATAGGGAGAACCGTCTTGGCTTAAATGAAATAAAAAAGAATGAAAGCCACTTCTGTGGTTTCACCCATGCGTATGTTTCTTGATTTAGGGCCAGCGCTACGTTTGGAGTTTAAAGCACTTGTGGCCTTCCAAGTTCCCCTCCTTTCCAACAGCTTACCCGTTTCATTTTCTGCTCTGTGCCCGTTTGCTCTTTGGATGTACTGTCGATAAACACGTGGGTTGATTGCGGGCAGTAGATGAACAATGATGTATTTTCAGCAGCAACCTGTATGTGCAATATAGAAGATGCTATAAAATACTGTGTTTTTAGAGGACGATGGATATGTTTTTTTAAATATTAGGTCTTGTTTAATGGGAAGTGGCTGTGAGCACAAGTCCTAGAGCATTTGGAGCCAAGGTCAGAGCTTGTTTGGGGCAAGGTGGACGTGGTTGTTGAGTAATTACCAGTAGAGGATCTTGTGCCTTGATTGTTTGACAGGATTATGCAGTATAAGAGAAAAACTTGGATGTGGATTTATAAAATAAGGATCAAAACACTCTACTTCTCAGTAACATAAGTAGGTCATAAGAGCTTTTAGCCTAGACGTAGAAGAGGTGTCTGGTGGTGCCATGCACTTGAAAGCAAGCAAATAACCACGAGCTCTTATTTTTATCAGTAAGAAAGAAAGGTGGCCAGACCTGCTTTTGCAATGATGAATCTCAATAGGAAAGAAAAAGGAATTGGGCTTTAGTTCCTTTTGAAACTTTACAAAATGCTCCCAACAAGACAGTTTCTTTTGATGGCAGTGGTTGAAGTGGTTGAAGAGGAACTGGGAATGCTCAGGTCAGTGGGTCCCAGCTGAGGATCCCGGGGGTGCAGTACCCAAGGACAGGAGGAGCTGTGGCTCTCCCCCTTCAGCCGCCGCGGGGGACTGGTCGCTTCCAGCATCTGACGGGGGCTTCAGGGCTCGCTAGAGATGAGGCCAGTGCCGTGCTTCTATGATCAAATGGGATAGCACGCTTAGAGGTGTCTTCTGATCTTGTCTGGAGCTGGCTTATGTGCAAAGTTGAATCATGAAAATAATTTTTAGGAGAATACAGCATTGCTGGGTTGCCTTCCAGTCGTGGGCACTGGTGAATCCCTGCTGAAGCACTGAGCTGAGAAAGCTGTGGTTTCAAAATAGAGGGAGGTAGATTCAGATTAGATAGTAGGAAAAAATTTTTTACACTGAGGGTGGTGGAGCACTGGCTCAGGTTGCCCAGAGAGGCGGTGGATGCCCCATCCCTGGAAACATTCCAGGCCAGGTTGGCCGGGGCTCTGAGCAACCTGATGTGGTTGGAGATGTCCCTGCTCCTTGCAGGGGGTTGGGCTGGACGGGCTTTACAGGTCCCTTCCCACCCAAAGCCTTCTGTGATTCTAAGATTCTATTCTTGTTTTCTTGAATTAGAGCTGTTCCCTTGTGCACTATTTTAATTCCATGCTGTGTCAGCTACTGTTAATAAGGAAGACGTCTCAGTCCTTTTCCTAAAAAGCTGGCGTGTCGTGGCACTGCTCTTGCTACCCAGAGCCGAGGCATCTGCGTAAGCTCTTTCTGTGATGATGTGTTTGCAATAATCTATTAATCTGCTCTAATAATCTACTCTACTTTCACTGCGTTTTCCTGATAAGTGAAATTATATTTGAATAAAACCCAGTACTTATTAGTTCCCGGTTTCAGCTGGAAGGCTGTTTTAATAGCTGGTCTCAGATCTGCTGAAAAGCAGATTTTGTGGTGGAAATGCAAATGAAGCTTCAACAGCAACGACTGGCTGGCATACCGGGGAATTCAGGGTTTGTATGTTTGGGTGGCGGAGATCAGTAAATAAATTTGTGCCATCTAAATCTATTTTTGTCTGCAAAATCGACTTCAATATTTTATGAATTAAAAAAAAAATATATCTGTGAAAGTTTCTACATTTTGAGGGCAGCTCTCTGCTAATCTTCCCGAGCAGTCTGTACGGCTCAGATTTCAAAGTCTTTATTCAAAAGGTCGCATCCTGATTTAATACCATTAGTATAAACCCAGGATAATTCAGTTGATGTGGATGGAGGTGCTTGTCATTTCAGTTTTTTGATCTTAATATAAATCGGGCCAAGAGTAGGTTGCATTTGTGAAGCTAATGCCGTGTTCTCGAACACGTCGCAGGACGGCAAGGATTGATTTTTCGCATTTAGATGAACCCTTTCTACAGGATGCAGGTCACCTCTTGCTCCAGCAAGATGCTGGTAATTTCAGCTAGTCCACTTTAAAACAGGAATATGGAAAGAATGCTTGTCATGTTTTCTTTGCCTTCTTTTTTTTTTTTTTTTATGGATTAACGTTCAAATTTCTACATTTGATACGTTTTCCACTTCTCAGTGCTGTTGTATATATTCATGTGCTCATATGCAGCAATTTTAAGCCACAGTCCTTTTTAAACTTTTTTTTTACCTTCTTGTGACACCTTAGTAAAGCTGGCGTGTGGATTTCACGTAGCTGTAGGCTTGCCACAAGTCCAAAAAAACCCCCAAAATCCACTATGTGAAAGTGAATATATGGGTTTATCTCCTCAGTGCCCACAGAAATGAATCAAGAATGTTAAATTAAAAGACAAACAAACATATTAATAACCTCTTTCTCTATTTTCCCACTGGGTTCTCTCTTAATGGCATCTTCTAGACCGGAGCCTTTTGAAGGAATGTTAATATTTTATGTAAGGAGGAATAATAAATAGCGGTAAAATGCAGTTTGAGTGATTAAATCTCCTGAAGGGATGGCTCTTGTACCATTGTGCCCACGTGGGACACATTTCTAATTCATCGTGACGTGGGTGTGTTTTACCGAATAACATGATCTTGTGTGCTGGGGCGCTTGTTTTTCTGTTTGGAGAAAGCCTTTTGAAATGGTTTTTATCTTTTGTAATTACTTTTTTATTTTGAGTGTCAAGAAGTAAGTAATTAATTAAAGATAGAATTGCCAAAATTCCATCTGTCTTACCAGTCACTAGTTTGACATCATCGTTAAGGCTGGATATATTGCTTGTAATAACATTTGAGTGAATGGCTCAGTCTGCTTCTGCCCTGCTCCCTTTCCTCAGGAACTGGGATGAGTGATACGCTTCTAGAACTAGCAGAAATTTTCTTCAGGATTAATAGAACAAAATAAATATTGACTTTTTTTTCCCCTCCTCCCTCAGGTTGCCCTTGTTCTCCTTTTCAAATCAAATGTCACATTGACTCAAATCCGGTGTTGGAAGCGTGTGGGGAACTGCAGCACATCAGCCCGGCGCAATGTATCCATCAAGCTGGAAGGAAGCCCAAAACCAAAGCTCCGCTGGCCAAAATGCATCCTCTGCAGAAACCCCAAGGCAAGTGGCTTTGTCCTTCTAGCAACTGTACCAGCTTCTATCACATGTGGAATGTAATATTTTAAAATGAATTGTTTTAATTTTAAGTCACAGCAAAGTAGTTATTTTTATGTTCTAAGGTTCAAGTACAGCTGGTAAGGTTTTATTATCTTCATTTTTTTCCCATGTTAGATAACCTTTTAGGAAAGCCTTCCAGAAGAAATTGATTCAGGCATAACAGATTGCTTAACTTGTCAATTGATATTTCCTGTGCTGTTGTTATATCTTGTGCAGCTGTGAAGTGTAAGTTTAATTTAGCAATACTGTTTTCATTCTTAATTAAATTTTTTTAAGTATTTAAGTAAGAATAGCTTATTGTTCAAACCTGGTCTGTTTTCCATTTATTGTGAGAACTATGCGTAGCAACAGGAAATGCCTAAAATGTAATGAATGTATTTTAAAAATGAGAAATAGAAGCTAAACTAGTCACACGCAAGCATAGTATGCGGGCTGTGGTAATTCCACAGGCCTGCCAGACTCATAGTCAAGTAGGTGGCAATCCCAAAGTACGGTCGAAGAGAAGCCAGGAAGAAGCATGTTCCAGCTGGTCTCCAGGCAGGTCTTACGGTCTTCCTGGGCTTTTCTTCCCTAAACCATCTGAATGCTGAAAAAAGACTGCAATAAATTTCTTGAAAGAGTATAAATTGTTTTCATATTTCTCCATCAGTGAAATGACATGTGGTCCTTTCTTTGTGATATCAATTTGCCAAGTGCCTCCACTGCCACCACCCGCTGCTTTGTAGAATCCATTAAAATATTGTACAAGATGAGTGCTTGCCTGAAGGTCATGGGGGATGCAGAAAGCATGTAGTTTGACAGGCATTTGGAACAAAGAAGCTGAACCTGAAGAAGATACTAAGTTCATAGACCAAAATTTTTTTAAGAAGCATATCTGTGAGAAAGATGGTGGTGGTTATCACATGAGAAAAAGAAAAGATATTTTGGTCATCATGAGGGTTTGTTGTACAAACTGAAACTCTGCACCACCACCCCCTCCTGACTCAAATGCCTGGTGAAAGCAGTTTTGATACGCATTCAGCCTTAAGCAACTCAAAAGAAAGCACCGTATTTTCTGATTCTGGAAGTAGGCCTTAACTGTTCAGTTAGCATACTCGTTCATGCTTGGAACATCTCACGAGGTCTGGGTATTTATGGAACTTTCACCTTGAGGTCTTGGTTGTCCAGGTTTAATTAGTGAGAGTCCCGTGACTGTTGTTAATAGTCATATGTATAATCAATATATATAATAATATAAAGGAATAGCAGAAGTTCCTGTTCAGTAAGAACTGGAATTCATTCAGCTGCTGTAGATCCTTTGCTGTTGTGCTGATTGTGCTGATTTCCAATTACTGAGGACATTGCCTGTTTTTCTATGTGAGTATTTCACAAAAGTTGGACGGAGCCTACTTAGCATGGTTCAAATCATGCTTAAAAGTTACCCAAGTAGGTTAGTATGAGTTAGTATTAGTACTACTAATACTAATTAATGTTGGTATTTCCATCACTGAGAGAGGTGCTGCTTCTTTCTGCTGCTCACACACATCCAAACGACCTCTCCCTTTACGACCATAAGCTTAGAACTAAAGAAGTCAGTGTATCTTACTGGCTGGTTAATGCTCTGAAAAGGATGGAAATTAGTAATGAGGTGAAAGAAACCCTCAAAGGTAAAATGCTTTCTTGACTAGTTACTCTTGCTAATAGTTTCTTTGACAGAACTCAATTTGTTGGGCTTCTTGATGTCACTGTAAAAGTAGCCAAAGAAGAAACAGGAGTCCCAATGACAATTCCCGTGAGAGACTGTTGCGTAGTACCCAGTACTCGAAAATCAGACCACCTGATGTTGTCTCAGACTGAGTTAGGTTAGCCAAAGCTACAAATCAGCCTTGTAAGTCTTGGTCATGGATGTGCCAGTCGTCTTCCTGAAAGACACTTCATTGTAATAAATTTTAAAATAATGTTTTTATTATTTCACTTAACATCTTTATAATAAAACTACTTTTTAAAAGTATCTGCAATTAAGTTATGTATGACAGTAGAGAACAGTATGTATGATAGTCTGCAGGCAAGGGAAGATGGTACAATATTTTTTTCTCTTCACATTTGCTGACTTTGTAAATTTGAAATGGCTTTTCTCCCTTAAATCATTGATTTCCTCTTACTGCATGGCTCCTATACCCAGTAAAGAAAGGAAAGAACTTCATGCCTTTCCAGGAAAATGAAATTTTCAAAATAACTTTTAAAAAAAGTTAGTTTTATTGAATTGACTGTATTGAAGTTGATATTTTTCCTCTAAACCACCCTTGCTTCCTCCTGGTGTCTGTGTCCAAAACCAGTAGTTGTGACAGCGTGGTGCATTTCTTTGCAGCAGACATAAATCTTTCCTCAGTTTTTTTGTTGGTATTTTTATGCAAGAACCTTTCTTCCCAGGGCTTTCTCCTTAGAGCTCCATGGGTGCCTCATTAAGGCCTGTTTCTGGTTGATTTGTTGGGTGGAGCGTGCTGGCATCACCACCTGAGACTCTAAGAGCATCTCTCTGCCCCCACCCAAGGTTGTGCTGTTGGGTCATTTATTCTTTTTTTGAGTGTGTTCACTTCCCGGGGGATAACCCTTCATAACCTGCCTCATCATGTCTATTTTGTTAGGTCTCTTCTTGTCAAGGGACCTTAACTGAAGTAAGTAAATCTGCAAATGTGGCTCACACCACTTGAATTTCTCTTTATGAGGTCCTCCCAGCTTTCCCAGCAAGTCAGGCAGACGTGCTGCCACTGGGATGACTGGTAGGAATGCCTTCATCGAGTTGTTAATAAATGGATGTTGACTGTATTTCTGTACGGAGCCACTTGAGGGAGAGAAATTCGTGGGCTGGGGGACTGAAGTGGCGCAAAGGCTGAGCTGCTGGTTTTGGACTGAGGGAGAGGGGTCCTTACTCCCTGCTGTTTTACAGACCCAGGGCCAAGCCTGGGCTGTGCCTTCTCCCACATGTTCAACCTTGCCTTTCTCTTTTCTAATTCCGTCTCGCTGCTTCTCATTATTTCACTTGTTCCTTCTGCAACAAAGATTTTGTCTTGGTTTCTGCCTCCTCCAAATAGCCGTGGGCTGCTACTTAAAACCTTCAGGAGGAGGAGGACTGGGGCAGTACCATTCCAGAGCATGGCTTCAGCCTTCAGGCACCACCTGAAACATGCTCTGTTAATACTCATATCTCTTCCGAGCAGCTGGCTTGCTTCCTTTTTCCCACCAGTTTACCTGTCTGTGCACAGGACAGGCACTGGAAGCTGCATCCAAGGCTGTGACGCTTTGCAGCTGGGACGTGAAGTGAGAAAATAACAGCACTGGTTCCTGCTGTGTGGTCTCAGGTGATTCAGGTGGAGTCGTCTAGCAGGAAGGACATAAAATGTTTACGTGGACAGCAGTGACACCCAGTGCTGTCCGTGTAAATGCTTTGGCAATGAACTTGGGAGTGTTGTGGACCAGTCTGAAGCTATGAAGGGCCTGGCAGGGGATGTGGGGTAGGTTCTGACCTGTCTGCCTGCCGCATTCCACGCCTTCAGTAAAGAGCCTAGAGCTTGCCTTTTCTGGCTGGATGAGCCAGATGGCTGCGTGGATACTTTTTTTTCAGATTGTTCTGTTTTGTTTTTACAAGGAAAAGTGTGGCCAGGCATAGTGTGGTCATGCGGTGTGCAAGTGAAAACCTGGTGAATGAAGCATAGAGCTCCACCATCCCATTTATATGCAAGATGATTTTCTTTTCCTGCTTACCTGTTATTCCTGTGTAAGAGAAGTTTTGTGGTGGTGTTTTCAAAATTGAACTATAACACCTTTAAGACAGGAATTCCAGATGGTTTTGGAGACTGGGAAAATCAGTCCTTGTATAGAAAGTGTCCCATTAGAGCTCAGATCTTTAGGAGATTTGGTTTTAGTCTTTGGTGCTAAAATAAATACTCAGTAATGTAGGTAGTTTAAAACTCAGAGCTCAAAAACTCTTTACCGGTCCTTCATCACTGACCTCAGACAATGACCGCCCATAGCGGCGGCAGGGAGGACATCTGGTCTGATGTAGAGCTTAGAAGAGATGCAGAGCCTTCTGCAGGGTAGGGGCAACAGGAACTGGCTTTTTGGGTGTGTATGCCTCCGTTTAGCCTCTTCGAGAAAGGAACCTTGAAATTACATTCAGAACAGTTGCTGATTAAAGCTCTGTTACGATGTTAATCACATTATGCTGATGTGCCATATGGACCATTCAAAAATTGGAAATGCTTGAAATAAACTGTTTTTGAAAACGTTGTTTAATAAAACACATATTTAGAGTTTCCTCATTTAACGTGTTAACTCTTTGGATAGTTTAGACCAGAGGGGATTCTTGGCAGCACCACTCCAAGCAGCGTGCGCTTGAGGAGTAATTGCGCAGTTGGTTTGCCTGCCTTCCAGCATCAAGTCTGCCTGTGTCAGGTTGCTTTCACTGTACGAAACTCTAACAGCACGTGAACCTGTTGCCATGGGTTACTGCTTGCGTATTTCCAAAACCATTCACTCTGCAATCAATACAAAGGCAGAATAATTTTTTTTAAATTACATTACATTTAAATTACATTACATTTTTTAAAATACTGTGTAAAACATTGTGCCTTTGCCTCCTAGTGAACCCTTCAGCAGAATGTATACATTCTTACGACGTGTGTTTTATTTATATCGTATATATCTCAATGTAGAACCAAAAGAGGAAGGAAATTTATGAAGACTACACCACAGCAAAGATGGGGGAGGGAGAATGAAAGGAAGAAAAGCTATTATGTTCTGCCTGTGGCATTTGTGCCCAGGCAAACACAAGGCACTGAAATCCACGGTGGGATTCTTTTTTGGTGGTTTGTTTTGAGTTGTTGGTTTGTTTTTGTTTGTTGGGGTTTTTTTTCCTTTTTTCTCAGTGTAAGAGACTCAACAGAGTGCCCGAGTTGTGAAAAGTCATGGGAGGGGAAACTCGTTAGTGTGATTGAGATGGTGAGCACATTTGCAAAAACGAAGTGTGAGCTGTGCATCCTGTTTGGTAACAAGGAAGCGGTAAGGTTCTGTGAGCTGCTCGGTTCGTTAGCACGTCTGATACGGCTGGAGAAAGACAAAATAGAAGCCCATCATTTTTATTTTTGCGTACAGCAGTCTGCTTTGGTGTAAGAAATACTTTGGGACTGCACCTGTGCAATTTAGAAAGGCTGGTGAAAGAATGGATACTCTTCGTTCTGTATCGAGCGCTTGGATTTTATTCCCAGTTTAGGATAAAGAAGATGGAGATTTATCCTCCCATTTTTTCCCCTCTCTTTTATTAGTACCTCCTAAGCCTGTCCATCTCAAACCTGGGCAGGAAAGAATTCCTCCTGCACCTTCTCGGCCTCTGCCAGCTGATCCCAAGTCGTCGCGGAGCTTAGCGCCTGGAGAGGAAGAAATACTAATATCAGCAGGAGTCAACACGCTCATTGAGAAGTTTGAAAGTATTCGGTAAATATGGCTTTGCGAGATCGTCTCTAATCTCCCTGTTCTGCGTCTTTCACTTAGAATCTAACCATAAAAAAAGATTAATTGTAATTGTCCCATAGAAATTCCTCTTGGGATGTTTTCCACTGGACGTGCAAAACTTGGCTGACTACATGATGATTTATTTTTTTATTTTTTTATTTTTTAAACCATGTATTTCAAGAACTTTTAGTTTCTAACATACATTTGTTCTTAAGGAGCTTAAGACCTGCTGAACTGGGTAAGTGTTCTACCAGAAACAAGTAGCCCAGAGTCTGCTTTCAGTAAGTTAACTTGATGTTGGGATTGTTTGGTTGTTTTTTTTTGCATTATAGGAACTTGATTATTATGCTACAAAATAATTGAATTTTCTGTCTGAGATTCAGTAAGCGTCAGATGTGCTGTTAGGTGGCTTCTTGGAGGCAAGGGAGAGTTAAATCACAATATACTGTGAAACAATGTCATGTAGAGCAGCATTTCCTCTGAAACCTTATATAACAGAGACATTAAATAGGAAAAAAATAGGCATTTTGCTGTACAACCAGCTAGTTGTACAAACATGTGAAAATTCTCTCTGAAGACGAGATCTGCCTGATGGAGCTAAGTGATTTTTTTCATAAAGAGGGAGATGGAGACAGAGACATTGCACTGTGTGTCTTAGAGTGTATGATCACCTGGTGAATCTGGTATGGTTTCTTTTGAAAAAAAAAAAAAAATAGTGCCTTCTTGTGTTTAAAAAACATCCTCTCTCTGCCAGAAAATACCTTGCCCCAAAGGCTTTGTTCTGTTGAAGAGCACGAGTTCCTGTTTAAACGAACCCACAACCGAATGCTTCTTTTAAAAGATGATTCCTCCCTCCCAAAACTTTCAAACCTCTTCAAGGCTACGTGGGGAGAATTAAAGGTCTGATATTCTAGTGGTGCCATTTCAGTAAAACTTAAAACTGAGGGTGCTGTGTTTTTATCAGAAATTGTTGGGTGAATATTTATTACAGCAGTGTGCCTGCGCTTGCCTGCTAAGATTGTCGGGGGGTGCAAGAAATACAACTTGAATCAAATAGAAATGAGGTCCTCTCTCTTTTGGGGCTCTTTTGAAACCTCTGAGTGTTGATACCAATGACACTGGTGCTTGCTCTTCACCCACAGGCAACCTGTACATATTCTTCAAAGAAACCAGCTAAATTTAGCTCTGAAGATGGAACCTGGCCTGGACTCATCCAAACAACCGAGCTCATGTGACTGTGACGTGGTAGCTTCCAGCGGCTCTTCCACAAACGACAAAAGTGAACCGGATGAAAACGAGCCAGACGTACTGTGCGGCACGGCTCTATCGAACACAGACATAATGAAAATTAAAGAGCTAAGCATAGGCGATAACAAAAGCCATGACGACTGTACTGCTGTGACTGTGAGCAAAGAGCCCTCTGGAGAGCTTGGCAATAAAGACTCAACTGCAGAACTGAACGGTAACGGTAAAATTCCCAACAGAGACAGTGGCATCGACAGTCCTTGTAGCGTGGCGGGGGAAACTTTCCCTAGCGAAGAAGGCACAGAGCAAAAGAAGCCTAGCGTGGCTGGGAACCCAGGGGAGATGGAACCTGACAAAAAGGGCACCAAACCCTCCTCTGTGGAGCAGAAGAGAGACTCCACGCAGGACGAAGACAGTGACATTGATGAAGGAAGCAGCGAGGAACAAGAGACAGCAGAAGTGCCAAAGCTAGAGGATTTGGATGTAAACAAGGTAAGGTAGTTCCTTACTGTTCAGTGCTCTGACACCAGTTCCTGTCTCTGGCCAGAGATGCCTTGCATCACTTTCATACGTTGTTTGGGTTTTTTGTTTGTTTGTTTTTACATCAAAGGATCATGGCAGTCACTAGAATTTCCTGCTTGATGCACTCATAACTTGTTCCTGACCTAGGTAGTGTCTTTTAGAAAGGTTCCCAGTCTTGATTTAAAAGGTTTCGTATAAGAGAATCTATCGGAGACAGAGGTAAGTTGTTAAAATTTAAGTGCTTTTGTAGGTTAAGACTTGCACCTGATGTTTCTTGTTTGGATTTGTCTAGGTTCAGCTTCTAGTTGTTAGAGCACCTTGTTTTCAGGGGGGCTCCATGATATGCGGGGGGCTGATGGGATGGCGCATCTCGCAGGATCGGGGCCTTGGATGTGCCTGGTGGAAATCTCTTCTAACAGTAATTTTTTTTTTTTTCTAGTTAAATAAAGCCTGTGCTTCTATTGATGTGACTACTTTTGAGTGAAAAAAAAATTGTTTTGAGGGTGGTTATATCAAATTAGTCCTCAGGAAACTGTAGCTAGAAGAGATTTTCCTTTTACCCAGAGTAATGTAGTGCAGGCTGTTGTGTATTTGCTGCAGCTGTATAAGATTAAATAGATAGATTTTTTTTTTTTTAATTATTATCTGTTTATCAAGACAGTTATTTTTGGAAATAATGATGATAGAATGGGTTAGATTTTTTCCAGAAAAAGAAAACAGAAGATGCATTGAGCAAAATGTCTGCGAAATACTCCACTTTTTGTTTGGTGGAGTTTTTTGTTTGTATTTGGGGCTGGTTTGGGTTTTTTCTTTTTTTGTTTTTCCCCCTCAGCCATCATGGCAGTAAAGTTAATATCTTAGGTTTCTGTTTTTTAAAGAATACGATGAACACTAGCAACTGATGCATTGTAGCTAGTGAACTGCAGTGTTCACACCTCAGTTTGTGCAAATTGGGTGGTTCTGTCGAAGTCGCCAGCTATGTTTTGGTTTGTGTATGTCAAGAGCCTGTCCCTTGGGAAATGGGGCGGTTAATACTCATTCAGCAGCTTCTGTGTCACAGTGGCCAGTGGCTGTTGAAGAGTGATGAAAATGACGCAGGTCTGTGGCGTGCAAGAAGCTCTGTCTCTCAGAGCTGACAAGTACAGTTTCAGAGTGCAGCTAATGCTCTGTGGTGTCCCCTTTTTTCCCAAGAATAGAAGACAGCCTGATGAGGCAAACATACTGACAGGAAGGTATGAAAAAGCCCCAGGCTTTCTCTTTTGAGTGCATTGCTTTATGTTGACGTTTTTCCTGCTGCTTGATCCCAAGCTCAGCCTGGTGTGACTGGACTCACCTTCCACTCATGCCGTTCAGACGCTGCCGTTGTAGCCTGGGACTCTCCAGTACTCCATGGCTGTGCTGCTGCAAATTTGGTGAATGTCAAACACACCGGTGCTAGAGCAAGGTTAGGCAGAGGGAGGTGGAAAGGACCCAGCAGAGCAGGAAGCAGTGAGGGCTGCATGAACCAGGTCTGTTTGGCCAAACCCAACTTGCTTTCTGTAGATGGAGAGGATGTGATCTCGTTTGCCTCTCTGCCACTGCACAGTCCCACCTGGCAGCTGGTGTGGACTCAGGAGGAGGAACCCGTTGGCCTGTCCCACCTCCCTGAGAGCCAGAGAGGCCATCCTTGCCCTGGCACTACGTCCATCAAATGTGCCCCAAATCCAGGGCAATATGAGTCAGGGGATGCAGCAGGACTGCAGGGTCTGTACTGCCAAAGGAGACCTCTGCCCTTTATCTTGTGTGCAAGAATTTAATGGAGAGATCGGCAGGAGACTAGCATCTGTCTATTAGCCTCTGTTAACACAATGTCTAATGCATCTGTTGACATCTGGTGTCTCTTCAATACCCTGCAGGTGGAAGCTGGTTTACATCTCACATGGGCAGCATCACCATCGCAGCCCAAGGCTTCTTGCGCGCTGCTGCTGGTTTTCCCTCGTGTGTGTGTTTATACATATGTGCACACGCTGTGAAGTACTTCAGTTCCTTTATATTCGTAATATATATGGAAGTGCATGTGTGCAACCTCTGCTGTGAGGCCAGGCTGAGAGAGCTGGGGCTGTTCAGCCTGGAGAAGAGAAGGCTCTGGGGAGACCTGATAGCGGCCTTCCAGTACCTCAAAGGGGCTACAGGAGAGATGGGGAGAGACTGTTCAGCAGGGCCTGTTGTGACAGGATGAGGGGTCATGGTTTCAGAATAGAGGGAGGTAGATTCAGATGAGATATTAGGACAAAATTTTTTACACTGAGGGTGGTGGAGCACTGGCCCAAGTTGCCCAGAGAGGCGGTGGATGCCCCATCCCTGGAAACATTCCAGGCCAGGTTGGATGAGGCTCTGAGCAACCTGATCTGTTTGGAGATGTCCCTGCTCCTTGCAGGGGGGTTGGACTGGATGGGCCTTGAAAGGTCCCTTCCCACCGAAACCAGTCTGTGATTCTAAGATTGGTTATTAGTTGCAACATGCCAGCAAGAAAATAATGTATTTGTCCTGGTTCTGGCTAGGATAGAGTTAATATTTACCTGAGCTGGGTGGAGAACTGAAGCTGGTAGCCCCTATGGCTGGGATAGTTAACTAATTAGCTAACAGCTGGGGTTCATTTACCCAAATTAGCCAAAGGGCTATTCCATCCCATCTGACATCATGCTCAGTATATAAGTGAGGAGGGTGCTGAAGGGAGTCTCCCTGTTACTTGGAAGAAACTAGGTATGGAGACCTGTTGTAAGCTATTATACTGTATTTGTATTCCATCACTGTTTTGTTTTCTTCTGTCATTACTGGTAAATTTACTTTTTGTTCAATCTCAACCCACATGTTTGTTTTTTTTTTCCTCTGGTTTTCTTTTGTTTACCAAATATCCTCCTATTCTCTCAGAGAGTGGGGGGGGAGTGAGAGAGAGACTGCGTAGTCTGGTCCCCATTGGGGCTGAACTACGACAGTATTAAATAAAAAAATCTTTAATCTGGTAATTAAATTTACTGTTTGGACTAGGAATGCAGTATCAGACCAAATGTTGCAAGCGCAAGCAGAAGACTGTTTTATAAGACATGAGAGTTTTGATGGCTGTTTTTTAAGTCTTGTTCCATAGGTTAATTATCCACATAGTATGAAATAATGATGATAAAGCACCGTTACGAGGTCATACATCTCTGTAGCATGCTTGGTGATTTTTTAAAAAATGAGATCTCTAGAGGAAGATTTTTTGTTTGTTTGTTTTCTTGTGCTACTCTTTTTTCTGTAGTGCATTTATGTGAAGGCAGTTCAGTCAGCAGCAGCTGCTGGTGTGAGAACTGGGGAGATCCCAGCCCCTCCAGAAAGCTTTCTGTTGGGAGCCAGCATCTTTTCCTTGCTTCCACCTTCCTACCCCCTGTACCAGGCTTTGCAGCTGCAGGACGGAGGTACTCAGCCCTCTCGTTAAATGTGCACGTTTCCAGAAAGCTTTGTTATCGTTGGAGGGGGATGCATGAGAGTCCAGCTGCAGAATGATTTAATGATGGCTCAGTGACTCCTAGGATATCAAGTTAAGTGAAGCTCATGAATAAACATAAGTAGGAAAAAACAAAATCAAATTTGCTTTTTTCCTCTCTGATTTTCTACTTGATATACCTCTCCATCCACCACCCGGGCTTTCACGCATCCCGTGGCTAGTGAAGTAACGCTGCCTCGTACATGACTCGTATGGTTTTATTTAGTCTAGATTTCGTTCTGCCATGTGATGTGGCTTCCTTTGGGAGTCCGCAGCACAGTCTAACGGGTCTCACTATTAGCACACAATTATTGGAATATGGTTTAAAATCTCAGGAGGGACTTACTGGGATTTCCCGTTACCTTTTATCAAAATGAAAATGAACAAGGGCAGCTTATTAGTTTTGAGAGTGTCTCAGAAAATGTCAGGAGATCCAAGAACTGAGGCGCGTTAGTCTTGACGGATAAAAAAAAAAAAAAAAAAGAAATGACATAAAAGTGAGACTGAGGGGCTGTCGTGCACTGTAGTCACATACCCAAGGCTTTGCTGGCTGCCTGGGAGGAGCGGAGCGATGCTTCTGAGATGGCTAACACTTCTTCATCTCTTTTTGTTTAGATATTTTTCACTAAGAGTAATATGTGCATGTTAGTAATCACCAAAAAATGCATTTCTCCATCTGTCCTGCTTCCTGCTGGGTGAAATAGTAATAATGAGTTCCCACATGAGCCTCACAGTCACTGACACACACATCCATTCTGCCTGTACGTAGCTGGAATTTCACTTCAGATTTCATTGCACAGTTTGTGTTGGAAAACTTGGCCTGCAGTCCTTCAGGTCAGACCTTTGGGTAAGATTATCTCCATGTATATTCTGAAAAAAATTTGCATAGATCAGTGTTTTAGTCATATGCTGGTTAAGAAAGGTGAAGTATGTTCTCATCATCTTTTTTTTTTTTTTTTTTTTTTTTTTTTTTTTTTTTTTTTTTTTAAATACCCTAAGGAAAATGAGATCTCAATACAGCAAAGATGATGACCAAGCGTAGGATAACTTCTCCATATTGCTTTCAGCGTTTTTGATAGGAAGTTGTCTGTAATCTTTCTGGGACTTTCTGCATTCTTTGTAGGGGTGAGGGTGGGGGTTTTAAAGCGTAACCCTGTATGATTTTAACCGAAGCCATATCCCAGCAGCTTCCTTGCAAGATTTGCTGATTCTCTGTGACAGAGATGCTGACTGAATATGGCTGTGCACAACCAGTTGTGTGGCAGATGGATGCTGCAGGATGTGGCCCGGCTTTTCTCATCTCAAGCCTTTGGTTTTTACTTTGAATTTTCATTTCAAATTTGCTTTTTGTGTTAGCCAGGTCAGACTTTACATCCGTGAATCTGTGGCCCAGACGTGCTCATTTTGCACCCGGCCAGCTTGGTGAGTGGGTTCACTGGAAGGAGAGATGCAGTTGTGGCCACTTCATTGCATAAATCAGCTCAGAGTGTGCCATTCCCCGGTTTGTATCTGGGACTGGGGTATTTGAGGTGCAAATGTATTCCTACCACAGGTGTAAGTCTGACCTTTACAAGAAGCTGGTTCTGTTTGTTTTCAGGCTGGCGTTCCTTTTTTCTTTAAAAAGTTTTCTGGACAATTACAGCTGGAGATGAATTTCTGAACCTTCTGCAAAGAAGTGAAAGAGCATCGTACGACTGCTGCTTCGAGCAGCTGAGTGAGCTTCCTGTGTCGTGAAGTCAACACCTACCTCTTCCCTTTTCTCATCTTCCTTGTCGCTCTGCCAGCTGAACTGCGTTAACCAGACTGCAGTAGATGTACAGTTGCAGTGTGTGGCCGTGGAGGACAGTTGTAGCGTGGCGTGGCTGTGCCAAGCCGAGCCATCAGGCAGCAAGTGCACTGGGCAAAGCAGGGGTGAAATGTGTTTACAAGAATCCAACAGCCTAAAATCTGCGTAGGACGGAAGACTACAAGAGAGGTGGTGGATGCCCATCCCTGGAAACGTTCCAGGCCAGGTTGGCCGGGGCTCTGAGCAACCTGATCTGGTTGGAGATGTCCCTGCTCCTTGCAGGGGGGTTGGACTGGATGGGCTTTGAAGGTCCCTTCCAGCCCAAACCAGTCTGTGATTCTATGATTCTATTTTATATTTCTGTGTCATTTACGTGCCTTGTAAATGGTATATTGTTTTTCCATGGCTTCTTTAGTGAGTTTAAATACACTTCACAGGTGTGACTTAAAGATTTAAATAAGACTATTATGCAAGGAATATAATCCACATTTGAGTTTGCAGATTTGTTTTACTTTTCCTTTAGAAATATAGACCATGAAATATCTCGTTCTGGCTCAGGCTTTGTTAAAGCTGTCTTGCCGTGGCACAAAATAAGGTTAGAAGAATAAGACTGGCTCACATTTAGTTAATCTACTATTTAATTTAAAATGTTATGTCCACTGAAAGGCAGATATGTTGCAAATTAATCCCAAAACCATGCCTCTCTCTGCCACTAGCAGAGACAGCCACTGAAGATGGAGTCGCTCTTTAAAACTGAGCTCAAGCTGAGCGTCTGTTCAAGCCTTTGTTTGGTATTTAAGCAGATGTCAGCAAGTTTTTTGGAAATATAAACTGAGTTGCAGATGGTGAAGGTCAGGAGGTTAAAAAGTGCCTCCGCTATGTAAAGATTTACTTCTGAGAACAAATGTATTTTGTTGGAAATAATTATTTTTCAAATTTGAATTCATACAACTCAAAGGATGCTCTTGGCGGCTGGCACGCCGGCCTGATTACATCAGTGCCTTTCATTCAGGCGCTCTTCTGCGCCCAGCAAAACTGGCAAATAAATTCTTTCTCAGTGAGAGATCCTTGTAGTCACTGAAATTTGGATGGCCAGCAATGCATTTCATTATAAGCTGTTGTATTTGCTTGTAACAAGTTCAAAGCTTTGTTGTGCTGAGATTTTTATTTTTTTTTCCCCCCTAAATACTAAGATATGGTACATGAATGAATGGAGCAGGATATTGCGTAGTATGTTAGAATGGTTTAAAGGAGTATTTGAGTTTGCTTGAAATAATTTGAACAGTGGGGTGGGCAGAGCTTTTTTCACGGTGTGGCCCCGGTCTCTAGGTTTGTGCCCAGAAGGAAAGGGGATTGCTTTAAAGGAAGATTGATGCTGTTTCAAATCCAGAGAAGCTATTTGCCTTCTTTCGATTCATACTTACATCGTGGAACTGTGGGTACTTTGTGCTAAGTGGTGCCTCATTTCATGTAGGACAACTGTGGGTCTGGTTTGTTTGAATTCCTGGCTGGCTTTGAGACGACTTTGAGGCCTTGCAGTTGGATTGCAGTTTGCCTAAATGTGTGTGGGCAGGTATTTAGATTTTTCTCATCAACTTTGTTTAGAAACAAAACAAGATGTTGTTGAAGAAGCTTAAGGAGAAGGTTGAGTTGACATTTTCTAACAATCCAATGGTGGCCAGCAGGTTTATGTCTAGAAATGCCTGCCGCAAACGCTGGTGAGCGCGTGGAAACAGGCGTTTGGGATAGGAAGTGCTGCTGCTGGTGAGGGGCCCAGGTGCTTCCTGAACTGGGAGCAGCCTCGCGTGTTTAATAGAATTCAGCTGGACTTTTCCTCCACGGGTTTGTCCGGTCCTCTTGTGAATGTGCGTGAAGGCTTACAGTCTGCAGTAAGGTGTCGCTCGAGGAAGCGGCTCTCGGTCTTAAAGCAGCACCTCGGTAGTTTTATTTGATGCTCTTTAGTTTTTCCCGTGGAAGAAACAGTGAATAATTGCACCCAGTTGATGCGCAGTGTTCCATTCATCATTTATACATCTCTTACCTTTGTCACAACTGTCTTTTTTTTTTTCCCAGATCCAGCCCAGTAAAATTTCCCTACGTGTGAGCATCCTTGGTGCCCATTTGGGATGTTTGTATTCCCAAAGACAAACCAGCCAGCCCTCGGTTCTGGACTCTGGTTTTGGTTTGGTTATATGTAAGCATGGTGTTTAAAATCTAGACCCTTAAAAAGGTGTCCAGAGTTTGTCAGAAAGCTAAAGCCTGTATCCTAATAATCCAAGTATTTTTAAGCACTTAGCAAAAAGTCTGTGTAGCTTTTGGCTAAACTCTGAATAAAGTTGGTGCTTCATAATTGCATTTAAATTTTTAATTAGTGCTTTCTCATTTTATTTTTTTATGTGAGCTTAATGACAGACTTCACTGAGTGACTCGGGTTACATTGCTGAAAATTCTTTCCAGGGAATTGGCCAGTGTTTGGAGCTGCACAAAAATCTTAGAAATATGCCGTACAGTAATGCTGCGCTGGCCAGGGAGAGAGATCGGGGGCCAAACAGGTCTGGTTTCTAGTTTTCTTTTTAGTTGCAGGACTGAATCCAAAAAGGAGAACAGTTGTTTTACAGTCTAGTGCCTTAGTTACCAAACAGACTAGACATATTTCCAGATTTGGAGGATGTTTCTGGTTCTTTATATAACACCATAATGAACTGAAGTGATGTTCTGCCCAGCCATTGACTGCATTACCGATTGCTCTTTTAGCAAACAGCTTTAAAAATGTCTCCAGAGCAAACCGATCCTTTGATGGGGGACGCGGAGCAGATTCTGAAATGTGTTAACGTTCTTCGCTTTGGGCTTCTCTACTGGCACGGAATTTGAGAAAATGGAAAAAAGAACAGCTGGTGAAACTTGGGTTTGTAGGTGCGAATGGATTGTGTTATTTGTAACTTTTTTTTTCAGTGTACAGAGCCCCAAAAGCTATTCAACATCGCAAACGAGCTGCTCCATACGGAAGAAGCATATGTGAAAAGACTCCATCTGTTGGACCAGGTAATTCAATTTGGAATAAACCCTGCTTTTTTTTTTTTTTTTCCTGTGGACAGCAATGATGTCTCCAGTTCATGCCCTGACCTATAGCCCAGTAGCGTGAAAACGCTGCTTATGGGTGGGAGATGGAGTTTGCCTGTCGGGCTGCATGCCGTGGGTCCCAGAGGTGAGCTTTTGGCAAGGGGGTTCCCTCAGCTGGACCGCGAGGATCAGGATGTCAGAAAGAGCGATGGGAAAGCAGCAGCCCGAGATACAGACACAGTCAGCATTTGCTTCCTCCCTGAGCGTACGTGGAGAGGAAATCACGGGGACGCTGAAGGCACTGAGTAATGATGAAATCCGTGATTGCTCTGCAATGTGCAAGAGGTTTGAGTTTTACTAAAATCAGGCCACACAGGTCAGCCCTCTGCTCACAGCTAGTTATTTTTGTTATACCCGCTGTGTTTTGTAGTTGTTGTCCATCATGTTTGCACATGAGATAAAGTAAAACTGGTGTGATGAGTCTGAACTTTCTTCCACATAAACATTGAAGTTCAGGCATTTCTATAATTATCACAAAGAAAAAAAAAATTGAATGTGCAGGAAATAAGTGAAAATGAGGATGAGTCACGTTGCTAACCAAGTGCTTTTTAAAAATGAGGGGGAAAAAAAAAGAAAAGAAAATTGTCACCTTGCTAGAAAGCTTGTAAGAAGCTGCAACTTGCAGAGCCCTCTTCCCCCCAACTCTGTGGAAGACTCTACAGTGCTTGCTTTGAATGGGTAGAGACGATTTCAAGACCTTAGAAATCTAGAGAGTGTCTTTCCCTTTTGTTCAGTACAGTGTAGTTTTTCCAACAGAGAAACAAAATAATTACATGGTTTATTTTGCTTCACGCAAATAGGAGTAAGTGCTCTTCAGGGACTGGTTGTTCTTCGCAGCTTGCACTCCCAAATATGAGATGACTGATCTTCTTGGTAGTTTCAATCTTTTTTGACTTACCCCTCATTTTTCTAAATTTATCTCTATGGCCTGTAGTCATAAATCTGACTCTAATTAACAGTGAGCTTATGTTCTGTGAACCTCCTGAAAGACCCCAAGGACTGACTACCAGAAATCAAAAATTTTAGCTCTGTTCTAAGGCAGTTGGCTTTGTAATACTGCGATCTAAAGCCCGTGTGTCCAGGATTGCTTCTTGTAAATATATGTTGTCTCATGCAGGTTTTTTGCACTAAGTTGTCAGAAGCTGGTATTTCATCTGAAGTGATAACAGGCATCTTTTCAAATATTTCTTCCATCTATTGTTTCCACGGACAATTTCTTCTTCCAGAGCTCAAAACAAGAATTACACAAGAATGGTGGGTAACTGTCATTACAATTATTTTAAAAATATGTTTTCAAGAAACTGTCGCAACCATATGACCTAGTGTAATTCCAAAGTTTTTAATTGTTTAATGCAGTAGTTCACTTGTTACTTAATATATGACCTATGAAATTACAGTACTAGGAAGGAAGGGAATTGCTTATTTTGGCTCCACTGTGATGTGTTAGAAAAACATGGTGGCTTCTTGAAGAAGGAAAATGCATCATCACGTCACAGTCTGGACTTCACGTGCCATGTTGTTCATGAGAAACATCCATTTTATGTTTTCTTCAATTATTTTTGTTATGATTATATAACATTTAATTTAATGTTAAAATTAGCACTATAGCAGCAAACCAATGGAAAATCTGGACAAATAAGGTAAATTACTTCATATCTATAAATCTGCCTACGTCTGTTATGCAACCACTTCTGTTGTTGAGCACCACAGCATTGCACAGGTTTTTACCCCAGAATTTGTTTGCCTTCTGTTCTAGGAGGTAATAAATATTATTGGTCACACTGTAAATGTCCTTTCTTTAAGAAAATAGATGTCAGTTCGTTTTTGTTTTTTTTTTTTTTTCTCCCAATGAGTAGTAATGGTCAAATACCAATTAAAATTTGGCAGCTGTAATGAGTTGTAGATGATGTAGAAATGCAGCGCTAGGTAGGAAGGTTAATTGTAAGGCAGATCTAGGAGACTTGATTTGAGATGGCACACAGGCTGCAGAGAGTGTCCTGCAGCGGGAAGTGCAGATAGTGTAATGAAAGGGGAGGAAAATTGGAGAGTCTGGAAGCTGGAAGAGGGCAGAAGCCTGTTAAATGGCTGAAGGGGGTCTAATATGGTCAGACTGCAAGTCGTGAGTTCAGTGGGAGAGAAAAGCTGGGGAAGATGATTTTTAAAAGGTGAAAGTTTCCCACAAGATTTTCTCTGGGATGGCAGAGATACATAGATGTTGCTATCACAATGCGTAGTCAGTTTTAATCTGATCTTCACTTAAAAGTGATGGTGGAGCTAGAAATATCATCCTTTATACATCTAGATTAATGTTTAAGGTTTCATCTAGGGTACTGGATGGATTACTTTAAACTAAACTTAGCCTCAAATATCTCGATTGCATGTGTGTAAGCGCTTCTGCATGTGAGAGACAGCTGTGACAGCCTTACAGTTGTGTTTTCTCTTTGAAGACAGTATTGATTTCCAGAGAGGAGGCTCCAGGGAGACCTTATAGTGGTCTTCCAGTACCTAAAGGGGGCCTTCAGGAAGGATGGGGAGAGGCTGTTCAGTAGGGCCTGTTGTGACAGGACAAGGGGTAATAGTCTCAAAATAGAGGGAGGTTGATTCAGACTGGATATAAGGAAGACGTTTTTTATGCTGAGGGTGGTGGAGCACTGTCCCAGGTTGCCCAGAGAGGTGGTGGATGCCCCATCCCTGGAACCATTCCAGGCCAGGTTGGCCGGGGCTGTGAGCAACCTGATGTGGTTGGAGATGTCCCTGCTCCTTGCAGAGGGGTTGGACTGGATGGGCTTTGAATGTCCCTTCCAACCCAAACCGTTCTATGATTCCAGTACTTACCTGTCTCTTTCCCATAGGAATGTCAACCCACGGCTAGGAGATATCCTACAGAAACTTGCTCCTTTTCTGAAGATGTATGGAGAATATGTAAAGAACTTTGACAGGGCAATGGACATGGTGAACACGTGTATGCAGAGGTCCTCTCCGTTCAAAGATGTTGTTCAGAACATACAGGTATGTTGTTAATTGCCATAATACGTCTGGAAATCCTCATTTATTTGTATGATTTTTTTTTTTTTCCCCCCCAGTGCATGACACATAGTGTTTAGCTACAAGATAATACTGCTCTAACACTAAAAATACACAATTTTAGTGGTAGTCCTTTCTTCTCTTTTGCTGTGTGACACAGGTTTTTCACATAGGTAGCTTTTTCTCTGCTCACACATTTAAGAGGAGTATCAGAAGTCACAGAATGAAACTTTGCCATTGGCCTGGCAATTCTGACTGTGAACACGTCTATTTGCAAGCTCATTTTGATTTCTCTTCCTCATGACTAATTTTAATTGCTTTTTAATAAACTGTATTCGTTCTTGGGGTGGCTGTGTTTGAGTTTGGGCATGTCACAGGCAGCATCTGCTGTTGGTCTGATTTTTCTGAGGCTGACGAGTGGCACGCAGCTCTGCATGAGGATGCTTAGCATGGATTTTCATGTGTTTTCTCTTAATTGCACAAAAAGCTGCGTGAGGAGGGGGGAAGAGCTCTGCTTATGCTGGCGTATCCGTAAAACCTCTCTCTCCCACTCAGGCCCTGGGCCAGCTGAAGGGATGCAGCAGGCTCCAGCACGCTTGCAAGCATCCCTCCGCTGGTGCTGGGAAAGCAGATACCATCCCTTGGGAGGGGAGGGAGCGCAGCTGCCTGCCCTAAATGGGAGGATTGTGGCTGGGCCAGCTGTCAGGAATCAAGTAATCCCCCAGCAAGCTGGGAGAGGAGAGGCCCTGCACAGAGGGCCAGGCTGCCATGACTCAGACAGAAGCTTGGAGGAGCAGGAACTGGGGAAAGTCCTTTCCTGCTAGGCTCTCTCTCCACGTCGCCTTTTCTTAACCTTTTTCTGTCTGAACCCAGCCTGCTTGCACTGAGGTTCTGCACAGCAAGCGCTGTAAATTAAAAAGCACACAGGCATTTTCTCTTCAGTTTGTGCCGAGCCACTGACGTGGCTTTCTGAAGCGTGAATCGGTTTGTGACTGTTTTCCCTACAGCACAGGCATCTGCCCGCCCTAAAATTCACCTGTCTCTTCTCACCACCACGCTGCCAACACAAACGGGTTGTGCTAGCTGTCGCTCTGCCAAACTGGGCTGCAGCTGTCCGAGACCACGAGGATTTCTGCTGTTGTTTGAGAAAAACTTTGTCAGGCAGCATGAATGCAGGCAATGCGTAGAGGAGATGCAATTCTGAAGCCTGCTGATGATGGTATTTCACTGTAGGTTATTTTAGCAGCAGTATCACAGGAGCTTTTGCTTCTGTCAATGACCAGCGCTGCAGGAGGCAAAGATTTGACCCAGAAGACTCAGTCCACTCATCTGACCTATCCCCGTGCTATCAAAAGCCACAGTTACTTTTCAAAACACCCATTGAAGTCTGTTCTGATCCTGCAGTAACACACTGTCCACCGAAGCTGTTAATGGAACAGTTATACAGCTTAAGGCATTAACAATTACTAATTATGCTAAGCTGGGAAAAATATCACACAGTACTTACAAGTGAATGACTGTGACTTACCAAGGTTACTTTAGCTGACCTTGAACACAAACATACTTGCTTTTTGGTTCACATCCACCTACTGGGGTGAAAACTTGAAAGCTGGTGAGTTTATTGGGACTTTTCTTTTATCAGCTTTCTCCTTATGCCCTCACATAAGTACTTTTGATATCTATTTCTCTGTTTTGGTTGTCACATGATTTAAAGACAGAATAAACATTTATCCTTCCTCTAGTAAAGTCTTTTGAATTGCAGTGTAAACTCAGCAAACTTTTTAAAATTATATAGCATTAAACTTTTCCTATTTAGAGCAGTTCATTTTGTCACTGCTGACTTTTTAGAGAGTATACACTTGGCACGTTGAACACAACTGACGTGAGCCCTGAAGGGGCTTCCTGCTCTGCTTCCCTATTGCTGTTCAGTGTTAAGGTTCATCCTATTGCAGGAATAAAAAGACAATGGAGAGTAAGTGGATTTGGAAATATAAACCAAGTGCTAATATGCAGTAGCACAGTTCTGTGTCCCTTTTAGATTTTCCCAGAATCTCTGATCCTTTCCATCCTAGTTATGTTTCCTGGGAAACGTGGTGCTGTAAAACTCTGAGAGGTAATAAGTTCGCTTTGTCTCTTATAAACAGAAATACTGTTCACTCTGCTACACTGTAACAAGATATTTTTAAAAGCAAATCTACATCTTTGAATTTCTGGAAGGATAGCTAATATTTTTCTATCAGACATTCATCTTGCTATCTCCAGGCTTTGCTCTGAGAATCAGGCAAGTCACCTGGTCTCCTCTCCGAGTAACAAGCGATAGGATGAGAGGAAACAACCTCAGGTTTAGTCAGGGGAGGTTTAGATTGGATATTGGAAAAATTTCATTACCGGAAGAGTTGTCACGCACTGGAACAGGCTGCCTAGGGGGGTGGTGGAGTCACCATCCCTGGAGGTGTTTAAAAGATGTGCAGACGTGACACTTAGGGACGTGGTTTAGTGGTGGAGTTGGCAGTGTTTGGTTAATGGTTGGACTCGATCATCTTAGGGGTCTTTTCCAACCCAAATGATCTGTGATTCTATTCTATAGCTTGAGAAGTTGTTTTATGCTCCTCTAACTTATGTCAATGGTAATTTTTCATTGCTGTTTAACACCAAAGGCAAGAACAAAACCAAACCCTTCTGTACTTGTTTTCTCTCTGTTACAGAAACAGGAGGTGTGTGGAAACCTGACGTTACAGCATCACATGCTTGAACCAGTGCAAAGGATTCCTCGTTATGAGCTTCTCCTAAAGGACTATTTAAAGAAACTTCCAGAGGAGTCTCCAGACAGGAAAGATGCTGAAAGTACATGTAAACTCCTTTCTGTCTAATGAGCACAATAAAATCTTGCAGAGTTTTTTCTTCACATGTTCAGATACCTTCAACTGGGGCTTAGTAGAAATGGAGATTTGAATTAAGCAAATTATTGCCAAACAGCACAAGGGCATTTTGAATGCCCTTAGAGTGGAAAAGAAAAGGATTGATAGGTCAGTTCTAGGAATGAAGGGAACTTTGGCAAATAAACAATGATGAAGTGCTGAGGTTTGTAATGGCAGAACGTTTTTATTTAATCTGTTGTATGACCAAGGACAAATAGAGGAGGACATCCTTGCAATAGCCAGAGGAAGAAAATAAGAATGGTCTTAAACATATGTGCTTCCCTAGGAAAGCAGGTTAGACTCTCTCAACATGAAAGAACAGGAGAAATGGACTTCTGCTGGTTTCTAGGAGTTTGTGATCTTGACCAAAACAGGGTTCATGTTACTCTAAGCACACAAGCCCTGTTTTAGTAAAACACTCTTAAAAACGTGCTTGTGAAGAGTTAAGTGAAACGTAAGTTAACTTTTAGTAGGTTGATACCTAGAAGGTGATTTTTTTTTTTTGTCGCTATATGCTTTGGCTTGCCTAGTTTTAGGAGAGAAAGATTAAACATTCGGATGCACATGGAGCAGCTGAACATGCAGAAGTGATTGTGGCTATAACTGCTTATAAGCATTCCATTTACTTTGTGGAAGGCAAAAATACAGTCCTTGCTTTTGCAACAGCAACTTTGCAGGAAAAACAGTAATCAGGGAGGTGGAAAAAAACCCAAGGTGCTATTAACAGATATAATCTGGAGAGTGCGTAACTGTTGCTACCTTTATTGCAGAATCACTGGAGCTCATATCTACAGCAGCAAACCATTCGAACGCAGCCATCCGAAAGATGGTGAGTAGGAATTGTGAAGTGGAATTGTAATCTGACTGAAGCACTTGATTGAAGCAAAGGCCCCCCATTGCAATAGGCTCAGTAAAGCAGGCTGGGGAGAATTTTCAGATACAGTGAGTCAGACTCTAAACATCAGTTGGATATCAGAGTTCCCTTTGTCGTAACTGATCCTATTGCGGTTACCGTGGGTTGTTGGGCTTAGATTTCACTTTTCTTGTTCTTAAGGACCCAATGGATTGAAAAAGGAAGTCTTAATAAAACTCATTATTTGCTTTTCATTGACAAATGTTGAAAGTATTCCAGTGAGGTCCGTTCATAAGGTGTCCTTGCAGCTTTTCACACTATGTTTTTTCAGTCCTACAGGCCTTCACCACGCTGGAGGTTGTTTTGGTTTTGTTCTGACTCATTTAAAATGCACAGAGCGGGCATTTAGCAAGTGTCAGTAGCTTTGGTAAGCTACGCTTCTAAAGCTGAGCAGTCTGAGACCGTGGAGATTTTGATCGTTAGCCCGTGTTTTACATACAGACCAGCTAGTGCATTGTCATTAAAGTCAATGGACTTGATAGTTACAGATGTTATCCCTTTTGTGCACCCAAGTGCCTCAGCAGCTTGTATATCTAATAGATCTGAGATGCTACGTATCACACTTAACACTCACTGACCGCTTGTGGGTACGAGGTTTACGTCCCGGTCCGACCCTTCCCTCCTTCTCCCAGCTGGCGGGGACAGCATGAGCCCACGTTTCCTGTGGCTGCTATGGGGAAGTCACCAGCTGATGTCTGTTTATTTTCAGTATGTCTCAGTGAAAACCAGTTTTGAAACTATCTATTTCTATTTGAGTCTATCGTGTTCTCTTGGTGAGGATATATTTCACTGGAAATTTTTGTCGTTTGGAGTCTTGAGCAACTCCTTCACAATTAGCGACTATTTTGCTGGGGACTGTGTACAGCATCTCTACAGACAGCAGGAATATGAAGCTACCAGCCAGTTGCTTTCTGTGTCAGATGCTTTTTGTGTTAGTATGCAAAAAGCCTAGAAAAGGCTGCTATGATAATTTTGCACCCCCTGTTTGTTGCTGATAAGAACTTCAGGCCTCTAATCAGGGTTTCTTACTGCATTGAATTCTTCTGTAATGAATAGGTTTTGCTTGAGGGGAGACTCAAAGGAAAAATATCCAAGTAAGAATTTCAGGTTTGACCTCATGGTTTCCCGACTCACGTGTCCCAAATGAAGGTGCTGTGGGTGTGCTGGGGGAGTCGGGGAGCAGAGAGGTGCGAGGGCAGTGCTGTCCTGCACACATGCCTCTGCAGAGCCCCGTCGGATGACACCAACTGCTGTGCGAGGTCAGAGGCAATCCAAAAGAAAAGCAAGGGCTGTAGCTAAATCTCTAAAATTTAGTGGAGGTTTGAGTTAGTTGTTGGCTCCCTCCTCCTGTTGTGGTGTAGTAGAAGAAAATATATCAGACTTCCGAAGCTGACTTCTTCCAGAAGTGCAGGTGTCCCTCATGTTTTGGATCACAAGAATTAATTAGGACAGGAACTGGTGTGACGTATGTTTGTGATGAAACTTTTAAATTCAGATAGAGGTAAACAAAACGTGTAAAGACCTGAAATTCCAGCTTAACCTATAGATGGGTTGAGGTGTGATTTAGAGGTGTGTTTGGGCATATTTTGGGGTGTAATTGCATAGATAGCTGCCCTCTCTTTCTGACCATTTGCTGGCAGTGCCATTTGGAGCACACTGGGGGAGTTGAAAGCCACGCCTTTCCAAATGCTGTAACTCAGTAGCCAGATTTACACATTTTTTCTTATTTTGACTTGTTAAAGCTGCTGCAGTGCTTAATATAGCAGCTGGAAGTGGGTGAACTAGTTACCTTTATCCGTCTGAATACTGCGTAGGACTGTAGCATTCCCCATGCAGCTGAGGTTTTAGACTTAGCTTAGAAATGCAGAATATGATCGTGCTTCCTGATGGAGACCTACCTGCTGTTGTATCAGCAGCAGTACAAGAGGTGAAACTTCTCAGAAGCTGAGAAATGATCATACTGTAGCAGAAATCTTAGTCCGAAATGTGGAGTGGAAGTTAATAAATTCAAACTTGGAATCGATCTGGTAACGTACCGGTCTCCAACTCGGCCATTGATTTTACACAACCCAATGCCATTGCTTCCAAAGATTATTGGAAGCAATAATATTGTTGAATAGTTGAATATCTAAAATTATGAAATAGATTGATCTCAAAATGTCATTTAAATGGGACAATCCAAGTATGACTCCTGAGTGACTTGCAGAGTGGGGAAGAGTATTGAAGAGTATGGAACAGATATTCATTAATTTTTGAAGCTATAGCAGAAGTGACAGACTGTTTTCTTTCCTACTTATGTACACTTACCACAAAAATGATACTGTGGGTAATAGATGAAGTGGAATTTTTTTTTTTTTTAAATTGCTGGGGTTTTTGTACTTGCAGGAGAAGATGCACAAGCTTTTGGAAGTCTATGAGCGACTTGGTGGTGAAGAGGATATTGTTAACCCAGCCAATGAGCTTATTAAAGAAGGACACATTCAGAAGCTTTCAGCAAAGAACGGCACAGCGCAGGATAGATATTTATTCCTGGTGAGTTTTTTGTTGCGCTCTTATTTTCAGAGTTGTGCTGTGAAATGGTACATTTCCATCTTCCTAATCTCAAATACAAAAAGCTTTCGCCGACTGAGCCCAGCTACTCCTTCCTCTGAGCAGCAGTTTTCTCTTGATGCTTTTTCCTTGAGAATTTCCTTCCTTCTTCCATGCTTGTGCCTTTGCTGATGGGGAGAAGGGGGAAGGGACTGACTGATATGTTTGTCCACTTCTTTCAAGTAATTGTGGGTGAGCCTAGCTTGCTCCTTAAATCTCTTCTTGAGATTTGCATCTTAGAGTAAAACACACCAGAGTCCTAAACTGTAGTGTAATCAGGGAATTTAACATCTTCCCTTGTTGCAGTTTAACAGCATGGTGCTATACTGCGTGCCAAAGCTGAGGCTGATAGGCCAGAAGTTCAGTGTTCGAGAGAAGATGGACATTGCAGGACTGCAGGTTTGCGTTTCTTCTTTTCACTCGTTCTAATGCTTCCCCATTTGATAGCGTCAGATCCCATCTCAACCCCAAAATATAACTATGTATGTATGCAGGAATATAATAAAATTATAAAATCTAGCTTTAGAACTCTCTTTTTGGGAATTATTATGAGGTGATCATCCAGAGGTGGGTAAGACAATGGTGACTCTGTACATGCTTTGGTTGAAAGCTTTTCCTTGTCACGTAGCTGACATGGGAGCCATCTTTTCCCTCTGCTGCTGTAGGGTGCTGGTTGGTGATACAGATTCAGAAGTTTTGTTGCAAGACAAGTAATTATGGAAACAATCCTTTGTTTTTTCTACCTCTGTAGTGTATTCTGAGTGATCCTTTCAACTAAGTATTTCAAAGCATGAATGTATTTGTCCATCATTGAAAATGATTGAGAGACAAGGCAGACAAGTTAAAAGCTGATATGTTCTTTTTACAGGTCCAAGAAATTGCCAAGCAAAACGTGGCTCATACATTTTCCATAACAGGAAAAAAAAGATCGCTGGAACTACAAGCCAGGTATGGTGCTTGTTCTGTCTTTCAAGGTTTGTGAATATTTATGTAGAAGTTTATGATCTAGGGGATATGGCTGTGCTCGTATGACATAGCTTTAAACCAGGAGCTGAGCATCAGAGATGCATAACTTATATATGCAAGAGAATATGTTGGTCCTGAGTCAGAGTGTGTTGAAGTGCTGTGTTGATTCGCTTTACTGAGTGCTTACAGTGTTTATAATAGTGCTTGTAGGTTCCACTGTATTAGTAATTCAAACATTTTTTACATTTGTTTGATAAGAATTGAGGTCAGTAATTATTAATAATGTTTATAAAATAGTGGCTAGCAAAGCTAAAATCTTGATGGATATAAAGCTGTGAAAATGTGAATTGAATTTACTGACAATATTGGAAGTAGGATTATGATGTTTTCTGTGTTTTTCTTTTGTTTTCACAGGACAGAAGAGGAGAAGAGGGAATGGATTCAGGTTAATACAAAACCATTATGATGCGGGTGGAAATCACCATGCAGTCAGCATCTTCTGTTTTAAAAGTGATCTTTTGGGGGTTCTGAGTGAATGTGGCTGCGTGAGAAAGCTGGACAGTCCAGACTGGCAAAGCAGTTTATGGAGAAACGCGGAGTCCCAGTCAGGGGGGCTGACCTGCTGTCTCCAGGCAGAGTATGGGGGCTTCCATTTCCTGCAGTCCACAAGCCCAGTGAGAGCAGAGACTGAGGAGGCAGAGATTAGCCTTGTGTATTCTTGCAGTCTGACACTGCCTGGTAGCAGTGTTTGTTTTTAACTTAAACAGTAGTGAGTTAACAAAACCACTCGAGGTTATTAAGGTTGTAAAGTTTCCATTTCATCTGTCATTTTCGCTAAAGGGATAATCCTAACCATTTTCCAGTGAGATAATTTTTCCAAGGCTCCTTTTGTGACACTTCTCATCTTTGCTGGAATTTTTGTCTCAGGTCATTCAAGCAACAATTGAAAAGCACAAACAGAACAGTGAGACGTTTAGAGCTTTCAATAGCTCTTTTTCTCAAGAGGAGGAGCATCTTCCCGATTCCTCAGTAAGTACGAGTGTTTGATGCTCCTTGTTTGTTTTAACAGTTTTATCAACAGGTAAACCAGACTTACACAGCTAGCTTTGAAACAGTGTGGTCTTGTTCTTGAATTTTTTTTGTTACATTATGGTACAGCCGGCTCCATTTCTCTGGCTCTCAAAAGCAGATCAGTCATAGTTACTCAGCCGTGCAAGTACAGAATAAATTGCCCAGAGAAATTCAGTGCAGGAGACCTATCAGTCATGTTTTCCAGACTGGTGGCTCATTTAGCGTAACAGGTGTAATTCTTCAGTGTTAGGAGCGGTTGGCTGTCTGGAATGATGTTTGTGTGTCTGGGAGGTTTTGTTCATTACCTTTCCCCATCTCCTCAGAGATGCCTTTTGAGATTATTGCCTTTTTCTTTCTTTATTATTATTTTAAAAATTTTAAAGAGTTGAAAGGAAATTGATGCATTTTTAAAAGGATCTTAAAATGCTGTCTTATAGATAATAAATGTATTTCAGAGAGAATACTCTTCAACTTAATATGCAAAATAGTCTTGAAATTTTTTTCTATTTCTATACAACTGCAATGCATTATTCTATGTGGTTGCTAAGAATTTTGTTTTGGAAGTATTCACGTGAGGATGATAACAATATCTCGTCATTCAACGTGAGAATGATGGTGATAACCTTAGCCACAGTCATTTGCTACAAGCTAAAGAGGAGAGGGCCTGCGAGAGGGAAATTTTTAAGAATTTCATGCAGAGCTGCCTGTGTGTTGGTGATGTTGGGGGTCAAACATGGTAGATCTTGGAGCACAGGGAGAGAATGTCCATCTGCAGAGATAAAATTTGGGGCTCTTTCTATCTCACCTCTCCCCTCTGCTCCTTTTTTTTTTTTTTTTTTTTGAAACCTCCCCTTTCCCAGATCTGGTTCAGTGACTCCATAATGCTGGGTTTTTATCTGACTGATTTCCCAGGAGGCTCAGGAGAGATGTGAGATATTCCATTCTTGGCAGCATTAATCACAGACAGAGGAGATCCTTGCAAACCTCCGCAGAGTCTAGGATTGCGTTGCTGATAGCCACCAGCAATGAGCCATTTTCAGAATAAGGCATAGTTCACTGATCATGAGCTATTCATTAGCTAAAAATACTATAGTAATAGTAATATTCATCATAGCTGAAAATACTTGGAAAAAATTGGAAAACAATTAATTCATACCTATATTTTAAAGTTAACTCATGCCTTCAGAAACAGGATGCTCTGGAAAAAAATGTTCTGCTAATAAGCAAACAAATAAGCCCTCTTGTTTCTATCTGATTAAGACACAGCATCTGTTCAGCTTCTTTATTATTGTCTTGGTTTATAAGTTTCATTTTATTTTGCTTCTGTGTTAATGGTGTAGCCACATGTTTGTACTCGTTCATAAGAGTCAAGCGGAGCAGAGGTCTGGTTTATCTCCTGGCTGTGGTATTAATGCAGTACACACCTTCATTTCTTTTATGCCAGAATGCTAACCTGCATTTTTAGGAGATCAGCTTGTCTAGATAATCAACTTTGAAAACTGATGTCGTGGCTGAATGTGGCAGAAACTGCCGTCAGTTAAAACAAGATGAAGGTAGTTCTGTAAGGAACACTGGACAAATACTGAGAGCGTTCTTAGTAGCAATACGCTGCTGTAGGCAGCGTCCGCCATACATATCTCATCATCTTTATGGAATATTGGGCAGTGTGCTTTAGAGGAAAAAATGACAATAATCTTCCCTTTCTGCTGTCATGCGTCGCGAAATAGATATGCACTCATGGATTCCAGGCTGGATCTGTAACAGCTACTAGAAATTGGACTCTGGCCTGCAGAAAAACAGCCAAATTGCTTTTCTCCCATCCTTGGCCACACATTCGATACGTTACAGGGCTTATGATTGATTTCAGTTGCATGACCAGTCCGTGCCTTTGCACACGATTCTTACCGTGCTTTCATTTTCCCTGCTGACTTACATAAGCTCGTACAAGCATTAAGGGCTGATCTTCAGCCTACAGAAGACTTGGGATTTCTTGGAGGTGCAGAGATCTGACATTTGACCTGATTCTTCAGATTATGCCTGTGCAATAATCTACAGCAGTTATTAAACTCCCACCTGTCGGGAGGTGAATATTCAGAGCCGTTAGCAGTTCGTCCCTTGCAGCGGACTGTAGCAGCGGTCTTTTGAAGGAGTCTTTTTAGAAAGCTTCAGGGTCCCTTTGTGACTTAGTTCCTTCAGAAAGAGGGTACTCGCTTCCCTGTTTTCCATTGTCGTCTGCAGCACTTCAAGGCTTTTTCTTTACGGATTTTTTTTAAAGCCATCTGAAAATGTGCCCCGGGAAAAGGACCTCTTTTGCCACTGCCTGATCCCAGCAGAGCTGGAGGCTCGTGGTGTGGGGAAGGACCCGGTCTGTGCATTATTAGAAGGCTGGCAAGGAAAAGTGCCGCAGAGAGCTGAGCTGTGTGGAAGTGGCATCCCTAAGAATTGAGAGTTGGGAGTGCTTCTGTTAGTTAAATCATTATTTTTGAATCCTGTTAAATCGTCGTCATTTCTCACCCTGTTTCTCTTCCTCCTCCTGGCTCTGGGGCGATTCTGACAGAGATGTGAATAACTCTTCCTCCATGGCAAATCTTACACACTTTGAGTGGTAATGGTAACATTAGGGGAACAAGCCCTTTTTAAATCTTTTCCAGGTTAAGAGTAGAGGGTATTTGATTTTTAGTACATTATTCCAAATAAATATTAAAAGGGCATGAGGATCTGAATAGGCAACTAGAGAAATTTAGTATTTTCCATCAACTTGCTGGGGGTTTTCTCAATCCGTTCTTCAGACCCCGTTTTCTCTCCACATTTTTCATTTCTTTTCCCAAGTCCCGTGTCACGGCTCACAGATGTCCTTTTACTGGGCAGAGAGATCCAAATACCTGGGTTGACTGGGATTCTGGTGGAAAGAAACCTCTTCCCACAGGACTGGGGAAGAGATGATGTGAAGACTCTAGGATTGCTGGAGTTTTGCAGAGGTAGAAATAATTGGCTGGAGTTGAGTACATGATGCTTCCCTTTAATTAAGTCTCATTCCCTGAGGAAGCGCTCCAGGAGTGGCACAGCCCTGGCCCCAGGCAACTCATTTGCTTGCTCCCTTGTTCTCAAGAGCTGATTGATTGTGTGAGTGTATAGATAGATACAACCAGGTATCAGAATTAAGCAGCCAATTAATTCGAAGCTACAGTTCAGATTTTTTCTAGTAACAGATTAAACTTTTTTTGCTTTCAAATGGAATGAAGCCAGAGTGCAAAAATGCACTGGAGATTTGGATAATCTTGAATACAAGATGTCGTCTAACTGGCAAAGGAAGAGTGATCTATGGGAATAACGTGAGGATTTATCACAGAGTAATATTTTGAGAACTCCTGTAAACTAGCAAACTCCCTGTAAATTAATGACGGATGAGATGGTTTTCCTTTTAGGATATAGCCTGTGATTTTGGTGTACATAAGCTTGTTATTTGCCATCTATATTTGTTAACCATGGCTGAGCACATGTGCAACTAAAGTCTATTGACAAGCAAATAGCTGAGGGGCTAAATGCGAATCATGCTGTGTTTTCTTTTTCAGTGTCTGTGTTGAAATTGTTCTGTGTCATTCTGTTTCTCTCAGATAGCAAGCACCAGCTCAGTGGAATGGATGCCAGGAGCAGACGGTGGTGGTGTGTTTGGAGGGGTAAGTCCTTTGAAGCTAATACTTTCGGTCAAGCAAGGCGGGGGGAGTCTTTTTCTTTTGTAGCAGGAAAAAAAAAAAATCAGAGCTATTTCAGTGCATTGGTTCATGTTCTGCTGGCTGTTGCTGCAGCTGCACAGTCCTTAACTTCTTGGCTAAGTTATGCCCACAGCTACTTGCAGAGCTCACACCGTCGGGGAATTTAAACCCTCCTGTTCCAGATACATGCTGCATATGTGTGTGAACCCGGTTGTGGGAAACCTGGCTGGAGGGAAGCTGATTGTCACATTTGTAGTGTTGCAGAAGGGGTTTTGTGTTTTTTTTGTTTGTTTTTAAATTCTGATAGGGAGCTACACTGAATGCTTGGGGCGAGGAGGGCAAAGACCAGGAAACCTGACTGGTTAATACCGTCATTCTGTGTAACTCTGGATTTCATCTCCAAAACCAAATTTTGGTTAACGCTTCTTTTGTAGTGTGCTTCTCGTGTTTCTGCCACTACAGAGGAGGAGATGATAGTACTTCCATACATCCCTGCCCTGTAAGTGATTGGATGCAAAGGCAAAATATACTTTTAAAGATATTTTTCACTTTGCTCTGTACAGCATCTGTGACTGCTGCTGAGTCAAAGCAGAGCTTTTGAGTCCTTAATTAGATCTATTTTTTAGCATTCCTATCTCTCCCTTCTAGAACGTCTTCTGAGAACAATAGATTTTCATTAAACGCCTTAGGGTCAGCTGAGATTACTGAAAAAAGCTTCAACAAGAAGAAACAACGACCAAAATAAATCCTACCTGCTGAGACATAGGGTAGGATATTAGGTATTGGCATGGCCTTTTCAACAACAGGCTCTTCCAGACCTCTGGCCAAGCTTGTAACCTACTGGTAGAGCTCGCAGAGTATCAATGCAAAGCTGTTAAACAAGCCAGCAACCTGACCTGTAAAAACAAGAGCTTATTAAAAAAAGGGTTTATAATTAGCGTACTCCTTGCTGGTTATTATTTGCTCACACTTTGTTTTCCCTAACCAATTTTTAAATGTATTTGTAGTCAGTTTTGCGGTTAGTGCCCCTGTTCCTTGAGTTCCAGATGCTACAGTGTGCTGGCTACTTAATGAAAAAGATGTTTTATGTAGTATTTAAAAAGAAGCACATAAAAATTTCTGTTGATCTTAAGTTTCTTAGGGAAGTGTAAATTTTAGTTGTAATTGAAGTTTTAAAAAATAAGATATTTTTCTTTGATTATAAATAGTTGTGTTAGTGATTTGCGTAGTATATCTGGACACATTAAATAATTTTCCTGAAGTTTATATTTAAAGAAAAATTTAGTTCCTGAGATAGAAATAAAAATGGAGTTGATCAAAAACACAAAGCTAAAAATACCCCAAATTGTGTGTTACTGATTCTGGGATCTCATTCTGCTGTGTTGTAGCAAATGGGTAACATCAGTGTGAGCATGTTAGTTGCAGCTTTATAAAATACTCATTCTTCGTGATGACATCCCTTTGGAAATGTGTCGGTGAGTGCATGAGCAAACACATTCTGTCCTTCACAGCTTCCCCAAGCAAACCACTTGGTGGTAGTGGTGGACAGCAAACGAGTGTCTCCTTCCTGCCTCTCCTCAAGAGCCTGCTGGGGTTTTCTCCAGTTAGCGTAACCGACCAGTGCCAGCTGCTGCAGGCAGTATAATCTGCTTGCTCTGCAGCGTTGTGGTGACTCTTTGCTCCACTACACTGCTAGCAGTTTACGCTCAACCTTCTGCGTGCAAAGTACGAGCCAGTGGAAGGTTGTCTGGTGTGTAACCTTGCATGTGTGACCTTGGCATGGAGAGAAACAAACCAATTTTGCGACATTACAAGTTACAAAATACAGTATATAATTTAAATTAATTTCTCGCAAACATTCAGCATTTCCAGAAGCATCTGCTGATGTTCTGCCCCGTTGCAGGTGTCTGCAGATAGGTAATTTGTAAATGGAAAATACGCAGCTGTGTAAGCCTAAAGAGAAGAAAAAGGTTTGAAACCCCTTTGTTACCCACACTTGTGCTTATATGAGAGTATCATCACACTGTGTATCTATTGCGTGGACAGCGTTGAGGCTCAATTTCTATCTGCTGGCCCAGAAGGAAATATATAGCAAGTAATAAATAACAGAACAACAGTCTCCTGAGCCCTCTGGTTTTCTTGCTGTTCCTACCAGTCTTCGGTGTTTCTTCCCTGCTTTTCAGAAGCAAACAGAGGCTCCAGTGGTTCACTAATGATGCGATGTCTGCTTTCCTAAGCAGTCCTGCTGCAGGCCTTCACCTCGCGGTCGCTTAGCTCTAGGCATGAGTTGTACCTCTCACTGGGGTATATGCTCTTTTTCCACCAAACTTTTAAACTTGGAGGAAACTGTCAAGATTTAGAGAGTTAAATGCAGCTGTAGAGCAAAAGCAAATTAGTGATCAAAATGGCCCAGTCTGAAATAAATTATTGTAGGTCCTGGCTTTGAACAGATTTTATGCAAGTGGCTTTTCCTGTCAGACTTATCAGCTTCCTGGATACACCAGGAAAGATGAGAAATATGACAGCTATTCAAGGGCATTAGTATCAAGACACTCCAGCTGAAGCTAGAGCAGCTTTGTGTTAGCTTCCCTCTTAACATACATCAGCAGTAAATAACGTAGCGTGACTGTTAAGTTTCTCTTTGATGATCAAGGTTTGTGAATTACAGTGCATCTCCTTGTCTCTACAAAAACCTCTCTGTTCGGATGGTGCACAGTAAGAGTCCCTGGCGAGGTTGGCTTCCTGAGCCATCTCTGGGTGGGATGGGGGGGACTGCCCGTGCAGCAAAGTCTCCTGGCTTTCACAGGGAAGGAAAGCAAAGGCCTTCTCAATTCTTTCCCAGTGTCAGCAGTTAAATAACATAATATTGAATAAGTCTCTCTTCTGTAATTGCTCACTGGAATTTGCCAAGTTGTCAAGAAAATACATTTTCATTTTTATTATCTTCCCTACAGCTGCAATAGCAGTGTTTCAAACTCTTGTGTTCTCCCTGTATTCTCATAATGTTGAGAAATATTCTGAAACATCGCTGTTATTCATCCAGCATTCGCCAAAGGCCCTCTTTACACAGGGTCTTTTTTGGGCAGTGGAGTTAGTGTTAAATGCTTGTTGTATGCTACAGCGCAAGTTAAAATATAATGACCTAAAATAAATATAATGGTTGAAAATAAAAGCTAATGAGTAACTGTCATAACAAATCTTGCCCAATATAGTACCCTTTCTACTTTCTTTCCTTTGTCAAATACATGGAGCATGTATTTCTGAAAGGGAACACTGTCCAGGCTGTTCCCATGGTGGAGGAAGTCAAATACGAGATCCATTAGAGGAAATCTTCAACATGAATTGTTTCTGTGTTATGGAAACACGCGTGTGGGTGATGATGGATATTCCTAGTGAAATACAAATCAAATTAACCAGTTTCCACGTGAGGCAGTCCATTCAATTCATGTTAGAGGAACTTCAGCATTTCTGCTGAATTTTGGCACAATTTTGGCACGATTGAAAGCCAAAAAGCGGTTTTGTTTAGTGTTCGTCAAGATTATTGTCCAGTCACAGCTCACAATACTAAATGATGCCTTCATGTACGCTCTTTCCATTCCAGTAATGCTTCTGGAATTGTTGTTCACGTAAGAACTGAAAGACTTGCTATACTCTATGCAAATTCTAACTAGTAAGAAGAGAAAAAAGGAGGCTGGCGAGTGAGGAAATGCTCTGATCTAACAACTTAAGGGGAATCCATCCCTAGCTAGTGGAAGGAAAATCAGTCTTCTGAGAAATTAAATAGCATTAGCATCAAAATCAGAGTGCGAAACAGCTGACTTGAGCCAATGCATGTCATACAAATAAAAAAGTTATTCTGTAGATTGCTGCTGATCAGTAAAAGCTTTTTGAATGGCCTTAATTATACGCCTTCCTTGGAGGAGTCTGATGGAATCTGAAAGGAGCAGTTTTGCCCATGATTCATCCGAGACGTTGAATTGCAACAACTGAACAATGTTGTACTGGTTACATCTGGTTCTCCACAAGGAAAGTGAAATACTGCACTCCGCTTATGTGTCGGGGAGGAATTGGACTTGTGGCGTTCTATTTTGCTGAGCAATTAATGAGGACGTACGTGAGGGTGTAGTGATTTTCCTGAATGAACAAATCCCTGTGAGTGTGCTTCACCAGGCTGAATTGCGACACATCCGATGTCCTTGTATACACGTTTGAAACATTGCTGTTGCAGCTATGGAACAGATAATGAAAATTAAAAGATCCAATCCAATTAGAAGTAATTAGCGGTGGTTTCGTTGTGTAATGCTGTTACAAAACAACGTGCTTTCCTTTGTAACCAGGGAATGGCAGGGCAGGGACTTCAGGAGTCTGAAAGATGGGAGAGTAGTGTTAGCTTATAAAATTTGATTTTTTTTATTTTTTTTTTTTTAATTGCCCTCAAAATCTATGTTAATGACTTCTGCAGGTTAGTCGTAACCACTAAGATGAGACCTTAGGGCACATGGCAGAATGTCCCCAGCGCTGGGGACACCTGCCTGGTGCTCCGTGGGCAGCCTCTGCTCATCGTGATTGCTGTTGCCTTTCCTCACACCCTCACGTGCCTACATCCTTGTGTTAAGGCTTTGAAGAAGGGGAAATTTGTTGAGCCAATTGTTCTCTCTCAAGCAGACTTAAGTTGTGACTTAGTATGGACAATGTTTAAAGGGAAGGGGGGGTTGTCAAGGGGTCCAGCATCTCTGTAACCTGCAATGGGCCTGATCGTCACCTGGTTGATTTTCAGAAAAAATGTGAAATATCTCTGCTCTTTTGATTTAGAGGAAATGTTTCTTCTCCCAGTAGCTTATTAAATGATTGTGTCAAGCAAAGGAAAACAGAGAGTTTTCAAACCTCTTCTTATGAAAGAGCTGTGGCAGAGGAACATGATGCGGCCCCCTCCTTTGGGCTGGGGTCTCCATGCAGGTGCTGCCTGGCTGGGGGTGCCCAGGGAACTACTGGCCCCTTGCACATGGCCATCCTGGCTGGGAAGGAGGAGTAGTATTTATTGCTTTAAAAAATAAAACAAAACAGGGAATCTACTTGAAGTTCTGTGTGAAGCTGTATTTTTATGAACTGTGCATTGTCATGTTAATGCTCTTTGATTTAATTGTACAATTATGTTTAATTATACCAAGTGACTTCATGTACTAGCTTAGGTGTGAAGTTAAACTTGCCTGGCTGTCCAGACAGCTGATCGAAAAGTGTCTTCTGCCCAGAGCAGTTGATAGCAGGTCCCTGGTGTAGGTGTCCCTGTCTTCATTAGGGTTTTATGTTTCATTGTGGGAGCCTAAGGAAATTCCTGAGCTAAGCGTTGGAAGTTGGGTGGTGCAAAAATCCACTTCCAACACTGTTCACTTCTTCAGTCAAACCACTTTTCCCCAAACCCTCTCATCTCCTCCCCATGAACAGAAGAGTTTACAATGCGCTCACCAGGTCAGCAACATTTACCTTAAGCGAGTCAGGTTGCAGGAGGGGTTGAGTGCCAGAAGGAAAGCTCTTCTTGACAAGCCCCCATTGCCAGTTCCTCTTCCTCCTTACCACCAGATGATGAGATGAAATCGCTCGTGGCTGTAAGGGCACAAGTGGGCAAAAAGGGACCTGAAGAATTGGATTAAGCAACATGAGATGAGGTAATGCCACAGCAGAAACACCTGATAGCGGAGCCAGCCATCCAGCCATAGGCCGTTAGCAGAGTTGACTTTAATTCTTTTCTAAAATGATTTGAAAGCCAAAGAGGATCTTTGTCAGTAGGAGAACTCTATGAATTGTTTTGTGATCTTTTTTTAAAAAAAAAAATAGTAAATCACATAATTGTACTTTTCATTTCAGAGTGATTCCTGTAGGAAATCTTCCAAATCCAAGCGAGACAAGGAGAAACAGGCTTGCAAGAGCTGCAGCGAAAGCTTTAACTCCATCACTAAAAGGCGGCACCACTGTAAGCAGTGTGGGGCAGTAAGTATCAGAATGCACTGAGCTTTTCAGTTTCTTCTGCAGAGGCTGTTGAAGATAATTTTTGGGGTTTTTTCAGTGCAGGAACTAAAAGATGTTCTGCTTCGTGCCAGGTCATTGACAGAGCAGATCTTTCCACTTGCTCTACCCCCTGGGAATAAAGGGAGAAAAGAGCAAAACTCTGGTGGAAAGGGCCTAGTCTGTGCCTGTTTAAAAGCAAATACAGCGCCTCAGTGGATAAAAAGAAAGGAGGTGCCTTCCCTGGGGATGTGCATGTGTATGGGGAAGGGGTTGTCCCCTATATTTTGCTTGCAGAAACAGAAAGGGCTTCTGACAGCCTTGCTTCACACAGCAGCTCTTTCTAGGATGAAAAGGTGAACGTACAGTATTAAAGATGGATGGGTTCTTCTTTGCCTAAAGCAGAGCTGTCAAGAGTTGCTTGTACCAAAGTGGTTTTCTCCTGCTTGAAAAGTCCAAACAAATCAGGTTCAAAGCCAGGTTACAGCAGGTCCTTAGCCACCCTTCCCCAGTGCCGTTCACTGACAGCTTAATTCTCAGGGTTTTTTCTGAAAATTGCAACCACGGCCAAGATGAGATTGATTTCTGTTAAGTGACTTGAAACCTGCATTCTGTGACTTGAGTTTCATGGTCAGTGTTCCTAATGCAACTAGAACAGAATGATGTTATTTATATACCATTATTCATTTCAAGTGCAGATAAATTTTCAGCTGCAGAGCAACCTAAATGTATAGTTAAGATCTTTGAAGAAACCTCACTCTCAACAAATGAAATAAAATTACTGTGGAGGAAACACTTTTGTGCCAGAATTGGGATTTTCAGCCTTCTGAGTTTGTTTTTATTTGTAATTACTAAAATCATTAAATACATTTCTGTAGGTGTTAAGTGTTCCATTGCAAAGCTTGGTAAAGCTTAGTAAAGAAATGAAATGGTAGCTTTCCCCATGGACAGAGAGATAACAAGAATTACATTATTAATAATTTATTGTTAAACAGTTGTTGGTTCTGCGATGTGTTCTGATGTGGCAGTAGCATTCCAATTAAATCAGTTAATTTGTCTCAAGGAAAGACTGTAATGTTTCAAAAAAGGCCAGCTTGCTTTTATTTCTATAACTTGGCAGAACGGTGCCTCACTGAACGCTTGCTTTTTGAATTGAGGCACTTACCTTTGTATAGTCATTAAGATCTAGCAGGGAAGCATATAATAAGATATACTTGTACTGAAGGGCGTTTTTGGTGTAAGATTGTACAGAAAATTCAGAATGGGTGTCGAGTGCGGCTGCCTGCCCTTGCCTGGCACCCCAGGGGACAGTTTCTCTGTGGTAGAGGCAGATTTTAAGCGTGAGAACAGCTTCCAGGGCTGCAGATCCATCGCTGTTCACAAGCGTTGGTTTCATGGGACTGATGCGACCTTGTGTGCTCTTGGCAGCTGAGGAGAGGCGTCAAAAGTTGTAAATTTGGCATCAGACAAACAGTTTTTAATAGATTATTTGACTAAGTTCTTAAAATGGCCAGTGATTTTTGGTTTCCTCAGTTCTGTCAGGCTGAACTGCCTGATTGATGAGGAAACATCAGCCACTCCGAAAATCAGTCTTTCCTAGACCGTTTTATGACTGGCATTAAAAAGTGCTAATTGCTTTGTCAACCTAAGCCCTTTTTGACTCATCAAGGCTTTTAAGACAAGAAAAGCAAACTTGCGTGATGGTAATCAAAGTATTTCCCAAAAGGCATAGATTTTCTTTAATTAGGTGTATTGATACACAGCATGGGATCACAAAAACGTTAATAATTAATGGAGGGAAATAAAATAAATATTATATTGGTTGCTCTATCTTAGGCTTACATTAGTTTTCCGGAGTTTACTTTAATAACAACCGTTCTGCAAGCCACTTCCTTTGGAGAAGGGTTGTGTTTTAATGATGGCTAATAAAGCACCATCTTTTCTGCTACAGGTGATCTGTGCAAAATGCTCCGAGTTTAAACCGCTCGCAGACAACAGCCGTCACAATCGAGTGTGTAAAGAGTGTTTTCTGCAGTTACCAGCAAGCCCATGCAGCCCTGGAGTGGAAGCAGTCGGAGAACAAAAGAAAAGACTCGCTGCCGAGGTACGGTATTTCGCTAAGAAAAAAAGTATTTATTTAAAACAAATAAAATTGGTTCTCTTTTTTTCCCCCACCACGATATTTGATCTTCTGGACTGTAACTTGTGTTGAAAGTGCGTGCAGCCTGAATGCTGGTTGTAAATGGTGAGAGTTCATCGCAGGATGCTGATCATACAGGCATGCACACAGGTTTTGCAGCTAAGCTTCTGCTTTCAAAGTAACGAAAAAAGAGGGAAAACTTGCAGCTTCTTTTTATTACATTTCTCATCTTGAGTTGTGCACAGTAACTACTGGTAAAACTTGGCAAAATAAGATTTGTTTTTTCACTTTTAACTCCACGTAGAAGATAATTTTCCACTCTTTATTGCACATCCTGTCAAAATAGCATTGAAACACATTTTGTCTTAGTTGATCGTGCAAAAGCATGGCATCCTTCTGAAAGGCTGTCAGAATTCACTGAAACTTTCTCAAACCTGCTGTAACGCAGACTCTATTTCTCCAAGATGTGACTTCCACAACTTATGCTGTGTGTAAACTACTGCTTCGCAATTGCCACAGATGTCACCAAGCTTTATATCGTGATAGCAGCACATCCTACCTTTATTTTTTACAAGAACAAGAAACATATTGGCAGACTGATTTGTTTTATCCTCACCCACAACAACTGAACCTTCTCTTACCAATGCTTTTTTTAGACTACGAGCAGAGCTGTGAGTACCGTTACGTGCCACGCTTTTCACGGGCCGCCTTGAAGAAAAGATTTTTATTTATTTTACCTGTGCAGCACAGCCAGAAGTCACTGCATATGTAAAAGAGGACATTCATCTCCATTGAAAGTGGAGCCACAGGGACATCAGATTCTTGAGAGCCACTGACACACTGAGAACTTAACTTCATTGCACATCATCCTTCCCCTGATATGCTGACCTGCACCATCCTGTTTTGAGCACCCCATGGAAAATTGGGGAACAGTTGCAGCCTATACTGAAAAACATCTTACCTTGAAAAACATCTTTCTGGAAGCCGCCCCTCGGAGCCGTCAGACTGCCTTCCAGCCTTGTTAACCTCCTCGTCAGAACCAAACTACGTGGAAAAGAGACTGAGCAAAAAACGTAAACCTGCCAGTGCTTATCCAGAGCTCCTGTAATAAACGCTTCCTCGAATAGTTGTCTTAGAGCCTGCCCTGCTCTACTTCCCAGCATGTCATATTTCTTTCCAGGCTACTAAATGTGCCAACACAGGTAAAATCACACCAGCGTAGTGTCCCAGGGTGAACTCTGCTGCTCAGGGGCTTTGTCAGCTTTGTACCTAAGCAAACCCAGAATCTCAGAAATACAAAGTTGGGTAAAGCTGCGAATGCACGTCGCCCTTCCCAGAACTGTCACGTCTGTGGAGCACAGAGAAGAGTCTGGATCCAGAGCTTGATACCGTCAAAAACTTCAGATACACACTACAGCTGTGCCTAGAGGTGATGAGCAGTTAATGTGCTGCAATATAGTCTGTGGTACATCCTGATAAACTTCCTAGCGCTGTTTCAGCAGAGCTGTTTGCCGGTAAATGAAAAGCTACGCCTACCCAGCCGAGAGCTCTGTTAATCTGAAAAGCCAAAAAGCAAACCAGTGAAATGTGACCTACGGCTTTACTTCAGAAAGCAGATTACAGCAGAAAGCTGTAAAAGCCCAAGGAAAAGAGGCATTTTTCCCTCGTATGCTCAGGCTTCTAGCCTTCTAAATCTTCAAAGGATCAGGTAAAATGCAAGAAAGTGGGTGTATAAAAAAGAAAGATCAGAGCCAGTCTTTTTCTTTCCCTCTTATTTACATTAAACTTTCTTAACAAGCTTAATAGCAACTGAGGAGATTGCCATTTTACAGATATTATTAGCAGATGCTACAAATCCCCAGGAGATTTCCGTGCAAAGTCTAATGTGAACAGGAATTTTGGTGTTCTTTGCTTTCTGTCAGAAGAAAAAATTCTTTTAATCTTTTTTTTTTTTTTGCCCTAGTGCTCTGTGATTTGGCTCGCATCTCTGCATCCCTGCAGAAGAGTGTGTGTTAGTACACCTTTTGCATTAAATTGAAATCATCTCCCAGTGTACTTAGCTAAGCAAGAAACTACCTACATCATCTTAATGACCATTCGCAGTTTACTTGCTGGAGGTGGAATTTAACGTCGTGTCTGCTGGGAACGGTAGTTCAGCATCTGCCTGTGTTACATGCAATTGTGCTATTTCTTCATGGTATATAATAGGGATTGCACTTTTGTTCAGTTTTGAGCTATCCACTGTTTGCCCACCGGTATTTTTTGACTCTGGACAATTTAAATAAAGTGTATTTGTACTTAAATTCTAAGTATTTTGTCCATGTAAGCATTAATGGAAACAGCTCTTTTTTCTTCTTTTTTTTTTTCCCCTTTGTCCAGAAGCAGAGCATCTTAGCAGCTGAAAACAGCCTCTTCAGCAGCTACCTCCAGTTCCTTGAAAAAGGGAAGACTTGGTACAAAATGTGGGTGACCATCCCCAAGACTGAACCTCTTGTTCTGTATTTGCAAGGAAGTGGCCAGGTAAAATGATATTAATGAGGGTTAACACACAGGGGGGAAAAAAAAAAGCATAAGTTTAAATATATCAAGCTGAGAAATAGGTCAAAGGATCTGGCTTGGTTTTAACAAAAATGAACTTGCTATTCTGAATATAGCACAAAGCCTCAGAGATTTCAGATTTCCTTGTTATCTGTAGTTACTGCTGATATGATTGTAAACAAATGCTCAAGCTCATAGCTTTTCTTTTCTGTTTTTTTTTTTAACAAAAAAGGACCAAACAAAGATAATTTGATTGTGTTTTGGGGTTTTTAGCCGTTTTAGACAGGTATATTCAAAGCCTTTATTACCCTGTCATTAGGGAAAGCACTTTCCCATAAAATGTATAGAGCTGCAAAGCAGTCTCCATATGGCAATTGCTGGTTCTAGCTTTTCTTTTTTTTTTTTTTATAAATCTAGTTCTGGGTGGAGGAATTTGTGGAAATAGAGATGTTCTTCAGGTTGAAAAATGGACTATGTTTGGTAAAAGCTCCTTGTCCTAGCATCATGTGATTTTTATCTTCATTTGAAATAGTTACTGTGATACACATTTATTTTTTAAAGTGTTCTGTTAAGCTAACTCATATTTGTGTGTGACAAAAGTTAAGTGATAGAAATATCTATATCCAAGATAGAATAGCCAAAATAGAAATATCAGTCATACTTCCTTAGTGCTGAAGATCAAGAAGGACAATGCTGAGATGAGATCCCCCATCTCCAAGTTTGTATTTGGCGTTGGACGCCTTTATGTGCGGCTTTGGTTTATTTCCTGGGTGAGAGGGAAGAAGAAATGGGTCCAAATTCAGCCTACCATTACCCTGCTGTAATTCTAGTGACGTGAAGGGTTTGCTTTTTGTTAGCTGCAGCTAGGAGCAGTCTGGGGACTAAATATTATTACCCATGATGTTATAAAGCTGTTCAAGGCAAAGCTTACCCCGTAGCAAATGTTCCACAAGAAGTACGTGTTGTCCTTAGAAGTGTTCGGTTTGCTGCTTGTCAGCAAGAACACCCCTGCTTTTAAACAAGCCTGTGTAATGTTTTAAGCATAGCGCTCAAGAGACTGAAAGCTTGAATTCGGAGCTGCAGACACAGCGCACTCCACTTCGGCTGGGATTCAAACCCCGCACTGGTGAAGCTTCCTGTTCCTGCCACAGGCAGCGAGCTGCCTGGCTTCCCTCCTGGTCAGCAGGAGACGCATGACTGAAATTACAAGGTGAAAAAGGAAACGGCCTCAGACAAAGCACTACAACAGATGCAACACACCCAATCTTTAGATCTCTCTGAGGCCAGAGTCTGAGGAAGGGAAGAAAGCTTTAAAAAGCAAAGCAGAGAGAATGCGCTCACTGCAAAACTTTTTGACTGTCCTCAGCAAAGGACCAGTGCGCGCCCTGTATCCCATACGAACCACACCAGAGAGTCTTGCACAAGCAAGCTTGGGGAAGGAAAGTGGGGATAGAGGGAGAGAGGTCTAAATTCTTTGACCTTCCTCACCCAGGAGCAACGTGTGTCATCTAAGATGACTGGAATGAGGAGTTGAGAGGAAGCAACGCCTCTCACATAGTATGACCTAGAGAGAGAACTTCTCCTAGTGCCCAACTGATTGTCTCAGGACAGTACAAGTAATAACCCGTGGGACATAAACCAGCTGTGTTTAGTGCACAGCAGAATGACGCTCCATTCTCCAGACCCCCTCCTGACAGTCGTGCAAAGCCAGGGTTGGAAGCCGGAGGAGCTTCTGTGCTTCAAGTGCTACATTCATTGCTCCATGACCTGCCAAGCTTGGTCTTGAGCCTCTGTTGATATTATTAGTAAGATCCTATTTTTTAGGGGAAAAGGGTGCCTTTGACACTGATTGTTGACTTTATGACAGTTAAATTTAGTGGTTAGTGTCCTCAACTATTTCAGGTTTGGGATAAATCTCCCAATAAAGTCACAAGAAGGCATACAGGACAAGGTTGATCTATCTTACATTCAATAACCAAGCCCGGATTTACTATCAGGAATCACCAGTTGCAGGCTGAGACTATAGCCAAGAAAAATGGGGAGAGACTCTTCAGTAGGGCCTGTTGTGACAGGATGAGGGGTCATGGTTTTAAAATAGAGGGAGGTAGATTTAGAGTAGATATTAGGAAAAAATTTTTTACACTGAGGGTTGTAGAACTCTGGCCCAGGTTGCCCAGAGAGGTGGTGGATGCCCCATCCCTGGAAACGTTCCAGGCCAGGTTGGCCGGGGCTCTGAGCAACCTGATCTGGTTGGAGATGTCCCTGCTCCTTGCAGGGGGGTTGGGCTGGCTGGGCTTTGAAGGTCCCTTCCCACCCAAACCATTCTATGATTCTATAAAATGAGTCCCTCCTTCAAGGGCCTGCCATTCCTACTCATACTTTATTCAATTTCCATCCAACTGAAGGAAAAAAACTAGGAAGCAAATCCCATTCTTTGCTATTAACCCTGTGTTCTTGTTAGTTCTGATTTATATAGTATAAACTAGACTTCTGAGAAAAATCTCTTGCAGAGCTTCTTTCCTGGTGGCTGAGTGTCTGGAATCAGTCGGGAACCACTCACGTGCTTGAATGTTATTTTCCCAGGTGCTCTTTTGCTTTGCACAACCACCTTGATGTACTCAGAAACCTCTTTTGACCTGCAAAGAAGTCTTTCAGTGCCTTAAAAAAAAAAAAAAAGAGGTGCCTTTTGGGAATAATATTGCCAACAGTGGTATTAAAGGTTTTGGAACACAGACCAAGTGAAGAATGACTGTAGGAGTTTGAAAGTTGGGGGATTATTTTTAAAAAGAACAGCTGCCTCTTGGGAAGGAGTAAACCAAGCTGAACCTGGAGCTTCTGGTGCAGTAAAAGCCCTGACAGCTTTGGTCCTGTGCACCCCCCCCCCCAGCCTTCACACCAAAGAAGGGATGCCAGGACAAATGGAGGCTTTAAAATGGCAGGGAAACGGCTTTTTATTGCTGTAGATCCTTGTTCCAGGAGAATGAATTAATCCCCTGAGTGCTACGCTTTAAGGCTTGCATGAGGTTTTATGCATGAGGGTAAAATTCACGGCTTCTTTAGGTATGGAAATCATGACAATTTTATTTGTCAGACGGAGGCAGAATTTGTGCAGCTGTTTGTCTGTTTATCTGAGTGGAATTCTAAGAGTTTACTTATGAGCAAAGACCACCTCGAGCTCAAGGATCGGCGGTTTTGTAGACGTCAGCCTGCCTTCGCAAGGGCTCTGCGTGGAGCTTCTGCCACCATTGCCCTTGTAAAATGGGCAGCTGCCCCCAGAGCTCAGCCATTAGCTTACACCTGGTTGAGAAATGCAGCGTTAAGGAGGCCCAGCTAGCTAGAGAAGTAACGAATTTTGCGGGAATACGGAGGGTGAATCTAGTATAGTCAGAGCTGGTGTGTACAGTAATTACCAGATTTGACCCAAAAGAAAATTTTTCTATATAAATTCTGCCGAAAAATCTTTTCTTCATCATGTAAATGTCATTTACTGCTAGAAAATAAGGGAGTAGCTGAGTTGGAAGTTGAGCTCAGGGTTTTAGAGAAGCATTTTTGTGGCTTGCCTGTTGACTCCGTTCAGGTGAAGCTTTAATTGGTGCTGCGCGAAACTCCGCCTGGCCTTTGCGTGGTCCTGAGAGCTTTGCAGCTTGGCACGCCACCGCGTCGTGGGAGTCTCTCAAGGATTTGTGCAAGGCTGGGAGTAGATCGTAAGTGGGTAGAGAGTGGCATTTGGGTGGAGAAACAAGGATTTTTCTAAGCCTACCCAGAAGCAGTAGGGGAAAATGGTAGCGGTCCATCAGCGGGTCACTGCTGCTCAGTGTATTTGTGTGAGAGAGCTTGTACGCTGCAAAGAGATGTGCAGCGCGAGAGGGATGGCTGCGTGGAGGTGTGCAGGACATAGAGCTGCTGTGTGGTGGAACAGAGCTATTCCTGAACCCTGAACCCTGGTTGTTGTAATGGAGCAATAAATAAATATTGCTGTAATTACCTAGATAAATAACCCCTTAGTATTGTGCTGCTCAGAGGCAGGATGGCGATGGTTGTGATTACTGACAGTTCTACACATCCAGTGGATTTTTGTGTATCACTCACTGTCTCAGGAAAATTATTGAAATCAGCCCTAAAGCTGAGCTCTTCTCAGCACTGGGGACTTTGGTCTGATGAAATACTGATCTCATGCAGCCCTAGTAAGTTGCATACAGAAATACTTTAAAAAAAAAAAAAAAAAGAAAATTCAACCAGCCAAATCCAGTAGGCTCTTAAAAATGGAATATGGTGTAAGGCCCAAATTCCTCATGGGTGCAGAACGCCCCCTGGATTTGAGGGTCTCCAGGTAGGAGGGGAAGGGCTGAGTGTCAGAGGGAATCCGGCGATGCTCGTGGTCCCACAGGGAGATCTGGTTTGAGTGTGTGGTGTGACCGGGGGCTGAGTGCTTCGCCTTTATCTGTCAGCAGTGCAGCTTCTCAGAGATAATTTCAATCCCTTCCTTTTGGATCGGGCAGGTACAGAGAAAGTGACAAAGGGATCATGTTAAGAAAAGGGAGGAAGCAAGACCAAAGGCAGTCTGCTTAATTTGCCTGTGTCTGCACGTGTTGGGTAGGTGGAACACATACGATTCCAACATCAGTTTGCTCTTATGCTGCACTTCTTGGCTACAAACGATCCCATTTTTCATCGCCATGGGCACCCTCCCGCTTTACGTGTGGCCGCTCTTAGTGTCTGTGTTTCTCGAACAAGACCGGTGAAGCAGGCATGGCGGAGCTTGCATGTGCTCTTGTGCGTTTTGTGTTCATCGGTCTCATATTTGCTTGCTTTAGCGCTGCCACGTGTGCAGGTCTGGAGCTCCTCTGTACGTGCCGGTTCAGGCTTCTGCGCGCGCGAGGCCCTGTTTGTACGGATGTGGCTGTGCTGTCGGGATCTAGAAACTGTGTGCCGCTTTTAAGGCGACAGCTTGCACTCAAATAGGAACTGAGTTCTGTAGTGTTTGACCCAAAGTTGCCATAAATCTCCTTGAATAGTGCTTGGTCTTCAAGCAGATGAACTGACATTTTTGCAAAATAATGACAAGTAGTAGATTAGTAAATCAGGAAGCTTGTATTGATTGAATAAAATGTGTAGCCACACTTCTACCTGTGTAATTTTTGCCCCTTTAGTTAATGTATGTGTTTATATTCCTGTGAGCAGTTCTGAAACTTGAATTATTTTAAGTCTAAGTGTTACAAAAGAAGATTTTTTTTTTACTTTTTTTTTTTTTTTTTTTTTCCTCAGAGCTGTGGTCCCTTTCCAGATTTACTAAGTCATCTGCGTTCAGTGTGGGGTGACGAAAGAATGGCTTTGCCCCCTCTTTGCGGGATGCCGTGGTAGCTTTGGTGCGAGGCACTGACTTGAGCGGGCTGCTACACAGGCAGCTGCTCTGAGAGGCGACAGCTTCTTGCAGACATTTGATGCCCGTGTGGTTTAGACTTCAGCTTGGGGCCTCAGCTTTGAAAATGCTTTGGTGGTGTCGGTTGAAGCGAGTCGCTTGGTCGTGGCACGCCCTGCCTCACCGAAGGACACCTTTCCTGCCAGCCTAGCAGAGGAGCTGGTCGATGCTCAGGCTGTGACTGTTAGAGCTGTATCGCTCCTTAGATCTGTTTGTTAATCTGGCCTCAAAAGGAGGTTCAGAAATCTGAGTTTTGACTTCTTGACAACTCTGAAAGGCGTCATAAATAACCCAAGGCCTTCTGAGAAGGTTCGCTGATTGATTTAAAATCTGAAATTCTCTTTTATTTCCAAGTCTCTTCCCTGGTAGCTGTCTTTGTGTTTCTCAGTGTCCAAGTCTGCTTATTTTTCTCCTCTAAACCAATCTTACAAATGACCCATGAGGTTCAAAAGGGACTACACCAAGCTGTTCCTAGCGGGATCAGATTGCCTGTACCTAATGCAGAGGTTTTTTGTGAAAGACAGGATGTGTAAGTTAGGTGAAATTACATTAAAATCCCCAGCCATGCCACTGCTGGATCTGTGTTCCTGCTGCGAGAGGGGATCCGTTCGATAGGAGTAAAGCGGTCGATATCGCCTCTTCTCTGTTTTCGGGGTACGGTACTGAGCGAGGAGCCGAATGCCCGTGTGCTCTGGCGCTGCCTTGGTGTGCTTATTTACGCGTGTGTGCGCGGCCGCTCTGCGGGCAGGGACGGCAGGTTGGGCTCGGCCGGGAGGGGTGGCTGTCGGCCGGCGGCACGTGCTGTGACGCGCTGGTTTGGTGTGAGCTGGGGTGCAGCTGCCTGGCCTGAGCGTGTGCCCGGTGACCGTGTCTCGGGCGCAGGGTAGCACATCTCCAAGCACATCTTACTGCTCCAAAGCGAGTTTTAATCTTTTGAAACAGGCGTTTATTTAATCCCACTGAAAGGAAATCATTCTTCCCACACTCCTCCCATTTCAAATACCATTTTTTGCTGAATTTTTACATTTGTCCTTTCTTCTTTAGGACGGACGGGGCCCACGTGCCGTTCCTCTGCCTGGATATGACGTCAGTTTACCAGGCTCTGGTGAGAAGTTTGAAGCCAAGCACGTTTTTAAACTCTGCCAGTCCCAGCAAACTCTGTATTTCAGCGCGGAAGATGAAGAACTGCAGATTAAATGGATGGAAATTCTCACCAAAGCAGCCAAAGGGGAAACTGAGGATACGCCCGAAGGGCTCGGCAACCCGTAGAGCAAATTCCATTTAGTTTCTTTCCTACATGCTATAAACCATCACTTGAATTTGGTATTCATGGCACTTTGGAATCTGTATGGCTTTATATTCTCATGTGTCTGCATAGAAAATTCAGTGGTTTCTCTCCTTTTATTGTACATTTCTCACGTACAGTAGTTATCTGGCATATATTATGTTAAAGGAAAATGTAGTTGTAGTTGTTGGTGGTGTTGATGCTGGTTTTAAAACAAAAGACAAGAGGAGAAAAGCATTAATTTTAACAAAGGCAATGGAAAATCATCGGTCTCTTGTTTTCCTAACTGTATATTTTCCAGTCCTTTTGATTGCTGTTCAGTGCAGGATGTGTATAGTCTGTGATTAGTTCTATAAATGCTGCCTTTTAAGTTAAATGTTGTAAAGGCTTGTGCTGGCCACTGACATTCCGTTCTCCGTCCCTTCCCTCCTGGTCAAAGGTCCTTGTGACGTGTGAGCGATGTACTGAGTATTTTCCCTTTGCTAAAACTATGTCTCTGCTATTTTGAGATGACCTGTTCACAAGACAAATACTGTCAAAGGGACTTCTAAAAATGACTGCGAACTGCAGAAAAGAACATTCAGAAGCCTCATTGTTTTAAGCATTTATAATATTGTTTTGTTTTCCTTGGAAACCCATACCTCCCTCCCTTCTATTTGAACCCGTTTTGATGTAAGTGAACAAACGTTTTATACTGCAAACTGGGTTATGATCAATAAACAGGAACATTTTTATTACACACAGTACAAAAAGGCGACTTTTTTGTTGTATTGGTTAATTTAAAATTGACCTCGGATTTATTTATATAATTTGTAAATAATGTTTCGTAAGTATTTTAAGAATTTTTAAAAGATCTCAGCTAATTAACAGGATTTAGTGCATCGAATACGAGATATTTGTATGAACTAAATTTGTAATTTAATTTTCCTGTTCACCTGTATTTGTCTTATTTTCAAACGTAAGTGCTTATCTATTTAAATAAAAATTCCTGCAGTTAACTCCTGAGCCAGGTCTCCAAGGCACAGCAAGCTTTAGGTCAACATTTAATATAGGTTTAAAAACAAACAAAACAAAACAAAAAAAAAAAAAGGCATGTCTGTTCTTAGTGGTAGTAAGCATGTAGTACTGATAAAAAATGAAATAAAAATTGTCACAGTACTGTATTTTTAAATGGTTTGGTTTAACTTTTGTTTCCTCTTCAGCCTTCTACATTTGCTTATATTAGTGGAAAGAAAGAACAGCCAGAGTGTGTTAGGATTGTTGAAAATTAGTGATCTGCATCAGTGAGTATTTTTCCTACCTACAGAAAATTATTTGTGTTTTTCCTTGTTTGGGATTTTTTTTTTTCTTTCTTTTACATGGTTGTAACAAATCGTATATCTGAAGCCCATGATGCTAAAAATTAGAAGCCATGTATTTAATTAGCCACTGGTAAAATCTCATGAGGCTTGCATCTTCCCTCTCCTCCCTACCTCCTCCTCAGACAGTTACCATGGGAAAAGTTTATTACAGAGCAATTTTATTATATAGTTCAGAAAAATGAATTATTTCTAGTGTGTGTTATTTCCTCTTCCAAGCTTTCGTGAAAGTGTGGAGCTGTAGAATGCTTGCCTTCCAAACCTACTCATTTTGTGTTATTTCTCATTTGGGGCTGGTGAGATTTTGTTGTTTGGGCTTTTTGTGTGTGTTTTAAAGTTTTTCCTTTATTACTCCACTTGCTTGGTTCTTTTTCTTTGTTACCAAGAGAGAAATGGGAAGGCAGAATGGTAAACCAAAAGAAAATTAATGCATCTTAATAATCTTTCATTTTCTATTTTTATTTACCATGAAAAAAAAGTTAGCACTTTTTTTGAAATTTTTCTCCATTTTGTTCTTTTTTTTCTATAAGTATGTATGTCAAAATACATCTCTAATCATTTTATATTCCTCAGTTTGCCAATATTTGTAGTGTACCTGCCATGAGAACACAGGATGATGGCACCCGCGGGCGTTCCTGTCGCAGTTCTCATGCAGCACCTTCGTTTCCAGCACGTCTTCCTGCTTTCAGGGGACGTGGCGAGGAGCCTGCCTGGGGAATCTGTGCTGCGTGACTAAGCCCCAGGTCATCAAGAGCTTTTATAGTTTAAAGCCAGCAACTGAAACCTTGTCTGGAAAACTCGTACAAGTCCGTTGCAGATCCCAGAGCTCTGCTCTTGTTCCATACAGCCTGAAAATGCCCTCGTGGTCAGCAGTGTGAGCCTTGTCCAGGTCAGTGGTACCTCTCCAGCAGACAACATGAGCTGCTTTCAAAGCCTGAGGTGGCTCCTGGGGAAGCTGAAGGAACAGTCTCTGTTGACCACAGTTGGAGTTGTGTTGTACTGGAGTGAGCGCTCATCCTTTCTGAGGTGTTGTTCAGGCTTTGGATTGTTCTTTGCTGGTTTTGGGATGTGTGTGGTTTACGTAAATGAATTCAGCGCTTTCTCTGGTGGTTGCATGGGATTTTTTGTTGGATTTTATTGTGTTTCTGTTGCTCCAGTCCTTTCAGTAAATCAGCTGCAGGAATGACTCGATCACACGTAACTGAGTAGCTTGGGGAGAGCAATACAAATATCAGGATTGTTTTGGATTGTTTTAGGAAAGGAGATGGAGTTCCCTTGCTTCTCGTACAGGACACTGAATTTTCAGCATTTTAGCTGTTAGTGGGGAACAACTTCTGTCAAATGATAAAGCTAACAGTGTTATTTTACTCTGAGAGAACTATGGTACGTTGTTTTGGGTCCGGCTCTGAAATTAAGAGTGTATCTTTCTGCATTGACTTGGTTTGTTCAAAACAAACCAATCAAGTCACGAGTTTACAAGCATTTATGAGGGCACGAAGCAAGCTCGGAGACATGAAGAGGTAAATGTTACCTTTTTGTGGATCTTACCGATGGGCAAGGCAGCAGTACTTGCTTTGTGTTCTTTGGGCTGAGGTAACAAACGATTTGGGGTTTTCTTGCCTGTTTTGCATCCCAGCACCGTTTCCCAGAAGCAGCTGCCCAACAATGCTGAGACTGTAGATGAAAGCTGGTGGTTACCCTCTGCCAGCCGCTTTACTTCCATCGTTCTCCTTCACCAGCAGCACGGAATGTTTACCTGCTAAACAGAAATGACAGCATATCCTGTCAACAAGCACCTTCCCTTTCCACACACCTACCATTTCTCTTTTTCCGTGCTTCAGCCCGTATGGGGCACGGCAAGCTTTTTTACTCGGCGTGCATTTTTGTCTGGGTTTGCACTTGGCTGGGTGCTCTGCGGGCCCAGGGACGCTTGACGGAGTTGAGTGATTGCCTTTTGCTGTGAAATGAAATGGTGATAAAACAGGCTTTTTGGAAAGCAGTTGCTGGCTGTCCTCGCAGACGCTGTGATCACAGGAGATCAGAGTAGAGGAAGAATTCTGTTTGGAGTCTGTGAAATAGAGTTTGGGGAGGCTATAACCAGCTTATGGGGATGACTTGCTCAAATGCAGCAAAATAAACTTCAACTCCTCTGGAGCCCCCAACATAAGAAGGACATGGACCAGTTGGAGAGGGTCCAGAGGAGGACACGCAGATGATGAGAGGGCTGGAGCAGCTCTGCTGTGAGGCCAGGCTGGGAGAGCTGGGGCTGTTCAGCCTGGAGAAGAGGAGGCTCCGGGGAGACCTTAGAGCGGCCTCCCAGTGCCTAAATGGGGCTGCAGGAAAGACGGGGAGAAATTCTTCAGCAGGGCCTGGTGTGACAGGACGAGGGGTCATAGTTTCAGAATAGAGGGAGGCAGATTTAGATTAGATATTAGGAAAAAATTTTTACGCTGAGGGTGGTGGAGCACTGCCTCAGGTTGCCCAGAGAGGTGGTGGATGCCCCATCCCTGGAAACATTCCAGGCCAGGTTGGCCGGGGCTCTGAGCAACCTGATCTGGTTGGAGATGTCCCTGCTCCTTGCAGGGGGGTTGGACTGGATGGGCTTGAAAGGTCCCTTCCAACCCAAACCAGTCTGTGATTCTATGATGAAGTTGTTTCAGGTGCTGGTATTTTCCTCATTTTGCAGCAGACCATGTTCTTGAATGTCGCTGTCTTGCAGGCTCACCCATAATGATATCTCAGTCCAGGAATTGCCAATAACCTGAACAGTGATTTCTAGTAACTGTCAACAATTTTTAGGCTTAATTACCGCCATTAGCAATTTCTTTAGTGGCAGACTTAGCAGAGAGTCCTGCAAAAGCATCAGATAAATCGAAAAGAAAAAAAAAAAGAAAAGGAGCTGGCAGTGAAGGGTAACAGCTATAATTAAGAAGTGTGAAGCTTTGTTTTGCATTCTGTAAAAGCTGTACATAAAGAAACACCAGTTTAGAATGCAATATAGGTTGGATTTATTTTCAGTGGACTAGAAAAAATGAGTGCCACCTTTTCACAGAGCTGGGATTCCCTCTGTAGTTTGGCCTTACCAGTTTCGCAGCCTTTTCACATTTACGCGAAGAACACGCTCATCCTGTCCACGGTAAATCGTTGGATCCCGTACTCCGGTGCCTCTGTCCAAGCTCCCCTTTGTGCATCAAGGTTCTAGCAGGGAATTTTTTGGGTTGGGTGGATTGGTTCACAGCTACAGTAAAGCTGGCATAAGATTTGTAAAGGCTGTGTTAATCACAAACGCCCTGTATCCTTCCGGAGAAGGCTGCAAGCGCTACGTTTAATAACATTTTTAACAGTGCCAACTTCCTGTTGTTAAGAAACGCGTCGCTGTAACGCTGCTTTTGGTTAACACAGAATGCAGGGAGCTGCGCAGGCTGCTCACGGTGAGAACAGTCCAGACCAGGGGAGGAAACGGCCGTTCTGAACCCTGTGGTGCACGTTAAAATAATGGCTTTGTTTTCTGAACTAGGGGGAAATGGAGATATTTCCCTTTTTTATGTTTTCACAGTTTGAAGCCATATCCTGGCTGCTTGGAAATCCAGTGGTAAAACTCCCATTGACCTCTCTTCAGGCTTATTTCTCCTTTGTCAAGTACAATTTCTTTCCTCTTGAGATTTATAGACTTGGGTTGGCGTGGGTTTGGTTTTGTTTTTGTTTTTTTTCAAGTTATTCATTGCGCCTTTTAAGTTCCCCAGCCCAGCAAAGTGGATGCTTACTGTAAGGATAAATATTCTCAGTCCAGAGACAGGTCACAGATCTGCGCAGCAGTCGGGGTGCCCGTGTTGCCTACGAGCAAGCCTTAAGATCAGCCCAGACCTCTCTCAGCCCTTTTCAGGCCCTCGTACAATTCCATATTTGCCTCTCTCCTTGCAAGCCCGGTGAATTGGCACGGGGAGAGCAAACGCAGCGTGCTGACGCCCCCGCCCAGGCTGCTCCTGCCGCTCCTGCCGCCCAGAGAGCGCGGCGAGAGTCTGCGTGGGCATGGCCGGAGCCAGGCGGGGTGAAGGGTGGGTTCAGGAAATCCAGAAAACTCAAAATACTTCTCCCTCTTCTTGACTTCCGAATTTCTGTTCTGATGGGGTAAGCTCAGAACTTTTGTTTTTGTCATTAAACGATCAAAAAAAGCACCTCACTTACCTTATTGGCAAGTTCTGGTGGTTTTTTTTTCTCCCACTGGGGAAAATAAAAGCATAAAATAAAAGCTGGTGGATGTTTTCCCAGACAGTCTTTCAGAGCCTGAAGAGAAGCGTAGAGCCAGGCACGTTCTCAGCTGGTTGCCTGCAGTTCTGGAAAACTCACAGTTGCGATAAGAGCGGCCCAAATAATCCTGCAAATTCTGTACGTGTCTGTAGCAACCTACGAAACGTATGAGACACAGTCTGAGGTTGAAGCTGAGCTCCTTGGACAATTTGTCTTTCAAGTTCCTTTCGCATATAAAGCGAGACCCCTGATGTGAGCGTTGTGCATCCCACACGCTTACACCACCCTTACCAGTTCAAACAGAAAAAAAAAAGCCTCAGAGAGATTCCGAGTTCTAGCAGCGTCTCTGCCAGCTGCCCCGTTCCTTCTCATCTCCGCTAGAAAGAAGATGATGCGTTCCCAGAGCGAGGCGGTTGGCGTCACAGGGTCACAGCGACTCGGTGGCAGACCCTGTGGTCGTGGAGGAGGTAGGACGCGGCGTACGTACGTCCTTCCATGCCTTCGTCTTGTACAGCTCTGGGATGGGCAATTTGGGTTCGGATCAGCAGCCTTTTCTCAGCACACGGCCTGCCCAGCCTGCTTTCGGGTTGCTCCGTAAGGAAGAAAGGGTTTTTTTTGTAGTTTTGTTTTGTTTTGGTTTTTTTTCCCCTGGGGAATGTGAGTTTATTTTACTGAACAAGCCCAAGGGGAAGTGTATGATCAAAGGGCAAAAAAATGCTGATGGGTAAATGACTAATGTAATATCAATCTGTTACAAAGATGCTTCTGTGCCAATCTGGACTTGAAAACTCCGCGAAGTGACCAGGAAGCACTCACCTTTCCGTAAGTGTGTTTTTATGGATTTTAGGTTTTATTTCTAATTCTCTGCAGTACTAAAATGGGCATTTTGTCGCCTCCTTGCCAGCACTCGCAGTAGACATTTGCTGGCCAGGTTTGTTCGAATGATACTGCCAGGTTTTTTCAGGATCAAAAGTGGGTCAGCCAAATCCAGAATGCAGGGAAGTAAATCTCGTCCGTGCTCTACCTCTCCGTGTTGCACACAACAGCCTTACGGCAGCAATCCCTGCCTCACCTTCCTGAGCAGCCTTGTCCCAGTGCGGAGGTGCGGAACATCCTGCGAGTTTCCCACCAGAGCTTGCCCCTGCTGTGTGTGTTTGGCTTGAACCCTACAGGACCTTGTTCCTTAAGGGCCGCTGGAGGGGTCTGTGAGGTTCCTGATGCCTGCTCAGGTGGCGTTACAGAGTGCTGTGCCGCGATCACTGCCTGAATTCACCCTCCCTCTCTTTCCAGCACAGCCAGGGGATAGAACTGGACCTGCTGGAGGGGGTCCAGAGGAGGCCGTGAAGATGACCAGAGGGCTGGAGCACCTCTCCTGTGAGGCCAGGTCGAGAGAGCTGGGGCTGCTCAGCCTGGCAAGGGAAGATTGCATTACACACTCCATACAGTGAAACCACGTCTATTTGCGCTCCACTTCTTGTGTTGAGTGTAATGGTGTGGTAAGTAAAGCTGTGGGTGGAAGCGATAGTATCTGGACATGAATAAGAACAGATTTTTAAAAATTATTGCTTTATTAAATATTCTTTTCAAAGGGTAGTGATTGATTTGTGGCATTTGTCGCACTCGTATCCAAAAGATGCAGTTAAAAAAGAAATGATGCTCTGATTGTACCGGGTCGTTAGATCCCGGTAAAGGCTTGGGAGAGCTGCCTTGCTGTGGCTGGGTGCGAGTGTGAATTTGACCCTTTACAGCACGTGCAGCCCAGGAAGGTGGCAAAAAATGTTGCCAAGAAAAGAAGTGTTCGCACCTGGGACAGGAGAAGTCATCCTTTCTCCTCAGTTAATTCTGAGGTCTCCCAGAATGAACAACTGAGGCAGCCTCAGGTTCTGTCACCAATTTCAGACAGAAATGTGTTAGGGACATGGTTGTCCTTCAGACAGCTGACGGGGACCTTGGGAGTGCAGCTTTTGGGCCTCAACTGAGCCAAAGTCAAGCTGAGCCTAAACGTTGCCGCGACGTGCCGTTGTTGCAGAAGAAGCCAGCTCTTTTTGTTCTTCATCTTCTCAAAGAAAGCTTTAGCTTTAAATTGAGAGCAGTAATTGAAAAGAAAATATACTTGCGGGACTGGCCAGGCATGTAGGGTTTCCATCGGGCGGAGGCAAGGGGTTGCTTCAGCTGTGTCTTACTCTCAGAGCTGGAGAAGGCATGCGGGAGCTGGATGTGGAGGTGCCCGCTGGGCAGGAGCAGGCATTTCCCCTCTTCCCGTCCGGCTTGGCCTGGGGGGCTGCCCCTCAGGAAGGGGGATGCCCACTCCCCACAGAGTCATTTAGAGACCAGGTCTCATCAGAATTCCATTGATCTTTGCCTGCAAGTAGCTCTTTAGTTAATTTTCTCCCTCTCTAGTGAATTTTCCCCAATTTCCACTAGCACAGAGACAAGCAGACACTACAGTATTACTGCAATAGCCACTTTTTTTTTTTTCCTGAGAGATGATTTTTGTGTCAAATTTGTGGCATATTAGCACTTCTTTCCTGATTTCCTCTAAGTCTGTAACGGAGCCATCACTTAGGAACAGCAGACTACCGCTGTACTGTATTTCTTAGCGATTACTTCCTGTTGCCGTTTTGAAGGGATAAAGCAAATCTGATGCGCACATCGTGAAAGTTTCTAAAGTAGGCGCTGGTATCACATGGGTTCAATCCTCTTCAGAGTTACGCAGATGAAAATCCCCAGGGCTCATTTGACCCAGGGGCTTGGCAGCTGCATGCGTGCCAGCTTGGTTACACAAACCGGCACCGTGGTTTGGGACAGGCTTGGCCAGAGACAAAGCAGGTTCCACGGAGGGAATGGCATTTCTTTGAAATCAGGATGACTGACTTCATATTGGAGCAAGTCGCTCATCTGTCACCTTTGTCTTCCCCAAAAACCTTCCCAAAATAGAGTAAAATCTGTAAAAAATTAAATATTCTTATATAAAACAGGATACAGAACCCAGGTTTTTTTACAGCCTAACACTAGAACAATACCTTGAGTAAGAATTTCTGAGAAAATTGAGACTGGTTTTCACCTGGAGGAGAAACTTCAGCCAGACTCTATAGTTGGACAAGTTTTAGGCAGATAAACCCAAAATCTAATAACAGTAAATGTCAGGGCCAGTGCGCTTTCCCCGTGAGAGCGAGAACATTGACTCAGGTAGTAAATGCCGTGGCTCTTCCAAAGTAAGATGCTCTGCAGTTTTTTCCAGAGGTACGAACAAGATGTGGTGACCCTTGGAGTCTTTCACTGACCCAGGCCGAGAACGAGCTCAGCGGGAGCAGAGTGGAAATGTCAGCACGCGGAGGCAATACGGCACTGCCATAAATTTAGCGCTTTTTTTTTTTTTTTTCTTATGGACAATCCATCAAATTATTATTTGTAGAAACTCAGGCTGGATACAAAATTTTAAGTCTATTGGTCCAAGAGAACAGATAGCCAACCTATTCTAAAAAATAGAAAAATAACCATTAAAAAATGGACATTTCTTGTCAGCCAGTGTCAGAATGCTTTATAAAGTGATGGATCAAGGCTCTTGAGATGACAAGATGACAGCTTTCCTATATATTACCCTTATAAAAGTGCTCTGCAATGAATTTCAGCAGAAGACTGAGGTTGCTTGAGGTTATCTGCATTTGCTTTAGAAATACAGCAGTGTTTTAAAGGGTGGCTGTGTTAATATGGAGACCTGCATTCATGGAGGAGAGTATCGTCACCTCCCTGCTAAGGGTTTGTGGTGTCCTTATTCCATATTCAAGGCAACGCAAAAAGTTATTTGCAATTTTAGTAGCAAATATGTATGAAAGCTGACATTAGTGCTTTTAAAGAGGTACTTAAAACCCGTAGAAATGGGAATCTGGGAAAGCAAATAATGAATAATACGGTTTAGCGAGGAGCAAGTGACCTGTGTCGCAGCACTGAGGAGCACAGCAGCAGGCAACTGTAAATATCTCAGCTGGGGTATGAGCACCCCAGCCCAGTTAGTGCAGGGCGGGATCGATAATCCCAATAAAATGCTGGGCAAAGAGAGAGAGGCAATTATTTCAGCAGTAAAACTACCACCTGTGTGACCGTCTGCGTAAGGATTCTCCTGGACTACATGTAAAACCGTAGGTCTCCAGCTCTCTCAGCGCTGACAGCATCATCACCATGTCGTTTATACAGAGGGAAAACGAGAAGCATGATCTGGCAGATGTTAGAAGGCTGGAAGGGAGTATTCGCGCCATCTGCTTAGGCAGACACTAGCACCACTAGACTTCCCTTAATTTCTTTTAGGAATACATCCACTCCTGATGTAAACATTGCAAATGCACAGCCACGTTTGGCAAACTCTCACTCGGTCATCCCCATGGCTGAAGACACACATGCAGACTTTCCAGCACCCCTCCGTGCAAGCTCAGCTTGTGCCATGCTGTGATGTAATTCGTTAGAGCAACCAGCCAAATAAATGTTTTGTCCCTGACCTTAGGTGCTTATAACCACCCACGAAGCAATCCTCTCACTCTTCTGTCCAGCAAATCTACGAGATCTTTTTTTCATCTTTGTGCCATTAGCACGCTTCGGCCGTGATGACTTTATGTTTTGTCATCAGTAAAAATATTAAATGGTTTCGCGCCCGGCATGATGGGAACGCCCTGGAAACAGTGCCGTGAGGCCGACGAGCCCCCGGTTGCGGTTGCGTTCCGAAGGCTGTCAGTCTGCCAGGCACTAATCCACGTTAATCCTCCTGAAAGGAGGATTGCGATGCAGGAGTACGGCTCGCTGTAAGAGGGGACACGTGGGCACTCGGCGTGCTTTAGCTTCTGCACGCTGACTTCACGCCTTTAACGGGCTTGTCTGTCTTGTCCAGTGTCCCTACAGAAGCAGACTCCTCCGTGAAATATCCTCTTTCTGGGACGGCTGCGGTAGACTGGGTCTAAGAGAGGCCAAACCTGAGGGGGATCAGTGAAGCTGAACAGGAGAAGGGTGTTTGGATAAACTTTTGCTTTCACCTTTGTTTCTGTTTAGCTCGTGAAGTGCTGGATTAACGCTGAAGGACTAATTTTCCAGACAAATTAAGCCTAAAAAAAAATGAACCATGCTTTCCAGAAGTATGGTTGCCCCTGTTTCACAGATGGAGGGGTGTAAAGCTCAACTACTCAATCCCAGATTTGTGGAGGTGTTTATGTATGTAGCTGCTATGTAATAACTATTAGATACTTAAATAGGAATAAGGCATCCAAATACTTTCGTAGAGCTAATCCAAAATTCTCTCCCTTGACTAGAGAAGGCTTTCGAATGATAAAAAGTTAAACCTTATGTTCCCGTGTCCCGAGCTGTTATCCCAGTCATTTGATCTGTGCAAAAAAAAAAAAAAAAAAAAAAAAAACACAAACCATAAAATCTGTAATCAATGAATCTCACTGTTTGTTTAAAAATGAACCCTCATAGCAAATCAGAAAAGTGCGAGGAGTGGATGTCTCTTTTTTTTTATTTTTCCATTTAATGTCGGTTTTTACATGCTCACAAACTCCAGGAAGCATTCTGTGTTTGTGTTGAGCTCAGTGGAATTCAGGAGCTACTAAGTTTTCTGTCCTGGGGTACCAGCTGTAGCATGGCACAGTTCACCAGAAATCTAAGTTTTGAGGTTAAATGTTGAACTTCAATATTTCAACCACACACCAATCCTTGAGTGCTTCTGTGGGACCCACCAGATGCATCTGAAGCAGTGTCCTGAAAGAGCTCGGCCTTGGTGGAATATTTGGTGTGTGTTATTGATGTTGTCCACTGCCCACTCGTTTGCCCACATCAGCTGAAATAAATGTTTCAGCCTGCGCCAGAAATATTGCCTTCTCACAAGGGGAAAAAAACGCGCACGCGTGTGTGTGTACATGTATATAAAAATATGTATACACACATAGAAATATACATACGTGGAAATACAAATAAAAATACCTATCTACGTATGTATGTGTCTGGTGCTCTGTGTGTTTGTGCATACATATATATAAAATGTCTGTATGTTATGTGTAGATACAACATATATTAAAAACGTATATGCACAAACACACAGAGCACCAGACAGAGCTAATGCACCGAAATGTTTTGGAAAAATTAGCAAGCTCCTCAGCGCGGTGCTGTATTGTCCAGTATAAATCAACCCTGCCCCAAGCAGATGCAGCCCTCTAGAGAAAAAAAGGGAGTTAAATTGTTCAGCGTCTGTTAGGAATCCGAAGTTCTGATCTGAACTCCCTGATGTTCTCCAAATGCGGGGAGGATGGGGATTTGTAAAACAGAAAGTGCTTTTAAAGTGCATTGCGAGGTGGTTCTGCTCTTTTATGAGCCCTTTTCTGAATTCCTGTGGTAAAAACACAAATGCAAAAGGCAACAATCCCCAGGACGACGTGCTGCGTAACACACGTATCAGGGAAACGGTTGTAGGTGTGACTTAGGGCCGCATTGTGTTGCGAGCTGCGTGGGAATGAAGAGCCTATGCCTGCAAAGGTTTGCATTCTGCATAGACAAGGCAGCAAAAGAGAAGGCAAATGGGGATGAAAGGAGGTATGTGAGCCTTTGTGCCCGCCATTTCTCTGATATTATTGTGTTATTTAAGGACGAGAAGCCTGAGAAGCAATTGGAGCATCTGTAGCTCTGTTTGACTGGTACTTCACCAAGTGGTCCTGCCTCTTGCAGCGCAGAGGGCAACGCACTTCCTCGGGTTAGACGGGGGCTTCTGGCTGAGCCAGAGATGTCTCAAGGAGAATATTTTTCTTCCATTCCCCACTGAAAACTGGATTTTGAGGCAAGTGAAAAGGTAAATCATAACAGTACATTCATACACTATGGCTATATATACACTGAAGATTTTTTTTTTTTTTTTTTTTTTTTTTTTTAGAAAAAAAAAAAAAGCCTCCCTAAATGAAGCTTTGTTTGAGATGCATGCAGGCTGGTCCTTAGCTGGATGATCTCTTTGCTCCAGTGTTGCTTTATCACTTGTGTTTGGTGCAGACTGCGCCGGTATCTGAAAGTGTTGCATGCGGCATGCTCTATTAGAGAGGATAAGATAAGCCGCGCCCAAGTACTTATTCTCTAATATTCCATCTATTAATGGAGGAGTGGACTTTGTAACTCCTGCTATTAAAAGTCAACCGGCTGGGGCCCAGGGTAGGTGCCCGGTTTCCAAGGCTCCATCACCAAACCTTAAATCGTGTTTGGCGTGGCGAGAGCGATCCAGAGGGGCATCTCCTACCTGAAGGTCCTGGGTGCGAGGCCCCTGTGAGGTTCCCCTGGGTCCCTGCTCTTCCATGGGGGATTTGGAAAAAGCCAGAGCCGTCCCTCAGGAGAACAGAGGGCGTGGATCAGAGAAGATGATGACAGGGCACTTTTATTTATAGTTTAACTAAAGCAGCGAAAAGGAGCTGTTTGGTGTGTGAAAGAGGAGTGAAATCACACTCCCTCTCCTCAGTCCCTTTGTGCGGAGCGGTTGTACCTCAGGTTTGGTTCTGCAGAGGTTACCTGTCACCCTAACTGCTCCCGCCTTCCTTAGGAGACAGGTACCTACAATTCTTCCACAGAAAACACACAGCCAAGCCCTGCGCCCAGCTTCAGAAGTGCAATTTGCTCCTTTAGCCTGCTACGGGTACCAATTATTTTTTTTTTTTTAATTCTCATCCTCACCCTGCCTGCCAATTGTGTTTTATTGCAGTGATTTGGAAATGGACTCGTTAATCTTTCACATTGTTAGGAGAATGATGGTAACTTCACTTCACAGAGAGAAAGGGGAAAATGGTTACTGCACTATAATGCAATGCTTGCTAAATAGGGACCAGACCAAACCCCTGCCAGCTAGAATTTCTCCTCTTGAGCTGAGGGGTTGGGGAGGCTGAGGCTTTCTTAGTGCTTTGTTACTTTCTGATGAGATTGCTAATATCTAAAACCATCACTGGTAAAATACCCAGAGTAAAAACCATAGATTACGATGGCTATTCATATGGTGACCCAGTATTCCGAACCACCGGTGCCTTGCTAGGCATAAAGAAAACCTGCATCTGCCAGCGGACTGTGCAGAGCTCCTAAAGAAAAGCGGTGTGAAATTTAAATAATTGGATCCGCTGTAGTACAGATATATTGGTTGCTGGAGTGATGACATATCCAGTTGTACGGAAAGGCAGTGATTTTGCAAGATAGAAGAAAAATGCCCTCATGTACTCCTTCTCTCCACCTCAAACTTAATCTACTTCCAATTGAGATTCCTGACCTGGAACTACGGATAGATTCCCAGATAACTGTCACTGGTAGTAGGGGAACAGAGATGAATCTTAAGAATTAATAAGGGCAAATAACATGCTTAGGAAGAAACTTTCTCATGAGTGTCTTCGTGGCCCGTAGCTGGAAGCAGCTGAGTGCATCTCGATGCTCTTGGGGATGTCACTCTCTTTGGACGCAGTGAAGCGTCGGCCTTCATCGTCAGTAGTGTCTGTTGCTGTTTCCTCAGGGATCTGCTGGAGCACATAAGCACCTCCATAGTGTGGTCTCAGATTATTAACAGAATAAAAACAAGGCTGCCTTTTAAGGCAGAGATGAGGTGCATGACTGTGAGACCCAGGAAAAGAGTAAGACCATTGACACCAGTTGTCAGCACGCTGGTGGTGGGATATACTACTTAGATGACACTGGTTTTAGCAGCTGCAGTACGTGATATTTAAGGTTTGGATTGGTTACATTTCTCCCAGCTTCTGAATGTCCTCGCTCTTTTCTTTTCTGTAGCACTTCATCCAGGTTTGGATGAAGGGAGCGCAAGGCAGATGCTGATGAACTGGAGCAAGTCCTTCGGAGGACAAACAAGATGGTGAGGAAGTTAGAAGAGGCAGCCAAGGGAACTGGACTTGCTCAGAAGGGCCCTGATATCCACTTTCTATTATCAGTGAGGAAGAGTCAGGCTCTTTACTGAGGTGCACAGCAGAAGGATAACAGACAATGGACATAAATTAAAGCAAAGGACCAGAGATAAGGAAAAATATTTTTCATTTACAGGATAATTAATCACAGGAACAGAAGCCCACAGCACTCCAAAGACATCACTGACCTTGGAGGTCTTCAGCTCCAGTCTGCATAAAACTCTGAGGAACATGGTCTGAAATCAGCGTTCACCCTGCTCTGAAAGCAGGAGGACTGGAGATCTCTCAAGGCTCCTTGCAAGCTGAAAGAGTCACTGGTTCTACCACAATTTATATTTAAGCTTGGCTCTGTTCAGCATCACCCAGGCTTAATTAGGACTGGGGCCAGAGTTAGAGTGGAAGGGAAGGCAGAGTAACAAATGCTGCTTCTTGCTGGATCTTCTACAGCTTGGACTGTTAGGTCTTTTGATGCTAATATTATGTGACTGACAAAATAAGAGAACTTAGGCAACTTTGCCAGCTTCTTTACTTCCACTGAGAGATTCAGACAAATTCCACCAAGGCCACTCGCTGGACTGGCCCTGCTTCTCCCTCAGTGTGTTACCTTGATTCTGAATTTGATAGATAGGTTTTCATTTGTATTAGTATTCTAAAAACAAGACAACTTTGGTTGCACAGTTGGTATAGACATTTCCATCCTGCTATTTCAGTCATCCATTAACAAAACAAAGATGACGATTCTGATGTGGGAACCTCAGAAAGGCGCTGTCCCACATAAGGTTTTTAAAGCAAAGTTTACCTGCAGCAATTTGAACAGAAGACCTGCTCCTGAGCTTGCAACCACTTTGCTAGAAGGCTGGGTTATCCCTGCAGAGCCACGCTGCCAGCATCAGGACCTGCAACACAGAGAAACCAGCTACAGGTGGCACTTCACTTTTTATTTCCCATCTTCTCCAAGGCTGAAAGTCTCTTTCCGATGAACTCAGGAGAAGAGACATACAAAAGTCATCTTCAAAGAGCAAACCTACAGGGAAGTAAGTTTTCCTTCTCATGGCTTTAGATAAGGCATGAAAAGCAGACTGTTCTGTATGTAGCTAGAGCTCAGGTCTCTTCTGTCGCACGCCGTACTACATACCTCGTTAATATTACCTAGATAAAATTTTGATTCTAAAATATCAGATCTAGAAAAGATTTTACGACATGAAAGCTGGAGATGACTATAGTCAGCAGAGAAACTTACGTTTATGGTATCTAAATACAGCTGGAAAATTGTCAGACGTGGGGACTTGGCAGGGAATGTTTCCTGCAGGACTGTGTGGAATACAGTGCTCCGGGATAATTGCCCTAAGCGAATTCTCTGCAAAAACCACTCTACAGCAATATTATATGGAGTCTCCTTTAAATCTCATTTCTTTTAATTTTTCCATTAAATACAGTAAACAAGGGCGGCAGAGCTGTGTTGGTGCGTGGAGAGTGCCTGCAGTGCTCTTCCCTCCCGTGAGCAAGAAAAATGTTTCTAAATATCCTGTTTTGTTCTTGCGTCTTCCAGATGTGCTATCCCGCCATTCCCGGGACTCCAGAGAAACTCTGTTGGATACAAAAAGCTCCCACAGAACCCGCTTTAACGTACTTCTCCTTTGTTTTACTGTAGTGGATTAGTTAAAATCAAGAGAGCTCTTCTGGGGGAAATACTCATTTTATGTTCTACTTGGTTTCAAAATAAAACCTGAAATAATTTCCTAGTTCTCTTCAGTTTATTGCTTCTCACAGGTATAGAACATTCTTGCCAGAGAGAGAGGGAATTTGCTTTTATGCTGTTTAAAAACCTATCACGCACAAACTGCCACCACACTTAATCTAGACGTGAGGTTTGTCTATGACGGCGCTATGCGGATAGGTATTGGGATCCACGCGTGTGCATCTGTCTTTGTAGAAAATGAATACTTATCCATTTATAATTTTAGTATTTCAAGCATATAGGAGAGAAACTGATGTAAAAGCTAAAATTACAAAAAGAAACTATCTGCTTAGATTCGAGATATAGATGAAACCTCCTAGTCTAGAGAGACTTTGCTGATAAGGACTCGGATTTTACTGTTGCGATTTCTAACCCAGGCTGGTGGTCTGGTACGGCGACCAAGGACTCTCTCTTTCTGTCTACAAGGAGAGGCCTAAGATTTGGACATTTTGGACACTTTTGCTGCACTAAATTTTATGCCAAATATTGAATACAGAGGTTAAAACCACTGCAGGAACTCCTAGGGACAGCATTTTTGCCGGACACAAGGAGCCAGCCTGGCTGCGGGCTGGCGGCAGCCTGCTTTTGTCGAAATGTTTGCGAAGTCAATCTCCTGCTTGCGCTCGCTGGCCGTATCATCTTGAAGGTTAAATGCTTCACCAGCCAGTGAAACATCAATATTTCCAGAGTCCATTTACATCCATTGATCGTTTGTATAATCATCTCAGACGTTAAGATCCTTGGGTGGCAGCAATGGGTGACAAATGCACCTGTACAGTGTAAGAAAATGCAAATAGTCTTGTGTTTTCTTGGGAATACCGCCAGTCCCTTCCATATCTTATTTTAGACGTGGTTAGCTATAAAGGCAGACCTCTCTGACTTCTGATTTGCACTGGTCAGGGTCCATTTTTTCTCAACTGTCGGTGGGCATTGTAGGTCCCAGTGCTGCCGGCTCTGACCCTCCGGCGTTGAGGAGCCGAGGACTTTGGTGATGGCTCTGCACAAACCACAGCTGTTGAGGGCTGCGTACACTGAGGTGGCTGACGTTTACTTCTGTAACAGCTGAAAGAGATCTTTCAGAGAAAGCAATGACAGCAAAAAAGAAATATTTGCCCAAGGGATGAATGAATAAAGGTTTCTTCCATCATTTTTTCAATACAAGGAGGAGAGATGCTCTGGGAATCCTCTGTGGACTTTATTTGGTGAAATGTTGCCTTCCTTCAATTTTTTATTTGATCATATGTACCCTTTCTATTTTTAGATTATGTTTTACTTTCATTACTCTGCAGATTCCTATCTTTTCCTAAATTAGAAGGCTAATTTAAAAGCAGGAGACATCTTTAAACTCCATTGGGTCTAGAATTCTGGTCAAATGATTTTGCATTTGTAGGAAATTATGTTTTCAGCTTTAACTTTCTAAGTTCAATAGCAGCAACAAGTCAAATACTTCTCACAACTCTTTTTTGGATTATGTTTATTCTTTTTTTATCCAGTTATTTTAAAGATAAGCTAATTTAGGAGACAGAGATCTCAGCCTGTGATCATAATCCATCCCAAGATGAAGCCGCTGTGCCGGTCAGTAGTTCTTTCCCTTCCAATTTCTGTTGGGCTGATGCCTGAGGAGAAAACATATGGTAGCATTATGTACCATGTATTTTGTTGACTAAAGAATACACGGGGATTTTTTCTGTGTCCAGCAGCTAGAACAGAATTTGCCTTCCAACTGCGCTGATCGCGTAATAGTCCATTGTGGTGCTCCTCGTGATGGCGTTACGACGGAACAGCATGGTGAACTAACTCCCACACAGATCAAGGCGCATGGGGGTAATTTTTAGCAGAACACAACCCACAGTAAAATGCAACTTAGTAAACAGATGCAGAAATAAGAAAGCAGGCTTCAGTTTCTCAAAGTTTAGTGATCTTGGCATCAGAAATTTTAGACAGTATTTTTTGGACTGGACTTCTCATTCTCTCCTAATTTGGAGTCAGGTTTCTGAACTCTGGCAAGCTTGATTATTGGTAACTTTTTTTCCCAGCTTATTGCTTGCTAGATTCTTGATTTAGGACAATCATGATTTATGGTTCACCTGTGTGAAACCAAATGATTAATTTGTAGGAAAGAATGAACACATACAGTGTTTCCACATACTCCATTGCTGTAATGGCTCAGTCTATGGACAAGCACTCGGTGATGAGAAACTCCAGCTGCGATGGGAATTGTGCCATTTCCTTTACTGAGACTGCAAGATCTCGCTGCATAAAACTTCAGCTTTGTCATTCAAGTGTCTGCAGAAGGAAAGAAAGATGAATGTGCTACTTCAACTGTACGTGGCTTCTAAATTGAAAGCTTATCATTTTGACCGGGTAGCCTGAAATGTGTCCAATTCATGGTATTTTTAGGACATATTCACTCCCCACTCAGCTGTGAAGAGTCTCTGAAGGTGTGACACAGGTGTATTGCTTTTTCGCTTAATGCTGGATATGAAATACTAAAGCCAAACAGACAACCAAGAAACGATGTGCTCTAGTAACCAGACAGCTGACTGTGCTTGGAAAGCTCTCTTGCAATTTTAATGTATCACAGAGTAAAAGCAATTTGTAATTAAACTGATGTAAGGAATTTCCGTTAAAGACCACAAACCGTACAGGGGTGCCTTTCTCTCCTTTCTCATCTTTTTCTCCCTCATTTCAAGAGTTACTAGAGCTAGTCTCATTATTAGTTGCTAATAAGATATGGTTTTTGTCAGTCAAGCTGCAATGACTGTTAATGGCATTCTGGATTACACTTTGCAAGGGAAAAGCTTTTGTACAACTTCAAGATCGCTGCACATATTTACAGATACCTTCAGCAAGTTCTGCTGTCTGGGGAAACCCTCACCAGCAGGAGCAGGAGCATTCTGCATGTTTTGGCCAGGCGAACTCTGTGCTCTTCACGCTCAGGAAAATATTTTCGTATTTGTTAGCGTACTTCGCTACGTAACCGCTCCGGCTGGCGTTGACCACTATAGCAGAGTGTGGCTGGCCTCAACCCCAGCATAGGAAATGAAACTGCAAACAATAAGTAATTTCACATCTTCATCCCTCCTTTTCTTTCTCTTTGTGGCCACGTGACTGGGATCCTCCGGTCTACGAGGCCAGAGCCGTTTTACACATCTGCATACTCGATAGCTGTGTTGTCTGTTGTCCTTAATTACTGTGGAGCCCTGTGCTGAGTAGCTTGTGCTCAGACAATCATTTTCTTCATTAATAGTGTTGCCTGAATTTTAACCTTTACTCCTTCCTGCCAATTCTGTCATTTTGACAACAGCAGCGCTGTTGCTTAACCATTTCAGAGCCTTGAGAGATGCCCAGCAGGAATTAGTCATGGCTAACCAGTTTAACAGGATGGCCCGGCTGCCTTTTGTGGGGGAAAAAAGTTCAGCAAACAAGTTCAGTTTTCTTTTTATTATTTGATTCTCTTAAGTTCCTTTTTATGTTACTTTTTTTGTATTATCTAATTCTGTTCATGCTTCTCTCTCTCGTCTGCTGTTACTTTTCCAACATTTAGACTGGAAGCATCTGAGATCCCGTGGGTGGCATGGGAATGCAGTCAAGAAGACCACACCAGATAAAGGCCAGTTTTCTAATACTGCTGCCCTTGAAACTCAAGAATGACCTCCTGGAGGCTATGGGTAAGTTTTTCCAGAGACCTTTTTTCCTTTTTCAGCTTTTAACATTTCCTTCATGCCGGTCATACCACTTGCAGATCCATTCTTTGTATTGCTCTGGTATCTGCCTGTTCCTGTTTGACTGTTGGGGTAGCAGGGATCAGTTTTGTCAGCTGTGATCGGAGGGCAAAACAAACCGGCTGACCACGCACAGGGGATCTTGGAGTGCTGCTAACGAGAGAATAACTCTTCTGATAAAAAGGTTAGAGCTCCTAGCAATGCCTCCACATGTCTACTTGAGGATGGAGCTGTTGGAGGGCTGCAGCCAAAGCCCAGCAATTCTCAATAAGCTCAAGTAAGCCATGGTATCACTTGTAGAATGAAATATTTTCTGTAAACTGCAGACTTGGGTCAGAAAGACTGCTGTTCTTCTTCGTCTTTTTTATTAGAGGACAGTTATTTCTTGCTTGAATCAGATGTACTCGAGACCATCTCATTTAATATCCCTTGTTAATATAATTCTAACAACAATGCACATCTGTAATAGCACAAGTTTTCGCTTCAGGCCAAATATTTAAGCTATAGTTCTTGTGTTCATGCTGTTACAGGGCAGGCTCTAACAAATGGTTATTACAGAAAACTGCCTGCATAAAACATAACTGTATTTTATGCAGACTAATAAACAGAGAGTAAGTAGATCCACTTGACTTACTCCAGCCACAGCAAATGTATAGCTTGCACTTCCAGAAGTTGCTGATGTCTCTCTTCATGACTCCTGTCAGGAGTATATTTTCTTCCTTGCTGTCCTCATTAAAAATAAGCACCTGAGGTTTAACAGTGGCTTGGAGTACAAAGACTGAGTGGATGCAATGAAGTCAAAGGTACTAATTACGGGAGAGAAGTCAGCGTGGGTTTGGAGCACTGCCAGATCACACAATGCCTTCTGGACGGCCGTAACTCCAGGGGTTAGTTTGTGGTGGGAAAATAAAATTAACATAAATATCCTAATAATTACTTTCCTTGCCTGTGAAATCAGATTGACAAGTCCTGTGGGGGGAAATAACTCCTTTAACGAGCCCTTGCAAAGGTGATGACTGCTGTGCTTGCTCTTGCTGGTATAAATTCGAACTTTGGGGAGTACATTGTGTCTGTCTTGGCTACTCTCTGCTTTCAAGAGAAAAAAAATAGGACATAAAGTGTGCACTTATTTTCAGTTTAAGCAAAATAAGTATGCTCAGGAATACATTTCATGCTTTTGCTCAGAATCCATCTTAGCAGAAAATGTCAGGCATGGGTAAGGTGTACAGGCTCAAACTCAACTGCAGTCTGAACCCAAGCTCTTGCTGACTTCCTTATTTTTTCACTAATATGTGTTCGGAATGAACTTTGCCCTTCTTGGGGATAATTTAAAAATTATCACTTGAACCTCGAGTTTTTTTGTGAACCTGTCAGCATTCTCCTCTTCATATGCTTCAAAACAGACGATCTCACTGCCACCGATAACATTGTGTACCTATACAAATCCTGTCTGTGGCATCTGGCTTGATATCCTGTCGGCCTCACGTACTGTGCCCCGTAACTTCTCCGTCTTAAACTCTCTATGTCTGCACACGGTGCCTCAGCTCGGAGGCTGGCTTTGCAGCCTCTGGTGATGGGGGCTGGAAACACAGAAACCCAAGCTCAAATCTGAACACTGAGTACAAGGTGTCATTGAGCGCGGTCACTGTGGTTTCTTCTGCCTCTTTTTTGGTAGTCCCCAAGCAGGGAAGGGGTCGTCCTCTCTGAGAAAGGAATCCCCCCTCTCACAGGGTGAATTCTGCTACTTGTTGACAATGCCAGGAGAACCAATTCTGGTTCTGCAGAAAGCTGCTTCTGTCTAAAATCAGCAGCGCCTGGATGTTCACAGCAGATCTGCTTTCCAAGAGCTCTAGGTCTTAAGCAGAGAGGAAAATCTCCCTGCTCACTCGCATTTTTATTCCGCCATACAGTCCCTCTACTTAATGCCTCACAGCATCTTTTCTTTGAAAGTGACTCCTGACTTTTTGAACTGTTTTCACATTCAGATCTTAACTGTAAGAGTGAAAAAAAAAAATCTTACTTGTTAGAGCAAGTGTCAGTCTGAACAGTACCCCTATACCTGAACGTCCCATATTTTGGGGTGTTAATATCAAGGACACCTAACGTGAATTTGTCTCAGTTCCAAATCCGGTGGGAATGCAAACAGTTTTCTACTTTGAAATGTCCACCTTCCAGGGGATGGGAGTGAGGGAACCTGAAACTCATCCTTTTCTTCAGGTTCCCTCTGCTGGATGCCCCCAGGCCTTGGTGTCCACGGGGACTCCTATCTTTTCTCCAGGTATCGTGCTCCTCAGCTTTGTGGTTCAGTTCTTCCTCAGATAACAGCCATCAGCTCCCAACAGACATAACCCACTGGTTGTGAGCCTCTGCTGTTTTCTTATCCCTCGGCGAGGCACCATCTCATACTCTGCAATCTGCTGCCAGACACTTTTTCATGGACTGTCCTCTGACTTCTCTGTCCGCCTGAAAGTGTCACACATGCACACATTTTTAAATATTTTTTTTTAAATGAGCCACTTGCTTTTCTGTATTGCCTTTCTCAGTTCTCCCATCATTTTGTATTATTTATTTCCCATTTTTCATGTCTTTTAATTCCAACACTCTGCCTCTTAAAAACATCTCTACCAGCTCAAAAGCTGGTATTTGAGATTAAACGGGGATTGTGGAAGCTCAGCAAACCTGAGGCTGCTTTGCAGCACACTCTCACACGTTTGTAGCAGGGCCCAGGGCTGTCAAAGCCCATGGTGCTATGCAGCATGCATGTTTGTAATGCAGGGATTTGCATGTTTGTTCGTGCTGATTACAGGAATAAGGAAACAAAATAAATGGTGCGATCTAAATGGGGAAATAGAATGATCATTATTTGCTTTCCATTATAATGCTGAGAAACTAAGCTGGAGAAGAAAGTGTGACATATGCCAGATTACCATAGGCACCAAATCCCAAACCAAACATGAATTTGTAAGGCCCTGTCTGCTTAACTGTAACCGTGCTGATTAGCTCTGAACAATGCTGGAGGAGATCGTTTGCGTGCGAGTGTGCACAGCAGCATTTTATCTTGTATCGGGGACATAAACGGTTGTTCTCAGTATGTTTGTTTTTCCAAGCTACTGGCAAAACGGCATGTGTATTGATGCCACTTGGCCTGTCGCACTGTATTTATTCATTTCTATTACAGAGGGAACAAAAATGTTCTCTCTTCAAATTAGCTTAACATTTTCAGACTCTGACAGGATAAACGTGGCTGCGTGTTGCTCTATTTTTCTACGCTGTGGCACTACAGTATACTTAGCAGTGCGACAAGAAAACAGTTCCTGAACTACGGCCCCGTGCTGAATCCACCACCTCTCTAGCATCTGCGTACATCTCTTGGGGGGGGAAAAGCGTAGGGTCACTAGACAAAAGGAAAAGACATTGGGGTTTTTGCAGCACGTGAGTGGGTCACTTGTTACCAGCCACGAGCTGTCACTGCATGAGCACAGCAGAGCTCTGTGCCGTTGATAGCCCAGAGAGGCGGTGGAGGAGCCGGAATGGAGTTTGGCATGGGCATGTCCATTGCCCCGGCAGCGAGTATTCTCCAGGTCCCTGTGCGCAGTGTTACTCACTCCACAACCCGATTGGTTTCCCCCGCCCTGAGGAGTTCCCATCATCACTCCTCTGTGCTGGGAAAAGCAGCCCTTCATTCCCACCTTTAATCACTTTTTGAATTTGTGCAAGGTCCTTTTCTGTTGTGCCACAGCTGTTCAAGGTCCTTTGAGAAGAGATTTTGCTGAAAGCCCTTTTATGAATACCCACGAAGAAAACATCAACTGGATTCTCCCTATCTTCTGGCTCGTTGACTCCTTTAAACATCTCCAGAGGATTTTTGAGATATAACTTACTTCTGCTCATAAAACCCATGTTGACTTTTCCCCAGTGTATTAAATGCATTACTGTGTTCACGGATCTTATTTGCTAAAACATTTTCTATTATCATGGCTGGTGCAGATTTCAGGCTTACCAAGCAGCAGTTTCTGAGGTCTGATCTGAAAGAAATAATTTTAAGGAGCTGGGGTCACACTTCTGTTTAAGACCTTGGGTAATCAAGAAGATTTTAAGTGAGAGGTTATGCACCATCGTTAAAAATTAATTTGCTTATTTCACCTTGAGTTTCTTTTGCACTCTTGCTGAATGCCATCTGCTCTTGTTCGTTGTCTGCATGTTCGAAAGCATCATCTACAGACACGCAGGCCGTCTTGGGCACCCCCTCAAAGACGGGCTCTGGCTGTCCTCCCTGTTTTCCTCCAGAGTAAGCAAAGAATTAATTTAGCCTTTCTGCTATGACCTTACCTTCTCTGAGTGCTTCTTTCAGATGCTGACGAAGGAGCCCACCGGTCCTCTGACAGACAGACTTCCTGCCTGTAGGGCATCCAAAAACAAAATTACAACTTGTTTTGATGCTTTTTGAAGTTGTTCTTCCACTTTTTGGCCTGCTTCTTGCACCTTTCACATTTAGTATGTCGGGTTTTTTACTTTCCTCCTTCGGGCACATCTTCAGATTTTCGAAAGGATACCTACTTGCTTCTAACAACCTTTTCTCTCTGCTACTCAGTCCCACTGGCTTTTCCTTTCTGATCCTTCTCAAGTCCTTGCTGATAAGCAGGTGTGTCCTGCTCCTCCAGCCCAGTGGCCACCAACAGCCTCTGGTCTGCCTGGGAGGATTTGACTCCCTTGGCTTTTCTCAGAGGATGTTCTCTACAAGGTCCTTTCACCCGGTTCCCCTGTCAGTACAATGGAGGTGAATTGTCTGTCTCCTGTTGCTCTTGCAAAGAGGCTGGATCTCCAGCATGCTGTGGTCTGTACAGAGGCTCAAAGGCGGCAGTCTGAGGTAGATGGTGTGCCTCGGGTCGTTTCTCCTCAGGAAGGCTCCTTCAACACAGCAGTCCTTGATTGCAGCTGAAAATGCAGCCTTCCCAGGCAGACCTTGAGCTACGGCAGGGTGGCCAAAGCCAGCAGCAGATGTTGTGGCTGAAAGAGCAGGTGAGGGCTTCAGGTTCCAGTTCCACAAAGCCTAGGTCAGGATACCAGCCCCCTGCCAAGGCAGGTGGAAAGAGGCTGTGTTGCCCCTCTTTTTGGTTTTGCTGAGTTAGCAGGTTTGGCCAGCACACCTTGCTGTCAGAGCCAGCAGAAGCCCAGACGTGGAGCTGGGAGGAGGAGGAGAAGCTGGCTGGGGGACCATGGGGATGGTCGCTTCAGCAGCCTTGTGCCCTTGGCGTGCCCTGAGCCAACCCTAATAACTGGGATTAGAAAAAAGACAGTGCCTTAGGGCAGCTTAGCGAAATCCAACAGTTAAACAATCCCTCCACAAAGACAACAAGTGTCCAGTTGGGGCTGCACAGCTTCCCCTGAGGCTGAAGGCGAAATTAGGGGTCCAGCAGGGAAAAACTGGGCTGCAGCATGGAAACTTCCATCATTTTTAAGATGCACTCTCTGTTCTCTTCCGTCTCTCTCACCTTTTTTTTTCTTCTGTTTGTTCCCACTATACCGATTAGATTTTTTTTTTTTTTAAACTAAATTTAAAGTGTATTTGCGTGGGAGGGGTGGCTTTAAAAGCTAAATCATGTCGCTGCTGTTGATGACAGCAGATGACAGCACCTTACTCAGGAAAAATTCCCTTTTAGTACAGCCGGATTTTAAGTAAGGGTCATAGGCACTGGGTCAATGGAACTGGCCACCTTCTCCATTAAAATCATCAGCATGGCTTCCACTGAAGGCAAGCACTAAGTCCCCCACAGCTTCCTTCTTCAGCAACAAGAATTGCCCTGAAGCCAGGGAGGTGGGTTCTCTCCTGGGAGGTTACAGGCAGAGCCAGGGCTGCTGTTGGCTGGCGGTGGTCCTGGGCACGCTAAGTGAAACCACCTCTGTTGGGTTATGCTTTCCGTTACAAAGAAAAACAAAGTGCTGACACGAGGTGAGTGGGATTCAGATGCTGCTTCTGAGCTTGCTTTTGTGAGTGGCTGTAAGAAAAGATTTGATTTGCAACACAGTTGTGTTCAACTTTAATTGTATAACGGCAGTTGCAGTGACACGGCTTAAGGAAAAAAAAAAATCACTTATCTGTCTTTGGTATTCCTCTGGCTTCACAGACATGAAGGACTTGATTGCGGGAGCTGTAGTTCCTTGTTGACTTAAATTAGATTTACAAATATTTGGCTTTGCTGGAAAGGCAGACCTAATCTGTAAGCTGCAGCACTTTCAAAAATGCTCTTCTCTTGCTCTAATATGACCAAGTGTCACGTTTTAAATGTGTCTTAGTTGTAGGAATGGAAATAGCAGTCCTTTATATCTGCAATACTTCTACGGACTCCCTGCCAAATAAGCTCACAGGAAAGAGTGCTCTGTCCAGCAGCACAGAGTGGCTGTGTCGCCACCACCCATGGGTACCATCCTGCTCCATGTGATGCTGTGGAAGAGCCTGAGGAGGTTTCTCTCAGTCTATTCGGGTTTGGTGCATGTTGGAATTTAATCTCTCCGATCTGCCCCTGCAGACTTTTTTCCTTCTAATTCCCTGTGAAAAAGAAAAATAATAATGAGAAGGTAAAAGAAGCTGATGGAGTGTTGATAGCCGCAGTGCTTAGTGTGGGCCCCAGCCCGTATGCTCAGCACCATCGAGCGGAACTCCTTCAAGGAGCCTGCTGTTTCTGGACGCAGAGGAAGCCACCAAAGTACTTTTCTGAATGCGCTGCCAGCGTCAGCAAACCCATGACCTCACTGAACACTGCTGAGCCCTAACGCTGTTAGGGTAACGAGCGTGGGTTACGGGTTCGGGCTCGGGTGGCACGGCCAGGGTGTGATCGGCGTGCTATCGCGTATTGAGGTGAGCGCGAGGTGAGTGGCTTTCACTGAACGCGAGTGCAAGATGGTGGACCTTGGCACTGTCTAGCGACTTGGGTTCCAGACCCCAGTGAAAATCAACACAACTTTGGAGACGGCAGGCTACAGGTGTGTGGAGGGGTGCGGCTCCTGGCACGGGAGGGCAGGATGAGGAGCCTGTTTGGAATGGGAAGACCAGGCCCTCAGACCGGCCCGGCCCACCTGAGCCTCTCGGGGCTGCGAGCACAGTGCCCGGCCGCACCGGGGGCCGAGGGCGGGAGGGGGCAGTCTGGGCGGGGAGGGGGTGCCCGGTGCCGCATCCCTGCCAGGCCGCTCCGGAGGAGCTGTGCGGGCTCCAGCGGGGGTCGGGACGGCGCTTGCCTGGGGCCGCAGGGAGCCGGCGAACCGCTCCGGCAACGCCTGGGCTCCCGCCGGCCCCGAGCAGCCGCCGCTTCCCGCCTCCTCCTCTTCCCGCCCCGCGGGTACCGGCGAAGGGGCCGGGACGGCGGCCCGGCCCCGGCCCCGGCCCCGGCCCCGCCGCTTTCCCCGGACCCGCCCCCCCTGCCCGGCCCGGCCCCGTCGGCGGTGGAGGGCGGGCGGAGGCGGGCACGGGTTGCACCTGCCGCGGAGGTGCGGGGACGGGCTCGGCGGGGCCATGCCGGCAGCCACGGCGCCGGGGCTGGAGGTACCGCGGAGCGGCGCGCCCGGGAGGGAGAGCGGCGGCCCCCGCGGATACGCAGGTACGAGCTCGGTGGGGCCCCGCGCCCCCTCCGCGCACAAGTTCCCCCCCGCGACCTCTGCTCCGCGCCGGGGGTAGGGCTGCCAGCGGGGACCTGGGGCAGGATGGGGGACGCCCCCGCCCCGGGCAGGGCTGCGTTACCCACCCGTTCGTCCTCAGCTCCGGACCCCCCCCTCATCCGCTGTGCCTGCCGCGGGGCCGGTCCCCGCGGAGGACGAGGGGGGCACCTCATCCTCACCCTGAAGTTTTCAGGGACGCGGTGCCTCGGGGCGAGCGTCCCAGAGCCGCCCGGGCACGGACGGGGGCTTGGCGGGGTCCCGGTGGCCCTGCAACGGCTCTGCCGGGGGCTGCTGCGGGGAGAGGCTGCGGTGTCGGCCCCGGGGGTGCGTGGTCGGGCGGGGGGGGGGGGGGGGGTCCGAGCAGGGCTCCGCACAGCAGCCCCCTCCCCAGAGGGTCGTCCCGGCTGCCCGCCAAGGTGGCTGCTGGAGCCCCGGTAGCAAAATGTGGGGATCAGCCCAGCGCTGGGGGTCCGGGGAGGGCGCCTGGGCCCGCCCTGTGCTGTCCCTGGGAAGCACTGGGGCCGGTTTGTGGGAGCTTGGAGCCGGCTCGCTTGAGTGAAGTCGCAGCTACGAGGGCTGGGCGGACGTGAAATCGAGTGTACTCCTGAGGAGGGAAGGGGTACGGCAGCTGTCTTACCTTCTTGCAGCCTGTTGGAAGCTGCTGCTCCTCAAAATCATAGAATCACAGACTGGTTTGGGTGGGAAGGGGGCTTCAAAGCCCGTCCAGTCCAACCCCCCTGCAATGACAGGGACATCTCCAACCAGATCAGGTTGCTCAGAGCCCCCCATCCAACCTGGCCTTGGAAATCTCTGGGGAAATGTAAATGGACTGGGTAGCAAACAAAGATTCTGGTGTTTTAATGGAATAGGATGATATGCTGAGGAGTGGAGTGAGAATCGTAACATCCTTTCAAAACCTCTTCAACTTGAATGGATTTAATTAACTTGATAAGGGGAGCTGACAGAGGGTCTGGCGCAGGCGGGGTGCGCCTGCTGCGTGGGGTCGGAGCCCCGCGTGTTTCGGGGTGCGGGAGGGAGGCAGAGCCGCGGCTGAAGCCGGGGAGCAGGGTGGGATGGAAGGTGCCGGTGGGAGCTCAGGGCGGTTGCCGGTGGGCCGCTTTCGGCCTAGCGCCGCTCGCCCAGGCCTCTCCCTGCCCTGCTGCGGCTCACGGGGCAGACCGGGTCCTTCCCTGGGCTTCGGTGCAAGTAGGGCTGAGCTTTCCCAAAATTCAGGGACCCCCTCTGCAGCCTGGCCCCACGTATCCCTGCGATTCCATTTGCTCCTGTGGTTCTAACAGGTTTTATCAATGACCTGATTTCATTACGCTGATAGAAATGAGCAAACGTGTGGGGGCTAACGGTGTACCAATGCTGTAAACTGCATCCGCTGAATGTGCTTAACTGTGCATTTAATTTGAATTTAATAGAGCAGTTAATTTAAAAAATGCGAAACAAGTTCTAGGAAACCTACTTAGAACATTAACAACTCAAACACAAGTGTAGGCCTTGTTGCTCTAGTTTGATGCTCATGTTACTAATTATTGACTTTTTTCTTTTGTAAAACAATGTATTTTTGGCTGCTTTTATTTGCTGTGTCAGATTGTTTTCTGGGGTTTGCCCATGATTATGGTGAGGTCTGGAAGCGGCATGTCCCGTGTTACACTCAGCTTTTCTGTTCCCGCCTGGGCTAATCTTGCCCTATGTAAGTCTGTGGCAAAACTTACAGAAATGTGGGATCTACCAAAAAAAAACCTTTGGCATTCAGACTAGAATTCCACCCTCAGTTAATCCCTCAGATATCTACAAAGCTGGCTTCTCTCAGCCATGTCTCCAGCCAGAACAGCAAACACCATTTCTTCCAAACCAGCCACACCAGAACCGTGGAGGAGGAGTTCTTAGTAAGGTGATAAATTGGAATAAGAAAGGGGAGAACACAGGACTGGGGCATGGCTCTGCCTGCACATCTGTTGTAGGAGCAGCAATAGACGCTTGCGGCACACGGGGCTTTGCCAGACCTTTGCTGGGTTGTGCTCCGTCGTCCCCTCTCATTGCCCTGCTGCTTTGTGGAGGTTTGTCTTGGCCTTCAGCACCTGTGCAGGTTTCACCCTCCGTTTATTATTATGAGTTTATTGAGTGAGGTGGACGTGCTGCTGTTAAATCCGAGTGGCTTAGCTAGCTAGATTTATGACTACTTGTTGTGTAATTTTAAATTAAACTCATGTTCAGGATGCTGAATTTAAAATGCGACGGTGTTATTTGTGCAGCAGTATTTGCTGGAGAAGTGACCTCTAGAGAAAGCCGGTTGCAATTGTTAGACAGTATCGTTCATTTATCATGTTGTTATTGATGATCGTTTTTCTCGCTGCTTTGACTGAGTGCCCCCCTTGTAAAATCTCGGGCTGTGAGCGATAGGGTGATAATAAAGATTTGCACAGACAAACTCCCTCACACGTTCCTTTTGCAGATGATGAAAAAAGAAAATGTGGCAAGATTTCTATTTGAATTAATGCTTGAATGAGAGAAAAGTTAAACGAAGTTCTGATGCTGTAGCACTTAGAGGGTCTTAGAGCTTCCTGAAGCGCAGCTGTGAAATTCAAACACTCTGCTTCTCCTGGTCTTGCCTACTTTGAGGGCTGGTTTCTCCCTCTGCCAGTCCCACCTGGAGTGGGGGGAATGACACCAGCCCAGTGCTGGAGGAGGTTCAGCAGCACCCTTGCGAAAGGAGCTGTGGGAGCCCGATGCACGCCTGGGGCAGGTCAGCGTGTTGCCCATTTATTCTGCGTATCAGTAGGGCAAACGGGCAGAGCGTGGGGGGAGAGTGCGGCAAACGTCTGGAAGCTGAGAGGAAGCCTTGCTCAGTTCAGCCTCGTACATTTTTAAATGATACAGATGCTTTTATGCGTTCCGTCTCGTACGGTGGTTGTTTTGCTGTCACAGCAGCATTACAGTATTATTGCCTTTCTGCGGTAGTTTACTGTGGACAGATACTCATCGACCATCTCTTGCCAGGCTCGTTATATTATCTGGAAAAGCCTCTGAAACGCTCCTGTCAGCGGTGACCCGAGAGCTTTCTTGCCCTGCGGGAATTGCCGTGAAGCGGGGGTGCTGTCAGCCCAGCTGCTGCATTGCCACTGAGCTACTCTTGCCTCTCAAGCTGCTCAGGTTATTTTGGGGGTTGTTTGGGTGAACCAGGAAAAAGAGGAAGGAGTAACGAAAGTGTATCATTATTTTTAGTCTCCGTGTTGCTGAAGCTGGGGGCTCTGGCCCTTTCCAGGGTGGTACGTTGGTTCTTGCTATGATTCCACCATCAGTGCAGTCCTGTAGCTCTTTCAGACTGGGGCAGCGCATACTTCTACAAATGTATAGGTACATCTACAAACACGTTGGTGCTGCCCCAGGCAAAGGGAATGTAGGAAACAAAGAGAACACGACAGAAGCAATCGTTGTGCCACGTTATGAATTAGTAGGTCTTTTGCTGCTGCGTCTGTAGCTGTGGTTCTGCTTCATCCCTCTGTGCTCCTAAACGTGAGGAGGAGAGAGGATGCCCAGGGTGAGGTGGAACGTGCTGCAGGACGCTGTGAGTGCTAGGTCCACAGCAAGTCGTGGAAGAAATTATTTAGCAGACACCATTGAAGGGAAGAGACATGATCTGGCTTAGGACAGGCACAAGCTGTGGTTTGCTGGAGGGTGGAAGAGGCATCACCGCGTATTTGCTGCGTTGTACTCCGGGTGACCATTGATGGCCATGGTGGGATGTAGGTACTAGGCTGGCTGTCTCTTTGGCCTGACTCAAGGTGTCTGTGCTTTTGTTGTGAGCAGCTTTTTTTTTTTTTGGGTTTTTTTTTTTTTTTTTTTTCGGAAGTGAGTTTCCTTTCTGGTGCAGAAACTGAAATCATGTCACTGAGAACGTACAGTTGCTCTTCCAGGAAAGCAAAAGCAAAGTTGTTCTTCAAAGCCAAGAGCACTGCTGCTCTGCAGAAAGGCTGCAAGGAGGATCTCGCCTTCTTCCTGCGGTCCTGAGATGCAGCTCAGTTTTTAGGCTGGGGAAGAAAACATTGATTCCCAAATTTCCATTTCCACAGGGCAGAACATGACACAGCTTGGAATATACGGGCTTGTAATTTCTTCAGGGTTATTTCTCCTTCCTTTCTCTCCCATGAGATCAAAGTGAAACCTTTTCTTAAATAAGCTAAAAGAAGTGACAGTTGCAGAATTTCAGCTGATTGGTTTTATCTCCTGTACTGCAAGATGCTAATCTTAGTGGTTAGGCATTTGCGCCAGGCATTGTTACTGCTTTGAGGAAATGAATTTTGTGCTTGCCATAAAAGCTCTAGAAGGGTACAAAACAGAGAAGGAAAAGAGTTATTGGGTCTTCAGGCGCAATCCTCCACAGCGCAACATTGGTCCCTGTGGTATTCTCCAATACTTTGGCCTACCTACTCTTAATTTACCTAGGCTATAGAGATGAATTACGTCTAGACTTAGGAATTTCAGCTAGGGAATGAAGTGAGCTGAATGCTTTGGACCCAAAACATTGATATTTCAAAAATCAGAAGTCAGCCTCAAAACACAGAAACAAAACCACCAAGTGACAACAGATAATCCAGTACTTTGTGTTTGTTGTGACCAGAGATGGGTCCATTTTAAAGGACCAAAATGCTGCCGGTTTGGCTGTTCCGGACGAGGTCTCTGTACTGCCGTGAGAAAGCGGACCCTCCCAGTGCACATCTGCAGCTGTACAACAAAGAGAATTTTAACTCTGCTGAAATTAGCACTACTTAGCTTATTCTGTTGCGATTGCCACTGACTTTTTATTTGCCTGGCACTACAGAATCTTCCCTTCAGTGATTTGAGGGGGACAAGCCAACAGTAGGACAATTGCTCTTTTTCGTTTCAGCATTTTATCGACGCGCTGTCTCTCAAATGCAGTCACAGATAAGCGAATGTGTCATTCTGAGGAGCGGTTTTGACTAGCTCAGTGGATCAAAAGATTGACAGAGAGATGAATTTGCAGTCTTGGTGGAAGTCTGCCTCTCACGCCTTTTGTTTTAAGATGACAGGGAGAAATGCAGAAGTTGCAGAATGAGCAACCACTCACCAAAATAAATCAATTCCTCCATCTGTGGAGGGTCTCAGAGACAGGGTTGAGCTGGTGCCTGGTTTCAATACAAGCATTGGCCAGCAGAGCAGAACCCCTGTCACGGGTGCAGAGGTGCTGTCCCAAAAGCTCCACGCTCCTTGGCACTGGCGGCTGCGGCAGCAGAAATTGGAGCAGCCACGGCTGGTGGAAAATCCAGGAGGGGCTGGAATGAGGTGATCGTTAAGGTCCCTTCCAACCCAAACCATTCTGTGAAAAGAGCAGAATCATACCCAGGAGAGTTCCTCCTCAGAACTGCAGTGATCTCCAAGACTGTGACCTTTGCCAGTTGGTTGGGTCAAAAGAGGCGCCTGGACTGGGACACACGGGTTTCGCTTTGCTGTGAAAGAGGTGCCCCATGAAACCACTGGCGGTTTTGCATGGGCAAGAGCGAGCTCTGCTGTTTGACCTGCTATCATTAATAAATACAGAAATATAGATCAGGACTAAGTTTTCCACTCATTTTGAATACAAATCGGAGACTATCCTTGCCCTGTATTCTGGCCACCCAAAAGCTGCCAGTGATTTAGCCGAATTATCTGATGCCGATCTTCGTTTCTTACACACGTGCAGTACCAGAAGGGGAAGGGCACGGGGCTGCTGGCCTTTGATCTCCTCGCTGAAGCTGCTTGTCATTCTGCGTGTAACTCGCCTGCAATCATTGACTCTTTTAATGGGAAAAAGTAAACACAATGGACTGGTTCCGTGTCTTTATACTGGCATCCCCGTCAATCTTCATGCCGTCTTTTCCTGATTCCTGGGGCGAGGGAGGCCGAGAGCAGATGTGCCTATTGACTCGTGCTGTTAATCATTGCCGTGCTTGAATGGTTTCTGGCAGGATGCTGTGTGACTTTCACACGTTGCCGTTTTGCAGGTTGTTTTTGCGTCCGTGGCCAAGCCCCTGGCTGCGTGCCCCTCCGCTGTCATGGGTGAAGCCCAGGAACAGGAAAGCCAAACCCAGCAGCAAAAAAAAAAAAAAAAAAAGATTAAAAAAAAATAAAAAAGGAGAGAAGAAAAATAAAAAGTGATAAAACCACAGAGAAGGTTTTTAAATCTGGCTGTGTGGTGGTTTAGCCCGGATCACCACACAGTTTTCTTATTCACCCTGCCCCTACCTAGTGGGACAGGGGAGAGAAATTGGGAAGAAAGGAAAACTCGTGGGTTGAGATAAAAACAGTTTACTAAAAATACTAAAAACTACAAAGCTAACAGGATATAAGGATATTAATATATACAAAATATACAAAATGAACAATGTACAATTTCTCACCACCCGATGTCCGAATGACCGACGCAGCCCGTCCTGAGCAGTGATCACAGGAACAACACCGAGCAGCAAGCAAAGGGGGAGAGCAAGCTAGCAAGGTAGAGGGAACGATGCCAGCAAGCAAGAGAGAAGAAAAGAATGCCAAGGGTGCCCGAACGGATACCCGACAAGAAAAGGAATAACTGAAAATGATGCCCCCTCCCATGGGCAACCCCCACTTATATACTGAGCATGACGTTTATGGCATGGAATACTCTCTTTGGCCAGTTTGGATCAATTATTCTGTCTTTTGCCCAGCTTCCCGCATCTGCACGTTAACGAGACTTGGAAAGCCAGACAGTGTCCTTGGTCTCATTAACAACAACTCGTATCATCAGAATGTTTTTATCAACATTCTTCACACACAAAATCCAAAACACACCGGCTACTGAGAAGAAAATTAACTCCATCCCTGCTGAAACCAGGACAGGCTGTTAGTTTCCCAGTCTGTGAATGATTTCTATCGCCATAATAAATTGCATGCTATTGCTAACTCTTTCAGACTGGTGTCTAAAAAAATCAATTATTCACAGGGATTCTTGCTGACAGTTGCGAATGCCAGGTCACAGCTCTGTGGTGTGCATTTAACAGCTTAACACAGCAAACCAAGTACAGGAACAGCTTCGGTTTGCTATTGGGAAGGAAAAAGGACTTGCAGGAGACAAAACAGGCCAGCCCGGGGAGAGCAAACACAGGCAAGGTCGCTAGCATCCAGGTTCGTTCTGCTGAACAGGATGGTTGGAAATTCCCCTGGAAAACTATCAAAACTATATTGAGTAGTCTGTTTTTAAATCCAAAAGTAGCTTCAAAGAGAAAAGGTTGAAAAGTTTCTATATTCTTTACAAATAAGTGCTTTGTGCAAATGTCATTCCTGTACTTTGGGGCTTTTTGGCCAAAAATGAGCGTGTAACCATCAAGTAGCAAGCATTTCTGGTCCACCTAAAATTTCATGTTGGGGGTGAGTTTTCTAATGCCTGAAGCAGTTTTTGGCCAGCTCTGGGCCCTTCCCACTTGAGCATTTTTTGATCAAGGCAGCGCTGGTGCAGTGCTTGCCTTGTGTCCCCACCACCAGCAGGGATTTCTGCCACCCACGGAGGTTGTGCCCAGTCTGACAAATGTCACACAGAAGCAAGAGGCCACCGGTCACATCATCAGGGGACATCGGCTGTTATCGGCGGCGTTCATTACCGAGCGTGTTTGCACGCTGCTGTATACAAACCAGAGCAAACAGTTGCTGCAGGCTGATAACCCAGAGCCGTCACTGGGGGCTGGACACAGAGCTGGGCTGAGCTCCATTGCTCCATAGTGCCCGGGCGAGTGGTGAGGAGTGGGAGTGCATCAGGGTGAGGGTGATGGGCACGCTGGGATGCTGCCCTCCTTCCAGGGGGATGTTGCAGGGCATCCTTCATCTATCTGTGGCTCCTAACAGACATGTGCTTTCCTTGCAAAAACAGGTTTCTTTTGGCTTCCCCAGTGGATAGCTTTTCAATGAAGTGCTGAAGTTCTACCATGTCTACTGCGAATTAAATAGACTATTGAAAACCATGTTAAAAGCAGGAGATGTCTGACATTGCTAGGGCATCCTGCTCAGACTCGTTTTTCCATCCAGATAATCATTTTCTGTCCTGTACCCTTTAATTCCTGAGATTCTTAGCTTGGCTCTGCGCAGTTCTCCTGCTCGCCCGTGCAACTCTGCAGGTCCGGAGCGTAACGGACAACATTGCCGCTGGTTTCTCTCTTTTAGTTTCCTCATCTGCAAGAAGCAGTAAAATCTGAATTTTACTCAGTTTACCAAAGATCTATTGAAATGTTTAATTTTGGCGACAAAACTTTGATAATTATTAAGGGAAGCCAGAAAATGTTGGATTTGTTACCAGCTGGCTTTCAGGTTAAATATAAAATGGATCCACTTAGGTGTTAAAAAAAAAATTGTCTGCTCTACAGAGAAAAAGCTAAAGAGTTTTGCAGAGATCCTTAGAGGTGCTAAACCATTTTGTAGGTGAAAAGCCACAGAGCTGAAGCTTTTCTGACAGCAAGCCTTTTTCTTGGGCCCATTGATAGGATGAGTGCTGATAAGGCATTTGTATTAAAGTGGCCAGATAAGGTGGTTCTGACATTTTTCTTCTTTCTGTGTTTTAAAGGGAACAAAAGCAAGAGAGCAGATTCTGTCAGAGCATCCCCTCTCAGTCAAAAGGGTCAGATTTTCCAATTAAAGTTCCTACAAGCGAGTGCCCGCAGCCTTCTCCAGACCCCAGAAAGGCCCACCATCATCTCTGTGTGGAGGGAGGCTGCAGAAATAGTTTACCTCTCATAAGTGGTCGTTGGTTCTCTGTCACATCAGACTCCCATATGAGCATGGAGAAGAGCTCACCAAAGAGAGACTGCTAGTAAAATTTGTCTGTTTTCCTCTTGGTACCTGACCCCTATATTGAGTTGGATGCCGAAATCTGGATTTCCCAAAATCAATGGCCTTCTGTAGCATAGTTGTTTAACTTTTATTTCGTTTGTGGTGATTGTTTTCTTGCCGTTATTGTGATGATGAAAAATGCTTTGAGCATTGATCCAAGATATTCTCTTGTCTCAACTATGGAAAAGGGGAAACTTTAACATTTCTGGTCATCATGGTTTCCACAGGAAAATATACCAGCTCTGGTTAATGGAGCCCACCTGTCGCTTTGCACCTTCTGCAGAAATGTTACAGTTGGCTGCACAGGTTTAACGAATGAGAGGTTATTCATGAGCACTGGGGAAAAATAATGATGAAAGTTGAAAACGTAAGCCTACAGACTTCACTGGCCTGATGTTTCATGAAGGACGCTTCCACCAGCAAGGACTGGCTGAGGGCAGAGAGGGACCTGGTGGCAGGGGGAAGGTGTGGGGATGCTCCTAGTCTTTGTTATTCCCTGGAGAGAAGGAAAATGATACAGAAGAGGATTCCTGACCTGCAAATTTCAAATTCAGAGTTGAGCTGATGGCTTCATTTGCCTTGCTGCATGTTTCTTACATCTCTGATTCTGTTTGGCTTTCCCTAAAGATGGGGTGACAGATCCTGGGGCAACACTTGCATCTTGCTTTGGATTTGAGCCTCTCTGGAGACTGCGGATGTAGAGATGCACGGGGGAGGCTGAGGACCATCTGTAGAAGACTGTGGTATTGTGTAACCAGTTACTTCTGTTTTCCTTCTTGCGAATACCAATGCTTGTTATGCAAGAAGCAGTGCTAACAGACTTTGGAGGCAAGCACAGCAAGGGCTGGACACCTTGCTGCCTGGTGGGGACGGCATGTTGGGACTCAGCTCTCTGGAGCAGTGGATTTTGGTTGCATCCTGGTGAGATCACCAGCCCATCGGGTCTGTCTGCCCCAGGACATTTGGTAGATCCAGAGTCTCAGCTGAAGTGCAGGTGAAAAGCTCTTTTCAAGGTATTCCTCTTAATTTTAATCTCTGATCTTTGCTTTAGAACAAGGGGCAATGGTTTTAAACTAAAAAAGGGTAGATTCAGACTACATGTAAGGAAGAATTTTTTTACTCTGAGGGTGGTGGCACACAGGCCCAGGTTGCCCAGAGAGGTGGTTGATGCCCCATCCCTGGAAACATTCCAGGGCAGGTTGGCCGGGGCTCTGAGCAACCTGATCTGGTTGGAGATGTCCCTGCTCCTTGCAGGGGGTTGGACTGGATGGGCTTTGAAGGTCCCTTCCAACCCAAACCGTTCTGTGATTTTATGAATATTAGCTCTATTCACTAAATAATCAGTCACAAAAGCAACTGTTGGCCTCACTTCCATAGGTAATTTTTAATTGGGAACAGTTTGATTGAAGGCATAATTCTGGTGCACTCCATAGTGGAGATATAGATATCTAGAGAGATACATACATATAAATAGATATAATCTTTTTTTTTTTCTAATATGGAAGTAATGGTGAAGAGGTGAATAGATGAATGTTTCTAATTTCCTTTAGGCTTAACGGATCCTTCCTGTTCTCGAAAGTTGCACTATTATTAACTTTTCTGAAGTGTCACAACCTATTTTTTTTCAGTTCTGTTGGTAAACAGATGAATAAAGCACAGAAAACCCATCTGTTCTTGCTTTACTGGGGAGTTCATCAAATACCTCATTTTTTCATTTAGTTCTTTTTTCTCATTTAATTGTCCCCATAAGAAGAGAAATATTCAGCATTGCCCTCATTGCTAGATCCAAGAGTAAAATCTACAGATGAGAAAAACCTGACTTTGATGTAAATTGGCAAAAAAAATCAATCATGGAGATGGCAGTACAGTGACTGGAACAAATCCTCTCTTAAAAGAGTAACATGAAAGACAAGAATAAGAATGATTTTTACACCAATCCTACACATTATTTATGTCTGAAATAGGAGCGTACCGCACACGTTGTTGTCAAACCCTAATCTGGCACTTGGGTGATAGGTAGCTTGGATTTTACATGGAGTAAAAATGCTTGCACCCCTCTACTATTTCGGAGTAGAGTTGGGGAGTGTTTAGTGCTGACTTCTGAATCTTGCTGCATCTTGTTCACTGTACTGAACAGCTCAAAAAACAGATGAAAAACGCTGGGAGAGGTCAAAGAAAAAGGCTCAGTGTCATCAAGAGAGATGAACCAGATTTGTCTGCCTCAGATTTGGATGTAAGATTTTGCAGCAGCGTAGCGCAAGGATTTCTTTTGGAGATGGAATTTGCTGCTATCTGATAATTTTTTGCTACCTTAGCAGGCATTAAAAGACCTTGAAGTAGGCTTTACCACCATTCACCCACTAAAGAGTGCCCTGAGTTGGCCAGGACCGCGCAGTGGTCAGTCCATTGGTCGTGTTGGTGAGCGCTCCTGCCCCTCTTGCGTTTCAGAGCTGCTCGGCATTTGACACTGCGCTGTTCCTTTCTTTCCTCTGGATGCATTTGCTTCTCTCTTCTTCTGTACACCCCTTCACGTGGCAGAACTACTGTATGCTGTTAATTAGATTGCAAACAGTGTGTTGAAAAATCCGTTTTTACCTGTGTAAACACAGAAAGAAACTCACTTCAAGTATATATTTTTTTCTCTCCTTCCCTCATTCAGTCTTAATTGAATGGAAGTTTCTTATCAATGGGAGAATGGGCTTTTTTGGAAAAGCATTTCCACGAGTTTTTAATGGTGGCCTGTGAGAATAATCAGAAATTGAGTTCCCTTTTTCACAACTTTAAAATTAATTTTTCAATAGAAACTCGGAATGTTTTATAGGGAGTATTTTCATTTGGAAACGCTGAAATTGGGCAGATGCAAGACCCACGTACCGTTAACAGGTTGCATTTCTTTTTTCAGACCATGTGCTCTGACAGATGTCTTCTGTAGGTACCTTCAAGTTTCACTGTCTGCAGTTGTCCAAATGGCTCCTCCACGGGACTGACCCGGGAAAACTGCCACTGGCACTGCTGTTGCAGTTCTTGCAGGTCTCCATCAGACTCTGGAGCCTGAAACTCCCCTGGGCAGTGGTGGGCAAGCCTGGCCCTGCCCGCCAAAGGTGGTCCTTACACTGATGTGTGTGCACAGGGCTGTGTCTTGGTGCATGTGGTTTGTACCACACATGGTTCTCCAAAACCTTCCCCAGGGGAATAACTTTGTAGGGCCGTGCCCCCATGATGGAAAGCAGACAGCTCTGTAACAGCTTTCCAGTGTCTCAGCTTTACAGTGACTCTTGGAAACCAGTGAAGTAGGTAGGAAAGGTCAAATCATGCCATTGCTGATGCGTGCTTTTCTTAGAAAAGGTTGAAGCAGGTCGTTACCTGGTGCCACCAAGCAGCAGACAGTCTCCATAGAACGCTTCCCGGTGGCTGCGGCACAGCTGGGGACCTTGCTCCGCACCTTCAAGAGCCTGGACCTCCCCCTTGTCTCTTTTACTGCTGGGTTGGCGTCTTATTTAACGCTAATTTCTTAAAAAGCCGTGCCAGTGTCTGAGTTTTCGAGAGGGAGGGTAAGCTCCTCCTGGTAGCCATTTGTTGTTGCAGCCCTTTGTGTGATGAAGAGCTGAGCCCTGGCAGGATTCACGGCCAGCTCTGCAAGGGACCGAAGGCATGGTCACAAGGAAACCAATGCTGGGGCGAGGCGGTTTCACTCACACAAGACGCTTTCCTACATCTGCTTTATTTCACACTTTGCTTCTAGCTGCTTTTCCTTTGCTTTTTGACAGAGCGAGCTCTTCCAAGAGCTCTTCTGTGAGGCTGCCACAAGTGTTCATCGTCACGCCTGTGACTTCTGGGACACTAATTTCTAAAGCGTGCTTCTGGAGGAAAATAGATTTGCAGAAATAATATCAGCGTGTTTATTTTCTGCAGGGTTTGTAGAATCTAACAGTCTGTCCCTTTCTGGCATCTGGTCGTTCCAGCGTGTTTTGGTTGCGTTACGTAGTCAACAATAAGCGACGCAAAGGCCTGGGTTACGTGTGTGTGGAAATACAGAGGCGAGGTCATGGATTGCTCCCTTTCCGCACAAACAGCGAGTGGCAGTCCTGATAACATGCTTTCAGGTAATTATTGCTGTGTTTTAGGTCGTTTTGGTGTGTACTTTCGCGATGTATTTGATTCTTAGTCTCTGTGTTTCGCTATGGAAGGAGCGCAGGAAATGTTTAACGGGCAAGCGTGCCTAGGTTGCTCTCTCGTTTCTGTTTTCTGATCAGCAAACCATAAATCCGCAGCTTGCTGACAATGAAACTGTATGGTAAGTCTTTCTGACAAATCGATTTTGCAATACAGATAATCCTGGCGGTGCATGAGAAGAGGTATTTGGATTATTTTGTCTTAAGTCTTGCATTACTCTGTGTTTTTCAGTGCCTGGAAATTACGTATGTGGCTATTTCTCAACGCAGTGGTTTGGGTGAATTAAGAATTTATGGAGTACGCTATGCTTTAGTGTCTTGACTTTGAGGGCAGTTGTTTGTCACATGAAATAATCTGTTTATTTGTTGTAGTGAATGTCCTTCTTCTGTGTTGGCAGACAGTGGCAGCAGATTCAGATACTTTTTGGATGCTGGGTATCCTCTTAGTGTGAAGCCAAGCTAAGAAATGCATTTGTATAAATCAGCTCCTGCTTTACAAGAAGCTGCGGGAACTTGAAGGCGTTCAGCTCTTTGTGCCCTGAAGGGAATTTTCCAGCTGATGGCTAATGGTCATCTCGGTTTGCATGGTACGCAGAGCGGACAAGGCGGTTTGTTAATCCTTTGCAATGAGTAAAATGAACAAATGAGAGTCCTCGCAACTTCTGTTGAACCTCAAAAATAGAAAAAAAAAATATATATTATCTCCAGGCTTTGTTTCATAGAGATGTACCGGCAAGCGAGTTTTCTTCTTGAGCTTGGAAGTAGTAGCCAATGTCTGGGAGCATAAACAGAGCATGGGCCTGGGAGTGGAGAACAACAGGGAAGAGTAATGGGAACTCGGCGCTGGAGACATGTACCAAGTCTAGGAGTGATGCCGTGAAGCTAATCGAAACTAATCGACACATCCTGAATGTTCATGTTGCTATAAACTATGCAGAAGTGACTGATGGGCTGTTAATTCCTCCAGCGCTCCTCCTGGCTTTAGGTGCTGGCTGTCAGGCATGGATCAGGAGGGTTTGAGATGTGGCAATTGCAAAAGCTACGTAAGCAATAATTAGAGATTTTATTCAATTTTACATTTCTGGGTGCTAACAGTTACTGCAACCCAAGACCCAAACATATCTAGATGTTTTCTAGATATTTAGAAGAGAAATACAAATCAAGATGTAAATCTAGTCAGCAGAACTGTTTATGCAGTATTTGTGTTTTACTTCAGGAGGCAATGCAGCCTTAAACACCAGCCTTGGCTGAAAACAAAAATATAAATATATTATATTTAAAAAAAATAAATAATAAAATTCTTGATTGTAGTAGATTTAGTCAGATAAACACGCCTGAAGAGTATTCAAAGGATATATCTATATTGAACATCTGCTTATATAAATACAAGGATGGAAGCTTACCTAAACAATGATTTTCTGGAGATGGAAGGGTAAAATTAACCTAGCAGAACAACGAGTGCAGCAAGTAACCACAAAAGCATTATGGATAGTTAATAGCAAAGGACGCTAGAGCTTGCAGGAGATATTTTACAACTGAGTTGTCAGAAGACCATTGCTGATGAAAATTAGGGCAAATTTTATTCAAAGATATTAAATCCAAACTTGGATAAAATTCACAAAGTCGTACCTGCAAAAATCCATCTGTGCATTTCAATAAAGCATTTGTAATAAGCAGAAAGTAGTGACGCATGTAATGTTTTGACTTTGGTGGGAAGAAATTGTGCTGAAAAGCTCTTAGAAGAGGAAATGGTATTTCTGCTCTGTCCAAATGCAGGGCTATGAAATGCGGTTGATGAACTTTCAGCTCAGTGTCTGCGTAGAGCCAGGTATGGAAGCATTTAGAAGTTTAGCTCTCGTTAGCTGTCATTAAGAGGAGCCTCTGGGGTTCCTGCTGCAATTACATTCATACGGGAATGATCCTCTGGGGATGGCACGATGCTGTTCCAGCCCTGGCCGAAGTGAGGAAATATCCGTGGCTTCACGGGACATTGGCTGTTAGAAAGCTTTGTAGCGCTCAAGTGAAGAAAAATATTTTAAAATCCACAGCTGAGGAGTAATGCTGACAAGGTCGCTGACATCCAGAGGCTTTAATCACTCGCTGTATACAGTCACGGGCAAGGACAGTGGAGGAAAGCGTCAAGAGCACCTGAACCAGCTAGAGCTGCACATACCACTCAGGATGGTCAGTGCTGGATTAAGTGAAATATGTCTTGAAAGAACAGGTCATTTGGCACTGGATCCTTTCTTTGGAGAGCAGAGGCTGAATAACAAGTCCAGGTAAACTGGAAAGTCTGCTGAAAGCATCTGATGAGGGCTGCTGTGGTGGCTAAGCAGATGTACTTTGAGTCAAATTTGGCTCAAATTTGGCTTTCTGCATCTCGTGCAGCTAAAAGTGTCACTGACGTGAGCTCTGCGTATGTGATCCAGTATCTAAAAGTAGCCATGGAAGTGTAAAACACAAAAAGGTAGATAATTTGCAGCTCAGGACAACGGTTTTTCACAGTAAGTCTCTCAGTGATTAAGGTAAAAAGAAAAGCCCAAGCTCATGCCGCTCATCTAAAGTGAGGAGGAAGGTTGCCCAGCACACACATCCCATGTATGCCAGTAACAGGATGGAGGAAGGGACAAGAGGTGAAGGGAAATGACCCTCCAGAAAATATTTGCTCTCATTGAGGCAAATTGCTACCGTGGTAAGAGAGTGAAGGAAGTGGCAAAACAAACAGAAATAATCTGCATGGAATTAAAAAAGGCATGTTTTTAAAAGCTAGCCCTTGGTACATATTTACTTAGTAGATTAGACCAGTAATTGTCACTGTGGCTTTTGTTTGGTCTTTTGCTGAGAATTCTTTGGGTTTGTTTCCCAGGGGACTGGGGATTTTGAGAGCGTAAATTGAAGATAGGTAGTAAACCTGTCTGCTGTGGTGTGATCGCAGAAGCTTAACGTTGATTAATGACAAGAGGGGGTTTTTAAGTATTAAAAATAAAATAGATTTGCTATCATCATGTGATTCTGTCAAGGTGTTCTCAAGGAGCCTATTAAAACTCTACCTTTTTTTTGTTTGTATGTGTGGGAAGCATATTTTCCCCTTTAATTTCTTTTTTAATGTCATTATAGTGCTTGCAACTCTGGTCTTGCAGCTGCAGCCCAGTTGCCTCTGAGTCTGCTGAAGTCATTTGGAAATCCAGCGAAAGACAGGGAACTTGGACTCTGATGCAGTGCTGATATTTAGTAAATGTTTAAAAAAAAAAAAATTATGCAAAACAGTTTCCAGATTCTGTCAGTGCACAAGAAACCAGGAAAATGTCTTTATTATTGTTATCTTTGAAGTATGTCTGGATATTATATGTTGTCTAAATGACCAATTATTAAAATTTGTGTTTAAAATGAGTGCGAAACCAGGAATGTTGTGACAGTAAAACCCAATGTATAAAGTTTTAGTGGCTGATATAAGGTGGCCGAGAGAAGAGCTCCATGACTCAAAGAACAGCCATATGAACAGCAAAGAAATAGAGAGAGAAAAGCCACATGAACAAAAATGTACTAAAAATGAATGATGTTCTATAAAGCAGCGTTTGTCACTTGAAAATGGAGAGAAGTTGAATGCCGTTGTGCTGGATGTGTGTGTCTCGCTGTCCCCTCCCTGCAGAGTGGCTTTTGAACCCGCTGGCTCACTTCAGCCGAGACTGACAGAGGGGGAGTGCTCTTGGAAGATGGGAAGCTTCTGTAGGATCATGAAAAGTGCTACCAAGTAGACTGAAATACGTGATCAGTCCATGAGATCTTGGAGACTTTGCGTGAGGGAAGATGCGTTACGAATCCTCCCAGCATGGAAGATGCCAGCCTGAGTACTTAATTAAACACACAGAGTCCAACGAGACCGGAATCCGCAGGAGACCATGCCGCTCACAGAATGACTCTTTTTTTAAAAAAAATGTTTAATACGTGCCAACCTAAGTAGATAATGTTGCAACATAAGTAAAACCCCGCTTTGTGCGGGGGGTCAGAGCTGTGGAACTGTTGAATGGGCACCGAAGGGGGTTTGGCCTTGGGCTGGTACTTGGGAGAGCAGTCAGCGTTGCCCACCCCGAGGTCTGCTATTTGTTTTGACCATTCACTTGGACTGATTTACAATCTGATCACAATAAAACTAAAGCGGACCTTTGCTTCTGGCTCTGCTTCTCCATTGTCTCGCTTTGGTTTTGTTCTGCAGGGCAGTGCAGCCGTGTCTTCCCTCCGCAGCTCGGCACGCTGCAGATCGTTCATGGCAATGGCACGGCGGTGGGGACGGTGATAACATTCCAGTGCTCTCCCGAGCACCAACTGGAGGGACTGGGCGTCATCAGCTGCGTTTGGAAAGGGAATGGTACCCAGTGGACAGCCGGAGTGCCCTCCTGCAAGCGTAAGGTTCTTTCCAAACCCTTCCCAGTCCCTTTGGGCCATATTGTGTTTATTTTGCCCTGCCTATCTCCTACAACTTTAGGATGAATTCTAGGCATCTGTGCAAGGAAAAAAAACAAACTCAATTTCCTTCAAAGTTGCCCCCACGGACTGTAATTGTGCTTCATATGTGTCCTGACATCGTTAATTATCATGACACAGAAAAGACTTTGTCCGATTTATGCCTGATCTCACATCACCGACTCCGGTAGCGTTGCCCCCGGAATAAATGCGGCTCTGTAGCTACAAGCTGTACCCTTCTTTAGAAAATGTGTAGATATGACCAGCTAATGCGCAGGCATATTTGCAAACCCTCTAATCTAGCGTTCTTTTCTGAAGATATTTTTGCTGTAAAAGAAACGTAGCGATACTTTTTGAACAATTTTAGGTGGCTGCCTGTGGGCAGCCGCAAAGGAAAGTCACCATATTGACAAATAGCATTTGAATGGCAACAACATTAACTACCGTTCATGCTGTGTTCCTTCTGATTTATTGTAAGGTTGTTAGGAATTTGACTAGAAGTAGGCCCAAGCAAAACCTCTGAGCTTTGAGAATCTCAGTCTCAGACCTCCAGTAGATGATCATAATTACCAGTAGATAGATGGCTCCTTTAGACACCTATCGCGCTCTCACAAACTCAGCTACTCTTATCTCTCATTTGAGAGATTCCGTTAAAGAAAAATGAGAGAAATCCTCTCTTCTAGAGGCTGAAGAAATATAAAGCTTTGTGTGGAGCTCAGCTGAACCATTTCTGATGCCGGTCATTGTGGTGTTAGAAGAACTAGATGAGTTTTGAAGCAAGACATGCTGAGCACACCAAATGAGTTGGCAGAGAGCTGCGTTAGCTGTGCCACACCACGTTCCCAGTCCTCCTTTTGTCTGGGTAATGCACTTCCAACATCGGGTCACTGCGAATACTCAGCCCTGCAGATGCTGTCCCTTCTTCCATCCTGCATCCTTCCCCAAATAGTTCGCTGCCTGCCAAATAGGATGTAATTATATGGAATTCTCCTCGCTCTAAAGAACTTCCTTAAACCCATTTTTACCCCATCAGTATTTGGTTTTGCAGCTCCAGTCCTTGTTAACAATTCTAGAAGAGTCTGGTAGCTCATCTGCATTTGATATGCCGACACAGTTGTGCTTTTTAGCTACTGCAGCACTAAAGGCGTTGTGTTTAATTAGCTGCAGTGGTGAAATACTTGTGAACAATTCCTTAGTAGCTTATAAACAGGAGATTTTTAAATAGCCCAATTTGAGGCTTGCGTAGCTCTAAGGTGAAGCCAAGATACTCTGGTATCTTGACACATACTGACATGAAATTCCTCTCTGAGCTATTGTTAGCAGAAGTGTGAAGCAGGTAGGTTTCAGCATGGTTTAATGAAAATGCGAAAGATAAACTCATGGGTTGACCTTAGAAACGTACTTCTGTGTTTGCTTTGCTGCAGCCATATCAAAATATGAGACTTTTGGATTTAAGGTTGCGGTGATTGCCTCCATCGTCAGCTGTGCTGTCATTCTGCTGATGTCCATGGCGTTTTTAACTTGTTGTCTTATCAAATGTGTGAAGAAGAGTGAAAGGAGGAGGACTCAAAGGTATGTCAATAAAAGATTTTTAAAACCTGCATTAAGACCGTATGTCATACGGACCCCATTGCTGTGACAGCAGGGAGCTTCAAAAGACTTGATGCTCACAACACCACAGTGATGTTTATTACTTAAAATTTGTGGGCTAGACTTTAGGCATAGAAAGACTTGGAGTTCAAGACTAATCAGGCATCTAATGTGTGTTAATATCAGATGACCTCAGTGGGCATGGGCAGATCTGGATTTACCCAGGATTATGCAGAAGCTGAACACAGAAGTCTTATTTCCTGGCCCAGTCTTTCTCTCCTTGAATTATTTAAGATTGGCTGCGTTTTCCCTTCTTCTCTCTTTCATTTTTTCCTTTGCTTTCCTTGAACACTGCTGGGAAAATTAATCTACCCATGTCAAAACCATCAAAGCCCTCACCATGCTTAAAGCTGTGCTGGGAGGGCGTAGGATTTTCTCTTCTGGCTTGAGGCGCCAGACAGCAAGCAGGATTATAAACAGGCATGGGAAGAAGAAAATTTACCAATCCAGTCCGTTGTAACAACTTGGTGTGGAGGATGGCTGTGTGACCACACCTGGCTGCGTGCTAAAGCCGAGCTGCTGTTGTTTGTGAGAGCATCCATCCAAAGTCACCTGCAGCAGGTGGCTTTCCATGGGCACCGCCTCTTCTTTTCCCTCTCACTTTTCCTGCTCATTGCTCCCACCTGCGCGTAGCTCAGTGGGGTGGCTGCAGCACGTCCCACTGATGCCTGCTGTGCAGACAGTCAGCTGCACTTCTGGTTGATTTTAAGCCTCTTTTTGCTTCAGGGAAGTGTTTGAAGTGAGGTGGAGTACTGGGAGAATGGAGGAGGACACGAGTGAAGGTCCCTCTGCTCTGAACTGTGTTTTATCTAGAGCTACATGGGAACCAGCTTAGGGGGGAAATTCTGTCATTCTGAAATCTGATTGTAACCAAAATACAGATTTTCTATTTCCCTTGAAAGAATTTTGTGAGGCAAAAAAAAAAAAAGTAATTCGTAATATCAGGTTTTCACCGACAACATGAAACAATTTTTGAAATGAAAGTGTTGATTGACATTTTTGGAATCACTGCTTTTCTTTTTGATAAGACTATTCATATCAAAATCCTTGGTTTTCATTTATTTTAAATGGAGTTTTGTCCAAATTAGCTGTTCACATGACTTTGATGACTTGATATGTTTTTCTTATGAAAGAAAAGCCCTTTCACACCAGATGTTTTAACCTTGTTCTGTCATCAGGACATAAAATGATTCCCTTTGCTGGGAGTTTCTCAGTTCCTTGCTGCCCTCTGCCCTCCCTTCATTGCCTCCTGAAGGAGCTGCTCCAACCTGGCCCACCCACGACTGCGCCCCACTCCTGGGGGCACTGTAGACATTGCGTGGCTTGGCCCTGCTGTCAGAAAGCAACTGAGATGATGGAGAAACCATCCATATCACGTGAAAGAGTAGTACATCCCTGTATGAAACCTGCTTGACCCGCAGCCTGCGCCGCTGAGTGCCAGATGTGGCGGTAGGGGTGCTGCAGCTGGCAGCGGCCAAAGGCAGGAGCGCGTGAGGGTCTGTGTGTGGAGAGGATCTCTTTTGTGAGGTCAGCTGATGCGGTTGGAAAGTGCAGATCAACTTTTGGATGCACAGAGCGTTAATTTGAAGAAAAGCTGCAGGCCTGATAACTTAATAAAAAAATGAGAGTATTTGGTAGGGGATTGGTTAAATAAATGTCTCTTAGACCATCTCTGAAAGACCATCTCAAAATACCTGTGGGGTAGGGACGATGTCCTCATCTTGCCTTTAGCTTTGAAGTCTGCCTGTCTACTTTTTTAGACTCTTTTAGTTGGTCTACTAGAAGAGATCACCTTTGCCTACAAACCTCTCTTGCAGGGTATCTGATGATCTTTGAAGTGCCGTTTTGTGTTCTGCCCTTGCATTTGGAGAGAAAAAGGATAAAGGCCACTGAAAATCCTTATGTCATTCAGCCTCCTCTCAGACCTTGTCCCACTGTGTGAGCATAGCTGCCATTTTCTTTGGTAGGAGCAGCATTGCATCCTGAGAGGACAGAAATTACACCAAAATCAGCATCACCAGCCCTCACAATTTAATTTTGTCCCATCAGCTAGTGTGAATGTCTGTGATTATGTGAATCTTAGCAGATCTTTCCTGAAGGAAAGGAAAACCTGGATTTAGATTTAAGCTCTCATGAGTCAGGGCTGTGGTCAGATAAAAGCTCAGATACACAGCTGTTTATCACAGTCATGTGTTTTACCCCTTGCTTTATTCACAGAGACATGCAGCTGTGGTACCAGCTCAGAGCTGAAGAACTGGAGCAGATGCAAGCCACTTACTTTGGTTTTAAGGGAAGAAACAATAACAACAACAAGAAGAAACTCAGGAATAAATCTATATTTGACGATGTGACTAACGTGGCGTATGATAACCAAGGCTTCCACAGGTAAGGCTGTTAAAATGTTGTGGGTTTGAATGCGTTTGAACAAATTTTAGAAAGAGGATTCCTCGAAAATGCATTTTGAAGAGATGCCCCTGAAGAGGACGTGGATTGTCAGGGCTTGTCCTTGAACTTGCCCATCTTGTGGGGAATTAACGTTGCCAAAAGGTGAGACCGCAGAGAAGCTGAGCGTGACCTCCCTCCTTACTGCTCCTTTCATCTGTCCCCAGCAGTGCTTGGTTAAGCCTGGCCTGCAGGGGAGGTTGCACCGGATTAACTGGAGAGAGGTTTTTAATTGGCTTTGTGAAATTGATGCTAAACTGCAGCAGGAAAGTCACTGCTCTGTGTTGGTTAGTGGTATCAGGGCGCCAGCTGGCCTAAGAGCCTTAGGAGAGGAGCCAGACAGGGGCACCTGGGGCTGCGGTGCGGCTCAAGGTGAGCATCGAGCGTTGCCCTTTATCCCTCAGTGATCACAAAAGCTCTCTTGAGAAATAGCGTTTCGTTATCAGGCTGTGCATGGCAAACTCAATGGGACCCTCGTCTGCAGGGCAGCGTGAATGCCCACAGCGTGGGAGCTCTGACGCTGGGGTAGCCCAAAGAAACGTCCACGCTGCAATAAAGCGCATCACGTCCTGTGCGTGCATGGGTGGTGGGCACAAGTGTGTTTTGTGTCAGTTCAAAATTACCTCTGAAAGTGTGCAGATGTGTTACGCTGGCTGCGTTGTTGCCAACAAAAGAAAAACAGAAAAATGAATACGTGTTAAATTCTAATCACTGTTTTGCTATTACCACTCATAAACACACATCATTGTGTCTTTTATATCCTTTGGGTTCTGCTTCGTCCTCGTGTACGGTAATACATAGCACAATCCTTGTTTGCTTTTAATTCACTGCTCACTTGTACAGCTTTTATGTACAACAGTATTTGTGATTTGTAGTGGTTACCTGCAGAGAACAATTTTGTGCAGATTCCAGACCTACTTCTGCCTCACAGTGCAGCTGGAAATTATATTCAAATGGAGCATTTGCACAAACATCTGATGGCTGCTTAATCAATCCCCAGCTTTGGGTGATTTCAGAGAGATGTATAAAGCTAATTAAAAGCTGATTATAAACTAAACCATTTTTAGAAGACTCAGGATGCAATTTTTAATTTTGGGAGACTTCAGTCTGCTACGATGTTAATGTTTTGTGTAAGTGTAAGTTGCTTTTAAAATAATATGGATAGACTTGTAAAGGGCTGTAAACAGGTTCATGCTCTGCTGGAGCCTCGAGCTCCTTCTGGGTTCTTATCTGCACCACTCCACGGAGCAGAAGCTGCTGTATTATGTTTACCAAATTCTGTACACTTTTTCTTGACTGAAAGTAGCAGGGAATATACAATTCTTCTGGATAAGCGGCTTCTCTGGGGCCAGAAATCAACCAGTTTCTCCAATTTTCTAAAGAAATAATAATGTCTAAACTTCAGTGGGGAATTGCAGAGGGCAGGAGGAGGAAAGCTTGTGAGCTCTTTTTTTCCTCCGTAGAACAATCCGCACGCTGCGTTAAATTCTGGTGCACATACCCACCTCCTGACGCATGAAGCCTGCTATTAATCAAGGTCTACTTTATTTCCAGCATGCAGAGGTGATGTGATCCTGGCTAATGACCAGCCAGAGCAAACATGGGCTAGGAGAGCAGGTATATGAGTCTGTGCACCCCAGAGCCAAAAGCCTAGCCATTTCTCACAACTTAGAACTTCTAATCAGAGGTGGGAATGGCATTGAAGCTATACAGACCCTGAATAAAACTCTCTTGGAATTGCTCTAGGAACTGGTGTGACCCGTTACCAATTTGTACCTTGTTCCCTTTCTTCACTCAAATAAGACCTACTTAATCAAGGTTAGTAAAAGATGCCAATTTCTACTGGTTAATTCTGTTAAATGGATATATGCGCAGGATGGGATGGGGGAATTCTGCTAACGTATTTCATGCCAGCTCTTGAAGACAACAAACGATCTGTCAGCTTTGTGTTTGACTTGCAAGGCTTATTTTTTGTGCGTAGCGAATCAGGCGAAGTTTAATCATCCTTGCACATCCAGCTTACTGGGAACAGCAGGGCAATGTAGGCAAATCCCTGGGGAGGTGCAAACATGAAGCTGGTTTATGCTGGAAGACCAGTGTCAAAGGATGTGTTCACTACCTGGGTTATTCCTGCGGTACCTTTCTCTGTTTAACATGAAGTGGGTGTGTTGGCAGCCTGTGCTTGGAGGAAATATCTAACCATGTAGGTGTTGCTGTAGTGGTGGAGCTGTTGTAGCGTTGATTGTCTGAGAAAAGCAAGAAGGTGGTTGGAAAAAAAAGCAGCAAAACTGAGGGCAAGCAAGCCCAAAAGCAAGCTTTTATGTATTGCTGCATGCATGTGAGCCAAAGCGTGCGTCCGTGGTCACGAATAAGCTAAAAAATAATTTAACCAAGGCTTCCTAATGTCTTTACCAAGGTGTGATGATCAAACCCTGGAGCAGGCTTCCCAGAGAGGTGGTCAGTACCCCAAGCCTCTCAGTGTTCAAGAGGCATTTGGACAACGCCCTTAAATAATATGCTTTAATTTTTGCTCAGCCTTGAATTGGTCAGGAGGTTGGACTGGATGATCGTTGTAGATCCCTTCCAACTGAAATGCTTTGTCCTGTCCTATCCCATTCTACTCCTGTGTTCATGTTTCAGGTGTTTGGAGGAATTTGTACAATGCATTGCTAGACCTCTGAGCAAATCAGAGGTCCTGCTTTGTTTTTCTAATAAAGAACTCTCCTAAGAAGCATGGGAGGCTGATCGTTTTCTCCCTGCCTCTTTCAGGGCTGCGGTGCACGTGGTTCTCTGTGACACAGCCATGGGAAGTGGCTCTGCAACCCACTTAGGAGGGGAAGGCTGAGCGATGAGTGGTGCCCTTGTCTGAGAAAGGAGTGGGTGGAGGCTTGGCAATTTCTGTCGTTTTTATGATAGCATTTCCTTTTCTTAAAGAAAACTGTTCTGCTGCTTCTTCGTGTAACATGTGAAGTATCTGGAAGAGTGAGAACTCCTCCACCCTTAAAGATGACCCTCTTGACTATATCTTAGCCTATTTTTGACTAGAAAGTGATGTAGGTCGTGTTGCTTTTCAGACTTAATTGAAATAGATTTAGAGATAACATTTTGATGCACCGCTTTAAGGATCAAAAATACTGTAAGAACAAATAAAATAAAAACCAATTGTTTCAGTAAGCCAATAAGAGATAAAACAAAAAGCCAGTTCTTTCAGACAGGTAACAAGATATTTGTTAAGGCTTACGGAGTAATTTCAGATTTAAAACATATCATCTGTTAAAGCAGCGCCCTTGTACGCCAATGAGATGATTCTGGCTGTAACGAGGTGACAGAATGTGGATGCAGAATGCCGATGTATAGAAGTTATCAATAGTGTAGAAGCCCAGCTGTTGGACAGCAGGGGCTCCACTGTGCTGTTCTGGACCTGTCTGCCCAAAAATGAGATCTTTATCCCCTCACGTTTGAAGTGTGGAACAAATGTGATGAACATCTAGTTTTGCAGGGAAATGTGCAAATTTTAGTGGCAACTATTCTAATTATAATGAGCCCCGTTCTGGCTTCTTGGCTGCTTGAACAAGATGCTTTAAAATGCTGAGAAATATGTCTACAAATACCTGGGATCATTAAGTACAGAGTGCAGTCACTGTTGATGGCACCTCCTTTATTTGGACATAAGGAATTATAACGAGGATGAAAATATCCATTTTTAGCAGAAAGTTTTCTATGCAGGAGCTGCAAGCAATTACAGCATATTTGCTCTTTTATAATATTTGAAGAGCGAACTAATACTGAGCAGGGAAAGCCAAGTTACAAGACACTGGGCCGCTGGGAGGGACGTGTTTTCCCCAACGTTGCTTCTCTGAAGTTTACAGCATAGAGCTGAGATAGCAGGTTGCCGCGTGATGGGAGAGGTTTGAGACAGATTAGCTGAAGAAAAGGGTCTGTCAGCTATGGGAGGGAGATTAGCTGCAGCTCTGGGCCACGTCGTTAGAGGAGAACAATGTGCGTGAACCTCCAAAACAGCCCCCCGGGAGGATTGCTAGGCAGAGGCAGGGCTTGTCAACACAGGGATATACTGGGAATAGCTCTCACAGCCTGGCTGCAGTGCGTAATGGGAGAAAAGCTTAAAATCAGTACGTTATATTCAGCTCTCTTTAACATTTTAAGACTTAGAAGTCTTCCCAGTTCTGCACGAGAGTGAAACCAGGACTGTTGGCATCGTTCATCCAAAGTGAGACCTTTCTCAAAGCAGCAGAGAGCCCCGACCTGCGTGGGGTTAGACCGGCACCGTTGGGTCTCGCTGGGGTGAGTCCCGGGCATCAGGGACATTTGGTGTTGCAGAGGAGCTAGCATTTGAAATGCTGTTCTGGGTTTAAGAGGTTTTTTGAAACAAGTATGTTCCTGAGCGGGATATGTTATTTTTGAGTCAGTTATTTTCTGACGAAGAATATTACCTGACCCTGCAGTAATCCTTTTTTGGAATAACTGCTTGGGCAGCCACCGCCCGAGATGAGCAGACCTCTTCCATCCCAGCAAACAGCCGTGTGGAGGAGCTTGGACTTAAGCAGCTGCCTCAGCAAGCATGTTGTCCTCTGCCCCATAAAATATCAGTGAAGAGAACCTCAATGGCAGCTGTCCTTCCTCTGCGCCAGCTACTGGTGATGCTTGAGAGAAGGAGGTGAACATTGGTAAGAGGTGATATTAAACAAAGCAGAGTGAGGGGGCCCGAACGCGAGCGCAGGGGTACGCTCACTCGCTGGCGTGGGTCAGCTGTAGCTGTTCCCCAGGTGAACGGATGAGGCCGGTTTGGCCTGGGGATCCCCTGCCGTGGAGCAGGACAGAGAAAGTCCAGCGGCTTGCTTGTGACTCCCAAACTGAAATAGCAGCCTCCTCTTTTCCATGAAGTAGTCCTAGCCATGCCTCCAGGGAAAATCGTAAAAATATGCGCAATCTAGCGTAACCATTGTGAGAGCAAACAGCAAGCCCTCTTTAGCGTGCAAAGACATTAAAGAACCGGGCACTCCACTGTTTGAGTCGTGGCATATTTATACGTCAGCAGGCGCAGAACGATGGCTGTCCTGGGAAAGACACAGATAGCTCCTAATAAGAAAAAGCTGAGAGAGTTTATTTCAGTTTGCATCAGCTTCCTAATTATGGTAAGAAATAACCACACCTAGGGAAGCCTTTATTTTCTTTGCTTTTTTAGCATAACAGTCCTGTAACCTGTCCTGGAATGGATGCTCCCTTTCCTTAGGGATGTGCTGTTGTTTTGCAAGGGAGAATTGATGGTCCAGTATTTTCCACACTCAAGGAGAACTGGATTTAGCTGCAGACTAACACCTTTTCATCCTCTGTCAGCTAAGACAACAACCAGAAAGAAACTAGTCCAGCTCAAATATACATCTCAAGAGCAGCAAATAAATTTGGTGATTTTTTTTTTTTTTTCCCCCTTGTGTGCAAGCATTTGGAAGAAGTTGTGCATTCCAAATTTGGACTGGTTTGAGGTGAATTATTTTACACAGCTCTAGGCCAAGTTATAAAACATTCTCTATGAAGCAGCTGATCTGACTGCAGGAGTGAGGCAAATGGAAAAGCCCATGTCTCAGTAGGTTTAAAGTCCTCCTTTCAGATATCCACTACAGCTGGAGCATATTATCAAGAAAAAAATCTCTTCTGCAGAGAAACAGGCTAGTATATTCTCCCACAGAAGATATTTTTAGTACCTGAATTCTTTGTACCGGAGCCTCTTCTGACTACAAGATGCACTACCAGTGTACCAGGCAAAAAGGAAATAAGGACAATCCGACAACAAAGATGTCCAAGTGAAAAGGTTTTTCAAAAAAAAAAACCCAAAGCCAGCGTGCTCTTAGGAGAGGCAACTCGGCATTTCCAGTCAGTCCAAGGTTGGTGAAATTAGCTCATCACTTTGGCCTCCACAGTAAAATGAAACGTGTTTTCTTTTTGTCTTTGAGTTAGTGCCTATAATGGTTGAAGTTTTCCACTACCTTGTGTAAAGTGTTGCAAGGAAGGTGCAAATCAGAACCTTGTGTGGCTCTGAAAAATGTTCATGTCTGCCCAGGCTTGCTAGGGAGCATGGCTGTAAGCCAAAGGACCTTCCAGAAGTATGGACAAGAGGGGATGGGACGGTTGGTTGCATTCCTGCCTTGCCCTCTGTCTCCTCAAGGGCACTTTCCCAGCTGCTTTTCTCCTCCGAACACCTAAGTAGAAGAGATTAAAAAGCTGAAGGATCTGATGCCCTTCTACTAGCAGGGTAGGGTGGTGTAGATTTACCATGGTGAAAGAGGACAACACTTGAAGAAATATCCGTGTTCAGAGAAAAGCTGCTGCAAAGCTCAATGGAAAATGTAAGCAGAACAAGAAAAACGACCAGGACACCTAGGATGACTGCCAGGAGATGTATCAGTGGGAGAATTCAGGGGGCAAAACATCTTCATCAACAGTGACTTAGTCCAAGACTGTTAAGGGTTGTGGGGAAACGGATTTATCTCAGTGCTGTTGAAGGTCTGGAGTCTCACCAGAGAGCTGAGCCCTTCACTCCCTCCAGAAGATCCATGCATTTTCTTTTATGATCGGCCTCGCTGTCAGAAACTGCTCTTGTTCATCTGAAAGCACGGGCACGCAGAGCTCAGCCCTGCTGGCCTCTGCCGCCCAAGGCTGCGGTATGTGTGCGGGATCGTTTGCACAGCGCACTTGAACGTCTGCGTGGGTGTGAATGTGACCCTGCCCGCTCAGCTACAAGGCTTAAATTGCAGAGAGCGACTGATGGGCTGCTCCCGGGGCTGCAGGCAGAGATGTAGGACCCATCATCACTGCGGTGTTTCATATTTGCCACATAAAGCATCCAGTGAAATGGCTGCAAAGAGCAAATAACCTGTTTGGTACAGTTGTACGTCTTTAATACAGTTCCCTACGCGTGCTGTGTTTGATTGTGTGGCACTTAGGAGGGGAGGAGACCCAGCACAGGAGAGGGGCAGATTTCCTTTTCAAGCTTCTACATAGATTGTCCCACCTTGAGCTCCTCTATTCATGGAGGGGTTTTCATCCCCTCTAGTTTGTTATTACTGTGTTTTGTGTTCCCCACTGCCACTTTTCAGAGACTAAAATCTCCCAGCACCTTTTGACATGCATGTTTCAAAGAAAGACCAGGCAGGGGAAGTGTGCTGTGGTTTCACCTTGGGGCCCTGTCACGAAGGGTAAGATAGCTGGCTGCTAAATTACACCGGTTTCGGAATTTCAATCTCAATTGTCATCACAAGGAGCGTGGAGGGGGTGTGCACAGCAACATGTGCTTTCAATAAAGCTGCTATTATTGTTTTCGTAATGCTTCCATGATTACCCCAGGGTCTTGTACAAAGTCACCAGACATACAGCAACAACAACAAAAAAAATCCCCTGCAGTATAAAAATCTCTTTTCAGAGCCAGCGCCAGCAGCGGGCAGCATCGTGGCTCTGAGTTCTCACACTTCTCCAGTGTCCCCAGCATTTTCCCCTCCAGCTAGGAACAGCTCTGGAGTCACACAAAGCAAAATTCTTGTGAATCCTCTAAAACCCATTGACAAATGCTAAAGTGGCTGTTCTCCCCAGATGGGAGCTCTGACTTTATCTGTGAAATAAAGTGTCTCCGTGCCAAATGCGGTGTGCATCTAGCTAGGCTGTTCAGCACCTAGCGTCCTTGGGTGGATTTGCGTTTCCAGGTAAGAGTACAGGGAGGTCTTCTAATCCTTTACCGTGATGTTTTAAGTAGCCCAACTGGAAACTGGAGTTGAGGGAAGTTGAAACATGTGAGAAAAAAAAAAAAGTCGCACTTATTCGGGATAAAATACAGAGCTTCAGAGGATGAAAGTGTGAACGGAAGGCTGCATCTGACTGATAGCCATGTGTGCAGAGAAGAGCCGACTGCGTGTGCATTTATCTGTTCCTTGTCAACGCTGCAACCCTCGCAACAGCTCTTGGCCCTGGCTTAGGTGGAGCTCCACTGACTTCACTGTCCCTCTGGCGTCTGCAGGGTTCGAGGTGCTGCAGTGAACGGAGGGTGCCTGCTGTCGCCTCATCCTAGGTTTCTTTCAGTCAACACAAGCTTAATCGTTCCCAAAATGGGAGAAGAGGTTGTTAGCCAGGAGTGCAGTTGTCCTGCAAGCAGAGTTTGGCTTTCTGGGTTGGTGGTGGGCTGTGTAATTGCAGAGTTTCACAGTGCAGAGCTTCGTAGGAGAAAATGTCAGAATGGGATGAATTCTGCCCAGGTAAACTCTATTTATTGCACAATAACTAAAATACCTGGATTTTAACTGTAATCCTGGCAGGGCTATTTGCAAAGGCTGTGGTTACCACCTGCAAAACTTCATCCCAGTTCTTCTCCCTGTACCTGCTTTGATTTTATTTTTATTTTCTAACTATTGACTGCCACCTCAAGAAGGCAGAACTGAGTTCCTCATACTAAAAAAAATAAAAAGAGAAAAAAAAAAAGCAGTAGCAAGTGCCTCGAAAGATTTTCTTTTGGCAGTGAGATGTGCAGCATTACTTGTAGGTTCTGTTCCCTGATGGCAAGCCACGGGGGTACCCGGGTAGGTGTTCTGGTGTCCGGCACCGAGATACTTAGGGCTTGGTGATGCACCGAGATTAAAAGGCATGGTTAAAACAGTACAGGTCAAAGTGTGTAAAGTTACCAGGCTGGTTTTTTTTTTTTTTTTTGAGAAACAGATGAGTTTGCTGTTGTCCACGTTACAGGTGGGTAAATTCTGCCCATCTGAGCACCTCCTTGGTGAGTGTGTTCTGACTGCACGGATACAGTGCCTTCTCACATCAAATGCAGAGGTGGTTTAAGATGCCTTTATACACTCTGACTGTAGCTCGTGCCCCAGATATTTTTGCAATACAGCTTGAGATTTATTCTCCTTTACAGGAAGGATGTATCTGCAGTGTGCCTACTCTGTACCAGAACAGCAAGACCTCAGTTATTTGGTTTTATTTTCTGTTATTCCCCTGTGGTTCCTGTATGTATGCACATTTTGTGTGTGAGTGTCTCTGCTGGCTTTCTGCAGCTGATAACTGCAGAATGCAGGTCCGGTTTCCTGACCAGCTTTTCATGTATGAAAGGGTAAGACCACGTTGTCCTGGACGTGGGTGTGCAGGCTTCTGCCTTCAGTGGCCACCACCGATGGCTTCAGAGGGAGGCACGTGGGCTAGCTCACCTGCAGTGAATTTGGGGCAAGCAACCTCGGCATCTGCCCGGTGTCCAAGCAGCTGCCGTGGAATAACTGATGTTTTACTGCTGCTGCTCTGCCTACATTGTCCAGTGCTGAGTTATTTGCTGTCTGGGTCAGCAGCCTGTGCTGGCTTACCCCACAGCTGGGCAAACCCTCCGTTCCTGGTGTGGAAAGGTGGGGTGCAGGATGGATCAGTGACCATCAGTGCTGGCAAATCCAGACCCCCAGCCTGTGGTCCCTTCTGGGAGGGCCAAGTGGTACCCAGGTCGGGCAGTCAGGGGCTAGCACAAGCCACGATGCCACTGCGCTGCGTTGGCATCGCTGGCAGCTCTGCAAATAACACCTGAAATGCTACTGAGCACAACTGGCTCTTGTGCTCCCAGCAGTGCTCCGCTAACCAAGCAAGGACTTTCCTTCTGCACCCGTCTCAGCGTTCAAGTGTTCTTAGAAATATTTTCCAGATAGCCTCGTGTTAAATTGAAGCTGGGGACTCATTCAGTGGAAAACAAACAAACAACATCTGCCCCAAGCCCAAATAAAACCAGCCTCGCAAGTCTTTTCAAGGTCTGCATCGGCTTTTACGGAGACACAATTATTTGCCCCGCTGCTGCCAGCTTGTTTTAATGCGAGGAGAAGTGAGCCTGCGTGTTACAGCACAAGTTGTTTGCAAAATGCCTGATGCGGAAATAAAACTGATTGGAAAGTCCTGCATCCTCAGGAGCGCGAATGAAACAGAAATAACTTTTTCCTTCATGCTTACAGGTTCCAGGAGGAGTGGACTCGAGATGTCAGAGCTCCTGGGCGTTGCAAAGACAACGACAACCTGCCCAGGTTAACCAAGAGCGGCAGTGCGCCTGGGAAACAAGCCGTGCCGGGACACAACGCTGCTGTACAGACAGTGAACGCGATCCATGTCGTTGAGGTCTATGGACATAAGGATAGTTATAACACACCAAGCTGCCAGATACCTGGGTAGCTGCTGTCTCAAATACAACTGCTCCTCTGGACCAAAATGAAATTTGGATAGAAATATGTGCCTTAAGGACAACATGGAAAGTTAATTATTCATATTAATTTCAAAGTTTTCTATATTCCGAGATGGTTATTTAACAGAAATGCTTCAAGGTCTGATGCAAATAAAAGAGTGAATGTTGATGCTGGCAGCCCGTGGCCGTTCTCTGTGGCGTGCTGTGTATTGTGACCGTGGAAAAGCGTTGTATCGTTCTTCTGTACATCTAGGGAGCAGTGGTAGCCAGTTTGTGTGTTTGCCTCGTACAAAGTCACTGATGCTAATTACACGTTCGTAAGATCACAATCTTCGTTTAACTGGTGTTTTTTGTAAGCATTTCGGAATGAAAATCCCCCGTATTTTTACACAGTAGTATGATAGAACTACAATAAAATTTTGTTTTTAATTAAAAGCCCCCGTTGTTTTCTATCAGGAAGGCCTTTTTGTTTAATTCATCTGCTCCGCATTTGGAGACCACATGAGGCTGGGTGCCGTAGAGGCACACCTGCAGATCCACCAGCCCAGCGGGAGCGTACAGAGAGATGTGCTGCCTTGCTGTGCCACCCTTTGCCCCGCGAGGGACCCTCCCGTTGACCACCGATGGCTGGTGTACATCACAGTGCCGGTGAGCAGCCACTCTGCGGGCTTGCAGGCCAGGAAGGTGGTGCAGCATTCCTGTGAGTGCATGCTAAATAAAGGGGTGATGTATTTTTTTGGAAACCTGTCACCTTTTCCTATTATTAATCTGTTCACTGTGTGAGGAAACAAGGTGGGTTTTTTTCTTCTTTTGTCCATTTTGAATAGTTAAGCGATATGGCTCTTATTCTGCTGTTTGTGTGCACACACATGTATATCTTTAGAGTTACAGTATAGTCATTTTTCAAGTTGAAGCCTTATTTATTCTCCTGCCATCAGCTGTCTAATGGGTATTGTCACATTCCTGTCATGATGGAAATACAATCTTATAGCAAGCTCCAGTAACTGTGTTCTTGTATATCCCGCTTGTTATGAGTCAGGTGCGCTCTTAAGACTTTCAGTTTTGCAGTTTCAGTTTTGAAATTCAAATTATTGTAGCTTGCTGGCAGGCCTAGAAATGCCCTGTTCCATCCTGGCCATACTTGTCCGAGATCAAAAACACATCAGCTATGTGGAAGTGGCAGTAAAGGAGCTTTTTTTGTTGTTGTTCCTAACAATCTCAGTTCTTCTCTACATCACAACAGGCTGCACCCCTGCAATGCACTTCTTAATGCGTGCTGCGAAAAGGAGAAAGGATATACCTCTCAACACTCGTTCCAGTTAAGTTCTCAATTCACTCAATTAATAGTAGCTGAAGTCTATGAGGGCGTATTTGTGCTGTGAACCATTTTGCCTGCAGCTTTTCGGTACCCTGCCAGACCCAGCCAGCTTCTGTACCCAGATGTGCTCTTGGACCCCATGTGCAGCGTTTGTTTCTGGCCAGGTGCGGGGCTGGGACTGGTTCCCTTGCCTGTCCCCTCGGCTGCAGGCACTGCCAGCCCGGCTGCAGCCACACCAGGCAGCTCACAGGGTCACTGGTGACGTCTGGGAGGATGCAAAGGGGTCAGAAAGATTTTGAGAAAATGCTTTAAAAAGTCTCAGCGCAATGCAGTCCCTAAGTGGGACCAGCTGGAGGCCCTAGCAGGGTGCTCACAAGTGGAAAATGAGATGCAAGGATGTGAAATCTCTGCACAAAGCTATGGACTCCAGCCGTCACAGCGGCAGCTCTTCCTCACTGCTGGCATGGGGCTTTCAGGCAGGACAGCTGGGAATGGCTGGGCTCCATCCGCCGGAGGAGAGCGCTCCTGGGTCCTGCTGGAGAGCAAAGGCTCGAATAGCATCAGCGGGGAAGGTCTGCAGGTGGATGAAAAGAAAAACGAAATGTGTGAAAGGAGCATAGAGAGGAAGAAAGCCTGGGAAAGCAGACAGACATCTGAGATGCTCCTGTACATATGGCTGCTACGTGAGAATTAAACACAAAGAAGTTAGAGACTTTCCACATAATAAAAGGTGTGACTTAATAAGAATTACTAGTGCCTGTGGGACAAACGATAGGACTAGGATCTTGGCATGGTAAACAGTAGCTTGTTCCAGGTAGGACACGTGAGAAGAAAGGTCTGTACAGTCTCTGCAGTCCAGCGTGAGGTGAAATGCTCGTTAATTAGTGCCAGTGGTTGGAGAACGAAGGGCGAAGGAGCATGGGCTGCTGGGCGTTCAGCACTGACTCTGCAGTTAGGAGGAGGAGCTGGCAGAAGTTTACTCAGGGAAATAACAGAACTGTCTTTAATATCGGGTGACTTTATCTAATTCTCTGCTGGAAAAGTGTACAGCCGTCAGGAGTTCTAACACATCTCTTGGTGATTGCTTTAGTTCTGAAGGTGTTGGGGAGGGGGGTGGCAGTTGCTTCTGGCTGTAGCAGGGAAAAACTTGTTAAAAATCTGAAGTGACATTTGAGTGAATGTGAAAATAAGTGACATCACATTTTTAAGAAAAGGAGGAAGAGCAGCAGAATAAGGAAAATGGACTTCAAAAAGGCAAATTCTGACATACCGGAATAACAAGTACGAAAGATTGATGCAGAAACAGTCTGATGGATGGAGCACAAGAAAGCTGGCGCTCACTAGCAGAGACGGTTGAAAGGGACGCCAGACAAACCTGATGCGGAGGACGGCAAAAATCTGATACAGCTGCCACAGGAACTCTGAGGACATGAAAATCAGAGCAGAAAAACTCAAAAAATGGAAACATGTCAGACGACGGAGGAGCAGCACAAAAAGAGGTGAGTGGCGCTATTCAGAAAGGTAAGAGATAATGTAAGTTACAGCAAGGAAGGGAAATGGAAGAAGAGAAAAATACAGTGGAAGAAACAGAGAGTAAAACTACATTTCTTGGGAAAAGCAAAAATGGACCCAGAGATGACAACCACTTAACCTCCACTTTGGATCAGGCCTCACTTAAATGTTCACTCGTTATTGCAATGAATTTTGACACAGGTCTAGGATTGCAGCCTACAATAAAGCAAGGAAAAGATCACAAATATTAAGATAAATTTGATTGCATTATGAAATTCATCCTAAAGCCCTAAGAAATTAACTAAGCAAGATTCGCACCATCATTGATACAGCTTCAGGAAACCGTGGAGGGACAAGAGAGGTCTTAGAAGATGGGAAAGGGCAAACCTAACTTTAGTAAGGGGAGAGCAGAGAACCTCAGAAGTACCAGAATGAAGGTGCTTCTCTGATACCCAGAAAGAGTGTAGGAGAAATGATGAAACAATCCATTTGCAAAGAAGGCACATCTCAACCTAGGATTAAACAGCTGTAGGCATGGGGGAACTGCTCTGCTCCATTAGGAGTATCATGCCTGACTTTGTAAAAGCAGATAAGGTGTGAAGGGTGGCCCAGTTACGCTTGATCCTGCCTCTCTGCAGAGCTTTTGAATTTCCTTCCTCTTCCACATCTCTGTGATTACATTAATTGGATTTCATTATTTAGCTCCCTAGCTTTTTATCATGTGACTCTCAAATGTGATAATACGATTGCAAGTCACCAAGTGAAATACATTCATTTTTGGGATGTCTGGGTCAACAGATTGCGTGAGAAGGGAGCCCTGTTGCCCTGTTCTACAGACGAGGCCAATCTGAGTAATGTTTGATGGGGGAAAGTAAAACTTTGAGATGAAAAAGACATTTATAGCCATGGAAAAAAACAGAGAAGGTGGGTAAATTTACTGTCTCTGTGCCAGAGCACTGGGTTCCTAGCATTTATTTAAGCATCTAACACAAGAGGCCGCAAAGTTACAGCAAGATAAAGAAACAACACCCATACTGTTTTTGTGAGATTTGTGGCTCGGTTCCCTCTGGGACCGTGTTTAGTTTATGACGGCTGCACCCCCTGGAGTTAGTTTTATTGCTCGTGTAAACATTATTTATTGTCAGAAGGGAAGTCAGTGCTGTGCAGGAAGGAGATGAAAGCAGCTGAGAATCTAAAATAGACACTTAAAATCTCGTATTTATTAAGTTAACCCTTAAATGTTTTCCAGCCTGTGGTTTCAAATGGATTCAGGCTCCCATTTCTGCTGCAGAAGACTGGCATTTCATAGAATCACAGAATACCAGGCTGGAAGGGACCTGAAGGATCATCTGGTCCAACCTTTCTTGGCAAAAGCACGGTCTAGACAAGATGGCCCAGCATCCTGTCCAGCTGAATCTTAAAAGTGTCCAATGTTGGGGAATCCTCCACTTCCCTGGAAAGATTATTCCAAAGGCTAATTGTTCTCATGGTGAAAAATTTTTCTCTTTTGTCCGGTTGGAATCTCCCTGGGAGTAACTTGTACCCATTACCCCTCGCCTTTTCCATGTGACTCCTTGTAAAAAGGGAGTCTTCATCTTCTTTGTAGCCAGCCTTTAAATGCTGGAGCACGGTGGTAAGGTCTCCCCTAAGCTGCCTTTTCTCAAGGCTGAACAAACCCAGTTCTCTCAGCATGGCAGGCTTCCTAGTCCTTTGATCATCTTCATGGCCCTTCTCTGGACGCTCTCCAGCCTGTCCACATCTTTTTTTTGTAAATATGTATATTTATATATGTATACTTGTGTGTTTGTTTATTTTTATATATATTTCCTTGTCTATTTTATGGAACTGATGCACTGAAAGGACAAGTTAAAACAAGCACGACAGCCCCCTCCCTGCATGGATGCTTACAATTTAATTGACATATGTTACAGCATGACGGGATAGTTCTTCACAGATTTAAAAACTAGCAACAGTATTTATCAGAGCAATTGCTTATTTGCCTTCTCTCACCCTGTATTTTAAAACTTTTCCCAGAGCAGGCGACTCTGCTGAGGCTGTTGCACTGGTCCTTCGTTAAGCTTTGACTGTTTGCAGCAAAGCAAAAGAGAGTTTTTTAAGATCTTGTGCAAAATATTAAACAGGGAATGTTTTTTAAGCCAGCTGACATATTATTATCTGATCCTTACTTCCTTTTAAAGGAGACCTGGGGTGCCTGAGCCTGGGAAGCGCTGAGGGCTCCACGTGGGAACCCACTGGACCGCGTCCCTGCAGCAGTAAGTCCTTACAGCAATAACCTGTGGGGAACACCTACTTCTGTTTGTGGGGTATCACAGAGGACAGTATTGCCAGATCCTGTGACTTTTGTCACAAGTCTAGTGATATTTCTTATTTCTCTGCCACAAAGGGTAGAGTTGGGTGAATATATGAAACTCACAGCTTCTGTTTAAGAGAGAAGTTTCAGTCCTGAAGTGTCAAACAATAGAAAAAAAACAGACAAGTCTCTTGTATTTGTATTTGACAAATACTTGAAGCTGTCAAATGTAAGTATGACCTTGACACATTTTCTGTGGTTGAAAGAAAGGGAAAGACTACATTTTGATCTGAGTGGATCAATGGAGCTTGGGATGGACACCAGAGTACCTACCGTAGAGTTAACATCACTTTCATAGAGCCTTCCACATGGATTTTTGGCCGTGCAGGCTTGCTCCTGGACAGCTGCCCCTTGGGTGTTATCCTGGAAGTCTCTAAAGATGCTGTTTCCTCAGCATGCTCTGCTTTTGCTTATGGGCTAGCATTGTTCAAAGTTTCCATGAGAAGCCCACGACCCAGAAAAGAAGTAGGACAGTGAAACTGATGGAACATGACAACCTGCAGGAGGTGGCCACTACCACCGCTCTGAAATGGCACGGGAAAGCAGGAGCACCAGACGTCGGCCGTAAGAACAGGATATAAATAACTGATGGTTTGGGGTGGAGAGGAGGCAGAGATCTGTAACAATTTTGCTTCCAAAACATCCCAGTCATCAGTGATGTCTTGGAAGGAGAGTGACTAAATGAATCTGCTATAACTTATTGTCAGATGTAAATTGCTTTTGCAACTATTTTTTTTTAACAATGTCACACAGCACAACTTTTAAATAACTTTAATTAAATGGTAGATGGAGTTGAATCTTCTGCTTGGAAGGACCGAGAAAAAAATTTGGCAACATGCCAGCTGGTAGCTTTTTGAGATGACTTACAGTTGCATCCTTTCATAACACTGATAGCTCAGCAAGAAGCTCTTCCACTGCAATACATATTTTATATTGTTTAGGTATTTCTTAAGTGTTCTGCAGAAGTTTCGTGGAAGATCCGCATAAATACTACCTGATGACACCTGATACAGTTGACAGGTTATCTGCAGAAGTTGCACTATATTTAAAAGCTGTAGTGCAGTAGTGCTTGTGGCCAGAAAAAAAACACCTGAGGAAGGAGTAGAAAGCAACGTCACAACAAGGACCTTGCAGGTGGAGGACCTCCAGCCAGCGCTGAGACCTGCATGCTCCTCGGTCTGCTTCAGAAAGGTGGCTACACTTGGCTGCGTCTGTAGGACTCTTTCATCTTCAGCACATTTAGTAACGGTTGAGAAGTTTAAGAACTTTTTTTATTGTTGTTTGAGAGTAGGGTAGGGTAACTCATGAATGAACAAAAGTCCAGAAAAGCTAATGATATATGTTTAAAATACCCTCAGGACTTGTGTCATCTCATCTTGGGATCATTTCCCCACAAGAAACAGCTTGACAAGTCAGATCACAGGGAAGAGCCGGATAACAACTTCCAACAGGGGTAAAGAGAGGTGCCTTTATGACATTTTAATGAACTCTTGCTGTGGGGTGGAGCAGTTAAGTACCTTTCAGATTTACAGTGGCATTTTGAGTTACATCTCATAACACATGGCTCTATGGAAACTGATCAAATCCTGTCCCCCTAAAAGTGGTACAAGGAGCCTCATTTGTTCCTTCAGTAACAAGAGGAGGTGATCTTTTTTACCTATTTTTTAAGGACTGTTACGGAGAGATGATTGGCAGAGGCAGCATTGAAAGGCTTTTGTATCATTATTCCACAACCAACAGCCATTGCTGTTGTCACCGCACCCAGAACGGGTCAGCTGGTGGGCACGCTGTGTCCCCAACGCCCTGCACGTCAAGATGTTTCAAAAGCCAGTCTCCATTCCTGGTAGCTAACGCTAAGGCAAGGATGGAAACATGAAACTCCTCTGGAGCAGCAGCAAGTGAGGCAGTGAAAGTTCACCTGGTGTGAAGCAGAGCAGGAGCAGCGTGTTCCCTGGATCCCTGATGCTATACTTAAACGCGCGTGTGTGTTCAGTCTGTTCATGTGTTTCAAGGTCAAGGTTATACAGAAATGCTCACAGTAGTGTTTCCCATAGGAGGTGTGTTGCATCTGTGAGCTGGAGTCTGCAGCAGCTTCTAATCCACGCCCAGATGCTGGCCTTTAATTCATGAAGGCGGTGGGTTGCATGCTGACCACACACCATCCTTTCTGTCCTTCCTGGCCCATGGTGCGCAGCTGAGGCGCTGGCACTGGCAGGCTGATGACTTCCATGGGAAGACACTGTAGAAAAAGTGGCTTTGTTCCCTCCCTGGAGCTCTGCTGATCTCAGTTTGCCAAATCTGTCAGCTGTTTATTTATACACCTATTTTAAGGGGCGGATGCTCAAATGGCTCTGTTTGCTTCCTGCCTTCAAAGAATTTAAATGTTTTGGGGTTTTCTTAGAAAGAATATAATTAGTTGAGTATTTTTTCTCGTGTGTGTGATTTGATTTGTGCTTTACAAGGGATCAGATATTGAGCTAAGTGTGGTTTTGAACATGTATGTGAAGCTGGCTGTTCATATTCCAATGTACAACCTACCAGCCAACCCAGTAACTTCCATAATATTTCTCAAGTTGATTTACGATCAGTATACAAGGGCTTCTTCTATATGCTGACTTTTCCATTGTGCCAGGAACAAGAGGTACTCAACTTTTCTATTATCTGCGTGAATATCTTGTTTTACTAACGCTGTCAAAATTTCCAAGGATAGGGTGTCATACAGCAGAATGGGTGTGCAGGTAATTCACTCATGTAACGAATACAAGAAGTTAAAACTGACCTGAGATTTCCTGACCTGTGGGTGCTCGAGGCTGTGATTTTTCCAAGTCAGTTCTGCTCACATCGAACAGTTTGGCTTAGCTGGTTGGGAAAAAAAACAGCTGAGAACTTGCTGCAGTTTCTGCCTTTGTGTTTGGAGTCAGAGAATTGTTTTTCTTCATCTCCTTTTAACCAATGAAGAAATAAAAGGTGATTATACCAATAATAATACAATAAGACTGGAAAATTACCCATGCTATATGCAAAGCAATCCTAGAAATTATTATCATGCACACACACCAAAAAAAAAAAAAAAATCAAAACCAATCCCATAGCTGTGAGTAAACAAACCTCTTGTTTTTCAGAGCTGATTACAGATCTCTTAAAATCAACAGCAAACTGCCACCGGTGCCCAGGGGCGAAGGAGCAGCCCCACATTGCACAGACGGGGTCCGTGCTGTGACCACGCGCGCTGCAGGCCTCTGCCGCCTGTGCGCAGCCGGACACCATCCCTCCCGGTTTACTTTCGGTTCTCTAACTTGCCAGTGACCTCTGCTTGTCCAGGCAAGGAGGACAGCGCGCCGGCTGCCCCACTGCACGCGTACCGGGCAGAGCACAAACCCGCGAAACCTATGGATGATGATCTACAAGACACGTAAGTGTGTATTTGTAATGAGGAGCTTGGGCAAAATGACGGGTCTGAAAAGTCCAAATCTGCAGGAACAAAAGCGCGAGCAGCAGCTCTGACAGGAGCAGCCAGCCGGTTGCTGCTGTCCCTTTTTTTCTTTCCTTCTTAGAATCTGTTTTTATAAATGATTATCTAAAACTTGCTGCAGGGAGCTTAGCATGTAATCTGAGCTTTTAAGAAATATTTCATTGTATTTTCTTAAACACAAAGGACGACTTTGTTATAGGAACTGCCTGCACTGTCTGGATTTAGTTTGTTCCTAAAGAGATCCAGCCCTCTTCAGCTGGGGGAAAATAAGAAACCGTCTTGTGATTTAGCAATTAACAGATAAAACAAGAAAACAGTGCACGCTGATGCTGCCAGGGCAGGGGTAATATTTAGTAAATCAAATAATTCACTCCAATAAACAAATCGGTTGGTTTAGCAGGGGGGAAACAGCAATGGCTTTTGAGATTAGCTAACCAGGAAATACAGCTGCTCTCGTTCAGCCGCTGGAAAATAAAACATTGCTGGGCCGGTCACTTAGCTTAGTCACTTAATTAGGAGATAGAGATCTGAAATGAATCACCGAGTTTCGGAAACGAGTTGGGCTGTCGATGTGGCACGCCTGCCGTCAGCAGGAAGCCAGGGCTTTGCACAGTGCCACCCTGTCTGTGAGCGATCCGAAAATCGGCATTACTTGCCTCGAAGAGTGTTAAGGGTTTCGTAGTGCTGTTTCCATACGGCTTGTCGCTGTTGCCGGGACCGAGCGTGCGTCCTCCTTATCCGGTTGTGCTCTTTGAATGTCACGGATCATGCCATGGGAGGGGATTCGGTGGCCCAGCTCCTGCCAAGTACGTGCCTCCCCATGGACGTGCGTGTCCATCCCCGCTGCTTCCGCACCCTGCGGCTCCCCAAGGCCCTGTTTTTCCACGGCAATCCTGACAGCGATACGGTTGCAGAAGTCCAGTGTGCCATGAGCACGAGGAGGAGATATATTTAACCCTTGATTCTTGTATCATTATCTGAGTCTAGAGGACAAAAATACCTCCAGGATTGTGGCACTGACTGATTTTCACTTCCATTTCGCTCACAGTGCTCGGGATCACTGACTCCTAAAAAATGCTTAAGATTTATATGAGAGATTTCAGTCTACGTCACATTAAGACGACCCGGTTTTCAGTTTGGTGGTTAAGATTCTGGTAGCAATTCCAGGGGAAACTTTTGAGCAGAGCACAAAATGCAGTGAATGCACAACAGCATAAAATGGTCATAAACCCAAATCCTCATCATGCCATACTACCACTACTTGGTACTAGGCAACACATCTTGCTGTAATATTTTAATATACATACAAAATGGTCTTAAAAATATGATGAAGGGAGTTATAGAATGACAATTTCCTTTCCACAAGGTGCTTGTTTCTGTTACCACAATACACTGCAAAAAATCACTTTGATACAGGCATGATCACGATCTCCATATGCAATAATAATAATTTTAAAATTTATTTTCATGTTGTTCAGAAGATCTGGATTCCTGAGGGTAAATGGAATAAACTCGGGATGTTTTTATGCCCTATTCATCTTCCCAAGGACATGCGCCATAAATGTCACAGCATTTGAGAATTCTAAAAATATTTAAATGAGATTGTTTTTCCCATGTTCTTACACTTTCTAGAGATAAAGATGTTGCTTTAATTTGTAGTGTGGAGGTATAGACCAGCATTTTCAAGAGTAAACGTGGGGATTTAGGGATCTCGCGTGTTAAGGGAGGTGCGTATAACCGTGTGGAGTTAGAACAGTGCTGTCTGGCCTCAGCAGTAAGGTCTTGCGACCAGCTCCTCGGAGCCGCGGCCTGGAGAGTGCAGGGGTGCGCGATGTGGCACTGGGGTGGCACACCACTCTCTTTGGAGAGGTGTGCCAGACTGGGAACCCCATCCTGGCAGGAAAAGCCAGGCACTGAAAGTAAAGGCTACAGTATCCGAGAAAGATTATGCAGAAGAAAGCTTCAGGGCTGGGTGGCTAAGCCTGCCAGCTGGAATCCTGCCCCAGGACGTGCTAGAAATGCCCCAAGCACCCTCTCTGGGCTTGTGCTGGGTGTGACACTTCCTCCCTCAGACCACAAAGTGGCAGCACTCGCAAACTTCCAGCAATTCTCTTTTTAATTTTTTTTTTTTTTAACTCCCAGGTTAGCTGGAGCCGTCTCTTGTAGGGGGGTCTACGGTGCGTGTGTCCAAGCACAAAGGCGGGTCCTCCCTAAATCCTTTCTTACCTCCTTGGCGACTCATAGGCTTCAGAAAATGCTGTAGGCTTCCGAAATCCCAGCCCATCAGTTGGGACACGCTGACTTCCAGCTTCAGTGCCCCAAGTTCCCAAGACACCGCACCACTGGAAGCAAGGAGCCGTATGTTGTATTCTCTCTCTGTTTAACCAGTCCCGGTATCTTGGTGTAGCTTTTCCACACGTTTGGGTTAAGATGGGACAGGGCAAAACAGGGCAAACCTTTCAGGATCTTGTGGGCTGGCGCTGATCCCCACAAGGGTTTTGTTTCCTGGGTGAGCCTGCGTCTTGGTGCTCAGGGACTCGATGCTTAAGAGAAGCAAACTGTTTTAATAAGAAGCATCCGTGCGAGGGCAGTTGTTTGGTCAAAGCACTTTATGTACCAGTTTGGAGGCAACTTTGCCTCCTGTGATTTTAATCCCTCTGGAAGATGTCTGTCCCTCTTCGACATAAATATTTTCTTTCTGATTTCAACACGTCGTAATTAAAAATCACTAGAAATACTAGAAATCTATTTTTTCCAATATGTAAAAAACCTCCAGATTTTGCAGTAAAAAAAAAAAACAAACAACCCTGCAGTAATTAATAATGTATCCCTTCCTTTCCCACAATTTGCAAAGCTCCTCGGCAGCAGTTGTACGTAGGAAAGCATGTGGTCCTGCAAGCCTCGCGGGGTCGTTAAATGCTGATGGGATTTTGTGCTAACGGGAGTTTTTAAAAGGCATGGTTTTCCTTGTACTTCTTCCCTCACGACGTTAATCTATCCCAATTTATTAGGTGCTTCAGTTCAAGGTTTCCGTTGATGGAGAGGAGTTGTCCCTGCTCCCTGGGCTTCGGTCAAATTTGCCTTACGCCTCGTAGCTGCATTTAAACAAAGCGCGTACAGCGCTGCGGCAGAAGAAAAAAAAAGGTATAAATTGCTTACGGATATGGTGAAAATGTAGACATGGTATTTTTGCACAGTTAAATTACTTGTGAGAAGGTAAATTGCGGTATTACTAATACGCAGTTAACCGTTTAAAGCCTGACAGCTGTGCTGTCAGGTAAATTGGTACTTTCACACCGCCCGGCATGGCCGGCTAAAGGCACCGTGACACAAGGACGGGCTGTGCCCCCTCCAGGCTCTGAAGGCGATGGGGAAGCGGCCAGGAAATCCTGCGGGAGCACCTGCGGCCGCCCCGGGCACCCCGCGGCACCGCCTTCTCCGCGGCCGGCAAGCACCGCCCCGGCCAGGCCCCGCTAGGCCGCAGCGTCCGCCCCGGCCCCGGCCCTGCCCCGGCGCCGTCCCCAGCAGGAAGGCCCGCAGCCCGCCGGCGGGCCGGGCAGGGCCGGGGGCGCCATGGTCGGTGAGTGCGGGGCGGGGAGAGCGCGGGGGCCCGGCCTGCGGGGCCGCCTCGGGCGGTCGCTGTTGCGTAGGCGGCACGGCGAGGCGCTGGGGCCGGGGCCGAGCTTTTCGCAAGGGCGAGCGGTTTGGTGCCTTCAGCGCCCCCGCCCCGGGGGCGCCGTCAGCGGGGTTGGGCCGTTCGGGCGGGGGTGACCGGCCCACGGGTGAGGCTTGGCGAGCGGTGGAGCCCGCGGGCCTCAGTGCCGGCTGTGGGCAGGACGGTGGTGTCGGGCCCCGGGGCTGGGCCCAGCGGCCTGGGGCGCGGGTTGTGCAGGGACGGGCTCGGCCCTGGGGTTTGTGCCCAGTGAGTTGCGATCGGGCGAGTGTCAGAAGCGTTTGGGTCGTCAGGCCGATGGCTGGGCGGTGGGTGCTGGATTTCACACCTTGGCACGCTGGCCGCACCGTGCATGGCGGTGAAGAGAGACCTGCCGCTTACGGCCGGCCTCCAGCCTTTGCACTTTGAGGTTCTGCCTCTGCACCCGCCTGACTCCTGATTTCTGGTTGCTGATTGACCAGTAGCACCCGTTCCTGGCAATGGGTGAGTGTGGCAGGGGAGGTGGCACGCTGTCTTTCACCTCTGTACCACTGCTTCCAGCCCAGGTGAACAGAAAACTTGCTCTTCATCAGGGATACGTTTGGTAACCAGCAATCAGATTGTCTCAGACCACCTCTCTGCAGCCAGATTCCTTCTTAAATCCTCAGCATCCTTTTTTTGGGCTCTTGAAAGGGAAAAGCCAAAACCTCGTTTAGTGTTAACGCTTTGTTGAGAGAGGCTTTTCCAGCTCTTCCCTGCGATGCACGGGCGCGTACGAATGGCAGGTCGGGTGCCATCAGGTTTTGGTTGTCAGCTTGCCTTTGTGACGTTTATGACAACCGTCCAGGAGTTTTACAGGAAGTTGCACGCTTGTGTTTGCATTGCACAACAGACACCCATTGCTGTTTACAAATTATGTGTGGCATTACGGAGAACATCAGAGATGCGTTGGGTTTTGTGTCTGTTGTATTTAAATTTGTCTGCTTGTGATGCTTCGGTCTGTTTGCTTGGTAAATCGAAGGAGGCTTTTAAGGGGAAAAACAAACAGAAGATGAAACCATAATAAAGATACAGTGGTGTCAGAGACTGTATCAGGAGTCCTTGCGTAAATATTGATGGAATTATTAATTGGAAAAGTCTGCCTGCCTGACTTAAGACAGTTGACAGCATTTATGCTCCCGGGGCCCATGCGTGGATGAGAGCGATTCTGTGTCATAGCGTAGCGAGAAGGGCTGGTTGCAGCCTAGGATTTGAAATGCAGCTGGGTTTATTAATTTACTGAGACAAACGTGAGGTGGCAAGAGACAAACGTGAGGTGGCAATGCAGATCCCAGTCATGGCAGGTCCCTAGGGCCGTGTGGTTTTATCCAGAAGGGCAGTGAAAGTAGATTGTAGAGGAGCGTATGCAGGGGGCACTGCCAGAGACAAAATCCCATTTGACATTCCTTGTACAGAGAATAACACGGAGTCTTTAATGGTAAGAACAATTTAGCAGAATCAAAATGACAGAGGGGTTTTTGGCAGCTGTTATAACCAGAAAGTTCTATTTTGTGTTCTCAGTGTGTTGTGCCGGTGGCTAGTGACACCTTCCAGGGACCAGACACCTCACCGCAGGCCTGTGCCGCGAGGATGCCAACGCCGCAGCGCTTGCCTGACATCCTGGCTACTGCCAGGGTCTGCTGTGCCGGTGCCTAGGTTAGGAGTTTTCTCTGGAAAAGCTCTCTGTGAACACATTCTGCTATTAAATTGGGAAGACCTTTGGGAAGGGTGGCTGTGTCGCCACGACATCTTTCCTGCAGGTGCTGTAGAAGACAGTCTGGTTCCATACGATCACATTTTTTATAAGCCTTGTTATTTCCAAGAGCAGGATATTTTTCGGCAGCCTTAAAATGCCAGCGCTTACTATAATGGCTGGGTCATGCTGCAGCTATTGCAGAAGCCTAACTGCCCATTTAGAAGGAAGAAGAGAGATGTGTCATTTTATGAAGGGTTGCAATGGGGATGATTTTTACCTGCAGGTGAAAAATTGAGTGTGCTGCTTTGTTACTGTCATTGCTGCCTGCACATTTATCTCGCATTTGATGTATTTTGTTCTCTGCTTGAGGAGCTGCTGGCTATAAATAACTGGTAATCTCTTGCTTTTCTCTCATATCTCTTAATTAGACGTGTCCTTCCTTTCCTTCTGCGTGCAGTGAGGTGCAGGCTGTGCATGTTAGTGTGGCGTGGATGTGCTGTATGCCAGAGGCCTTTCGTGCTTTGAGTGAGAGAAAACGTGTCTGTGTGTGATGTACCATGGGCTTATGGCTGTAAGTCAGTAACGTGAAATTTAGTCATGTTTTCTTCTCAGCTGTTAAAGACAGCTCTTGAGTTTCCTCTCTGTCTCTTTGACAAGTTTGCATTTCCTCTGAGTAAGGAAGATACTGACCTGTTTTTCAGCAACCTTTTGGGCAGCTGCAGCGACGTGGTGTCCAGTCTCAGCTGTATTTGCTGCCTCTCTCCAGTGCAGCTGAGCCTGCTCTGCTGCCAGCCCTCCAGCTGCGTCAAAGCCTGCAGGCTCCTCTGCCGCAGCTGTGTGCCTGAGCAAACCTGCCGCTGTGGTCTGGATTAAGCCCAGTTAGATTAATGGAGGAGAAAGTGTAACTGCAGTAACACCAAATTACAAATTTGGAGTTAGATGCAATCCTCGTGCAGCCTGGGGGCATTAAAATCATTAGGGTTGGCAGCGCCTTGCTGTAAGCTGTGGTTACTTGACCTGGTCTCCTGATTTTATAGAATCACAGACTGGCTTGGGTGGGAAGGGACCTTCAAAGCCCACGTCTCCAACCAGATCAGGTTGCTCAGAGCCCCATCCAACCTGGCCTGGAATGTTTCCCGGGATGGGGCATCCACCGCCTCTCTGGACAGCCTGTGCCCATGCTTTACCCCCCTGATCACAAAAAAAATGTCTTCTTGTATCGTCTGAATCTCTTCTATTTAGTTTAAAACCATTGCCCCTTGTCCTGTCACAACAGGCCCTGCTGAAGAGTTTCTCCCCATTTTTCCTGCAGCCCCCTTGAGGTACTGGAAGGCCGCTCTAAGGTCTCCCCGGAGCCTCCTCTTCTCCAGGCTGTGCAGCCCCAGCTCTCTCAGCCTGTGCTCACAGGAGAGCTGCTCCAGCCCTTTGATCATCTTCGTGGCCTCCTCTGGACCTTCTCCAACAGCTCCACGTCCTTCTGATGTTGGAGGCTCCAGAACTGGATGCAGTACTCCAGGTTGGATCTCACCAGAGTTGTGAAGTTACCTGGTTTGGGGTTTCAGTTGCATTGAAAAGTGTAAATAATGAGCGTCTTCAATATCAAAAAGCTGCTGCTCATGAACAGTGATTATAAAACTTCATAGCATGGTGATGTTTTTCCACCCGTAACTGCGCCGTGACTGGCAGCGCATGGGAGCAAGTCCATGCCATAACAAAGCTGCCGGAGCTCCTGGGGCAAGCTGGGACCAGGAACGTCACGTGGTGGTTTCAGATGCGCACTAGTGCTTTCCAGATACCCTTATCGCTCCAAAGCAGGGTGCCACTTTCCAGCCACTAGGATCAGTGGGGCTTTTTTTGTTTGTTTTCTTGAAATTTAGTAGTTGGAGCACAATTCTGCACTGATGGGCAGTGTCGGTAGGAAGTTGCACTTCTCTGGTCTACCAGAAGACTGAAGGCAGTTCCTTGTGTGGTTTGGGCAGAGATTTCTCAGAATGAGGAGAGATGAAAGATTTTGGAAGAGAGAGGTGAGATAGCGGAAGGGTGAGATACCTCTGCTCTGCTTTTGTTGAGCCTGATAACTGCTCTTCAGGAAACTTTAAACCTTGCACCCCATCCTAAATAGTGAGCTGAAGTAATTTGGAGGAGGTGAAGGGGCAGGCAGGTGAGATGTCTCCGTGGGCATGGGGGAATACGGTGCAGCAGCGCGCAGCTTTCAGACGGCAGCGAAAGGCCCTCGGTAAGACAGGTGATGGTTTAATGAGCGTGTGTAAATGAAAAGTGCCGCAAGGACACGGAGCATGCCTGACTGCTCAGAAAATGATCTCGGCTTAAATGCCGTCTTTGGTTGGTCACAGTTAACTTCCCTGGTGTAATTGCTGCTAATAGACTTCCGCGCGCTGCCTGTGCGGGGATCAGTAATGACAAGGCAGCCACAGAGCGAGGAGCGGGGAAGGAGATGACACTTTGAGCCTGCTTTTGGTTTACTCTATATACTCATTCTGCCAGATCCTTGTCATGCTTTTAGTACTTGCTGCGGTTCATTGTTTGAATGTCACAGTGTTATTTGAAGTTTAATTGCTCTGCTGGCTGTAAGACCCTGGTTTAATACATGTTTTTTAGTAAGTTTGCAGAAGGTACAGAGTTGTTGGTGGCATTGAGAATCACTACAAATCATGTAGCTGTGCAGGAAGAGGAGGAGGAAGCTGCAGGAGCGTGGCACTTCATTCCTCAAAAAGTATTTGCGTGAACAGACACAATTTCAGTCTCCTGGTCCTTGCCTCAGCCTTTTGTGCATCCCAATGAGTGGATTTGAAGAGAAGTTTGATCTCAGCCCTGAGTAAGATAAGTGGAACTTCTTGCAAGAAAGGGAGTTGCACAGCGAGTATGTCAGGGCAGTGTGTTTCTGACAGTACACTGAAAAGCTGCCTTGACAGCGAGCCGTGGAAAAACAAGGCATTGGAAACACATGGAAATAATATGGTGTTTGTGTAAAAAGTAGGAATGTAACAGAAATCCTGTTGTGCCTGTGGAATTGCAGCTCTCTATGCGGTATCAGCAGCTCTGTGTTCTCGTTTGAGTAGGAGTGACACTGGCACTGGAGAAGTTATTAGTGTGTGCTGGTCACACTGGGAAGTTTTCCTGAATCCTTTCCTGTAAATGCTGTTAGTGCTACGCATATACAGAAAAATGAAAATGTAATACAAAAAAAAACCCCTACTTGTAATGTAGAAAGGGCAAGGGCTGTGCGTAGGTGCAGTGCATCATGCCAAAGTTTTCTGGCTCTCTTCCTTCATTCTCGTACCTTCTCTACATTACAGGGCACAAAGGGCTGCTGGTTATGTGTTTTCTGGTAGCCAAAATACCATAAAACCTATGCATTTTGCTTTAAATGGGGAATGTGCTGGGAGTGTGGTGGAGGTGGATTGTTTTGGTTTTGTTTTCTGTGCTGCTGGGTTATAAAGTGCTGTACTGACATTTTAACACTTATTTCAGACACGGTCAGAAGCATCTTAAATCTGATAAGGGCACAGTAACGCGTGGAACCAGCCTGTGCTTGTGTCTCAATCTAGGGACTAGAGACAAGCAGCTCTGGGGAACGCTATGCTCCTGCAAAATCCTTTGCTGTCAAATTGGAAATGGTGCCTGGAACAGCAGCAAGTCTGGATTTGTGTATTTGCAGAGGTTTAGGTTAATAGAAAAAGATGTGTTTTATTTGTGTGTACTTCCACAGTGGAAATGTCCTGCTTTTTGAATGCACTTTCTCCCCACTCCTGCGTGAAGTGAAGGCAGAATTCTTTCCCTAAAAAACTGCATGGCTTTCTGGCAGAAATGCTGGTCCTCGTGTTCCAGTTCTGTTTCAATCTGGGCAGTTTCTGCTGGGCAAGTTGCTGAAGTCTCCTGTTAGACCAAAGGCAACAAAAAACCTCTTGGAGAATTGGGTGATATTAGGGATAGATCCCTCCAGCTCAGTCAGTCCCTGTGCGAGCTTCTCTGCGTCCTGCCGCATCCCATTGCATTCCATCCTGCCCCATGCTGTGCTGCAGTTGTCAGGTGCTGAGCAGCAGGCAAACTCCAGCTCTGTGCTGTATGCCAGTCCCAGTAATATACATAATTTGGAGCCAAATTTGTGTCCTTTCACCATTCTACATCAGAGAGGACCTCTCTCTCTGAAACACATATTTACATCAAAAAAAAATTTATAAAACACATTTGTTTTAAACTCTGTAATCTGACTTCATAAATGGTAGAAAATTTATCTTCAGTGATTTAACAACTTTAGGACTGTATGTGATTAAATATCCATCAGTGCTTGACATCTGAATAATTTAGAACCTTTTCCCTTTGGAAAGAGAGAGGCAGCACGAGTGACCGGCCAGATCATCAGATTTTGAAGCGGATGGGTCTTGGAAAGCACGTGGCTGTGTTGTATTTCCCTAATAGATAGTTCAGCTTTCTAAAATTATGTGATGGTGGTAATTGTCTTTTAGCTATTTAACCACTGTTAGGAAAATGAAATTTACAGAATGTAAAAATGGCTTGCTAATTAACTGCTGTGGTTTGTTCTCTGTGTTGTTTTCTCTCTAGATCAGTCGTACTGTCATCGGCTGCAACACGACATGTATTTCCTTACAAGCAATAGCCGACTGAATGAGCAAGTGGTTGATAAAATCATTCTTCAGCTTAACAGAGTCTACCCCCAAATCCTTACCAATGCAGAAGCAGAAAAGGTAATTTGATGAATTTTACTTTATCTCCGAATGTCGCGTTGTTTTTGCGGGTCAGTAGCTGAGCTGCACTCTTCCTGACTTGACTCCTGGTGCCACATGCAGCCGATCTTCCTCACCTCTTACCTGCTGACCAGTTGTATTGGGGATCTTGTGTCAGAGGAGAAGTCACAGGGCTGGCACGTTCCCCGTGCCAAGTGGTTATGAGAGAGGGCACTCTTTTCAGCAGCAGCTTAATGCCGCGGTCCCGGCCGTGACGTCTGATGCCACGTGTGCAGAAGCACATGATCTTATAACCGCTCCGTGGGCAGGATTGTGCCCGTCGTGTGACCAACGCCCTGCACACCTGCCTCCTCACATGACTGGTGTGGAGTGTTGTGTCAGGTGATCTGCGCTGCATCCAGCTGGGTCCAGAAAACCATCTGTATTGGCTTAATCAGTTTTAGTTGCTGATTAATGTGATTAATAACCCTGAGTACTGGTAGAGAGGGGGGCATTAGTCCCACCGAGAAGTGTGGGAGCTGTGGGAAGTGGATGGAGTTAGTACCATCTCCCAGTGGTGCTGCTGTGTGTGGAGGAAGGCTGCCGTCCCTGGTGTGAAGCTTTCAAAAATGGGTAGCTGCTTTTATGGAGAAAGATCTTTTAAACTTGTGTGGAGTGAAAGGTAAAGTCAGTTAAAAGCTTCTCAGATCCTACTTACAACAGTTTGTACTTGCCCTCTGCTGACTTCATTTTCTGCACAAGACTCGAGGTTTTGGCACGTCAGTATTTTAACATTAGGAAAAATAGGTCATATTCTGGCATAATCAAACTGCCTGGGGCCAAATGGTCTTCTGGTGGTGTAGAGCCATGCTAGATCGTCAGCTGAGCCAGTCTAGCCATTCAGTTATCATAAACAGCGTGACTTGCACAGTTAAAGATCACCTCATTTCCTCAAGAGCTTCAAAATAAATGCATAAAGAGTCTGTGAAACATAATTTGTGACTTCTGCACTTACACAGAAATGAACTGCTTTTGCATCGGTCCAGGCAAGTTACTGTCAGCTCTCTTGAGTGTTTAGGAAGCTTGCAATCTCAGCTATATCCGGTCAACCCTGTGGGAATTTTGTCGGAATAAGGGGTGTTGTATAAGGCATGCAGCATCCCTGTCCCCTAGAGCAGGAATTGATCCCGAGTATACTGCAAAGGTTATCTACTCTGCCAGGCTGAAATAGAGCGCTTTGCTGAGAATGGCTTTGGGTGTTTTCCAAATAAGCTGAAATCCGTTTGTGTGTAAGGCTAGGAACGCGTTTTTAGTCTCTTTGTGAGGTCTTCTAATATTAATCACATTTTGGACTACAGAAAAAAAGTACTTTATTCTACAGCTGCTTGCCGTGTTGCCTGAGCAATGAGAATTTGTACATGTTGTGCTGCGTGCATAGCAGTTAATTGTGCTGGGAACAGCGAAACACGTGCTTTTGGGATGATGAGTACTCCAGTACTGAGACTCATACAAGCAGTAGAAGGTACGTTTTTGGGTGATCATTACTACGGGAAAACTTGAAAACATAAAATTTTATAATAAGGTTTGTAGATAATTTCTGCCAACACCTGCCAGAATCAAATTGTAGAGTAGCAAGTCCCATGCTAGTTTGAAGGCAGAGAGAACGTCAGACGCAGAGTAGCCGTCACTCTGTCAGGACAGAAAGAAGAAGGCAGGGGCGGTATGCTCTCCAGCAAGCAGTGCTGGCCAGAGGGAGCTCGGTGTCCTGAAGGCTGCTGTGCAATGCCTCTATGTCCGTTTTATGTCCCTCTCACTTTTTTGGCCTGTTCTTTTAGCGAATCTAAAACAAGCTCCGTATGGTCGCTCCCTGGCATACTGTAAAGTGATGTAAAATTGATCTCCAGCTGTTGTAATGCCTCTTCTGATGAGTGCTTTTCTCTTACAGTTCAGGAATCCCAAGGCATCACTCCATACCAGGCTTTCAGATCTGTTAAAGCACCTTCAAAAGAAAGGAGAGAGACACTGCCAGGAATTTTACAGGGCTCTACAAATCAACGCTGAACAGCTGTATAATGACCTGCCAAGCAGGAAAATCTTGAGTAAGTTGATGTGGAGATTGATTTACGGATTTCCTCATCAGTGAACTACAAAACCTCATTGCAGATGAGGTTGAGGTTATTTAAATAATTCTTGGGGTATACCTTAATTCCCTCTGATTCGAATTTCCAAAAGCCTTAACGGGATTTGACTGCGTGGTTCTTGTTATTTGTTGACTAGTGTGGGCAGTCCAAAACTCTGATTGTTTTGAAATATGAAATATGTCTTTAAAACAGTTTTCAGTGTGACATGTAAGACAGCAATGTAAGTTGTACGAAGTACAATTTCTCTTTTAATAACCATTGCTTCTTAATGGCTTGTTTATTTCCTCTGTGTTTATTCTGACTTGCAGTGCGTAAGAACATTACAAACCTGAAATTTATTCAGCTAGAAACTCTGGTGACCCAGAAGCTCGACTTTCCCTCAATCCATAAATCTCCTAGTTACATCTAGTTTAATGTGAAGCAAACATTCATAGGCCCTTGCAATGATGAGCTGTGATATTAATGACCTAAGACTTGTTTTGTGCAGCTGACAGGCCTTGCTGATGTTGCTGCCCCCCCCCCCCCCCAAATATGTGTGTATATACTTCAGAAGGGCTGAGGCTCAAACAGATTTGATTCTACGCCGCAAAGAAGCTAATTTCTTTCAAGAAAAGTATCAAGCCTGGCTTACCAATCTGGGATAATGCTTGCTATGTGTTGGTGTTTTTTGGTGGTTTTTTTGTTTTGGTTTTTTTTTTTTTCCTTACCTAATGAGCTGGAGAAAAGAACAGTGTTCCAAATGGATGGGAAATACGTTCAGGCATCCTGCAGGCTGAAATGAATTGAGGAGCTTGAGGGAAAGCTCCCACCTTTAGGTTAATGAAGCTGCAAAGAGACTGCAGTTTAAGAAATCCGTGTAAAGTACCTAAGAGCACTAATGCTTCACCGGTCAATTGCTCTCTAGTAGTAAGAAACTCCACAGTTAGGTGCCAGGGTAAATTTTAGACATGTGGGTCAAGCTCCAGTGAGATTCAAACTGTTACACCAGAAGTCCATAGGTTAAAAAAAAAACAGTGAGACCTCTTATTTCTGGAGTGAAAATGGCGTGTAAAATTGTAATTACCTTTGAAGATACTGCATTGCCTAGCTTTGTTTCACCTTTTATTTTGAAGGAGAAGGTTTGTATCTACCCAGCACAAATATATACCGGTGGAAGACTGCACCATTTTCCTTCCTGCACAGGGAAACTGCAAAAGTTATCCCAGGTCTCCACATCCAGACCTGAACCCTCTTGAACTGGGAAAGTCTGACGCTCCCTGCTTCAGAATCTCAGATGAGCATGAATCCCAGTTGGTTCAGCCTCACAGCAGCTTTAAGGCAGTGCTTTTGATCTGATATTCACCTTGCAGATGTCGTGCCCTCTGAGGGAACAGGCTCTTCAATCAAATAGTCCTGGATCTATGGTTTTTACTGGGGTAGAGCTCAAGAGCAGCAGGTTTTTCTGCCAGGCTGACTAGAAGGCAACAGACAGCCTTTATTAATTAAGAGCAACTTAAGAAGTCATAGTGTAGTCAGTAAGAATAAGATTTCAAGAGTGTGTCGATGGTTTAAGAGTTTAAGCTCCGTTAATGTTCAGTAACACCTTCTACAAGCCATTTCTGAAAATGTGTCTTAACATACGTGTGCGCAGTAGCCGAGGCCTGACTACATCCCAGAGACAGTCTGAATTCAGCCGGCACTGGAAATCACGTGGCTGTGACCAAGTTCATCTGTACCCATTAAACTCACACTGGAAGTTGTGCAGATATCACCAAGATGAGCTCCCGCGCTGCCTTGTCCTGTTGTCAGGCCTGGACAAACCTGCTGGAAGGAGACTTGCGTAGGCTGTCTGCCTGATGCCTTCGCTTCTGGCTGGAGCACAAACCTGCTTGTCCTTGTACCTGATGTACATGGCTGCTTCTGAGAGCTTCTACTTGGGTGGCCACATCAGTAGGCAGGGTCAGGGCTTCTCGTATTCAGGCTGCGCACAACAAGTACATGTGCTAAAAGTGCTTCACAGAAAAAAATAAAGCCGTTTGTGGTGCCCCAAAACTGTTCTGCTGCTGTTGCATTATGCAGAGGGACTCCAGTAACCATCATAAGTCATTAAATTCTCTGTGTCTTTGTACACTGTCTTGTTACCCTTCTCAGAACAATGAGAACAACTTAAATAACCGAATTACAGTACTACTACATGCCGAGACTCTGCACTTCCTTATATTGACCTGAGAAGGCAATAATGAGATGATTGTGTTAGTATGTTTGCTGCTTCTTATGAGTTCTGTAAAACAAATGTCTGCATTCTGGATTGAATGGTCAGTAAATGTCTGTGCAGCATTTTAAGCTAAGATCTCAAACAATTTTATTCTTCGGGAAAAGCTCCCTTTTCAGTATGAGGTGCTATTTCTCATTTAGGTGAACCTGGACATTGTGACTATTGAAGGCATTATCCTTCAGACCTCTAGCATGTACAATTTTTATGTTACTCAAATATTGCTTATAGCTGCAGTTCTTAAATTTGTCACATTCAGCACAGAGCATTTACAGAATTGACACTAGAATTTGTAAATGTGAAGAAAAAAAGGGCGTCCCTAACACAGGGACTTTGTTCTGAATGCAGATTGAACTGAAACAGGCAGGATTGTAAACGCCCGGAGAAATTACGGGTGAGGACACCGATGAACTATGGCCAGGACAAAAAATATTTTCTACAGAGGAAATCCATTCAAAGATTTATTTTTCATTTTTAAAACAACTTTAAAATTTGTGCTAGAACAGAATTTCTTTGCCTCAAGTAGAAGACTGGCAGTGAAATGTTCAGCAATGCCTCAGGATTGCCACTAGAGGGTAAGCAGGGCACGCAGCACAGGCACCTTCAGAGCTGGTGGAGCCAACCACGCTCTTCCAGGTGACTCGGAAAAGGTTTTTATTTCTCTCAATGCGGACACAGACTAGAAAGATAAAGGATCAGATCTGCCCAAACAGCAGTAGCCTGACAAGATGTGGCTGTGCCCTCCTGGAAAGTGTGAAGTCCCTCGAAACGGGCAGGCTGTGCAAGGTTGCCCTTGATGGAGCATGCACCATGGAGGCTTTGCAGCAATCCTTTCTGCTTCTGCAACTCTCAAGCTTTGCGGCAAAGTGCTTCAGATGTTTCTGTTCTGCTTGAATGCCACACCTGTCATCCCACCGAAAGGGATGTGTTCAGTGTGGGGGACGGATGTTCACCATCGCGTGTTGGCTGACAGCAGGGCCCCTTTGCGGACCTGGTGCACAGGACAGTTTTCCAAGGCACCTCACCCAGGCCCAGATTATCATGTAGAAGAAGGAAGTGAGTTGAAACCGAATCGTCTCAAATTCTTCCCTGTTGACAGCCAAATTCAGAGTTCTTGCCACTTCTTTTTTTTTTTTGTTGTTGTTGTTTTTTTTTAAAAAAAACCTCTTGTCCGCAAAGAGGTTTGGCTAAAAAAAGTTGTTTTGCAGCTTCATGATGCATTACAGGAAAGTCATTCCTCTGACATTTATGGTGACAGTGATGTTCTTTGGTGTGGCACATGCGTTCTGCAGACACTGTTATCTCCACATCTCTATGACAAAGACACCTCTGAAAGACCTGCAGGTCTTCCTGCCCAAAGCAGAAACTGCTGCTAACTACTGCACACCTTCTCGTCAGGTCAACCTCCTTTTGTGCTAGAATTTGGAGAAAGACAGAGGTGAAAATTATTTCTGCCAAATGTTTGCACATAGTACCTACAGACTTTCAAAGAAGCTGTGTGTCTTTAGCTGAGACCAGAATTTAGATAAATAATCTGTGTCAAGCAGTGTGTTCCAAGGGCTTCATCTGCCAGATACATAATGCCCAGAGATTTACTCAAGAACAGAAAGAATGGCGATGCATTAAATTACAGGGGTGTTTCCAGATTAGCACGTGTGTTAACAGTTTGTATTCCTTACAACAAAATTTTTGGGCGTTCCGGAAGGATTAGCTCCTGCTCCCCTCACTTGGGAGACGAGCGCAGTATCACTGACGTGGTTGGTGCTCGCCCGGATCCGTGGCGTCACTGCAGCTTTTTATAGTTGCATTCAAATGACTGTGGGCCTTTCGATCAACATACTTCCAGGTTTAACTATAGCCATGGTTTCCCTTTAGATGGGTTAATATTTTGTACCAAAATTGAATATTTTTCTGAAACGTGTTGTTTTGCACAGTTTTGCATGTGCTGATTATGTTTGTTTGCTTGAGCTGACTACTAACTTCTCATGTGTTGCTTTTATTTCTAGAAACCACAGATTCCACAGAGATAGACACTGACAAGGAGAAATATATGCTAAATGACAGGGGTAAATAAACGTGTCACCGGATGGAATGGCTTTTCAGATTATGATGCAATTTATTTGATCATGTAATTTGCATTTCATGTAACCAATAGTTGGGTTTATGATGTTTTTACTGACACAAGTTAAGTGGAATTAATGGGGGAAGACATACTGAGCTGCTCTTGAAACCAGTGCCAGCAAATTCAAAAGACTGTAGAGTTTAATCGCTATTTACAGTGATATTTTTACTTACACTGTCATAGCTAAACTCTTCTTTTCCGATGATTTCTTCAGTGCTTGAACAGTAAAGTCTGTTCAGCTGCTGCTGCTGTCATTTTGCATAAGGCTATCATTATTTTTTTATATACAACTTCCAATATTTTCTGGGTTTTTTTAAGCTTTCTATTTAAGTACAAATTGTTCGAAAGCAAAGGCAGAACAGAAGATGAGCAAGGGTTTTCTTAGGAAAACATGTTAATTTTTTCCCCCTTCCTCTGTTCAGAGCCCAGATTTCAGAGGCAAATATTTCATTTGCTGAAAGATATTTTGAAAAGGAATTGAAGATCTGAATTAAAGCTGAAGAATTTTAACCGTTTATAATGAACTATTTTATCCTTTAAGTTTAATTGATATTTTATTTAGAAATTTGAACACAGTTATGAGAGAATAAAGGCGCTTTCTCTGAACTATGCCTTTTTGCTGGTGTTCCCCTGAGAGAAAACTGAAACGAGGGGCAGGAGCACAGTTCAGCTCAATGGATATTTTTGCCTGTGGTGTTGTTCCTTTGAGTATTGAACTAAACTGCTATTCAAATTTTTCACATCGCTGTTGCTGACTCCAGCATAACAGTGCAGGAAGAACAGAAAAAGTGCTTGGAAATAAAAAAAGTTAAATAATTTCTATCTTACTGATGCTGATGGAAGAGCTGGCCTCAGACTGGAGATTGCCTGGCCGCTGGCCACCCTCGTTGGGAGGTGACATTCAAAGGAGCAACCGAGTCCTTGCTCCTTTGCTGTTTCTCCAGTGTCTTTCCCCGCGCGGTCAGCTCTGCTAATTTCTTAGTCTGCCATACATTTGTCCTTAAATTGACAGGTGCAATTTAATTGTAGCTGTATTCACAGTGCAGTAGTAAATACAAATAGAATATTAGGTAATAAAGAAACAGATATAAATCTTTATGAGGTTTTGTCTGTGGATAAGAATGAATTTAGAGGGGATTTATTGAACATCAATACTGAACATCAGCTTTAAACTGTGTGTAATTCCAGGCATGGAATGTTTCTAGTGGAAGATTTGCTTTAGGTGTGCATGTGGCTCTCTGCATTTCAGCTTCCAGTAGAACTGTAAACAGGACAAGGATGTTTGATTTTGTTGTGAAAGTGGAATTTATGGAACATCTGGGGAGAGGGGTGGGGAGGGGGAAACCACCTAAAAATCTGCTTCTGAGGGACTGCAGTCTTGTATGATGTACCGTTACCCGCAGGCACCACACGCTAGACTGCGTGGTGAGGTCCCAGTAGTCTGGTTAGTATTTTGGTATAGTGTTTAAAGGGGTTTTTGCACAAAGTTTTAAAGTGAGAAAACATCTAAGGAAGCTTTCACTTAAATTTGGTAGGACACAGCTAGATGAACAGAGGCAAACAGTGAATGGTGTCAAAGCCACTGCAGTAAAAATTAATTACAATCTAGTAAATGTGCTGCACAGTACATTAGCTACGGAACATATGTAATTGTGAATGCGTTAGCTTCATTTGAATACACTTAATTATGCATATTAGTAGCCATTGATGATTTATGAGCTGAGCTAAACTTCCACTGCTCTGTTCTGTCTTAATGTGTTTCCTTTCTCGTCTTCTTTAGGTCCGGTGTTTTTCCTCGCTTGTTTTAGCGCTGCTGCAGGATTTGCCTTATTTTGGTATTGCTGTCACTCAGGTAATCTGCTCCGGCGGTTTTGCTCTTGGTTGCTTTACTTCAGCACGGGACGGGAGAGCGGCGCGCCTCTTGATCTAACACAGCTCACTCAATAGAGCGAGGCAAGGTGTCATCATTCATTCATGAGGTTCGGATACAGATTGCGCATCAGGCACACCGAGATATAAATAATGGATAGTTTACCTCAGAGGATGCCACAAATAGGGGCTCTTTTTAAAGACAGTAGACACGTGAGCTCCTGTTGCTATAGCAGTGGGTCAGGATACCCAGCAGTCATGAGAGAGACTCACACCTTCGGGCTTCCAAATCCCTTGGGAGCTGGTTGAAGCATGACCAGTGTGAGGGCCGGAGGACGCTGGCTTGATCTGCTGAGCCCCAGCAGCTAGAGCTGTTGTCCCTGCTGCTGGCTCTGGGTGTTAGCTCTCCCTGTCAGCTGAAAGTCACCTGCTTCACAGCAGCCAGCAGAGCTCCTGCTCCTCTTCCCAGTCCTGCCTTCCGCTCACCCGGCATCGCTGTGAGAGCGGCAGCTCTTAGCAGAACGTGCCTTGATGCCTCCACATGGATCAACTTCAGCGAAGCAGTGAGTCAGTGCTAGTGGGAGAGATCCAGGGGGAGAAAGAAGCTGACTCAGAGGTGTCGCTTTCTCTTGGTGCTGTGGGAAGTGCCAGTCTTCACACGGTAGATGGGGAGCAGAATCCAAACTCCATCTTGGTTTGGTGCCTTCTGCTCCTCATATCCCGGTCACAGCGCTTACAGTTGGACATTGTTCTTTACCATTTTTTTTCCCAGAGCTTAGGCTACAATAGCACCAGTTCATGGACATGTGGGAGCCTGGACTGTGTTACCCTTCGTTCCCAGATCAGAGTCCCTCAGCTGGGCTGTCCATGGAGTTGGGGTTCAAGGCTGAAAGGGAGCTGTTAGATGTTTGAGGCTAACCCGTGTGTTTCCATAGCTCCCGTCGCTTCCCTTCATCAGGTTCAGTCACCAGCATTTAGTAGAGGCATTTCCAGAAAAGCATTCAGTGACTGATAACAAAAAACCCCAGAGAATCCATCACTTCCCTAGATCCCAGTTAATTGTCCGTAGTGTTAGGAGTGTGTGTCTTATTCTCAGTGTGAACTGGTTCCAGCTCCAGCCTATCATTTTTAAGCCTTTCTCTACCAGATTACAGACATTTCATGTTTTCTCCCTGTGGAGGTCCTTGTGCCTCAAGTCAGCTCTCCATCTTTATTTTTGCTAAAATTACCAACTCATCACTAAGTCTTTTGTTCCGAGGCTCTTTTTTTTCCCCAGTTTTTGGGGCTCTTCCCTGTGCCTGTGCAGTATCTCAATGCCCTGTGCGTATCAGGGCCACCAGACCTGGATGCAGACCCTGACGCACAGGGCTTGCGTCACCCTGTGCCGTGCTCAGGTGTAAAGCTGCGCCCTTACCTCACTGTGATCTCCTCTTCGTGTGCCTGAACCTGCAGCGATGAATCCTAACAGATTCATTGTTACTCTGTCTTGGCGATTGATGTCTGCAATACTGAAGGAAATGGGCTTTCCTCTGGAGTGATTTTTATTTAAATTGATCTTTCCTTTTTGTAGATGCTGCTTACTAGCTAGAATGAAACTGAGCTAACTTTCTCTTTTTCCTCCCGTCTTCGTTGTGTTTTAGATACGAAAGTCATAGGAAGAGCCAGGAGGATCTTGGGCTTTTCTCCTATTATCATAGGAAGACACGTTAGAAATATTTGTATGTTGTATTTGGAAGACATACCAAGAATTTAAGGAAAAGCTGCCTCTTCACTTGTCTGTACAGTATGCCTGCCACGGGAAGACAACGGTGCCTGAGTATTGATGTACTATACTCCCATACCAAAGATTTTATTAACTAGCTTCATCAATAATTGTGTTGCCTCAAGATGTATTCAGAATTTCAGCTATATATGTCCTTCCTGATGGGAACGGACCATTTATTTTTGTAAACGCTTGTTTTAAAATATTTATCGTTTGGATAAAAGCCTATTTTTAATACAGACTTTGAAATGCTATCTGAAGTGATCATGGGTCTTAAGCCATGTTTGCATATGTGTTTTATACTGGAATGAAGGATCACGGCTCTGTAAAGAACGTTAGCCTGTCTTTTGTGATAATGAATTAAAGAAAAAGCACTTAAAAAACCACATGCACTCAAAGCCTTACGAAGAAGTGGATCTCCATCTCAGGATTGTCTCTTGTGTTTAGATCCTTTATCTTTACTGCCTGAGCTCAGGTGGGCACTGGCACCTCTGAAGTTTCTGGGTGCCAGTTACCTTTGTGTATGCCCAGTACTTGCCGTGGTTTCCAATTCTCCTCTTTGTGCCTCGTGCCAGCCTGCCTTGTTCACACTCGTGCTCAGCTGTTGGCCCTGGTTTGGATCGCTGGACCTGGTGCAGACTGGTTCCCAGCCCACAGAGGGTCCTAGGGACTGGAATGATCTGATCTGAAGCCCTTGAAACTACCAAGACAATTTTTCAGATTTATTTAGCTTTTGCTTTTCCAGCGAAGTGTTTTGTGTTCTGTTTATCTAAGAAACTGAAGCAATCCAAGATATTTTGCAGGGACTTATATGCCACCACATGGGGCTTTTTTTGTGGCCAAAAAGATGTATACTTCCTTGAAGACCCTGAGGTTGTCCATAGTGTCCTTTGCTCACGTTACGTTTTTTCTTCTGTGAGTTGAAACCTGAAAAAAAAGTTGGAGGAACCATTGGAAGACTGAAATTCTTGAGGGAGATGCAGGGAATCGGGGCTGCAAGTGAAGCAGCTTAGGCTTGCGTAGCTTTATGAACCCAGCCTTGCTCCTGCCTGCTCAGTACCAACGGCTTCCAGGTGGGAGGCACAGTCTCTTGGGGAGAACACGTCCCTGTACTCGGTGAGAATGATGCTTTGTGGCTCTTCGTTCCCTGACTGGATGAGTGAAGAGATTTCCAGATCAAATCAAATGTCACCTGAATACAAGTTGAAGATACATCACAATTTACCTACACTGGAGGATCCTATGCAAAATTTGAAGTCATTTGGAGTGGTTTTCTCAAAATAGTCAGACTGAAAGTTGTCTTCCAGCTTTAAACTTTATTCATCCTATAAAAATGTCATCTTTGCTGAAGTAAATAATCTTGTAATAACTGTATTTCCTTCCAAGCCCACACTCACCTGATACAGTAGCAAGCAGAGGAGGAATGGAGGACAGGGCCAAATTTTCAAATAAAAAACCCAAAGGGTGTTTGCAGGCAACATCTTGAGAGACAAAAAAGGGCTCAGAGGACCCTGATTTTACCCTTCTGATAAAATGTTTTTACCTATGGCATTGGAGCGTGGACAGGACACGAGCCAACCCCACATAGAGGTAACCGCGGTCTTCGTTAGGTCAAATCTCAAGAACAGACAGCGTGTCTTCGTGGTCATCGCTGGTGTGAGCGCAGCACACCTTGAAACACCCGAGTGAGATCAGGCGGGCTGCAGGAATAAATAACCCCCAGCAAGGAGTTTATTTAGACTTCGTTTCCTCTGCCTCCACCCCGCCAGCTCGTGCGTCTCGTTGATGTGATCTCCGCGGGGACTCTTATTAGGGAGAACGCGGTGAGGGAGCCGAGCGGTTTCCTGTAGAACTGGCTAACCGCGGGGCTCGGCTGCCCTTCTTACGCAACGATCTGGTCTTGTGCTGCCTTCCCTCTTGGGAAGTGCTTTAATTATGTTTTCTCTCTGCCTTGCCTTGTGTTTAAAGTGACACCAGGTTGGTGTTTTAGTCCAGCAAAGCAGCTCTAATTTACAACATTTGAAATGAAATGTGACTTTCTGCACTGCTGCTTGCCTCCTATAGCTGCCCCGTTTTAAGGGACTAGAAAATACACCTCTGAAATCTAAAGGGGTTTTAAATCTTTGCCTTGAAGCCCGCTTTGAACCCTCGTTTGAGGAACAGTGTTCCATTTTACACAAAAAAACCCCAACTTTCTGCAAAGTAATCAGAACAGTTACACATCGTTTTAAAGCCTAAGCAGAGGCCTTGTTGCTGCCAGGCAGGGTCTGTCTGGTTGGATTATCCACTGTGCCGCCCTTTGAGCAATGGGTTGAAATTGGTTTGAGCTGTTACTGAAACCCCCAAAAGTTACTGGTGCCTTACTGAACCTGGAGGTGAGATTCTGCTGTGTTTACTGCTTCAAGGATGCCTTGCGGTGCCAGGAGCCTTCTCCAGTTGATGAAACTGCCCCAGGAGCACAGCGGCCGTGCAGCAGGTTGTGGTCCTCCCAGTTCCTTACACCGAGTGGCTTTCCTGAGCCCTGAATATCGTATGGAATGGGAAGGTTTACTACAGGCTGTGGCTGCGTTTCTTCCCTTTCTGAGGTTGCTTGAGTTGAGGATGACTCTCGGGGGAAAAATAAAAAAATCCAGGATGAGCTAGCTATCTTCAGGGCTAGGGCTGTGCGGAGAGAGGAAAAATGAGCCTTGGTTCATCCCAGTGGTGTTAGTTAAAGGACCTGACAGCAAGAAACAGAAAATAATCTGTTCCTTTATTAGTGCTGGCTTTTAATTTAAAAGGTAAAATTGGCACGTGTGGAGGCTAGGAGACATTCTTTTTCTTGGAAGATTATTTTTTTCAGGAGCAGATACTGAGGTTTAGTGTGCTTCTGCACATCTACGCAGGACGTGCAGACAGCAGGTGGAGTGATAATTCCATCTGCAGCTCCCGGAGGAAGCCCGTACATCCTGCATGGGAGTCGGGTCCTTCAGGTGAGTGGTGTGACTGACTTGGAAACAAATGGAGTGGGGTCTCGGATGAGCCTGGCTGGTGCGAGATTCCAGCTTCCCTCTCAAGTCAAGAACAGCTTGGTGTTTGCTGCGGGAACTGTGCTGGTATTTAGGAATGTGCTTTGCTTTACGTGCAGGGAAGTTGTCCCAGCTGTGTAAAATTTGGTAGGTGGTTCGGTGTGCAGAGGATTCACGCTTGTGAATGCCGTGGTTCTTGTGCTGCAGGCAGTAAATGTGTGGGAGCTAACAAAAAGCAGCCGTGTTTTCAACTTGCCCTCTCCCACCTCGGGCAGCTCTCGTCAAAGAAGTAAAATGTTTGCTTTTCCCTACAGCGTAAGCAGCATTGTGCCTTCAGTGGCGTCACGGCCTGAGGAGCCAGACAGCTGCTGTGTGAGCGATGCTCAGACAGCTCCTGCGTGAGAGGAAGGAGAAGCTGTGGTCTCGGAGGGTGGGAGCGTGCAGGTTGTGGAGCACTTGGCTCCCTGCCAGCTTCGGCTGCTCTACAGAGAGTGCCTGCCACGTGGGCTTGCTGCAGCTCGCACCGGCGACCGTCCCCTTGGCTGCTGCACGACTTGTGCGGGAATCCAAGGGGAGGGGAGGGCGACGAGCTCCGCGCTCTTCAGCCTGGAGGACTCCTGGTACCTAACCAAAAATTATTTAGATTAGATAGTAGGAAAAAAAAATTTAGGGTGGTGGAGCACTGGCCCAGGTTGCCCAGAGAGGCGGTGGATGCCCCATCCCTGGAAACATTCCAGGGCAGGTTGGCCGGGGCTCTGAGCAACCTGATCTGGTTGGAGATGTCCCTGCTCCTTGCAGGGGGTTGGACTGGGTGGGCTTTAAAGGTCCCTTCCCACCAGACCAGTCTGTGATTCTATGATTCCTTCCCTGACTTTTTATTTTTCTTCTTATGAATGAGCTTTTTGATTTAAAGTAAAGCTGAGCCACCTCTGCTTGTCTCGGTGGTGATGCCAGGGCTGCGTAGGTTCAAGGACGGGTTAGCCAGTGCGATAACCCCCCAGGCAGAGCTCCAGCCACCTCACTAGCGAACGCAGAGTGAGTCTGCACGCAGAGAGCGCTGGAAGCGAAGGGACGGACCATACAATGGAGTGGCACAGCTCCATGTAAAGACAGGCTGCTATTGAAAGCACTTCACTCAAGTACGATGTGCCTGCAAGCCAGCGCTGGAATAAAGTCCTGATTCATTCTGGGACAGACTGGGCTGCTTCATAGCTGCTGGCTGGCGTGTTCAAAGCTGCCAGGGCAAAATTACTCTCTTTGTGTCTTATGATTTTTTTTTCTCATACTGTAATAAATTGAAAACATATTTGGTCACAATTTGCCATTGTGGATGCTTTTCGCTGCTGTTCCGTATGCAGAAGCGTTATTCCAGAGAGATGCGGTGCCGCAGCACTGTAATCGCCGTTGCTCTTCCACTGAGACGTGCAAACAGTTTGCTCTGCTTCACAGGCCCTGTGTTCTGTAGTCATTGCTCCTGATGTACATCGTCTTGAGTTCTGTAGAAATTAATGGAATTTGAGTTTTTGTAATGGGGCGAAGCTGGCAATTAAATTGAAATAAAATCTGTACTGAGAAAAAGTGCTGGGTTTTCTTGTTGTTAATGCCCTCCCGGTGGCTGCTGACCGACTCCCCCCCTCTGCTCCGTGATGGTTACATTTTTGCTTTGAGTATTTGTGGCGAGATTTTTAACGTTTTTCATCTGCTTTCAGAGTTCTTTGCAGTTTTCTTGCTGAAAATGTTTCGTGACCTGAAGCTAAGGAGGACACTGCGGTGCAAAGGCTGGGTGTCTCCTGGTTCAGCCGTGACTCTGTGTCATTTTGGTGGTGCAGGGAACCACAGCCTGTCAAGCCTTGCGTGGAGACCCACCTCTCCTGCTATAGAGTGACTTTGACACAAGAGTGATTTTAAGGCTTACACTGACCGCCCAAAGGGGCTTCAGGTAAGAGAAACATGCAGACCAGTTTGTTACTGGCCTGTGCTTTTGGGTAAACTTTGCCAGAGGGTTTTGCTGTCAGTGGTAAGGGTCCTACCAAAGCAATGTGCTGCTGTGGCAGGAGAAGCTTCAGGGCGAGGCGCTGGCCTGCAGCCTGCGTGGCATTCCCAGCTGTGACACTTTCTGGGGGTGCCGAGGGGAACCCCAGAGCCTCGGCGCCTTCCTGTAGCACGTGAGACGCTGTTACACAGGAGCTGGGTTGTTAGTGTCAATGGAGGATGATCTCTTGTTGATCAGCAAGAGGGACCCTCTTGATCCCTTGCAGGGTCTCTGCCTGCTGAGTTGGAGCGAGTGTCTCCCCCCCTTTCCTGCTGCTGGCATGTGGCTGCTCGGGGGCAGAGCGGGAGGAGCGGCTTTGTTGCTGGGAGGCCAAGCTTGCATCCGTCGTGCCCAGACCCTTCGCTAAAGTTTAGAGGTGAGTGGAAAACCACCTCAATTAAACTACAAAACTGTAGGATTCGGGGGAGGGGGTAATTTTCGTTATAGCTGCAACTCATCTGCTTCACAGGGACACTACTAAAGCCAAATGCAAAAGAAAGCAGTGGCTGGAGGTGCAGCAGCAGCATCGCGCTGTTTAACTCAGCGTAGCTGTTTTGGCGTAGAGGAGCATTTCGGGTGAGTCCTGCCCTGCCCTTTCTATTTTGGAGCACGGGCCACTATACAGTGCGGTCGCAAGGAAAAGCTTTCTGCCACATTGCTGCTGATAAATCTTTAATAACCTTATGCCCAGTAAAGCAAAAACCTTTCAGACACGGTCTGCGCTTCGTGAGCTGGTAACAGGGGAAGTCAGATGCCAGCAGCCGGAGCGCCACGGCACCTCAAGCCTGAATAAATAACTGGCACAACACGTCCTCATGGCACGACTTGCCTCACGTCCTCTCTTCTCAGCAGCAAAATATTGAATCACATTCGGGTGGATTTTATTTTCCTTTTGGTTCCAGCCCAGGTTTTAGCTACCCTGGGGGTCTTGCAGCGCCCAAGCCCCACAGCCCCTGTCTGGACGATGCTCCGTGCCCCACAGCAGCGGCTCTGGCAGCGGCCTCAGACGGCAACACTGCCTGGATCCCACGGCTGCCGCCTTGCTGAACGGCACAGCTCTGGCATTAGCAGAAAGGAAGGGATCCAAGATTTTCCCCTCTCTCTCTACAATGAGCAAATTAATTTTAAAATTTCCCACCAGAGGTTGAAAATAGGATGCCTGTGCCTCTTAAATATTCCTGATCCGTAACGGTTGCGGGAAGCTGGGTTACGTTTTCTCATCTCCCTGTGGAGGAAAAACCCGCGCCCGCAGAGACTGAGATTTCCCAATCCACCCGGGGTGAGAAGCGCACTGGGAATCTTGGGGAGAGAGGCGTTACCCTGCTCGCACGGCTGCCCACGGCGGCTGGGCTCTGTCCCTCTCCCCTGTCCTGGGGTGACCTTTCCACTTGCCTGCGTATTTCACTTTGGATAAAGCTTTGTTAAGAAGGTTCCCAAGCACAGAGTGGATTCCAGATAATTTCACGGAGGGAGAAGCGAAAAGCTCTGCACTCTCCATCCTACCAATTCTAGTTTGGGGCTTGTCCTCGCTTGGAAGGACACCACATTTTTTAGGTTTAGAGGTGTCAAAACCAAAGGGTTGTTCCTGAGCAGAGCTGGTGTTTCCTGCCCCTGTCTCCTGCCAGAATTTACCCCAGAACTCATCACTACTTTCCAATCCAGAATGGAACCGTTATGCACAGATGAGCCCTGACCGGTCAGCTGTGCTGGATCTGTGCTGGCTGCTTCTGGATGCGTTACACACGCCAGACGGGCACCTTCGCATGGAAGCTTTTCCTTTCCGCCCCAAACCATGCACAAGCTGGCTGTGTTCCGGTGGATGAAGGGTCCTGCAGAGCTGATGTTCTTGTCCCATCTCTGTGAGCACGGGGCTGGACCTGTTCCTGAATCTCCCACCTGGAGAGTTTGTAAGGCACGGACAGGAGCTGCTTCTCCCACCCTGAGCTCACGCACCACTCCGTGCCTGCTTTGCCTTTGTTTTGTTCTGTTTCACGGCTACGCCAGCCAGGTGCAGTTAAGCCTCCGGAGGTGAGAAGAGGCCTATGTGTGCTTCTTGGAGCTGGCTCAGAGCCACACTGATTTATCACTGCTGCTTTTTGCAGCTCTGGAAGAACTGCATCCTGCCAGGAAGATCACCAAATTCAAAGTCCAGGCATAAAAGCTAAAATGATAGCAGGAAAAAAAATAGTAATTTAGCTAGCAATTGTCTGTGAAAGAGTTGCAAAGGCATCTTTGAGGGCATTCCCAGGCACAGGTGAAACTTGTCTGGGCTCACATGGAGTCATTAAGAAAACCAAGATGTAGGAAGGAAATTCCTCATTCAGAGCTGGATAAAAATTCAGCCCGGGATGAGTCCAGGCTGGTCCCGACTCTGGAAACACAAACAAGAGCACTCGTTATTCCATCACGCCCTGTCTGCAAGTGAAGGAGACACAAAAATCAAACAAAATAGCAGTGACATCAGGTTTAAAGATGTCAGCATCTCTAGCTGATAGCCCTGGTCCCTTGGAGCTGTTGTGATGCCACCTCCCAGGGCAGCTGGATGCGGGGCTTGCAAACCTGGGGTTTTTCTCAACATGGAGAAAAAGAGCTTTTGGGGAGCGTGAAGGAGAATGCTAACCCACACAGGCCTGTCGTGGCTCGCTCTCACGCTGCCCCATCTAGTGCACTTCATACAGTTTGATTTGGTTAAGTCCCACTCCCAGAATTTGTATCTCCACGAGCCATGGAGAGGCTCGGGGGGGGAATACAGTCATTTAGTTCCTGAGCGATGCGCGCTCCGGCACGCCTGATGAATCATATTTTCTGACATAGAAAAAAAAATCCTATTTCAGGGTGAAGATGCATAGCTGTCTCCTCTATAGCTGCCACAAGTCCAACGCAAGTGTAAACATAAGGCCTTTCCAACAATTTAAATTATTTTCTTCCTCAGTGCCAGAAACCTGGGGTAACGGTGGGTGCTGATGAAACCAATTTATTTTCAAATATTTTTGACACTGGTGAAAATGGTCAGCAATGTTTCAGGCATCCTGCTGCAGCTCTTCATACCACGGCACTGGATTTACCACTCAGCCTCTAACTAAATAAAGCCTGTACTGCACAAAGCGGGACTGGGGTTGCCTCTGAGCTGGAAGATTGGAAAATGGAGGAGGAGGTGGAGTGAAAAGCACCGTGAAGGAGGCTGGAAGAAGTTTTTGCCGCCTCCATTTCTGACAAAGCCTGGCTTGCCTGGTGAGCAGGCATTGGAAAGTGTCAGTTCCCAGCCGGGGAGCTGTGGCACTCTCCTGGGGAAGGCGGCCAGGTTATTAAACCGTTCTCCTTACGAAATAATCCAAGGGCAGGAGAAATAACCGTGAAAACAGATCTTCACTGCGATAAACTGCGGAGAAGGAGGAAAGTGAGTTAAAAACAATCCATTGCGTCCAATAGCAGGGAAGGTGATTTTTTTTGTCACCATCCTTGGGTAATAATTGGTGAGATCTTGTTCTTGAAAAGATTGCATTCTGTGTCTGCCGCTGTTTATCCCAACATATCCTGCAATGGCACGTCAGTGACACTCCCACCGCCACGGCCAAGGGCCGTTAGAAAATTGGGGCCAAGGCTGGGTGTGTGCATTCAACACAGAGTGCAGAACTCAATCAGTGTAAAAAATGTGAAATTACTCCTTGCAGAAGCAGCCTTTAAACAGCACATTTCTCTCATGGCAGTCATTTTGCTGTGTACGTACCTAACACAGCTCCCTGACACAGCCAAGCACCACCGGCTAACAGTGTGAGTGTTTCACATCACAGAATCACGTAGGCTGGAAAAAGACCCTTACAATCACCATCACAATGTCCACCATGGAACCACGTCCCTAAGCACCACATCTACACTGGTCCATTAGCTCTGCCCGTGCTCCTGTCCTCTCGGCCCTCCTCCCGCTGTTGGATGTGTCCAATGTAGGGATGTGAAGAAATGCGGGTGGGGATAAGGGTAAAATCTGGGTACCGCTGCCATCACCCCTGCAGTGTTTGGACTTAACCCGGCCTCTGATGAAAAATCTGCTGTGGCCATGCAGTTATTTATCTCTTCCTCAAATGCCTTCTCGAATTTATTTCTTGCTCTAGTGATGTCTTGTCTTAGCTTTTGACTCTGGCCCAGCCTTGTGAACATTCAAGGGCCGCAGCAAGACCCCTGCGTGACACCAGGGTGGTTGGGTTCCTCTCCTGCTCCTTAAATATTTCAGCTGTTATGCAGCGACCTCTCCTTTTTCCACGGAAAAGAAAGCGCCTGCTCCTCAGACATGGGGCTTTCTGAGATAGAGGCAGTGGGGACTGTGGGGCACAACAAACGCTTTTCTCTTGTGCATGCTTCCAAGTGGGTGGTTAGCTCCAGCTTAGTGGTAGTCCTGAGACCAAGCTTGCTTACTTCTTAAGACTTTTGACCACGACGCCTTGCGCTGTTGTGTGTGAAAGCTTCCAAGATCAACACGACGCACTGAAATGTTATTTTATAAAGGAGAACATCACCTCATTTCCCGTTGCTGTGGGAGGCTTCTGCCAAGATGCATGCTGTCCTCTGGGGCAGCTCCTTGGGGCACAGTCCATGTCTGAACACACGAGTGTGGTGGTCCTCACGACGCGTGAACTTCCCTTTAAGGTCAGTAAGTCTGTGTGTCTTTAAGTGGTGTTAGCCATGGTCATTTCTACCAGAAAAAAAAAAAAAAGTAATTTACAAATAGCTACCATCTGGTGGTATCTGGGGTACCAGCTGTTTCCTGACTTATTCAAAGGGAAATGTGGTGTCACCACTTCTTCGGCAGCATCCTTCCCTGGATATCGGGTGAGCAGTGATAATACCAAGCACGTTGGCTTAAGAACTCTAAACAGGACTACGTCTGCTCTGCTAGAACATTTCCCTGCAAACAGCATAGCAGACCTGCTAGGAGGATTCAAAAGCTCTTGGTGTGTTATTTTTTAGTTTCTTAATGGAAGTGTAGGGTTTGTGGGGATGGCCATGCAAAGATGGGAGGCCCCATCTCTCCCCTTTGGATATTATCTTATGTATATAACCTGCAAAGCATTTATTTAAAAGCAAAACACTGTCATTTAGCAGCAACGTGGTTTTTTCTTGGATGCAAACAACCGAGGAGAGCCTGCTTCTTCTCAGTCTCAGTGCTTCTCTATGCCCCGTGCTACCTCTAACCTTACGGCAGACCTGATGAATTGTTTTCAAGGAGTGCTGTCTTTAAAAGTGCGGGTGATCAGAGATCTAAGTTACATGTGTGAAAACAGATCATCAGTTTTCCTCTAAGTGTTCCCACTGCCCTGCAGTGAGTAGACACTCACTGTTGGAGCCCCCAACACAAGAAAGACATGGACCAGTTGGAGAAGGTCCAGAGGAGGCCACAAAGATGAAAAGGGCTGGAGCATCTCTCTTATGAGGCCAGGCTGGGAGAGTTGGGGCTGTTCAGCCTGGGGAAGAGGAGGCTCCGGGGAGACCTGAGAGCGGCTCCCAGTGCCCAAAGGGGGCTGCAGGAGAGATTGGGAGAGACTGTTCAGTAGGGCCTGTTGTGATAGGACGAGGGGTCATGGTTTTAAAATAGTGGGGGGTAGACTTAGATTGGAAATTAGGAAAAAATTTTTTACAATGCAAGTTATAGAACACTGGCCCAGGTTGCCCAGAGAGGCGGTGGATGCCCCATCCCTGGAAACGCTCAAGGCCAGGTTGGATGAGGCTCTGAGCAACCTGATCTGGTTGGAGATGTCCCTGCTCCTTGCAGGGGGGGTTGGACTGGATGACCTTTGAAGGTCCCTTCCAACCCAAACCATTCTATGATTCTATGATTCTATGACATGCTTTCAGCACAGCTGGTTCTCCTGTGATGTGACAAAATTATATTGTAGAACAAGGGCCACCTTTTGACATTCTTTTTTTTTAAAAACTTTTTTTTTAAAACAAACTGTAAAAACAGTGCCATTGGTACCATACATAGCATTTCCTGAACCAGATAAAACTTGTAATGGCAACCCCTTTGGTAAGCTAGAAAATGAGCAGAGCTTAGCGTTTGGATTCCATCACTCATTTCTGATAACTCTTTTGTAAATATTTGCACGATCAAGATGATTATCATGTCTCCTCTTCTAAAAATAAAAGAGGATTCAAGCTTTTAGGGTAATATGCAGTCACAAGCCTGTGCCCTGGAACAAGGAGATGAGCGCAGCGCACTGGCACCAGTCAACCAGTACCTACACCAAAGCATGGCTGGCAGGGCTCAGTGCCACTTGTGGGAAGACGAGGCAGAAAACAGGACAAAGCATTTGTTAGAGTAAATTTAAAAGAGTGACCAAACCCTTCGAAACGACAGTTGAGCGGAAAACAGTAGCCAGGATTATGCTTTCCAGTTCAGCCCATTTTATGTAATGCTCAGCTGCAGACTAAGCTCCAGCAGTGACCTGGTTTGGAAGACAAATACTTCAAAGTCAGTTCCAGTAAATACAGTTGTTGTCACCTGCTTCAGTAAGTACAGCTACGCTGAAAATTTCAGCCCAGGCAGTCCTAGATACAGAAGGGACTAACGAGGAGGACCGGCACGGCATGTGTAATTCGTACTCTGCTCAGCAGCTTATGAAACAGAAGCAAACGGGTGACCTGGCGTGAACCGTTTCCCGAGACAGCCCGGAAAAATTCATCTTGCTTCAGTATTGATGACCTCTTTTCCGGTGAAATGTTTGCCTGCAACCAAGAACTCTGGAGAAGCACAGCAAACCAAGGAACCATTTGTTTGCCTCCCCGAGGAGATATTCGCTAGGATTTTAAATAAGCACCTGACTTAAAAGAATAACAATCATGTGATTAAATTATTTATACCTGAAACCAACTTGCAGCTGCTTTTGTCTGCTAAAAAATACATGAGCTCTGAAGGCTTCGGAGACTTAAACACAGATTGCGTGTCTGAGGACATTTAGCAAATCTTACTTAATCACGATAAAAGACATGGCAATAAACCAGCATTCTTTTTATTTAAAAAAAGCCACCCAGTTGCAAGTGGAATACTGCTGATGCCCAGGACAGACAGTCTTGTAGTCAGATGGATGGCTTTCGGGTCAGGTTTTTGTGTGTTTAGAACCGAAAGAAGAGACCAGGCCTTCGGGTTGCAGATCTCTCTGTTGTCACACTTTCCGGAGCTCAGGAGGCAGAAGGATTTACCGGGCGGTTGGTTTTTTTTTTTTTGCTGTTGTTCTGAGCCTGGCTCTGGAGACTTGAAGTGAGCAGACACCTATCCCCTTAACGCAGATCTCCACATCCAGCTCTTGGCACCCAACAATGTGTTCAAGTGTGAAGTATTTTTTCCTTTCCCTCCTGTACGTCCCAAATCCCGTGTCTTGCAAAGTCCATTGGAATCTGTAGTTGACACGTCATCGCCTGGCGAGTGCTCCCTACCCCACAGCTCCAGTTAGTTCCACAAGCTGCTGGGAGACGCGATGTACAAGCCTTGGTAGTTTCTGTTGGACAGCAGCTTAGCAGTAAAGGTGCTATAAGAACAGCTACTGCATTTTTCAAGAGAAGCCTACTGTAACAGCTTGTCTGCTTGAGTGACCTGAAAAATTATGGTCTGCTAATGAGGGGAATAAATTGAGAAAAGACCTGGTACATCCGTACTGCAACCTCCTGACTGCTTTCAGGTGTTTCAGTGCAAGACAAACACGATCACGCTCATAAGAGAGAGAGAGCATCGTGGCAGTAACCAGCACAGGAACAGAAAGCTACGTTCAAAATTGGGCAAAGTCACCACCAAGTATAAATACAGCAAACATCGGGAGAGCCCGGGGGTCTGTTTGCATCTCCCTTGAGGGCAGTAAGGACAAGTCAAACAGTGAGAGGATTCGCCAAGTGCCACAAACACTTTTCTTCCTATTTCTGCATCTTGCACAAAAAAACTAGAAATATGCAAATCCAGCAGTGAAAAATATCTAATATTCATCGAGCAGTTAAAAGTAACTACCTTTTGCATGGGTGATGTGTTTAGGGCAGCACTAAACAACTGCTTTGGACATCTAGCCTAGGTACAGTCTCCTGTAGAGGACAGAGGTAGCTGCCTCCAGAGAGCGTCTCCAGACAGAGCAAGATGCACAGAGGAGCAAATACTCCAGAGAGCAAAAAGCTGAAAAGCAACAGAGGTGATACATTCAAGAATCTTAGCAAAATTGCTGCCTGATGTTGAGCCATAGATAAATGTCATGCCTGGAAGGGCTCTGCCTGCAGTCACCTATTTTCTCCAAAAGAAAGGGGTGTTTTATGGTTTTCAGCACTGCTGTTTGGCCAGCCAATGCACTACACTACAGCATTCAGACTGCAATAGCACAAGGATGCATGAATAGTCCTTCAACAGTTTGCTGGTTTGTAAAAAATAAAGAAAGAGACTTGTCCTGAGTACTTCAGTCAGACCTTGTTCTGAGCGACGTTAGAATTACTACAACGTGCACAATTAAAACCACTGCCTGCTAGATACTGGTTAAATGGGTGTTAACTTGGAAACGACGCAGCAAAATGAATTAAAAAATAGAAAAGGAAGGATGTCTATGCCATTATTAATCACACAAGTTTCTAACCACACATTCTATGACTCTATGAAGTTGCTGATTTGTTTTGTTAGTAACTCCTACAGAACATGTACGTGAATATAAGGCACATCAATGGGCCTTGAGACCTAACTAAAGATAAATGTGATGAATACAAACTGTAAATGAGATCAGACTCATGGAAGTCAAACTTCTATGTGCAAGGGAGCATTTAAAAATGAATGGAAAGGCAATGTGTTAGGACAAATTCACATCTACAAGCAAGCGCACTCTAGAAAAACAGGATTGTTCTGATTGCAGATGTGATACTTTGGAAATAAAATGACTGAAATTTTTTTGTTGTAGAAATTTTTACAACCTACACTACTACTAGCAATAGTGTACTTAGAAAAAAATGTCAGCCCCTGAGCCAGAAGGTAGGAAGGTATTTCTATCTCTATATATATATTTTAAAATAAAATTTAAAAAATTAGTTATGCTTTTAGCCATAAACTCATAAGGGTAACAAAACTGGAAGCAGTTAATAGTAAGAAACTATTAGCAATTAGGTTATTTGTGCGTCTGCGCACAAAGGAGAAAGACATTTAAAGTGCAGTCTAGAGTTGAAGAAGCAGGACAGATGACGACCTGTGAGCAACACTGGACAAAAGATTGCCTGCTGCTCCTGTTTGCTTCATCTGTGCTTCACCTAGAGGGGAAAAAATAGAAACCAAGGCACAGCTATCTTTGCACACTGCCCAGGAAGCCCACTGCTGTGCTACGGAGTACGCAGGTTTGGTGCCAAGTGAGCAAAACAAAGGACAACGTGACCACGGCAGAACCGAAGGCTGGAAATGACAAACGGCCACAAAATAAAAAAGGCATTGAAAACGGGAAGTCCTGCGAAGGGCCACCTTGTTTCATGAGCTTACGTCACTTCTCTGAAAAACAATTAGTTACTACAGAAATTGAAATGCCGATATTCCAGAAAAACAATGTCCTTGGGTTAAAATCAACCTTTCCTTAGATGCCGAACAGTTTCAATATTAATGCATTGGAAGATTTTAGGTGCACAAGTGCATTGGTTGTTGGAAACTTGAGAAAGCTGCTCTGTACATCCAGCTTCTTCAGATCATTTTTTTTTTCCACCACTGCGTCCAAGTGTAACAGGCTCAAGTGCAAATGGCATCTACGGAAGAATGAATGCTTCGGGTCTCTGAAATACAAAACAAAGATATTGAGATGTTAGTGACAGGAATTATAGTAAATCACAAATCTGCCTTAAAGGGGAAATTAAGTTTTCTTTGGAAAAGTGTGCATAATTGTAAAGGCAAAGCCAGAAAATGGTGGCCGCTCACCTCTCTCAGGGTTTGGAGGAGATTGTGGCAGCAGACTAAAAAAGACTTATTTTTCAAGTTACATCCAGATGCCCAGGTGTTTTTAGCAAGGGCAGTACGTACAAATGAGCAAACAGCAGAGGCGATGTTCCAAAGCCATGGAGAGCTTCCACATTTAACAAGTCTGGAGCAAAAAGACGCCCCTCTTGGCCATTTTGATTAGTAAACTGCGTGTGTGAGAAGCACGAAGGCAGGATCACACAGCTGCTGGGTCTGTACAGATGTAAACTTGCTTTAAACATCCTCAGGTCTTGCCTCTACCGCAGTTACATAAACCAGCTACTGCTTCTCCTTTATTGAGGCACTGCAAGTTTATTAAACCAGTTGCAGCAATCATGTTTATGTATGTGAACTGGTTTCTCATTTAAGACCTAGAGAGATTCCACCATCCTAGTCCTAATGAAGCCACAAACCCCTTTGGGTTGACAGTTCATGGAGAGCAGCAGGAATAGTAGAGGAGAAACTCCAACACAAGTGCTGTGAGGAGCCCCTTCTTGCCAGACGGTGCCAGCTAAGTGGCCACCTTGTCCATTATCTGAATTTCTTGATACCTATTTCAGATTCTTGTCTGTTCCTGGCTATGGTGTGTATTTTTTCCAGTGAAAACAGCTAAAATTCCAATAATTCTTCATTCTGTTCTCTTGACTTTGCCAGTGCAATTTTGTGGTTAGCGTTTCAGTATTGTTTTAGTATGTACTGTTGAGACAGACATTCTACCTATAATTCAAACAGCATCTCAGATGTGCTCTTTGCTACCAAAATTAAACATTTATTAGTTTATCTCTAGAGACTATGGCCAGAAAATAAAATAAAACTATCCTGTTTCACCGCCAGAATTTCACAGGTTTTGATTAAAGCAGACGATTCCACCTGCACCCTAAAATAAATGAATTTCATCCTTCATCTTCCTAGTAATTTGTTGCACTGATTTCTCCCCGTGCTGTTTAGACTCCTGATGGATTTTTGTCTGGTTTGCATTCCTGTTACAGATTTCTGTTGTGCCATTCATCTTCAGATTAGTGGCTTAAATGCCTTGTATCTTTCTTTTCGCGGAAAAAGGGCTTGATCTAGAAGTTAACTCATACTGATAACGTTACACATATGAGCTGTCTGCATCGTAGCCAGTGTACTGCCAGGAAAGGCTAGTAATTCCTTCTTCAGCAGGTCTTCTGAACATGATTTGGGATTTGGAAGGTAAAGAGCCAGAGCAATGCTGGCACACGCAGACTTAGCAGCGTTATTTTAAAGGCAGATCCTGGACCAGAGTGCTTCTTGGGCTACAAGCCTGCAATTTAGGTTTATCTCCTCCCAAATTGTTCATCACAGCTATGATGCTAGGAAGATATCCATTGTGATTCTCACAATTCCTATATTTATTCTTCTGTATAAGTAAGTAACAAACTTTAAAATGCAGGTAGAGAAAACAATATTGTTCTAAATGACACATCTATCAAGTAAAGTGATAGTGTACATCTTTGTGGGCTGGATCTCCCACAAAGCAAAAGCCCCGCAGCTTTGGAAGGCGGAAAAGCCATACTACCTGCACAGGAACTGAAGGGCTCCAAGGATGTGTAGCATAGTCCTAGTTATTTGGATAGAGATTCAGTCTTCAGCATCCGTAACAGACTGGATGCAGTATATTGCAAACCCTTCTTAAAGGTGACACATGCAAGGGACCCCTGAGAAAGTAAGATGCTGCCATCAACTTTTGAAGTCGACATTGACAAATAGGCTGTAATAACAGCAGTGCCTAGCAGCTTCTGCTTTTGCAGTAGTCTGAAGTAAACTCATTTATCTGCAAAGGCTAGAACTGCAGAGATAAGCCTGTGGCTGTTTTTAAAGTTATGCCCTAGGGCGTAGTGCATTCTTGTATGCTGTGCCCTCCTACCTTATGGTGGAGAGAGACCACACTCACCTTGTCCTTACTGTCTTGGTGCTGGCTCAGCAACTGGCTTCTGCACTCCAAAGGCAGTGATAAAAATATTCACAACTACTATAATGAATACTAGTCCCGTTGCAAGGTTGTTGAGGAAATCCAGCTTTCCATGTTTTGCAGGGTTGTTAAGGTCATATTTTACTTCAAAGAGAAAAGGGGGGAAAAAAGAAGTTTTAGTTATATGTATATTTCAAAACCCAGAATAGAAGTCTTCACGACTCACATAGTTCAAGAATTTCTCTTACACTGAGCTATTTGCAACAGTCATACTTAAAAGGGAAGTTAGATTCTGCAGTGTCAGTAAAAGTGCTAAGGGGAAGATCTTTAACCACAGGGAGTCTGTCAGCTTCCAGTAATTTGCACCTAATCTCTGTGGATGCACACGGGAACTCATGGATACACAAACATTACTAGAAATATTCTGAGTGCTTGATCTGTTGAAATCTAGTTTTGCTGCAGATTTTAAGCATTTAAAAGGTATTTCAGTCTTGACTACATGAAGCTTGAAGTCCTGACAGGACGGAATGAAGTTAAATTTCCTACAGTTAAAATGCTACAGTTCCTTTTCACAGACAGCCCAGTCTCTTTACCAGTGCTGGATTTTCCCTAACTGTACTCCCTGCTTTTGCACAGATTCTGTTTTTAGAAAGTTGTCCTGGTTCTGGCTAGGATAGAGTTAATATTCACCTGAGCTGGGTGGAGAACTGGAGCTGGTAGCCCCTATGGCTGGGGCACCCAGCTGGGATAATTAACTAATTAGCTAACAGCTGGGGTTAATTTACCCAAATTAGCCAAAGGGCTATTCCATCCCATGTGACATCGTGCTCAGTATATAAGTGAGGAGGGTGCTGAGGGGAGCCTCCTGCTATTTGGAAGAAACTGGCTGTGGAGATTTGTTGTAAGTCATTATACTGTATTTGTATTCCATCACTGTTTTGTTTTCTTCTGTTATTGCTGTTAAATTTACTTTTTGTTCAATCTCAACCCACGGGTTTTTGCTGGCTTTTTTTGTTTGTTTGTTTGTTTTTTTGTTTACCAGTTCTCCCTTCTGTCCCACTGGAGGGTGGCAGGAGTGAGAGACTGCGTAGTCTGGTCCGATCAGGGCTGAACTACGATAAAAGTCAGGGCATTATATCTGTTAAACAGAGGAAGACTTCAAAGCAGTGTAACTGCAGTCCTTTTGACAGAGAGCATCAGCTGTGTAAACATTTTCTTTTGTTTCTTACAGTTGTTCTTTGGCTGAACCGCTAATGGGAGCAAGGGAGGAACACAGAAGGGAGATGACAGTATTAATTTAGTTTAAGCTTTGATTCCAGGCCTTGTGAAAACATACAAATGAGTTACACTGGACTGATAATAGACTTGATGATAGAGTAAAGCACGTGCTTGTACAGGACAGTGAGAAGTCTGGGGGTGCTTGTCTGGCATCGTGCAGAAAACCAAGATTTTCCTCTGTCTCTGTTCTCTTGCCACTCAGATCCTCTATTAAATTTCTTTGCTGCTGGTGGAATGAGTGCCGATGAATTCTGGAGCATATTTTGAGAACGGGTTTTGTCTAGTAAGACTCCTAGTTCTTAAATGCTTACATGACTAGAGCTTGCGTGTGCGTGTACAGGCTGTCTGAGAGGACGTTTATACCTGACAAGTTTTTACAGCAACATAAGCAAAACTTCAAAACTTTGAGCTCCTTCTGAGAGGCACATACATAGAGGTGTAGCTTACGATTCTACTGCATTAGGTAAACTCTGTTATTTGTTTTTAATATAATGACCCTGTCAATCTGCAGAACTTAACCACAGAACCAAGGCTTGCTTGCTTGTTGAAGCAGTTAAGTAGAAGTGGTGGCAAACACACTTGTGATGCTGAAGTATTAAAAGCCAGGTTTACTTGGTGCCCCTAATTAGGAAGTCTAATTCTGTTTTGGTTTCAAGGAATTCTGGGTGCCTGTTCAAGTTCTGTTTGCTAAAGCAGTATAGTCCAACATCACAGGCCAGTCAAAGTGCTGAAGAACAGCGTGGGGGAACTATATGAAAAGCTTAAGCTACCGTACACCTGTGTAGGCATGAAATAATTTGAGCTCAGCAGTACTTAACCCTGAAAATGAGCTTATACATGTCTGTAAAGCATCTGGAGCTACAGGGGTGTACATATCCCAACAGTACCTGGAAGAACTCTAGTACTGTTATGTGAATGAAGTGGAATAAATGAAATGGAATAATTAATCCTGAAATACGGCAGAAAAGCATTTCCGATAGATTAAAAAAGAACAGGCAATAATGGTCTAACACGTTTTGTGAGTTAAAAGAAATCATGCTCAAAGGAGAACTGATACTTTCAGAGCTGTCCCTTTGTCCAAATAAGGGTCAGAGAAGACAAGTATTGCTTCTCAGTTTAGGCAGTGCTCTAAGTTTTGAGGTAAGACTGCAGTAATCCTCTCTTTGTGATTATAGTACGTAAGATGAGGGTGTTGGTGAAAATGTTCTTAAGAGCAGTTATTTTTTTAAACATTGTATTACAGTGGGATTAGATTACTATGATTTCATGCCACTTAAACTATTTCAAGACTTTCTTTGCTTTTCTTCCAAAAAGTTAAGATTACCAAATCACTTTCAAGGACAAGTTTGCTGAATATTTTTCAAAATGTTTTTATGAAAGGCTCTTCCGAAGGAGAAGGACCTTTTAATCCCTAGTAGAGAACTGTGAGAATTGGTAGCTTCTGGGATAAACCTCTGTCTCAAGGAAGGAAACTGGATGGTTGCACAGACTTTTGTTTGGACTTGTGAAAGCTTGTAAGAAGCAGAACACTGTGGCTGGACAGAAAGGCAAACTGTCCTGCAGGCCAAAGCTATCAAATACACACTGGGAAAAGCAGGTTCTTGCTATGAAGCCTGTATCTGTGTACCTCCATATCCTATTTCCTCTCCTCAGTACTTTTGAGCTCAGCAGGACAGCATTGCTCCGACAGCACACGCTACACGCTGAGGGCTTTGTCACCCTCAGTACACCAAACCTACGGCGCAGGCTGATGAATCTCACTATTTGCTAAGTCATCTGTGAACTCTACCTCAGTCCAGCTCTGGAGTTGGGGCTGCTGGGTACTCTCTTTACTCCCAATGTGACAAAGATAAAAATTACAGCGATGGAAGTCATTTTGGCAACATCTGGCAGAAACAAGCATTGAGAAGCAATGTCTCAGCACATACTGAGAAATTATTGCCCAACAGAAAACAGGGAACTTGTTTACACCTCAAAGCCTGCTTAACTAAACAACCACTAGGGAGATGCCTTCAACCACGAAACACATACCTGCTTTTCTGATTTTTACATGACCCTCTCCCCACATCCCCCAGTATCATCAGCTTGCTTTTTCCAGTCCCTTTCTGGAACCTCCTCTGAGCCAGGACCTACCAAATGCAGAGACAGCTGTATTCTGTCTCTTTTGTGAGAAAGAAAAAAAAAAAAAGCTCCGTCAGCTGCATCTCAATGTAACAAGCCTCATGTAGCCTGATGTCCTAGGAACTTCCTCCTTGAACAGAAAGTTGTTTTTTCAGTTGTGCTAAAAAACAGAACATTGAAAGGGTAACAGAGATGTGGCACCTGTAACTTGGTAAATGCTATGTGTGACCTCTGGCTGTCACCTTCAGGCTTTTAATTTACGGTAGACTTATGATCTGTCATGTAGTACCCATTAATTTCAAGGGAAAGATTTGAAAAAAGTTATAAGAATAAATGATCATAGATCACTATCAAAAGAAGTGATCCATAGCTGTTTCCTAGCAGGGAAGGTGTCTTTTATTTCAGTGTATAATGGGCAGCAACTGATGCTGCAGTCTAAACACCTCCTCTGATTTCCACAGGTATCTTTGATCTCCAAAGTTATGGTCTAGGGGTTTGGGTGCTGCTACTCAATGTCAGAGGCTTTCAGCAACTCTGCAAAGTGCTGCTGGATTCTTTTTGCGTTTTGCTTTGCAAAAGCACGGGGGGAAATATCACAGTAGGTTAGAAGCAAAGAGAAGTATTGAAGACTTGTTTAAGGTCAAAACAGAAAATGCTGTTTTCCAGAAGAGTGCTGTCTCTGCACGCTCTGTGGAGTTTTAGTTGGGGTTTTGGGGCAATTCATGCTCACTTAGTGATGACATTGTCTTAGAAATAAGCCTGGTTCTAGAGCTACTTAGATTTATATTCTGCCTTACAGAATAAGGCATACTTGTTCTAATAATCTAGTAATAATAACTTAAAATACTTATTTTTAGTGATAAGTATTGGTTCTTGTGCCTCATAGCATTGTACCTACTAAAACTGAATAGTGGAACCTCTATTTTTGAGCACAGCAAAGATGCTGCATTGAACTTCTAGGAATGTGAAGGTCTGTAATGCAACAATTAAAGGAGAGGCCAGGGATGCAGGGAGCGGGGGACTAATTGTACAGCTGTCTCATTAAATGTGTCCAAAGCATGCACTAACACAACTCCTACTCAAACTCGTTCTCTTGAAATGCTGCCCAGACTGTTTTCATATTATACGTAATTTCAAATCTTTTGACTGAAGACACAGTATGTGCATAATGTTCTTATGGTGAAATTGTGCTCCAACTAGCCTATTTTTCTTTTTAACTTTAATTTCAGTTTCACACAGGTTTGAAAATCAACAATAACAAGTACATATCTACCATTCCGCACCTAGAGATTTAGGATGCTTTGAATAATCTCCTAAAAAAAACTAACCCGCACCAACATGAAGATGGACATTTTGGAGTTCTATGTTCACAATATATCCTTATAATATTACTTATTATATGACTGATATGGAACAAATACATTGCAGTCATAAGATTAAGTAAAAGGTCTTGCCAGAAACAGTATTATGAAACCAGGCAGACTGCATGATCCTATCTGGCCTATTCATGTTTCTTTTACAATATTTCATCATTTTCCTTCCTCCTCAGGCCTTCTGAAAAGTAAAATATTCACGCTCTGGGCAAATAAGAATGAGGAAGTTGCTCAAAATTGAAGATTTTACATACAGCTGTCCCATTTACTCCTTTTGTTGCAATATTTCTATGGTCTTAAGAGAAAACTTTAATCAATTCTGAGATAAAGGCTTTCAAAGGTAACAGTTTTTAAGAATAAAAGGGGAATCTATATACCATCTTATAGGTTGCATCCTACATGAGAAATACATGTCATGGTTCTTGCTCTTGCTACATACCGAGGAATATCAGGAGCACTCCCACCATAACTTGCAGTGTGAGCGAGAGGCTGATAAGAACGATAAGTGGGGTGTAGAAGGAAAAAGAAGGTCCTTGCTCCATCACAGCTTTCAGCTGGGACGCATTGGCCATCAGCAGGGCAATGTCCAACATGCTCTCAGCAGCGCTCTTCTTATTTGCGTAGTGGTTGATATTCATAGGTCCATTTCTTTGAAACCACTGTGACATTCTGCGCTAAAATTGGGAGAGGGGAAAAAGCTTATTACATCTCTTAATTGGTGGAGTAAGCAAGAAAAATAAATATTCATTAAATTCACCCTCTGTCATCACACATCTACCTCATTCCTTAATTACTCATGAGTTTCATTTTGAGGATTTATGAGGGAGTTGGCCACTGTATGAGCTTTGCTTGACCTCTTTCCCTGCTGCTTCCTGCTCCTCCGTGCCACTGTCCAGCTCCATCCATACAGTGGGAGCTGTTTTTCCATTTAAACATCGTATGATCTGTAGTTGCCAAGCACCACCCAGTTACAAGGGAAACATTTCTTTCCATTTTCACATCAGCAGTTGTGGTTTGTTTTTTTTTTTAAACTCCCCTGCAAACAAACAAGAAAATAAAAACTATCTGCAGGGCAAATCCAGGGTTAGTTGACCCAGTGCAATGAATAAAATTAGTGTTTCCTGATGATGATTCACATGACCCAGCTCGGAATTTGACAGCTCGTCTCCCAAGGGTGCCTATTTCTCTACGGACTAGAGGCAGCTTAGGGCAGCTAGGTTAGACTTAGAAGCCTAACTCCGTGATGAAGAAAGAGTAGGTAACCCTCTTCTCTGCAGTCTCTGAGCAGGTTAGGAACATTGTTCTTGCTGCTCTTACTTTTAGATTTTATTTTCAACAATAATACACAAATATAGTAAGAGTAAGCTTATTCTAGCTGACTTCTTTAAACCTGCTTCTTAGAGACCTTTTTACTACACAAATGTGTTCCTGCTTGCCAGAAAATACTGTGAAGAAAGTCTCTGAAGGTTAGTTCAAAAGCAGAAAACGCCCTCTAATTCCTCTCTTCAGCAGCACTAATAACTATCAAATTTCCAACTCCACAGCCAGGTTTGCCACTGTCCAGACTTAAAAGTGTCCTTTTAAATAGGAAAGGTATTGATGCATACTGCAAATGTGTTGCCAGTTTTTCCAGGGCGCTCAAATACCAAACCTGACCTATTTTCACCAGATGTGTTGTAATCAACCAGAGTCTAAGTATTTTACTGAGAGAAAAATGTCGTGGGGCAGCAGCAGACTTTTTGTCTGCAAAGAGAAGGAAGCCATGTAATCGTAGCTTCACAAAGACAGCTTCTGTACGGAGAGCAAACTCCCGGGAAGAAAACGGCTGAGATGGATACCGACTTCACTCAGGAAGAACTCGGTGCTCATTTGGTTTTGCCTAAAATCTAAAAATGCAATTTGGCTGGGGAATCTCTCCCACATCTGTTACCTTTCCTCTCCCCAAGGAGAGCCTCCTCTTCCCAGCCCCCTGCCCCACTAAACCACTATAGTGTTTGGATGCTTCATTAAAAAAAAACAACTAACTCCAGTATAGCATCCACTGGAAGCACTGAACCAGTGCGTGTCCCTTTCCTTATGGAAAGCAGCATGGAATATATGCTGGCAGTACTCGGTAGAAGAGTCCAGACTAGCATTTTTCACTGTTTATTGTGCAGTAAAAAGCCAAGCACACACAGTCAGCTCTTGGTTACCTGATGCTAGCAGTGTAAGGGGACGGGGAACTACGCCTCTAACAGCAGAATTCGATTTCTGGGCATGAATGTAAAAGGAGCTCTTCTCAGTAGACTGCAGAGGTAATAGGATCTATTTTGTGATAAATTCATAACAGAGCAAGTCTTCTCCTGTGTCTAGTAGCTAACTCCTTCCTGCCAAAAATACTGACTTTGAAATATCTGCTGGGTCTGAGGCTGTGGTGTGTAACACAGGCAACATCTACAGGGCAGCTGTGACTCAGTTCTTAATTCTGATGCGAGGGGACTGCAGTGAAAACATGACAAGCGGTTTCTTTGTTCTCACTCGATGTAGGAATGTGATCGTGTTTGGCATGGTTTGTTTTTTTTTTTAAACTACACAAAAGAGTAAATAGTCTGGGTTACCTCTTCCCTTCATTTACATCTGTGACTACATGACGTAAGAATTTCTACATGAACAACAGAATATAATCTTTCCTTTTTCCTGGGGAACTGTACTGCTGCCCTGTTAGGACTTTGCTGTTTGCTCATTTTCTGTAGGGCCAAGTTGCAGGTGGAAATAGCAGGCTATGAGGTTTGAACTGCGGTGGAAGCAAAGGTTGTCAGTCACTTCTGAACTCCAATAAATGGAGAAGATTTTTCCAAGTAGGGTGCTGCTAAGGCAAACTAAGGCAAATCTTCTCATTCCTGGAATGACAACTCTGCTATTTACCATGTTTAGATTCTTAACAAAAAAAAAAACAAACCACACAAAAAAACGGCATTTTACTCTGTTAAGAGGCTTTCAGCTACCACTTGTGAAAGCAGAGCAGTTCAGAATCAGAACTAGACATATGGAGAACTGAAACATGGGTTCTACTGTACAGAGCTTTTCCTCAGCCTGTGATCTTGCCTTCTGCAAGGAAAGGGGACCTATAATCATGAAAGCCCCAGAAACAATCACTTCCCATCTTCTGCTTGAGAAATGGAGCCTCTTGACGCATGCTGGAAAACCATAAAATTAAAAAAAAAAAAACAAAACCCAAAACAAATTAGCCTTGCCTTCTAGAAGGAAGTTGAAAACTGCCAAAAGTACTGAAACAAGTGCAATCAGTACTGGGGCAGCAGTTTGTAAGACCAGACTACAGTTACACAGCACTATATAGACAGGCAATGAAAGGAAAGCTGCTGTCCTAACCTCAGGATAATGACAGTCACGTACAACAGAAATTATGTGGGAACTTTGTTAGGTGGCTTTGTGGTTTCAGGAGATTCCAAGCCTGCAGCAACACGTGCAGCCCACAGCACCGAACGACACTTACAGTGCTGCTATCGCCTGCAGAGAGGGAAAGGGAAATTTGTGCAGATTTTCTAGGAGGCATGTAAAGTAGGGCTTGGAAAAGCCCTTGCAGGTGTCACTTGGCAAGGTGTCACTTGGCAAGGTGTCACTTGGCAAGGTGTCACTTGGCAAGGTGTCACTTGGCAAGGTGTCACTTGGCAAGGTGTCACTTGGCAAGGTGTCACTTGGCAAGAGAACAGTACATATTCCACATGACCTTTCTTCAGTCTCAAAGTAATCAAAACACCTCATTACACACTTCCAAGGTCCATATTGCCCAGCAGAGACAAGCTGGTCCCTTCAGCCGGTGTCACCAAATGAGCATGTGTAAGAGCCAGCTGTAGCTGGAAGCGCTGTATCTTCCTTTCCCTGTCCCTGCCAGCCTGCTCTCAGGTCTCCTGTTGCCCACAACGCACCAAGCTCTGAGCAGAACATCTTGCCTTGCTCATCTATGCACAGTTACAAATGAGAGGAGTGAAAAGCCTCCTCCATCTGTGACTGGAAGAATTCCCTCTGGAAGAGCTCACCTCCACAGTACCACTCTGCATCTCCACACAGCAGCAGGGTCTCTTTGCTTGCCCGGGGTGCTGCAGTTTGCAAGGATAAAGCTAAGATGCCACATCAGAAACTGGCACTTTTTTTTTTTGCTTCGCGACAACCCAACCTTCACAGGAGGATTGAATGGTATTGGCTACACAGTCCTGCTGACAACTGTGTTGGTCTAGGCTTTGCCACTGCTTTGCCTCACTTGTCATTTTAACAGTACGCCCAGAAGAACTGAGTCCCTTTGAGATACAGAAAGGATTTATTAATTACATTTATTTAAAAATAAATAAAAGTAGCACTGAGGTGAATGACCTTAGATATCGAGTTTCATGAATCACATCTAAGACCCACCTGGTGATTCAACAGGAAGGAAACAGCATTGAAAACGGAAATATTTGAAAACAAAGAGTATCTTTGCTAAACACAGTAACTTGTTATAGTAAGGATTTCTGCTTTTATTGCAGCATTACATCACTACTTGTGAGAGAATTTATACAGCTGTTTGTTGAACAGCACATTTATCAAGCAGTAGTGACTGCTGAAGTAGGCAAATTAACATGCTGGAAGTCTGACTAAAAATAGGAAAGCCAAAGAATTATTTCTTTTCTTATCCAACTTGACCTGAGTTTCCCAAAACAGTACCAGTTAGTCTGTTCAGAGAAGATAGGTAGAGTTTTTGACATGCCAGCATTCTGTAATCCATGGAGAAAAAAAAAACACTAGTCACAATGATGCCTATTTTGCACTTGAATTTAGAATTCAGTTGTTTCTGTCACTCTGCCCTATGAATGCAGGAGGAAATAAACCTTTGATTGCAAGTTTGGAAGACTTATTACTTCTCTTTTGGTATGCTCCTAGGTACTTCATTCAGCTTCTTAAATGTCTTCCATCATATATATGTTCCCCTAAAGAGATTTGTTTTGGCTTTTCTTTTTTTTTAGGTTTTCTTAAAACAAAGCCCCACCAAAAACTGTAAAAGATAAATATTGCCTGAATCAACAGGACCTTGAAATTTCCAAGTTAAGCCTCAGATCTGTTAGGAAGACTGAATTTACTGTTCTCGTAATGAAGTTAAGAGATATTTGCAGTAGCACAAGACTGGTTACTGTTTTCTTCTTAAGTCCTACTGGAAAACCAGTATTTTGGAGTTAGGAAGGTGAACTTCCAATTTCCCAAACACCTAGAACCAGAAACTGCAAAGTGTAAGCCAGAAGTACTTTAATTTTGATTTGCAAATTGTAATTGCAGCTACTGAATGTCAGCTGGGCCTGCAGGACCCAGAGCTCAACAGGTTTTCCTTGTCAGGCCCAGAGTGTCATATCTGGGTTCCAAAAACACCCAATGCTTATTTTAGTATTGGTACAGTATTAAACACTTCCATGGTATTCTAGCTTTAAATCATTATGCAGTAGTTCTCAGTGTTTCCCAGTTGTGAAAAACATTTCAGTTCGGTCAGTCTCGTCTTCTCCAGACCTCCTCAGGCTTCCGAAATCTATCAAGAGGCACCGCCTTGGGCCTTTCAGGAGATCACAGTGATCACAGGAAACCCACAGCTTTGTATGGGATAACTGGGAAAATAATACTGATTACTATTCATACATTCCAAACATGTTGTGCTTCCAATTAATAACGCCTTCCTTAAGCTGTCAGAAGGTTCTTCCCCTTCAACTACATTTAGTCTGAAATCCAGTCTTCCTAATTTTTGGCTTGCTCTGCCTCTGCAAACAGTTTTCTTTCAATTTTAGGTTAGAGATTACTGCAATGGTATGGCAGTATTTAATAGCCGAGTAGCCTTGATTGATCAATATCACCTCTGGGTTTGTAATGTCATGGAGCAAGCTTCCTTAAATTCTTATGTTTAGGGACAGTCCTCCTTCGGAAAGAGCAGAAACATGCTAAGTAATAATGAGGCTGTGTAAACAAAAGGCTGAGTCATACTGATCTTAGTGCCTGCTCTTTACTGTTTTGCAATGGTCTTTCTAATCAAAGCTGTTAAAAAGATGCTAAAAGGCCCTTTCATTTAAAAAGTAATTTTCTAAGTTTTCTAAGTATTAACCTTTATGAAAAACACTGTACGGTAAACTTTTCCAGATCTTTTAGTGGTAATTTAATGTTCAGTAAAAATTCTAGTTATATCAAAAAAAGAGAAGGATCAGGCATAAAAGGAACAATACAGGACTAAAGCAGAACAGAGTTTCACAACTTTACTTTTATTTTTTTTTCTAAGATCAATACTACAGCTACAGAATTGAACTAGTAACTTTATACAGTTATTTAATAACCCTCACAGGCATGGAATTTCTGTCCACATCTCCATCACCTATGTACTGAAAATGTAATGGGCCCTGCGTGGCCACTCTGAAACCAGACTTCCCCTCCAACTCAGAGATCTTGCTGAGGTAAAAAAATAGGGAAAATATTCTACAAAGCAAAATATTCTTCCAACAAAAAAAGCTATATCAGTTATGTAATGGATTCTTAGATCCTTTGTACACCTCCTCAGGAGACATTATTTCTTTTCCCCCAATAAAACATGAGATCACTGACTCAGAGAAAAACCCCTACATGCGGACTGAATCATCACTTATATTTCCTACAGGAATTTCATTTGCGACGAGGAGGAATCTGTGCCTCCAAGTACCAACCTAGTGTAACACTAACTAGCTTGTGAGACTTCTGCAATCACATCTTGAGACAGTATGGTTGCAGGCAATTAAAAAAAATAATTAAGAGGAGGAAGAAAATCTCAGCCTATGTTACTATTTCACAGACAGCATAAATTTTCTACCATCTTTAAAAGCCTATCCTTAAGAAGAGCCACCTCCTATACAGACAGAAAATGCAAGTATGAAAGTATGTTAAGAAAAAAATAAAAGGGGGCAACCACACTGATTCCTGAGAGAAAAAAAGTTAGTATGGAGGAAAAAAAAAAAAGAGGGGGGAAAAGCACTGTCATGTTAGTTCAGGGCAGAAAATAAAACTTTAGTTTTCCTAAAGCTATACTTGGTTCCAGGACCAAGTTAGAATATTTTTCCTCATTAAATGACTTAAATAATCAGCACATCTGATGACTAAATTTGTGAAATGAAGTAATAATTAAAGTTGTTTGTACAGCTATTTAAGCAGAAGCTTTCTCCTGTACGATTTTTTTTCTGTCTTGCATTACTGCTGCTCATGGCAGTGATTTGGTCTTATAATACTGTTTCTCACAACTGGACTGTGGGCTGCCTATTTTGTGTTGATAAAGCACTGTTTTTTTATTCTTGATACTTAAAAAAAACAAGCAAGCAAAAACTTATCACCAATAGTTTCAATATCCAATACTGCAAATTCAAATTGATATAAGTAATGCTTTAGAACATGCCATTTCATTCTATATACAATTTCAAGTCCCTACAAATTTGAAATCTGTTATTTGCAGTACGATGCCAAGAATCTGGCGTGTCCTTCTGAATTAATACACAATTTTGAATACGTTTTTAGTAATAACATGACTACAATAGAAGCCAACTATTCCAGAGCTGTTATTTTCTGCTACCCAATTCTTGTTCACCCTTTTCATAGTTCTTTAGCTCTTTCAACAAGCTTTTCCTGTTATCCTGGAAATGTTAAAATGGGTTTTACAACATGGTGAATCTAGGCTGTTTCAGTATGGACCATGAACAAGGAAAGCAAATAGGGGAAGATGAAAAAACAGTTACTATCTGCATCTGTACAAACCAATCCTTTGCCAAAGCGGTCAGACACTTCTGCCACACGTAACCATCTATGTTAGTCAGCGCGTTGTGGCAGGCCAACCCACTATGAGAAGCAAGGAACTTCTTGCTTTTAAAAGCTTGAGAGCTGCTAAAAAAATTATCCAAATTAATGACAGAGTTAAAATAAACCACATTAAACCACTGTGTGACCACTCACTCAGAATCACAGTGGGCTTAGCTAGTCCTTTTAAAATTTGCGTGCTTCTACAATGCTTTGAAGGTAAGACAACTATATCTGCATTTCACGTCAGCTCCTCTGTGAGAGGAGGCAGCAGTCTGCTGCTGAAGACGTACAAGAGAATCTGTTTTGAGGCAAGGGCAGACACTAGGATGGGCAGTAAGCAAACCAGGGTGGTCCAAGTCGCGATGCCTGCAAGCATTCCTCAAAGCAGACACTTACACACTTTTGACTCCAATACTGAAGATTTAGGGACCTGTGGATTTGTGCTCTCCAGGTTTAGTTGGCACGTTGTTTTATTTGTGTGACTTGTGAGCTTGGTCAGACTTTTGAAGGCATTCACAGATGGATTTTTAAGAAATCTGTCCCCATCTGGTTTACCTCACATATATGGGGTATTTTTTGAGAGAAAATGGATAAAAAGTCTGTAAAGTTCTCTGAAGTGCTACTGTATACATATAATTCAATATTATAGGACATCTCGCTGCTTATTCTTTATATGGCACTCACATGGAACTTCTGTTTTCTACAGGATAGATGTAATAAAATTATAATTGCCTGCAACTGAAGATAAAATAAAACAGGAAAGCTGCAGAAAAACTCTTGGAGCAGACCAATTAAAAAAAAAAAAATCCCTATGACTAGTACTTGTGATGCAATCACAACTCCTTGTTAACAAAAGCGAAAATTGCTGAGAAGTCAGTGGCTTACGGGAAACCCCTTCAGGCCACCAGCTTGACCTGCGTACCCCAGCCTTGACTCTCTTTGGGTACTTTCCAGGATTTATTAAAACCAGATTTTTTTTTGTTTTTTGTTGGTATGATAGTCCTGATCACAAGGGTTTGTCAGGGAGGAAGGACAGATCTGCCACACAATCAGCCCAGTCTGTCTGTAACCAGAAAGTTTTGGTAGTGACGTAGAAGGTGGTTTAGTACAACTATTTCTATGTGGCAGAGTCTTAGGTTGGAACAAGAGCTGCTTTTCAGAGTTTAGCCTCTTCCAAAACAACACAAAAGGCGCTCTTTCACCAGTCTGGCTTTTCAGGTAAGTGGCAAGCTTGGAAAACATCCTTTAGGTGTAAACAGAATATGGGATGAAATGCTTTCCAGGGAAAATCTCTGGTCATGTTTTGACTAAATGGAGTAGTAAAAAGCTGGGTATTTCTCATTTTTATTTGGAATACTGTATGGAAAAAAACCCCACCAACCCATACAGGCTCAACCCTTTAGGTAATTCCTCATACTTCTGTGCTCACTTACCTCCTGTAAACACCCCCGAGTAACTTTTCCATCCTCTCCCAAACCATCTGGGTGGAAAAACCCTCCCGGGTACAGAGCAGTGCCTGTGTGCTCCGAGCAGAGATTTCTGGCTGGGGAGGACATCTGAGGGCATTTTGGGTGACGCGTCTAGGAGCTAAGGGGTCATCGTGCCAAGGACTAAAAAGAATTTTCTGTTCAGCTGGCACTTGCCTGCCACTGAAGTGAGACAAAACGGGACGCTGGCAGCGCCATCCCTACGAAGAGTGCTGAATTAACGGAAGACGCGTTTTAAAAAGCACTAATGGCGGAGCAGTGCCGAGCAGGGAACAGCGGCAGCAGCCCGCTCACCGCCCCGGCCCCTCGCGCCTGCTTTCCCGCCGCTGCCCGGCCCGCTCCCGCCCGCCATCTCCTGCGCAGCCGAGCCCGAGCCCGCCGGCGGGAAGCGGCCGCGGCCCCTACCCGCTCGACGACCACCGGCTCCGCGCCCTCCGCCCGCCCGTTGAGCTCGTGGGTTTCGCTGCCGGCGTCCATAGCGGCACAGTGGACGCCGCTACGGCCTGGGCCCCAGCCCCGGCGGGGGGGCGGGGGGGGAGCCCTTTTGTACCGGCGGAGCCAGGCGGGGCGGGAAGCGCCGCCGACCAGAAGCGGGGAGCTCAGGCCCCGTCCCCGCCCCGTCCCGCCCTCTCGTCGCACCGGCCGCCCAGGACCGCGTTTCCCGCCCGTCCTGGTTCCCTGGGGGACGGGGATGCAGCCGCCCCCGCCAAAAATTCGGTTTAAAGGTTCTTCAGTTCCTGCCGAGTTTGGGGTCCTGGGGCCCTGAGCGGCTGCCTCTTACGGCCAGCTCGAGTTTAGGACCAAACAGCTTGGGTTTAAGACCAAATTTGCAATGTTGGCCAAGAACCATAGTTTGTGCTGTTCTGGGGAGGAGCATAGGTAACTGGTCATGTGTGCAAACCTTTCATTTTAGAAAATTCTATCTTGACAAAATTGAAGTCAAGGGCTAGGGTTTTATTTTAAGAGCACTCTTGTCAGTGATTTTAGATTTTCAGTTATATTATCCTTTTTTTTTTTTTTTCCTCACTAGACTTATTTTCCCACCTGTGCCATGGCAAAGGATGCACATGAAAACAATGAAGATGGTGATGGAACGGCAGAGGAAGACTTGAATGCATAGAAACAGCACAACTAGTAACGAAAGAGGTAAAGTAAGCCTAAAGTATGAAACAAAGCAAAATAATTCAAGTTAGATTTTAAAATGTTATTGTTACAAGCAAACCTTCTGCTACTTAAATTTAACACAGTGAAAAATACATAATAAAAAAAATGTCTTATTACAACTACATGTAAGCTGAACAAGGCTAAGTGCAAGACCCTGCACAAGGATTGGGGCAAATCCAGGCTGGGCGGAGAATGGATCGAGAGCAGCCCTGAGGAGAAGGACCTGGGGGTACTGGTGGGCAAGAAGCTCAGCATGAGCTGGCAATGTGCGCTTGCAGCGCAGAAAGCCGACTGTATCCTGGGCTGCATCAAAAGCAGCGGGGCAAGGGAGGAGATTCTGCCCCTCTACTCTGCTCTGGTGAGACCCCATCTGGAGTACTGTGTCCAGTTCTGGAGCCCCCAACATGGGGGCATGGACATGGACCAGTTGGAGGGAGTCCAGAGGAGGCCACAAAGGTAATCAGTGGGCTGGAGCACCTCTCCTGTGAGGCCAGGCTGAGAGAGCTGGGGCTGTTCAGCCTGGAGAAGAGGAGGCTCCAGGGAGACCTTAGAGCGGCCTTCCAGTGCCTAAAGGGGGCTTAGAAGAAAGATGGGGACAGAGTCTTTAGCAGGGCCTGTTGTGATAGGACAAGGGGTAATGGTTTTAAAATAGAAGGAAGCTGACTTGATATAAGGAAGACATTATTTATGCTGAGGGTGGTGGAACACTGGCACAGGTTGCCCAGAGAGGCGGTGGATGCCCCATCCCTGGAAACATTCCAGGCCAGGCTGGACGGGGCTCTGAGCAACCTGGTCTGGTTGGAGATGTCCCTGCTCCTTGCAGGGGGGTTGGACTGGGTGAGGTTTAAAAGTCCCTTCCCACCCAAACCAGTCTGTGATTCTATGACACTCTTTAAAGGTTAGGAAGGAACTGTTCATCTGCGCTGAAAATGTTCTTAATTAGCTGTTCAGCCAACCTGTTCCTCTGTGTGGTGTCCAAACGTGTATTCCTCAGGTTAACTCCTTCAAAATCTTCTACTTCAGGAATTGCTTTTCTTACTCTCTAAACAGAATTAAAGGTTATCCTAGTTACAGAATGCAAGCAAACATATAGACTATAAATAAACACACAGAATGTAAAATAAATAAATTGAATTTTTTAGAAAAGATTTAAAGGCCTTTTGCTAGGCCTGACGTAAAGAGAAACAATGTGAAAGCATTACTACCACTTCCTTTCTCACCAAGACAGGAATTTTACCTAAGCAGCTCCTGTGGAGGGGAGCCCCAGTTGTATCGCTTAGTGCAATAAACACCGAGCTGTCGGACCTGCAATCGTGAGCAGATTGCAAGAGGCCTGAGACTCAGGGACACACACCAAGACCATGCCCTGTCTGCAGGGAGGGATCTGCAGTTCTCTTCAGCAGGTCCTCCAGCAGGATTAGTCAGAAGATTACAGATGAGGTCTCGGACTGCAAAGCCAGTCTGCCCAAAAATGCAGATTCAGGCATAAGGATTGTGACACATTGAATAAAAATCTCTACCACGTACCATCTTGCTGCAGCTTTTTCGATGCAGCAGATGGGCACGCCTCTCTAACGTGCAATAGCTACTGAACGGATACGAGAGTGGAATTGTGGCAACCATCTTAACGTTTTATGAATCGCTGTGACTATTTAGTCCTTTGGAGTTTCTCCAGTGGGGTTGATTGGAAATTCATATTCAGCTTGGCATTAAACTGCACTGACTTCTTGTAGCTGACATTTGCTTTTGAGTTCACAGTGATTTTTTCCTAAAGCAGACTTAATTGGTGACTGAATCCATTTTTAGAGTTCATGCAGAAGCATATGCACAACGAGATTTGGCTAAGCATAAATTAAGCACAAGTTAGGCTTCCATTTTTAATGCCAAAGTCACAGAAGATTACATTTCACTGTGCATAGGAATGTGCTGATCATTAACTTCTGTCTCACAAAACCCCCTTGACACAGTATACACTCACAAGTTACTGCCTTCACAAACTCACAGCAAACACTTATTTAATTAGGCTTTCTAGGAAGTCTTCATCTCTCTTGATTCACAGTGGCTGCCTTTGCCTCTCTTTAGTACAGTGGGCTAGAAAACACTTCTTTAGAGATGGGAAGTTTTGTTATCATAGTCCATAGAAAGTGGAAGAAAGAATGTATTGTGAGAGCAAAGATACATTTCTATCTCTCGTTCTTACGCTGAGGAGAGCGTACAGTAAAAGGAGAAGAATGGATGTAAGCTGAAAAAAAAGTTTGTAACGCTGTTCTGAACCTGTGCTATGTGGAACTCTCACCTGCCATGTTTCCAGTGGATGAGAAGATCATAGTAGTTTCTCAGATGGTGTTAGGGCGTGTCAGAGTGGGTACAATTATTTTGTCAAAGGGTAGGCACTATAAGACGTGGCACTGGGGCACTTTGAAGCAAAACTATAAACCACAGTCCGTTCTTAACAAGTCCAAGGCTTGAAAAAAAGCGGAATACTTTCCTTAATTTTTAGGCTGGTAGTAGCTGAGCTTCAGTAATGCACTCAACTAGGCTAGCCTTTATCAGACACCTCACCAGGTAACGTAACAGTCATTAAATATGCTCGGAGCGTAATTGCCACGGTGTTTGGACCCCCAAAAAAGCTGGTCAGAATTCTCTCTGGCTGCAAGTGTCCAGTGACATTTTCAAAGACACTGCTACATTTTTAATTGCCCCCTTTTCATCTTCTGTAGCTCTTTGCAAATGCATTTTGATAAATATCTTTGGCCGTTGTAAAGGTTTGATTCCCTCTAGTGAAAATATTCTACCCTTAATCCTGGAAATTAGAGAAGATCTGCTCTCTGTAAGTGGCACTTAGAAGTGACAGTGCTGAGTTATTCCTTCTCTGTGCTAACTTTCATTTTTTACCACACAGTCACATGCCAAGGAGCTCTGTTATTAATCTTACAGGAAATGGGTGTAATTTCAGTGAAACAGAGAAACAGCTTAGTCTGAGCTTGTGAAATGGCCTGTGAGCCAGTACTTACGTACAGTCTGAAAGAGTCTATTCTGTATTGCATCTCTGTATCGTCGTGCTTGTCAGCCCAGTATCAATTTTTAGCAATAAATTTTCCTGTTATCCAGCCTTTGAGTTAGTTCTGCTGGGTGAATCTGAAAAAAAATCCAAAACATATATTTTTCTGCTTATGAAAAGGACCTTGTACTCCCCACAGAAAAACAGTTGGAGACCCAAGCTGTTGGCAAGAGAGGTAATAAACTGGTGATGCGATCAGTCTGCAGCCATGCAATGAAGCAACAAGACAAGACTGTGTGGTAGGTTATTCTTGCTCGTGCGTGAATTTGAGCACAGTCATTATAAAATGAGAACTCTACCAGTGTTATCACATGACTCTGAGTCGGGATTTTTGGTGAGAGTTATGCAGGGCAGATATTGGAGGCTGCAGCGGGGGTCCTTGGGACCACTGTCAAAACAGCCACTGAAACCTGGATGGAAATACTCAAGACAAAAAAAGACTCATTGCACTGCATCTTTGCATCTTAGCCATTAAATTAATTTGTAGTCTGTATTAGACTCTCAAGTCATTAATCATTATTAACTTTGGGGTTTTTTTTCTCCTCAAAATCCCTGTGATGGCTATGTGATAGGCACAAAATGACCCTAGAACACTAACACGAAAAGACAACATTACACATTTTCACTAAAATTTCAAGAGCTTTTTGTTTTGCTTTGGTTTTGGGGAGAGTTTTTTTTTTGGTGTTTTGTTTTGGTTTTTGTTTCTTTTTTCTTTTTTTTTTTCTAAATCTGAGGATTCGTTTTCTCTGAGTGAATACTATTTATGTGGCCAAAGAGACAATTTGAAGAAGCCCAAAATAAAAAGTACATGGTACTACCTGGCTTTTGTGGTCACTATAAAAACAAGTCATTATGCAAACCGGTACTTCCTAACTAGAGCCCAAGTTTAAGTAAACAAAACGGCATTTGGTAAAATGTCGCTGTGGGAAAAAGCAGATCAGTCACTCAGAAATGTAGGATGAGGAAGGGATCTGAGGAGGAGGGTACTGGTGATGAAGAAACGAGACTGAGCTATTTAACATGGATATAGAACTTGTGATTCCAAAACTGGTACTTTGCATCAGTTACAACTGCATCACCTTTTATAATTTCCTCCTGCCTCTCTTGGCACATGACGCTTATTCTTTTGCTGGCATCTAGATTTACATATATGAAATTTTAGTTACTTGCCCTGACAGCTATTCTCAACAAAAAAAAAAAAACAACCTCCTTTCTATCTGCTGTAAGATATGTGTAGTTTGATTGTTTATTTTCTTTGGGAAGAGGTGAATGTGTCGTATCATTGAAATGACCTGGAGCAAAAGCACATTATTTTGTGCTGTTTCTTCCTTTTTTTTTTTTTCTGTTTCCCTTTATTCCTTCAAGCCTTGCATTATACCCTGCAGAAAATCATGGTGTTTTGGAAATAATTTTCAAGGTAAATAATTTAGGGAGTTCTTGCTCCAAATGCCTGACTGATTTTAATGAAAATAACATTTAAAAATAGCTAAGTTAGTATCTAGTATCTTCTTAGTTCATGACTCCTGATAGGTGTGAACTCTAGGAAAGAAACTGTTTTTTTTTTCTTTATATTTTCACCTGAATTAAGGATTTAATTGTTTTCTTGTGGTCTTCTGTCATAATTTCCTGCTTTTTGTGTTTATGTGAACTACTTGGGAGTTGGGAGAAGACAGACAGAAAGGAGTTTCCATTGTATTCTCTGTGAATGACAGGATGGGATGTCCACCTAAGAGCAAGAGACCTGTTCCACTTTCCATTTTCAAAGAAAAATTAACTGTGTAAAAAAATCAAAGCATGAATTTGGAGAAAAAGTGAAGGGGATATGAAGGTGCTGACAAACATTCCAGCCTAGCAGCAGAACTGCAAAATTCCCTGCATCTCTCTAAAATAAGTCTTTGCTTCTTGTGTTTCTGTCTGCAAGTTCCCAGCAAGGCAACCTGTTTCAAATAACTTCATACTGTGTATGAAAATGGTGCTTTTTTCTATTATGAATGGTGCCTGTATGGAATTACTTCTCTGCAATTGGACATATCCAGTGATGTAACTGACACTGCAAGCTAATCTCCGGGAGTTTGTTTTGTGTCCAGGGGCCATGATACATAATTTAAATCTGACCTGGTGCATATCCTGGCTCTTAGGTAGATCTATATTTAAATGACGCGATTAATTCCCTAAAGCCATAAGGGATGTTGCAAGATTTGTGTTACAAAATTACCGACTTCCCACAAACTGCAACCTAGTCTGGAGCAATATAGGGCAGGTAAGGCTGGAAGGTCTAGTGTGATTGTGGATATCAAGCATGAACATACTGCAAAAAAAAAGTTTAAATTGAATATCTGGACAAGGCTGTGGGTTGGAGAGAAAGAGGAAGAAACAGACTTAAAACTGTTTTGGGTTGTGGCTACAGCTGTCTCTGATATTAGAGATGGTTATAGACGAAGGAGTTGGTTGGGCACTGACTGAAAGATATTTAGGTAAAGCTGAAACTTGTCAGAGTAAAGTTTTGATTTGAGAATTAGTTGTAGCAGTACATCTACTATGGCCACACAGAGAAGCAGACCCTAGAATATATTCAAGGGCTGTAACAAGTGTCTGGGCAAGAGGAGTTTACATTTGTGGGTGTATAGTATCGGCATGGCAGAGCAGCTTTCTGTAATGGAGGCAGATAACTAATTCTCTGCTATTTCAGAAGCCACTTCGTGAATGATTGCCATCGCATAACACAGGGGTAAGGAAGTTTTTTGAATCCACTGTGTAACAGTCTCCTTGCACTGCAACTGGCTGGAATTGCTCCGGAATAACTTAAATTGTCGGTGTACCCGGCAGCTCCCGGGAATCAAGATAAATGGATGGTTATGACAATATCAAAGTTCTGAAAGTGACCTGAATATTTTGATTTCTTACAAGTTTGCATGAAAAGCCAGTGATCCAGGCAAGTGGTGGTGCCCTTCACTTCCAGTCAGTAGGTTCTGGAAGGACATTGTGCCCATTGACACAGAACTGGTTGTGGAATTAATGCATGGAGCACATAGGGAAATCTCTGTTTTTCAGAACATCAGATTCAGTGATCACAATTGTCCATTTTGGATTTAAAATCTGTGAAACTAGTGATTTAAAATATTCTTTTACTTAAGATGTGCTGGCTTGCTTGGCACGCACATACTTCAAACAGACTTTTTGAGAAAGAAAAGGTTTCAAGCAGCATTGGACTCATGCCAGAGGAAATGAGTAAGCTCCTACCTAGAAATATGCAGAAACATCTATGCAGATGGTTTAGCATTAAAATAATGATGCCTGGAGTTTGTGAAAATGAACTGACCCAGGATATACAATATATCAATACTCTTTTGGATTGATTTTTAATGGATTTAGAAGTGTAAGATGGTTAATTTTCTCAGTAAAGAGCAAGTACTACCCGTTACATAAATGACCCTACCATGCTGTAGTGCTTACTTCCCCTGGGCTTGCTGTCCTTCACGCGCTAACACATCTCTGTACAGGGCATTGTATTCACAGTACACATCAAATCAGCTGTGCACTCAAATAGACCTCTTAACCGCTCTGTTCTGCGTTGTGCAAACAGATGTTCACATAGTATAACGTGCTTTGTGTTGTTTATTTAAGCAGCTGCTGTGACTGCAGTACAGATGTTAGCTAGACCATGCCTGACAGGATTGGCTTCGGGGAGAAGAGGGCCCTGGTGGCCTTGGCCTCCTGGGGAAGGGAGGTGGCTGGGGTGCTGTGCTGCACTGGCAGAGCATCCAGAAGTGGCTGCGTCTTGTCTGAATGTAGAGTCCAAAGCAGCAGCACGGTCACACATCATCTGGAAACCAAAGAAATCTGCGTAGGATTGGCGTTGCGCGTCACCATGCTGTCTGTGTACAAAACACGTGTACAGAGATAACCGTGCGGTCCCCTAGCCTGGCCCATGAGGCAAAAAATGTGCTTTGTAAAAATTATCAGCATTCCTCCCTGGAGTCTGATTTTTTTTTTTTTTTTTTAGACGATGACAGCCAGCCAGGTTGTCAGGTGGTTCTGCTGTTCTCTAATTCCGGATTCCGGAGCACGCTTCCTGAGGAGATCTGGCACTTTGGCTTAAGCTTTCTATTAACTCCATCCTGGAAAGATTGCTTCAGTGTGTGCTTACACTGCTGCATCTGCCTTTCCTGCAAGGGGACAGTGCTCACTCTTCAAGAAGTGTTACCCCACAATGCTTCCTGAGAAACTGGTTTCAGCCTTTTGCTTAAAATAGAAAATAAATGTCAAGAGTATGGATAGAAGAGACTCAGTAACAGGAAATAAAGCTCCTGTTTTCGTCCTCAGTATTAGGGACTTCATCACTTTTACATTTTCAGGCTGAAATAGCTTAGCTTAGTCTCTTTCTGTATATTAATTTCTCCTTTTTAAAGTCCCAGTAAAATCACTGCACCTTTTTAAACCACGGCATACGTGTGTGTGCGTATTTACAGACTTCTACAATTAGAGAACACATGATTTTTATGCAAAAGTTGTTGTGAAAAACTGTATAGCTGAAATGAGATGGGATATAAAGATGCACGTTTGGCATCGTGAGGCTGGTCTGAAAAGTCTGGTGAGCCTGAACATTGTCTTCATTAAAACCGCTTGTGACATGCACTGTGATGCGCATTAATGATTTATCTTAGGTGGTAAAGTTCCTAGCTAAGAAAAGCACGTTGCATGAGTCTGAAGCTGTGTAACTTAGCTGCGTGCTGCAAAGTGTACAAATAACACAGGGGTTTAAGAGGTAGCGTTGTGTTTTTAGAGGGTGTACAGGTAATTGACTTTAGAGGTGCTGAATCTACGTCTGGGTAATGAATGGTAGGTCAGGAATCAGTTGCATCTAAATTTCCAAAATGTCTTGTCACTGTTTTCTTCTAGCCAACAGAATCTTCTTGTTATCTTTAAATTATTTTCTAGATTTTATTACCTAAAATAGATGGACAATCATTTGAAATCCTCTACGCACAAACTCTGGGAAATAATGTTTATTTTTGCAAGGTTAATTTTAACTTTTTTCACCAAGTGTATACTTGGTGACAGGGCAGAGATGGCACATTATCGATAATACATTCAGGAACAATGAGTTTAAAGAAAAAGCAAGCTTCATGTATTTTCTGGACATGGTCAGCAGAGGTGCTGCAGCGCTCTAGAAGAGAGAGTGGCGGAGATTTTCTGTAAACAGGAGTAAAGAATGCATGAGTTTAAAATGCCAGGCCTTTGTACAGGCGTGAATCTGAATTGTATGTCCTCACATGGCTTGTGAACAATGGGGTAAATAAGGGAAGAATCAGGCCCTAGAGCTGCTATTGGCAAAGTGTGATTCAGTGAAAGGAGTAATCCAGTTAAATGGAAAGGCCTCTGTATATGGAATTACTCCAAAATGTAATTCACAGAACAATGAGTGCTATTGAAATGTAGGTTAAAAAAAAAAAAGTAAAAAAGTGGAAAAAAGAGTTGTTCAAAGGGTTCTTTTGTATCACAGACTCATGCTTTTAGGAGTAGTTCCCAGCTCACAAGATGTACAGGGAAAGGAGGGAGGGAGTGAGGAAGGAGAAAAGAAAATTTCCCCACAAGGTAGAGCTGGTGCTCTAGCAGTGGTGAGATTCCCGAGGTCCTGAAGCACCTACCCTGCAATGGGAAGAGGAAACAAATGAAGAACAGAAAAGTAAACTCCATTGCTAGCCCATCCTCATTTGTTAAGTACTTCATTAATTCTACTATCTCTTTTTTTTTTTTTTTTTTTTTTTAAATAAAAGTGATCCTTGCTAGATATCCCAGCCTTGCAGCAGTCAGTGGAAGTTTTTAGAGCTCTTGTGTTGTAACAGGATTGTGACTGTGCGCAGGGCTGCACAGGCTGCAAAGCCTGAACCTGTTTAGTTTTGGTTGGACTCTTCGAGACTGAGTTCAAGCTCCACTGTCTGCAATGAGATAAGTTTATGGGGATTAGATGGGCATTTAAACACTGCAAAAGCAGCTTATCAGTGTGACTGATGCGTGCAGCAAGGGGGGACCATGTGTCCTGAGTGCGCAAGTGAGGCTGTTTCCACCGTCTCTTAAGAGTGCCTACTTAAGGCTGGTTTTTCCAGAATTTCTGGAAGTGTGTTCCTAGATTCTTAGGATAATCCAGGTTGAAAGAGACATCAGGAGGTCAGCTAATCTAACCTTTTTGCTCAAAGTAGGATCAGCCGTGAGGTCAGACCAGGTGACTTAGGGCTTTACCCCTGCCTGATTTTGAAAAGCCCCAAAGTTGGAAACTCTCTGGGCAACCTGTTCCATTGCTTGTCCTCATGGTGAAAAAGTTATTTCTACTGTCTAGTCTGAATCCTTGTTTCAGCTGACACCTCTTATCTCATCCTCCTACAAGGCACCACTGTGAGGAACCTGGCTCCTTGGTGGGCTCTTTGTAGGTATTGGGAGGATGCTACGAGGTCTTCTCAAACCTTCGTGTTGAACAATCCCAGTTCCCTTGACCTCTCCCTCACCAGGTAAGTGTTCCAATCCACTGGCCATCTTCGCGGCACTGTGCTGAACTCACTGCAGGTTATTGATGTCTGATTTGTACTAGGAGCCCAAAACTGGATCCAGTTTTCTATGGGTGGTCTCATGAGTGCTGAGTAGTACGGAGGGAATTACTTCCCATGATCTACTGGCTCTGCTGCTGCTAACACAGCCCAGGATGTTATTGGCCACCTTTCCTGCCAGAGCATACTGCTGGCTCACGGTCATCAACCTTTAAGAGTTTTTTTGGTAGTTTCTTTGTCATTATAATGTTCTAGTACTTAATTTTACAAATATCAATTTACATCCCTTTCACGTTATCTTTTTGCCAGGTTCAGAGGCAGAAGTTGTTTGGAAAGCCAGGAATTTGGCAATATAACTTTTTGTTTGTTTGCTTGTTTGAGGAAACCACATGAAATCCTTAGGTCTGGACCATTTAAAATTATATCTACACAATTCGATTGCTGTTCATTTCTGAGACAGAGTTTAAAGTAGCAAGAGGAAATTCCGTCTCAAATCTGTATTTCAAGGCCAGAAATCACTATTGTGATCCTTTTGCTTGAATTTCACACAGCACCACTTACAGTTTGCCCAGTAGCTTATGGTTGAACCAGAACATATATTTTAGAAAGACAGTTGGCTTTGTTTAAGTCTTTGACGTTGCTTTTAAAACTGACATTGAAAATACTCGACAGCTTTGGGATGTGGTAAACAATCAGCTTATAGACTAGACTGAACTGAACCCATTAAATATGATACATAAGGAATTTTTTTTAATGAACTTAGACCTGAAAGTGCTGAGTGCCTTCAGCAGAACTTGTAGATGCTTTCATTCCACCTGTGAGCTCCAGTCCCCTCTGCAGTTGCGCCGAGCGCTATTGGCTGTCTGTAGAAACACAGATTTCTGGTGGTGTTTTACTGGCAGTCTGCCAGAAATACATTGCAAATGTTTTTTCTCTTGGTTCATATCTTCAAGAATACATACATATGTAAGCGATGTGTTCTTTGGAGACCTGTTGCCTAAAGAAAGCAGCGCCATCTGGCTTTTTGTTTCTTCTAGCGACTGAATATTTGACGCAGTATATATAAAAAAATCCAATTCAGTTTACTAGCACTGTGTTGCCGTGTTTTCACTTCATTAGATGATTATGCTTGCAAGTATATGCTGTTGTTGCCTTTTCTTCTTTTATTTGCTGAGCGACTATATTTTTTTTTTCTGAGTGAATATATTCTTGTTAAATCTTGATGGTTGCACTAGTAGTGAGTAATCTTCTCTGAGTTAGAATATAATAATCAAGGAATTAAACTGTAAGTCATTAATTCATCATAAAATAAAGAAAAAAGCTATCAAGAATATCATAATGTCAGTTACATCGCCCAAAGATACACAGGTTATTTGTTGTAATTCATTCCTATCTGCTTTTGTTGCAGGCTTTGTGAGGAGCTTACATGGAATGTCAGTTCAGGGTAACTACCCCAGTAAGATGCATATTTTACTTTTCAAACTTTATCTGCTGTATCAGTTCCTGCCACCTCCTGAACTGTGCTGCAAACATCTCTGTTTAGTGCTCGCGTTGCTAATATCAAGAAGTTGAGCGTTGGTCCAGTGTTACAGTACTGAAATACTGAGGTTTGGAGGAAATTGAATAGAACTGATAAATAACATTTTGAATGGGGCATAGACAGATGGGTTTTAGATCCAAAAACATTATTTTAAACCCCCCTGTCTAGTTGGAGATTAAAATCAATACTTGTGCTTCTACTTAAAGTCAAAACTGCTTGCATTGAGCATCTTAATGCTGAAGCTGGACTGAAATTTAAAGGCCGGTTAATTCGTCTCCCCAAGGGCTCTGAGGATGGAGGTCTGTTTCCCACCTCCCCCGGGGCCTGTGCAGTTTTACTGACAAGACTGGGATCCCTCTAGTGTGCAGGGGTAAGATGCTACTTTACTTCAAAACAGAGTCCTTACAGGAGGCAAGTTGTTGCTTCTAGATAAAAATGTGGAGTTACGCCCAGAAGTGGGAGGTCCAAGGTCTCAGTCCAGCATGGAGCTGCTCAGTGGGTGCTTTGGGGAGCACAGGGAAAGTCAATCTGAAACCACATTTTCCTCAATCCAACAATTTTTTCCAGAAGCAGTGGCACGACTTCAGCGTGAGAGGTGCTGAGCACCGCGACTAGCGTAGTATGAAAACCATTGTTGCGGTCTTTAGGGCACAGGTTTGAACCTTTTTTATTGGGAAAGGAACTGAACATAGCTAAGTACTCAAACAACTGCAGTGCTCCAGTTTAAAAGGCAAGCACCGTTGCTTCTTTATTTTAGAATAAAGACCTTCACCCATCTCTTGAGGCGGGGAAAGTCATTCTAGTGCCTAGGCTGTGGATCTTAAATGAAACTGAGCGACTTCTTATAGAGTTTGAGGATAGAAGGAGGAAAAGTTGCTAGTTCAAAACATTCACGAGCCAGGCATCCTAATGAAAGTGGGCCGCAAGAGGAAATCTAGCATGCTGGCTACTTCTAATCCCATTTTAATAGACCAGCTAGGTACCAAACACAGAATCCTCAGATTTGCTTTGGGATCAGATGCTTCACAATGGAGTATTGCTGAATGTAAGTTCTGTACTGGATCTGGTTCCAAAGGGACCTTCAAATGACTAAATATAGCGTACAGCTGTGCTTGGAGCAGGATCCAGGTTTCCTCATCTGCAGGCATGTGCTCTTGTTCACCGCCAGCCTCCCCGGTTCCGGGGAAGGCTGTTTTTAAGGCACAGATGCAGGCAGAATTAAATCTTTTAAGCTAGGACTGTCTCTGTTGTAGGACTCCATGTGAATCACTTCTGCAGTGCAGCTGGTTGCCAGGAGGTCTGACTGTGAAGCCCTAAATCTACCAGTCAGTGTGATGGATTGTAAAAGGTTTACAATAAAAGGAGAAGTCATTAGGCCCTTCTGAGGATTTCCTTCTTGAGCACCACCAAATCATTCTTCTGACTTCCTAAGTAGGCAGGAGGAGTGAGATATGAATTTATCTTTCTCTCTGGCATCGCTTTTCTGCAGGATTGATATACAAACAAGAGGTAATCAATGACTGAGAGACAAGAAACGTTCTAATGCTGGGGCCAGGGCAACTGTGGTTTGGATATTGCTGCATGCTGCATTGCTAGGCACTTGTTTTTTATTTCAGAAGAGAAACTCTAATGCTAGTCTGTAAGAATAATGGATGCTTATACCAACACACCAGGCAATCTCAGAAGCTTTATAAAGGCATTGCTACTAGAGACTCAAAGTACAGAACAGGAATTTTGAAATGGTTAAAAAGAAAATTTTGACCAAGTAGGGGTTTCTGGATGAAGACAGAAATATCCACCTTCACATTGTTAGGAAAAGAAAACACAGCCTCTCAGCTGAGCTTAGAAATGCTGCATTTTTTTTTTTTTTTGTATCTGTGGCCTATAAAGATGAATCAGGAGGATGAGAAAGAAATCTATATCTGGACTCCTTAGTCTGGCTGCACCATGTCACCATGTTCTAAAGCCCTAGTTTATAGCATGGTGTAAATATTTGAATTATTGTCAGCAATTATGGTTAATCAGTTTCTTGGTAAGTAATATTGTGAATTTGCTCAGCAAATGCTTCTACAATGGTGCTGTCTGTATGGGAAGAGAAATATTATTTATTAATCTGAACATACACTTTCTTAAACAACTGCTGTCAGGATAAATAGAAAATGTTGGAAATAAAACTGCTCTGATGCAGTTAATTGCTACTGGTCTGTCACTTCCCTACGTAAAAGTGCCTTACTCTAAAACCCAGCATGAGGAGAAAAAGTAAGTGCTGGTGCTGTTTTCCAAACCAATTGACAGGAAACATTGTAGGAAAACTAAGGATTCAAATGTATCCCCATTTGAAGGATGTCAATTTCAGATTAAATGTATGTTCCAAATAATTCTTGCCTTAATGAATTAAAAAAGACCAGAATTCAAACTCCAGAAAGCTTCAGCTTTGAGACCTTCATGTCAGATCCGTTTGCAGTACGAAAGCCTACACGATACAGACACTAAGGTGAACTTTAACATCCTGATTAAAAAAAAAGTACTAAATTTTTAAGTGTTCTTAAATGTTTTTCAGACTAGACATCTTCAACTATATTTTTTTATTTTGATGGAGACTTAAAAGTGGCTATATAATACCAGAACATATAAAAGATATGTGTATGAGCTAGCATGTGAAGAGATCCTTCTTGTTCTGTTCTTCCAGAACAACAAAGACGTTAGGAAATGAAACGAGATATTTATGTCCAGTTTACCTGAGAGAGGTGTGACCAATGTTTTCTCAAAGTGGCTTTCCAGGAATTGAACATTCTTTGGTAACCTTAGCGCAAAGTCTGAAGATGAGTTCACAGTTTTAATCCTTCCAGCACTTGCAACACCCTGCCGCCAGATGGTATTTATCCAAGTCATAAAGAAAACAACGCAGAATAGAGGTTGCCACTATTATATGTGACCAATTATTGGAAACCAGCTTCTAGGATTTTATTATTGTTATTGAAACACCTCCATTTTATTACAGGAAATTTAATCCTATAAGTATATACAATGCTTGTCTGTCAGTTTATCCAACTATCTACCCCACAATATATTTTCTCCTTTTTTTTTTTTTTTTTAATAAATCTGCCATAAGCAGAAAGGAAAGGGCATCTATGGTCAGTGGTCTGAGTAATTTTGTTCTGATGCTGTTCAGGACACAAAACACATGCTTATATTACTATGTTCATAGGATCACAGAATGGTTTGGGTGGGAGGGGACCTTTAAAGCCCATCCAGTCCAACCCCCTGCAAGGAGCAGGGACATCTCCAACCAGATGAGGTTGCTCAGAGTCTCATCCAACCTGGCCTGGAATGTTTCCAGGGATGGGGCATCCACCACCTCTCTGGGCAACCTGGGCCCATGTTTCCCACTCTCCTTGTGAAACATTCTTCCTTCTATCTTGTCTGAATCTACCCTTTTTCAGTTTAGAACCATTACTCATTGTCCTATCACAACAGGCCCTGCTAAAGACTCTGTCCCCATCTTTCTTCTAAGCCCCCTTTAACTACTGAAAGGCCACAAGGAGATCTCCCTGGAGCCTTCTCCAGACTGGACAGCCCCAGCTCTCTTAGCCTGTCCTCACAGGAGAGGTGCTCCAGCCCTCTGATCACCTTCGTGGCTTCCTCTGGACTCGCTCCAACAGGTCCATGACCTTCTGATGTTGGGGGCTCCAGAACTGGACGCAGTACTGCAGGTAGGGTCTCACCAGAGCAGAGTAGAGGGGCAGAATCCCTTCCCTTGCCCTGCTGGCCACGCTGCTTTTGATGCAGCCCAGGATGCGGTTGGCTTTCTGCACTGCAAGCGCACATTGCCGGCTCATGTCCAGCTTTTCATCCACCAGTATCCCCAGGTCCTTCTCAGCATGGCTGCTTTCGACCCCTTTGTCCCCCAGCCTGGATTGATACTGGGGGTCACCTCAACCCATGTGCAGGACCTTGCACTTCACCTTGTTGAACCTCATGAAGTTCACGTGGGCCTACTCTGGCTGACATCACGTCCCTCAGGCATGTCGACCACACCACTCAGCTTGGTGTCCTCTGCAAATCTGCACTCGATCCTACAATGTTCTAGTAATGATCCCAAGAAATTCTCAAGAAAATCCCCAGTTTTGATCCCAAGGAAATATTTTCTTTGCTTTTAAGTGGCGTACCTCACTGTAGACAGTATCAGCATCAGGAAATTAATTGAAAGTATAATTAAGGACAGTTACACAAAGCTTGAAAAAAATACAGACCTATAAAGCCAAAAGAGCACAACTTAAACAAGAGGATGTTGCAGTCCCCTAACCTGCTTTGAAAGGATTTGGAAATGGCTGATGTGTTTAACTTAGATTTTTCACAAAGTTTTTAACAAAGATATCTCTTAAAGCTCTCAAGTAATTGGAGGAAGGAGCCGAATTGCATTGCGAGGTAAACCCTGATTAAGTAGCTGAAAACAAAATAAGTCATAAAACTGTTTCTGTAAGAAATAATAGCATCAGTGCTGAGCCCCAGGATATTTGCAGTTTTGGGAAAGGTGTGGGGGAAGTTGCTGCCTGGAAGTCGCCAGGAGAACTTTTCCCGCATCCCTTGGCCTGGGAGCAGCTGCTGGTGCAGAGCAGAGCCGGCGGCCTCAGCCCTCCAGCTTTGAGAGGAGGGGCGAGCAGCGCAGCAGAGCAGAGCGCGGAAGGTCTTCCCTCCCGCACGGGCTTTTCGTGCCGCTGCTTCAGACGGGCTGAGGATAATGAGTACAATGAGCTGCTTGTGTGCAGAGGCCATCGGATACCTTGGTATTGCTGCCCCTGCTGAAGAGACTGGACCCGCACTGAAACAAGAAAGCTGCTCTCAGTGTTTCCAGTATGAGTTAGAAGCCAGAAATCAAGAGTGTGGTGAAATTTGCCCTCAGAAATTACTCAAGGGATACAAAAGGTTTCTTAATAAAGGTAAACCAAGGCTGTGGACAGCACATTTGAGGATACTTTGAGTTAGTCTCTCAAAGTACGATTCTAGCATACAATTGTAGGCTTTTGGACAGGTTTTCCTGTTATGCAACTGTAAAGCCAGCAACTGAATTTAAAAAAGGAGAGCAAAATTTAAAAAGTATGCTGTCTCTCCGGGTATCTGTTCAGGTTTAGAGACACGGCTTGCTTTGTTTTAGAAGGGTACCTAGAGCCATTCTTTTCAAACACAATTCAGTACAAATTTGCAGTGAAAAACAGCTCCACATTACTGGAAACAACAGCCAGGCTAAGGGAAAGTGTGGGTGTATTTAACTGTGATAACACTATTTCGCACGTTGCTATTGTTTCGTGGTGCCAGTGATTTGCGAAGGAACCAGGCGTGTGACTGTGTGTTATCCCCCTAATCTATACACTGAGACACACCAAGGAGAGAGACACAAACTGTCTCCCCCTCCCAATATTTATAGCCTAGCTAGATAATACTGTACTGCAGAAAGTAGCTGGGTATTCTGGCTGCCAGACAATATTCCTGGATCCACTAATGCAATCCCACGGAAGCGCAGCAATCATTCTGATGCATCTTTAAAGAGACTTTTGATTTTTTAAGCGAAATAACTCATGGGGAGGGAGCTGCTACCAACACGATTTCCAAGTGGTAGATGTACGGCTGAGCATCTTGCTGGTATTGCCTGTGTGCTGTGCATCTTTTGTGATAACGGGAAGGGAACCCGTGTTTTCGTGAGCAGACCCAAGTCTTGCTGAAGTTGAAGGAAATCCTGCAGTGAGCTTTTGCTGAGTGCAGTGAACATGAACCAAGACTGCAGTGAAAGATATGAAATTAAAATGTTTCTTTTACATAAATTTTAAAAAGGCTTTTGATACCCGCTCTGTAGTTTGTATGTTTTATCTCCTTTGCCTTACTCTTTAATTGCTCTGCCTGCTTTAGCTTTTCTAGGTCTCGCTGTTTCCATTTATATAGAGCCGATAGCTGTGGGTTTCTCTTCTTAGCTGGTAGTCTTTTGTAGGAATAAAATACACTAGCAGGAGGGAGAATCAGGCTGCTTCCAGAGCAAAAATATACTGCCTGTGTCAAACGTCCCATCTACCTTCACAGCCTGATTGGAACAAAACATATTTGAAGTCTGTATTGCTGTGGATTTTTGTTTTGCTGAGTTTTGGGGTTTTTTTAAGGTGATGGTACTTTGGCAGAGTATCTGTCTGGCTCTCTCCATCTACCTCCCTCACCACTCACTGTTTGCCTGCTCCATCTTCCTGTGATGTCTTCTGTCCCCAGTGTTGTAACTGCTCTTTAATGCTCTGGAGCATACTCAAGAGTTTCTCTACGCGTGCGGAGTGAACAACTCCTTTGTGTAGGCTCTGGGCAAATGTTTCTCTCGCGGCTCTTTGAGCACATGTGCTAGCTCACCACGGAGGGCAGCATTCTTTATTCCTTACAAAGCACTTGCTGTTTTAAGATCAAGGAGCTGCAGATTAACATGAAAGCAGCAGATCTGCGCTTGCATGGTACATGGTGACTGTGCGGCAGCCCTGCACGGAGGCTTGGTTAGGTTTGGCACATCTGGCTTGCAGAGTAATGATTTTATCACTTTGTGGCAAGCAGCACAACCGTTTTCATAGCACCGTCACCAATTATTTTTTTTTGTATCAACAGTCTTGTGGAAAAAGATTCCTTGTATTGAAATAGCATATAAAGATGCTCATTGTGGGAAGAGCTCAAATGCTGCAGGCAGCGTGTGTGTCATATTCGCTCTGCAGTTTGTAATATACGCTACTTTTAATATTCAAATGAAATGGAAGTGCATAAGCACAACCTGAAGCAGTGTTATAGCTCTCTGCAATTGTCCCTGTTTATTTATGTATCGCCTAAAACAGGAACGTACAACGGAAGGCACAGAGACAGTGTGGATGCACGATGGATTGCTGGGAGCCCTGCCCGTGGGGGATGACCACCATCCTCCTCGGGAATCCTAATCCATCGTGTGAAAATGAAAGGCCTTGGATTCAGGCAGGGGTTTAGGTGTGGTAGCCATCAGTCTAGAACTGGGGTTTGAATTAAGCTTGGCAAAAAACCTAATGCTCATATGAGCACTTTTCCGCTCTGGGCGAGTGCAAGCTGGGTCCAGGGAGCAACACTCTGCAAGTCCTTGGAAGAGATGAGAAAATACCTCTTGGGGCAGATTCAGGTTGTTAATTAAAATTTAATGACAGTCTTCAGCAATATGAGAGCAAAGGTTGGGTCTAAAGCCTTTGTTCAGTCCTATAAATAAATTAAAGCAGGTGCATTGGTCATGGTTTAAAAGACAGCTTTTGCCAGTAAACACGTCACATCACATGTTAGACTGTGGAATCATGAGAACAACTGTACAAGGACAGAAAATTAAAAATTGGCTTCTACAGCAAGTTTAGTATGGTAAATATGTGTAGTGACTGAATAAACACAAGCAGGATGGTCAAATATAATTGGAAGTAGCTGACTACCTGTACCAGTTATTGGTCTGTGCAGGTAGGGTGATGGTGGTGAGGGAGCCAGCACAGGGCTCTTTCGGGATCTCAACAAGAAAGGCCTGGCAACAAATGGCTTAATAAGATAACTGCTTTAATAAGATGTATTAATAAGAGGAGCATAGATAGCAAGTAAATTTTACATCCCTTTAGATGCTGGGTACCCTGCATTCAGGTAGTGTCAGACAGAGCCCAGGTTGATTTTCCCCTAGTGTGCTGCGTTGGGCAGAGCAGGTGCTGTCTGTGGAGAGAAGCCCTCCTTTTCGGCCATTCCAGCTAAGATATCATTTCCCTACAAGAAAAAAAAATCTGTTCCTAAAGGGCATTCTTCCTGCTGGACGTTTGGATAAAGGTGGGTGGTGTGACCACGGTACTGAGCGGGAGCTGCCCGCAGGCCCTCTGTGACAGCGGCCTGGCTGAGCTCATCCCACAGCCCAGGATTTGTGCGGCACGGCGCAGGGCTGGGAGCCAGGCTGGGTGCGCAGCCCTGCACGGGCCTGTGCCTGCTCGGGTGAAACCGTACCGTGGATCGCCGCCTTACCCATCATTTCAGACAGAACAAGTGTGGAGAAAACCTGAAATAGGACTGCCTTCCCCCAAATAAACCCACAGAAGATGTAAAGAGACGGTATGTCTTGGTAATAAGACTGTCACTCCTGAGAGCATCCAGCACCAGAAGGCTTGTTGCTAGGCAAAAGCACAAAGGAGTGTGCAATAACGTTCCAAAGACGAGTCTGTAGATTTGATTGAGGAAAACAGCTGAATTTCAGTAGAGCCATTTACATATTTAGTTTGTAGAGCTGGTGTTTGATATTAATTTTAAAAGAAGTCTATAATTTGCCTTGCTGACTATTGTGTTTTAACTATTCTAATGCCTCCCATTAAATTTTTTTTCCCACTGCAATTAACTTATGTAAAATCAGGTTTCCAGGGTTTTTTTCATATTTTATGAAGAAAATTGCCTTGAATATGATTACTGTGCCAGGGCTTTTCACAGTGCGTTTGTTAATTGTCTTACACAGTTAAACACGTGTTATTAAAATGCAGTAACATCATAGAGTTGCAATCACATTACGAAAACATTATCTTCATGGAATAACAGTACTTGAGGGACACAGTAAAGTACAGGTTTTCACAAAAGCATCTTGAGGTTATTTTACCAGCGTGATGATGTCTTTCTAGGCATGCTTGAGACTTCTGCAGCGCTTTTAAAGTGAATGCATAATAATAATAATAAATCCTGGAAAGTAGCTCTTGCTTAAACTTTAGTGGCTTAATTTAAGCAGTTTGACACCTTTTCTGAGTTGTTGGTAACACCACCTATGTGTATGTGAGTGCCCATGTAAATCCAGCCGGGATACAGACCTGTTAAGTGATTGGATATCAACAGATTTTTTTGTTTGTTTGTTTTTTTCACTTTTCTCAGCAGAAGAGAAACAGTAAAATCTTAAAGCTGGCCTTACCTGTTGGCCTTGCTGGAGCTAGATTTTCAAACCAGGGATTTTAACCTCCAGGCCAAGCAAAATATTAAAAAATCCAAATATTTGAAGTTTAGATAGGACAACATTTTTTAAGATTTTGAGAATTTTGTGTGTGTGTGCGCCAATTCTATCCTACACAGCACAGTAGTAAGAAGAGGCTAAAACTTTTGTAGCCTTTGTGGCAATTTTTTCTCCTCTTTATAGGTCTGAAATGTAGATGATGTGCCGGCACACGCTGAATGTTCTGCAGACACCAACCAGCGCCTTATTTCCTTGATAACGGCTGGTTCATCACTTGCTGTAGCAACCTTGATACCTCATCTAAACAGGCAGAAAGACAGTCATTTCACTTAGGTAGGAAATTAACAGCAATAACGATGAAATCAATGTACAAACTTATTTACATAACAAAAATTAAGTAATTGAAGATGAAATTACCTGAACATAATAGCATGAGTCGTATTAATTCAGATATCTCTAGGCAATTCTATAGAGATGGCTTCAGCATTTATATTACTTGCAATGGCTCAGCCAGTTCTGGCACGCAGCTAAGGAGGGAATAGGTTATTCTGCAACAAAATGAAGTTATTATTTGGAGCAATGTTAATATCCTTGCTTATTTATAAAAAAATAGTCATGTGTGTTTGTGTAGAACTAGCTCAAAGCTGATCTCAGCTGCTACGCAAAACAGGGCCAGAGGGGAAGCTTACGACAAGAGGACTTCAGAGCGAGCCCATGCCTTGCAAGCAGTTTTCACCGAAGCACCAGGTATGCTGGGGTTGCTTCTCTTTTTTCCTGCTTTACGAGCCTTCCTTGAGGGTGATTAAAGACTTGATTAGCGCCTCAGGCTGCAGTAAGGTGGAGGCTCTTTCCGAAACTCTGCCTCTGCAATTGACTCCCCTCCACATCCATGTCCTCCATCCACCAAGGAATCCTCAGGTACGGGCAGAGCAGCCAGGCGGCCCCTCAGCGGGAACGCTGGGCCTCTTTGCACCGAGGGGCCGTGGGTAACTGCCTCCGCTTACTGCTGAGCCTGCTCCCGTGTGGGTGTATCCACATGCACGTGCACATATGTGCTCTCTTATCTTTAGCATATTTATACAGGCGTTGTCCACAGTTGTTTAACCCAACTTAAGTTTTATGTGTCTCCTTACTCTTTTGTATGTGACATAAGTTTTGAACCACTGAACTGCTGAAGGAAACATTTGATGTTTGATGGCGTTATATTTATGTGTGTTTGTATTTTTGCTGTTAAATGAGCTTGTCAGTAAATAAGCAGCAACCTGCGGCATTAATCAGCAGTATCTCATGAAAGATGATGCTAAGGAAGTGTAGTTGTTTTATATCTCTATGCGGTTGGCTTCTGAGGTGGAGTTTCAAACAGTTATTCTATTCAAATAGACAAAGGCAGGATGGAAAATTTTCTTTTGACATAGTCTTGGACTCTTACAGGTGTGATAAAAAATATTGGCAGTAAAAAAAGAAAGAATAACTTAAGGTTTTATGAGTGGAAAGGCAGGAAACAATGTACTGTCTCCTAATGAAATAACTGTTCTAAAAGTGAAGCAGCTCTTTTAGAAAAGCCATTGCAAGGACACAGCCTAGCATCTGTGAAAGGTTGTGGAGATTGGGTGGAGGAACCCCTGACTGCTGGAGAAATGCAAATGTTGTATATAACTTCAAAAAGATGTCGTCTCTCTTAACGTTAGCAAGGCTTTTCACACAGCCTCTCCCAGCATCCTTGTATCCAAGTTGAGACTTTCAGAGTTATGGTACGGATGCGTGTTAGTCTAGTTATGATCTAGTAATACCCTAGACTAATAGGTGAGCGAAAGACTGGCTAGATCACTGGGCTCAAAGAACAGTTCATGCTCAACCTGGAGACAGGCTACAAGTGGAGTTCCTTAGAGGTTTGTGCTGGGACCGGTCTGGTTTAGTACATCTATCAATGGTCTGGAGGAGGAGGAGGTGTGCACGTTCATCTGGTCTGCAGATGACAGCAAAGCAGGCTGTGCAGCTGATGTGCTAAAGGGCAGGGCCACTGTCAGAGAGACCTAGGCATGCCAGAAGAAAGGGCCATCGGGAATTTTGTGAATCCAGCAAGGACAAATACAAAGTATTTGCCTCTGGACTAACTCTCTGTAACAGTGCAGGCTGAGGACTGACTGGCCGAGGAGCAGCCTGCCGAAAAAGAGCTGGGCTTTTTGACAAACAGTAGGTTAAAAGGGAGTCAGCATTACAGCCTTGACTTCCACCTTCCCAACACATTGATAAACTTGAACGAGTTTAGTGGAGGGCCCCTAAGGTGGTCAAGGAGCTGTAGCACGTGAACTATGAAGGGAGGCTGAGGGAACTGGCTTGTTCATCCTGGAGGAGAGAAGGGAACCAAACAGAAGTCTTTCCTATGAGGTGGTTACCAGGAACAATTTCCCTTAGGGGCATGATGGGAAAACAAGAGGCCATGGTCATATATGTAAGGAAAATGTTTTCTACTGTGAGGATAAGTAACTCTGGAATAAGGACCCAGCGGGGTTGTATAATCTCTGTCTTTGGAGATGACTGGGTAATGGCCAAAGCAACCTCATTTGAAGTCAGTGTTGACCTTGCTTTGAGCAGGAGGCTAGACTAGAGACGTCCTGATGTGCCTTCCAGCCCATGGGAGTCTCTGCTTCTACAGAGCAACGCAGCAGGTTCTCTGCTGGAGAGGACTCGGAGTTCCACTACAGCTCATGAAACTACAGTACGTTATGTGGCTTCCCCTTCTGTTCCTGCAATATGGAAATGGAGAATTGTCTTAATTGAGTATTACAGTATTACAGCACTCCTTTTCTGTGCCTGAGCAGCTGTGTGACACCCATGAAAGAGAAAACTTGCAGCACAGCTGATAGGAAAAAGATACAATCCCAAGAAACTTCTCTGGTATGACGGAGCCTCACTGCACGGCTTGTAGGATAACTTTCAGGCCATGATGTAAGTTTACAACTGATTGCATCAGACAGCATTATGTACCAAAATAATCCCCAGCAGAAACCATTGGCAGAGATGCAAGCAATCCGGCTGCAACTGAGTTGACATGAAGTGACTGAGTGGAGCAGGCCAGCCTCGAGGGCTGGAATAGTACAGAGAATATAATATGTGTTCATCTCCTCTGCAATTTGCAAGGAAAAGGAGAGAAGAAATTGTGGCCAAAGTTTCCAGAGAAGCATGAGCAAATGAGGAAAGGTTGGTTTCTGCCATCCAACGTGTGTTAGTGGTCGTGCCTTCTAGGGAACCAACCCTCTGTAGGACCTGAACGCACTGGGTGCCTGTAAATGCCCCGAAGCTTTAACTGCTTTGCACCATGCACTGTCCAAAGTCACGGCTGTGCCAGGCAGATGTACGGCAGACTGCCTAACTTTTTGTTACGAGCAGTGTCCTTCACAAGAACGACTTCTTGCTCCTTGTCACGCAAAGTGTTTTTAGGCTTGTAGTGTCTTCTTTTGCCTGTGGCTTTATGAGCTGTGATGCATTAACGTGCTACACAAGACAGGAGCGCAGCATCAGGGTTTCCCTCGATGGCTGGGGGGATGTAAATTACTTGTGGAGGAATGTTAGTAGAGCTTCCAGACATCTGTTTCCTTTAGCCACAAGGCTTGCGACCTTGACTTCCACCTTCCCAACACATAATGCCATTTTTTTTTCTCTTCTTTTCCATTGGGAAGAGCTGGGCAAAACCAAATAAATCTAACTTGTGCTGTTGTTCTGTACTTGTACTGTCCCTTGCATGTCTGAAAGAATACTGTTCCTTGCAGTACCTACCTGGTATCTCAGGCTAAGCCCGCTTCAATAGTTAAACATACGACATGCTGCGACGTACTGAGCTTACAACGACCTCATATAGGTGCAGACAAGTGTACTGTGGTTAAAAATGGCCTTTTCAAATCCGCTTTTATTGGAAGTACCTCCACTGACTGCTGTCTAACACCCAACCTTGCTGGGATATGAGGCATTCACAGGCAGTCCAGCCTGATGGATTTCATGCACCACTTCAGTATAAGCCATATGTCCAACGTAGTCATCTTTCTCGCCGTCCCTTGGCTTCGCAGGTCTGTTTTGTCAGGAGTCTGGATGCTCTGCAGCTGTAGCAGCACGTTTGCAGCTGGGGTAAATCGGTGCACTCTGCTACACTACTTGAGGGTGTGGTCTTGTATATGTATTTCTGGATTTAGGAATTAGAGGTATTTCAGGAGACAAGCTCCAAAGTGTTTGGGGTTCTTTTTAAAATTATTATTATCAGCTGAAAAGCTGAATATATCTGTTTAAAGCATTCTTTAGTCTTCTCCAGTGACTCACACTTTCAGTGAAACACGGTCTGTAATTATGTTCTCCCTTGGTTTTTACAGTGTCTAAGCATTCCTATTACATTTATCTAATGCTTGTACTATTTCTTCTGCCTCTTTTTAACTTTTATTTTAAGCCTATGACTAAAGGAAACAATTTAAAAACCCATTACAGTGTTGTCCTTGATGATGTGATCATCAGAGAACAGCTCATAATGCTCTCCTAGGACTGAAATTATTTGGTATCTTCAAAGCTCAGCTGACAGAAACTAACCAAGCAAGGGAATTAGCTTGGTCTGCGAGACAGAAGAAATTCCTCCCCGCGTTTGCCAAAGCGTAACAGAGAGGACCATTGTTGGTGTGAGGGAAGCATCCTCTGCGAAGGCCCTGGCCATTGGCCTGCATTGTGAAACGTGGATTATTCTCCACTGGAGGTCTTTTAAGAACAGGCTGGAACAACATGTAGCTTGGCAGGAGTATTACACGCTTTGAGGAGCCTGCCTCAGAGCATCGGGTTGGACTAGATGACCTCTCTTAAAGCGCTTTTTCATCCTCGCTACTCCAATACAGTTGTCTTTTCCTTGCTTGACAGGCAATACAAATGTAAATGGCAGTGTGTAGCTAAGCAACGTCTCCATCTAGATTGAAAGTTTTACCCCCAAAGTCACTTTTTACATTTTTGTCTCTGAGAAAATACAGATCTGGAGACTGGCTCAGACCCCAGGGGAGAGCTGCAGAACCGACGAGGAGTCAGTAGGAGCAGGGAGGGAAAGGAGCACGCTGCTCTCATGGAATCATGCTCTTAAGGCCTCCAACCCCCTGTTTCAAAGCTTAAGCTTCTCTTAAGGCCCCCAAACCGCTGTTTCAAAGCTTAGGCTTGGAGACCAGTTGAACAGGTCAGCCAAGAGGCCTTAGCATGCAGAATAGACAAAGAGAAGACAAAGGTATCTAGCTAGGTTCCAGGTGGATGCTCCAAAGTCTATCTAAATGTCTTTTGAATCTGCCATTTCAAACTTTGAAACAGTTGATCCAGATTAGGAAAACCAATCTGAATTCAGACTTCTAGGAAAACCTGGTGCAATTCTTCCCATCTGTCACATGCCTTCATAATCTTTTGAGTTTGCACTAAAGATGGAATGTATTTGGCTTTTAAAAAAATTTAATTAAAAAAAAAATTGTGTTAAAATTTACCCTAATTCACTTTAAGGCCTTTTGGATTCTGAAAATGACATATCCAGCTGAAGTTGGATGGAGCCTTATTTTGCTTGGGAAATGCAACATCTGAAGTGGCTGATGTGCTGTTACTGCAGCGGCTTGTTTAAATACATTCCGACTTGAATGAGCCCCATTAAGTTATGATGCATCAGGATTTATGATGCAAAAGCTTTTTTTTTTTTTTTTTTTTCCCCCTCCCTTTTCCTTTTTGCCCTGTTAATTACAGTCCAAACAAGCATAGCTATCATCCAGAGCAAAATTAGACGTTGCCAGGTTCGTGGTGCAATAATTCTGAGATAGTTAATATGGCTTTTTTATCCGTTTCTTCTTAGCTTGTAGCGCAAATCCTCGCTCTGTAGCACACCTGAGGAGGACAGCCGGACGGAGGGTCCCTTGCCGCGCTGCCCAGGTGAGCGGGTTCTCACCAAGCAGGCTGATTGGATCCAGCCCTCGGCTAGTCAGGGTGGAAATGTAGCAAAATCACTGCTCTCTTCTTCCCTTCAAGGCAATTTAACCCCCAAAAGGCTTTTCTCTTAAGCAATTTTCAGTTAGCAACTATACAATAGGGGTTTTATCCAGAAGTGATTACATTCTTTGATGATTTGAATCATTTGGAGTACTCTGGAAATGTCACAGCATTCAGTGAAAACTGCTGACAGCTCTTCATATCCTTAATGGGGTATCCCATTGTTGTTAAAAATGTATTACTGTAAAGTAATGTAACGAAAATAAGCAGAAATGCTCTCTCCATCTAGTCTAAGTGTAATAAAAAAAAAAATCTTTGCTTAGTTTTTGATCAAGACAGCTTTGCACTACTACCTTGTGCATACTAATGCAGTCTTCTTTTAATAATAAAGAAGAGAATATTCTTAAAATTAAATTTATGAGCAGTTAACTGGTTAGTGCCATAATACTTGGCTTAACATTATTGGTTATGACTGTGACAAAAGACAGTAACACAACTGGGCAGTCAGTGCCATTAAAATGTATTTTTTTTCATGTTTGGTTTTGGATATTCTTTTTCTATTGTGTTTTTTGATAAGATTTTTCAGGTCTATCTCAGATTCTGTAGAAGTAGTGCAGCTCCCAGAAAAGGCAATGGACCAGTTTAACCACTGATGCCACTTCACACATGCAGCAACCCCATCTAACTTGCACATATGGTATCCAGTTATTTTATAGCCCGCATTCAGGAAATGTTGAAGGGAGTACGCAGGTAGAGGAGGCACAGCTAACGGAAATTTCACCAAACACAACCTGCCTCTCAGTTTAGCTGTGATATATGACAGGGATTGTCCTCTGATAATCTGGTCCATTAACTCTTGGCTTTGGGTTGCCATGCACAAGGAAGGAAGAATCTCTTTTTAGTGCAGAAAGAAGGTATGGAGAAAGTTAATATGAGTGATGAATAGAGCTGCACACCAATATAAGCCATAATGGAAATATGCAACAGACTGGAGAACTGCTGAGAGCAGAGGGTGTTGAAAGTGGTGCACTATGTACTTTATTTATGTTATTGACATCATGAAGTTTTTGGATGGTGTGAATCCTTATCCAGCTCTAGCAGAAAATGACAGCTCTCTGCAGCCGCACTCAGATTGTTCCTCTCTCTTTGGTAAGGTGTGTCCTTTCTCACAGCAGAAGTAATGCCCCAGTAAAAAGCTTGATCAAAGGTTTTATTCCTCCACATGCGTGTTTCCCTGCTGGCTTTCCTTATTTTTCTGTATCTGAAGCTGTTCTTTCCTGCTGTTAGGTTCGTTAACTTCACCTCCAGAACAAGCAACTGGAATCAGCCGACGTTTCCCTATAAAACGACAATACTTGACAGCGAGGTTGCAAGACCCTGCTGCATCCTTCTGTAGCTGCTGGTTCATGGTGATGGTCCATGACAGTGAGGAACAGCCCACCAGCCAGTGAGGTAGGGCCAGTGGATGCTTTAAACAGGCCAGTTCCTGTGCACTGGTGTGGTTAAGTACGGACCAGTGAAGAATATACTCATTGCATGAGAGACAGAAACCTGTGTAATGTTTCCCTTCTGTTGTTTCTTGGCAAGAAACTTTGCAGATTATTTCACAAGTGCAGAGATATGCCACTGTTTGTTATCATGTTCAGTTTTATTATAGCTGTTAAGGTCTGGAGTGTCTCAAAATATTATGTGCTTTAGCAGGGAGAATGCCTCTGCTATTCTGCTGAAAGCTTGCTCTGTGCAATATGTTTCCACCAGGGAAGATGCTTGAACCACCCAAGTGGAAAATGTAAGGAGAAAACCCTCTACCAAAAGGAGAAGGCACCTTTGCAGAGTTTCAGCTGGTAGCCTGGATGGTAGGACCTGGGCAGAAGGGAGTCTTGCGTCCGACGGGCAAGGGTAAGGTGATGCCCGCTGCCGGAGCGAGCAGGGTCCCCTGCTACCCTGTGGCGTAGCCCAGCCTGTGCGATACACGGCAGGATGATGTCTCTTGCACCAGGTTTACTCACAAGAGTCCTTCAGGTTGGAGAATTCTTCACAAACCTGGTCCTAGGAGATTCTGCAACCAGAAGCCAGTTTCTATTCGTTACTTTGCCAGATGGCTGCATTACTCGGGAATTGGTCAATCCCACATCCAAAACTGACCATGTACGTTAAAGTCACAGTAAGTAACTACGCTAGAGGAGACAATCTGTTAAACCTTGCTCATAGCTGACATCTGCAAAGCATGTACTAAGACTTCCAGAGTCTTGTGTGTTACTAAAGATCTGTCTACTTCCAATTACTTATTCCAGTAAGTCCATGCTTTTTAGAGTGCTCAATTAATTTTCATCACAGCACTCCATTGGCTTTCAAGGGTTATATTACATCTACTGTAGGTTCATTTAGTTTGCTGTATTTGTTCTAACCAATTTTCATAATGAACCTGCAAACTCATTTATCTTTATTTACATTGTAATTAATGTCAGCTACGTATTAGATACTTGGAAAAACAGATGAAACTCCTAGGGTGACGAGTTGAGCAGAAATCTCCCCCAGACAAACTGCCTGCACAATCTGGAGCATGTCCTTGACGTTTCAGTGGTTTAAGGAAGGAGACCTGTGTGATTATTGTTCAGTATTTCTGCTTCCATTGGGGAGGCCAAAACCAGCTCAAGCAAGCAACTTGCAGAAAGAATGGGAAGGAATGAGTTAACTTCTTAAACATCAGAGTATGTCCTTGGTCTTTTCTGTAGGAAAGTTTAGTTGTTAATTTCTTCAGATCAATTCACCTCCCTCCAGCTGTCTTAAAATGCCTTCAAAAGAATAGGAATATTCATTCTAGCAACAATAGTACACTCCAAAACCATAAAATCTTTTAAGACTGGTTACTAATTATCCTCATCTCTGGAGTATAAGAAATTAAAGAAGCCATTAAAACAAGGAGGACAAGGAAATAAATGTGAATGTCTCCTATCTTAGAGTCTTTAAGAAGAAATTTAGTTTAAAAGATAAAACCTAAAGATTTCAGATAAACCTAACTAAGCTAGACTCAATGTAGGTATAACTCAGTGTTGATAAAAACAACCCTGAACGGAAAAGAAACTTGAAGTACCTATAAACCTTGCCAGGACAGAATTAAGGGAAGTTGATCGGAATGTGGTGGTGGCCATCTCATAAAATGTGAGAAGATGGATAATGATCTAGTTAAATACTGCTGCAAATGTAATCATGTGATATTTGAAATCCACATCGCACCCTCACCTGAAGCACAACATTCAATTCAAGTTTGCAAGAGGATTTTAGAAGTAAAAGCTACGGAGGAAAGTAGGTAAGAGATAAGCCAGACAAATGGTAGGCAGGGAGAATATGAGCCAGAGGGGATGTAATGGATGTGCTTAGAGAATTGAAGAGAAATCTTGCACTTCCATCTATTTTTATTGCAAGAGCAAGCATTTTAAATCAAAAGACATAAAATCAGATGTATCAAAAAGGCAATACACAGTTTCACTGAGGAGCCAACTTGTCTTGAGACACTGCCTATTTTCTGGACAAATGTACTGAGCACTAGAAAAGAGGTAAAAACCTCCACCTCTAAAAATTGTTTGAGCTGGTGGAAATGATTGTCATCCTCAGAAATCTGTTTCTTAAATCTAGAGCAGGCCCCAGGGAACTGCAAATATTCGAAAGGTTTTCTAGGCACCATATGGCGGTTATGAAAGGATCTAACACAGGCCTATTTTTGAGTCAGAAGAATGGAAAAGAGGAGGGCTAAATCTTGGAAAGCGGTATGTTCATGGTTATGAAACCGAATGTGGTAGACAGGCTCAAGCCCTCTACACTCCAGCAACACTTGCTCTATATCTATTTATAAGTCCTTGTGCTAGAGGAGCATTAATCCAGTGAGAAAACACTCTTCCGCTTCAGCTTGGGAGTGAAGAATCTGTTACGAACAAAAAAAAAAAAAGCAAATAGAGCTATTTTATGTTGTTGCAACAGCCATATCCTTTGCGAAGGATGATTGCCTGTGCTGTGGTCTCCTGCCCTGAGCCGGGAGCGCAGCACCGCAGGCCCACCCTCTCCCCAAGCAGATAGCTTTGATAAAACAAAGGCTGGTATTGCACAACTGCCTGCAAAACCGCTGGCAAAGCGTTTCAGAGGGTGTTGATAAAAGCAGACTGAGTGCCCTTAGGACATCTGTGTAGTGCGGGAGGATTACTTTGTGATCTTCTCCTGCCCCGTGTTAGGAAGACACTGTGGTATTGCTTTCCTGGTTACTGCCGCCGTCCCTCTCCTTGGCATTCCCAGCACCTCAGTTCCCTTTGTTGCTCTTCCAGCTCTGGGAGTCCCCACAGTTGCATGCTACAGTGTTTGGGAAGGATGTGTGTTGTGTGCTTTAACTGCCCGTATCCCTCTCAGCAGGACAGACCCTGCTGGGACTTTTGTTTTGCGATAACAATAAAAGTGCCACAAAGCATCAGTTTTTTGCTCACGACATTCCTCTGATAAGCTCCTACCCGCTCCTCAGTTTGGCAAAACCCAGCTCCTCTGGGTGTTCCTTGTAGGAAAAAAAACTTTCAGGGATGCTTCCAGGTTGGCTTTGCCTCCTTTTTACCAGCAGCAGGCTTCAAAGAGGACGCTGGGAAGAAGGGTTGTTCTGTAAGGTGATGGACGGCAGCGGACCTGCCCAGGCTGAGCAGGGATGAGCAGAGTAACTCAGCAAGCTCAGCCCAGCCAAGCTCAGCTCAGCCCCTTTGTCTCAGGCTACTGGTACCCACGAGAGAGAGCTGAGTGAAGGATGGAAGAGCACTCACTCATTTTCACTGTCTTCTAAGAAAAAAAGGTACATTAGGCACATGCATTTCCAAGCAGTGGTGATTTCCTTGCTGTGATACAGTCCTTGATGTCATTTACTTCATCAATTCCTTTATATCCTTGGTATAAACAACCTTAAGGACAACCAGATATATTTAAATAAGTCACACTGGAAAACAATCTTTTCTTTTTCCAATGTTTCTATTATTTAGTAATTAAACCAAATGGAATTTGTCACCGAATAGTTAATGCTGCTGTAAAAACTGTGACTCAGCGGGAAGAGCTGACTTCAGCCGTCAGGGTTTCAGTGCAGAGGATAAAGGTATATTTTTGTTCCCCTGTGGTTCAGATCAGGGATGTCCAATCTACTGAACACAGATACAGTTTCAATTACTTATTGAAGTTGGACTCTATTGGTAAAACTAGAATAACATTTTAGAGAATATAAATGCTTAAAAGAAAGACCTTACAGAATTCCCTGCTGAGGTATCATTTTACTCCCTCATATACAGCAATTCTGCCTCACAAAATGAAATAGCAAAAGAGCCAACTGTAACTGGATATTACTCAAAAGGGAGGAATGAGGATTTTGCTTTAAATTTTTTAACAATTATTTTTATAACTGCTTTTTCATTTAATTTTTAGCAAATATCTTCTGCAAGCCTCTGAAAAAACTTAGTAAATGCATCTACACAATAGCAAACTTGTACAAAATATTTTATTCTTCAAGTTTTTTCTAACTTGTAATGAAAAGTGGTAAAGAATGATCTGTGCCCCGTTGTCAAAAATTAATTATAGTGCCTCTATGATACATGACCTGAAAGCCCCTTTCTAGCTTATAAGAAGATCCTTGAGTTTTTTGCACTACACTCTTTTTAGAACAGTATTGAAAAAATAATGGTAAAATTAAATAACACTATTTGAAAATGGAGATGATCCTTTATAAAGTGCAAGATATTGAAAAACCATTCACAAATAGGAACAGCAGAAGCATTAGTTATTCTGCTTACTATAAATGTCAAGCTACAAAGCCTCCTAAAGCACCTGGTAAAGAAAGAAGGGAAAGCTGGATGAAAACTAGGCATCCTCATTCAAACCCACAACCGTTTCTCACGGCATTTTCCACCATTCAGCAAGATGCCAGCTTTAACTTTTATCTCCTTTTTTCCAGTTTAGGCTGCCTATTCTAAATGTCACCAAATGCTGTCAACTGGTTAAACTGATTGGCCAAGAAGTGACTTCCCCAGTAGGAAGTCAGAAGGATCAGCGTGGTGGCAGCGAGAGTTGGAGTGACTGCGCCCAGGTAAAATACTGAGCCACCTTCCCAGCCCATCACAGGATGGCACATTCAACCCTCTAGAAATTATCACCCTGTTTACAGTTTATTAAACATCAGTGTAATGAAAATTGTAGATTAACCTTCTCAGTGAAAGGCACCAGCCTCTTATTACTTTCTAGTGACGTGCTCGCAATCTCCTGAACCTCGAAAACCTGCCACTCGAGCATTTAATTGAGAGAGCCGTACACTACTTCTTTTCCCAGCCTCGTTCAAATTTCTCTGTCGAATACAAATACGTTTTGCTGAGCTAAGAAGGTGATTTTTGGGTGATGTCCATTGTTACGGCTGAGGACTGTGTTTACGGTACGTTGTCAGCCGGTACTGTCAGAAAACATTAGCCCTTCCTCACTTCGGTCTCCAGTAGCAACGCAAATTTCTCCCCATCTAACGGTGTTCCGACAGAAGCCCTGAAAGGTTATATATAGCTTTAATATGAAAATCCTACAAGTATAGAAATTCTTATAGTTATGGAAATGGCACAGATTTTGAAGTCTTTAAAGACCTGGCATGCGTTTCAGGAGGGTAATGGAAGAAATCATTGCTTTTGTCTTCAATGCCAAAAGCCATCCTTGTGTTCAGGGACAGCAAACACTACGCGCGTCATTTGAAATAACCACTGACTCAGCAGCTTGGCTGGCCTCTCCCAGGATGATCGGCTCGCAAGCCGTTGATCCACCATCCAGTACGCAATTACACGTCTCCCTCTTCCACTCTTTCCCCAGGTATGATTCTGTACCAGTGCGGAGATGGATTTTCATACCTGAGGGGGATGCGCACGACTTACCGGGTTTCGCAGAGCTCGGATGCTAGCCTTTAGAGGAAAGCACGGGAAATGGGTGTGGGGGGTCAAAGTGAACAACTGGGACTTTTTTCCAATTCAACTTCTTTCTCATATAACGGGAGATCATTAAGACCTCCAGTGAAAAGATGATAATGCTCACAGAATTTAGCTGACATCTGGAAAAGAAATCAGGGTGTTGGAAAAAACCTGTCCTTTAAACTGTTCTAATTTCCAAATTCACCGTTACTTGAATTAAACATTTTGTGCTAGCTTTTCATGTTGATATTATCTTGGAGTGGGGAGGCTATTATTGGAATTCCTCTCTCTAATTCAACCATTCAATTATTTTGGTGTTGTGTACTACTTATGACCTTTTTAATATTCTGTCACTTGACTGACTGCTTATTCTTATTCTTTTTGCTATTTACAGTTTTACAGCCCCGTGAGGAAGGAACAACCGCACTGACTGTTAATGAAAACGGAGACTGCTGAAATGAGCAAAATGGTTTCTCAAACTGCTACAGCGCAGTATATTCATGAAGTGTAGGAATAACAGCAGCCTTGTCGCAATGGTAGCCCTCAGCTCTATTCCCACTGAAGTTTCTGAGTGTTTTGGCATTGTCTCATTAATTTGCGGAGAGCAGAAACAGCTGAAGAGCTGTTCCCACAAAATTTCCAACAACATCATGTAAAATTGTAAAGAAAAGGAGACATTATAAATACAGGCGTTACTGGGTTCTTCCTCCTCAAGTTCATCACGGTTTTTTTTTTAGCTCAACACAGAGTACAAGTAATAAGAAATGAAGTCTTAAGGTGTGACCCTAAGAAAGAACAAGAATTTATGCCAAAAAAAAACAGGATCAGGAAGTTAAGATTAAGTTTATGTGCCTGGTCAGCAAAAATGAGATCAGAATGATACACTGGGGCATTCAGTGCAATTTTTTAATTACATGAGAGCAGTATCAAATGGGAAGAAAAATTGGCAGAGACCTTTTGGCCTCTCTTGCCCCCAGGGTCTGGCCCATGATAACGTGAAGATGACCGTAAGCTCTCCAGAGCTGGAGCAGCTGCTGCGGATGGTTCCTGTCCCTGGGCAGAAATGGTCCCCTATGAGGACTCCGGGCCACTGAAAGATTGCAAAGTGCCAGGAGACACCTCGCTCCGCGCCTGGGGCTGGCCTGGGGAGCTGGGAGTTCTGCTCCCACGTGGCTAGAAGGCTAGTTCTGCTCAGCTGCAGGCTTTGTATCCCGATAGTGTGGTAGCCCTCAGGAGTAACCATGTAAAATCACACCTGGGATTAAAAATATCATCTCCCAAGGCTTAATTCTTTTGATGTGTTGTCTGTCATGAAGCAAATTACCCAAATTACAAATTGGGTGTGACACAGGACAAAGATGAAAGAGGAGAGGCTCATGCTTTCCATTGACTTTGTAATACCGTACGTAAAGAGTATGGGAAGTAGTGCTGAAAAGCGGTCCTCTAAGCTTGTACTGCAAAATTTGCAATCAGAAGTGGCATGGTTTATATCCTTCTGTATTTCTAATCGTATTGTCATCTGATCTAATCTAAAGCCTGAAGGCTTCTTGCTGGGTGAAAATTGCATGTGGAAGTTTCGTCTAGATAAGATGCCTGTCATCTTAATATCAAAGCACTTGAGTCCTGGATGAAAATGGCAGATTTTTATTTTAGCAAAAGAAAGACTTTTCCTTCTGTGGGATACTGTGAACGACGTGATTCAAAATGTCCCAAATCACTGGACTGCAAAAGTCAGAGTCAATGAGGTTTCAAAAACATGGCCACGGTGAGGTGTAACTAAACTAACCGTGACGAATTCAGTGTCTCACCAATCCATGTTTGATGGCTATTTCTTGCTATCTTCATCTCATAAATGAAAAGCATAAAATACCTGCTAACACTGTTCTCCAACAGTATTGTCTGGAATTTATGGAGATAATTGGCAATAACCGGTTCCAGCCATTTCTCCCACACCTCTGGGCTTTCTGGAAAAGCTCCTTAAAAATCTGCACCAAACTGAAAGTGTCTTGTTGCGGGGATTTTTAATTTAGAAATAATGGCTTTTGGATTTGCTTTACCCAAATTATTTAAGGCCACGTCTCAGAGTATTCCAAAAAACAATGAGAAAAGTTATTGAGATCCCTTAATTGCACAGCCAGAGTGGAACCCTAGTGCAGGACATTGCCCAGGCACGATGTCTAGACTACACACCTCTCTGGTTACTCTTTCGCTTCAAAGCAAAAAGAAATGCCTCCAGTAGCAGTTGTTTTGGGGTTGTCTTTGAGGATCGCTGGAAAGAGAGGAGTGATGATAGCTAGGTGAAATACATGACCGATAAGTGAAAGCAGTGCAGAAGCCTGGTTAGGGCCGAAGCCAGCATATGAGGAAAGGCAGACAGCTATAAATAAAGTTCCCAAGATGTAGAAGCTGATAAGGAGAGAGGATAGTGTGAAAAGTGTGCTCTGTAAGCCAAATGAAAACATATGGCTTGAGCTTCGGTTGTGTGTACCGCAATTATCACTGTAAAAGTTATCTGAGTATTTTCCTCCCATAGCAAGAACCAAAAATAACCCTTTTATCCCAGAATTAACAGGATAAAGAAAAATACAGAATCTCCAGGAGTCCTTTTGCAGCTCAGTCCCCTGAGAGAGAAAGGGAGAGGGTGAGACGCCCCTGACATTCAGCAGAGGAATCCTAGTTATGCCTGCTCTTTGCCAAGTCCAAATCTGTCTCTCGTGAGAATGCCGCTGGATTGGTAACGTCCAGCACCAAGGAATTTGTGTTCAGAAAGCCACTGGCTCCCAAATGGTGGTGGCTGTGGGCTGATTTCAGGGGTCAAAGGGAAGCGCACAGCCTTTCCCTCCTCCGCTAGCCCCCGAGGCACCAGGAGGACCCTTTCTCTACAGTTAATTGTGCCTTGCATTTGTCCCAGTCAAAGAAAAAGGACTCGTATCTTTATTAGCCAACGGAAGAAAACCCGTTTCTGACGCAGATGCAGGAATTGTCAAAACAGTTGGGAGTGGGTTCGTGTATCTTCTCACAGTTTGTGTGTTGGAATTTTTCTAGGCAATTTTGACTCCTCCACAATGAGATACCATAAACTACGAATGAGGATGATTGCGGTGGCTGCTAACGAAAGCAGATTAATGTATAGAGTACATTCCATCTCTTTTATAGCTCCTATAACAGGTTAGTAGACAAACCCAAAGAAGGTTTTCTACCTGTCCTAGGGCAACTCCGAAGCCTGTTCAGCCTCCTGTGAAGTGGTCTGTATGCCCAGTGATTAACGTCCAGTTTCGCGTTCTCTGCAGCACCTAGCAGAACACGGAGGAAACACGGCTGGCTGTGTTAACACTGGGCACCTTCATTTAATGGATGGGCTACTGCAGTTCTTCTGGGGAAATGAAGGAATTGAGAGGTATTCTGTGACATTACAGATTAATTTCTCAATGCAGGAAGTAACCGAGTAAACTGAGAGTAATATTCTTTAAAGCATAGACTATAACTCAGTCTTGTGGCCTTCTGATGAGGGATGTATTGGGGCTGTTCAGCCTGGAGAAGAGAAGGCTCTGGGGAGACCTGAGAGTGGCCTTCCAGTACCTAAAGAGGGCTACAGGAAAGACATGGAGAAACTCTTCAGTATGGGCCTTTTGTGATAAGGCGAGAGGTAATGGTTTTAAAATAGAATCATAGAAGGAGGCAGATTCAGACTGAATATAAAGAAAAATTTTTTTACTCTGAGGGTGGTGGCACACAGGCCCAGGTTGCCCAGAGAGGTGGTGGATGCCCCATCCCTGGAAACATTCCAGGCCAGGTTGGCCGGGGCTCTGAGCAACCTGATCTGGTTGGAGATGTCCCTGCTCCTTGCAGGGGGTTGGCCTGGATGGGCTTGAAAGGTCCCTTCCCACCCAAACCATTCTATGATTCGCTATTAAAGCAAATCCTGTATTACAAAAACACTGACTGTCCCATCTCAGCTGCTTTTGCGTAACTTTGTGTTTTCACTTCACTGGTGTGTTTTTACAGTAAACAAGTGAGAAAGGGATCCTACAAGAGCTCAGATACTCCTGTACACTGCTCTGGAGAGTGTTTGCTAGCCGTCTGCCTCCTGGTTTAGCCTTGTAGTTAGAGGTTTCTCATAGCTATTAAATGGGATTACACCCAAGCAAAGAGCAAACTGCACCATTTTCTAATATTTTTTCCTGTATAAGCAACTGCTGGAAAAGACTGGCTTGGCAAGGAGCTGTCCCAAACCTCACTGCCCTCCTGTCCCTCTGAGCCATGCAAGTGCTTAGCATGCTTAGAACAAGCTGATTTCCCTTCGGGATCTGGGCTATTTGGCTTTTCCACATTGCACAGTTCTTAATGCCCCACGTCCTCAAGTCTTCCTGGGAGCTGTGGAGGGCAGTGAAGACTGGACTTCCATCTTAAGCTCCAGTTGTCCACCCTCCAGTTGCTGAGGATCGGCTGCACCAAGGTGTGAGTGAGGCGCAGTCCCCTCTTTCGCAGGCTCTGTAATTTCTCCATTCAGTGCCTAAACATCTCATTCTGCTGGCATCCCCTGGTCACAGTGGAGGATCAGCACATGCTACTTTTCTTTGTAGCACTTTTTCAGGTTGCCAGGGAGACAGTAGTCTGTCTGCACTTTACAATCCAGGCGTGTGGGCCTGATTTCTCCAAGAAATAGTCAGGGGTGGGATTTTTTCCCTCTTCTCCTGGTTTCGGCTGGGATGGATTAATATTCTTCCCAATAGCTGCTGTGTTTTGGATTTAGTATGGGATTTGGCATGTGAAAAATGTTAATAATACACTGATGTTATTGGTTGTTGCTAAAGAGACCAAGGACACTTTCCAGCTTCCCAGGTTTCACTAACGTGCAGGTGCAGGAAGCTGGGAGAGGTATAGCCAGTACAGCTGACCCAAATTGGCCAGAGAGACTATTCCATGCTGTAGACATCATGCTTAGTACCTAAGTGGGGGTTGGCTGGTGGCCTCTCTCTCGCTCTTTCTCTCACTGTTCAGGATCATTCCGTGATCATTTTCAGTTTTCATTCCATTGTCGCTGCTTGGGACGCACTGTATCGGCCATTGGGTCATCGGATAGTGAGAGATTGTGCATAGTTTGTTTTGTACATTTTATTATCCCTATATATTATTATTATCATCATTATTTATATGTATATATAATTATTATCTCTCCCTCATCCCCTGGGGAGGGGGAGCGAGCGGCTGCATGGTACTCAATTGCTGGCTGAGGTTAAACCACGACATCTCTTAACCATAACTAATTCCCCAGAATCACCTCTCCTTTCCTGTGCCCTCCCCTGTTGTTTCTCTCAGCACTTAGAGAGCCCTGCTCGTGACAGGGGAATCGCCTGAGATGGAGAGGGTCCAGATGGGGGCTGCTCCTGGGAAGGAGAAGAACCATTTGTCATGGACCTTCATCTCTGCACCCACACATCAAAAGATTTTCCTCAAGATTCAGTGATCCGGCACAACCCTTTCACTCATGCTGCCCTTTCAAAGGAGCTACAGGATCACGTGTGAAGATCTGGTGTCACACAGCAACACAAGCCAGAGTACACACATCTGCTCTCTCATAAGGTGGCTAAAGAGTGAAAAACAGAGGTGTAGCCGATACCTTTTTTCTTTTTGGCTCAACCTTGGCCGTGACCAATTTCCCTGTCATTTCAGGGTCACGAGGAAATTCTGTCCTAGGAAATTCCGTCGGTCCCATCTTCTTTTCCTTTACTGCTTCCCCAAGCATATTAAAAATCTGGTTTGACAAGACTTTTTCTGTCTTTATGTCTCTCTCCACAGGACATAGCTCCTGTTTGGAAGGTGCTCTTGCTGGCCATAAAGAACACTGGAAAACATGGTGCTGCAGTTGGATGAGTGACGGCACTGGTCTGGGAGCATCCTTAAGCCATCGGCAGCTTTACAAACAGAGAGAAAATAGATCCCTAGTTTGGAGAGCATACAGTCAAAGTAATGTGAGATCCAGAAATATTCAGGAGACTGCTATTCAGTGAGAGAAAAGGAGATGCTTCCACAGCACGACGGAGAAAGGCAGAAAATACACATTGCTAGACAAAGGTGGGTAGACGTTTTCACGTGTAAGACCAAAGTGGGAGACGGTGAGAAGCTGAACCTAGGAAAAGACAACTGCTGTTGTGTGCTGCCATGGGCTGTGAAGGTGAGGACGGGAACAGAGCTCAGCGACTAGTTCAAACAGAAGGTCAGAGACAATACTGACAGCATCACCTGCTTTGGAATACATTCTAGGCTACGAACATATGTTGCTAGGAAACTTTTATATTAAAAAGCATTCATCTTTAAACCTTGGGAACACAGTAATAGCTTTTCCTCTGTGCTGGGGAAGTTCTTTTAATGTCAGTCCTGATGTTACTTAGCCAAGTAATGTGTGAGAGGGAGAAAAATGCTTAAAATCGTCTTGGGCAAAGATGAAAATCTAACATTATTTTTAGATAGCTCGCAGCGTTTAACTGAGCTTTAGTCATTCTGGTCTGACTAATAAGAGACTGATAAACAAAGACGACCATGTTTTGTTTGATAAGATGTTAGATGGAGTAAGAATTGAAATATGTGTGGAAAAAAAAGGTTTAGTTAGCCCAACCCAGAAGAGAACTTTGGCTTATGGCAAGATTCAACAGAGTGCCACCCAGAGAGGAGGACAGCTAATGGAGTTCCTTCAGGTTATCGCATTCTCATCCACAGGCTTTCTGCCTTTTGGTTTGCTCATGTTATACAAGTGCTGTATACAAGTCTCAACAGCTCATATAAACTCCTTTAAAAATCCCCAAGCATCAGATCTCTTGAGGGTGGTTTCTAACAGGTTTCTAATGTTTTTTTTGCTGATGACAAAGACCTGCTTCCTGAGCAGAGACATCTTTAGAAAAGAGTGGAGCTGTTTATGGGATTCTCTGCTCAAATGAGACATTCAAATCTGGTATTGGTAGTTCCTAACCCTAATACTTTAAGATGGTATTACCTATTTTTTTTCCTGTGCTTTTTGTTCACCTTTCCCTTTGTTTTGTTTTGTGGTTGGGTTTTTGTTGTTTGGGGTTTTTTTTCCCCGCGGTTTTTCCTTCCTTCCCTCCCTAGCTTGAGGGCAGCTGCCATCCAAACAGTCCCTGACTGATGTGATTATCAGCCAGCATCCTGAGAACCCTGACGGTTGCAGTGGCAGCTTCATCATCTCCCTCTTTCTGCTGCCACACTCTCCATCGCACCAACTCAATCACCTGGGGAATTGCATGGTAAACCAAAGCTACTGCTTTTATTCTCCCAGTGTGCTCTCTGCCTCTATGCCCTGGGCACACTGAAGGTCTGTCTGACTCATTTGCCATGCTAAATTCAGAATTTAAAACATGTTCTATAAAATGTAATGGTCCCCTTCAAAAAAAAAAAAGAAGAATCATAGAAACATAGACCATTTTGGGTTGGAAGGGACCATTAAAGCCCATCCAGTCCAACCCGCCTGCAAGAAGCAGGGACATCTCCAACCAGATGAGGTTGCTCAGAGCCCCGTCCAACCTGGCCTGGAATGGTTCCAGGGATGGGGCATCCACTGCCTCTCTGGGCAACCTGGGCCAGTGCTCCACCACTCTCGGTGTAAATTTTTTTTTCCTTATATCCAGTCTGAATCTGCTTCCTTCTATTTTAAAACCATTACCCCTTGTCTTATCACAACAGGCCCTGCTAAAGACTCTGTCCCCATCTTTCCTGCAGCCCCCTTTAGAGGCACTGGCAGGCCGCTCTAAGGTCTCCCGGGAGATCTTCTCTTCTCCAGACTGGACAGCCCCAGCTCTCTCAGCCTGTCCTCACAGGAGAGGTGCTCCAGCCCTCTCATCATCTTCGTGGCCCTCCTCTGGACCCTCTCCAACTGGTCCATGTCCTTCTTCTGTTGTGGGCTCCAGAGCTGGATGCAGTACTGCAGGTGGGGTCTCACCAGAGTGGAGTAGAGGGGCAGAATCCCCTCCCTTGCCCCGCTGGCCACGCTGCTTTTGATGCAGCCCAGATTGTGGTCAGCTTTCTGGGCTGCAAGCACAAATTACCAGTTATGCTGAGCTTCTTGCCCACCAGCGCACTGAAGACCCTCTCCTCAGGGCTGCTCTCAATCCATTCTCCTCCCAGCCTGGATTTGTGCCTGGGATTGCCCCAACCCACGTGCGGGACCTTGCACTTGGCCTCGTTGAACTTCATGAGGTTGGCACGGGCCCACCTCTTCAGCCTGTCAAGGTCCCTCTAGATGGCATCCCTCCCTTCCAGCTGTCGACCGCACCACACAACTTGGTGTCACTGGAAAACTTGCTGACGGTGCACTCCATCCCGGTGAAGAAGAAAAAGCACTAGTGTTAAGAGTATTCTGAGCAGTTTTCACAGACTTCTATTATTAATGTCACCATGTGACATGTCACAGGGTACTGGGAGCTTTCCCATAGTTCATATGCTCAGCCTCAATCTTTTCACATGCCGCAATGAGAACAGAGAGATCTGTCTTTCTGTCTGGCACCTCCAGAACGCGGGGAATTCTGCTCTGGGGGAGCGCTGCAGTTCTGAACGATTCACTGAGAGGGGAAAACACCATCTTAGGATTGGTACTAAACATGTTGTTAAATGAACCTGAATGTAACACCCTGGAGTTCTGTGCAATGACGGTTTGGCTTTTTTTTCTGAGGGAAGATGATAGCCTTTATCACATCAGCTGATACAGTCAGGAAAAGCAGTGAAGCTTTTGGAGTCAGCCTAATCACAACTTAAGACCTGTCTAGTAAAACCAGAGTGGAGAAGGCAATCTGAACTCGTGGGACAGAGCAAGGCTTCTGAAGGCGTTCCTCCCTTGAGGACCCAGACTGTTGGTTAGCGCTTGTGGTACGCTGTTGTCTTTGTTAGCGTCTCTTGCATGCTGTCTACTTTTCCTTGTGTTTTCTTAGAGGGATACGGGTCAGTTTAGTGTCTGGAAACCTCTCAGGGCAGGAGCCAGCTTTGTTTTCTGTGCCGGTAACACCGCCCATGTCCTGCCTGATAGAAATGAGTAACGCCAGCTGTTTGTGTCCCCGATGTGTACGGTTGTAGAGGCAGCGGCTCTGCAAATAGTTACGCGGGCACGGGACACCTCATCACCCGCGGGATGGAGGAGTAAACCTGTACGGCAGGACCACCAGCTGGATATTGTACCAATAACAATGACGTTGCAGGGCAGCTTTCCCCCAATGCCCTGCTCATCTTCCAGGCGTGGGTCAGAGGATAAAGGGGGTTGCATGCTTAATTACAGCAGGCTGAAGGGAGATGGCAATTGCCTTTGACACCATTCCAACGCACGGCCGTTATGGTAACACCTTCTCTCTTGTGCCACTTGGTGGAGCTTAGTGATCTGGGCTATCGCATACATCGTTCCGCAAACTTACTGTTCGATTACACAACCAGTTGCTGGTGTACCTTGAAAATGGACCAAATCCCTACAAAAGAAGTAAAGCCAAAAGCGTACCATAAGTGCTAACAAACAAGACGCTGATTCCTAGCAGCTAATGAATTTGGTAATCATCCCTTCTCCTCTGGAAAGCAATAAAATATATGGTGTTTTAATTTTTTAAAGAAAAAGTTAAAATACAGGCTTAAGATCTCGGTATTTGTGATATACAGGATGAGACCTGGGTAGAATTATGTCATGTTTGGTGTATTTTTCAAATTTAAAACAATGTTTCAAATTTTTAATTTTATCTTCCCTTGCAGAATTTTGGGAATGTGTACACTTATCTGGGTGAAAGACCTCACACTTGTTTTAGTGTGTGCTTTTCCTCAACAAGCGTGCGAACAGTGAGCAGTTGGACAGTTAAACAGGGAAATGACTATATCACATTCTGGTCCTGCCTTCATTTAAATCAGCAGATAGTCAGGTCAGTAAAACCAGAACTGTGAACCTTGGCTGATTATGTGCTCAGACAAAACACTTGTGCTCAGAGCCTATCGGGAAATTCAGGATATTACACCAATTTGTCTCGGTTATCATCTAAACTATAAATCCATTGCTCTACAAATCTTACTGAGTCCTAATTTTGAATGTTTACCTAACACTTTATTCTGAATTATCGAACAAATAATATTGTCAGATAGATGCCATGTGGTGTTTTGGGGATACTTAATTTTAACATCTGAATCTGAACTTCAGACCTTGGACTTTGGTACCCAAAGTGAGATCTGTCGCTTTTATTTGTGTAGGTATGTTGTAACTAACAGGTCTCCATGATTCTTCCTAAATCCTTTCTAATTCAGGACGACTACTTGTTGAAGTAGAGTTAGGAGAAATAAAGGTTTCACATGCAGTCTCTCTGCTGCTGTCAGGGAAGAGAGGAAAAAAGAAAAAAGAAGGGAGGACTCTGTCCTGAAATCTGTTGTCCGCGGTCTTAGGTGTCTTCCTGGGTGGGCGGCTTAGGAGAGTCAATGATGTTTCTGGCTTCCTCTTAAGAACTGGAAGCAGTAACGGTGCAGCTTCTTCTCACCATGGTATTGCCCAAATTATTTTTTGTTGTGTTGGGCTGACAGATGAGAAGGAAATATTTAACATAGCAATGTACCATACATATTTATCAAGTACTGAAAACTGGTAGTGTATTAATGTTCTTCTGGTGTGGCATTTTACAAAGGATGAGGGAAAGAGCAAAATTCTGTAAGGAGCTCTAAAAGCAGTCCCAGGTTGGCTCTAACTCTGCAACACACATGTACCAGTGGCTAGTGCTCAGCACCTGTCTGGTAGTACTTATTACAAGAAAAAAAGCAGTGCAACTAATTCTGCCCAGAAGAACATTGCCACTTCAGGTGACTTTTTCAGATGCTTGCAGCGGAGCTAGCAGAGAGAAGAGCAAGACTGTATCAAGCAACTACACATGACTGTACGTGATGACGCGCATAGTGCACATGGCTCCCTCTCCTGTATGGCCCACTCTCCTTGTCCGTGCGTTGTTTCCATCGATAGACCTCTCTTATCCAGATCCCCTAGCATTCCAGCAGGCCAGTCAGGACTGGAAGGCCACACGCCGTGTACCTCAGTCACCTTAGGAATGTGGAAAGCTCCTTGTCCTTCTTGTGTCTCCTTTAACGGGCTTGGAGCTCCGGGTGTCTGTGTGGTGACACCTCTTAGGAAGCCAACAGTGTACGCCATTTACTGAAAAGTACTTAAAAATTAAGTGCCAGTGTGATAATAGGAGACTCCTCATGGAGAGGGTGGAGGACGAAGGCTGTTTGGAGCATAGGTGTTGACTCGTCAGGTGTTTTGTTTTCATCCGTGTGTGACACAGTCTCTTTATCACTTACTTACGCGGTTTACCTTTGTGCACGTTGTTTTTAGTTCAAGTTAATGCCATAGTAGACATACTTCTGACTTTTGACTCTTGACCGTAGCAGTGTGTTCAGGGTCGCTAGAAACAGTCAGACGAATGGACGTGTTCCTTATACCACACCACTGGTTCTTGTTTGGAAAATGAACCTAGTCACTTGAACGCTCGCTGCATGAAGGGAGGTTTTTGTGCTCAGGTTATATGCTCGTCACTTCTTCAATTCATAAAAAAGAACAGGATCAAAGAGCTAAGTACAACAAGCAGCATTGCGTAGAGAAATGAAATTGGCAGATACTCTATTAAACTTAGAAGAACTTATGCTTTATGTTAGGATGGCATGGCCGATATATCTTAAACCTGCCTGTTTTGCAACACAATATGTTAGATGGGCTCTTTGATAAAATACAGCTACATGCTAAAAAAAAATACAAAGCTTAGTCACTTGCTCAACATAAACATTAACAGTTTGGAACGTCCTAACTGCTATGACGTGCCACATTTGACTCATTGAGTTGGTCTGTTTTGCTTTGTTCCTTATTTTGCTCTAATCCTTACTTTGCTCTATCCATCTATTTTGTTTTCATTATAAAGGTACTACAGGGATTGTAAAATAGAATCATAGAATCCCAGACTGGTTTGGGTGGGAAGGGACCTTCAAAGCCCATCCAGTCCAACCCCCTGCAAGGAGCAGGGACATCTCCAACCAGATCAGGTTGCTCAGAGCCCCGGCCAACCTGGCCCTGGAATGTTTCCAGGGATGGGGCATCAACCACCTCTGGGCAGCCTGGGCCAGTGCTCCACCACCCTCAGCATGAAAAAAAATTTCCTAATATCTAGGAAATGGCCCAAGAAGAGGGAGACAGGTTTTAAAAGATACCAATGTGCTGTTTGAACTCTTGCAATCCTCATGGCTGCACAGAAGCATTGGGAAACTGCATAGCTCAAGTTTATTGCAGGCTCAAAGCCACCATTTCCTGGCAAACAAAAGCAGATAAATAATTAAATACAAACTTTTCAATTACCCAGTAATTCAAAACCAACTATTAATCATTGGTCAGATTTGGGGTGGGAAAGGTGATGGCCTGCCTGTCTAAAAAATACACCTCACCATCATCAGTTGGCGTGGAGAGGCGATGCTCCATACAAATCATACAGAAATGCAAAATAACTGCGTGCTGTCGCTTTGCTGACTCAGCTCCCTGGGACAGAGCTGCTTCCTGGGCAGGGGTGCAGGGAGCACACCTCAATAAATCCATAAAGCAATGAAGATACTGCCCATTAACTTCTTTGCAGCGCCATTACGCTCGTTTATTTTAAGAAACCCAAGAGGTAATGCTATGGCTGTAAAAACGACTATCAAAATCTGCAGGAATTAAAAACACAGAATACTTTTTGAGACTAAGATTGCCACGCATGTTAGAAGGATATGTTGTAGCAGTGTCACCCCTGAGGCGAAAGAGAGATAAACGGAGTTTATCCCGTCCTGAGGTGGGGAACGCACGCCTTGCCCACCGCGCACTGTACCTGCTAGGTGAGTTTGCCAGCAGCACCCATCCTTTTGACGCACAGAGAGTCTTTTTTTTTTAAGCTTTTGCGATAGGTTGGTATTAACTCGATGACTTCAACTATTGTATCTATAAACAAATAGTTAGAACAGAATACAGATGACCTAATTGAGAATATATTGTGAAACTGGGCTTTAAAATTATTATTATTAGTCTTTTAAAGACAATGCAATTGTTATCAAAGTCCGCATTAGGGCCAGGAGCGCAGGTGTAAGAACACACCCCAGGTGCAACTGGAAGCAGCTCTCAATAGGTATTTGACCTGGTTTTAATCAAGTTATAAATTACAGAAAAAAACAAGTTAACAGAAAACTGGAGGCCAATATAAATATTTCTGCAGTCCTGTGCAAGCATTTATTTTAAACAAATAAAAAATTGCTCAGTATCTGAGAACCTGAAAGTCAAGTGGTTAAGATGGAGAACCGGACTTCACTTCCTCACTCAAAACTAACAAACACGGAAAGAAAATAACGGCTGTTGTTAGGAGAAAGCAGCTATTTTTCTCCCTTTAAAAAATAACACCAGCTATTAACTCAGACAAGCTGTCTCACTCTGTGCTGGCGAGTGGCCGGCTGTTCCTGACATCAGTCAGCGAACCGGCGAGGGGAGTCACAGGCAGAACAGTGTTAATCTGCTTGTCAAGTGGAAATACCCATCTGCGCTCCAGCAGTGACGTGCGGCTCCTTCAGCTTCTTGCACGGAGAGAGAACGTCATCCATGGGGACGAGCAGTTTGGCTCTCACGTGTACGAAGAGCAGTTCTCCAAGCCAAAGGCTTGATTAAGGTCGCGGTGTCTGAGGTAGCACCTTCGCTGCCTTTTTGCTGAAATGCGCTGTAATTTGCAGTGCCACCATCACACCAGCGTGCTCGCGGCGGTGAATCTACTTCAGGCTTGCTCTGGTGATGCTCCAACAATCAGGAAAACTGTAACCATTTATCTTTTTCTATGTCCTTTGGTAATAAAGCATACTCCTGTCTGTCTGCCTGTCCCCTGGCTCGCCCAGAGCTGAAAGCAGGGCAGCAGAAGAATCAGTGATGTGTTTCTGTGCTGGGTAAATTGAGGCAGGCAGAGGAAACTCAAGGCTAAAGAACCATTCTACCTGCTAGCGAGCACCGTTCTGCTGGGAAAGGCCCGTTGTGAGTTGCCGTAGAGCACTGCGTCAGACCACGCAGCAGTTCCAGGGCCGCTCGCGCTCCATGGCATCGCTCTGTACGCCTGGCGCAGCCAGAGCGCTGCGCCGGTCCAGCTGTGCTGGTCCTGATCCTCTGGACGTTGCACGTCACCACGTATCGGCAGGCTGCTGGCCGAGGTCTGGCGCGCGTGGAACTGACATACGGTAGCGCAGAAAATGTCAAACAGCAGGAGTGCGAAGAAGCTCTTTCTGCTTAAGTACTATTAAAAAAAATCATCAGTGTAAACAGATTCAGAGCACTTGATAGTGGGTCACAATGAGGTCTGTGACACACAAATTGTGTTAATTTTTCAGTAGCCAAAGGGATGCCGGAAGAGCACCAGGCACCATCTCCACAGGGGACAGCACAGCAAACACCCAGCCGCGAGGAAGCTGTTGTCAGGATGGGTCTCGCTGCGCTGTGAGTGTGGGGATCCTCGCCTTCCACCAAGAAGGCCTGACAGCCAAAGGCAAATGGGAGGGGAACCAAATATCTTTTTTTTTCCTACATATTTTTCTTGATTGTGGGTCAACTCTAGAATATTCCCTATTTTCTTCTGTCCCCCTGCTGAGTGAAATGTTGCCTGCTACTTTTTGTCATCTCATTAACCTGGATCTTCTCCTTTTTTTCCACACGGTGGTGGGAATTTCTCTAGCTGGGAGGAGTTCTGGGTCAAGTTTATATAATAACCAGGAGAAGGTGTCAGAGCTCTCAACCTTCCCTGCTTTTCTCTGGTAACTCCATACTGCTTTCTGCTTACTAAACCTCTCTGTGGAGTACGAAGAGCCCGGCATACGGCACAAACGGCAGGTAATTCCGTACTTCTGCACGTCCTGCAAACCGGTGTTTCATGCCACAACCGCGAGTCCTAGGGATGTCGTACACATCTGAACGCCGCGAAGAACAAACCACTGAAAGATGGAATGTATCCATCACCCTGAATGGACCGGGTCATCAACTGCGTTTTTTAAAATGAAAACACCGGAGATACGCTATTTAAAACAGAATGTCCTCTTGGGAAAGTCCAGCGGTCGGCAGGCACGGTTGCCAGCGTCCAGCGTGGCCGGCCCGCAGAGCCACGCGCCCTCGGCCTGGTGGGACGGCGACGAACCGCGAGGCCAAGATCTGCTTCCCCCGAACTGCTGGGAATGAAGAAGGGGAAAAAAAACCCAAAAAACTGAACAAAGGAAAACCCAGAGGCGTGGGGCGGACTGTGGAAGCCGGCAGCGCCGACCCGCAGGGTGCTGTGCCGTCAGGGGCCCTGTCCGTGTGTTACATTTGAAGGATTCGGGGAAAAAACGACGGGCGGGAAGAGCATATGGCTCCTGCGAAGGCACCTTCCTACCGGTCACACCCCGGGATGCCGGGCGCCGGCACCTCCCGAGCCCAGGGACCCGCAGCGCGCGGGGCGGTGCGTTGCTGGGGGCACCTGCGCCGGTGGGGCCGCCCCTGCCGGCGGAGGCGGGCGCTGCGCGGGGCCCTCCCGCCGCTGCCGGCCCCCGCCCGCCCCGAGGGCCCAGGCTGGGGGGGGGGGGGGGGGGGCCCGGGCCCCTCCCATTGTCTGCGGCGGCGGGAGGGGGGGTGGGGGCCATCCGCAGCCTCATTGGCGGCCGCTGAGCGCCGGTGCCTTAAATGGGGGCGGCCGGGGGGGGGGGGGGGCGCTTCCCATTGACAACAGCGGCGGGGCGGGGGCGGGGGCGGAGGCGCGGGGCCGGGCCGGGCCGGGCCGGGCCGGGGGTTGCCGCAGGGCTGGCGGCCGCAGACAGGGGCGCGGCGGGAAGGGAGCGGGGAGGCCGGCGCTGCGGGCCGGGCCGCGCTGCAGCGCGCGGGGGCCGAGCCGCGGGGCTCCGTTGCCGTTAGCCAGCTCGCTCGGTGCCCGGTTCCGCGGCGCGCACAGGCGGGCGGGGGCAGGGCGGTACCCGCCCCTTCTCCCCGCCGCCCTCCCCATCCCCGTCCATGGCGCTGAGGGCGGCAGCCCCCCGCTCCGCACGTAAGTAGCCGGCTTTTCCCCCCCTACCCCCGCCGCGCCTTTGTGCACGGCCCCGCCGCAGGTGAGGCGGCCTCGCCGCGCACCTGAGCTGCCCGGGGTGCGGGTGTGGGGAGGGGGCGGTGGCTCGGCCTGGGGAGCCCGGCTCCGTTGCCGAGCCCCGGGGGGTGCCGGTGACTGAGGGGTGGGGGGAGCAGGGCCCGGGCCCGAGCCGCCGGTGCGTCAGGGCGCTGCGCTCTGCCTTTGCCCCTGGCAGGTGGCGGTGGGGCGGCTCGGCGCGGGAAGGGACCGCGGTGACTTCCCGGGGCGCCGACACCTCCGACCCGATGGAAACTGAGGGCGATGCCAGATCGGCACCTCGGCGCGGAGGAGGAGGAGGAGGAGGCGGCGGGTCCGCAGCGGCAGCAGAGCCCGGCGCTCCCCCGGCTGCGGAGACCGGCATGAATACCGATGGCGGGGGGAGCGGGGCGGCCGCCGGGGCCGTGCCGGCAGCCCCCCCGCCCCGCGCCCCTTGCTCCAGGGATCCCAAAATGGTCCATCAGCGGTTCCTGCGGCGGAGCGTGGTGGATTCGGACCAGGAGGAACCCGCCTTCGACCTTCCCGAGTCCGAGCATCAGAGGAAAATCATCCTGCTGCCGAAAACCCGGAGGATCATCGCGGAGAGGGCGAAGGCGGGCCAGGGGCCGCGGGAGAAGGGGTCCCCGGGGGCTGAGGCTGCCGGGGAGGCCAAGGCCGCGCCGGGGCCTGGCAGCGCCCCGGGGGCCGAGGGGCAGAAGGAGGCCGGGAAGGACGCGGAGAGGAAGGAGGTGTCGGATGCTTCCAGAGACCAGAGCAAGGCGAAGAAAGAGGAACCCGAGGAGGAGGCCGATATGAAGGCAGTTGCCACCTCGCTGGACGGCAGGTTCCTAAAGTTTGATATCGAGCTGGGGAGGGGATCCTTCAAAACCGTCTACAAGGGCCTGGACACTGAGACGTGGGTGGAAGTGGCGTGGTGTGAACTTCAGGTAAGCCGAGCTGATCCTCCTGTGGAGGGTTTGTTTTTTTCTTTCTGCTTTGTAAGCCTAGGAGCTAAGGGCAATGTGTCGGTGTCATCTACAGCAGCTCAGCTTCGCAGCCTTTATAGTCACCGCTGCTTGGTATCCAGTGTCTAACTATAGCACAATATCCTCATTGGCTCTGCATCCACCACCTTATGCTCACTCCTCCCAGGCTTAACCCTCTCGGCCCTGGGGTCTCGCTGCCCACCCCGGCCACGCCAAGGTAGAACCCTTCCTATTGCCTGGAAGGGTGACGGGTGGCTCTCGCCCACCATGCTGAAAAGAGCTGAGCCACCCTCTCCATCACCCTACCCCAGCTGCTGCAGGCTGAGGCTTCGGAGGCAGCAGCTTGCTTTAGGAGGAGCGGAGCAGCAGGTCTGTGTTAAAGACACCAACATAAATGGACTTGGAGTGCGTTCTGCAGGGGCGAGCTTTCCTTTGACTACAAATAAAATGCTCTGTACTTTTTATAAAGATTAAAGGCCGCCTGCCCACTTAGCTTGCCTTTTCCCCTGCTGTGAAATTGGGACTGTTGCCAGGTTCTTGCGAATCAAACCTCCAAAAGCACCCTAGTGCTTTCCTTTTTTTTAGGCATCGTGAGCTAGTGCTTCAGATCGGTCAAAGATCCATCTGTCCAAATACCCCTTAGAAGGACAATTTTAAACAAAAGATCTGATTTGAGCTCTAGATCTTTAGAGTGAAGTTATCCAGAAACATCTAAAGAGCGAAGGTTTAGATACTGTCTTTTGTTGTAAAAATGAGTCGTGTATGCTTAATTTTTTTTCTTTGTGAAGCTTTTAGTGTCTGTTACCTCATTTCTGTTAGCATCCACTTGGAGACCAATTGAAGAGAGAAACCTAAGACAGATTTTTATTTTTTTTTTTTTTTCTTGAATTATTACTTAATCTGAGTTACTCTGTCATTTTGGTGGGAACTAGAAGATTTAACTCTTGGTTTATAATTTGGGATCCTTAACTTCCCACTGGCTGACTGAGCTTTATGGCCTACGAGAGTATTTGAGAACAGCATGTAAATAATGTGATATAATAAGCCTGAGCTCCTGTTTTTTTTAACGTTGGCCCAATCTGTTTGTCAATCACCTCTGGCTTCCTGGGACAGGTGGGGATGGATGTACAGCCACATCTTTATTCCCTAATGATTTTGTTACACAACATAATCGTGATTCACTGCAGCGCTACTTCCTTAAGAAGTACGGGCAGCACTTCTCAGCCTTCAGAACCGTGCGTTCCCCTGGCTTTTTATTAAACGGGGCTGCAGAGTGTAGAGCCACCGGGCAAGGTACTGCTAAGAGCCAAGGATGCGATGGGTGGGTGGTAAGAGGTTTAAGTCCCAGAGGGCTCCTAGGGGAAGGGGAGAGGCTGTGGGATCCCCAAGGGGATTCCAAGGGGAGCTGAGTGAGGCTGGTGCTGCTGGGAGGAGAGCCCTGCGGGCAGGCCTGGCCTTTGTCTTCTGCTTGAAACTGAATCCCGAGCGTGTAAGGCTTCTGCTTTGCAGCCTGAAATTCCTTTAGGATGGTGACTGGGATGCTGTCAGAGGGCAGGTTTGTCCGTGGGAAGAGGCTGATGTGGTTGAGCTGTTGCTCTGACCAGAGCAGGCCAGCTTGCTCGCTGCAGAGCGGCCGCGTGGATCAGGAATTCATCCTGGTGCCAAATTTTGGCAGTATGCTGTAGCGGGGGAATTGAAATAGATGTATGGGCAACATATGTGCTGTAACAAAATAGCTTTAACTACAAAAGACTGCCAAATGTATTGGTGAACATGGTGTATTGGAATTCCAGTGTTTGGGTCCTTTACACATAAAAAGAAAGATTGGGAAGTGAAAATTGCAGTGTGAAGCTTTACCTGGCGATTGGTTTTCTTAATCCTAGTTACATTTGCTTAGGAATTCTTGAGCTGACTGCATGTGAGGAAATCACCTGCAATTCCCTAATTTCCACTAGTTTCATATGTGCTTCAATCAGATATTACTACGAGATATTTTCAATTTCATACAGAAACTTCATACAGAATTTGTTCTAGACTACTAATTGTAGAAAGAAAGCTCTCTATTTGACTGCTTTACAGAAATTGGTGTGAATCCATAAAAGCAGGCAAAGGCTGCTGGTTCTCCTTAAACACTGCAGATCTGGAGGTGATGCCAGAGGCCAGGTGATGTGAGATAGCCTGTGAATTCTGAAAGCCAGTACTTTGGTCCAGAAAGTCTGACTGAATGACAAAAGTCTTTAATTGCCATGGGATCCTGTGCTCCTAGGATGAGTTTGCATAAAGTCAGTGTGAGTAGCTGTGTGTTGTCTTGGGCTTTTTGACTTGAGTACTCTCTTAATTCAGCTAGGGACTTTGGGGAAAACATTCAGAGGGTGCTGCCAAGTAATCACTCTGTTCACAGCATTTTGGAAATTTTTCCGTAAGCTGTGCCTCTGTTTATCTCTTTCTCTGTAGAAATTTTAAGTTCGGATATACATAGCGGAAGCCATCATCACCAAAGCCATCATCACCGTGCTGTTGAAGATGAAATTATTTCCTCTGCAGTCTCACACTGTCAAAACCCATCCTGGAGCCTTTTTGGTTTGGTTTTTTTTTTTGTGGAAAGATTACAACAAATTGTACTTTGTCTTTTTTCTGGAGATGCACTTGTGCTTGTTACTTTTGGAGCCAGGGAGTTAAAAACTAACAGTATTGAGGTTCCACGCAGGCATTAATCCCCTGTACTTGCTCAGCATTTTTTTCAGCCCAGTTGTACTGTTGCTTGTCTTTCTTTTTTTTTTTTTTTGTCCATCTGTACAAAGACCTTGTGAGCCGTTCTTGTTCAGTGGTTTTATTTCATTGAAAAGATGGCTTTAGGGTTCAGAACCGAAATATAGCTTGGATTAGGGTAGGATCCAAATGCTTAACCAAACGAGTTCTGGGGTTTAGACCTGTCTGAAGACGTGAAAGCTGCAGTCACATTCTAGCTAGAAAATAAGTTTATTGTTCTTTCCTGAAGCTGAAGTATTGGAGCAGGATTAACGTGCCCTTGCAGTTTGGAAGGGTTTGCATTCTAAGGTTTTCAACAGCTATAATTAATTTTAATTGCTGGCATACAATTGCTGTGTGGTGAGGCTTCAGCATAGCAGAACTTCAGTGTTGCACTCCAAAGTAAAATGTTAGGTGGTGAATAAGGAATATAGACTTTTGCCAATCTAATGCTGGCATGCCAAATACTCTTTTTAGTTAAATGGATGGTTTCAAAACCCCCATCCTGTTTCCCTTTGGGGACATGGAGGGGAAGTGCAGAAGAGTGGAACCTGGTACTATCTCACATGCAAAGACCTCGCTGTACTTCATGGTTCTCTCTTGAACTGGGAATATTGAACTCCTGTTTGATTGTATGTCATTTTAGTTTTCTTAGTTGAAAATGTGGAAAGGATGGACTCTCTCATCCTGCTGTTGCTGTAACCGTGGTAGGAAGGTGGTAAATGCCTGTAAAAGCCAGACTTTTTCCACTGGTTGCCCAAGTCTTGTTCTCCACTGTGTACTGGTGCTTAGGTGGACACTGGTCTCTTCAGGACAGTTGGCTTCCAGGTGCTCTGTGGCAGTCCTTGGTGCTCCCTGGGACAGAGCTTGGTTCAGGTGTTGGCTGTTGGAGGTGTTTGGGGAGCTCTGTAAGAGTGAAGGATGGGCAGAGGTCAGTTGTCCTTCCCTGCCCATATAGCTGAAATTAGAAATCAAGGGAACAGCTCTGATGGCATTTGCCAAATGGCCACCAAACAAGGGCTCTGTAGGGGTGAAACAGCCACAGCCATGGTGCTCTAAGGTGGCAACTTCTTACACCTCCTGCATCTGCAGCTTCTCTGCCAAGTTCTGTAGGGAAAAAGCTTAATTATCTTTACAAGATAAATGTTTTACTTTATGATTTTGTAGTACTCTTTCCTTTTTATGTCACTGTCAGTCTTTTCAAACTACCTGAACCAAAGAAAAAATGTGAGAATACATTGTATGTCTTGAGTCACTCAGATATTCAGGAGTTTCAGATTTTTGGAGGGCACAGATCTTAACTGAAAATTAAGTTCTAAATGCAGATGCATTTCTGAACACTTCTCTCATTTGATTCGTATGCAGTATTAATATGGGAACTGATAATGTATTTTCTCGATCTCAGTTTTTATTCCTTAAATGAGAAACTCATCCAGGTTGGCTGATAGCTGGCTGATTTTAATATGGCATGAATATTCTAGAAGTACAAGATGAGATTAGACTTTGTTTAATGCAAGGTCAATTAAAAAAGGCATTTAAAATCGTAAGACTAGACTGGAGGAGGATGTCCTACACACCTGTGTCAAGAATCTGGGGTATCTCTTTCTGGAAAAGGTAACATCTTCAGGATTTTCACTGGTGTGGTAGTTTGGCTTTTGTTAGCATCCTTCTTGGCTGACAGCATTTGTCTGATGCTGCAGCAGTAGCTGGTTACTCTCTGCTGTTAATTTATTGGCCGGGTGAACTTTGTAGTGTGAACGAACAGAATAATGTAGGAAATGTGTTTGAGGGAAGAAAGGAGGCAGGCTGTATCTGAAAACTTGGATCTGATATTGCTGTGTGCTCAAATTAACTCTGGGACTAATTTTGTCTGGTTTGAGTTAATTCTTGAGATAGTGACTTCTGTTTAAATGTGAACAATTGGTTTAGCTCTGCTTTACAGTGCTAATATGAAAACATGTACTTCTCTCTGGTGTTTGTTAGTGTAGCTGGTCTCCTGACATGGAGAAGCAGGATAGGGCTATGGTAGTGAACTATTAATAGACTGCTTCTCAAATTCAGTAAATGAAGTAGAGCTCGGTCAGACTGCAGGTTCTGCCTTTGAGTCAGATGAGACTCCTTTTGCTTTTGAGTATGTTTTGCCTGAAGGTTGGTTGGGTGCTCTTTTAATCCTGGTTAAACTCTTCACGCTGAATGTGTGGGGTCCAGTGAGAGGACATTACTTAAAGTCAGAGCTTGGTGTAAAGGATATTCCTGGCCCCTTTGGTCATCTCTTGCCCAGAGCTGACAGGGGAAAAAAGTTGACCTTAGTAATGTTTGCACTAGATATGCAGTCTGACTTGTGTGTTTAAGGTTTATGGTCCAATTGCTGCCTTGTTTTGTGGTTAGGGTGTGACAGAGGTCAGAAGAGAGCTCAGGGGCACTGGCAGTGATGCGCTGAAAGAGGAGTGACAATGGCAATTCAGCTGATGGTTACTGGAGTTATTGGGGGCTTTGCATGCTTTGAGAGATTAGAGATGCTGCAGAGCTTGGGAAGAGTGGCTCTTGGGTGGAGAGAGGCCCTACTGTAAGGGTCAGGTACAAAGGGACTGTGGGGGGAGGTGGTAAGAAATTTCCCATGCTTCAGGAGCCAGCTGGAGTGGTAGGTCTGGGTCTGAGTGCTGAGAAGAGCTTGCTACAGCTGTCTAATCAGGGGAGGTTTGGTTTTTAGACTTCCCCTGCTGCTGGCAATCAACACCTGTGTCAGGGCACTTACCTGTGTGTGTGTTAGGCTCTGGTAGGTCTGGCTGGCCAGAAAACATCAATACAAGGGAAATGCTGATGGACAGGGTAGGGACAAGAGAAGGGCAGCCAAAGGCGTGTCATGTGAGATGTATGACACTTGGCACTCCTGTGGGGACATCTTCATTGCTCTGAAATAGGAGGGGGTTTATGCAAGTCGTGTTTGGAGGATATCTGAAATGGTTGTGTAGGAGCAGAACTGGTTCTCATCTTGTTTAAGTGGGTACATGTGAAATTGAAGTTACACTGGAAACACACTATTTCCCTGAAATGATACTGGCCTGTTAGAAAACATGGGTGCTATCCCAAGGTTGATTTTTAGTGTGCTTGAAACCTAGCTTGGCAAGGAAGGGGAAGCTGGGCTTTTTCTGTGGAGTTCAAGTCAGCTAGAAACAACCTTCATCCAGTATCTTGGTGTTCCCATGTAGCTCTGAAATGGAGGCTCCAGCTCACTCCTTTCCTGCTGCCCTTCTGCCTGCTCTGAAGTGAGAAGCCTCCGTTTCTGCCAGGAGTGAGTTTTACAATTAATTATCTGCAGCAATGGATGGTTGCAGCCTCTTCTGTGGTGCAGCCTGGACCAGTTGTTAAAACTGCAAGATGATAGATAATTACAAATCTCCGCTGGATCTAGTGTGAGGGTTTTTCTTTACATTTAAGAGAGAAGAGTCGTAGCTCCTCTTTGCCTCCATTTCACTTCTGCAGAGCAAATAAGAAAAAGGCTTTGATCAGTTGGTGAAAGAGTATGAGCTGTTAGGCATGTAAAAAGCAAGGTGTGTACCCTCATTCTCCATAGATCTCTTTTCTTTCCTAAGAGTACTTAAATCACAAAATAGAACCCATTTTGTGTTACTGGTCCCTTACTCTGGAATGGACTGATCTTCAGACCATAAGCAGCTTCCCATATCCATGAATACAATCTCACTGTCCTCCAGAGAAATAAAGTCCATGACTCCTTTTGCCGTGAGGTTTATCCAGAACAGCTTGCTTGTTGGTAATTTTGCCCATCAGGTACTGCAGAGCTGCTGAGCTGTTCTGACTTTCTCCTTGCTGATGATCATGCCCCATGTAAAAGATGCTGAGAATTTGGCACAAGGAGAGGATCACAAGTCCTGTCTGATCACCTGTGGTGTGGACGCAGGATTCCACCAGACACCTCTAAGCCTTAGGAAGCATCTCAGTTGCCAGCCAGTTGTCTGCAGGAACTGATGGATTTAGGCCGAGTTCTAAGTCAGTTGGCCATTACCAAAAACTTCCTAGAGTGACTGTTTTGTTAGCAGTGACTTGGCTTACTCCAGATATGTAGGGTTAGTGGTGTGTGGTAATATCCCCTCAAGAAAAATGAGTAAACTCATCTTGAATTTTGCTTTTGGAAGATGCTCCATCTCAGGCTTGAATGGTCTTACATACTTGAATTTTCAGTCTGTCATCTCAAAAATGCTTTTGGAAGTAATTATTACCCCCGCTGAACATGCCATAGCCTGTCTAACCCCACTGTGGCTGCAGCATCACTCCAAATAAATGAATTTCTGGACCTGATGGGATTTCTTCTCTCCTTCTCCAGAATATTCCATATAAGTGCACATGCATTTCGATTCCTATCGGGTGTCACGGTGTACGCAATCAGACAGTTTTGCTGTGTGGTGTTAATGCAGTATAATGGCTGTGTGGTGGTTAAATATGCACTGGGAGCAATGGGCAAAATGAAATGCCATTTTATGGGAATATGTCTTGTTTAAACTGTCAGGGAAGGAGTAACTTAAGGCCTAATACCATCTATTCTTGGGTTGTTTGCTGCAGAGGGACACAGAACACTTATTCATGAACTCTGAGGAAAACAGATAGAATACGGGCTCAAATAACATTTGTGGGGTTTCTCTTATTTGACCATTTTCTGTAAATTCAATCTGATCTTCATTCCTGACCTCTTAAAGGGAAATGAAACACTAAATATTTGATCCTATTATGAATCTCGACAGCACTTTACTGAAGTTAATTTGAATTTTAATGTTTTTAGTTAGGTAAGTAAACTCAAAACAGCTTTGATTCCTAGCTTTTCTAAAAAATGAGAGCCTAAAAGGAAATGGGCATATTTCTGATACATACTAGTCTTTTTTTCTTTGCCATGCTTTTTTTTTGGGGGGGGGGGGGAACTGTACTGTAGTTGGTTACTAGAGCTACTGATTCATCTTTCTCAAATTCTGAAAGTCCTGCTATAGTCCAGCTCTTCTGAAAACTTACAAGGCTTCGTTTCATGCTAACTCAGAATTTGAATGTAAATCCATATGGATGGCTGACTTTTTTTTTTTTGAGCTATGTTTGTGCTTTTGGGGAACTATCTTACCTTTTCTGTTCATTTTTTAGCAAAGTCTGGGCCTTAACTGGTGGTTCTGTTCCAAGCACGGCAAGGCTGTGTTCCGTGGAGGAGCAGGGCTTGTCCAAATGCTGCTGTCAGCGTGTTTCAAGTGCTTAAAACTGCCTAAACCCAGTAAGACTGAACAGATGGAGGAAGGCTTTTTCTTCAGCCAACTAATAAAAAAATCGTTTCTGTTCTATAAAATTTTTATAAGGTTTTATTAAAAAGAACAGATGACAGTTGGTCACTTCATATATGGAGAAGTGAGTGTTTCTTTTACAAAAGCAGTATAAACCAGGCATTGCCTGTGTCTGCTTCTGACATGGATGTTCCGTTCTGCCGTGTGCTTGAAGGATTAAAATTATGGTGTTTATTCCAGATTTCTGTTCAATAAGCAGCTTTTTAACATTGCTGTTCCTGATGCTGTCTGGCTTTTTTTCAGTTAGGGTAACATTTTGGGTGACCCGTTGTACTCGCTGGAGCTGATACAGCTGTGGTGGTTGACTGAGCAGAATCAATTCTGTCTGTTAAAATAGAACAGCACAGAAGCCGGGGGGGAAATCACAAAATATCCAGCGGATGTATCTCATGGCTATGGGCCTGCGCAGCGCTCTGCCAAAACATTTTATAATCCCTAGATCTTGTAAAACTGATTCCAGATAGGTTTGTTTTTGTTCTAGGCTTTGCTGATTAATTAAGGAGAATTGCCATGGTTATGTGCATCTGAACTTGTTTTATTTCTTGTGTATATCAGTGTGTTTTGAGAGTTGTTGTAGATAATAAAGCGAGTGTTGCACCAATAACATGGACTTGCTTTTCTCTTGATTCTGTAAGACTTACATTCCCTTCAGTTTAGTAGTGGAGGATGAGAATATCTTGATCATGCAAACAGTGTGATCTATGACTAACATGGGTGGCTTTGCATGTGCTTGGTGTTGTTTGTGCAGATATAAAATTAACAGAAGCAGAGAAAATACAACCGCTTGATTTAAGCCACAGGATACAGGACACAACGAATGGGTAAGAATGACATAGAATGGTCGCGTACAGCCCATCTGTGGTCCTGCCTCTTCAGGTTATGTTCTCCATTGTCTGGTGCTTTTCGCACATCATCTGAGGATGTAGCATCAGTCCTCGCTGCCCTCCAGGCTTCCAATTCATTTTTTTCTAGCACAAGTTGTAATAACTTGTGTAACATCTTCCATTGATCTTAATTTAAAAAGTCGTCGTGGCAGTTCAGCTTAACTGAAGCCTGTGATCTCCAGGGGCTCCCAGCGCAGGCAGGTGGGGGTGAGTGAAGGGGGAGAACATGGTGTGACATTTGGGGGTTATTTGTATTGTGAGGGCCTTGCTGGTTTGAAGCTCTTGTAGCACTATTCCAGGAAACAAATGGGAATGTTTCTGTAACTTCCCTCTGAAAAAAGTGAGAGGAGAGCTTCTGCTGATAATCTGCTGGTCTTCAGATGGGTGGCAGACTCCTGAACTGGACTAAAGCGGTCTAAAGCAAGTTTGAGCTATAAATTCTAGGCTGTCAAGCTTCTGAGCCTCACTGGTGTCAAGTAGCAGTGATCGTTTGGTCTTTAAATAGAAAACTCACTTGGGAGTCTCCATGTCAGACCTTGGCTGGTCTCAGACCTGCAGTGGGTGGTAAATCCAGGCATCTAGAGCCAGTTCCAATAAAGATGCACAGTGCAGCCTGTAACTTGTTGTTTGGCATGCTGTCAGTGGTGTGGGTGGAGAGCTGTGTTGGCTCAGAGCGAGGGCCCAGAAGAGCTGCATGCTGATGGGGAAGGTTCCATCCAACAGCTGGTGGCTCTGTCTTCAGACCCATGGGCTGCCTGGGAAGGAGGTGAGAGCAGTGTCTAGCCACTCTGCTGTCCTGCAGCTCCAGTGTTTTCTCTTGGGATTCAGTTCTTAGCTGGGAATGGAAGAATCCCCAGGCATGAAGTTGGAGAAGGTGTGCTCCTCACCCTTTCCTTAGCTCCAGATTGGAGGCTTTGGTAAAGGCTCTGATGATTGTTGAAGGTGGGGATGGGAATTGGGAATGAATCTCCTCTGTTCATGCAGGTCCTTTTGGTCTAAAGTACTGCCACCATGGGAAGGCAGGTGGGGAATACCTCTTCTGGGTGTCATGTAAGAAGAAAGTAGGTGCCATCACCCAGCTCTTTGATGGTATGATGTGCTCCGCAAATGTCTCTTGGCCTCAACTCTCAGAGGAATGGATGAACAGTTCATTTCTGGGTCCCAGCCGTGTTTATATACAAGGGGGCACTGAACTGAGTTAAGATGGAGGCCATTTGGGACGTATGCAAGACACCGCAGCTTTTGCAGGCACCTCATCTTGGAAGAAGGCATGGTGCCTTCAGTACCCTGGCAGCTGGAGGGTTGGGTGTCAGAGCTGCAAGTGCCTTCAGAAGGGTGCATTTGGACCCAGGTCAACTTTGTGCTTTATTTTTATAGTATCAAGTTAATTAAGCCAACTGGATGGATTCCCACATGATGCAAGATACGCCTATGAAGGAACCCTGCGGTTTCCTCTGGGCTATCGGCAACTCTCTGAATCCTTGTACGTGGAAGAGGATTAAGCCTTCTTTTCAAACTATAGAAGAAAAAAACTTGTAGCAAATATATGTGGTTGGGAGAGGGAAATGAAGCGAAACCTCTTTTTAACTCTTTGGAATAAATGATAGATATCTTGTGAGATTTTTTTTTTGGTGGCTTGACTACTTGAATTCCTGTTCTTGAGCGCTCTGCCAAAGCTTGTGTCCCTACCATGAAATACCCTCCATCGCTGCCTGGGCTGCTACTATGGAAGGTGTGGTGTGGGAGAGGAGAACAGCTGCCGTGCTCACTGCTTTGAGATAATTTTGACATCCCAGGCTGTGAAAAGTAGTTAACACTGAAAACCTGTGGGGTCTGAGATGTGTACCTGCTTACTCAGATGAAGCCTGCATTACAAGTTTTGGACCACTGAAGCTACAAAACTCTTAGAAACAGCAATTCTTCCACTAAATAGCATTGAGGTGTTATATACAGAGCTTAATAAATTAAACTTTTGAGTTATCTCCTGCATGGTTTGAGGGAGGGGGAAAACAGGCTTGTGCTCACTCACAGGTGGGCTTCAAAGAAAACTCTTCCTCCAAATACCTTTGGGATTGGGCTGCAAACTCTTGGGTGGGAAATGAGATGCCTGAGATGATGCTTGAGAACAGTTGTGTATTCAAAAACAACTCTTGCAAATAATCAGGACTGTGGCTGTTCATTGACTTTTGCCACAGTAATACCTATCCATGCTTTTTTTTTTTTTTTTTTTGATGATCTTACTGAACAGAACTCAATTTATAACAAGTGTTGCTGGGGAGTGCAGAGCGTGTTGGAGGGAGTCTTTCAGCATGGAGATGGAGAACGACTGAAGCCGGAGGGTGTGTGCTTGGGGAGATAGCTTTGCTTGGACAGGGCTTAACAGAAAATACACAGCTTACTGACCTGGGACCTGAGAATGAAATCCATGTCGCTGCTGGATCCCGAATTCTCAGTGTGAGGGGGTGACTGATGCCGATCTGGTTTTGTTATGGATTAGGGGAGGACTACACAGGGTGGTTCATCAGCCTGTTCCTGCATTCCTTTGTGCATTTTTAGGGAGGCTTTGTTAAAAATGGATGCTACTTCATAAAACTTTCTAATAGGCTTTTTGAAAAAAAAAACAAACAGTTTAATGTCTGTCTTCTCATTCCTCATCTTCCATGTCCACCACCACCACCCCACAAGTTACAAGGGCAGGGTCCTGCTCTTTAATCCCCTTTGCACCACCATAGGGTGCATACAAATAAATACACTTGTTCTTTTTTTTTCATATTCCTTTTCTTTAGAGGGTCATCTTCACAATCCCATAAAATTGTCTTCTGTGATCGTCTCCTAAAATACTATTTCACTGAGCAGTTGTGAGAGGTGTTTTCTTGGGCAGCAGTGAGGCTCTCAGTGGGTGACAGCTGTGTTCTTTTTGAAAATCCTGGTGAACCTGAGATGGAGGTTGGAATTTGCAGAGAAATAAAGGAAAATGATGTGGCATCTAGTGAGACCAGGTGAAAAGGCATTTTATAGCCTCTTAAGTGATGATTTAGTTTCTGATTCTTAGCAGTGGCTGATATTTGTAGTCTGGCTGCCTTGCTGGTGCTTAGCTGCCCTAATGCTGATGTTGCAATTCATAACTTAACAGTACACGTGCTGGAAATTCTATAAAATGTATATATTGTGTATTTTATGCATGCTTTATCTGTGATCCTAGTTGCGTTACCTCTGGATTTTAGAGCGGAAATCGTAATTTATGGATTCTGTTAGTGAAAGCAAAAAAAAAGCCATTTAAACATTTCCACTAAGCTGATTTTTGTGTGCAGAAAGGGAGAAGTCTGTAATGTTTTCTGAACTGTGACCTTTGTACCTTAAAAGATATACAGCCTATATTTCAGAATGGGTTTCTGTCAGCTGGTAACAGTGAAATCATCTCCTGCTTGGAGTCCCTGGGCCCTGATAAGATGCAAGCTGCTTCTCACAGGGTGGTTATTTCTGAATGTGCTTTTCTGGGGATTCTACAGCTACTAGGACCGTGCTTTTTCTACAGTTTTTCCTTCCGTAGGGGCAACTAGAGACTTTCTCTTTCCCTTTTATTTCGATTTTCCTGAAAATTTAAGTGGCTTTGTTTCCACGAGTCACTCCCCTGAATTACTTGCTAAATGTATTGTGGGCGATGGGGGAGATGTCCACACAGCATCAGTGCAGTCTTATTTCCTGAAGAAACAGAGGCTGAAAAGCAACCTTTGCATTTTTTTTTTTCTGACAACTCCTAGAAATAAGTAGCAGGGATGAGTTTTCTTAGTCCTGTCTCACCCTTTGTAACTTTATTAGGTCTGTGAAAGATGCCAAGCTCCCAGTAACTGGAAAGGAGTGCTGTAAGGAGAGCGGCAGCCTGTATGTGTATGTATTCAGGTTTCCCATCGACTTGGTACAGTTTTTTTCAGAGGATACACATTTAAGGGTCAGAATGAACTGTAATCTGTGACAAAGCAGTGTTTGATTGCATGAACAGAAAAATGGAAGGACTGGTTTAACTAGAAGATGTTAAACATACTGAAATGTTAATTACTCCTACAGGACTAAGGCAGTGAGATGAGTAATTGCTCATGAAAGCCTATTCACCTGTTTCAATGAGCTCAGCTTAAAAAAAAAAGCGCTGCATACTATTTCTCAGGTGCTCAGGTTCAAAGTTTTAAAATCCCTGAGCCAGGATTTATGCATGTGTTTCAATAAACGTTTTACTCAGTCTGTGTTTTAACCACGCCGTATGTTTTGAAATGTAGTAACGTTCCCAGAGCAGCAGCTTTTATCCTGAGGTCTGCCCAAAATTACCACGCAGATTTACCTGGTTTTAAAATAATTCCTTGCACTGATAGTAGTGTCATGATAGCATGTCTCGAGAGTGTTATTTCTCTTGCAAGATTAATGTGAACAAACAATTATTGTTTAATTGGAGAGAGATAATGAAAGCAACTATATATATATATATAAATACACACACACACAGAGCATGCAGCCTGTACCAGACCTGTAATCTCCACAAAGGAAAACCACAATGCAAAATCAGCGTATTTATAAATATATATATTTACAACATAGCTAGAGAGTCAGTGGTTCAGTTGATTGACTTCTCTTTAAACTTAGATATGGAGGTGAAAAAAAAATGCTCAAATGCTTCCCTTGCTACTCAGAGAAAAATCCAACAATTCTGCTGCCTTTAAGAAATGGTTTTAAGGAATGTTATAGCTGCTCTCTGGGTTCGTTTTGTAGCATTTAGCCTTGTTAGAGAGCTGACGTTCACTGTTTGCTTGGCCTTACCGTGTATCCGAAAGAGGGATGTGAGAGTTACTTTCAAAAAAACCACAAACGTGCCATAGTAGTGATACATAATAAGGAGGATAAGCTGTTTCTACAGGTGAGATAAATACAAGAATCTAACATTGTCGATGTCTTTCTAAATTTAGCAACTGTTAAATAAGATCATCGCAGTGAGTCTTATTCTTTGTTAAAAGGCCCTTTAAAGAATGTGGGGTTTAAAAACTAATTGCAGGTTGTGGCACTCTTAATTGTAGTGGTGCAGAATATATAATGTACTTCTGGTGGGCAAAGCATGCCTGGATGATTTAAAAAAAAAAAAAAAATCTTCTTTAGTTTATGTATTCTCAAGTGCTTTACGAAGCGCCTGGAGTGGTTTAGGTAGATTGTAAACTTGTTGGGTAGAGTCCTACCTAAGCCTTGCCTTTACAGATACCTTAACTGCTCCAAGGAAGGCTGTGCTGAAAGTTTCGTTTCATTGCAGTCCATAAAATGTTCTCAGAATTTATAATTTTGAAAACTTCTGAAAACCAAGCTTGAAAATATTTGAAGCAAATCCATTTGACTCATAAGAAGTTTTTCTTCAATCTTAAAAACGCTGTGGTGTTTTTGTATGGGATGGTAATCCGTACCTAGATTTTGACGTTTTATTATTATTACTTTTATTTATGATATCCAAACCGTTGAGTTCTTTGGAAATTGGATGAATCTGCTGGCAAGACTCATCCAGCCTCCAGCGAGTCCTTTCCTGAATACTTCTGAGCAGCATTTTTTGGGATAACTAGAATTTAGCTACAGCTACTTGAAACATCTTGGAACTCCAACTTGTACATTTTTAATCTTTTAGACTAGAAATACATCTTTTAGAAAAGGGATGATATTTTCAGTAAATCAAATGATGTTTGTTTTGAGAGTGTTAATATAAAATGAGTGGTCTTTGAGTACTTTCGTGTCTAAAGCTTGATGAAAATTCTCGGACTCTTTCACTTGAATTTCTCCTGCTCTAGAAAAGCCTGTGTGAATTTAAACACAATTAAGAAATTACCCTAAAGTTGGTTTGTTTTCTTTCCTTTTCAAGTTCAGTAGGTAAGGGCGTTTTGTTTCCTGGTTCCTTTCAGAAGCTGCAGATTAGGGCTGGTCTCTTCCCATGACGGGCTACTTAGCAGAAAGTCGGAAATATTAAATCCTATTACAGGCTGAGCCTGCGAGGTTTTAGAAGAGTCTGGTTCTGTGTGTGTTCAAGTTGCAAGATCTTATCTCCCTGTGAAACATCTTGATATTATAGTGCATGGATTTAGTGTTTGTTTCTTTTTATCTTACCCGCTGGTGCCCAAAGCGGCCGCGATACGTAGGCTGGAAATCCGGGAGATCTGTGAATTGAAGTTGTAGGCCAGACCTCTGTTGACGTATTTATTTCCTATCCTATTTTTGTCTCTTACATTTGAAACCATTTGTATTCAGGGTAATGTTCTGGAGGACCTAATGTAGTTAATAGACTTTAAAAAAAAAAAAAAACAAAACAAACCCAACAACCGAAACCGAGACACCCTACTGGGAGTGAAAGGTCACCGCAGAGCTTTTAATTTGAAGTCCAATCAAACAGCCATGGTATTTAATCCATCTTTCCTCAGAACGGCAGCCAACATATAAAAGCTGTAATAAGAAAATTATTAGTTACATCCTCTTTGCAGTCTAACTGACCGTCCTCTAAACTGATATGTACAGGCCTGTGGTGGCTTCCTTTGAATTTGGCTTTTTTTTTTTTTTTTCTTTAAGTTTCTAGTAAGCCATGAGGGGTTGTCCTGGCTTATCCAGGATAACTACCTGTGCTTCGTCAGTTTATTTCCAGCTAATTTATTTTTCCAGATGGGTATCCCTATTGTAAAGGGAGCCGAATTTCCTAATGTCACAGCAAATATTTACATTATATTACCTGGATTCCGAAAAGACCTATTCCTAGAATTTCTTCCAATTTCATCCTCGATAAGCTCTCTCGAGTTATTTAAATCAGGAGATGTGTTTTGTTCTGAATTTAAGTGCACATCTATTTTGTTTTGGTTTTGTTTGTAGAGATGGTTTGTATTCTCTGCATTTATTTTTCACAGCTTTTTTAGGTTGAAACATTCCTGAATTTCTTTCTCAAGAGACTGCAAATTTGATTGGGTGAGGAAATCCTTTTCTTACTTTACATACAATTTAAATAAATTATTATCTGTCCAATCAAACTTTTACTATAAAGGAAACCAAGCACGTAACACCTGGCTGTGTGGTATAATGTTCTACATTTAAAGAAAAATCTTCCGTATGAAGTTTCAAATATGAAAAAAAAAATTGAGTAGATTCTTCTGTGACGAAAAAACAATGTTTCTTCTGCTGGCACGGGTAAGTGGATGGATAACAAGCTGATGGGAAACAGGGAAGTCTAACAGAGCCTCTGTGAAAATACAGCTCCAGGTTAGACGACTGTTTGGACTTTTTCTTCCCCCTCCATGGCTTGTTTCTGCAGAGGTGGCTTCTCTTGGTGGGCTGGCTTGGAGAGCGCGGTTGCATGTGGTGTTAAGACAAGGCAATGATTCACGAGCGCTGAGTTCCTAATGTTCCTTCCTCTCAGAATTGCTGTGAACGAACATGGGAAAATGCGGTTAAAGCCCAATACTGGAGAAGTTTGTCCACGCGCAGAGGCACGGTTGTGTAATGTGGATATAGAGGACGACAAGTGCTGGTGTCTGCTAGTGATTTGTAGGGCAGCTAAAACGTGACCCATTAGGAAAGGCAGGCTGGACGTGCAACACCAGCACACAAAGCAAGGGGACTGCAGTTATTTCAGACTTCGTGTATTCAATCCCCAAATGTCCACATAATATTCACTACGCTTTATGCACAGCAGAGGGGAAATGCAATTCAGGAGAGAGTTAATTACCGTCTTTAGATGAGCAAGGCATGCTCGCACTGCCTCTATCTGCTGGGGCGGGCTGTCCGTACAGGCCTTGAACCTCATACCCACCCAGCTGGTGTTGGGTTGAATTTGGCCACTGTTGGAAATCCCACTGGATGGAAAATACAAACGAGTGAGCTTGCCCAAACCACGTGGTTGTGAGCACAGTCACTGGGAAAGGGGGATGCCCCGGTGAGAAAGAGCAGCACAGGCCCCTCTGAGGTGTTGGTTTAGGAGGGCATCTAATTGAGATATATGAGCCTCTTCAAACCTTTCTGAAAAACTCTTTCTGTTTAAAGATGAATAGCCCAAGTACTGCACAGCCTATAGACTTTTCTGGAATTTTCCTCTAACTGAGATGCCTTGTCGCGTGGTTCTAAGAGATACCCGAACGGTTTCCCAGAAGATGGATTAGAGCAGTATTGTGTTGGAGATCCCACGGATAAACTGAATCAACAGCTCAAAAACAGTCATATTAACCTCAGCTGGCTGCTGACCACTGAAATGCTATCTATTTTTCAGATTTAACATTAATTAAGAATCTGTGAAACACCAACCTCAGCCCAGCAGCCAGGATATCCATCAGCAGGGGGGCTGGGAACCATAAGCTCTGCTTTCCGCTGACGTTCCCCACTCTCCCAGTCTTAATATAGAAAATGTTGGACAATTCCCTTGGATAACTAACAGCATGCTCTCTGGTGTGAACCACTTCACGCATCTCACTTCAGGAAAGATGTGGACCAGTCGGTCAGAATGAATCCAGCATGGGTTACAACAGCCAACTACGACCTCCGGTGCATGGCCGGTAGTGAGAGATGGTTTGTCTGGGGAGGAGGTAACTGAGATAAAGATGTTGGAGATATTTGAAGAATAACATCTGGAAAAAAAAAAAAACAAACAACAAAAACCAACAAAACCACCCCAACCCAAAAGCCTACTTAAAGGAGGAGTTGAATAAATGATTCTTTGTGCCCACTATGTAGAGGCAAATAATTAATGGGCTTAAAATGAAACTAGGGAGATGCAGGTTGGAGAACAGGGAGAACTTTCCAACTAAGAGCAGTTAGGCATTGACAGATATTCCCTAGGGAGGCTCGCTGGAGCTGGTGTGCAGGTCTGTCAGGAATAATTTAGAAATCGTTGCTCCTGTCTTGGAGCAAGGGAACAGACCAGTGATACTTCCAGGTGACTTCCAGACCCCCCGCTTGCTGCAGTTCTCTTATTCTGTGCTATGGCTTTGGTCACAAGTTCAGGGTTGCAAGGTTTGTGTTTATATTGATTTGGCGAGTCCTGTGAGCACTGTTATTTCAATCAGCACATGGTTTATGTAAGTTTGGTTTAGTTTGGTGAGGAGCCAACCTAAATTCCACAGTCATAAGTCATCTTTAAATTGAGCTGTTGGCAAATTATATTTGCGTTTATGTCATTAAGAGTGTGTTGAGCTGGGTTCAGATGGTGCAAGAATTGATGTGCGACTTCAAAAAGCAGCCCAGCCAACAAAAATTGTCCACATTTTGCATACAGAGGAATCGAGCACCCAAGGGAAGCAGTGACTTGTCTGGGTGCAGAGACTACCCTTATGGTTGTGGTCGGTGTCTTCGAGAAAGAACGTGTCACGTAGGGCCACCGGAGTGATGAAGTGAATGGAGAGCCTTGTGTATAAAAGTAAGGCCAGGCTTTGACCTGGTTAGCCTGGCAAACCATGAGAGGATGTAATAGCTCTGTGGGAAGGCAAAGGGAGGGAAAACTCGCTAGAAGGAAAAGAGCCATGAAGGCTAAAGGATGAAATGGGCTCGGAAAGCAGTGTATCTCAACTGGCCATGAGTAAACGAAACAGAGGAGGAATAAGGTTTTAGCACAGCTTTGCTTTAGGAATGGCATGGCAAGAATTCTAGTTGTTTTAAGATGAAGGTTGCTGGTTTTAAGGTGAAGGTTGCTAAATTTACGAACAAGATTATCTGGCATATCCTGCAGTTGACCTTGGAAGTTCTTAGGTAGGAGGCTTCCAGAAGAAGAAAGTCTACCTGCTAGGAGCTTGAGCTATTGGTTGTCTTTTTTTCCCCAGAAGTCAGGAGCTGTCTTGTGAGAATGTTCAGGTTTCATCCAACACCTGCTGGGTACTAGCACAAAGTGGGAACTTCAGAGAAAGGAACATTAAAAAACCCACTTTAATTTGGAAATATTTTAAGTGTGCTTATATTGCCTCTGAATTGCTGCTGGGTTTTTTTTTTTTTCTTGTTTGTGTTTTTAAGATTTGTAGTATCTTGAAGTTAGATCAGGTTTGGAGCTGCACAGACCACTGGGTTTTGAACATGTCCGCTTTTGTAACAATAAAACTTTGTGTTGCCCAGGTAGTGTTTCCTATTTAGAAAATCAGGAGGGCAGGCTCTCAGTCTGTTTGTGAGCCATGATGCCTCTCAGGTTATGCATTTACACTTTGGTTTATAAATTTGATTTTTTAGGGGAGTTACTGGCAAGGACTGGGGGCTCGGAGTCAGAAAACTTAACACAAGTGTCTGATGCCAGCAGAGCCTTGAACTTGAGAGCAGAGATAAATTGATGTAACCTGATGGTTGCTTATCCAGCACAGAACAGACAAACTATTTTTAAGCAAAACGTTCTGTGCAAGTAAACCGTCCGGCTTTCTCAGCATGCGGAGGTGATCACGGTGCTTCAGCAGCTGAGATGCTGAAGCCTCGGAGCAGAGGAGCGAGCAGCATCGTTGTGTGGCCCTGGCTCTTCGTGTCTCACCATTCCGCTGGGACTTGCCTTCCAGCCCAAAGTCGTGAGGCCATGGGAACGAATTTTGTTATCCTTACTTTAACAAGCTCCGTCTTGATGGCTAAGGAGGTTGTGGTAGAGTGTTCCCTCTACATGTTGATAGCTCCTGCTGTCTTTCTGCTTTGACTTTCTTTTAAATAGCCTACTTGTGTCGATTTTTTTTCCTTAAATGACAGAGTTGGAAAAAGGTTTTCATTGAGTGTTTCTGCGACTCAATCTGAAGGAGTTAACTGCGTAACTGTAACCATACGGCAAGTCTGCAGAATGAAGGAGCTTTTTCTCAATGCTTTCTAGAAATGCTGCGTCTGTGAGCATTTGCCAAGGTCACTGGTCATAAGGACACAGTCTTCCTGAGGATGGGGTATCAAATGTCTGGCTAGATTCTGCTCAGCATAATTTGAAAATTTAGAGCTAGTGTCTATACCGTCAGAACGTACGTGGTGGATTTTGGTTGTAGTAGAGGAAAAACGCAACCCTTAAATCTCAAAAGCAATGAGGCATTTTAATGTGTGATTTTTGGCTGAGGCTAACACTGACATTAATGCTTGGTTTTCCACAAAGCCTCGTCTCCTGAGAGTAGGTCTCTTGTCACTGACTGGGCGCATATTTAGTGAAGCAACCAAGTCAATAGAGTAGAAGAAATCGTTGGCTATTAACTTAAGGTTGGTTAAGAGAGACAGTAGTAATAACGAAAGAGAAACTAATCCGCTTTGTTATAGTGGTAAATCAGCTCTGTAGTATCTTTATGTTGAAGAGGTTTTTTTTGTGAAATAATAACACTTTATTGGAAAGATTATTGCTGTTTTTTTCCTAGGCATTGTTTTAACAATACAAACAGTATTGTTTCTGTAAGGACACAAAATGAGTGTGCATTTGCCCTTCTCCCTTCCCATCTTTCTGCCAAAGTTGATTGCTTTTCTTTCTTCTAAAGCCTTGATACAGGAAGTGGTGTTCCTGTTGTGGCAAAGGTTTATATTTGTGAGCCATCTCATCAATCACACCTGCTTTCCTTCTTAATGTTTCCTGTGGCACGAACATCTGTTTAGGAGAATAGCACCGATCCCTGTGGGATGACTTTCCATATGCTCCCCTTCCAGAAGAAAATTAAACCAACGGACCTTGACAGTGTTTTCTTAACCAAAAATGAGTCCTTGCGCTTCTGTTAACGGAACACGAACAGTATTATTTAATAATGGCCTGAATCGCTTCCACTAGTGTTCTTCTGGAGAGTAATGCAGCATCTCTGTGACTTGGACCGTTCTTTCGCACACGAAGGCAGATGGTGTTAAACAAGTCGGAGAAGCGTCAGATGTCCAATCTGGTGCTGCCTGGCATGCTAACAGGGTAATGACTTATAGGATTGAGAGCTTGGAGGTAACGGTTACCGCCAGTAGGAAGAAAATAGAGCTCCTGTGCGCTTCCTCGCAAGACAAGGAGAGATGTCGAGTGGGCGTGTGTTAGGCTGTGCGTGCACGGTAAGTCCAACGCGTTCTGGATGACCAGGCTTGCGAGGCGGGCTCTGGCCGGCTGCACCCCATAGGTGTGGATAGTCCTGTATGGAAATCTTGCGGAAAAGGACAGCCGAGATGAGTTCAGACTGGCTCCCATTTCTCCCCGCATCTGTCTCATCTTGCAAAACGGTGACCTGGCAAAATTAGCGTCTGTAAAAACACTTTTTGGATCCTTGCATGGCTGAGAAATGAGCACTAATACACTGCACGGTATTTTTAATAAAGCCTTAATCTAGAAACTAATATGCAGGCTCAGAAATCCCTCGCAGCTTTCGGGAGAGTGAAGCCCATGATAGAAAGCCATGTGCACACACTGGGATAAACAGCTGCCAGGTTGCACCGTGATTTTTTTTTTTTTTTTTTTTCCCCCCCATGTGTTTTCCAAACTCTTTTTTTGTACCTCACCACCCTAGCGTCAGCATGAGCTGGAAGTCAAAGCGCAAACTGCTGTTTCTGACTTCAGTTGTGTGGACTGAAGCTGCGGCGTATGCTTTGAACTTGTGTGCAGTCAGTCGCGAACGAGCGCGTGGCCTTGAGTTTTAACGTGCCAATGAGTTTTAAAGACAGCCCTGCCCTCTTATGTAAGCTTTTAAGCTATTTTCATGCCTTATTTGTGCTGTTTATCATGGTATTTTACCTGTATTTGCCATGCAGTTATACAAAAAAGGATGTGTTGGGAGGAACTGGGCAAGTTATTGGTTAAGAATGTCGTCTGACAAGACATTTCTGGGTGCTCTACTGATGAATTAGACTCATAGACTGAAATTCATTCATCGTCTCTCAATCTGCTGTACCTTGCATTAATCCAGGTTTTGCTGAAATCTCTCTAGAAAATGTGTGAAGAAACAAACTGAAAAACAATTAATTCAAACATAAAGCAGGATTTTTCATCTTTCACTTAAAGGGATCAAAATATTAAAATTGAGGCTTGCAAATGCATGTGCAGAGACTCAGAAATCTGTCCTTAGTGCTGTTTCATAGAGGAGAGACTGTATCCCTTCGGAAATGAGCAGAAGCGTTTTACTCAAAACACGTACCTCACTGCTTTCCTTGATTTACCCACGAAGCTTTTAAGATTATTCTTGGTGACAGTTTGCCATCCTCAGACCAAGCCTCGTTTGGTTGCGTCTGTAACTGTTCACGACGCGCTGTTCCACGGGAGCGTGGTGGCTCCGTGGGCTGAGACGCGGGGGTGATGCTGCGTTGGTGGACATTGGTCAGACCATGGCTGAGAGGTGGGGAAAGGCAAGGAGTGTTATAGAAGTGGTGCTGCATCGAAACAATGATTTCATTGAGAAGGAGGTAAACAGAATCATTTGAGGGTATCTGTTTTGCTTCTAATTTCAGTAACGATCTTGAACATTTTCCTGTGAGGATATATCCTACAACATTTCTTTGTCCCAGGGTAGGACCGTTACTAGTCATGTCCTGTGATACGTGGTTAAATCCTACATTATTTTTTTTCCAATCTACTCTGCAGACATCCGTGCTTTCATTTTTCTGTATGAGTACCAGTTTCCCCACGACTGAACAATAACTTGTTGACCGATGAAGCCCTTCTGTGTCCTCACCTGTCACTTATCCTGGGGACTGTGGGAACCGCAGTTACGGGATCTGCCTTCTTTACAGTGAGCGTCCGTTACTGCTGGCGATTTAAAAATGCCTTACTCAACCTGCTGGTTCTCCATCACTGGTAATTAAGCTGTTGTTTTGTACCAGGAAAAAGCTTTCGTGCTGTGCGAGCCACAGGGACTTCAGAGAGACCAGCATTTGTAATCTTAAAAGGATGTATTGATTGGTTTTTATTAATAGGAAAATCTCTAAGGAGAGATGAAATACCTGAATTTGGGAAAGTTTAAAGAGTAAGTATAAAGCGTTTTAAAATCAGACAAAAACTAGGCAGAGTTCCCAGGTAATTTTTCCTGACTTCTAGTCAAGTTTTTCACTATGCTGTCTTTTGTGTTTTGTAGGCAGTTAATTTTTACTGAGCAAGGGGATCCATCTTTGGGGGAAAAAAAACCCTGTATTTACTCTTTATGACTCCTTACTTAAGTGTTTAGCAATAATATTATCCATCTATTGAATACAAACCCATCATGTTTAATGTACATTGAACCAACAATCCCAAGTGTTGCAGGCGATGCAATTTTAATTAAAAAAAAAAAGCACCCAAGCAGTCAAATCAGGTGGTCTCACTCAAATTAACATATTTGTATGCAATATTGTGTTGGTTTTTTTTTCTTTAGTTGTTTCATTCGAAGAGATTTTGGTCTTTTTATTTACTGAAATTAATAGAGGAGGGCAAACACTCCTGTTGGGTTACTTCTGTGCACAGGTTCTTCAGGTGTGCGGTTCCTTGTTAGCGCGCTGGAAGTCAAACGCTGCCCGACTGGACAGGAGTTGTTATTTGCTTTGCACGGGTGCGCATCATGACTGGGTGCGCAAGGTAGCCAGGAACCGCGTCATCTTTATATACCTGCTCTGCGTGGCAGCTCGCAGAGTAAAGCCAGCGTTGGCCAGGCCACTCTTTTCCATGGCCTTATTTCCCATTTTGAAAGTCTTTTTAAATATTCTGTTCTTGAAATCTTTCATAAAATTATATATAGTGTTTGGTCCTGATAGTTTTCTGATTAATATTGCTTTCTGTGGAGTCTCTGGATGTCTGGTGAAGTTTGTTAAATACAGTGTATGAAACATTTCCTCACATCCCATTATAAAATCCGTACTTCTGTAGGCCAGAGATTTTAGCTTATTAAACAGCTGTGATTAAGGAGTCTGAATGCACTGACTTGTAAGAAATGTGTTTATGCCCACCCGTTGTGAATCTGCCAGCGCAAGATACAGTTAAAAGAAGGGGGTTTGTTTTGGCTGGGTTTATTTTTGCTTATCCGCTGTTCAAACCCTGGTCGTGATGGACAACTCTATCGCTGAGCATCGCTCACACTTGTTTAGGTTTGGTGCTGCTGACTTCATGTTTTCATAGGTCCTGTCTAGCCAAGATTTGAACTCTCTTGTTTGCATTTGATAGCTAGCGTTCGAATTGGGATTCCAGGAGCTTAGCCAAGAGCACAGTGCTTGGAACGTGACTGTAGCATAACTGTGTCGCACGCTTCAAGTCAGAATGTACTGCTGCGATCAGCTCATCGAATCTCCTACAAGAACCTACCTTGGTTCGTAAGAGTTTCTTGGATTAATCTCTGGTAATCCCTTAACCATTCTCAGATGCATTGTGCAGGCCAAACTCCTTAGTCATGGCCAGCATGACCCAACTCTTTGGTGGTTCTCATGGCCCATCCTCAAAGCTAGGTCCGTGCGGAGGGACATGTTGAAAACTGTACTCTGCACTGGGAGATGCTTTTTGCAGCAGGAGGATACAGCAGAGACTCTCTCTTCACACTTCCTGCCTTGCGTTCCTGCTGCCCAACGGGATGTCCCCAGCTGTGCTGCCCTCCCTAGGCCTGGTTCAGGATCGCTGCTTAGCCAGGCTGGCTCTCCAGCCCCCCGTGCCCGCTGATCTGTCTCTGGTCCGGGTTACACAACCTCCTGTCAGCCGGGCGGTGTGAGGCTGCTTCCACCCAGCTTACGCAACCATCTCGGTCTCCGTTTGGAGCTGTTGTCTTTATGCTTCAGCACTCTCCTGATTCTTTTTGAAGCGTAAAACTTATTAGTAACGATGGGCCTTTTTCACAGTTCTTCATAAAAATACGAATCACTTCCTTAGAACAAAACCTAACTCTTGAAAATCATTGAGGATGTGGAAGTTAAATTTTGTGACTGGTTACTTAGGCAATTTTTAATGAATTTATGTAAATGGATATTTTCTGTTTCATTCTTATTGTTTCTTAACGTGAAGAAAAGGCATTGCAGAGGTCTGAGTTTGTTGTGTTGATGCTATTATCTTTATCAACCCAACACAGAATCTCATTGGAAGGTGGCCAGGATCTGTTTCTCACAAACCCGTGTTGCCGTTACCCTTTCATGCTTTGCTGTTCAGGGGTCAGGCAGTTAAATTTTCAGCTGTTAGTATGTTTTAGCCGACAAGCTAGTGGTATTCTTTTGGGCAGAGCTATAGAACGTCAAGCTTTGCAGGAGGGAAAAGAAAGAAAAAGAGAAAGGGAATAACTTGTTACAAATGTGATGCTTTCGGTTGAATTCTTAACCCTTCTGGGAGACGTTGATTAATGCATCCTGGCCAGGAGCGCGGCGTTTGCCTTCGAGTGTTTTCTAACAGGTTGTCAAGCGGTGTTAGGAACGCAGGCAAAGTGACAGCTCTTTTCAGCGTTTACAAAGGTTCCCATGTACGGCGTTTCCAAACTCCAGATAAATTGCTACGCAAGTGTTCAGGAGCAGGGCTGCCCCAGTCTGCAAAGTGTCTTTGTGCTGGTGAAAGGTCCCTGCTTTCCAAGAGTTTTCCAAACACACTACAAAGAATGCTTGATTCCAGTCTCTGAATTATTACAGCAGAAAAGATGGCCTGTTGGCTTTTTCCTTCGACTTTCCACTGTGTCCTTCCCACATATCTTTTCTTTTGAATCTTATTTCCAGCAGCGGTAGCAAGCAGTTGGCGCTTTCTCAAGTGCTGCGACTGTGGAGCAGGGCTGGAATGAGAGCGGAGAGTTCCTGGGGCAGCTCCAAGGCCTCTGAGACCCTTGGCTTTCCAACTGCAAGGGTTTAAGTTGGGTGTTTGCAAAAATATGGCCCTCTGCAAGGATTTTTTTTCAAAAGAGAAAGAGCAAGTCATATTATAGGACTATTTTCCTGTATTCTCTTCCAATTAACTCCTCTAAAGGTCCCTAGCAAAAAAAAAACCAACAAAAAACAAAAACAAACCCCAAACAAAACAGAAGCAAGTTGGGAGGAAGGCAGAGTTCACAATACTACTGACTGGTGCTGCTTACCCATAGGTGTACCCAGGAACTCCTTACTGGTTTTTTGTGTCCTAGAGATGTGAAATGTGGGCACAGAAGAATTAAATGGCATAGGTGGCTCAGCAGGCCACAATGTGAGTGAAGAACTGAAAAGGTTTCTCTCCAGGATCCATTAAGCTACTATTAGAGTTTAAATTAAGATATATCCAAAGACCTATCGCTTTTCTGTTGTCTAGCCATTTTATATTCCTTTCCCTCAATATAATTAACGTTGAGGAAAAGGAATATAAGCTCAAGGAATACGTAACTCAATATAATTGGGTTTGTGAAAACAGACATGAAGAGTTGAGATGCTGAACTTACGTTGAAGGCTGTATGGGCGAGTTTTCCTTGCTCACCTGGCCTGTGCACCAAGACAGCTCTTCTCTGGGGGGAAAAAAATCAAATACGTCCAGGTAAATAAAGGCTGCAGTCATTGGGGTGATAAAGGAGTGCAAGTTGCTACCCTGCACAGAGGGCTCGGGGCAGCTGCTGCAGCCCTGGCCAGGGGGACCTCCTGATGGCCTCCGTGTTCTCCTGGGCTCAGCTCTGCTTTGCTGATGTGGTGTAAGGTCCTCGAGTATTATCCTGCGTTGGGTGGGCAGGAACAAGTGCAAAATGGCTTTTAATGTCAGTTACGTGACACGAGGTGGGCTTTGTGGGAAGAGTGATTGAATGAAAGGTGCATTCATCACTGCGCAAGAGCTGTGATTTGAAGAACTCTCAAGTTCTCTCTTTCTGCAGCCTGCTGCAGGCAGGGCTGTTCAGTGGTTCTTTGACCAGCTGTATTGCGTGGGGGGTTTGGGGGTGTTCTGTGGTTTGGGATGTCTTTTTTTACTAATTTGAAAGTTTTTGAGGTAGTTTCCTAAAAAGAATGTACTTAGTCTGTAGTTGGAGACTAAGTCTGAAGGCCTGTTCAGTGGATATCTTCTGGGATGGGTAAGGCTGCCCAACCTGTGGTTGACTAACAAATCCAACACAGTTCAAGGGTTAGTTTTTGGAGGCAGAAAATGTTTTCTGACTTGAATGATCTCCATTACAAATGTGAAAATGTATTTCCTGTTACTGCATTTCTGGCTAAATCTAAGTTCAAAGGGAATGGTTTGTTTTAAGTGACTTTTCTAAATTAGCTTATTTCATGAATGATAAAAACTAATATGAAGTAAAAACATTTAAAAGTCATTATATAAAGGTGATGTTTATATTCTTCCACTTATTCGGTGTCAGCAGATAGAAATGAATCTGGTTTAGCTAGAGCTCAGCTTTGCTACTGTTGCGAAGAAAATTTTAATCATTTACAAAGTATTTTACTGAAACTGTAAAGCCTTGCAATCATTTCTGTTGGGTTGTGGCAGATTTACCATTTTTGACAGATTTTACCATTCAAAAACCTTGCGATACTGGAAGATACGTGTTACATGGCTGGTATTATTCTTTCTGGATGTTTGTGACTGTAAGTGAGCGTCCCATTCTCTGCTTAGGGTTACTGGTGGATTATAATTAATTCACTGGTGTACTTTGAGGTATTTGCATCTTCTTTCCGAGTCTTCCAACCTGCAGTTGTGCTCTTCCAAACCCCTTGGAAACCAAAGACAGGAGTAGGAGCCTGCTGCGGGTGGGACACGGGCCCAGGGTCACGGGCACGTTGGGATTTGGCCTCATCTGTGTGAGGCGGCGTGTCTCCCAGTATCCAGATACCGTGTTTATGGATGACGTGAAGTAAGTGAAGCAAAACGCTTTTTAAAAACAGCACACACTCTTGCATAAACTTTAATGAAGGCTAGGTTCAAACATGAATGCCAGAAAATAACGAAGTACTAAACTCTTATGACATGTCTGAAATGATTTTTTTGGTGGTTTGGTTTTTATTCTTTCTGTGTGAGCGGAGGTGATCTGGTGTCACGGGTTTGTCCAGCTTTTTTTCACACATTGATTTTGCTGTTTCCTTTGAAAAAGTCATTTTGCGAGGCAAGCCTGAACTGTTTCTGGTATTTCATCTACAATTACAAGCTTATGAGGAACCTGTGAAGCACTGGTAATTAAGAGAGTTAATGGGGTGCTACCTGCAATTAATTCAATTGCTTGTGACAAGAACTTTTTGTTTAACTATAGATTATTGCAGTGCAGTTGTGTCGGGAGGCTTTAATCTGTAAAACACAGTTTCTGCCCACGGTGTTGGGTTTCTTGGGTGTTTGCATGGCTCTTGCGTTGAGATTTGTGATTTGAGATGTCGATTCCTCTTCCTCCTGCACCTTGCAGGACGAGCTTTTTAAGCTCTGACATTCAGTAGAAGACGTGAATCTCATTGTTGCTCTGCCGTAAAACTGACATGACCCTTAAGCAATTTAAAAAGTAGCAGGCTGTACTTGTGTCCAGCAAAAAAGCAAAGCTCAGCTTTTTCTGTGGTGCCAGATTTAGCCGTAAAAACCTGAATTCAGCTCCTAATTTTCTGCAGATTTCTAGCAATGACTCAGGCAAATAAGTAAATCTCTCCTACCATGTTCCGTAGCTCCTGTTCCTTGAACTGTGAGCATCCTTGGGGGCAAGGGCCGCTCTTGATGCATTTGGAAAACGAGTTACCGCTGGGAAACCTCACTGTGCTAAGAGAGCTAGCAAACAGCAGGCTGTAACTTCACCCAGGGTGACTTAGTGAAGAAAAATGTTGGCTAAATGCTGAGATGTAATGAAGCTGTAAAAAACTTTTTCCTGGTTTGCAAGTTGTCTAATGGCATCTGCTGCTTGTTCACAGAAAGGAGATTTCCTCCTTTAGGATTGCTTTAAGTGATGGGTGCTTATAACTGAATGTACAAGGTGTGGGAATAAAAGGTCCTGAATGCTGTTAAAAATGTAGAGCATAGGCGTAATAATAATAATAACGAAGGCACCGAGCTGATACAAGAGAGCGGCTACTTCAGTAATGTCTCGAGCTCTTTGCTCTGCTGCGTGTCTGAGCCTGCTTTTACTCCCAGTTATGTCTTCAGGAGAAATCCTAGTTGCCTCTGAGAGTGGATTAGACAAGTCTTACTGTGAAATGCAAAAGCTGATTGCAGTATATCAGTGAAGTTTTCATTTTAATACAAAAATTGTTGTTTTTTTCTTCTAAAGTGTGTTAAAGCCTTTATTTCTAAAGGCCTTTGAATTACCAAGATTTGAAAACTTTTGTAAAATTGTGACGTTTCCTGAAGAGATGGTACTGACAGTACAGAATTTAATGAATTAACAGTCATATGCAAGTACCAGCTAACACGTCCCAAGCTCACTGTTGGAGCAAAGCGAGTTCTTGGCCTACGCTGCTGGATGTCTGGCAGGCTGCTGTCTGTTCCCACCAAGCTGGGTGTCTCACTGGTGAACTGGTGACTGTAGGGCAGACCAGAGCTGCACTTTTCGTCATAAATCCATAACAAACCAACAGACAGCGATGTAGGAGAAAGCTGTCCATGGATCCCACTGCTGATTTCGTGTATCAAGGCCATCTCTGATTAGAAGAGTAACTGTGGTACGTGAACAAATGTACACCTTTGGCACGCGGATGTGAAAACGTAATGGTATGAACAGATGTTAATTCCCCTGATTTAGATATTTGATTTCTGTTCCTCTGTCAGAAGTCCCTCTTCAGTTTCCTTTTCTTCATCACTAATAGGGTTGAGAGATGTTATGGCTTCTGCATGACAGAGGTGAGCCCTTCCCTCATTTGCTGACCTACTGCTCCCACTTGCTTCACCAGGCAGACCTTAATCTGTTCCAGAATGAGGACTTTGCCCTGTTAGGCAAAATTAAGTAACCATCAGTAAATAGAACTGTGTGAGTTTAAGCATTTAAAAACCAAAAAGACCCAACCCCAATATTTGTAGACTAGCTGGACACAGAAGTAGAAGTCCTCAGGTGAAGAAGTCGAGGTGAGATATCCAAGGTGTGTGAGCATGTCTCCTTCCCTGGCACACAAATGTGAGTGCAGGAGAGGAGAGAGCTTTCACATGGTTATAGGCATTGCCATGTAAAAAATATTTTTTTTCTTTTGTTTGATCCCCTTTCCTCATGGGGTGAGGATGTAGTTTGTTCCTAAATCTGTTAGCCCCTCACAAGTACGTAGGCAAGAAACTTGACCTCAGTTGTTAATCTTTCTTAGAAATCTTCTGAAGACTCAGGTGAAAGCCAGTCTCTTGCTTGTATAAATCTCCAAGACTTAGTCAAAGCCCATATGTTACGACCTGGAGGAAATGATGCTTGGGGATGACTAACAGAACACTTTCCTGCTGTTAATTTGGGTGTCATTCCAGAAATTTAATTTGTAAGTTTTTTTGTTAACACATTTACTTACTAATTCCAGCCTTTGCTCTTGTTCCCCACTAAAGAACTTAATGAAGGGATAAAGTTTATATTAGCGAAGAGAGGTATTTGTTTGCCCTGTCTGAGACGAGTAGGGAAAAGCAGCGAGCATGTGTGTGTGAGATTACCAGAAATACGGTTTACAGATAGAAAATTCACTTTAACGTAGCTTCCTGCTGCAGACTTCGTTTTGCTCCAGTCTCTCTGAATGAGTGTGTAATTTACCGAGAGTGAGGATACAAAGTACTAATTGGGAATTATTTCTTCCTTCCAAAAAGAAGCGAATAGCTTTCAGCGATTCGATGCTTAAAACTGACCATACAGTTATAATCTGATTTACGAGAGGAAAGCTAGGAAAAAATAATGAAAAGGTAGCTTACAATTTATAACCTCTTCGTAGCGCTTGTTTTAATAGCTCTGTTACGCCTTTCACAGTGAAACAGCCTGCAGTGGCTGTAATAATGAAACAGCAAGTTTTTTAACGCAGGGTTAGGGCTCCCCTGCGCCGGGGGATGCCTTTTACACCAGCCTGCTTCGTAGGCTGCGTGGCGGCGGATGCAATCTCCTCTCTGCTCCTGTGTTTTCCGTGACTCTAGTGCTTTCCTTGCTGCTGGGCACGGCTCTGGTTCTGGCGTTGCAGTAAAAGGACAGGCAGTCGGTGAGTTTGCGGTGTGTATGTGCTTGCAAAGCTGGTACTTCGAAACCTCGTTACTGTGTCCGCTCCCTCACTGCTCTGATTCCGGCTGTGCCGCCACCAAAGCCTGTGCTGGAGCCTTTTAAGTGACAATTCTTCACAACTTCAGACAAAGAAATAAGTTAAATTTATAAATTCTTTTTCGTAGCAGTAACACAGTCTCAGCAGCTGTTTCACTTTTTACTTGGTTCTCTCTAACTTCAGTTACTCTGGAAAGGTTGAACCAGCTCAGTGTGATTACTGTGGACTTCTGAAGGTTGAAGTTTATTTTAGAAGCTTTGGTGCTAAGTAGTAGGCCTGAGAAGCTTTCAATTATTTGAAATGGAATTACGATGTCGCCTCCCGAGCCAAGACTTTGTGTCCCAGCGAGGAGGGAAACAGCCAAGAAGTGCGAAAGCCTTAAAAGGAGACAAAGCCTGTAGATATCTGCCAGCTAATGTTGGTATCTCCTGGATCACGTTGGGAGGAACATTTTCCAAGTTTCAGATCTTGAGGCAGTTCGGAACAGCAGTACTGCCATAAAATGCAGTGCAGCAGATGGAGCAACAAGCTTGTTTGTCAACTGCTGTATTTGTGAAGCTATGGAGGAGCGGGGACCTTGCGTGTAACTGGGCATCCCTGGGCCTCCTTGTTCAGCTGTACCACTTGTAAACGTCTGCTGCTGCAGATGGAGTGGTGGTTGGTGACTCCTTGGGCGAACCTGGAAACTCGCTTCGTTCCCCCAAATTTAGATAAATTTGGGTTGTGCACAGTGATGCCTTAAATCCAGTTGAGTGGATTTGCTTTCCCTTGGCACGGCATTCCCGAAGAATCCCGCTCGCCATCTTAAAGTCTCATGTCCTAAGGTCGTTTCAGGCTCGCACCCTTACCTTCAGCGCAAGGACATTTCACCTTGTGTGGATGATATGATGGCGAATAAGTGTGTGTGACCCCAGTGAAGGGTTTTTGGGCTTGGGTTAAACCCTGAGCGAGTCACGCAGTTAAGCAGGTGTTTTTGCTGCTTCAGAGTAGAAAACAGTTCAGCTGTTAAGCCCTTTCAGAAACAGCTTATGCTTTGGCCAACGGCTCTGTGTCGGGTTCAGCCCGGAGGAATTCAGGAAAGGCTGTTTGAGCCCCTCCCGCGACTGGAGACCCCTCCTGTGGCCGGGAACATGGCCGGCCGGGGCGGCTGCTCTGCCGCAGGCCTGCGCCTCTTCCCTGCCCTCTCCTCTCGCGCGTTAGCACTGGACCTGGGCTTTCTCCTCAGAAAGATGCTCGGCTATCATTCTAATGGGGGAAAAAAAAAATCCAGATTAATTCTACTGTAGTTATAGACAAAAGACACATTTGTCTTCCACAATCACTTTGTTGCAGTTGCCCAGCTTGCTGTCTTAGCGCTTCGAATTCAGACAGCAGGCCAAATGATCCGGCGCTCCTAATACATAGAATACCCAGCATATGATTGTCTGCCGTATCTGAAGGATATTTTTTAAAGTTATCCTTAAAGTAGCAGTGGAAAATTTCTCACAGTGCTCAGAAATCTGGAAATGAGAGTCAAGAGGTGTGGTATTACGTTTTTTCTTTTTTTCTAATTAGAAGGTTTTAAAAAAAAAACTGCTGGATCTGTGTCATCGCCTTTTCCTTTCTCTGCTAGCCCGCACTCTGCTCTTCCTGTCTCACACAAGGACCTGCTTCTTTTCCTCCTTACTAGCAGTGTGTCTGATTTATTCTACAGGGTTTAAATTAAGAGGAAACTCAGCAGTAGGGGAAGAAGTGATGGATTTGAAAGCAATTCTCGGGCTCTTCTGTCTTGCCTCATTAGAGAGCCTACTTTTTTTTCTCTCTATTTTTTTTTTTTTTAACGTAGAAAAACTGCAGTTTGTGCAGAGCAGCAGAAATACTGCCGTGTGCTCAGCTGCTGCCTGCCTGTCCTGGCAGTGTCAGGGATGGGGGACATGGGTCCCCACGGGGAACCCCGCTATGCCAGCCCGCATAGCTGTGGTGCTGCTCTGTAAAACGTAAAGAAAACTTGAGAACCTCCCCAGCAGCCACGGTGTACAATGGAAATGCTCCCCACATGGCGCTGGGGAAGCAGGTTTTCTGTCTTCCGAGAAGAGCCAAAGCATCATTGTTTCGACCCAAGTTTTCCTCTTGTGAAGTCTCTGTGTAAAGCTGGCTTCTTTGTAGCCAAGGAAATTCTCATTCTGGTATCAAGTTCTTTGCGATCACAGATGAGGGCAGGCTCTCAGAATGGCAGGGGCCTGATCCCTCTGCATTTTGGTTACAAATCAGCTGGGTGCCAACTTAATTCACTACGTGTATGCTCTTATAAATATGCCCAAGTGAACCGAGAAAAGAAGAGTGTCTGAGGTTAAAACATGAACTAATTAATCCCCGTGATTTGTGAGCCTTTGCTTCTGTAAGAGCCGTTACACAATTGTGCCTTTTAAAGAATGAAAAAGCTTCATTTCTAGGGCAGCGGAGGGAAGTGCTCCTAGCCCGACCGACCGTCCAGGGGAGACAAACCCGTTGGCAACGGTGTGGTCTTTGATGAAACTCCCATTTTGCTCTTTTACATCATCTAAGGAGGCTAAAGCATGCACCTGAGCTGCTTGTGGTAGGGGTCTCCACGTCACTAGTGAGGTCCAGGCAGCCCAGCAGGCTTCTGCTGACCTGTGCGGAAGAGGAGAGGGGCTCTGCCTGCTCCTTGCAGGGTCACCTCACAGCCCGAAGTTTGCCATAAATGCTCCTTAATTCCTCTAGGCAAACCAGAGGAGTAGAACAGGACATTCCTCACATTTCTGATCTAAAAGAATAAGTATTTCTGTGCAGCCTGCAGAAAAGGCTGAAGGACACCTTTAAATCCTTCCTTTGTCAACTTTAAAAGTCTGTAAAATCAGGCAGAACAGGAAACAAATAGAAAAAAATATGGATTTGGGTTTTTTTAGAAGGGGGCTACTGTTTTAATTTGTCCCTAGATAAATGGGATGGGCTTCACAGCCCAGCACGGTTCCTGGGGGACCTCACTTGGCGGCCACGGCCGTAACATCACAGGAGCAGTCGCGGACGATGGGAGCGGTGACGGCTGTAAAAGACAGCAGCAGCATAGCTATGAGGACATTCGTACCTCGCAACGCAATCATGCGCGCCTTACTCTCGGATAACGAGCCGCAGAAAACCAAAACAAGGAGTAAATGGCTGTGCGTTGATCCATCAAGCCACCGATGTTGCCTGAAATATTAATGGTGTCATGTAGTGTAGCGTAGCACAGACGTCTCTTTGTTTGGAGGCGAGCCTTTGTCTTCCTGACACTGGATTTAAGGCGAGTGCCCTAGTTGATACACGCTGCTCATCTCTTATGTAAAAGATTTCATAATTGCTCTTGATACAGGCAGAAAACAAATCTAAAATTCTGAATACCCTAACAGTGCAGCACCTTTGTTTTATTTTGTCCGTTCACCACTAATAATGTCTTATTTTGGATTATAGGACAGAAAACTCACGAAAGTAGAGAGGCAGAGATTTAAAGAGGAAGCGGAGATGTTGAAAGGTCTACAGCATCCAAACATTGTGAGGTTTTATGACTTCTGGGAGTCCTCTGTAAAAGGCAAGAGATGCATCGTGCTGGTTACCGAATTGATGACCTCTGGAACGCTAAAGACGTAAGTACTGCGCTCCTGGTGAGGAGGCTAAGAATAGCAATGGAAATTTTTAGAAAAATCCTACTTTCATACTCTGAAAAAAGGCACCTCCAGATAAAAGGAAAAAATGGAGCTGTTCTCTGGTGTCTGTCATTTGTCCCCGCGTTTGAACTGCGTTAATTTGACAGAGAGAATTTTGGCCTCCATCTCTCCCCCTGCTCTCCTGTTTCGATTACGCAACTAGAAGCAGCTCTGTGGTGTGTTTCATCTTCTGCCTCTGACATTTTAATTCATCAGGGTGTGTTTTTGTGATGGCTTTTCTGCTTGTATTTGCATGTTTGGTTAGAAAACTCAGACAGAATAGCACTTGAATGGTAGGATCTCTTTTTGAAGCCGAAGGTGCTGTAGGTTATCTACTAAACAATATTAATTAATAGCTTTTGGTACTGACAGCCTTGTTAAGGTTGATATAGAACAGTTGGCATAAATTCTGGAACAGATTTTCAGCCCCAATGGGAGCAGTGCTCATCACTGAATATATATCCAGTGTGCTGCTCTGCCAGCGCGTTAGCAGGTTTTACTTTTTCCCAAAATGTCCCCTCCCAATCGGTGTTTTAGGTAAATGGAAATAATGCAGGTGCATGGTACACAGGTCAAAGCCTCGTGGTTAAAATTAAACTTCAATGTTCTTCTGATTTGAATATATGAAACATTGTAAAACGGTTCTCTGCACCAAGTGAATCGCTGTATTATTAGACTTGCAAATATTTGAGTGTATTTGCACCAAAAATGCTTATTATCTTCCTCTCTGAAAATGAATGCTCTAATTCCTCCTTTGAAAAGATCTACATCTTTCCATTTTGGGATATTTCTGAGCTGCTAAAATGGCATCTAATAAGGGGCTTTTATCCAGCATGGAGTTTCAGCTGTTAAAGCCCCTAGAATCCCTAATAACACTTCGTTTTCTTTGTACGCCCTTGTGTGTTTGTGCTGTAGGTATCTGAAGAGATTCAAAGTGATGAAACCAAAAGTCCTGCGTAGTTGGTGCCGGCAAATCCTGAAGGGTCTTCTTTTCTTGCACACAAGAACTCCACCAATAATTCACAGAGACTTAAAGTGTGACAATATTTTTATTACTGGACCAACTGGATCTGTGAAAATAGGAGACTTGGGTCTGGCAACCCTGAAGAGAGCTTCGTTTGCCAAAAGTGTAATAGGTAATCCTCCTGTTCTTGCCTTCCTTCTGTTGGTGTGCTGGTTGTCTTTCTAATATCTTTCTTTCACCTTGTGCACTGGTGGGTTTTTCACTTGTGGGTTGGTAGTGGAGATTAAGTAGTTTCATGACTGTTCCCTTTATACCATTATAAAAATCTCAGTCGGTAGGAAATGGTATCCTGACTTCCTCTTCCTTCCTTCCTTCCATATCGCAATAGTAAACCATTTTTTGTTTGGTTTTTTAATTGAAATTTTACTTGGTATGCACAAATCCTTCTCCTCTCTGCTTCTAAAGGAGCAGCAAGGGTTCTCAGCAGCTTGTGTGCATCATCCTCCTGAGAACAGGCTCAGTGCCTGCTGGGGGCAGAGAAAATGGAGGAGCGGGCAGAGAAAGGATGTGGGAGTGCTGCAAAAACCTGGGAAAGCCCCTAGGAAGTGTTCTGCTTCCAGTGGTGCTGGGCTAGGGACAGGTACTTTTGCTGAAGGACGAGGCAGCGCCCTGCAGAGCCGGGCTTCTCTACTCTGCAGAGAGGTCACAGGGGAGCTGGTCTGGCTGGAACAGCTTATCCCCATTTACTGGGGCATCAGCAAAACAGGCTGCTTCTGCAGGCAACTGCAGAGCTTGTCCCTGCCTCGGTGCCATTCTGGCAGAGTTCTGCTGAAACAACACCTGCAATTTATTTAAAATCAGTAGGTTCGGAATTAGAAGAAGTTTCCGCTAGGATATGCGATAGCTGATGCCCTTAGGTGGTGTCCATGTGAGGGGTGTGAGAACTTGGGTTTGCTTGAACTGGGAGGACGCTTTCTGAATGACTGTCAAAGGACATAATTTCCTGGCAAAAGTTACATTTAATGTTTTCTCTGTAAATGTGATGTTTCCCTGAATTCCCAAACATTTTGTGTTTTTTACCCAAGCTTCCATAGCAAATCTCCCTTATTCGCATCTGTAGGTGGTGGTCCTAGGAAGCTGCAGATTCCTGAGAAATGATGCTGAAAGTGGAGGAAGTTACCATGCACTCCGTCGTTATTTCAAATTACAACATAAATGGAAATTAGTTTCTAGCTAATTAGAATTAGCAAACTGATAGTGACAACTGCTGTTCCCTTACGATTTATGAAAAAAGCGTCCTATCTTTCAAGCAGTAGTTGCTTAAATAATTATTTTAGCATCTCAGATTTTCAGGGATTATAATTCTTTACAATTTGTACAAAAGTATCGATCTTAATGGTTAGGGAGTCCAGTATCATTGAAGTCAAAATTATAGACATTTTGGATATGTGCTTGCCTGCTGGGGATCTGTTTAACCTTTTTGATTTTAGTGAAATCATGTTGGTATGTGTCTTTGAATTTTCTCTAGTTTTTAACTTCTAATAATTGGTGGGATTTTCTTCTGTTTAGGGTCAGTATTTCTTCACGTAAATTTTTTTACAGTGTAACGATTGTCCGTGGGACATAATGGAATAATCCTAGCAATACCGATACTGGAAGTAATATCAGGAATACCAATGCAAGTTTTTGTAAAATCAGTTGTTACCACCACACTGTCCAAGCGTGCTTGTGTCTAAAAGAAGTTCAACGCTGAAAAGGGCTGCAGGTTGCTGGCAAGGTGTCTGCATTCATTTTGGCAACGTAACCGAGCTTGTCTTTTTCATGAGTAGTGCTGCTCCAAGGAAGGAATTAGGAGGGCTTGGAAACGCTGGTGAGATGAGTAATTCAGCCCTCACCCTAGATGTAGTAGCTTTAAAGGAATATTAGTAGCTGCAATTTCACATTGGCTTGAACGGAATGAAGTCAGCATGGCTGAGGTCCAGCTTTTCCCTTGCTGTGGTTGTGCCACCACTGATGCTTGCCCGACCTTGTGGTGTATCTCTGCAGGGAGCCGAGCCAGGGCAAAACTCCGCCTGCCAAGAGCTGAGTAGATGCTGAGCAGCTTTACATCTAGGTGGTCTGTTTTGTTAAAGAAAACTTGTATGTATTCCCCCCCCACCCCCCCTCCCAAGGGATGGGGGGAAAATGTCATTTTCTTGCTATTTTGGAATGGTGTCAAGAATTTCATTTGCTTCTTAGGCTATCGCTATCACTTCAGGGGATTTGCTTTAAATGCTCCATTATTCATGAGATTCGCTCCTGCTTCTGAGTCTTGTTCATCCTAAAGCAAGGTAGCAGCTTGGAAAAACATTCTCTGGCTGTTGTTAACTGTTTCAGAGCGGCAGCTGCTGCCTGTGTGACAGCTGGGGGAAAAAACCCCAAAAGCAGGCGCTAAGTTTAGCTTTCGCGACATGGATCCGGCTGATTTACAAAGGCTGAAGGAATGAGTGTCTTTGAGGTGGAAGGAACAGAAAAAAGGGAAGAGATTGATCCCAAATTTGCAAAATGATTTTTACAGAAATGCTTGTGCTGAGACTTTTGTGAGTTAGGCCAAGTCTACTTCAGAAAATGTGCAAAAGCAATTTTTACTGACAGACACTAATTTTGAGATGTCGCTTATATTACCATTAAAAAAAACCCTTACCCCAAGTCCCCAAACATACAAGAACTACTTTTTCCTGGTATATGTTACTTTAATTACAGTTGTGTTTTTGCTGCTGATGTAGAGATGTCGTAACGAAAAAGGAAGGGACCCGCCAGGCTGCCACGAGGCTTGAGGGGACAGTTCGGTTACGGAGGTGGCTGCTGCTGTGCAGATCCGGGTCCTTCGCATGCTCCGAGGCTCCTCGCGTGCCTTTTGGCATCCCGGCACTCACGGCTCGCTGGTCCTCTCCCGCAGCACATGACTGCATTCATCTCTTCCTTCATCTTTTGTAAATGTGAAAAGGAAATAAATCAGTGTTGACTCCTGAGCATAAATTACGTGAGGAGATACAGTTCCTGGAGTAAATTACCTAAGTGTTAATTTTTTTCCCTTTTTGAGTTGTAAGACTGCACTTTTCGGAGTAGTTCCTGTGCAAACGTTGCAGGTGATGTAAGTCACCGCTTCTCATCAAGCTGCAGCTTCCCATTACGAAGCAGTAAGAACACTGCTTCTCTTAATTTTTATTCAGTTGCGCCAGATTTCCGACACCCTGGTCCCCATTGAGTAGGGCCGTGTTCTGTGAGTAGCCTCATTGATTTGTCCCACTAAACCAGTGACGGAATTATGTTCAGTGTTTTGTGCGTGACTTTAGGTGATTTGTGGTACTGCTTGTTTTTGCAGAGCTGTCTGGCTGCTGGGTGGTTGCTCTGTGTCTCGCTGGAGGGGAAAAAAGTGCAAATTTGCACTGATAAAAATAAGAGCAAAGGTTCTCATTTCTTCTCTTCTTTTCACCTCCACACACCTGTACGCATCCCTCTTCCTACCCAGAAAAAATAAACCATTTCGTGGTCAGGCAATGTGCCAATCTCTTGTTCTTTTTTGAAATCTTGATACTCTTTTCCCCTTCTACTATAACCAGCGAGCCATGGGTATGTAAGCATGTCTGTTGACTTTGGATTTCTTCCCTGGAGGATCCTTGAGCTCATTCTAGTTTCTTCCTTCTTTTGAAATAACCTTGTGTGCACCCTTATGCAGCTACAATGGGCACACTTTCATAGGTGAAGGTGATTGTGCTTAAAGCCATTTCGACTTTATAAAAAATTTACTTTTTTTCTTTTTTTTTATATGTCTGTGTAGGTACACCAGAATTTATGGCCCCGGAAATGTATGAGGAACACTACGATGAATCTGTGGATGTCTATGCTTTTGGAATGTGCATGTTGGAAATGGCTACCTCAGAATACCCTTACTCAGAATGCCAGAATGCTGCTCAAATTTACCGGAAAGTAACCTGTGTGAGTAAACATCTTAATTTCTATAGGGATTTTGTAATTTGAGGGTTTAGAAACATGTTTTGATGAGGTGTCAGTACTGTCTGATGTGCAGTGTCCTGTAGAAGTGGAGGTATCTTAGCTCTGGGTTATGCAAACCTATTGCAGGTTTACTTGTAGGCTTGCAATTCTGTGGTTGGACTGTGTTTGACTGTACTACAGATGCATAAAGTGTTTTCAGTCATCTTTGTTGCTGATTTTGGCTCCATCAGCCAAAAATACGTAAAACTTGGGGGAAAAATCTCCACTCTAGTCTTGCCTTCTAAATGGGGATTCCTCCGACGTGATCACGTTTCCCACAAAGCTAAAAGGACTAACTTTTACGTTACAGCCTAAATACTTACTTAGATATGGTGGAGGATGTTTGATTTGAACTTCCAGCACAGATGCTGGAAATTATCTGAAGATATAAAAAGGGAAAGATAGCAATGTTTAGTTTTGGAATCAAGCAGAGGAGCTTTATATCTGCATTTTTGGAACTCAGCAAGGTCTGGTAATCCTCAGACAGGAAGCATGGAAATGGGTTTGCTGTATTTTCAGGTAAGGTTAGGCTGGAGGAGAAGCCAATCTGAAATAATCTCTACACTAAATAAAATACCCTCACCAGCACTCTCACCCCCAGATGATAAATGTGTTTTTCTGCATGAGCTGTACTGCGAACTCCTGAGTCTGTAAGATGCTATCACATTGCAAATCACCAACTGCAGAGAAATGAGACTTGCCAAAGGCTTTGGCAGCTGCGATTATCTTCTATTCGACTTGGTTAAGTGAAACCAAGAGTTACAGGAATGTTTTTTTCAGGATAGATTATGTTAAACGGTCTAGTTTGCCAAAGATTTTCCCAGGTACTTCTTTCCATCTGGTTGCTACAAAAGAAAATAACGAGCTGTGTGGTTTGGCCCTTGTGCATCACCAAAAGCTGCCATCTGTGCACTCAGGGTGTGAAGAGCATAATCCTCTGAAAACAGCTGCTCTAAAATTTACAGAAATTAGCGACAGATAAGGTTGCTTTTGTTTCTTTGACCTATAGGGTAGAAGGAGTAGGTAGGCTTACATAGTCAATACACTCAGCGGATCCATCTCTTCGTCTCCAAAAGTGTGGTCCCAAAATTCGTTTGTGTTCCTCTTATCTGGCTCCTTGTTATGAGCAAAAATCTTAGTAATAACTGGTTGGTTTTGGGAAGCGCTTGAGGCCACTTCCCTTCTCCAAGAGGTTTAGTGAATCTGGCCGGTACGAGTACAGTTCTCTGGCATCCTGCAGTCAGCAAACGCTGCTCCAGGTCAAAATCTCTTGCACCGATATAGAGATGGTTTCATCACGTGTGCCAGATGACGGGTTTATGTGCAATTTAATTTTTATAGGCACAGTTTGTATTGTTCAGTATCTGTCTTTTCCCACCACTGAAAACCAGGATGCTGGGAAATTGGTGCTGCTCTTGTAGATTGCTGTGCTACCCAGCTGTGATGATGCTGACCTGGTAGGAGCAGGAGGATGCAAATGATTTGGGAGTCTATGTGTAAAAGGTGAAGTCAATATCACAAGGCACAGGAGGATGTCTCTGCTGGAGATGAGAGAGATGCCGTGACTTTCTGAAAGCAGGAGGCCGCATCTGAAGAGGGGAAGCAGCTTTATCTCATTTTTGTGTAAGCTGTTGCAAGCTGACATTTGTAGCTTGGTAAAGCTGAATCTTTCCCAATGGACTGCAGCCCTGATTTCTGGTAGCTTAACTCTCCATAGCTACTTGGAAACAATTACAAAAAAAAAAAAAAAAAACAAAAAAAACCAAACCAAAACAAAAAGGGGCAGCAGAAGCTACTCAGCAGTGCAGTTAGCTTCCTTGCTGGGGCTGGAGCAGCTCGCTGTGGTGCTGTAGGGAAGGCAGTGTGGGCAGAGATGGGTCTGCTGGTTTACTGACCGCAGGCTGTTGCGCTCTGCGCTACAAACTGGCTGGAAGCATGTGTTGCACCTTCTCAAAGAAGTGAAATACATTTGATGGCTCAGTGCAGTCGCTTGCCTGAATCCTTACGAGGATGGCTGCTTGTTCCTTGTCGTTATTCCACGGTACTTGATCTCTTTGTTATTCCACTCACTCCTGCCCTACAAGGAAAAGTTTATTCCATTTGGCACAGCTTGTTGGCTTTGCTTAGGTATGTAGTTCTTCAGATGTGCTCTTGGTGCCATCTTTGTAGGTAGCTTAGGAGACATCTTAGGCTCTAAAGCTTCACATGGTGACAACTGGAGTCTCATCTAATTTTAGGCTTTGGGGCCTCGACTTCTGAACGTGATAACCAGGTGCCCTTTTGGTCTTGTCACCTCAGTTACTGAATGGCTTTCAGGAGAAGCGTATGGCGTGGCGTGAGCAGCATGCCGAATTTGTTGGTGGGGCTACCATCACGGTTAGCTAATGTTAAGGCAACCTGGATATCGTTTAGAGCCACAAACAATGCAGATGTCTGCCGTTGCACCGCACGCCCTGAGCAGCTCTGTGTAGAACTCTTTAGCCATCTGGCATATTGGTAATTGAGACTTCGTGAGACTCTTAAGCCTCATTTATCAAAGCAATATCCAAGATGGCAAAGAATAATGATTAATCAGAGGATTCCTAATTAGATGTTATATTTCAATTTGCAGATTTAAGTAGTCCTTTTTTTTAAACACTGATAAAAGCCTGAGCCAACTCGTTTTCTGGGGCAATAACCTTTACATAGCTGAGGATTATATAGTATATTGTTACGACTTTGTAAAACTGGTCTTAAACTAGCAGCTCTAGAGAGATGGAAAATAATGCTTATCGTGAAGAACGAGTAATGGCGGAGAAGCTGTTGAAAAATCACTTTTTGAAACAGGATTGTCCAGCAGGGAAAGCTGAAGCAGAAGGTGTCAGGTATGGGCACGGAGGGTGTGTCTACTGCGTTTTTTCCAGCAGCGAAAGCAAAGGCAGTGGGATTCCTGAGCTGGAAAAATTGGCATTACTGTTGTTCCAAGGAAAGGGTTAAGCAGCTCCCTGGGGAGAGGGAAAAAGCCCCGTGCATGCCAGGAGCTTCACCAACTGTCAGACAGGAGGAGGAGCAGGGGGTGGACCTCTTGGGAGGGTGGGAGAGGGGCAGAGGAGATCCTCTGTCCCAGAAGGAATCTCTCTGCTGGGTTCAACAGCTCTAGAGGAGCTGCATCCGCAGAAGAGCTGGCGACAGCAAGGGACCCCGCTTCGACCCCCGTGAGTCGCCCAGCCGGCGCTGAGGGAAGCTGCTGTGGAGGTGGAGGAACGTGGGGTGCGGGGTCCTGAGCCGTCACCCAACGGTGAGATCTGCCCCGTTAGCTGGGGCGGTGGCGGCTTACAGACGAGAACTTGACAGTCACTTCACGTGAAGAGTTTGGGTTGGTCGTGTGGCAGCTAGGGCTAGTGTTGGGCTTTACTAGGCTGAAGTGTAGTGTAGGAATGGAGTGTAGGCTAAAACGAAGAGGCTGCATTAAGCTGTTTTCTTCCCAGTGTTGGGTGAGGTTTGGGGTTCTCACTGGAGCAGAAGGTGGCCCTGACTGTCTCAGATGGAGGGGATCGATGGTACAGCACTCCCAAGTGCTGTCACCTATTTCAGCTTGTAAGAAATTTACTTGATTATTGATGAAACTGATTTTTTTTTTGCAGCAGAAATGTAAACGCTACTTTTAGTTTTTTAAATTGAGGATCAATGTCATGTAAAAATGGGATTGCTGTGCCTACTTGCCTGATGCTTTTATTTAAAAAATATAAAATAAAATAACTCACTTTTCCTGCCTGGGGCTCAGCGTCGTGGTGGCAACAGCTGGAGGTGCTAATAGTGTCAAAAGGGGCCAGAACTGCTTGCTAGCGTTCGCATCAAGCAAGTGACTGCTGGTGAAGGTACAGGAACCACCTTGTTCTTCAGACTGCCTGTCCTTGCCGTGGGTTGTGCAGGGCTGCACGTGCCCTCCGCTGCCCAGCGCAGTCGGTGTATCGCTTTGGTTTTGCCGTTATGATATCTTTTTTTGATTGTTTCTACTCTACATCCTTACACTCTGTCAAACTTTTGCCTGCTCGTAGGATGTGAAATACGTCTGAAGCCGTAGCTGTTCAAGTCACGTGCATTGCTAGTCCTTATTCCTATAGAGTACAGAACGTATAGAGATTGTATAGAAAAAAGAAACATTACCTTTCTGAGACATTATGATGATTACACTCATTTCTTTCAGTGACCTTTTATTCTGCCTGGCCGTATTCTCATGGCTCAGTTGCTGCTTTAGTTTTCCCCTCGTGTTTTTGCGTGTGTGTGGCTGTATGTGTGTGATAGTCTGGCATCAAGTGGCAGTCACTTCCCAGATGTACAGATGAGACGTGCTCGTTACAACCTGGCACCTCTCCGTCTGCCCTTTCAGCCTGAATTACGGAGTGTAAACATAAAAAAAAAAAAAGATATGTAACATAAATAGAAAATATGTATTTTTCAAGCAACAGGTCCAAGCCAGGTTTACTGCAGTTAATTTGAAGTGATTTCCTGGTCAGCATATTTGCAGTGACCTTCATTCTGATGCCATAATCTCATTTTTCATGCATAACTTAATGGTTTTTCTTAGTCAGATTTTTTTTTTGTGTGTTAAATCATTCTGCCAAGTGATTTTGATGTAGACAATAGTGATGAAGCATCGGAGCCTGTGACCTTCCCATGCAGCTCTGGTCCAATGTTTTCTTACTGATGGCTGCAGAACGCACCGCCGCCCAGCTGGATCTGCCGGGGTTTCGTGGCGACCTCGTTGGGTTTAGCAGCACAAACCTGCACTTTAAAACAACCCACGTGTTTCTAGTGTTGTGCTTTGGCATTTTAAGTTTTCATATTGTTTCTTTTTTAGGTTTTGAATGTTTTCTCAGCAATCACAGGCTATATTCTGTATTGCTCATACAGATGGGATAAATGCTACAGCTGCAGCACAGCAACAACAGGCAAATGATATCATGGATGTCATTGCATGGACTTTTTGTGTGTTTCAGCTGTCATCTTAGATCTGCGGATAATCTTCTCAGATTAGCATTAAGATTGAGTACCTTTCCGGAGTGAAACAGAGACGAGTTTGTAATTGCACACAGTGATCTCTGCTGAATGTCATGGAACAAAATTCTGAGAAAACTGAGAACTTTACCTTCACTTTGACTTCAGAGACGGTGTGGTAGGGTGGACTTTCAGTTGTAAACATGGTTTCAGGTATTTTGGACCAAGGTTTTTTCCTTTTCTAGGGACGACATGAAGCCGGTGGAGTTCTAGTGGAGTTTTAGTCCAGAGTAGGCTGTATCTAGACTGGGAGGGCACCTCCTAGGTGAAAGGAAAGCCTTTAGAAAAATTACCGACTGACATGGGTTGGGCTTAACGCTGACTTGTCTGGCAGACGCTGTCTGTCTTATAAAGCGTTACGTGTGACTTTCAAATGTGTGCTCTGCTGATGGAAAAATGACAAACGGATATTTTCAGACCTCTGAGAAACAAGCTTCATGTTTTTGCCTGTGGAGATTAAAACTTTAATATCCTCTACATGCCTGACTGCAGGCTCAACTATTTTATCCTGGAGTGCGTTGTGTTTCAGATCTAATTGCTTCAGAAAAAGGTGAGAAGACTAAGTGGTGATGAGGGATTGGAAGTAAATCATCGTGTTTGAGATGGATAAATTCTCAAAAGGGAGATTAATTGATCTTCTCTCATTTTGCTCTTGGATTATATATGTATATTTTTTTAGTGTTTAAAGAATTTGTATGAAAATACCCCTATGCACCTTAGTCAACCAGTTAGCCCTGCATTTCAGATGCAGTGGTGTTGAATTCACTTTTGTTTACAAGACGGCTGTTCAGTTTTCAAACTGTCCTGGCTCACTCCTTAGCTAATACACTTTGAATTTTGGTGCCGTGTTTCCTTGGGAATGCTCAGGAAAGACAGATGGCTTTTGTATAAATGAATGCGATGAGTCCTTTGATTGCAAAAAAAAAAAACCTGCGTTGCGCATAAACCCCCTTCATTGTCAGGAGGCTGGTGGGCACTGGGGCGCAGCGCTGTAGGATTTGCAGCATTACGATGAGGTGGCCTTGGAGATTTTAATGAAGAGTGAGGAGCAGAAGCGCGCCGTGGCATATGGGCACTGAGAAAACACTTTGGCAAAGCCGTTCTGTTCGGTACTTCACTGCGCATATTTTGTCCTTGTTTGTTTTAGTCATCTATTCATAGCTTAGCTGTTCAGTAGATTAATACAATAGATGTTTGGAGAGGAGCCAACTCTCCTTCAAAAGATGTTGAACGTAAAATGGTGTTTTGGAGACATTACTGGTTTTTTTGGGTTTTTTTTTTTTTTTTTTTTTTTTTTTTTGTGGAAGCCATTTGTAAGGTCAAAAATAGGGGTCAGTCATGAGGGTCTATCATGTCCTGCCCTGCTCCGTCCCAGTCACGTCAAGAGTTCGAGTCAAACCATGTAAATGAAGATTGTTCATGAATTCTGGAAAAGAAAATTAAATTAGAGAGATACTGTGATACGCCTTACACTATTTGTGTGTCTCCTGTTCAGTGTGTGTTAAGCGTTCTGTGATTATAAAAAGCAGTTGGCAGGTTCCCTCGAGTGCGTAGCTGAAAGCTCTTCAGGTGGCGTGGTCAAAGTTGCCTCTACTGCTTTGCTGGGGTTTGGGGGGAGTTGGTTTGGGTTTTTTTTTTTTTTTTTTTTCAGTTAATTGACCCTGCTGCACACTTGTGGGATATTTTCCAGTAAACATTAAGCTATAGCAGATAGATGATGGTCTTTATTACCCATTCTTCTCAGTAAGTGTGATTAAGATGGAAATCAATGGTTTTCAATAGCAAACTGGAGTGTTGGAAAATGTAGAGATTTGTCCTTTCGCTTTCCATTGTGAATTACTGAAGATTTCTTCAAACCTCTCCCCATCTGAGAACATGGTAGGCTCCTGTAGCTTTAGGGCATATTAGGGTACAGATGATTCGTGCTAAAAATGGCTTTTGGTACTTTTTTTTGTTGTCTTTCCTTTCTAATTCAAGTCTTGGAGTCCTCAAGAATCACTCTTGACACACCGTGGTGTGCTTTTATTTCTTTTAAGCGAGACTGGGCTTTGGCAGGCAAGCCCCTCCCCATCATTTTTACACATTTTTCTAATATGCAGAATTGGAACCCTCATCTCATAAGTAAGATTTAGGTTTGCTTAAGCAAATCATTCTTTTTAGTGGGTCACAGCCAGCCAGCTGTGTGTATGGATTATTTTGTTTTGTTCCTGCAAGAACGGTTTGTTTGGATCTCAGCAGCTCTCTGCCTAGGCAAAAGTGGGAGGCTGAGGCTTTATATGACTATTCTGTGATTTTTTTTTTTTTAAGTTTATGAATTACATATTTCACGCTTGAGTTTTAAGACAAAAAAAAAGAGTGGTTGACCTGAAATAAAGAAATAAATCCAAGTTTAAAGTAAAATCTGAGACTTGAATGGCAACAGAATGTTAATAAAAAGCCAAAAGTAATCTGATGCTGGAATATTCAGAAATTCTCGGAGATGTGCCAGCCTCCACTGAAATTCACCTGTAAAATGTATTCCAGACCAAGTTTCTGGAATTCCAGACATTTTCTGCAATACCTTTTTTTTTTAAGCCAAGGCAGCATCAGGTGAGCCAAAAGTTCACTCTTCAGGACCTCAGGCCTCCTTATCTGCCGCTGCGTGATCTGTTATTTTCTGTTCTTTCTTTAAAAGGATTTGAATGGAGTTAAATGCCCAAACCCCATTCAGTTATGTGCTTAATCAGATTCTGGTTTTTTAGATAAAGGAAATCATGTTTCCTTTTTATTCTGCTTATTGACTTTATTGGGTCCTTAAGTAATAGTGTAACTGCGGAATCTGTTCCCAAATTAATCTGTCAAATTTTCATCCATATACATCTTGTTTTAGTAGGTAGAGATGTTACATGCTTTTAAAATGGAATCACTTTTTTTTTTTTTGTGGTTTAAGCTGAATGTCACAAAAAAAAGCAGGATTCAGCTGTTGTCACCTGCAGCTGAATGTACACGGGAAAAGTATTCACGGGAAATCTTCTGCTGAATGGAGCAGGATGAGTTACCAGTGTTACAGGTGTTTGGCTGTCTGTTAGTTGCTCCTACGTCGTTTGACAAGGGGTGTGGTAGGGTGGCCTTGCTGGAAATGACGACCGTTCCTAACGGAACATCCCTTCCTACCCGGCGTTGGAAGAAATTGTCCAGCCTGGGCTTTGAAAATGCACAGCTGCACGTGTGTGCTAACTGCCCAGGTGTTCCCGGTAAGGATTGCTGTGGTATAATTTGGATTATGTCTACAGAAAGATGACATGATATATAAACTGTTATTTAGCCTGAGAAATTGCATACTACTACTCCTACAGTCTCTGTGGTGGTAAGATATATCTTATTTTAATTAAGAGGCTGTATACCCTGAGGAGGACCATGCTGAGTTAAGATCTCGGTGCTGAAATGTAATAAAGTAGAGAGAGATGATCTGTGACTGCCCTTGACATGTGTGTGTGTGTCTTTTACATCCTCTCCCTCATCTTAAAACTACTCCACCTAACCTGAAGGAAATGCAAGCTGTTCTGTTGCACCTGCGTCGAGCCAGAGCTCCCGATGTGGAGGAGCAGATTCTCTGTCTCTAAGTGGTGTTCTGCAATGAGCAGTTGGGTTTTCTCCTTGAAAGGCCGTGCTCATAGGTTAGCTCTTCCAAATCTGGAACTGAACGCTATTCCCAGCAAAAAATGCCAACGTTTGATGGAGATTTAACTTGATTTATAGGTTACACCTGCTCTGCCACTCATTCCTAATGAGATCCTAACAATGTGCTGGGGGAACGCAAGAGCGACGCAGAGCTGTTGGGCATGTTCTCCTGCTCCCCTGCTTAGTCCTGGAGGATTTTTTGGGGGGTGGTGGTGTTGGGGACATAGAAGAGCAAAAGATTTGTGGGAAACAGGAATATGCACTATTCGAGGGATTTTTGATTCATTCTTGACACTGACAATGTGAAGAAAAACACGATTATTTGTCTTTATTCATTTAGTGTTTTGAGAGTTAAGGTAAAAATCATAAAAGGAATAATTCCAGAAAAGAGCTATTTTGAAAATTTAAAATTGGCTGTTTCTAGAATATTGGCTTCAGAGTCCATGGGATATAAAGGTAAGGTTTGCAACGGTTGGTAAAGAAAAAGGGAGGTTTGCCCTGGGTACGGCTGAGTTAATGTGCAAACCAGTGTGCTTATTTTACAGTGCAGTGGCACTTGGAGATTTAGGGCTACCATATTTCTAATTCCATTTTGCATTAAGATGAGCAACTTTAAAGTATTACTTACTCCAAGGGTTGAATTGACTGTAAAATGTAGGGAAAATATCCTTAATTAAGAGATATAATGTAATTCTTTTTCAAACTGAATTGCTTTTCTCTATCCTTTTAGGGTATAAAGCCAGCAAGCTTTGAGAAAGTTACTGATCCTGAAATTAAGGAGATAATTGGGGAGTGCATTTGCAAAAACAAAGAAGAAAGGTTTGTTTCAAGTAATCAAGTTTTGTATTAAGTAACGTGTACGCAGGGATTTCAAAGCTCTCTGTGGATTTTTGTTCTGGCCTCTGAGTCTCCCCTGTGAAAGAAAAAATGCAGACTGGAAGTACAAATACAAATGATTGCCTGCTTTCCAGCCATATAATGTCAGGATAATTGAATAAATGCTGTTGTTGTGTCTCTCAGCTTAAAAAAAAAGCTGAGATGCTGTCAGAAAGCATCACTGTGGACACGTGAGCTAGCGTATTCTAGCACATTCTGGCATAGCTGTCCGTAAAACCTTGCTCGGGAGGTTCTGCGTGGACCATCGAGTGTGGTGGAGGTCGACCACAAATGTGATGTGGTAGATTCACCGCAAGCTGTTACAGCAGATTCCGTTGACTCATTGGCCTCTGGGGATGGAGACACGTGGTGCCTTGTTTCCAGCTTTGGTGTTAAAACCTGGTTATCTTACAATGGCCTCTCCTAATGAGTGTATCTGCTGTTCAGTATTTCACAAATACGTTTTTTGGGGAACTCAACTGACCACCTAGAGGGAACCTCTTTTTTACTAGTCTCTAAGCTCAGTTGCTCAGGAGAAGTTGAGCAGAGCTATAATCTGCATTTCTGTACCTGCTTATGGTGTTTGAACATTGCTGAGGCTTTGTGAAATAGGAAACATCATTTTTTCAGCAGTCCTCAGTAACACTGGAAGTACTATGTCTTTTTGCTAAGAACACAGATTTGTTACGGGTGAGCACTAAATGCATGGTAAATGTTTTTGCCTTTAACAACAGTTTCTTGTCACAAGTCTTTGAAATTGCTTAACACTTGCCGTATTTGAGTATTCTTTATATCCATTGCAGATATGAAATTAAAGATTTATTAAGCCATGCCTTTTTTGCTGAAGATACTGGGGTAAGAGTGGAACTTGCAGAAGAAGACCATGGTAGGAAATCCTCTATTGCCTTAAGACTCTGGGTAGAAGATCCTAAGAAACTGAAAGGAAAACCCAAAGATAATGGAGCCATTGAGTTTACTTTTGATCTGGAGAAGGAAACTCCTGATGATGTTGCACAAGAAATGGTAAAATAAACTTCTCCTGACAAAAATGTATATATAATAAAGTAGTTCATAAATCTCAAAGGACAGCAGGAAGGAGTCTGGTAAAGTAACTTCCACCTAAACCATTCCAGGTGTCCAGTTTAAGCAGTTTCCCTTGATTTTAGAATGAATCCTGCAAGAAGGGGGTAAATGGGGAAGAACTAATAACCAAGCATGAAAACAGATGCATGAAATGGCATTTCAGATAGCTTAGGGACTATAGAGATCTCTTCTTCTTTTCTATTTTGAAAACTCTCTTGCTGATCTCTGTTAGCTGTTGAATGTCTTCAGATTTGTTTGGAATCTGTTTAGTTTCAGACAGCAGCTTGAAATAAATTAGAAGAGTTCAGAAGTTCAATCACAGAATATTCTGCACTGAAATCTTCAAAATGCTTCTTTCCATCTTTTCTGTCGGTGTTACTTAGGAGGAATGTAGATGAGGAAAGCCTGTGGTCAGCCTGTCTGTCACCAGACATAAATAGGAAACTAGATTCAAGCCTGCGGCACAGAGTTAGAAATAAGCTTTGGGTTTTTTAACAGATAAGTTTAACTTGGTGAATTTCTATTTGAAGTTCTTAGAAAAACTATTTTGTGTTTCAGTTTCAATATATAGTCCTTGAACCTGTGTTTTAATGATGTCCTCGCTGCAGTTGTGTAGGTTTTCTGACGTCATGGAGACACGGGGTCAGCAAGCACTGAGTCAAGGGTCTGAATTTTCTTGTTCTTGCAGCGATGTTCCTATTATAATCTGAATCCCAAGGGATCCCATTTAATAGTGTTGTCATCACCACTCCTGTTCTGCTTAGGAGGCACTCATTTTGGTGATGCTGCCTTACTGTGCCTGGATGCATCACCATGCACTCCAAATTTAGTGGGAGAAATTCAGGCTCCTCTGTCTTCTTGTCATTACTTTGCAGTAGGTCCGATTTTTTTTTTTTTTTTGAGCAGTGTATTGTTAGAGAACTCATTTAGTTTAAAAGTTGCCCTGGTACAGTTACTTGCTGTTATGTTTTACATGTAAATATTTATGGAAATATTTGGAATTTTGAAGGTTACTTGGCCCATAGTTGTGATATTTTGCTTTGAAGAGGAAATAATTCTTGTTAAAAGTATATTTTAAAGGATCACTCCTTATGCCCTATCCCAAATAATTTTAAGACTTGTGTTTTAGTGTTACATCAACAGTTACCCAAGTGACTGCATGTGAAATGCTTTCAAACTTGAGGCTGTTGGGACTGCAGGCAAAGGGGGACATTTACTCCTAATTGTCTTTTTCTGGCCCTTATGAATTGGGGACACCAAAGCCATGAGCTTTCATCAATTTGTGTGGCTTTATGTGCTGTGGAAGAGAAGAATGAAGGAGACCTTTTGAGTGCAGGCAATTATTTATAGTGATTGATGGGTTTTCAGTAGTCAGGCGTTCCAGCCTGTCCAGATGGTGTGGGCAAAAGGAACTTGAAATGTTCTGATGGGTTTGCAACCTGAACTTACCTTTCACAACCAGTGAAGCAGCACCTCTTCATTAAAATTTAACCATTCTCTGTATAGAGCTGTAGGAATAAGACTTGTTTAAAAAATTTGTTAATATGTCAGATTTTCAATGCTGTCCCATTAAGCTTTGTCGTGAAGGATCTACTGGGCGCGTTACTCAATACCACACAAGGTTCTCTGGACCTGTGTGCCTCTTCCCTCGAGTCCCTCTGTTCTGTTGTCAGCATTTGCTGGATCATCCGTTCGGGAACGTCAGTCAGGTCTGAGGGCGTAGGCAGTGGAAAAAACCCATGTCCATCTGCAGCTGTATCCTAAGCTGCTTTGCACCTCTTAATTTTAGACAGCGAAAATCTAAGCTGTAAAACTATCTCGTGTGGGCAAGAGCAAAGAAGGAAGACCTCTACGCCTCCTCCGTGTATAAATGCTTCCATATCTGTAGAATATGCATTTTAAGAATGTAGGGAGAGCAGGCAAATCTGTTAGGTCATTATTAAACTAAAATCCATACCCTACGCTGTAGGCGATTATGCAAGCAAATGGCAGAAAGATGAATTTCCATTTTCTCTGTTGAGCGGTTGAGAAAGCCTTGTCCCCTTTTCGGTCAAATGTGAACAGTCTGCATTTGACTCAATTATAGGGTTTTTCTTTATGAAAGTAAATCAATACTGACTGACTTCACCATTTAAGAGAAGTTAATCTGAGAGGAAATTCTGTTAACGTATTTTCCGTCATGACTTGCTCACTTATCAAGCGCAGCAATTTGGGAAGCTCTGTATACGGGAAAGGTTAAGGCAATACATTCTGATTTAGGGATAGTATGGTTTATTCCAGTTGCATTTTTCAAAGAGCATTTTTCAAAGATGTTTTGACTATTGACTCTGACTATTCTGTTAGTCTTTAAAAAAAAAAAAAGTGGAACCTCTCTGCAGTTAAACTTGCTCTCTTCCTCTAAATGGGTGTTCACTGGTGAATAAATCAACCCAATATATATTCAGGTCTTAGAAATTACATATTATCATTTTAAAATGCATTAAGGATAGAAGTTTTATTCAAAAAACCCCATCAAGCTCTTGAGTTCCTGTTGTTGTGAGGAATAAATATGTAATTCATGTTATTTCAAGCTGATAGTTTCTCTGTTAGGAAGAGATTTGAGTAGTAGACGTGCGTGCACACGTGTGTACGCACATCCTTGCGTAGGTAATCATGCTAAGTTTGTGCCTCCTCTGTAGATTGACTCTGGATTTTTTCATGAAAATGATCTCAAGATAGTTGCGAAGTCCATACGCGACAGAGTAGCGTTAATACTATGGAGAAGAGAGAGGATTTGGCCTAGGATGCAGTCGGAGGAACGGCGGGACTCGGAGTCTCTGGAGAAGTCGAAGACGCCGCAGGCGCAGCAGGTCCAGGTCACCTACCTTTCTCACACCGGTCACCACGTCCTGTCGGAGTCGGAGGAGCCTGAGGCGGACCAGCATCCCTTTCAGCAAAACCTGCCCACCAGCGTCACGTCTGTTGCATGTAAGTCCCACGTTGGGTTTGTGTGCCAAGGGTGAAAATCACCAGTGATCTGAGCGCGGCGGTGAGATGAGCTGCTGTGCGTGTTTTTGCACAGTAGCTCAAAGAACTCGGGTGTCTGACAGATGCATAACAACTTTTGAAACAAATAAATTTTCAAGAAAAACTGTATTGTATAGCGATAGCTGCTCCTTCAGTAGCAAGAAATGGAGAAGTGGGAAAGCAAGGAGACCTGCTGCTGGACGCAAAAAATACGTATTTTCTGTGGCAGGTGTTGGGATCAACACGAAGTTTGTGCGGTACCATTTCAGAACGTGCAGATGCTGAACTGGCACCAAACTGGTGGCTTTTTCAAATGATGTTGGAAATGTGGAGATGTTTATTCAAAAGCAGACCTTGCTGAAACCAAAACGCTGCAGTTGCTTGTGTTACTTTTGATGGGTTGTGTGAAGATTTTTGCAAAGCTGTGCAAAGGTCTGCAGCGGAAAAAAAATAATAATAGTCCATCTCTGAATGTTACACGATGTAATTCAAGATTGTTTCTTTGTTTTATTTCTGAGCATCACACTTATCTCCAACAAACAGCGAGGCATGAAGAAGTAGTATTTTTATTTCCCTAATGTAACTTGTCCCTGTTTCTGTCCCCTAAAATCAACCTTTGCTATCAAGTCAAGCTCTGATACTGAAATCTTAATCTATTTATACATTTAAATATCTTGAAGGAAATGTTGCCAGATATTTTTAGCTTGGAAGGTTTGAAATTTTGAGAAGTCTTTTTTTTTTTTTTTTTTTTTTTTTCTAGCCAGTTTTTCTGGTAAAATCTGATATACATATTTTGCTACTAAACTATTATCATAATGTTTCTGTTTTACTGTTCTGGACTTTTATGGAAGCATATTTAAATTAAAGATGCATTAACTTTAGCAAAAAGACAGCTGCTGCTGTAATTCAGGTATTGTGTAAATTGCTGTACGGAGGTCTGCTCTGAATACTAAAATAACCAGGCATGCCTCTGTGAGAAAACAAATCTTTACAATATATGAGAAATGGCCATATTTGCATAGCACTCAGAATATTGCAGTATTTACAAAGCTTTTTTTTTTTTTTTTTTTTTTTTTTCCCCTGAAGCTAAATTGAACTTGTTTAATTTTTTTTGGATCATATACTTATTTAATGCTATCTAATTTCTTTGACAAACACCATGATTATGACTCTTTTTGTTTCCAGTGGTGCAGTGAGGCTTCTTGTGCTTCCCATGGTTTGGTTGGGCATGAGTTGGCAGAATTTTATACCAAGTATAAACCCCCCAGATTATTTCCTACTCCTCCTCAACTTTTAATCAATACTTAGTGAATTATTAAATAATACAATCAGATGTTTTTTAATATTTCTTAGTGATGTTGAGCCTAAAACTTCTATAAATTACTGTTCTACCAATTCATATAGTGACCTGAGGTGAAATGTAAAAATGTAAATTAATAACTTAATGTGTGTAATGCATGTTGTTCTGTAAAAAACTGACTCACAGCTTTTACTTTAGCACTCTACCATCATACTCTTTTGAGATTGTAAATAATTGTTTTTAATCAAATGGAAGTGTGTATGCGACTGCCTTCTTAGAGTACGGCCATGTTGGCTCTTTTTAGAAATGAGCTGAATAAACATAGAGGAGAGTTTAATGTTGGGAAAAAAAAACAAAACAAAACAATTGGGAGAATAGTTTGTGAGTACTGAGGAGAAATGCCATCTCTGGTGCTATTAAACCATAATTTGTTATTTAAAAGTCAAATAAGTAAAACCTTATTTGGAATATGGAAAAAAGGGAAGATGGAAAGTGTCAGAAAAAGAAATGGCATTTAAACTTAGCTGTAAGTTAAGCCTTTTTTTTTGTAAGTGTTACAGTTTTTCCTTTCAGTTTTGAGTTTTAAATCTCTGTTAGAAGCTATTTGTCTTTTGGGTACTTACCGTTACGGTCTTGATTGTCTCATTTCATTTCTCAAATGAAGAGAACAGTAGCTTATGCTGAAGAAGAACTGAGTACCTGTACTTTACAGGCTTCAAAAGTCATGAAAAGACATCTTAAAATCAGTAACAGTCGAAAGATTTATTTCTGTTTGAGAAAAGAGACAATTCTTGCCCAGTATCCAAAGCATACAATGGAAAGAAATTTGTAATTTTCAGTGCTACTAATAAGAAAAGGTGCTAAAAGTTAGTGCATCCCTGGGAGATCTCACTCTAAAAGACTTGGTGATCTGCTGTGAGCATTACAATTGGGGTTTCCTTCCCTTTCATCCTACAAAATCTATGAACATCTGCAGTTCTTAATGTCAACCTTATGCCCTTTAAAGGAAATATCAATATGCCTGAAATATCATTGTGCACAGAAATCCATGGTGATGGATTTTGGCTTAAGAGAAGCACTGTGTGCCTTTTGGGGAAAATAACGTTTGTGTTGTATAATTTATTTATATCATGGAAAGGGCTAGGCTAGTAAAAATGCTAATTACGTAAACCGATGTTGACCTTGCTCTAAAATCATTACTTAAACATTTGGAGTTGTTGAGCTTTTAATAAAAAATATTGTTCTTTCAGCTGACAGCACATTTGACAGTGGCCAGGGGTCCACTGTTTATTCCGACTCCCAAAGCAGCCAGCAAAGCGTCATCTACTCGTCTCTGCCCGATGCGGTCCCTCCTGCTATCCAACGGGTGTACAGCCCACCTGTGAGCGAGAGCCAGGCTGTGCCCCATAGCCTCCAGCAGCTGGGGCACTACCAGCAGCCCTCAGGAGTAAGTCTAAAGCTTTTCAAAATCGTTTTGTAGCCTAGATTGTATTTAACAGCTCCTTCATGCTCTGGTTTTCAGGAGGTGTGGATTCCAGGGCTTGTTTCGTGTATTCCTCGCTCAGCTCTACTGGTGGCGACTTGCTTGTAATACATTTCTAGCTGATCTGAAATGTGCGCTTAGGAGATGGTGTCTGGCTGGCTGTGTTTGCCGTTCTCAAGAAATGCCTCACTGGCAGCTGTCATACTTTGAGTAAAAAAGCTTCTTATCTCTACCTTGCCGCTGGGCTACGTCAGTAGCTTTGCGATTATTAGTTTCAAACTCATGCAGGTGTTTGAGAACTGTTTTGTTTGGTTTTGTTCACTGGCAGTGTAGCCACCCGTTATCATTCCTTCATTTGTTCAAGAGCCTCTTGGGTCTGATGTTTCTCCCAGTTGTGACAAAGGACATGGATCTGGTCACTGCCTTTCTGGCTCTGGGTTTGGATTTCATCTTGCACAGAGCTGGCGACAAACGTCCATTACAGAGGCTCCAGAATCAGGTGGTGGTAGCCCCATCAGACATTCACACTTGCTCCTGTTTTCACCCTGTTATGACCTTGACCAGAAGCAATTGATGGAACTACTGGTGCAAGAACAAACACATGTGAGTGAACATACACCTTCAGGTGCTTCCAGTGAGAGGCATGACATGAGTGGGTCATGTCCTTCAGAAACAGCGGCAGTGCCGTGATCCAGTCCAGCCTGCACCCGTTACATGCGGCAGGCAGTGCTCGCGCTGCTTTTCGCCACCACAGTGACCCCGTCGTGGCTTCGACACCAAACACCGCGTCCCTTCCCCAGGATCTAAGAGAGGAAAATGCGGATCTGCAGAGTAGAGAAGTGGCAGCAGGCATGTGGTGTCTGGTGGCACTGGGGACCTCTGCACACCCTATGGAGCGAACGGTTCCTCAGCAGCCTCGTTGGACGTTCCTGGCCTGTTCACTTCAGCCTGGCTGAGATCAAAGCGTGTCAGAAGTCTTGATGCCTGTTGAAACTGCTCACTCCTCAGGTAGCCAACTCCCAGAAAATGCGGTGTGTCAACCTCTCCCACAAATCAGCAGGCCATGAGGCAGAAGTTTAGACCTGCCTCTGTTACATGAGTCTTTACAATACCTAATTAACCAGAAGGCCTGCTCTTCTCCCACAAGACCTGGAAGAGCTGCAGAAAACGTTCCGCCTTCTGAATCCCGCAATGGTGGATATGCCAGCGTGCCTGGATGGTCCCAGCCCTGCTGTAAAGTGTGTGCTGGCGAAGCGCCGCTGGCGGAGAGCAGGCTGGTGACTGCAGCTACCCCGAGCGAAGGGAGCAATGTGCCTAGTAAAAATGATAGTAACAATGTGGTAGGTTCTTTTTTTTTTTTTTTTTTTGTTTTATCCTATTTGACTTGAGAGAACAAGTAAAATCCAGGACCAGGGTTTTTTTACCTGCTTGATCCAGATTTACCCTTCGTACTTGGGAAGTGCATAGTTTTCCCTGGTTTTACCTTATATTTTCCAAAATGCCTGCAAGAAATTCTGAACTGTACTTTGTGAATGCGTTGAAACATGACTCCGTTTACCTGAAGGGAGAAAATTCATCCCTGGCATCTGTAGCCAGCTCCCTCCACTGTGGAAAACATACATCTGCTGGGATGCATCCTTCCTTGGTTCTACCTGGACAACTCATATATAACACTCAAAAGGCACATCTTGAGCAGGATTTTTTGATTGAATTGAGCTGTGCAGCATACTCTTAGAGCAGACTCACTCTTTCCATTGATGGGTTTCGGTAATTTTAACCTAAATTTAACCCTCTTTTTGCCGTTGAGGGTTTGGAAAAATAACCTTTATTCACGAGCGAAATATTTCTCATAGCTTTTTATTTTCTGACTTTTTTTTTCTTCCTGCAATAACCTAGGTTAGAAAAATTACAAGGTTTGAAAATCTCAGCAAACTGAGGAAACAAAAGTCTGACTCAAAACCTTCCATTTTCCAAGGAAAAAAAATAGCTGTATTTATCTGGGAGGTTATTTACCAAGGTAAAAAGCACGTAACTGGAGCTGTAGTAGTTTGGTTTTTTTCAGGCTTATGAGTCTGTATCACATACTGTTTATTTTTAATTTATCTACTTTGTTTGAAGTTTTAGGGAACTGCTGTTGTTACAAAGCTCAACTGAATTTCTTTTAATTTTTTTTTTTGTTTCACTTCCACTGTGGTTTTAATTTGTTTCTCATTTCTCTATTCATTTTCTTGGCATCCACTTGAATAAATTACCTGCTTCTTTGGAAGATAAAGGTTCTTTATGAAATTGTAAATATCTGTGTGAAGATGAATTTCTGTTTTGCCCAGCTTGTTGCTGTGGGTATATTCTTGGTCGCTGTGTCTGTGCTTTCAGTGGTTTTACTGCTCTGTGCGCTTGCTTCCAGAAAGAAACGCAGTGCAATTTGATTGTCTTATTTGGAATTTGCTGACTTTTTTTCTGTGTGTTTAGATTAAATAATTTTCCTTTCCTTGCAGGTAACTTTTCATATATATTTTTTTCCCCTCTGTGTTGATCTGAGTGCCCAGTAGACTGTTCCCTTGCAATTCTGTTGTTGGTGAGCAGTTGCAGACACCCCTAACGTGAGGGTGCTTCACGCTCTCCCCTCTGCAGCCTGGCCTCCCCACCGTTCAGCCTGCGCCCGCCGTCGTCTCCCAGCGGCCCCAGCACTACCAGGAGCCGGCCATGCCGTTCCCCGTTGTCCAGCCCACCACCGTGGCCTCCCTGCAGCTGGGGCAGCCGCAACCGGTGCTGGCCAACCAACAGGTGAGAGCTTGGCCGCTGCCAAAAAGCGCTTTTCTTATCCCATTCCTTACCCGTGCTCTCCGCCAGCCCGTACCTGTAGCACGTTTGAGGTATTTGAAACTGTTAAACTGCCACTTGAGAGACTTGGAGAATGGGGCAGAAGGCATTGGGTTGAAGGGATGGAAGAGTAATGGGCTTGAGGACAACCGTTGGGTGATAATACCTTGGAATGTCCTGATGTAGTTTAAGACTTCTCTGCGTTGTGGCTTAACAGCATTGACTTGAAGCCTTGCGTTGCTTTCAGTGTACTGTCTTGGTCCTTAAAAATTGAATGGTTTTTTTTATTAATTTTGCGTTATTATTTGGCACCTCTTTTCTAGAAGGTTAGAAGGAGACTCTGCCTGGTGTCAATTGTCTTTGCATCCTCAGTGATGCTGCTTTTTGAGTTGTGTACACCTGTTAAATAGAGTTCAATATAGACATCCAGCCAGTAGCTTTATCTTCCAAGAGAAAAGTCCGCGTCTCTCTGAATTGTCTCCAAATAGTAATTCTTTGTGCATTTTGATTTATTAAATTCTCCCCCAAACCTGTGTTCCTTACAGGTATTCACCAGACCCCTCTCTCAAGCGGCTGAGGGGCAGCTGCACAAGCTGCAGTCACTTCTTTGCACAGAGCAGGGGTTGGTCTGGGAGGGGCACAGCCACAGACCTGTACAATGTGGTCATTTGTGGCTCGTTTTTGTGATTCTACCAAAAAGCTTGGCTTGCTTTCCGTGGAAAGTGTTGATGAGGCTGAGGAGTGTATGTCTGCTTTCTGACTGGCATGTCATACCTCTCCAGACCTTTTTATTTCTCAACATTTATCTCAAAGGCTGCCTTTTTTTTTTAAGGACACCCTACTCCTCTGAAAGCACCAGTATAGGAACAATGTAGTTTGGTGTTCTTAACTTCACATAAGCTTATGTTTTTCTTGTCATATATCAGATTTTTTTCTACTGGGCAGGGATATTCTTATGGTTCTCTCAGCCAAAAATTTTACACTTATGCAAATTCAGAACCTTACCATTTCACAGATCTCTCTAGTGGACTCTGAAGCTTTATGCTGACAATTCAAAATCTGTTGTTTATTTTCCCCCATGAGTAAATGTTGGTTTGGAGTAGGATATTTGCCCAACTTGCTCCATTTCTTTCACATGCCCTTTCCTCACAGCGTTGCTGTCTCTTGAAATAATTCTATCCCTGATAGTAAAAGGATTTAATAACTGTCTTTGTTTTCTAATCTTGTCGGGAAGCCTAATATAAAACTGACCTTTATACAGTGTTATTATTACAGAAATAGGTAAAATGATAAAGTTTCTGTGCAGAGCTTCCCAGAGCTATGTGCCTCTGGGACAGAAGTAGGTCTGGTGTTCCCAGAGTCTCCAGGCACGACGTCATGAGCAGCAGAGATCTGCAGTCTTTTGTAAGCGAGCGGTAGGGCAGGTCGACAACCGAATGGGAAATCAGGGTGAGAAAATTCATCTGCCTGACAGAATGAGATGTATTGATCTTGTGTGAATATACCCTGATGGCTCAGACACATGGGATCAATGTTGCATCTCATTATTTTACTTTTTTTTTTCCAGTTTGGGTGTCTGTGTGTTTATAATGTTAAGGTTATAACGAGGCAATGTTAGCATAATTAATTTGGACATGTTTCCCTCCATATGCCTCCTCCGATTCACAAGCATGTTGTAAAACACAAGTTGAATTTGAAAGGGAGGCTTTAGGAAGCTGCTTGGTTCTATGAGCGCAGTTTTTCTGCTCTCGATCTGAAGGTGGGTTGAGCAGCCCGTGTCGGCATGCTCAGTCGTCGGTTATCTGCGGGCGGCCTGTCTGAGCTGCAGATTGACCCAGCCAGGGATGCCCAGGTGCCTGTGCTGGCTCTGCTCTGCTTTAGCAGCTCCAGCCCAGCACCATGTGCCTCTGACTCTCCTGCTCCAGAGGCTGGCTCAGGCCTGGCAGGAGTTTCTGGAGCTGAGGAGCCTGGCAGAGCAGAGCTCGTGCTGTGGGACGTGCGGGGGATCGAGTCAGGGCTGTCCCGGTGCCTCGGGTGGGCTCCGTCTCAGCCGGTTTGCTGTTCCATCACCAGTGCCAGTCCCGCTGCTGAGCCCCTTGTTTGCATCAGCGTGGCCATCCCCTTGAGTTTGGGATTTTGTTTGGGTAAATACCCCTGCTTTCCCAAAGCCTGCAGTGGCAAAAACCGCAGTGCAGAGCCACCTCATTGCTTTTTTCTTTTTTTTTTTTTTTTAAAGTACTTTCAGCATTAATTATAGGGACTGAAGAAGGAGACACCGGTAGCATGGAAAATGTGAAAGTTTGTTGCTGATGATTTTCAGCTTTAATGCAGCTTTTTATTTCTGTTCTGCTGTATGAAACGTGGAGCACACCTTTCCCTGGAGTGGTCAGACTGCTTTTTTGGTCACCACGTTGCGACTACAGCACCTGGGAAATATCTGGGATCCAGCTTTTACTGTAATTACTGTGTTTTAGGCATGTCTCGGGTAATAAGCGTTGTGTGTTCCAATGCCTGCTGCATTATGTAGTCAGCTTTTGAATGCCAGGATTAGCTGAGTATGATCTCTACGTAGTAGGAATCTTTGAAGTTAGTAAGTGGGGATTTTTACAGGACAACTAGAGCAATCTCTGGGATATAAAGAGTCTGAGTCGTTACGAGTAACCTTTCCAAGACAGCTAAAACTTGTCTTTTCTGGTAATGTATCTTCTATTTGAATGTGTTTTAAACATACTCTTGTACAGTGTTTAAATTAGGAGCACCCTTCTCTTCTGTAAACCGTCCCTGCTCCCAGCCACAGTTCTGCACAGCTTGAACTAGAGGGAGAAACGCGTGGCTGCGTCCGCTGAACTGGTTCTTTCATAGTAATACAGGCTATGACCATTTATTTATTCTTTTCTTTCCTAGCAGCAACCCATATCGCAGCAAGCTTCTCTGCAGCAGGTGCTTACCAGCCAGCCAGTTTGCCCAATCCAGCCTGCGACCCACCTCTTGCCCCAGTACCAGCCCCAGACCTCTCAGGTGGCAGCTAGCAGCACACCGCTAAAACCCCTGCAGATTTCCACCGTGCCCCAGCTTCCGCCGGTGGCCCCTTCCCAGGTAACGCCTTTGAAACCGCTGTGTGAATACATCCATTAGAATAGAGCTTTCTAGCTAATAATTAACATGATTTGCAGTTTTTGTGTGGCTATTTGGAATGCATGCCAATTTAATTAGTCCATAAGAATATAGCTTTTTTTTCTGGATTTTTCTTTACTATTTGTTTTTGTTTGGTGAAGCAAAAATCTCCTTTGTGGGTAATCCTGTGTCATGCCTAGAGAATCCAATTAATGGCAGTTACAAAATTGCAATAACTGCTTTTTCTTCCTTTTTTTTTTTTTTGCACCTTTCCCTGTGGCATACTCTCCTCCCCATCCCAGGCTTAAGAGCATGAGAAGTGGCCCATTTTTTTTTTGTTTGTTTTGTTTCTGAGCTCCTGACTTCACCTCTCTTCCCCGTTGCCCACCTTGCCCCCCCTGTTTCTGTTCTCAGCAGCAGGGACGGAGCCTTTCCTTGGCCTGGAAGGGTTTCTTGGTGCTACTGCTGTGTTTGCTAGTGACAGCCACCATGATGTGAAGCAGCTTGCACCAAAGGGAAGAAGCAAGCTGCTTCCATGATGACAGGGTAGTTACGATCTGCTATGTCACCAGGAGGTTCTGATTGTAAAAACCCTTTTATGGGATCTTCCGCGCTGCCTGGGTTGCAGCCAACCTGTTGAAAGACAAGGGTTTTAAATTGTCTTACTGAATTTTGCATGAAAGAGTTTTTGTATTTTGTCTGCTCCGATTCCTTTTCATTTCTGTTAAAGTGAAAGCAGTTTTTAATTAGTATGTTGCTTGAAGGCTTCAAGCTAGTGTTTGAATTAGTTTTAAGTTTCTAAGGTGTTAAAAGGTCCCCCTGAAATGAAATTCTTTCTATTTTGCTAATGATTTCAGCATAAATTGATTATTATTACTGTTTATAAACCTCAGGAAATGAATGGAAGTGATTAACAAACAGACATAATTATCGTCATGGCGCAGGTGATTTGTTTGTACTTGTATGGCAAATGAAACTACTTTGTACCATCAGTGAAAGCACTCGCAATTTATGTGATATTATATTTTTTTCAGATTCCTCAGTTTCCTGTCATTCCTGCAATTACTCCTCTGGCAGGACTTGACAGCCTTCCTCCAACCCTCTCTGATATACCTGCTGCAAACGTGCCCCCCATACCTGCTCCTTCTCAGTATTTTGCTCCGGCCGTGATTTTACCCAGCCTCCCCATGAACCCCGCTCTGCCCATGGCACCAAACTCCCCCGCCCTCCCCATGCAGGCGGTCAATCTTCCTCACACCACCGTGGCTTCTTTGGTCTTGCCCTGCCAAACAATAGTGCCAAATATGTCGGCTGCTACGATACCATTGCTTGCCGTGGCTCCGCCGGGCGTGCCGGCCATGCCGCCGCATCACGGGGTGCCCCAGCTGCCCCAGCAGCAGATGTACCAGACCACCTTCCAGCAGATCATTCAGAGCGAAGCGCCCTCTCCCCATCACACCCAGAGCGCGCAAGCAGTATCGCAGCCGCAGCAGCCTCCACCTCCTCAGTCACTTCAGCCAAGCATAATTCATCCTTCCGAACAGACTCTGTCTGCGCCTGGGGCTGGTCACCAGGTAATCCGCCGGGCGGGGGGCTGTGGCGGTGTTGGACCGCAGGGCGGTTGGTGAATGCAGGCGTTCCCGGGGCTCACTCCGTTGTGAACAGGCAGTGGGGAGGTTTTTTTTGCCTTTGCTCTTAAGGTGTTTTGTTGTCTTCTCGACCTTGGTCCTGGAGGTGGTTCCTAAAGCTGTGGAGCGGGTGAGGTCTTACTCCAGATGAATATCAAGGATGTGGGAATGATCTAACAGGCTTTGGGAAGTGAGCAGACAAGCGCTTTTTGAATTCACTCTTCCTTTTCCCATCTCAAACATGAAAGAAGCATGAGCTGTCATTTTCCTGTGGCAGGAGAACAGGCTGAGCCCTGACAGCAGCCGCACGGCCTTGCTGATGCCTTCGCTCCAGTCTGCACGTGATGCGTAGGCCGTTGCGTGCTCACGGCAAAATACGGGTGAGCTGGCAGGAGTGACAGAGTTGTTTTGATGTAGAACTGCTTTAAAACAGTGAAGGGAGATGGCCATTCAATATCTGCTCCAGAAAACTGTGTGGAAGATGTCTATCACAGACTGGTTTGGGTGAGAAGGGATCGTTAAAGCCCATCCAGTCCAACCCCCTGCCAGGAGCAGGGACATCTACAACCAGATCAGGTTGCTCAGAGCCCCGGCCAACCTGGCCTGGAACGTTTCCAGGGATGGGGCATCCACCACCGCTCTGGGCAACCTGGGACAGTGCTCCATCACCCTCACAGACAAGAACGAATCCCAGCTGCAGACCCTTTCCCCTTAAAAGAAATCAAGCATAAAATGGAGCTTCTAGTCTTAGCACTATTGACAAGAGAACAGGTTTAGGACTTGCTGACGGAGTCTGTAAATACTGCTCTTGCCACATCTGTGATATGACAACGTGAAATGCAGCCTGACCTGAGCAGGAGAGAGCACTAGATCTGTTAATAACAGCATTCCTGAAAGTCTGTATTTGACTACATCACTTTGCCGTAACATATTGATTGAAATTCATAACATCCCATTTCAGCCTGCCATATCATGGCATCTCCAAAGTATTACATCATTTTTCTACTTCTCTCTTCAGCCGTATATTTGGTACAGAAATATTGTTTGTGAAACGTAGGCGACACGGCGCCCGAAGCAGTTACCGCCGAGCTCATCAGCCACGGTGTTCCAAATGGCTTTGGAGGGAATCGAATCGGGCCCGGCAAGCATGGCAAGCACCAAAACTGGAGAGCTGATATCCCCAAACCGTCCTAACACAGTCGTTATCTGTCAAATTTGTAGGGAAGAATTGCATAGTAGTTTTTTTAGGATAAATATAGCTGTTAGAAACGAAATGGGCAAGTGCAGAGGAGTATTCAAACATACATTGTGCTGTGTTTTAAAGTACTTTAGTGGAGACATATTTGTGTAAATAAAGGGTTTCCGACGCACTGCTGTTTCGACAGTTGATGTTTAGCACCTCTGAGTTTAGTTTTGCCCAGGTAAACTACACATTGAAACGTTTTGTGACTTATTCTGGTTATATAAGATTTAAAAAAAATAATAAAATTCACTACTCTTCTGCAATGTGCAGCACAGTTGCTGTTCTAACAGCCTGCCCTTAGACACTCATGTAACTGTTCTGTGTTGTGAAACACACCGCATCTTTATTGGAATGATAATAATTTCAGCTCATATCCAGAATCTGCAGAGACCGTGCAGTAGCAAAATTTCGTGGCCTAGTTCTCACCTGAGTCTTGATATTTTTTTAATATATTCTCCAAGTAGTCTAAATCTCCACGTGATGATACTTTAAAAAAGTAAAAGCTAGGCAGAGTTTTACCTAGTACTACAAAGCCCTTTTCCTTCCGTATTTTCCTTTCTTTCCTTTTTCCTCTTCCTGCAAGCTCAGTCCCCTTGGAAAAACACACGTTATGCCTAAAGGGAGAATGTTCTGCTCTTAAATGTACAACTCAAGCAGTTACGCAGAATAACAGCAGTCTCTAGGTGGTTGGCATCTAGTCGCGTCGGTCTGGTTCCCACACGAGTTATTTTAATGCACTGGAGAAATCCACCGAGGTCAATGAAACCTCCTCTGCGTGCAGAACGCGAGGACGCGCGTGCAGGGTTTGGGCCTCAGTGCTCAGCACGTCAAGAGTTAAGTTGTGCCTCAGGTGTTTGGACGAAATGGAAAATTATGTCTTCCGGAAGACACTGCTGTGTAGTTGCTGAAAGAGTTAATTGTGTGGTCTGTACCAGCTCCTGGCTCTCCACAGAAAATAGATTTATTTTTAAATTCTAATTTAGATTGTGGGTAGAGTGTATTTTTCTCTGCGTGGACATTGTGGTACGCTCACAGAAAGCAGACAATCAATTCATAATCTAAGGTTTTAATTTCTTGGCAAAATATGGCTTTGTTTCTACAAATTAAATAGCGCCTGAGCAATACACATGTTGTCATCGTTGCGTAGGAAGAATCCTTACATTTTTATTTGGTCATTTCAAAGCAAGTTTAAACTCTTGAGCAGTTACCTTTCCAAGCAGAGACCACACAGAGCTGTAATCCTTTTTCCGTGAGCTCCGGTGGCATTTTGTACCTTGTCGTGTAAGCCACAAGCGCCCGAAGGAGAGATTTGTTTTAATAGCTGTCTGTTGTGTTGCAGCAGATGTCTGGACACACGCAGTACACTTTGGAAGCTGGAGCCCAGGTGCCCGTGCTGCCTGTGCAACCTTCGATAGTCATGTCACCGCCTGTGCAGTTGCAGCCCGAAGCGTTGCCTCCCCGCGTCGCTCCGGAAGGCATTTCGCAGCTCCACGGCAGCCTTGCTACGGCTAGTCCGCCTGTCCCCGTAGATCACTGTCTGCCTCTTCAGCCTTCGGCTCTCCTGCAGCTTCAGCCCGATCTTTCCCAGCCGCTGGGTCAGCAGCTCCCAGCTCCCGGCTCAGCTGTCCAGGCAGTCGCAGAGATGTCTCAAGAGGTAGAGCTGTTTCCTCAGAAGTAACTCACCAGCACCCCACCCTCAGCCTTAGAATCGGAGAATCCCAGGGTGGTTTGGGTTGGGAGGGACCGTTAAAGCCCACCCAGTCCAACCCCCCTGCAAGGAGCAGGGACATCTCCAACCAGATCAGGTTGCTCAGAGCCCTGGCCAACCTGGCCTGCAATGTTTCCAGGGATGGGGCATCCACCTTCTTGCCTACTCCTCTGTGAAATAATCTCCCTTGTCAAGTAAGCCCTGTATCCCCTCTCACCCTATAGAGCCACTTGTCCTGGACTCTAGGGTCAGCAAATAACCGGCTATTTCAAATGAAAACTGCATGTTGTACCTTGTGAAATGTCTCCTTGAAGGAATGAGGCAGCAGGACTTCTTTGTCCATAGCTGAGCACAAACACAGAGAGGGAAGTTACTTTATTTTAGGTGCTGTAGGTCAGTAGGAAGCTGTTCTGTAGCGTTTCATCCGTGTTTTGTCCAGTCTTGTTTTAAATGTCTTAAGCACTTGTGTAACATTTGCCTTAAGAAACTGTTTCATAATCCGACTCTTTGCTGTGTAAAAGCTCTTCATGCTCCCCAGCTTGAGCCTTATTCCCATTTCATTTAGCATTGTATCCTCCTGTATTGCCTGCGTTCTAGTCTAGCCCTGGGATTTTTGTTTCTTCAGATATTCATAGGCATTCCCAATTCTCAGTGGTCATATAAGTGAGATGCATTTTATTGTTTTCCTTCATAAAACTGTCAGCTCCTCCTGCCTGCTATTTTGACTTTTCTTTCCACTCCCGTAATAGTTTGACCTTCAGCCTTGACAGAGTGTCAGGGAACATTTCCTTCCCTTCAACTCTTTAATAAATATCCATCAGCAAAGCAAACCAAAGGTTTTGGCATCTGTACCAGATTTCAGTAAATAAGTATTAAGTAAATAATTTGTTGTCCACCTCTGAATGGAAATGTCCCCCAGCAATTCTGCTTTCAGAGTTGTTCCTCTTGAGGCTCTCTGTTCTAAGATGCCTTTCTTCCCAAAGTAACAGTTTCCATCTTTTCAAACTCAATCTCTTTTTACCTATGCTTTCAAGCACTTGCCGCACGCCTTTACAACACGGTACGGCCTACGAATTTTGTTAGAGGCACAACTTAACTCCTCTTCCAGAAGATGTTCAGTAAGGGTGGTGTTAACACTAAAACTGGATTCTGCTTCCCCATTTCCCCTCTTTCTAGTGACAGTCTAATTCTTGTCCGTAAAATACTCGTGCTGTGATGCAGGATGTTCCTGGTGAATCCCTGTATCCTCTGGGTTGGAACAGCAGAAATGGTAGAACCAGCCTGTAGCACTTCACTTGCAGAATCCCCTGGTAAAGCCTGCCTGTGTCGGGCATACTCCTTATTCAAGGTATTTCTCCTCCACCTGCCTTTTTTCAGCATTCACAGCTCATGTCAGAATCCATGCTGGTTCCAAAGCTACAGCCTTCAACACAGGGTCCATCCCCTTAGAGATTCTGGAAATACGAATAACCTTCATCGCTACTGTGAGGTGTGACACAGGGGTACAAGCTGTCCTGCATTACCTGAGAAATCCATCTGCACCGAGGCACACATCTGTCCTGTCACTTTATCATGGCCCTAGGAACATTTAACCGCTGTTTTGCTAACTTCATTCTCATTTTTCGTCTCTAAGTGGTTTCTCTCCTTCAGTTTCAGAAATCCATCCAATATCATAGGATACAATCATAGAATGGTTTGGGTTGGAAGGGACTGTTAAAGCCCATCCAGTCCAACCCCCCTGCAAGGAGCAGGGACATCTCCAACCAGATCAGGTTGCTCAGAGCCCCGGCCAACCTGGCCTGGAATGTTTCCAGGGATGGGGCATCCACCGCCTCTCTGGGCAACCTGGGCCAGTGCTGCTCCACCATCATTGTAAAAAACTTTTTCCTAATATCTCATCTAAATCTATCTCCCTCTATTCTGAAACCATGAGCCCTCGTCCTGTCACAACAGGGCCTAATGAACAGTCTGTCCCCATCTTTCCTGTAGCCCTCTTTGCGTACTGGAAGACATAGTCCAGTTGATCAACATACTGATTTTATGACATAGATTGCTAAGGTTTTCTTGGGTGTAAGAGGAGTTTCATCTCCATCTATATTCCAAACACTGCGTTGTGTTGCTGCTCTGCCATAACGCTTTTGCTTAATGCGTGGCAGTACTCGCACCCAGACCAGTCTGAACAGCTCAGGCCAGTGAGATTTTGTAAGGCGCTTGGTCAAGTGCATCACTAAAATTTAGATACATTATGTCTGTGTTCTCACTCTTCATTAATTTTGCAGTTTTACTGAAACTGCGCTCCAGCTTGGCATGGTGTATGTGTGACACTGTGAGCGATGAGTGGGGGCGACTGGTTCACCACTGAGCTTTAACTCCAGTCTGCCACTGGTTTGGTGTGGAGATGTAGTGGTGGCGGTCACGGGGCTTGTTTCTTGCTGTGTGTCTGTAGAAGGGTTTTAGACTTATGTTTGTAAGTATATGTGTATAAATATATATAATTATATCTAGAAATATATATTAATTATATAAATATAATTATATATAGAAATATATTAATTATATAAATATAATTATATATAGAAATATATATGTAATTATATATATTACAATTATATATATTTCTGACTATTTGTGGGGTGTGTACATATACATGCAGGTGTGTGTGTCTGCGTACATGTGTGGGAAGCTTGTTACAGTAGGGCCAGCAGCATTGTCATCACAAAATCTGTGAAAACCCCTACCCAATGCGCAAGTCACACTATTGCTGTCTATCCTAGCATCGCAACCAGTGAAGGGGGAAGCTTTTAGGGAAAATTTCTGTTGTGTAGAGAGCAGGAGGACAGAATGTGAGGGCAGTGTTTTAAACCAATGAATTTTCATCTTTTATTCTTTAAGTTCTGCAGAAATTTTCACAATAAGCCAAATACAATGAAAATACTTAATATATTTCAGGAAACTATGCAAAGCAAGGAAGCAAATTAGCTTATACTGTACACCCATTAAAAAAAGATAGGTAGGTGCCAATGTGGATTTCTCCTGCAATCAAGTTTTTCCACTGTGGTGGGAACGTTGTTGTTTCTTCCACCACCTCTTCTGCTTTAGAGACAGCAGAAAGGCAGTAGCATATTGGTGGCTGTCTTTAAAAGCAGTTGTGCACAGATGTCGATGCTTTGGAGAGAAGTAATGTTGGGAGGGTACAATGGGACATTTATTATTTTTCAAATTCCAAGAATGGGTTAAACGGAATGGTTTAGGATTACTGGTGTCTCAGCAGCAAAGCTTTCTTACAGGTGCTTGTCATCTGTCACTGTAATGCATTTACTTAAATGACTTTTTCTTACGTTTCAGGAGCAGGCAATACAGGACAAACTTCAAACTCTGTCACAGAGCTGTGAAAGGTATCATTCTAATCTCTTTGGCATAAGAAATGTTTTCCTTCTGGAGGCTGTTTTTCCTCTCTCTCTTTCCAAGGCTGAGCTAAATGCCTGGTCTTTGCCTTGGCTGACAGAAGAGTAGCAGGAGCTGACCAGGAGAAGAGGGGAAGGTGGAATTTTAGGGAGAAGGCTGCAGATACTCTGTGTGCAATGTGCCTATTTTGACTCCTCCAGTTTTTTAAATTCTTTAGTTTGGGTGCTGCATCCTAGCTGTGATGTATGTACAACAGCTTTCGTTTCGGCATGCAGCTCCTCTTTTTGTTAAGATAACTGGAGTGGAACAGTCCCTGGTTTGGGGGCTGTTGAATTTGTCCAGGGACATGCCACGCTAGTGTAACTGGGTGTATAGCTCATTCCCTCTTTGGACTGGGCATGCCTGTATCACCTGTCCTGGTCTCTCCCAGGTGTGTTACAGGGGGTGGTGTACTGGGGGGAGCTGTGTGTCGAGCCCCTCAAAGGTGTCGCCACAAGTGTTAGAGCAGGCGGCCAGAGCCCCTTCTGCGGTTTTGCAGTGTGTGAGGTCACACTCAAGCCTAGTAGTGCTAATTACACAACTAATGATAAATAACCCCCAAGCCAGCTCAGCACTACTCAGAAACACGACCAAATTAAAATTTTTGCCAACCCTTATCTGCCTGTTTCGGTACTCAGAAGCAGCAAGGTTTGGAGGAAGCAGTGAGGAGGAGCCCTGGAGAGGAAGGCTCGCTGCTGGACTGGAGAGGGGCTGACTGGGGGCAGTGGCTGTGCTGCGGGGACAGGACTGCCCTCCCCAGGCATCTGCTGCTCCCGTGCTGTGGCTCCTGCCTCGGCACCAGCAGTAAGCTGGATTTTTCAGTGCTTGGATACAGGTAAGGTACATACGAACAGCGCATGTTCATAAGCAGCTGAATGCCTTGCCTGTTGCAGGAGCCAGCACCAGCTCCATCCTTATTGATTATAAAGCTTTGGGGTTAGGATTTTAGTGATCCTTTCCTGTTTTCATAAATAAACGAGTTAAGTTTATGAACTTTGAAGATTCTTACTGTTTTCATTCTACCCCACCAGAAAAGTTAGCCTGACATAAGTCAATGCAACCCTGCAATCTTAAAATGGAACCTTTTTTTTTCTCAAGATTTTGCTGCTTTTAAATACTGCGTGGAAAGTGAAATCTAATTTTTAGAGTCATCGAATGGTTTGGGTGGGAAGGGACCTTCAAAGCCCACCCAGTCCAACCCCCTGCAAGGAGCAGGGACATCTCCAACCAGATCAGGTTGCTCAGAGCCCCGGCCAACCTGGCCTGGAATGTTTCCAGGGATGGGGCATCCACCAGCTCTCTGGGCAACCTGGGCCAGTGCTCCACCACCCTCAGCATAAAAAAAAAAATCTTATGTCTAATCTAAATCTTCCTTCTTTTAGTTTAAAGTTTTTCCTGACTATAGGTTAGTTCTGGCTATAAATAAGTTAGACAAAATGCGTTTGTTTTGTCTCTCTAGCCTGTCATAGAAAGGCACATAAAATTTTCAGTCATCTATTCAATTTGAATGTGCCTGTTCCAGAATTCTGTTTGGGAAGCTGACTGTCGTGCCTGCAGCAGCACGGAGAGTCTGTGTCAGCATGCGTCTCGTAGTCGTAGAAGGAGATCTCTCCCTTTTCCAGCTCAGCACTGGAGATGGGTTGTGCTTTTGTAGAGTGGAGGGTGATAGCACGTGAATCAAATGGCTGGCACCTGCAGCAAAGACATGATCTAGAGTATGTCCTGCGCTCAAAATAACATTCACTTTCCTAACATATAAGTTAGACATACAAGGTAGGTGCAAAGGGAGTAGTAATAAGCTGTTCTGTGCAATTAGTGCAGAACAAGAAGTAAAGGCCTTAAATTAAAGCAAGGGATCCACAGGTTAGACTTAAATTCTTTTATGCCTGCATGGCTAAATGAACACAGGAATAAATGGCCCAGGAAGGTTACGAAATCTCGTGGGAGCTTTGTAAGAGCAGTTTACACAAACCTCTGTGAGGACAGCTTAGACAGCTGATCATACCTTGGGGTAATAAATGGGCCAAATGGCCTTACACGGTTCCTTCCTGACGTGGTTTTTATGAGCCTCTGAAAATTTCCTGCAAATTGCTTGCTTGTTGACGTTTTCTGTACATGTCATAGTACAATAAGGTTGTTAGCAGCTACTGTTTTGGCTGCTAAAAATAATATACTGTTGCCAGCTGGTCATGTGGGGTATTGTGGTGTAAAACCTTTCTGATCCTTGAGAACTGCAGAGAGAGGAGAGGCAGTCTCTTACGGGACACCGTACCGACTTCTTACTCTTTTCCTTCATCTCCAACAAATACAAACTGACCCTGTGTAGACCTTCTGCTGTGAGTGCGGACAGGCAGGAGCTGAGAAAACTGGACCTTAGGAAAATAGGAGCTTGTACAGTTCAGAGAGGGACTGTAATGATCCCTGAAGTGAAGGCATCAGGGGGATGTAGTGATACGTGGCGGTGGTTTTATTTGGGGATTTTTCTTCTTTTCTCTTTCCAAGCTACATGAGTCCAGATGTTGCTTCAGGTAAAGAGATGAGTGACAGCTTTGAAGGAGCAATAGGAAGTGGGAAACAAGAAGGAAAGTCTTCAAAGAAACATAAGAAGTCAGCACGCGCTCGTTCACGCCAGGAGAAGTCCAGCAGACCCAAACTGACCATATTAAATGCAAGTACAACCTCTTTGAGTATAACTCTAGGATTCCTTTGGCTTTGTCAGAAATAACTGTTGTTAATCCTGGCCTGCAGGTTTGTAACACAGGGGATAAGATGGTGGAGTGCCAGCTTGAAACACACAATCACAAAATGGTGACTTTTAAGTTTGATTTGGATGGTGATGCGCCAGAGGAAATTGCTACTTACATGGTAAGACTGGGTGATGCAGTCTCCTAACACATCAGGTTGCTTCAGCCAACTGATTCTCACGTGTGCTTGTTGACACGCTTTCTCATTGCTGTGGAACGGAGCATTAATCAAAACATTACTGTTTTTCTCTTTATCTTATGGGGCCTTATAGGTAGAGAATGAATTCATACTGCAGAGCGAAAAAGAGACTTTTATTGAACAAATGAAAGATATTATTGATAAAGCCGAAGATATGCTCAGTGAAGATACAGAAGGAGAACGAAGCTCTGATCAGGGAACAAGTCCCCAGCAAGATACAGATAGACTGGAAATGAATGAGGTAAGAAATGTTGATAAAGATTTCTACCTTGATTCCTTTTTCTTAACAGCCAGTTACTGTAAATTAGTTTTACATCCTATGTTAAAAAAAATGTGCTTCTTAGCTAGAAAAATAATGCTTTTACTGCATTAAGACTTAGAGTATGAGTGCTCCTTGGAATGATGCTCCTCTTGCATTGATGCAAGACAGCTGGTTCTCCTATTGTTATGTTTTTGGTTTTGTTTTTATTTTAACAGGAGAAGCGACAGTCTCAAATGAAGACATCTGTGTATCAACAAAACGGTAAATGTGCCTTGGAATGCAAACTTAATCTCAAGCCCTAAGGCAGCGATGAGCTTATGCAGAAGTCTGCTAGATTCAGGAAGACATCCACCAGTTACTGGTGGCTGGAAATCTATCTAGAAATATGGGTGTACCGGTGGTCCCTGCTGCTAGCAACCTGGGAGATGGCAGGGCTCACCTGGATGGATCTAACATCTGGGGATGTTCAGGGAAGCCCTGAATTACACAAGCTGATCATCAGCAGTGGAACAGTAAAGAAGGTGCAGGCAGGCGTACTCTTTACTCTTCTCACAATGATAACTATGTTTGTGAGGGAAAGCTAAGAGGTTATTTTTGCATTGGTAATTTAATTGGCATTTCTAACCAGTTGGTTTTGAGCTACTTTTGTATTACAGGGGTATCTTGGCCTTCTGAACACAATTGTATCTTGTGGGTTTTACACACAAACAGAACGGGAAGGGAGCTGGCCCTTTATTAACCTTTTTAACATGACATTTGTATTTCTACTAATAAAAGTTCCAAAGTGTGTATAGGCCTGATTTGCTGTTTACATGTGCCAGGCTTTGAGATACAATATAGAAGGAAATATTAGCTAGGAAACTTCCAACATGGAAAAGTTAAACTGGATAAACTTTACAAAATAAACAATTTTTTTCATGGTAAGAAAACTGTCCATAGTACCGTTAGTAAAATCTTCATATCTGTAACTATTATCCTTTTAAAAGTATGAACACTTGAAAATAAATTTTCAAATAACTTAAAATATGTGGCAAAACTGAGAGGCATCACTGTCTCCCTTCCAGAAGAATCAAATTAGGAGCCATTAATTTAATTTCGGCTAATACTGTAGAAGTTCTGGCTTTCTTTCTAAACATGGAAATTAAGACTAGGTTTTGACAGATGACCTGGAATGAATGGAAACCATTGTGTTTACATTTTATTTTATTTTCATCTCTAGTTTTGCATACTGGGAAAAGGTGGTTTATTATATGTCCTGTTGTGGAAAACCCTGCTACTGATGCACCTGAATTTTCTCCACCGGTACCTCAGAGTACGCAGCAGTCTGAAGGTCCAGGTATTGGCAAAATGTTTATAGAAAATGTTTTCTTCTGTGAAGTTGCAGTGTCATCTCTTCTGTTCTCACCTGACTTAGTTGTGATTGTTTCACTTCGTTTAGTCGGAGGAAGAAAACAATGCATTTTGTCAAGTCGGGCGTTTTAAGTGTGTTACTGGTATTGAACCAAATTAGGAAAGTGTATTGGAGTTTCAGGAAAGCCTCAGTATTTTGTCTCTGCCCTATGTTGTAAGGTAGCTGAAGTTCTGGTCTTTTCAGTGAAATATTTTTGCGTAATCTAAAATTTTGAGTTCTAATTTGAACCCACTAACGGGTTATGGCTGGATGTGGTTATCCCTGTGGCTAACCAGGAAGTTTTGTAGTGTCTTTCATTCTGTGCAACTTGTTTTAAAAAAAAAAAAAAAGTTAACCTGATGTGTGTATTCTTTGTAGATCTGGAGCAGTTGGATGATCAGCAAGCGAGCTCTGCAGTGACGGATCTGTCTGGTGTCCTAGCTGGTCAGCAGCTTCCCCTCCAACCCAGCATATGTGACAGCCCCATGGGGGTCCCTCCGTCTTTGGTGCAAGTTCCTGCCGCAGCACCTCCAGCCGCTTTGCTGAGCCAGGCGGAGTTTCCGGCGCCGGCACTACCGGGAGCTGCTCCAAATATCCTGGAGCAGGTGGCTGCTAACGGGGCTCAGCTGGAATATTCTCCACAGAAGGCGACGATGCCTGCCCAGCCAGGCGCTCCTGTCCCCCGTGCCGCCTTGCCAGAGGAGCCTTCCGACGCTCTCCTTGCTCCTCAGCACTTGCAGCCGCAGGCTGAGGAGGGCATGTGTGTCCCTGATGTGGAGATAGCGTGTTGCAGCGTCGGGCCGCACAAGTCAGTCCCGGCGGCTCCCGCGCAAGCGGCAGAGCTACGCCCGCTCCCCGTGCTCCCAGACGCGGTCGTTTTGGAACGGCAGCCTGCGGCACAGGTCCCTCACCTGCCAGAGGCCAGCCAGCCTGGCGTGGCGCAGCACTCCTTCGTGAGCCAGGTCTTCCCTGCGGCTGCCGCATCCGACCCTCTAGGTCTGGCAGGTTCTCAACTCCAGAGCCCTACTCAGGTGCCAGTGGCCGTGTCCCAGCAGCACACGCTGCTGCCCCAGGCGCAGCCCGTAGCCTGCACCGGCGTGGGGATCAGCCTGCTGCAACAGCAGCAGCCGAGCACCGCCGAATCTGATGGAGAGGGACCACCCAGGGTGGACTTCGTTGACAACACAATAAAAAGCCTCGATGAGAAATTGCGCAATTTACTTTACCAGGAGTATGTTCCTACTTCTTCTGCGTCAGCAGGGACTCCAGACACCTCTGTCCCGTTAGAACAGGGCGACAGTGAATTTAATTTGCCGCCTTTTCCCGAAGATCAAGTTCCCATGTTGGCGTCGGATTTGAGAGAACCAAGCCATAAAGTTGCAGACACTGGCCAGGAGGTGAAAGCTGCCGCTGAGGCCCCATTGGTGCCGCTCATACCACCTGAGACCTCGCCATACCCCGCACCGGTTAGTCCAGCAACGCCTCTGCCCTTTGCAATCCCAAACCCAGCTGTTAGGGACAGAGCTGGGAACCAAAGAGCCTGTGGTAGGACACAGATAGGTTTCTTGCTTCTCTAAACGTTATACTACGTTCTATTTTTCCTTTGAGTTTGAAAGTGGTATAATATCTTAATTCATCCGCCTCCTCTTGTGTCCTGTTTCTAAAGCAGGCAGAAGTGTGATAATTTTTTTGTAGTTTAAAAATGTGTAACATGTGAGGGATATAGTCATTCAAGTTCTGATGAAGGTGATCGTGCTACAATACGAAAATGTATTTTTCAATATGAGTTAATGGCAGTGGTTATAATGCCTGCCTTCCCAGTCAGCCTGAATTAAAATAAACACTTCAGGAGCCCTTGCTTTGTTGAAGTGCTGCAGCTAAAGGAAGACACTCAATAGGCGGAAGCTTGCTCTGCTTGTGGTAATGATTTTTTTTCTTTCCCTGAACCCAGCAGAGCAAGGCTTCTCTGGGAGGCACCCAAGGAAAGCCGGAGCAGGTGCTCTGGATCATTATTCACTCTGTGGCTCAATTGTGGACCTGTGTTGCGTTCTCTCAGATAAAATCCTGAGATTATTAAATTCAACAGATTTGCAGTGCTTTCTGCTAGAAGATCAATGTATGTCTTGCTTGAGAAGTAGTGTTTCTGGAGATAATACCATCACCACTAGTGAGGATGGGGCTGTTCCCTGGAGTGTCAGCTGGAGGAACTGTACCTACTGCTTGAAAGATGCTGTATGTTACAGGGAAGACGGCTGCACTTGAGTAACTTCTTACAGGTTATTGTTTATGATGATAAATTACTTCCTACAGCAGATAACGTTCTCTCTCTATGAAAGGTATTACACGTAATTTGAATTAGTCCTTTTAAAATCTGTGCCAATAAGAAAAGAGAGACATCGGAGAATTTCTGCAGACAAGCATATAGATGGAGAATGTACAGTCTGGCTGGAAAAGCAAACCAGAGCAAAAGTCCAAACTGATATATACATATAATTCAGTGCCTGTTTTTTTAGTAACTTAGGCTGCAGTTCCATCTGAGACACTGCCACTGCTTTTTTCTTCCAAAGGAGGAAAAAAAAGAGGAGTTGAAGGAAAAGCTAGAAGGCCACCTCCACAGACACTATGAAATAGTTTAATATTCCACAGTGAATTGGGAAGGAGAGGGAAGGAGAATGCATTGCCTTTCTTGTTTGCGTGTGAGACTAAAATTCTTTTTCTTTTTTCTCATCACTGAAAGCTTGAAAAATCGGAGGTCATCGGCATCGGTGCTCATTCCTCAGAAGCAAGAGGTGGGTCAGCAAGCAGAAAAGGTAATGCTCCTTTCTGCGGTGAACGACGGGGATGTGCGTCACTGCGCGGTCCTCTTCTTCCTAGAAAGAAGCTGCCTCACAGGCCGATTTATTTTAACCATCAATATGTAACACGTGTCTGTGGTGCAGGTCTAGGGTATTCCCATGGAAGGCTACGTTCCCAATAATAAATTTCCAGTGTCCTTAAAAAGTCCAAACAGAAAGTCCCTCGGATTTCCTGGGTTTTGTAAAAATGTTGGCAAAAATATGATTGAGGGTAGCACCTCTGCAGGAAAGCTTGTTAGGTTTTCAAGGAAGTCCCATGGAGAATTAGTAAAGAGTACTTTTAGGTACCTGTAGATACAACACCACTTTTTATAAAAACATAGTGGGAGCCGTAGTAAGAAACTGGGTATTTATCGTGCTCCCTTTACCTGTCTTGTAAGTCATGGGCAGTGTTAAAGGCTGAGCAGCCTAAAACTGCTCCTGCTGCCATGGGTGGGGTTGGGCAGGGGTTATAATATACATTTTTTGAGATTGTGGTGGCAAAACTGGCTACCAGGTTTGTGTCAGTCATTCTTTTCCTGGTGAACATCAATCGTCCACCACTTCTAGGTCAATGTGAGAGGGGAAATCTTTAGGTAGCCTGCGTTCCTTTATCTGACTTCAGACAAAAAGGGGAGCATGCAAGAGGGAACGTAGCACTGCCAAGGAAAGTGAATGTATCTTAGATAGCATCAAGCAGTGATGTATTTCACCATTCCAGAATGATAAAGTGACAGATTTTTGCCTTCTGTTCGCTCTGTGCAATGTGCCATAAGAAAGCAGCTTTCTGAAGAGCTTGCATTTATTGATTTAACTTCAAAAGCAGTGTCCAGGTTAGGAAATAATCTCATCTTGCTTACTGCCACTGATATTTTGTGTGCTTCTGTGGTCCGAGTGGCCACCTTTCCAGCAATGTGATGTTTAACTTCATTTCAGGCACTTCTAGTTGTTCAATTAAAGGTGTGACGTACCAGTCCATCTGGGGTCACTGCAGCGTTTATGTGCAGGAGCATCTGAGTGCAGTTATTTATTTTCTTGAGGTATCAAGAATACCTTAGCAGTGCAGGCCCAGTGCACTGTGCAGATTTCATTCTTCTGCTTTTCCCCTTACAATTTTTCAATTTGCTAATGAAATTCCCCACTCCTCTTATTGGAATTCTCCAAATCAATAGATTGGAGAGAGTTCCTACCTGCAGATATTTTATATTGTCCTTGATATTGCCTTCTGCATTATAGATCTTGTATTTCAAAAATTGGATATTTAAATTATTCTTCAGTGCTACACTTTATCACACTTCAGTTTATCATAATAAACACGTTGACTTTTATTATACTAAAGCATTCCAGACATTAATATTTTTTTTTTCCAACTTGTAAAACAGGTTCAACTGCAAGCATCGCTTCAGCTCCTGCTGCTGCAACAAAAGGCGTCCTTCAGGTAACCAGAGACTAGGAGCAGTTTTACACTGGATTGTTACAGTTACTTTCAAAATTAATCTCCATTATTTTTTCTCCAGGTTGCACCTACATCATCGAGCATCACTAAACAGATGGAAACTTCTAAAAGGAGCGAGAAGGAAAAGCCTATGACTTCGTCTGCGCACGCAGCTAATGTAGCGCAGATATCTGCAGCAGATGGGGTGATAAATAACCTTCAAAGGGATGACTCTCCAGACTCTGGTTCCTATGGAAAATGGACTGAAACTCACGATAGCGCTACACCAGCCAAAACTATTGGCAGGTTTTCAGTGATCAGCACACAAGATGAATTAACTTTGACGGCACCGCACTGCTTAAGGTTCTCGGCACCCCCAGATGTCTATTTGGATGAGCTGCCTTCCAGCCCTGATCTGAAGACAGCAGTCCGACGGGTGCAGACAGCCTCTTCTGTTGACGTCCTCTGCGACCAGGCTTCGAGCGATTCTGCCGATGAGCCGTTCCGTCGGCAGTCGGCCGCTGCTGCTCAACTGTCCCCGCCGAGCAGTAGCACGGCCACGGACTTAATTAAAAAAGCAGCTGCTTTTCTGCAAAGATCTGGAAAAACTAGCTTGCCAGCCCTCGATTCACCGAACGGGCAAGGAACAAAGATTCCTACCATCAACATAACATCTTTCCACTCGCAGTCGTCGTACATGAGTAGCGACAACGACTCCGAATTTGAAGACGCTGATATGAAGAAAGAGTTGCAAAACCTGAGAGAAAAGTACGTTGGGTTTGTGAACAAAGCTGGGGAAGCTTGTGTTAAAGATACGCAGGCAGCGTATCTGTGTGTGAGCAGCACATGTGTGGTTTTCACAGCTGTAATGAGTAAACTGGTTCTAGGCAAATTAGGCATCACTAGGACCCTTCCCCCAGATGTCATACTGCATTGTTTTGTGCATCACTTTGTCAATTCTATTTAGAAGAAGAATAATAAGAATTATAGAATCATTATGGTGGGAAGGGAGCGTTCAGGGCCATCCAGTCCAACCCCCCTGCAAGGAGCAGGGACATCTCCAAACAGATCAGGTTGCTCAGAGCCTCATCCAACCTGGCCTGGAATGGTTCCAGGGATGGGGCATCCACCACCTCTCTGGGCAACCTGGGCCACTGCTCCACCACCCTCAGTGTAAAAATTTTTTCCTAATATCTCATCTGAAACTTTCTCCCTCTATTTGAAACCATGACCCCTCGTCCGGTCACAACAGGCCCTGCAGAAGATGATAGGCAAAAACTGGCATTAGATGCTAGTTTAACCAAAACATTCAACTTTATCTTAAGGTATAATGGTTTTACTGAATGATGCATCTTTTTAACACAGAATTCCAGTAATATAAAACCTTTAAACTTGCTTTATGGCATCCTGAAATCTGCATTATAAATAAGGGAATGATTCGTGTGCTAAGGGCATTTTTATGATAAGCACTTCTGTTTTTCTTCATGTTGAACTGCTCCAAACTGATAGACATGCCTTGAGAGTTAATTTTCTGAAGCCACTTGTTTGAAGAGAGAAATTCTGGAATAGTTTGGAGTTCCTATCAGTTCTCATGTCAAAACCAGTTGTTTTTATGGAGAATGTTGAAAATCTTTTTAGACATCTAGGATTCTGTCTTACAGCTGAATATTTGAGAAGTCAGTCGCCGCATTTGCCAGGTAGATTGTTATAATTTCCCATACTTTTGGATGAGCAGTTGATTGTTTTATAACAAAAGACTGCTTGGTTTTTTTTATATAACTAATTATGCTGCAAAGATGTGGTGCTTTATCAAATATATCGCTAGCAAAATTCTTTATTTTTTTTATGTTTAGGCATATGAAAGAAATTGCTGAACTTCAGACTCAGCAGAAAAACGAGATAGAGGCACTGTATATTCGGTTAGGGAAACCTCTTCCTCCCAACCTGGGCTTCCTTCACTCAGCCCCACCAAGCGGCCGTCGCCGAAGAACTAGCAAAAACAAATTGAAAGGTGGAAAACTGTTAAACCCTCTGGTCCAGCAGCTCAGGAGTGGAACATCAAGCACAAGTAGGTACCCTGGGTTGCTTTCAGTATCCCTGGTTTTGTGTCAGTTATGGTTCTGCTGTGTAATTGCAGGGGTTGCAGGAAAGGCAGTGAATTTTTATTTTTTAACACTGAGACTCCAGTTTGCAAACTGTTTTTGAGGAGGACCCTCTTTGGGACAGGGTTTTACAGCTGCCCAGTGCTGAACCATACATACCTTCCCTGCATCCCTCACAATGCGTGGCAGAGAAACAATATTCCACTTCCATTTGGAATACAGCCTGCTTGCTTTTTCTCATCCTTTCTCCAAATGCAATTTACTGATGTTTGTATTCACTTCTTAGGCGCTGTTATCCTCTATTGATTATGTGCTGTATCTTGTTGTTGTTTATTTTTTCCTGCAAGATGCTGTGTAAATAAGCTTGGATTGCATTTGCTCCCCCAAAGGGTGGGAGGTAAAACCAGTTAAAAACTGCGATGGATGCTTTGACCATCTTGAGATTTTTCACACAGTAGTACAGTCTGGAGTCATTGTCTCTTTGGAAAGTATAAAGACATAATTCAGCTGGGAAATATTGATATACCTATCTCTTCAGCAAACTGTACAGTAGAATATGAATCATTTTTCTTCAACTTAGTTCCTGCTGATATTTAGAGGAGCAGCAGCACTGCCAGTATTAACCCAGCATTTCAAACCTGCTAGCTCTGGTTTTCAAAGTCACCCTGTCGTAGGTCCACTTTGAATTTCGTTGCATCAATCTTAATTATAAACAGAATTTTCTGGAGGTTTTGACTTTTAATTAAGGATTTCAGCTGAGACAGGAAAAGCAAAGATATTCAGAGGCGAGATGTCCTGTCATCCATCATGAATCTCAGTATTCTTGCCTACAGGAACTGAAGCAATGCTCAGTGCTTTATGCCTCCTTAGCCGCTGCTTGGCTGATGGTTTTGCTTCCTTTCCTGGTGATGCAGTACCCTGAATGTCTGTTATCCTTGGTCCAGTCATTTTCCAGTTTGTTCTTGGGTTCTCTCTAGACGTTTTTCCCTCTGTATTCACAAACTCGACATTTATCTCCACTTATGGATCTTGGCTCATATCAGTGTGCTGCCCTAACCCAAAGAATCAAAGAATTTAAGCTTATTTCTGCATAAAATGTCCCAATTCTCTCTTTTTTATTTCCCCCCTTGTCGGTCACTTTCAGTTAGAGAACAGTAACCAGCTCCGTTGGACTGCTACTTTGCTGCGTGCTTTCCTTCATGCTCTTTTTCCAGTTTTTAGAGGCACTGTCTAAAGTTTGCGTTATCTCTGAGAATCTGTATTCGTGCCTGAGTCTTCTCATCCTTGACGGTGTAGATTCCTCATTTTTTAGCCTTCCTAGGGGCTTTCTCAGGGATCAAGGGTGGGCAGTTACATAAACCCATGTAACAAATCATTACGAAGGTATCCAGGTGGTAAAGCTTCTCTACCTGAGATATCCATCCATAGATAGACATTTATATATAAACATATATCTGTCTGTCTATAGATAGCTGTAAATAAAAAGTTCCTGATGTCTTTGCAGCAACTTTGTATTTCTCTCCATTTGCTTGCTTTCACCTTTCGCATTTGAGAACAAACATACACGTTCTGCTCAGTCGTTCCGTGCCTTCATCCTCCTACTTAGGCACTTCTGCAGCTCTCCCTGTGTTTCAGCAGTGCTCCTGTGAGGTCCTGACTCCAGGCTGTCTGAAAAATGCAGAAAAACTGTACAAATCCAACCTACTGCATAAGCTTCTTGGAGAAACTGGTTCAGTGGTAGCATGTGGAGATTATTTTCTGGTGCAGGCTGTCCCTAAAGTCACTGCTTCAGTGTTCTGCTGCTGTTCCTCCTGGTGGCAAATTGAGGATTATTTTTAGGCATGGTTTTTTTATTCAGTGGTTTCCTAGTATTTGCTGTTGCATGTATTTTGTTTGCTCTTTCAGGTAATCTTTCAGACTCTAAAGACTCACCCCACAAAGAAACAACTAAAACTCAGCCCGGGTCTCCCGAAGCGGCAGCAGTAACGTCCTCGGCATCAGCCACCTTTGGGAAGGCTGTTCAGACGCAGCAGCCCTGCTCTGTCAAAGCTTCTTTGTCTTCTGACATCTGCTCTGGCCTAGGCCCCGAAGGAGGCGACGCGAACGCAAGCTCTGGCCGAGGTGATTTTTTTCCTACCAGCTGTTGGGCAAATCTTCCAGCACATGCTAAAATTAGTTCCCTTCCCTTATGCCTGAACTTTTTAGGAGTGGATTTCACTTCTAGTGATATAGGGACGTGAACCTTTGACAATCCAAGTTACTAGCTTGTCTTTAAAAAGGTCATTGCAGTATTGTCAGAAGAACAAAAGTAAATTATCTTCGAGTGTTAAGAGTCAACACTCAAGAAGGCATGCTAATTTTTAGGAAGGAAAAACCTTTTATTTTTGCCAGCAATGGCTTTATACTAACACCTTTTCTGGAGTCTGCCTTACAGATTTCTGAGAAAAAAAGAAAGGAAAACAAAAAAAAAAAGATTGTTTCCTTTGGTTCTTTTGGGGCTTTTTTTTAGCCACTTGATACTGGTAGACTCAGAGTTCCTTAATATAAATTACCAAACTATCTTGGGTGTGAGGGGGGGGGGGGGAAATAAAAAGGAAAAAAAAAAAAAGAAAACCAAAGCCAGAGAACCAAGTTATGTTTCCTTTATCTAAAGGTTTAACTTTGTGCATGATTTTGGAGTCCCAGCTAAATGACCGTAGATTGGCTGTTCCCCAGTCCCGACCTCCAATACTTCTGTGTATTGCACACCTCCTAGGCTTGGACTGATCTTGTTGCCATGCATATTGGAAGTTATAATGATGATTAAAATACTCTCCTCTCATTGCACATCCTGCCAAACTAATCTACGAAATACCTATCTGTTCTCTTTTGCCGTTATTGCATCCTTTGTGTACGGTCAATGAACTTGCTCCTCTTTGGCAAAGTTAAAATGGAGATGTGGATGTTTAACTAACAAAGCTGATTTGACTGATGGTATAGGACATCTGATCACAGCTACTTGTACTTTATAAGTGTCTTTGTTTTCTTCCCTTTATATTCATTTGCAGGCTGGACGGTTTTCCACCAAACGTCTGAGAGAGTGACCTATAAATCTAGTAGCAAACCTCGTACCAGATTCCTCAGTGGACCTGTGTCTTTGTCCATCTGTTTGTATTTGTTCTTTTGTATTTTATCACAGTCCATCTTTCTTTTACCCCCGTTTTCCAATTCCATGTTTTATATCTCTGATATGTTTGGCAGGATGCCCCTTTTTCTGAACCATTTTTTCTTTCTTTTTATCTTTCCTTTAAGTAATCATCATGAACACACCTTATTTATATTAATTTTTCATATGAAAGCTTTTTTTGCACTGCTTTTGGCTCGTGCCTGGGCACCAAAAGCATGTGTGGAAGATCTCATCATTTATTATATAGCCTGATGGTAAATTTTACCCTGGACTTATCAAAGCTTTTGTACTTTTCTGTGATTTGTGTTGAAGTAATTTTATTTGCAATGTGGCAAATATATGTCTGCTGTCCCGGTTCCAGCGACAACAAAAAGAAATCCGTCCTTCTGTAGACGAATGGTCTCTTTCACACATGTTTGGACTCTGAAGACATGCATGTAGCAAGCTGATACAATACTAGAAGGTCACTGAAGGGTATAACTTCCATACAAGGGCTGTATTAACACGATATACAGTACTGTTTATATCCACTCTGTTTTCTTTAATTTTTTTCCCCCGCTCTTTGCATGTGGAAATGCTGAGACAACAGTGCTCCAGCTAGTTCTTTCAAAATCTCTTTTCTAGGTGGGCTTTTCCCCATCCATTCCCTTTAATAACTTTTGAGTGAGCAATTTTTGTCGTACTCATAAGCAGCAGGAAGATCGGATTGCTCCAAGGGAGAGTACCATCAACTTGTTTTGTGTGTAAGCTGATCTGGCTGAAGCACTTTCCTCAGTTTATTTTCTTATGACCTTATGTGACCTCAGAGATGAAGTCAATTAGCAGTTCATCAAAGCAGAAACAAGTAAAACGCAATATCGGATTTTTCAGATGATACTTTCAAACGGATTGCTAGGACCCAGTATTTTTTTATTTCAATTAATTGTGCACCTGCTATTTGTACCCTATTTGTATGACTTCTAAAGCAATTGGCAATCCAACCAAATGACATCACTATTTAATTAAAAAATTAAGACCTTTTGACCCAATCATATTTGCTGCTTTTTAGGCAAACAGATTTTGCTTGTACAATAAAGATATGTTGTGCTGAACAGGTACTATAGGCCACTTACATATAACCTTAGAAAGGCTAATAACGTTCTTGAGAAAATGTTTGGTTAACGAACGGTTCGTTTGCATTAATACCAGATCTCCTGTTGGAGTTTACATTGCTCATCATTATCCAGGCGGTACAGATCAAAGGCACAAGACCACTCAAATACAATCCTCCTGATTTTATGAATAAACAACATTTTTTTTTTAAATCATCCTAATTTTTTGTTTGTTTGTTTGAGGTCCCTAAAAGTCCAAGCACTCAGGTTCTTGAAAACTGATGTTTGCTGCTCAGCATACTGAATATATTTTATGCACATTTTTAACCACTGTGAAGTAGTAAGACAATTTTGCACTCAGGAATTTTTTTCTGAGAACCTAAGGAGAATTCTCAGCTCACAAATTTTCCCTTTTGGTGTTATAACAGACATAGTAGTTTCTACCTCTGCATGTGTAATTCCCAGAAGTAATTTCATTAGTCTTTCACAGAATTACTGTTCAGTAGGATGCAAAAAGACTGGGAGATGGAAATTAAAAACCAGCATATTAAAAATGTTTGGGTGCATGGATATTGTGAATGAAACCAAGGGAAATATGTAAATCCTTTGAATCGTGAAGCTTCCCGATGCCAAAATAACTCGGCACGACTAATTGCTTTCTGTTCTCGGCCCATATGCTCTCTTCTTGGTTTCTTCTGGGCGAAGTGTTCGGAGCGGAGGTTTGCACTCCCCCGTTTCTGAGTCATGCGAGGAGATGGACTGAGCTTCAGGCACTTAACTCTGCCACATCCATCCAAAGTCACCCCCGCGCCCAGCGTGCGGCTCGGTTCCCAGTGCTGCCTGTTGCTTGAGATGACAGACAGTTTTCCGCAGCTGAGTTACTGGTAGATTGCGCTGGGGATAGGAGGTGGTTTTAGCTGGTTTTCCCAGGGAGTCCAACAGGTTGGTAGTGTGCGCGTGAAGGGATGGAGATGAGCTGCATGCGGCCACATCCTTCCCCGAGGGCAGCTGGGGTGGGGACTGCTGCTGGAAGGATGAATGGCTGGTGGTTCCATCCAGCCGGTACCCAGAGCAGCCCTGACCGTGGGCCTCGGGAAAAATAGTGCTCGATGATGATGGGAGTGCCAGCCAGAGGGGATGTAGCATAGACAGGTATCTACGTTGGTGGCCCAGAAGGGACGCTGGCGACCCAGCGTGCAGGCAGAGCCAAGTGTTTGGATTAGATGTTAAGCATACTTGCATCTTTGCTTGCTTAAGCAAGGAGCGCGAGTGCTGGGGACAGGCGGTGAGCGAGAGCCGGGCCTGTGGGGCTGGATGTGCCTGTCCCGTGCAAGCAGCTCAAATTCTGGGGTCTGTTCCACAAGCTGGGGTTTCCCTGGGATTTTTTTTCTTTGTTTGATAGCCTTTGGGAAACGTTGTGCTGGATTTTCAGAAATGCTCTGAATCTGTAAGTTTGGTTAAAGAAAACCAACCCTTTGGGGAGCCTGGATATTCCAGTGTGAGGCCTGTACTGCGTTAGCAGACAAATTAGCAGCACACTTTTAAAAATAAATGTTCAGATGCATTAAAGATAGTTTTTCCAAATACCTGGTTATGAGATCCGTCAAATTTGAACACTGTCAGAGTGTTCTCCCACAACAGCTTTTTGATCTGTTCCCTATGTCCAATATTGACTTTCCTTTGCACTTTGCATGGAATTCAACATAATTTCAGCCGGAGCTCCTTCCCTGGGTTAAACTGCAAGGGCATCTTGGGAAATAGTTTGCGCTGACTGTGAGTGGAATTTTCAAAAGCTCCATTTGGCTCAGGCTTGTAATTGTGTGTACAGCGGTTTTTGTCAGGCCTGTAGTAATTACTGTGTTGTGCGTGCATATGCAATTATGGAAATGGTCTAACAATTCCTTGCCATTTCAATTTTATTTTAGCTTTCAAGCTTTTTGGCAGCTGCTAGAGTGCAAATAAGGGACAGGGTTTTTTTTTCTGTCCTCTGTGATATAATAGCGGCTTAATTTCCCAGATAAGAAACCTAGAATGGGAGGTAAAACACTCTGTTGAACTTCTGTAGTCTTAGATTAAATCTTAATTATGATTCATCTCCTTAACTTTACAGCTATTAAACACCTTGATGTGAGAAGTAATACAATTAATCTGGTGAATTAGGTTTACCAAGCGCATTTTAAATTCAATTTGAATTTTAAAACCAATTGTGGCCGACAATTGTCAGTCCCTGCTTCAGGCAATGTCACCGCTTAGATGATGTTTCTCATCTCCCAAGCAACCTGCTGGAAGAAACAACTCTCTTTTTGGTGGCTGACTCTCTAACGTTTTCCTTAGCGCTGGCTCCGCTCACGCGGTTTTTTGCGAATCCGTCTAGCATCGCTGTTCTTCGTTCCTTCCCCGCACCGACAGGAGCCCCAGGTTTGATTTGGCACCTGAGGTGGATGTAAACTTGTGACTTGCTTTTCCGGAAGCGGAGGGGCTGGTGATTAAATTTTTTAATGTGCCTTTGAGCACGTACTGCAGTCAGGTGCCTGCTTTTATTTTTCGCAGGCAGTTGTTTTTCATTTGCATACATATTGTGCCAACTACTACCCATTGCCGCACGCGGAATGCTGCGGGATAGCTAAGAAAATAGCATTCTAGTCTTGGTGTTTCCTCAACGGGAGTTGCTAGCTAACTTTGAGATAGGCAAGGTAAGGTATATCTGAGGAAAAAGAGGGGGAAAAAAAATTAAAAATGCAACGCAGATTGTTCAGTAGTGAATGTGAGTTGTATTGGAAATGAGAAACTCAACTTGGTCATGCTTGCATAAGACATTACTGTAGTCATGTCCTTCTGATTTTCCTGGAATAGAAACCTCATTAAACTCTATGAATTAATAAGAATCTTTCAAAGCAATCCTGTTCCTCCTCATGCCACCCATCTCAAAGCACAAGCATTTCTTCTCCCCTTTTTCCTCCCTCTTTTCTTTCCTTTCTCTTCCTCAGTCTCTGACTGATGTCTCTCCTTTCTCCTTGGAAGACTTATTCAGAGCCTGTGTCAACCCGGACCTGCAGTCTCTGAGTTTAAAGCTGCATTTCTGGCACAGTAACATTAAATATCTACACCGGTCTGCTGTAGAGAAAAAGCACATCCATCCTGTATCTTGCTTTTTGCCCCACTCTCTGATTTTGCTCATGTTTTCAAGTGCTTCTTCACGATAAACTTGCCATGCCCCATGTCAGATGTTCATCTCCTCCCATCCCATGATGATACTCTTCTTCCCAAGTCCAAAATACCTTTCAGGAAATTTGGCACTCAAATAGAAACAGTGCTCATGTCTGGCAAGATCTGACAGTCGAGTAGGGTTCTCAGTACGCTTCTGGCACTCTGTCTATCCAACGGAATACGTAAAATCATGACAAAGGATGGAACGAGATAATAATGAAAAATCCATGTAGTTTTGTTAAATGAAAACTCAGCTACTCCGCTGGATTATTTTTCTGCACTTGGACAAGGCATGAGGGAAACTCATTCACAGTTGCTTTCAATTGAAGTTCAGAATCTCACATTCAGACACAAATCCTATTAATTAATAAAGTATTTGGAAACAATTGGCCTCAGACCTGCAGAACAATGTATCTTTTTGGACTTGTAAAACGGGACTGTGAGGATTGTTTTACGGCTTGTCTTTGCAGCCAGACTAGCTTGACTTGTTCCTGAAAGCATTTTTGGCCTCCTATCACAAACGGAATTGACGTCATTTCCTGCATAAATAGAGTAGGAAGCAAAACCTCCTGTGAGGAAGCCAAGGCAATTTCGGAAAAAAAAAAATTAAAAAGACAAAAAAAAACCAACCAAAAAAATACCAAAAAACCCAAACAAATGCATCTTTAAGTCATGGGACCTTGCTTTTGGCATGCTTTTGTACTTCTCAAAGCTTCTGAATGGCTGCACATTAAGAAAGGGTTGAGCTGTCCAGTTATTTAGACTTCTTTACTCACCTGAACTGCTGACTTTGTCTGTCCTTTCTCGCATAATAACTACTTTCTGATTGCTTATAAGTACAGAAGCTTGTCCGTCAGATTGGTTGTGTTCAGTCTTACCTAATTCTGTGTGTCTTGTATTGTTTTACCTTGTAGGGTCCACCTTGAAACGACTGTGTCTAGGCAAAGATCACAGTAGTAGTAACTATCCCATTTTTGTTTCTCAGTATTTCCTTCATGGCATGGGATGTTTTTTGCTTTTTTTTTTTTTTTAATTATTATTATTTTTTTACTAAAAGCTAGCAGTTTATTACATAGAGCTGATGCACTGATACTGGTATGAAATTAGACTGTGTAAATCGTGACGCGTTCATGGTAATGCATGTGCCGTGATGATGTCTTGGGAACCACGCATGCTGCAAGACGGTTGTGGTATTCTTTGTGTGTGAGACCGTGCACGCATGTGGCGAGAAAACTGGATTCCGTGTTTGTCTTCCTGAAATACACACCTTTATATGACTGCAGTTCTCTGCTGGAGGAATTTTTGAGCTTAAAACTATCTCGTTCCCGTTGAGCTGCATGAAATATTAAACACTAATTGAAGAGCTGTCCTCTCAAAATACTGATTTTTCTCACTGGTCCCTTTCCCCCAAGCAAAGGAAAAGGAAATGAGCAGTATTCACTTAAAAATTACATTGCAGGTCAAATGCATGATCATTTAAAGGTTATTAACGTATTTTATAGAACCATAGGACTAATTAGGTTGCTTGGTGTCATTGGCTGGTAACTGATTAACAGAAAAAAGAAGACTGAATGTTTGTGTTTGTTTATATAGTAATTTTACTACAGTTTTATGAACTTTTTGCTTGGAGAGATGGTCTTTATTTCAAATCTTTAGCTATATGAAATATGTTAGCTGAAAAGTTATTTTATATTTTCAGCCTGGGCATCTTCAGTTGCTGCTCCCTGCTGATCTTGCTGTTGTCAGGCTTGGAATTACCAACACATAAAAAGGACAGATTATTTTTCCCCCTAGTTCTTCTAGAAATAAGTCAACATAAAATTAAATCTCTGTCAATGCTCTTCCTGTCTGCTTTTATCTATACCAAAAGTTCTGTATCTTTATCTCTCTCAAAAACTCACACATCCACTATGTCCTCCTCTCTCCTCTTTCTTCTGTATGTTCCTGGTCCTGATGGGTTTGTTTTTTTTTTTTTAAAAAAAAAAAAAAAAAAAAAAAGGCAGATGGCAGAGTAAATGGTCCTAACATCATCGAGAAAGATTGAGGGTGCACGGAGCCTTTCAGGCGTGGTAGCCAACCCTACTTGTAACCTGTGTGACAATTACATTTTTCCAGGAGGACACTAAACTTATGCAAGTAAAATAAATGGTGAATTACTTTTTTTTTTAATTTGTGCAGTTTAAGCAAGTAATACATCCTGCCTCCCACTCTCTTGTGGCAGTCTCCTCTGAAGAGGCTTTGTAAGCCTTAGGATGTCAGTGTTACTGGGACTGCCTTCGTTTCTTCTCTCTGAATCATTAATTTCACCCAGAGAGAAGCTGCAGGCACAACAGCTAGCGGCTGAGGTAACGTAACGCGATAGAAAATATGAACAGATTGGACTTGGACCATTTCTTTAAGCAAAGGTGTTCTGTAGAAAGGAGTGGGGGAGGGTTGATAAAAATCAAGAAAGCCACCATTTGAATTGCAATAGATGAGAAACTGTTTGAGTGGCAAAGTGGTGAGGCAGAGATGCCATCCTCAACTTTCTTTGTGTGTGATTTTCCAGGATCCTCGACAAACAGTCTCGTAACGTGTCCTGAGCCCCTCCCGCAATCAACCCTGCAGGTTCAGGCCAACAACAGTAACAACAAGAAAGGGACGTTCACAGACGATCTCCACAAGCTGGTTGACCAGTGGACAAGCAAAACTGTTGGAGCCACACAGACAAAACCTTCCTTAAACCAACTGAAGCAGAACCAAAAAAGGCAAGACATGGAGCCAAAGGCTAATCCCATGCAAATGCAGAATGAGACGTGTGGAGTAAGTGGCACTCTTTGAAGAGCGTTCCTTTTGCTATGTGTCTGAAAGCCTTTGCAGAACGCAGATTTGGAGGAGGACATAAACTAAAGTTGCTTCAGATAGATGCTTCCTATAAATGTCCATCTCTTTTCATTAAGTACTAAACCAGATTTTTTTTTTAATTGTCTTTTGAAATAATCTTGAGGGATATGTGGGCTGCAAAATATATATTAAAATTTATATTTTTAAATGGCAAACTGCTTATTAACAGCAATATACAGCAATACTCATACCATTAACCGTATGTTGCTCAACGTAAGTTTTAACTATTCCTGAAGTTTTCTTCTTTTTGGTGTTTAATATTAATCTTCCTTAGGCAGAACAGGGGCTGGGCGATAGTGAGCCTGTGTTTTAGCGGAAGAGAAGCGAGTACTGCGCTGAGACAGGGGACAGCTGGATGTGTTTCTGACCGTTGCTTGTTGTACTGGGCATCTTTAAGGCTGTCTGCCTGATGAAAATACCATCTGCAGAAGTGCTGTGAAAGGCAGCTACAACAAAATGGAAATTGGAAGTGCCCCCATTCATCCCCTCTTATTTTCACTAGCAGGAAAGAAGCCTTGCAGTGTGTGTTTGTGTTTGCGGTCAGTGCTCGTTCTCATGGCTGAGTGATGATACGGAGGCAGGCACAAAAATGAATGAAGAACCCCAGTTTACAATTCTGGCCCACCCCAGTCTGGGTTTCCAGACCTCTTCCTCCCCCTCATGGCTGAATGATTCTTTGACTAACTTTTGCTGGATTCATGTTTTCTGGAAGACTGGCTATTAAGCCAAACTAAATTAATTTTAAAAGCAAAGAATTGATGAGAACAAAACCAGTGAGGGACTGCTTTGTGTACCCTTAAAAACAAGGTAACTGGGACTGGGTAGTAAACCATTGCCTCTCTGGCGCATAGAAAGGAAAAACACTTGCAGGCAGCAGTGGTAGCCATGTCGTTCTTTGTGAGGCGAGACATGCCAAAGCAGGAACCGCGCCAATGCGGCTGCTTCAGTACCTGCTGGGTTCTGAGTCAGTGGGGTCACTGACTTCCTAGGGAAAAGCATTTCTGCAAAGCTATTAAGTGATTTTATGCCCATTCTTAGTTGCCATAGATGAACAAAGAACAGACAGTAAGTAATCCTTCTGTGCTGTGATGGTTTAACCACTATAAACCTGTTCTGGAGTAACAGCGACATCTGCGTAAAGTCCTGTCTGTCCTCACAAAATAAATCCGAGGAGGTGCTGGTGAACACGCACTGAAGATTTGTGGAAAGTGATGCTGAGGGCACAGATTTTTGTCTCGTTCAGCCGCTCTCTTTTGATGTGCTTTTTGCAGCTTGATGTCTTTTCCCCGAGACTCCTGCAGTAGGTTGAAGTATTCGGTGCAGGAGTTCTGCCCACTTAACTCTGGAAAAGAGAGTGCTTATTTTGCTTATTAAATCAGCCGCTAACATCAAGTTAGGGTTAATTTTACCTTCTGCACTCTTGGTGTGTCTGTTTCAAAGCCTGTGGAGATGGCAGAATATCGCTGTGAGCAGAACAGGAGTGTCCCTGTATTTACACCCCGATTTTAGAGAGTTCTTTACACACCGATTTTAGAGCGTTCATTTCTTTCGAGAACTTTGCAGTTGTTCCAGGGAATTAACAAGGCCGATTTAAGTGTTTTAGAGAGAATTTTCCAAGAGCACAGAGAAGTTAGGATTCCCTCCTCTTCATCTTGCTGCTTGGCAGAGCGGCGGTCAGTTGGAGGCCTCAGGAGCCCCGTGCCGGCTGGCCCTGGGTGGTTTTGTGCATCAAGTCTTTGTAGGGCTCTGTGGGCTGCAGAAGAGATGCAGAGGTCGATGGCAGATCTTCCTAGCATGGTGGTTGTTGGGGTGTTTGGCGATGAAGGTGGCACTGCATGCTGGAGATCATAAAAACAGGGCAGTGGATATGATTTAAGAGACTTTTACAAGGGTTGTTTTGGGAGTTGAGCATCATTCTGCTGTTCGTACCTGTTGAAATTCACCGTAAAGGGGAAATTGAAGGTAAGGGAGGAGAGGGCTTCATGATTTGAGGAGAAAAATAGCGAAAAGGGGAGGAAGGAAGTTGTGTGAAAGGACCCTTCGTCTGGACAGCCAGGCAAGTGACCCGTAACATCAGTGCTTGGAGCGGTGAGTTCCATGGGGAGATGTTCTACCTGCACTGAATCTCCATGGAGTCCACCTTCTGAAATGGGATTGAAATGACAACAAGAATGCTGGAAATCACATAAAGGATGGAAAATCAGCTTTCTAACAAGGAGGCTGTAAAGCTCAGCCTGTACTTCTTCAGTCCATCTGTTAACATTATCTTTTCGTCGTCTTTTTGATCAAATACAAAAAAAGCCTTTGCAGGAAAAGAATAAGGAGCACTAAACAGATTTTCAGCCCATTATAGAAAGTTATAATAAGATTTTGTGTTGGAAAGAAAGGCTAGATAAATGGGAAATGTGTGATACTTATCTCTTTACCTGGAACAAACTAGTAGGAAACTGTTGGGGCAGGTTCCCTCATACCTTCAGACTGGGTGTTTTGGTTTAGGATGTGCTGTTGTTGGTCCAGTGTGATGATGGGAAACGAGGGGCAGGAGGGAGGCAGCATTCATACCTTCACTTCTAAGTTTTCTCTGGAGGTTATTGGACAGGAAGATGTCTCCTTGAAGGGTTTTGAAACAGAAGCAGGAGTGATGTGAGTTGTCCCACGGTGCTGTGTTGGTTCTAGGTCCCCTGGAGTTAGCACCACAGAGACCACGTAGGCCATGAGCATCCTCCTGGGGTGAGTCTAGGGCTGCTCTTATACAAGGCATGACAAAGACAACACCAACCGACTGGCCCCTTTCTACCATGCATTCTTTTTTTTTTTTTCTTCAGTCTCTTAGGCCAAAGGAAAATTGCAACAAATCCTTTTTGGTTATGGGTAGACTAAGTGAAGGCTATTCATTAAGGTTGGAAATCAGCTCAGAAGAGAAATTGCTGGTGTATTTAAGAAGAGTTAGTGGTTTTATTTTCTTCCTTATCATCAGAAGCATAGAAAGCAATAAAATAATTGGGATGCCAAGGAAGACTTTAAATTCTGCTCTGTTTCTGTGGAAGTTACCTGTGGGTTTGGCTGCCAGTCTGGTTGGTCCATATTCGAAGTTTGTTGGGGGAACCTTCAGGAACCCAGTCATGTTCCCAGGAGCACTGAAATGTTCCTTTTCAAATGTTTTAGTCAAACATGGAAATACACGTGGATTCTCATCACCAGTAATTTGAAATGTCATAGGAGATATTAGGAAGAAGGGAAGTGAAACTGCCTGATAGTAGTTATTTCTCTCGTGCTCGTCTGTGATGAAAAAATCCTTTTTTACAGGTAATTGTGGTTTCTGCCAGTCAAGGAATACACCTAGGAACGTGAGCTACCTTGTGTGTAAAGAGCACTGAATATTGTGTAGTTAAAGGTATTATTTGAAGATGCCTGGGAATAAAGGGCTTACCAAAAATACGTTTTCTATTCTTCATACTGGTCCGTAGCTCCGTGGGTTTTAAAGAAGAAAAATATTACCTCCCAAAAAGCTGTAAACACATTTCAAGTCCATAATAAGATTGTTTCTGTGAAGCATGCAGGTCTGTGTCCGTCAGCAACGTGTGCTGGGGCTTAGACGCCATCAGTAATCGCTGCACATCTGTTTGCCTTCAGTACATCTCGATTTTAACGGACTGGCTGCCGGGGAAGCAGGCTTTCTGGAGACATCCGCAGATGCGGAAACAGAGTGGACGAACTGTTAACACCTTGTACTGTGTCTTCCATCTCCAGTGGATTGGAAGGGTAGTAAAAAAGCAGGATGAATCTGTATCTGAAACTATTCAACACTGCCTTCTGGCTCCCAATGGCAGAATAGCTTTCCAAGAACCTGGAGGAGCACAAACGCGGATCTTCACTAGCACCCAATAACTCTGGGGTTTCAGCAAACTGGAAAAAGGTGATAAAAGAAAAGATGTATTGGCATCTTCGCCCTGCTCAGGTTGGCAGCCAGCTCTAAGCCTGTCCTGTGACTCAGTTTTGTCTCAATGGTAGCTGGACCGTAGAGAGGTTAAAGAGTAATGCTGATAACGTCGCTGTCAAAATGTGGCTGGAAGAAAAACAATCTAAATCCTGTATTTTTAGCATGGGTTGTGATAGTTGTGGTCAGCTTTCACAGCAGAATTACCTGGTTTCATCAGTTCCAAGGTAAAACCATAAATATTTGTGATGTTTATGAGTCAAAGACGACTCTTAGCTGTGTGCTGTGACAGTCTTGTAGCTGTGAATATCGCTGAAGCGGCACTTGAGCTTGCTTGGTAACACACGATGGCAAGGTAGAGAATTAAAAAAAGAAGCCTAAAGAACAGATTTTTATTTTTTTTTTCCCTTTGGTGGGGTTTGTTTCATTTTTACATATGTTTTTGTGTATGTTCTTCTCTGTGTCTATATTATTCTCGGTTTCTAAATGAGTGTGTGTGGTTCTTTGGGGGAACAGGAATAAATGGTGGCCAGGGAAGGCCTGGCAGCAGAAGGCAGGCGTTTGAGGTACGACGGCAGCAGGCGGAGGTGCTGCCATAGGTGTTGGTTCATGAGTGAGTTCCTTCTGTAGCAGAGAGAGAGTGAGATACCAAGGGCAAGAGCAGGGGGGAGTTTCCCTTCCTTCCCATACCATATAGGATGCTTTTTAGGATGTCAACGCAGTCTCCCTTCCAAAAAAAAAAAAAATCCCTATTAAATATCCCTAGCAAACACACTTTTTTACATTTTGCAGTGCGTTTGTTAAATTCTTTAAGTTTGAGACCACGTCTACCTCATCAGCCCGTGTAAGGCCAGGGCAGCTGCCTTGTCCGGGCTCCAGGCAGAAGTACATCAGGACTGCAATATTAAAAACGAACTTGTGCCATCCGTAGCTGGCTACGTCATGTAATCAGTCTCGTTCCTCATTACTTGTGCTGCATCGTCTAAAGTTGAATTAGGAAGGGAAAAGACCACTTCTGCTTGACGCTCCTGCAGGAAGATCGGAGTATTTTAAATCAACCCCAAACACTTGTCCTGTAGGCTGCAGGCTATGGCTATAAGGATCTTTTGTTTTGTTTTTCAGTGGTCTCTAAACATTGGCTGCTTGAGCTGGATACGGGAGTCTGATACTGTACCCCTTGTTTTCAGTTCCCAAGGGAACTTCAGTTCAGGGTAACAGCTAGGAGGAGATGTCGCCTGGGCAAGCAGGGAGCTGTAGGTAACAAAGATGTCCTTTCAGCACAGAACTGGCCGGCCTGTGAGTGACGGGAGGACTGAGGGGTTCACAGCTTCACGTGTGGACCTCAGCCCTCCTGGCAAGTGCTTGTGCTCAGGGGTGAAATACCCCTGCCGTTGATGAGGCACTCGGCTGTGCCCTGCATCTCAGAGGCTTCCTTCGGTGTTCCTCCATTAAAATACCAGCCTTACTGATTGGAATCCGAGCCAGTTCTGTGTACAGCCATGCCATTGACCCCAGCGTAGGTATGCACCTTGTCCATCACTGTGTGAATGTCCATCTTCTTCCTGTTGAATTTTGTGAACAAAGTGACTTGTGGTCTCATGGCTTTCCTGGAGCTGGGAAATCCATAGCTCCTTGCGCTGTTTTGAGGACTCTTCTGGTGCACGTTGATTTTGATGTTTCAGTTAGCATCTACATGCAGGAAGAAATGGGTTGTTTTGGCCTACATGGGTGCTGAGTCATCATAGCTGCTTAAAAGCTAATGGTTTGACCAAGAGAGTTCTCTCCAGGGGAAGACAAGAGCTAGATGTCTCGTTGCCTCTTAAAGTGTGTGGTTTGCTCCCTTGAAACATGCGACGACGGTAGAGGAAGCAACCGTAAATCATTGACATGCGTTTGTCACGGCGTTATCAGGTTTTAACAAGCACGTGTAATGGTGGGGTTTGGAGCACGAGGCGATTTTATTCCCGGTTGCACGTACGTAGCCTGAAATACAGCTGCTGCTCTGCTGACTAATTCAGCTGAGAACAAAACAGTCGAGAAGCATGGCTTGGGTAGAGGTAGATTTCTCAATATTTTAGAACTGAAACCAAGCTTTTTCAAGTTTGAATTTTAAAATAGAACCACTTGCTAAAATGTCACCTTCCATTTTCAATGCTACTGTCTAACCTGTGCTTGTATAAGCAATGATGTATTTCCGTTAGGTTTGTTAATGGGCACCCGTTGTCATCCACTCGCAGTTGTCTAGGTTGGTGGAAACCATCATTTTGAGGATGTTAAAGCAAGGGTCTAATAATGGCTTAAAGAAGTCCTTAGGTCTTAAAAATGTGTTCTCGGTTCCTCAGTTTCTTGTTCTTTGGTTTCTGCTGTTAATTTTGGTGGATTTTTGTACATTAATAATGTGAAATTCATCATGCTGAAGCAGCTCTTAGTTGAAAGCTCACCATCAGATTTGTGTTTCAGATTAGAACTGGAGACAGTGAAGAAGGGTGTCAGATATTTCTGTATTTTTCTAAAATCGGGTCTGGAGCACAGGTTGATGCCCCAAAGCAGTCAATCCCAGAGTGACATTGCCATTTTTAATTGGGAAGAGATACTAAAATCAGAAACATGAGTAAGCATTCCACATGGCCTCATACATATATTCATTTTTTTCCCCCTGAAATTTCACCTTCATACCAATTTTATCAATTTAATGTGAAATACCAAATTAATGGGAGATTCCTGAACTTAAATCACAGAATCACAGACTGGTTTGGGTTGGAAAGGACCTTCAAGGGTCATCCAGTCCAACCCCCCTGCAAGGAGCAGGGACATCTCCAACCAGATCAGGTTGCTCAGAGCCCCGGCCAACCTGGCCTGGCATGTTTCCAGGGATGGGGCATCCACCAGCTCTCTGGGCAACCTGGGCCAGTGTCCCACCACCCTCAGTGTAAAAAATTTCTTCCTAATGTCCAGTCTGAATCTGCCTGCCTCTGTTCTGAAACCATGACCTCTCGTCCCATCACACCAGGCCCTGCTGAAGAGTCTCTCCCCATCTTTCCTCTAGGACTCCTTGAGGCACCAGAAGGCCGCTCTCAGGTCTCCCTGGAGCCTCCTCTTCTCCAGGCTGTGCAGCCCCAGCCCTCCCAGCCTGTGCTCACAGGGGAGCTGCTCCAGCCCTCTCATCATCTTTGTGGCCTCCTCTGGACCCTCTCCAACAGCTCCACGTCCTTCTGATGTTGGGGGCTCCAGAGCTGGACGCAGTATACCACCTTTTTTTTCCCTTGTGCCATGGATAGGTGCTGACTTGGTGGGAACCATGTTGTTGTAAATCCTGTGAAATTAAAAACGTGATGAGCTGCTGCAAATGCCATCCCAGAGAGAGCAGGCCGCGTTTTGGATAAGGATTGTTTCCATGGCATTGCGCGTGACGGGGTGTATCATTTGGGAGGGAGAGCTCTTTCTCTCCCCTTGCGTGCAAAAACTGAATAATTGAAGCGGATGTTAATAGAATTTTAGAAAAATAGCTGGAATTGGTTCTGGCAGCCCCTGAGGCGGGAGCAGCTCCCGCCGCGTCCTTGCTGCTTCACCTCGCCTGGTGTCCACTGCCACCGGTGCTGGGGAGCCGACCGCCACGGCAAATCTCGCTCCGGTCTTCGCTGCCCTCCGTTCAGCGAGGCCAAATGACGCAGCGCTGGGTCATTTGTGTGCTAGAGTTTTTAAAACCTGTTCTGGGGATGGTTGTAAGAATTTGGTATTTGTGATAGTTAATTTTTTTTATGAGATTTGTGGGGTTTTGTGAGATTTGAGAGTTTTTTAATGAGATTTGTTTTTTTTTTTTTTAGTGAGATTTGAAGGGTTTTTTTCAGTGAGATATAGAGGGATTAGTGAGATCTGGGGGAGCTGCAAGATTTCTAGTTTTTTTGCAATTTTTTTTTTTTTTTTTTGCAAGAGGTTTGTGGGTTTGGTGTTTTTTTTGCAAGAGGTTTGTGGTTTTTTTTTTTTTTTTTTTCCCCAAGATTTGGGGTTGGTTTGGTTGCATTTAATTTAATTTATTTACTTTCCTACCCAAGATGGAGCATAAAAGATACTTGGGTTACTTTGGACATTTGACATTTTTCATGACTTTTTGTGTGGCGTTGAGTTTTCACCTGTTAGCGATGCTTCCTGCCTCCTTAAAGTTAGTAAGTTAGTACATTCAGGCAGCGTTCCACTCCTTCTTGTATCAACTTTTGCTGTTAATTTCCTTTTTTTTTTAATTTAAAAAAAAAAAGAAAGAGGAGGGAAAAAACAACAAACAAAAAGAAGGAAAAAAAACCCAGTCCAAAAGAAACCTGTGGGGCTGTCTTGGCGCGGACACGCGTGTCTTGGCATGCCACTGCGGCCTGTGGCAGGTGGGGAAAGAGGAGCTTACCAGCGATGCTTTTTGTATTTTTCTTTTTGTAGGTTAATTCGGTAAGAAGGGGACTGGGGACAAAGTGGGTTGTTCCAGTGTCGTGCCCCGTGCCCGCTGCGTTCCCTCCCGGACCGTCGCCGTCCCTGCCAGTGCCCATGCCAGGGCCTGCCCTCTCTGGCACAGCGTCGCCTTTCGTGATGCCTCTTTGTCAGTACGGCGGAGTTTTCCCTGCGCCCGTTTACAGAGTGTGGTGGTCGGGGCCGGCCGCGCGGCCCAGGATTGTCGGCGGTCCGAGCGTCGCCCGGTTCTCGCCTCTCGGCAAAACCCGTTTGCAGGTGTACCCGGTGCCGCTGCAGCGAGCTGCCGCCCGCCCGCCCAGCCCGCGCCTGCGGATGACGTAGCGTGGGTGCCTCGCCGTAGGCAACGAGGATGGCGGCGGCACCTCGTGGCGCGTTTGATGGGTAGATGCCGTACGTGTGGGACGAGGCAGGGGGCCGGGCCGGGCCCGCTACCGCACACAGCCATACCCTGCATCCAGCAATCACTGTGAAATGGTTTCACAAAAGATGGTTCGTTTGTTCTGGCAATATTTGCTTATATTTCGTTGCTGAAGACGCTTTACTCCGTTGTGTTCTGATGTTTGACACGCGCGATCCTCAAAGTCGATGCACTTGAATTGCTGACGAGCAAATTGTACGAACCCCCGCAGGAGTACAGTGCCTTGAATCTCAGCTTCCCAGCTCCGGCTGGAAAGAGATGTAAAATTATTTGAAAGGTGTCTTTTATTTACAATCTGCTTGTGAGCTGAAGTTCTTTTTCTTTGCAAAGATACTGAAGGTTTACAGCCATTGTTCTTCATCACTTTCATTCTGCTGTAAATGCTTTTATTTCCATTCACAGGTTGAATTTTGGTTTCCAAAGCTTGTAAAAATATATATATATTTCTGTGAGGTGAGGTTTGTCTGAGATGCCGATCAAAAATTGTTTGTGTTTGTACGAGGAGTAGTGAAATGCACATTTCAAAATAGGAGCATTTCTGGAGCGATCCGATTACGTTGTGCATAAGGGCAGGTAACGGCTTCGGGCAGGGCAGTTCATCCTCATCCCCGGTCTTTGGTGGACTCGTTGTAGACAGCAAGTTACTGCTCTAACAGGCAGGAAAATATTCTTCTCATCTGGATCAGCAGCAAATTGGATTACATTTTCTTTCCTGTGCTGGGCTTTTGTAATTCAGTTAAATTCCAAATTCCTGCATGTTTCCTAAGTGGAAAAATCTAACCGAACTCTTGATTGTAGGAGCAGGCGTCTCCAGGTTACCGTAAGAACCGCGTAAGTACAGCGCTGCTGCGCGCTCTGGCTTCGGTGCGCCCGCCGAGGCTCAGCGCCATGTTTTGCCACTGACGTGCTGGCAGTGTTCACGCTAAAACGGAGTGAAAATGTGCAGCTGGTCTTTTTTCATATCTAATACTTCTGTTTCGGAGTCTCACCACCTTCTGTTTGAGAACTTGGGGTGGGTTGTTTTGGTTTTTTTTAATTTGTAGTTTTCATTAAGTTTGCGCTCCAGGTGGCGCGGCCGCCTCTGTCCTGTTGGAAAGCTGCTTTTTGCCCGTTTTACTGCGCGTAGAGCCTCCGTCTGCACCGTTCTGTCTAAAGGCACGAGGGAACCACCCAGACCGGTTTGCTGATGGTAAGTCTTGCCAGAAAGCGCGATGGGAGAGCGTTGCGGGCGCAGGTCACGGACACACGGTCCCGGCTGAAGGCACGCTGCTCTGTATCTGCCGTGATGACATTTTCTACCATCCGCTGAAGGGCAGAGATGTCTCATGCTGCCAAGCTGTGAATTGTATAGTTCTATTGTATTTTGAGCATTCTATCTGTCTAAATTATTTTGTTCGTACCCTTTGAATATATTATTCCATCAATTCAGTTAGAATTGAATTTTATAGACAATTACGCAGAGTCTTTTGCCTGGGCAAAATACTTACTGTAGTAAGAGATTTCTGTTCTCTGTAACATGTATCTTTAATTTGTTTGGGTTTTTTTTAGATTCATGTCTGTATGCTTCATGAGCAAACATGGAAAATATGTTCTCACGCCAGTTTTCCTTCGGCTTGCACTGGATCTTACAGTTTGTCGCTATTGCCTGTTGTATAGTCCACCTCTTGTATACTGACAAAGTCAGTGGCACTAAAAACCCCCGAGAAATTGTATAGATTAAAAAGAAGAAAAAATAAACATTTTGTGCTTGAAAACTGTGTGAAAAACCCAGTGTTTTTCTAAAACGTAGAACTGTGTCAATTCCCAGCTGCTCCGAGTAACTCTGCGTTTGTTTTCCAGACTCTTGTCCCTTGCTTTGTGTAGAAGGAGCAGATGCGATGCCTCCGCTGGTGCTCAGGTTCTGCCCAGAACTGGCACGTCCCGCCTCTTGGCAGCTCTAGAAGTGAAACCGTGCTCCAGAAGTCGCGTAGTGCCACCTCCCAGGTTACGTTGCTTGAAATCCCCCGTCCGCTGTAGTTCTTTCTGGTGTTACGCTGCTACAAAGCAGAGCGCACCGGAATGTTAAACCAGTTCCTTGAAGCAGATGGTATCTTCAGTATTGCTGGTGGACACCAGTTGTATCGGTGGTGAAAGAGATGCTTGAACCGTGTCTCTCCACCACTGAAAAATACCAGGGAAGCACTTTTAACTTGATCCTGGCATCACTGAAATGTGAGGAAGCGAAGACGTGATATTTGGCAGTCGCAGTCACCAGAATAGGCTGCAGGAGAACTTAGGGAAGGACGTGCAGGAAGAGGTTTGCTGCTCCCGCTTTTGGGTTCCCGTGCACCCGACCCGCACGGCTTTGCTGTATGCACTGTGTGCGTCCGCGAGACCGTGGTCTGTGCTGGAGCTCGCGGGGAATCCTCCTCTCCCAGGCTGGCGGCTGCGTTGCATGCGCTGTGCGATGGGCAGCCTGCGTGAGCGAGGCTTAAGTACAGCTTCCGAACTTCTAGTGAGTGTGTTCCCAGCCGTTGCGTCTCTAGCTGGCACCGGGGCCAAATAATGGCGCTGAGGTTGATGTTTGCATTTCAGTATTTGTGATTTTAATTTTGTGATAGCCATCTTGGCTGCAATTCTTCTGGCTGTTAACTTCAGGCTGTGTGTTGTTGCCCTCCATCGTGCCGATCGCGTCAAAGGGTACTTTGAGCCTCGGTGGCAATTAAGCAAATGACGTGAGATGAAATAAACGGGACAACTTCCTGAGGAAAAGGCGAGCAAAGGAGCGTGGGGGACCTGAGCGGTCTGTGCTGCACCGTCGGAGGGGAGGGGTCTGTACCCAAAACAGACGTTATTCCTGCAGATCCCAGAACTGCCCAATTAAGTTTGCCCATGTGCCATTGATTTGGCTTTCCCGTTCCGTACCTCACGATGGAGTATCTCAATACGGAATCACATCCCCCCCTTGGAGTGGGGCTGGGTGGGAAGGAGAGCTCCGGCCACCGGCACTGCTTGTTTGCCGCAGGGATGGAAAGTGGGGAGCAGGAGATGGCAGGGAGAAACACTGGAGCGGTTTAAGGCTCTTCTGCAAATCCCGATTCAACCTTCTGGACATGGATTGCAGTCAAATAATGATGTAAAATTGGCCCTTGCAGTTTCTTAGCGTGTTTAACTCTGGTCTGCATTCCACAGCTTCAAAGAGGAAATGTTACTTAATGATCACTTTATACCGATCTCCAAAGTGCTCCTTTTTTGCTCTCTGTTGTATAATGTCTTCACTTTTCTCTGAAACGTGTGACAATGGTATCAGAGACAAGATGAGGGATTGAGCAGGCCAAACGTGGCAGTCTTTGCTCCTGCAGAGATACTCATGTTCGGGAACAGGGTGATCTCATGCGAAACGGCAGTATTTCTGAAATGAACGTCTTAAGTTGCAGGTTTTGCTGTTTGGTATTTGTGGAAGGAGATCCCTAACACTTTTGAATCGGTCATTAGTTAAGCTTGGCTTTGTTGCTCTTTCCCTTCAAACTCTTTGTTTGTTTTTGTTTTTTTTTTTTTTCTTGTGATCCCAGTGCACTATTCAATTCCAAGAACATTCAGAATTTTCCCAAACGAGCCCCGTGGACTTGGCGCTTGGTGGGTCTGTGTCGGTATTGTTCCATTAGCACACGTGTGAGTAGGAAGAACACCCGTTCTCCCACATTCTTTAGAAGTTGGCTTTGGAGAGTTATAATCAGAAGTCTCCCTTCTGAAATGATGTGACCTCAGCTTTGCTTTCCCTGTCCCCTCTCTAAGCAAAGGGTTCCAGTGTTTTTGAGTAGGACTGATGTCTCAGCTACCCAGCTTTCTGCCTTGATGCCATCTAGCCCCGACTTGAGTTTTGAGTTCAACTGCTGTTGAACGTGTCGGCTTGGAGACAGAAGTCACAAATGAAAGAGTTCATGACTACATTTACTACCTTAGTATGGTTCCCTTGCCTCCTCCAGTTCCTCGGCTGCCCTTCTCGGTCCCCGATGGCTGATGATGTTGGTGGAGGGGACAGCAGTGCTGAAGAGGTGTATGGCTCTTTGATGTCACAGATGGATTAATATCTTGCTATGGGACTGAATTTATAAAACAGCAAAACCATAATCGCGTGGAATTTCTTGCTATGGTTACTGATTGAATCCCCGAGGAGCATTTATTTGATTTGTGGTGTTGGGCTGTGGCTGGCTGGGGCATAGGCAGGCCTGAGTATTTGGGCAGCCCGTCTGGTGTGCTGATCCTTGTGGTGCTTCTTCTGAAGGAACCTGGTAAATACAGTTATTTTCCTGCCTGTTTACTACTGAAATGAACCGTTGATCAGATGAGAATTGTGTTGTGACTTAGGCGTGTCGGTGACTTTCGACTGGGCGGTCCCTGCTGTTTCAGGCAGGTCTGTTTGGGGGCCGTCCCTGCAGACGCAGCGGGAAGGTGCTGGTCCAGCCCTGACCGTGCCGGGTCTTTTACTAATGCAGACACGCTCCAGAAGGGCAACGTAACGAAATGGATTTTAAGGAGCTGTCAGGTTACACATTCCGCATGATGAAATAATTTGCTGCTCAGAGGGGTTTGGATGTGCTGTGATGCTGACGTTGGCTGTGTCGGTAAATAGATTACTTGTAACTGCTCCATCTGAAAGTCAGGCTCGCACCAGGAGGCAGCAACTTCTGTAAATTATGTGATCAGAGGATCACAGACTGGTTTGGGTGGGAAGGGACCTTCAAAGCCCACCCAGTCCAACCCCCCTGCAAGGAGCAGGGACATCTCCAACCAGATCACGTTGCTCAGAGCCCCGGCCAACCTGGCCTGGAATGTTTCCAGGGATGGGGCATCCACCACCTCTCTGGGCAACCCGGGACAGTGCTCCACCACCCTCAGCATAAAAAATTTTTTCCTAACATGTAATCGAAATCTAATCTAAATCTGATCTGAACTTTTTTGAAATAACTCCACAAGCTTTCAGCCTTGCGTGCAAAGCCTCGTTAAGCTTTAGATTTTGCTTGATAAGCGTGGAGAAGCTGGGCATAGAAGACAGCCTGCTGTTTTGAGAATCTGTAATAACAGAAATTCTTGTGACAAGTTCTTGGTTTTTCAAAGTCTGGTGAGCAAGGAAAGCTTGGGTTAATTTCTTTTGGGGTAGTGCCGCTGGATGGATTCACGGTGTATTTTTAGTGTGGTGGTGTATTCGCGCATTAACAGGGCAGAAGGAAAAGTTAGGATTTTTAAAATTTTTCCCTTGGCAAGGAGCAGATCGCCAGCCTTTGCCTTTCCCTGCTGAGGCACCACTGAGGGCAGCTGTGGCACCGTTGCTCTTGAGGAGCTTCAAGTGACAGGATGGGCACGGTGAGAGCCACCTGAGCCACGCTTCTGGGGACTTTTTTGTGTCTATTGTAGTTTTTCTGAGATGTTCAGGAAATTTCAGAAAAAATAACCAGCTGCCAGTCCTTCTCAAATGGTTGTTCTTTATGTCTGACATAAAACACCCCAAAAAAAGTATTGTGTTGTTGGTTTTTTAATTACTTTGCAAATAAGGTTAAAACTTCCTCAGCATTCAGGTGGTGTTTGTCAGGGTAGGTGGAGTCTGTCTAATATCGGTCAGCCGTAACAAGATGAGCAATCGCTGCCTGTTTCCCATAGCTCTTGCACTTTCAGTCTTTGATTGCAAGTTTGGACGGGCTTCGGTTGACAAAGTCAAGAGGTTGTCATCCATGGGACGTGGGCTTAAGCCTCTGGAGGGTTTGTACGAAGAGCTGGGCGCCTGGAGAGCGTCCTCTGCTTTTGGTGTCGGGCTGCCCTGTGGTGTAACCGGGAGGCCTGCTGCTGGCCTAAGGCTTTTTTTCCTCCCTTTACCTGGAGATTGTTAATTTTGTCTTGTTTTGTTTTCCTGGCTGAACTTCTGTGCCAGCTGCTGGTTATCAATAGTGAGCAGATGTGGAGAACAGTGGTGGATTGAGATCGGTCTGCAGAACTGATGTTGATCAAAGGGTCAGAGAGGAATTACGATCAAGACAGGATTTTACAGCCTTTAAAAGCCATTCTTCCTAATTGCTAAGAAAATACAGGAGGGGGAAAATTGGGACCACGTTTAATAAAAGCCGAGCCTAGCACGTGGTGACCACCAGCAGCTGTGCCAAACACAGATGACACAATGCGCCTTTCCCCGATGTCCCCTGCCCTCCCCACTGTTCTGAGAGACTCACTGCATTTTTGTCTGAAGGCAGCTGGCTTCTAGCAGACTGCACGCTGTGCAAAACCCAAACACGCTTGCAGATCCAGTGACAGCGTGCATGTTTCCGTGCCATAGAGTGAAGGGCTTTGGCGCATGTCACTGTGAGCGTGTTGCGCTGGTGGGACGCGTACTGCAGGGGATGCGTGGTGGCACCCTGTGTGGCTGCTGCTTCAGCCTTGCGCTGTGCTCTCGATGCCCTCCTTGCGTGTCTTTTCCAGCCCTCGGCATCTCCGTACCCTTTTGTGTCCGGCCGGCCATCACACCCTGCGAAGGGTGGTGGAGGCTGGCGGATCCCATCCCTGCCTCCTGCTCCGCTGGCACGGAGGATGGCAGCCCAGGTGGGAGGAGGGTCCCAGGCTTGGCTCCGTTTCCGTCTGACAAGGAAGGCGAGTTTGGGCCACGCTGCCCAGCCTGGGTGCCTGCGACTGCCCCGCCATCCCTTCCGCAGCCTCCTGTGGCCGCCGCCGGCTGGCACGCAGCGCCGCGTGCCTCTCTCCTGCTTACTCAGTGACAGAGTCCCACAAACCGAGACGAACGCTGGGCGTCTTTGCTGGTTTGCTCCGTTTCTGCCTTCCAGGAGAGCAGCCCTTCCTCTGCGGGAGTCGGGGCTGCGGGCTGAGTGACTCCACAGCGTGTGGAGGTGCTGGGGGTCTGCCTCCAACATAAATATCTTTGTGCTTCTGAGCTTTCAGTACGGCACGGGGGATGCGGTAACAGAGGATTTGGGGTTCTGTTTCCCTGCGGTTCCCAAAGCGCACAGCGGCTGGCACGCTCTGGCAGAAGCATCTTCCGCGTGCTCCGGGCCCACGATCTGATGTGGCCCTGTTGGGTTTTGTTTGGGTTTTCCTCTCTGTGAAATCCATACATGGATATTTTTTTTTTTTAGATTCTGAAAATGAGATCGTCAGCGGCTGACACGTGGCCCCCTCAGCTACGGTGCCAAGCGCAAGGCCCCGCCGCGGCTAAGGAGGAGGAAGAGGAAGATGGGAAGTGATTTGTCATGTGTGAGAGATTCTGTGCCGTTCTGGTCCATTCGACGCGATTTTGTAACTTCTTTCTAATATTTTTTTTTATTTATAGTTGGAAATACAAAAATGTTATGCAAAAAAAAAAAAAAAAAAGGAGAATTATTTTGGGGGAAAAGGATTTTGTTCCAGATTGTTCCCTTCTGTTGTGAGCCAGGTTCCCGTGAGCGGCGGCTAGAGAAGAGGGAGGAGGAGGCACTCCTTCAAGTACTTTTTGTTTCACGCAGTTAATTGTAATTGAAATAGTTTTCCAAAAGATAAGCTGGGCACATCTATTCAGATTCAGGAAGATAAATTCCAATTCCATTTGAATTTCTCACCGTGCTTTTGTAAAGATATTTAAAATCTGCTTAATCAAGTAAAGAAACATACAGAGGCTTCACCGGAGAGTAAGTTTGTACTTGTCACTTCCCTTTTTGCCTCTTTCTTTTTCCTATAGACCGGCCGCGTTCTCTTGCCAGAGTTAAATACAGTTCTGGAGTCACTTCTGATTTTAAATGTAAGACTACAACCCTTCTCCAGACGAGTCAGTAATTGGAGCAATTTTTAAAAGACTTTAAAGTGCCTTCAACAAGCTCAAATTAGGTGGTGGGAGATCTCTCTTTCCCGATTCATTGACAATGGGTGTCAGCTGTCTCCTGGGCTGAGGTGATGTACAAAGTCGTTTGTAGCAATAATCTCACGAGTAATCGTTTCTCATCAAGGACTACTCAATTTTTTTAATTTTTTTTTTTTTTTTTTAGAGATATGAGTTTTAGCACTGTTCCTCAGGAGCTGGAAAGAGTGCTGCTCTTGCTGTTACATTTGGGCCCCAAACTCTTCTGACCCTCTGCTGCTGCGCTACGCGCCCAAGGGCCTTGGGTGCTTCCCCCTTAGACAGCTGCAGGCCACGATGTTCTGACCTTCTCGCTCTCTTGTTTTTGACACCAGAGAAACAGGAATTCTTGTTTGCCCGTAAGCCTTTCGGTGCCATCCTTTCCCGCAGCTGGAGCCTGGCGTATTGTTCCGTTGTTACCTGCCGTGTCTGTCTCTTCCACATCTCGGTTCTCAATAATAAATTTTATTTTGATGCGCTTGGTCCCTATTTCCTTTCTGCCCCAGCTTCCCTCACCCGCCAGCCAGTGGATTTAGATGGATTGCTGAAGCTCACGGGCCCTGAAGCAGAGAACCATTCAAAGACTTTGTAAATTCAGAGTTTTGAAGCCCGAGGACCAAAATATTTATCTGGTTGTGTTAACTTTGTGCTTCTCTGGGGTGCCTCCTGTCCCGTCCCCATCTGAGGACATGGGACTGAGCTCCCGTACGAGAGCAGGGGCAGATAAGTGGTAAAAGCTGACGCTAAGTTCTCGCTTGCCTTGGGCTTTTCTGCTTGTAGGAGGGACCCGATCTGTTTCCCTTTCTAATGGGTGGGAGATGTGGGATCCAACCGAGCGCTACACCTTTCATTTTTCTCTTTTGGTTGCTGTCACCTTTCCCTGAATACACCGCCCTCGCCCGCCAGTCCCACACACTGCCACCAGCACGCTGGGTACGGGGGACAAGGGCGTCGTGTCCCTGACGTGCTTCTCCAGGGATGAGCCGCTATTCCGGTGATCCTGGCAACAAAGCCCCTGCCCTCGCCTGAGATTTTTATTCCTAAAAGCTTAAAAGCCTGCTTCCTCCAGGGAAGTCTCGTGATGGGTCTCCTGGGGTTTGGGTCGTCTTCATCAGCTTTTCCGATGCCTGATCCTCTTGGCTCCTCGGGCAGACCCTTGGGCTCCGCCGTGGCCCCGGCTATGACCGCAGGAAGCCAATGGGTCTCCCTCTCCAGATAAGTAGTGTGAAACCAATCTATTAATATTCAGATGAAAGACGAGGATGAAAGATCGGGACTGCAAACCGTGGCAGACTCTGGGTGGTGGTTGCTCCCCACCTCTGCCAAGCCCGCCCACCTTTATGTAATCTGCAGAAGGCTGCTCTGTTTTGGGGTGTAGCCTACGTATTTACAGCTTGCATCGCCGTTTGAAATCAAAGCCCTGATGGGGTCCTAAGGGTCCTTGAGCTGCTCCGATGTGGACCACTGACTGGAATCCTCTGCGACGGAGGAGCTGGGCTTTGGTGCTTCTCCTCCCTACCTGCTGTCTCCAGTTTCTCTTCCTTGCAGAGCAATAGCAAATGTTCTCCCCTCGATGTGATGCCAAGCTAACGTTACAGTTTAGATTTTAACCAGAAATACTTTCTGCTGGCCGTAAGCAAAAGCCCAGGCAGGTGAGTACGTTCATGGGGACCAGGGAGAGGACCTGTGGGTGGAGGACCCTGTCCCTGTTCTCCTGCCAGCAAGCAGCATCCCCGGCCTTCCCCGTGATGGAGCCCCTTGGGTTTGGCCCTTGGGCTGTTGGGAGTGAGCCATTTCCAGGCTCCTTTTCTCAGCGTGCACGTTGATTTCTTCGCCGAGGTGAGGCGGTGGGTTAGCTGTGGGTGTCCTGTACCTGCTGGCTGAGCTGAGGGGCACCTCAAGCAGCTCTCTTCGCTGCACCCATCAATATTTCAAGGCTATGGTAACATCTCCAGCTCCGTTTGTCTGCTCGGAGCCACCAGCAGCTTCACCGTCTCCTCTGAACATCTCTGCCATCCTGAAATGATTAATTCGGTGCTGGAGTCATTGTGGTGTTCCTGCCACAGTGTCACCATGGAGCTGCCCCACCGTCGTGCTGTTGTTGCCTGTGCCGCTCGGCCCGAGCATGCGGGGAGCTGCAGAGGGTCCCCTGCCGACGCCGTTGCCTCTCGGGAGGTCTCCGACGAATGCTGATCCCTGAAAAATATTCCTCCGTGCTGTCTGTGAGTCGCTGCAGTTCCTACAGGCCTGGACCACCTCCTAAAGGAACACCTCTTAAAAAAAATAACAAACCCTTGAATATAAACCAAGTGTGTAAGGAAAAAATAAGCAGTTTATTGCAATTTAGCTGTAGTTACGAGGGTTAGAGAGAGTTGTACACGACTGAGATAAAAACCTACTCATCTTTGGCTAAATTACAGACCAGCTACTAGAGGTTGTTCTCCCAATTTCTTCCATCCCAGGATGAAATCTTGGGATAACGTTCAGTAAAGATTTTCTGGGTTATCAGAGTATCTTCATATATTCCAACTGTCCTTGGGGATGTCCTTGGAGTCGGGCCTCGGCTTCGAGATTTTCTGTTAATCAGTGTGAAGTCCTCCAGGAATGTGACGCTGTCCTAGCTCTTAGCTGAGATAAAATGATGGCTCCCAACTGCCCCAAGAGCCCAGTTTTGGGGGTCATAACCCCCCCGAGAGCCCAGCTTTGGGGGCTGAGTGACTGAAGACCGAGGCATCCCCAAAACAAACCAAGCAGGTACGTTTGGATAACAGCCTCTGTGCTCTGGGAAAGGGATCCAGAAGAACGATGAGGCTGAATCCTTCGGATCCTTCTGAGATCTACTTGTAAAATGCAGAGTGACTTGGACGCTGTAGGTGTCTCACTTGGACTCACGCTGGTACCAACGCACTGCTGGGCAAAGCAAGGTGACATTTTAAGTCCATGTGCAATCCAAATTCCGATCTACTCCATAGATCCCAACCCGCTCTGCAGTGTGCTATCCTGAAAGCAGGTGAGGCTGCGGAGACGGGGCCGCCTGGCCCGACAGCACAGCTTCGCTCAGGCTCCTGTGTGCGGGCAGAGGTGCATCTCCATCATGTGTGGGTCGCGCTGGGGCAGCTCCCTCAGGGATGTGCTCCCGTGGCTCTTCATCCCAGCGTGGCATCCCAGCCTTTCCACGGGAGGAGCGGAGATGCGGGTGCTGGGGAGCTTTGGCAACTGTCGAAAGGAAGAATGGGGGAAACTACGAAGAAAAGTGGGGGTGCCTTGGGCTCTGTTGGGCAAGAACTGTTACAAGCACTTGATATATTAGAACAGCTGTGCATTTGTCGGAAAAAGAGACATTTTAATTTGACAGAAAACATTTCTGTGGCCATAAAAGGAAATAATTGCAAATGTTAAAAATGTAGCTTAGCTCCCTGCAACAGGGGCTACTGATCTGGGGGCAAAGGGGGGCAATTGCAAAGGTTTCACATCCCCTCTGGGTTTGTACAGTTTCCATGAGACTTAAGAGCGTATTTAAATGGTTTATTTTCTGGCTTCAGTTTCTCAGTGCTCTGAGCAGGAGAACTTGTGGGAAGACAAGGAGGAATCAATCGGGTGAGGCACTGATTTGATGCTGGGGGCGTATGAAGGTGTTTGAAGCCGTTAGACGTTTAACGAGGGTTCCAGGGGCTGTTAACATCGTCGTGGAAACTGGGAGTCGGTTAAAAATGTCAAACATAGCAAAATAATTCTCAAACGTTTGCTGACAGCACGCGAGCGCTCGGCCAGCCGGGGCTGTCGGGTATGCCAGTCGGCTGCTGGCGGCGGTGGGTGCGGTGAGTGCCTTTGAGAAGAGGTGCAGACGGAGACTTCGTGGGACTTCGCAGCCTTGAACGTTACATTTCGGGGGTTAATTGAGAAAGGTAACCTGGTTTTGCTGTCCTTTTTAAATCGAAGTGTGTATTTTATAAAAAAAACCCCAAGACATAAACTGGAGCCAGTGGCGCTCAGCGTTTCTGCGCCTGCCTATTGGTGGCAGAATGAACCTTGATTTCCATCTCCAGTTCAGCCCAGTAACGCTGGGGGGAGCGGGGACCGGAGAAGGCAGCAGGCAGCTGGGAAGAAGACGTGCTTCTTCGCCTGGTTAGGATCATCCCTCTGGTTTTGCTCTCGCCGGCATGAAGTAACAACCAACCTCAAATTACTGGATGCCGGCTGTCCCACCCTCCGCCCCACGAGACGCGGGACGGTGTCGGAGGCAGGCTCTGCTCGCCGTTGCTTTTTTAATAAGCTCAGAGATGCGTTTCCGTTACCTCCGTTGACCCGAGCGCCGCGCTCGCAGGCTTGCGGCGCTGTTTCTATTAGGCAGATGAAGTGATTACACGTCTTTCAGGCCGCGCGATTCATTTTCTTTCAAAGGAAGCGAGCAGAAGAGAGCAGGGCGATGCGGGATGAGGGGCGCACGCCCACCCCCAAGTTCAGCCCCCGTGGGTACAAACTCATTTCGGAGTCCATTTCTTACCAGTGTGCAATCTGGCAGAAGGGTTGGGAGCAAACGTGTCATTTTTTTTTTTCCGCTGTCCTTTTTAATCAGGTCTAGGACAAAATGCTCAGCGTGCGCGCTGGCGAGCGGGGCGCAGGGGGAGCAGCAGGCTGTAAATACTCCGTTCTCTTTATTTTTTAAGAAAAAAAACACATTACATCCTGGCTCTGCCAGATATTGCTCTTCCCAACAGTTAATGAAATGCCGTGGATGCTCGGGAGCTGCCCGAAACCCATTCCAAAGTATTTCTTTTCCCAGAGCAGGAAAAACGGAGTATTGAAGTAAAGCATCGATGTATTTTTCCACGCACAAAGAATTTCTGATGGGCCCAAGTCAGCTTTTCTGCAGGCAGCCCTCTCTCCTGGTCTTTGTCATGGTGATGCAGTAATGCTTCACCGTTGTCATGGCTGCAGGGTTACTACCACAGCCCAAGCAACTGCGCAGCCCTTTTATTCGTAGTTTCAGTGTATAAACTAATTAAGTAAACTGAAAGCAGCAGTCTATTCCCTGGGCCTTGTTTTTGTGACGCTCAGGATCAGACTCACTCGATTCCTGCAACCCTCCCAGATATCAAACCTGCCTCAGTTTGGTCTCCCGAGATGAGTTTTGTGTCTTAACACCGGGCCAAGTTCACCGATCGTTTAACGGCCCAGAAAGGCCCTCGCAAAATCAAAATGGTCTCTGGAAAAATCTCTTTTGAGCTGCTAAAATAAAGCTGGGAGGCCACGCGTCTCAGCCCAGCTGCATTCCTTGTCGCTGCTTTAGTCGTGGCAGAAACCCAGTCAAAACGTTGAGTTTCTGAGTTCATGCTTTGCTGTGTTTAAAAAAAAAAAAAAAGAATAATTTTTAAAAATGGTGGCAAAATGATGATGGTGGGGGGTGGATTTTTGCAAAGCTCCTCACTCCTTGCCCCGCCATGGGAGGGATGGCGAGCGAGAAGCACCGTCCGCCTTCTCCTTGGCCGTGAGAAGGTCGGGTGCACAACGACACATGAAGTAATTTTTTTTTTTTAATATTAAAAACTGAATATGAGCGCAGGATCTCCTTGCAAGCCCCCAGAGCGATGAGAGGAAGCCGGTCGTTTCTGTGTGAGATGGGAGCAGTGGCACCGGCGTTTGCTGTGGTCGGGGACGGGTTTAGGCTATTCGGTGTCCCCAGTTGGTGTCCTGTTTACTGATCAGCTGCTGCTCTGCCCTTGGCACGCAGCCTGCTCTGCTGTGGACAAGGGGGAATTTAAGGAGAAGCAAAGAACGAATGTATTTCTGCCTAAAATTAGCTGCGCCTTAGCGTTCCCGGAGCGCTCGCCCTGCCATCCAGTCCTGGGGAGTGCAGCGCCGTGCAGGGTCGGCCCTTCGCCTTCCTTGTGCAGAGGGAAGCGCGGAGGTGGGAGATGCTCCCCGCCGCTCGGTCGAGCTGGGCTGAGGACAGGGCTGCTGATCAGCTCCTCTTGAGGCGCAGGGGGAGCCTGGATTTCCCCCCTCAGCCCATGCGGAGCTGTGAGCCGCGGGTGGTCCCCTCTCTGTGGCAGTGGCACAGAGGGGAGCGCTGGGAGGGCGTTCGGGGTCCCTGCCTGGCCGGCAGCCTCAGACGTCCGTCCGCTCCCCATCATTAGCGTGGCGGGGATGGGGTGCAGCAGCTGAAGGGGCTCTGCTGCTCTGGGAGGGCGGTGGGCACGGGGCTCCTGGGGAGCTGCCCCTCGTTGAAATGAGGGGACCAAGGGGCCTCCTGGGGACCGTTGAACTCCTTCCCTGTTCCACACAAGGTGAAAACTCCCCAGTTCTCATACAAATTGGCCCTACAGAGAAGTTTCTCTCTACTGTTCGTGGTCCATGCCTGTCCTCTCCCTTCACTGGGGTGTGGGAGCAGCAGGAGCCCAGCTGAGATACCCAGGACGGAGGGATTCAGAGACAAGCTTGCTGTGCCAGGCCTCCTACTTACGGCTTTCCCTATTTTGTATCATGACCCATTACTCTGGTAGGACTTTTTTTTTCCCTTTTTTTTTAATATTATTCTTCACATATGAGAAAGAAACATAAAAATAAAAGGGTCCCTCTAAGGAGAATGAGCCCAGGAGAGGCAGCGGATCGATGGTGATACTTGTCATTCTTCAGAATCAACTTTTTTGTCACTAAAACTCCAGCTACGGGCCCAGCAAGCAGGCCCCGCAATGCCCCGGAGAGGTGAGGGGGGCCCAATGGCCTCCAGCGCCGAGGCCAAGAGCCGCTTGCGTTAGCAGCACGCCGTGGAGAGGGCGTTATTGGAGTGTCTGACAAATAAATAAGGAATCCTGGCAGCGCTTAAAGGGAAATAATTTGCAGTAACAACAGAGCAACAGTAACGTGAGCGACGGCCGTGCACCAGCCCCGGCCCTGCATGGCTGCTCGGGGACACCGAGAGCCATGAGGGTCCATCCCGCTGCTAGCGGGACGTTAGGTGCGTCACTGCTGGGAGAGCGAAGACGTGGCCGTGGCCGTGGTGAACGCCAGGAGCTGCCGGGCACTGGTCAGGCCAATGTTGTCTACTGGACCCCAGAGATGCCCTGTGCCCTCATCCACACCGTGACGCCGGGACGGCTTTCCTGAGGGCCGAGGCCAGCAGCTGGAGCAGCGCAAGCGGATCCACCCAGACCAAACCGCAGTAACCACGTGCGTACCGTCAGCACCGCTCGATCCGGAGCGGGCTGTATTTGCCGCAGCCTTGCTTGTGCCAGCAGGTAGCCATGAGCCACCTCAGTCGCTGCCTTTGACAGCTCTTAAAAGTGCCGTTCAAATGAGTTTATTAGCTGGAGGCTGAGAAAAGTAACCGTATTTTCTACCTCTTTTAAATTTAGCAAAGCAGCATTTCAGAGCCTGCAGCTCCCCTCTTATCTGGGAAGTGCCGTCTCATCCTGCAAACGCCACCTTTTCCCTTTTGTATTAGCAGCGAGATCAAAAAGGGTGAACACGGCAGCAAAGCAGCGCTTGGCTGCAGGTGTCAGACCCGGGCAGGTAGGTGTTTTGTAGAAATACTTCCTACAGGCGATGAAATCCTGCCTCTTCGAGGGCCGTGCCTTCGCGCCCACGCTGGGAGTGACTCTCTGCTGCTCCACAACCGTGCAGGAATAATTGCTTTGGTTGCTTTCTTAGGAAATATTTTTACTCTTAAACTTATTTGGTCAGAATACTCATGGGGGGCAGACGCAATAGAGCACACAAATACCACAGATACATGGGTGGTAGATGTTCCTCAGCTCCAGCCCCTGCCTGGGGACTGTTAGGGTGCTTAACTTATCAGCTGGAGCTTCTGCCTCTCCAGATGTCCCAGCTCCACTGCTGTTGTCGTCCCGGTGCGGTACCTGTCTGAGATCTGGGCCTGGGGGCAGTGGGAGGAGGGACCCACCTGGGACGGTGCAGAGGCTGGTTCCTGCTCAGCAGAGCTCAGGTTGCGTAGGAATAGGAAGTGATCCACGGCAGGAGCTCCACGGGAGCCAGCCGGGTGTCCCTGAAGGAAGGAATCGCAGCAAGGCAGGAGGAGGACGGCGGGGCAGGTGACAGCTGATCTCTGACCAGCCTGAGAGATCTTAGCACAGGAAAACAACTTGGACTCCAAGCGTTACCAGGCTTGTCAAATATTGGCGCTCTTGAACTCAACATCTTCCTGTCCTGGTGCACGTCACCGCTGTGGTCCTGGTGCTCAGCAGGCCAGTAGAGCCCGGCCGGGAAGAGCGTTACAGCCGGTGACGGGGCTGTTTGGCCCACGCTGCTCAGTAAAGGCGTCTGGAGGTCCATGAGTGGACCTTTCCGGCTTGCTGGGCATCACCAGCAGCACCGTTGGGAACGAGAGCGGCACAGCAGAGCAAGACCAAAATTGGAAAGCGCAGCAAGGAGAGTTCTCTTGATTCAATAAATGACTGGGACTTGTACCCTAATACTTCATAACTTTAGCTGCAAACAAAAAATAAGCAACCTTTATGTGTAACTGAGCCTGCTGTATTTTTGCAAACTGAGGACCTATTCTGGGCTGGATGAAGGGACGCATTCATTCTCCTACAGGAAGGACTTCCACGACTGATAAACATCAGTTTATATTTTTTAGCCCCACCAAAGTAAGCAGGACAGAAGACAACTATTTATAAATAACCTTAGGGATAAATATCAAGCAGGAGCAAAATTCTGGAGCGCCCCGTGATTGCAGAGGTGGTCTGAGAAGCTCATGGAAGGATTGTGCAACTAAGTAGAAATTCCTGGAGACAGAAAATGGCCTTTTGTTTTTAGTCCTTGGGGATCTGGTGGGCTGCTGTAGTTGAAAAGAGAAGGGATTGCTGGTTTTCCCCTCCCCTCGCTAGATCTATAGCGTATGAGTGCTAGGGCTTCTGCTGGTTTTCTGGGGGGATAAGAAAAAATGCCTGTTGGTGTGTCACCTGACTTGTCGGGGTTCGAGTTGTTGTTTTTCTCCCTGTCCTCCTAACCACTGACGTTTGGTCACAGCCAGAAACAGGATATAAGTGAGATTTGCTAAGCGGCATTAAAATCTTGGGAGTCCTGGCTGGTGTTCTTGCAGTCAGATTGCTCACAAGTTCGGGTTCGGATGGAAACCCTTCCCTCCGTCAAGGCAGCAGAGGCTACCGAGAGCTGGTATCCTTGTCCTCGGGACATGGTTCACTGCCTGAACATCTCCAGCCATTTTCACTGAACCGATTTGCATCAGGATGCAAATACGCATCAGGAACCGATGCTACTGATGACTTGTAACTCTCTTCTTGGTGCCTGTTACAGGCATGAGCTTGGGCTTCTGCTACAGGCTACGGCACTGTCATGTCTGCAGCCTGTAAGGAGACAGCCTTCGTAGTGTTTTAGAATCATAGAATCACAGACTGGTTTGGGTGGGAAGGGACATTCAAAGCCCATCCAGTCCAACCCCCTGCCAGGAGCAGGGACATCTCCAACCAGATCAGGTTGCTCAGAGCCCCGGCCAACCTGGCCTGGAATGTTTCCAGGGATGGGGCATCCACCGCCTCTCTAGGCAACCTGGGCCAGTGTTTCACCACTCTCAGCATAAAAAATTTTTTCCTAATATCTAATCTGAATCTTCCTCCTTCTATTTTGAAACCATGACCCCTCGTCCTGTCACACCAGGCCCTGCTGAACAGTCTCTCCCCATCTTTCCTGTAGCCCCCTTTAGGCACTGGCAAACCACTATAAGGTTTTGCCCAAGACATCTATTGCCCAGGGCATGCAGACGTTGGGGCCTCAGCTGTGGCGTCCCTTCCAGCCCCAGGTTATTGCATTAACCAAATGCACAGCAATCCGTACAGATCATCATGCATCTAGCAGTCAGTGATCTTGCAGTGGAAAAGGAGGGTGTAAAATTGTCATTTTCTAAACTGTAGGTGAGGGAGGCGCTGGGATATGTACCTGAGTGCTCGGAGGCAGCATGGGCGCATGGTCTGCTGTCCCGCTCGCTGGCTTGACACGCGTAGCTTCACATCTGCCGAGGGACCACAGCCTCTATTAAACGCACGGGACACGGTGTGTGGACAAACGGAAAATATCTAGAAGACCCTGATAAATAATACAGTCACCTTCTCTCTGCAACATAGAAGACGTAATCACAGGTTGGTATTTCATTCATTGAAGTGCATTTATTTTCATAACAAATAAAGGTCCACGTGGTGTTACAGAGGAGATAAGACATCACAAACTGTCCAGCTCTCCCGTTTGCTTTATTGATTGCCTTGGTCCCCTGCCAGCAGCTTCAGGCCTGGCTCAACTCTTTCTGTCCATCCTATCACAGCCGTAGTATTTTTGTAGACTCTCAGGTGAACACCCTGCACTCCGGTCATCGTCCTTTCCTGCTGTTACACAGTACCAGCCCAGAGTATTTAACGCGTGATTTTGTATTGTACCAAGCTGCTCTAGAAAGCCCTCTTCACTGATTATAAACTAATTATGGAGGACAACTTTCACCCAGCCCCAAAATAGCCCGGCATCGCATTCTCAGCTGAAATCAACTGCTGTCTTGCCATTGCCTTGACGCAGACCTACCAGGACAGAACAGCAGCAGGTCTGGTCCCAAGTGGTGAGCGGTAAAAAAAACCTCATAAAACTGATGGTAAGTTACTTAATATATATTTTTTAAAATTTTATTTTATTTTCCAAACTGCTGGGAAGGCTGAGATTGAGGGAACCCTTAGAGTATCCAAGTCAATGTAGTTAAATTATTTAAACCAAAGATCCAGCTTTCTTTGGAGCCCTTTCATACCTTATAGGTTAGTGGTGAAAAAGAACCTTGAGTTGAAGGCTGAAAAAGCAGGAGATGAAGATGCATTATTTAGAGCTGAAAGATGTTCAGGATGAACCTCTTTCTCTGGGCGTGGCACAACGGGACACTCTTGCATGGGGCAGGACGTAGCAAGTGTAATTAGCAAAAAATAAAAGAGAGTATTCCTTGTTCAGGCAGAACAACTCTAGTAGGAGAAGACTGACAGATGGATGAGCCCACACTTGTCATTAGTATCTGAGCCCTATTTAATAGTGAGGTTTTTCTGCCTGCTGATCTCGATTTCTGTCCTGAGGAAAGATGTTTCCTTCCAGAAAGAGGAAGGACTAACGATCTATCAAGCTATTTCATTTCCTCTTCCCATTGCAAATCCTTGTCTGCTTAGTTTGGGAAAAACATCTCTACTTCAGAGAGTTTTTATATTGGCCAAGGATTCAGTAACCTTGAAGGGAAATGTGTTCTGTGAATCTGGAAAAACCTGCACTGCTTCCACTTAAAAATCTCTTGGAAATCCCTTTATGAAATACTGTATCTTTTATTGACCATAACAGATGCCACAAAAGGCCACTGTTTGATTTGGCAAAGCCCCAACCTGTCGATTGCATTTTACCACCAGAGATGTTCTTTTATGTTTGGTGTTTAGATGAAAATGAAACTTCATTCTTGAATTTGGTAGCTTCTCATAGATCTATTTTCCCCAAATTCTGCTTTTTCTTTGTTCTCATATCATTTTCACCAGTAAGAAGCCTTTTGGATCAATTAAACCGTTCATTTTTCCTAGCAAAGGGATTCTTTCCTGTTTTCTTTTTTGACTCTCTTCTACTGTCCTTTTATTTTAATAGGAATTATTACTGAATTGACAAGAGCAGGAGAGGGGTGTTACTCCCCACTCCTGCTCTTTCTCCTGATGGATTTTTCAGAGTTGGAGAAAAAGGGTCATGTTACTTCAGAAGCAATGTCATGTGCTTTGGCTTTCAGCTCTTCCTTTCAGGACTTAAATGACCTTAGAGCGGCCTTCCAGTACCTGAAGGGGGCTTATGGTAAGGAAAGATGGGGAGAAACTCTTTAGCAGGGCTTGTTGTGATAGGACAAGGGGTAATGGTTTTAAAAGAGGGTAGATTCAGGCTAGATAGATGGAAAAAAAATTTCACACTGAGGGTGGTGGAGCACTGTCCCAGGTTGCCCAGAGAGGTGGTGGATGCCCCATCCCTGGAAACGTTCCAGGCCAGGTTGGCCAGGGCTCTGAGCAACCTGATCTGGTTGGAGATGTCCCTGCTCCTTGCAGGGGGGTTGGACTAGGTGGCCTTGAAAGGTCCCTTCCAACCCAAACCATTCTGTGATTCTATGATTCTAAAATTTCAGTCTCCGTACGTCATGTGCATATTGTGTGTGTTCAGTTTCCAGGATAACTAACCTTTCAGCAGGAAGCTAAAGCATCTCTTTGAGGTGCCAGTGGGTACGCCTGTTTTCTTAGTCATCAGCAAGATAACCGGCCCGGGGCATGTGCTGAGCAACAGCAATCGAGTAGCAAACATTGGAGTAGTCCCACCTATCCTGGCCAGGCTCCTGCTGGGAAACAACCCAGGGAAAACTGAGGAACGGGAAGCTGAAGGGCTATGGATGAAGAAGGTAATCACGGTAAGTCTGAAACATAGGAGATAAGGAGTTGGAAAATTAAAGTACAGGGCCTTAAACATCCCTGGGACCACAACTGTCATGTTGTCTATGGTGTGAGGTGCTAAGCAAAGGGAAGAGAAACACTCCCTGCCTCCAGCTGCTCAGGACATGCGAAGATTAAGGGGTCTCTGGAGAAAAGGCTACAAAATGCACAGTAGATCTGGTGATGGCTAACCACGTTATACTGCGAGCAGTGTTTCTAATGAGTTGTATCATCTGCTCACTGTTGCTCCTCTAATTCTGAGGAGCTGTAGTGGTTCAAAAAGAAGGGAGTCCTGGGATGAGAGACATTACATAGAAAACTGTGGGATTAAAGGCACAAAGGACAGAAGAAAAACATGGCCAGACAAGTAACTACGAGTAATGGTAACAAAGATCTGGAGCTGGTAGCAGAGCAAGAAGGTGGGGAATAGATAGTAGCTGGGTATCGTGCTGTTTCAGAAAGAGGACTGGAAAGGGATGAGGATGAAGATGCCTGAATAAATCATGCAAAGGGAAGAGAGCCCACCACAAAAAAAGTACGGCAGAAGCAGCACTAGCAAGGCAAATGCTGGTGGCCTGTAAGGAGAGATGGAGGGGACAGGACCTTCTCAAAGTGAAGACTGGGTTGGTCAGTCGCTTCACATCTTACACGGTGCTCCGAGAATTTTTCCTGGATAGTAGTTTCCCAACTTCCTAAATGTTTTTTCAGTTTTTATGAAGCCACCAGTGAGTAGCATCAGACTGCTTGAAGTCAAGAACATGAATACTGGAAAAGACAAAGCAAAGTGGAAGAGTATGAGAATGACAGATCACAATTATGACGACAATTCATGATGTCTGGATTATCACATGTGACGTCTGGGTACGCCACAAAGCAGTTTCTCTATTCATTTATTTTAAACCATCTGGTTTTTTTTACATACTCTGTGAAAATCTTTCATCTGCTCTCAGTGCCAGAGCTGACCCTTGTCATCCGAGATGTTCTTGCACTCAATAGGTTTGTTCCCAAAAAAGCCCAATCCTTCTCCCTCCGTGAAGAAAACAGCATGATTAATGTTTTTCCAAGGTTAAAAAGTTTTTTTTATTTATATAGGCAGAACGGGAGCACTTCTCAGTAGTACTACAATTGACTTAACCAGCTACTCAGCGGGTCAAAGGATGCTTGTGAGCAGTTATTCAATCGAATGGGAGGCTACAGATGTAGTATCACAGCAGTACCCATGTTGTGAAATAATTAGGGTATTTTCTAGCACAGAAATCCTCCTCAACACCATATGAGGCATCAGAAAAGTGCAGCTAAGGCTAAAGATTACGATTTCTTCTCAAGTTCTCAGATTTGCATGTTGCTGTAGCAAAACCTAATCTTTTGAATTTCTATTAATGTGAAGCTTTTTCCAGAAAAAAAATGCATAATACATGAAGTGTTAAGAATGATAATTAGAAGTTCTCAGATTTGAAGACCATGCAAAGATCTTACATTAGGTCCGTATGATACGTACGATTTAGACAATAGTGTCTGTGGTATAAGCTGGAGGCAAGGCCAGACATCGCTGGTATTGACAGGACTACAGATCAAGGGTGTCTGCATTTGTGACTGGACTTGGCTCATCAAATAGGAGGTAAAAGGCGGTCTGCGCAATTGAGAGATGCAAATATGTTACCAATATTAGAACAGAAAGTGCAGGGAGCTAGGAAATACCTTTACCTACTTTGCAAGCCTGCATTTTGAGTGAACTGTTTCTTGAATGATGGAGTATATCAGGCTATCCAGACCTGGTTTTGATCGCACACCTGATTTTATATCAACAAATAACATATTGGTACTAGTGGGAATTATTTCCCATGTCCACTGGTTATTTCAGAAGAGGCTCTATTGATCAGTGCTCCAAGAGATTGGTATTACCAGTAAACTGCCTCCAACACCCAAAGTAGGTGACAGAGGAAAGCACTAAAATTCCCAGGAGAAAAACGAGCAGGGAATGAAAATCTCATTTTCTGATTTCCATTTACAGCCTAAAATAGCCCGTCTGCTGGGAGCAGTTCTTTGGAAAAACAGTGATTATGAAGACTATGGTCTTATTTACTTTCTGCCAGCGTTGCAGCACGCTACGTATACTCACAGGATATTTTTAGTCAGAGATTTTGCCAAGCAGAAAGGCAGTGGAGTTAATCGCATGTAGCAAATTAAACAAAAGCAAAAGAAGCTGGTAGGCTTGGGGGGCCCTGCAGCAGCTGAACATTGTTGCCCTTTCTAGGCAAACCTTCCCAAATTGCACATGGGGAGGGAAAAGGCAAAGGGCAGTGGTGGCTTTGTTACCTGGATCAAACAACCTACACATGTATCTGCAGTTAGCAGGCTGAAGCAGGCTGAGAAATCTGTCTGTATTCAGATCATTATCACAATTAAAGCTCTTTTGCAGTGAAATTGTTGAAGTTGGTCCACCAACATGTCAGCTGTCCTCTGACAAGTGCTTTGCAGGTGATGAGCTACTCTGTGCCCTGAGCTCCTGTCCCAAGCGCAGATGGATGATACAGAAAGGGCTCCTAAAGCATGGAAGTTCACCCGCAGTGGGCTGCCACTACCATCCAAAGACATTTCAAGCATTCTTGGATCTAACGTGGCTTTCCAGCATGGGAGGAAAGGTACAAAGGGCAGGAATTAAAGGTGGTTACAGTGCAGCTCAACTGGATGCAGATATCCTCACCCTGTATCGTAATGGGCTGATGAAACAGCCCCTGAACGTCATCTTCTGCAGCATGTCCTTCCTTTGGTGAAAACGTTGCCTAGAAAAATTCTTGCAGAAATAAACCTTTTTTTTTCTCATTGTTCCCTTCAGTGGACATGGTAATGCATCAGTCCTGGTAGCTTTCTCTCTAAAAAACATAGAAATAGTAAAATTAATTTATAATCAACGGTTAGTGTTAAGTTATAACAAGCTAACTCAGCCCAGTTTAACTAAGCCAAGAACATACAACAGAATTACGGCAGCCAGCATTTATGGGAACGAACACGTCGCTGTTTTAAATGAAAACTATTCTTCCATTAGCTCAAAGTAGCTTGTAAAATCTTTCACTGAAGTGAAAATCTGGAGTAATGTTGGATATCATTCACTCCAAGATTGTGTTGTAATGCTTATTTATGGCATTAGCATTCGAAGGTTTTTGTGAAGTAAAGCAGTAGGGATCAAGTGGAGTCCCTCACATCTGCTATGCCTTTGAAAGACAGCCTGTGCCTGCTCAGGAATTAAATTAGGAATTAAAGATTGAATCAAGAATACAGGCGTAAGGAGTTAAGGAGATCCGAATGCTGAACTCGCATGCACCACGCCACAGGCATTAACAGAACTTGCTATAGTCACCCTCTGTCCTGAGCAGAAGACAACTCTGCCAGCATCCTGGTGTGGCATCCTGGAGACGCTTGCCCTGAAGGTGGCTGGCTTCCTCCCAGGGACTGGGGGAGAAGAGACAAAAGGTGGTCTTAGGAGAGAGACTCCCAAAGCGGGCTTTGAATTCTTCCAAGAGGAAAGTAAATCCCTGATCGTTTTATTACCATGGACTGAAAGATGGGCTGCTGGAGATGCAGTTTACACAAGACTCCACAACTCAAAGGCTGTGAAAAGATACACCAAATTTAAGACTGATTATGTCTCCCTTCTGGAAGGGCAAATCCTTTACTCTCCAGTGGGAAGATGCAAAGAGGATTATGATGGCAATATCCTTCCTCAGGCAGGTTTTGTCTTTTTCCTGGCAAGAGAGGTCTTTCCTAATAAACAACTGCTCTTTCTTACGAGCTAGCTGTTGTCAGTGACCACAGGACTGCATGGACACAAAACAGATTCTATCTGCCCAAAACAGCTCACAGAGATTGACTATCATTTTGCTTTCTTTACTGGGTAAAAGGAAGAAAATGGCTTTTAAATTAGATGTGGAAGCCCTTCCAGAATTGCAATATAAGATACTGAATCAATCATTCTTCATACAGTTACCTCCTACTCCATGAGCTCCTACTACCATAAAAATTGGTTGATGCCAACTGAGCTGAGTGAGTAATTTGCAGTTTCATATTTGTTACAGAAATTTTTCCTCTTCCTCTTTTCATTATTTGTCCATGAGCAGATTGATTTTTCTTGAATATTTTTTTTTTTTTCAAAAGCCTGGGCTGTAATCACTCTGCAAGTAATTCTCACCACAAATCATTTGTGAGCAATTTGTTGCGAGAAGTCTTCAAGCATTTGTCCTAATTCCGTTTGTTCTGTATGAACTTAAGTCACATGGTGTCTGTTTCTGTGAACACAACATCAAAAAAGCCGCTTTGGAGTAGTCTCCCTGAGAACAATCCCACTTCTGAATCCAGAAAACTCACAGAGAAAGCGCATTTTATTGAAAATTATTTAAGACTTATGGCTGCACATTCACTGAGATGCTTCCAGTTTACATGCATCTGTATTTTTCAAGCTAATGAGAAGACAGCTTTTCTAACCCTAAGGAGAACATTATTTTACCCACTCCACAACTCAAATCTGCTCCTTGCCAGAGCTTTTGTCTCATCCCACTTCATTACAATTTCTGTCTCACAAAACCTCCCTTGTGAGAGATGAGCCTTTCAACGGCATATAAAGTGATTGGGTTCCAAATTACGGCTGAAATGATGCACCACATCGCCGTTTAAAAATTACTTAATTCCCAGAAATAATTATGGGATTCTCCTGATTATTGTTGCATCTTAACGAAAAATAAGACCATATCAAAACAGTAGCAGAAGAGTCTGATCCTGACTCTGTGGAGTCAGCGCAAAGCCTCCTGTTGTCAATTATCTAGATGGAGGAAACGGCCCTTCTCAGACTGTAAAATACCATCTTCTCAGATAGAAGTTTAAAAGAATGACTGCACTGTTCAGAGGGATTTGGGTACTTTACCACGTGTCTTCTTTTTAAAGTATTAGAATGACTCTGCAATATTGAAAAGAGGGAAAAGTCAACTCGAACACCCAGTGCCATCACGCACCAGAGTGAGGGTTTCAAACCCAAGCCTTGCAGTTGGCCTCAAATGTTTGCTTTGAAGATGTTTGTAAAATATAGGCCTTGGCTCTGGTTGGTATGCAGTGGAAATACTTTGCTGGCATTTTAGATCATGTAAACAGTTGCTGCAGCTGTCACCCAGGCACTTTATGATGTTAAGTAGGAGAAATGGAAATGAAAAAGTCATAAAATTCATGGATTATGAAGTCTGTGATTGTAACTGCGCTACGTATGGGTGTGTCTGCCCTTGTCCCTTACAAAGAGTCCACTCTATGAAAATATGAAAACCTTGAAAAACAATTTTTAAAAAATCTGCATGGAAGCACGGAAGAACGCAAGTCATAAACCAGTTAACATTGTTTCAAATAAGAATTTTGCAAAGGGAAATTATAATTTCCTCTCCAATTTCTTCTGAAATTATTTTTGTCAGTGCAAAAAAGACTTAGTGCATCTTATTTTTAAGCTGTACCATCTGAGACGGACTGAAATTTTAACTCTTGGTGCTCATTATTAACTCCTGGGATAATTCAGTCTGTTTCATATAGTCTGCTACAGAAACAAGTTGTTGATACTAAGCATCAAAGTTCCCTGAACCCAACTTCCAAACCACCAGTTTAGGCTTGTCTACCAACCTGGGCAGTGAATCCAGCTCAGCCGCAGAGACAGGACAGCCTCCATGGGAGCTCCCGCGCGGAGCTGTGGCTGCCTTCCAAACATCAGCAGACCCAAGGCAGCTGATACTGAACGGTGAGAGCGCTGGCTGTAACACAGAGAGTAGAATCACCATGAGCCATCCAAACGAGGTAATTAGATTGTGTTAATTTGCATCTCATTTTTGCAATGTAGTTGTACGCAGCCAGTAAAGTAACTGGAAATGAATACAGCATGATTCGTGCTCTTGTCACACTGCTGGCCTTTCTGAGCAAGAGGTTTTTTTTTACTCCTATACTCATAAATCAAGTCCCTCAGGACAAGAAAATTATTATGAAGCTGAACAATGACAACTTACACTTAGAAGAGCTCCCTACTTCTTCTTCCACCTGGAGCAGAATAGGGAGCTCTTAATTTATTTTGTCGTATGGCAAAGTTAAATTCTACATCTTCAGCAAGAGCAAATAAATCAATGTTTCTGTTAAGCTACTTAACCAGCGCAGTGTTGTATCCACTCTCTGTAAAGGTCTGCATTTTCTCCTCAGAACAGAAAATGCTGCACACATCAGTCTAAAGGCTGGTACCACCATTTTAGAGCAGTGGCACAGCAATTCCTGCTTCAAATTATATGTATGGTGTTCCTCTTCCTGCTAGATGTGGATCTCGCATATAATAGTCTTTTAATTTCGTTTTAATTATACTTTACGCTGAATTATGTAAAATGTGACTAACTCAGAGACGCAATGCATCGTATTTCTTTGCACCTTTCACCATTAGCTGGTATTTTTCCCTATTATGCGACTTCACATTTGGTATTCTGATACTAATGGAGTTTTAGGGCAAAGAAATGGTGATGTGCTGGCATACAGTTTTTCAAAACTTTGTAAGAAGACAGATTCTCTCCATGCATTCTTTTACCTGTAATTATTATGAAGACCTACATTATACATGAGAGGAAAAAGTTGCTATAGTAAAAAACCAACCCAACCCTTAGCCTGTCTGATTTTGAATCTGCATATTCCAGTCCATTTACATCCCTGAAAGGGCGGCAGTCCAAAATATAAATAACTTGAGCTCAAAAAGCAAGGTTGCCACCCTGAATAGCCAGAAACCACAGCCATCATTTAAATAACAGCGCTCTGTGCAGATGCATGTGCAGTTTCATACCTGTGGCTCGCTTCCCCCTACTACAGAATGAAATACTTCATTAAACTCCGTCGTACTGAGCTCTGCTTCACCGGACCAAGCGATGTGAAGTAACAGAAAATAAAGCACACCGTACACCCTGTACTCTTATTCTACAGGGCAGGTATAATCTCTGTAATTATACCACAACCGCACGGCAAATACCATGTAAATGCACAGCAATCGCGTGTTCCTGCAGCTTACTTGTTAATTATGCATTGTTGCTAAGAAGTTCAAAGATAAATTATCATCGCACTTGCAGCATTTAGGTGCTTGCAAAGCTCCTGAGCTGTGTAATAATGGAATGCGCACTGTTAAACGCTCACTTTTGTTGGTTTCCCGTTGGAACAGGGAAGGGAAACAACCCACCTCTTACGCCTGAAGGAGTATTTCTTACTGCTAGAGCAGAGGGATGCTATGACAGAAAATAACATGATGCTCCTACCAATAAGGAAATCTGGATGAATTAACAAAAAAAAAATCATTTCCATTAATAAATCACCTTCCAAATTCCATTTGTAATCCTCCTAAGCAAATGCTGTATTTGAGATCACCGGTACTTGCGTGCAATAGAACAAATACCGGTTTCCTGACCCACCATTTGATCTTGCACGGTATAAAAATGAGAGGAAAACCTCATTTCACTGATGTCACCAGCAAAACTCCTGCTGATTTCAGTGAGGGCAGGGCTCTACCCAGACAGCTTGCTTGTAAATGGATCCTTGAAATAGGTTATATTATATTATTTCAGAAACGTATCACCAGGTAAGGCCCCTTCACAGTTCCGTGCTAGCTCTTCTATGAGCCGCACTGCAGTATTTTTTACTACAACTTATAACTTTTAATAGGTATTTTAATAGCATTCCATAAAATATAATTAAACTCTCTATAAACATTGCTCTTCTCCAAAGTGAAGCTTCCCTGTAAGTTACGACTCCGTAATGGCTTGCGCAGCCATGTATACCAACTTTTACAACCTACATTGGATCACCTTTTTTCAATTTCATTATTTTCATATTGATTTTCAATCTGAAAGGTGACTTTGATGTTTCTGACCTTTTTTTTTTTTCCTACTGTAGTTGTTGAGCTATTTCTTCTACCCATGCTGACAAGTAACGGCCTTGGCCCCCGCCACCGCATTTGGGCGTGGGACAGGAAAACAAGGATCTTTTGACAGCATTTTGAGGAAGATGAGGAGGTAGCTTTGTGGATGAACTGGCTTCTCAGCTGCAGAGGAGATTTTGGAATTATTACCCATCGGAGACATGAGTCAGTCATTTCCTTGTGAAAGGGATGGCTAGGGGAGTGGGTCAAGGAGAGTACTGGGAAAGCAAAGAGCAGTAACTTACTTGAAGTGACAGAGAGCAGAAAACAAAAGGAGGCTGATGAGACTAGTAAGGACACAAAGCCATAAATTATATAAACTGATTTTACTTTATCATTCCAACAGCATTGGTCAAGCTCAGAAAACGGGAATATGTATGTGAGCCATAAGATAATCAGAGCCTGGTTCAAAGCTTTAGTTTTCAGTTGGGATCGAAAAGGATGTTATTTTAAAATGCCACTCCTGTCACAGAGAAATAACTGTCGGGTTTGGATACAGTCTGTACAGGCTGGCCCACAGAGGAACCTCTGCTGAAGATGAGACAGTGGATGGGAATGACAAACAAGCAATGTGATCATACTGCTCACAGAAACTGGGAAATAGATTGATGGGACAAGTTTTAAGATACTGACCTTGAACAGGTAACTACACCTTCATGAAGAAATGCCAAAGACATGGGCTGAGCTTCCGGTGTGGATTCAAAAGTCTGTCCAGGAACGACAGGAGAATTCATGTTTGTGGTAGAGGCTCCTCAATGACCAAGTGCGGAGGAAACAGGGAGAGCTTACGGGTGGTCGAGAAATGATGAGGATGATGTTCCAGTCTCTTTTGAAAGAGCAAATAGAAAGGAGAGAGTCTAGCGTACAAAGGACTCCATTTCAGCAGGAGAACAGCTGGCAATGCTCAAGGCAGATTTTAAAGATAAAGACAAGACTAAGAGAAGGGATGAGAACTGGCTTAAAGCAGCCAAACAGGAACCAGAACGGGATTGCTGCGGCAATGCATGACATGCTGGGAGTATTTTATTATCCACTGTTCTTTTTAATTGCAAGTGCAACACAGGTAATAATTTAATAAACAAAGTACGTTCTTAATGAAGACCTTTGGCTCTGTAGTGGGAAAATAACTTTATATGCACCATGATTGTTGGTTTTAATGGGTTTATTTTTACGTAACGTACATTGACTTTAAATGAAAGGGAGCTGTAAGTTTCCAGTACTGAAATACTGGCAGTACAATTGAGGCTCATTAGCCTAGCTGCTGAAGCTGACGGTGTCTTTGAAGACAGTGTCTGTGTTCAGATGGAATTACCTTGTTTTCCTTAACTTATTTTCACTCCCTCCTCAATCCTACCCTGAAGAAATGGTTCTAGGTTTTCCTAGAAAATAGACATCTTCCTAAGACAAAGTGAATGCTAATAATCCTTTCTTCACTCCTACGGTCTGATCTTACTCTTCCTGAAATCTGCAGCGAGATTCCTGCTGTCTTCAGTGGTGCCAGGCACGGTTCAACCAGGCCAGATGCAGGCTTGAAATTCGTTTAATAAAAAAGGCCTAAGGACACTGAATTCAAGGCCAGGTTGGCCGGGGCTCTGAGCAACCTGATCTGGTTGGAGATGTCCCTGCTCCTTGCAGGGGGGTTGGACTGGGTGGCCTTAAATGCTCCCTTCCCACCCAAACCCTCTGTGATTCTATGAACGGGGGAGATAGATACTCATTAATAACTATTTAGGAGAACGTGGTTCCCTTGAAAGGCTAATTTCAAGTTACCCATTCAAAAAAAAGTCTGATCAATGAGAGAACAAATTAAAAATGAAGAATCTCTCATAAAACCAGACAGCAGAATACTGCATTCGAGAGGACAGCCACCAATTAAAAGAAATGTCAACAACTCAAGTGGCAGCAACTTCAAAAGGCAAATCTTTTCCTCGTTTTCATATGCATTCTTCATGAGCAACATCAGAAGTGTAAGATGCTAATAGCTAATAACACTCAGAGTAAGATTCACTAATTTACTAACTGAATAATTTAATGCATATCAAAGAAATTATTTTCTCTTTTTTTTTTTTTTTTTTGGATCCAACACTAAGCTGGGTATTATCAAGTAGATGAAACTGCACAGATTACAAGTTATCACCAAAACAGTCATTTTAAAATTAAGGGGTTTTTTTTCTGTTGAATATCTCTTTTGGGTTTACGGAATCACATACCTTTTTTCCTTGTTATAATTTAGATTTTGAAAAAAACAAATCAGGAAGATATCTTTGGGGAAATGTGATGTTTTGCTAAAAACAGTGTTTTGCAGAGATGTTACGATGTTAAACTTGGAAAATGTTGGGTACTGCAGAGAGATAATGCCATCCACCTGTCCTAGGTAAGCCAGTAACGCAGCGGCTGGGAGATGTACCTGAGGTTTAGGAGATGGGGCCCTGAGCTGAAGCAGGGATGGGACATGGATGATGGTGTGCGGCAGAGGGCCCGTGACTGTCCTGGCATGGAGAACTCTCCCTCCTGCCTCCCACGAGTGGTGTGACGTAGGTTTGATTCCAACGCAGACTGAAAGACAAATGTTGTTGGATTTTTTTTAATTGCAAAAGAACTTTTGTATGCTCAAAAATGCTAGACTAGGTACTAAAATTGCAGAAAGTCTACACAGTAAGAACCATTTCTTGTTTACTGTGATTTTTAGAAGCCTATTTACAGAATTCTACTAAATTTAAACAATGTTTTGCCTTTGCTAGTATTGCACACTATGTAGCCCACTACCATCTGCTAAAACACTTTAAGAATAGGTTACCAGTGAAGGTACCAAACAGAAAACCAGCTCTTCCTTCAGTTTGGGTGTCACAGTCAGCAAGCTCACTCAGGGAGGCTCGAGACTGAAAGACAGCCATCAGTGTCTCAACATCTGTTTGGGGACTGGGGGGTAGCAGAGTACTCCTGAGTCAACATCAGGGTTGGTATGGTTTGGCATCTTCACTGATGACCTGGATGATGGCATAGAATGCAGGCACAACGAATCTGAAGATGACACTAAAGTAGGGTTGAGTCCTTGACATGCTGAATATTGATTTTGGGGGGTGGATCTTCAGGAACTTGGGATCTGGCCAGCAGAAATCTCATCAAGTTTAACAAGACGTACAAAGTCCCACACCTTGGGCAGAATAATGCCACGCACCAGGACAGGCTGGGAACTGTCTGGCTGAGCAGCAGCCCTCCAGGAGAGGACTTGGAGGTTAGAGTGGATGGATGTCAGGTCAAATGTGAGCCAATGGTGTGCTCACTGCAAATGGGGCAAACTGCACATTGGCCTACTTTTGAGGGAGGGTGGCCAGCAGATGGAGGAAACTAATTATCCCTGTCTCCTCAAAGCCAGTTAATGTCACACTTGGAATACTGCATCCAGCTTTGGTTCTCCAGGTCAAGAGGACATTCAGAAATGAGAAAGGAAGGTAGCAGAGGGCTACTGGGATGGTCAGGGACATAAAGCACATACTTCAGGTGACGGAGGAGGCTGGGGCTCTTCAGTCTGGTGGAGCGGAGGTGAAATGGTGATCTAACAGCAGGCTGCAACTGCTTGAACTGGAGTTGGAAAGAAGATGGAGCCGAGCTCTTTTTGGTAGTGACAGATGGTATAGTAAAGGGCAATGGTCATGCACTGTAGCCTGGGAGCTTCAGACTGGATATTTGGGAAGAACTGCTTCCCTGGGAGGAGACTGCAGTACTTGAGAGGTCAGTGACAGCAGGACATCCAAGATCTGGCTAGGTAAAATCTCAGCAGACCTGATCCAGTGTTGGTGGCAGTCCTGCTGTGGAAGGTGGGAGTTGATCTAGGGGTCCCTTTACCTCAGTATTTCCATGATGTAACTCAGATTTAAGCCAGTGGCATTATCAAAATCTGACCTAAAAGCTGTTAAACACAACTAAATTAGAAGTACATTCACTAGTAAATAGCAAGGAAGACGCAGCTCCTCAGCTGGCTTGTTTTCTCATGGCAAACTTCTCACCAACAGGGCACACCGGCCACACGTTCATATCACTTCCCTCTCCCGATATCCCAATGGCAAACATAATGTTTCTACGATGCCCCTTTAACGGGGAAGGACAGACTGTTGGAACCAATGGCTTTGTGGCAGATGGAGCGACATTTGCAATTGGGAAAAAACACTCTCGTGCTGCCAAAATATTAACAAGGGGCTTCCTCAGCAATATTCTGCCACAGGCACTGAGACATGTAAATTCCCCATGTAAATATGACTTCTTCCAAGGAAAAAGGTAGTGTTCAGCAGGCTTTGTGAGGACAAGGACCTCCCGGCACTGTTTTTGTTTTTGTTTTTTTTTTCTCTCCTGCAAAACCTTTGACTTCCAGTCACAAATGGGTAAATGCTGGAACACCTTACAGATGCCGCTTGTGGTAACGCAGATGAGAGACAGCAGCAAGCAGGGCTGGTTTGGGGCAGGCTGTCCACCGATCGCCGCTCGGCTGGGCTGGGTCAGGGGACAGACTTGGCAGCGAGGGCACATTGTGAAATTGAGCTGGGAATGGGTTCTTTTGGGATTGTTTTTGCATAATGTATCTCCCTCTGTGAATGCTTGTGTTCCTTACGCAGTGAGAAAACCAACAAGAATTTCTTGACCTTCCTTTATACCACCTATTATTTTGCATATTTTATTAATTTTCTTTTAAAAATAAACTCTCCTATTCCTTTCAAATTCCACATATATGCAACATCAAAGCATTTCAGTGAATTTTTCATTCCATTTATATGCCAGCTCTCTGGTGCTGGAGTCAGACATGTTGTGGTCATACTGCAAGCGGTAAAGATGTCCAGCTTCCCTGAAACTGCTACAGTTATTCCTGTAAGTACTGATCGCTGGGGAAACTGAGCCTCAAATACCAAAAAACCTTTCTGTGGTGACCTACTGTTTCACAGAGGGCAATGGGACCAGCATGCTTTTTCCTTAAAGATAAAAAGACAGCCGTTGTCCCTCTACTGAGAAGGATCTGAGATTTATTTTTAACTTCAGACTTTTCTATGCATCGTGAAAAAAAAAGCTGAATAATTCTATTTTCATTTAGGAGGAGACTACAAGAGAGAGAAATAGTCTGATACATTTTAGAGATTTCTTCCTTAAGGAAAGAGGCTGTCACAGCGAAGTGTCCCATGCCAAAGAAAATCTTTTCCCCAGTACTGTCAGCTGGGCCCAGTTCTTCACCAGGTATTTTCACGCTAAACTGGGAGTTCTTCAACATGATGCTTCTGGGAATTTAGCTTACTCTCCCTCTGTCAGTACTGGGATTAAGAAGTTGTGAAGGTAGTCTGCATCTTAGTGATATGATAATGATTGCTCTGAAATGGATAAATATCACACATCTGTGTTTTCATTCTCCAGCCTGAGACATACCTTTAGGAAGTCAGTTTCTGATGACATGTTTGGGCAAACGATGCCTTATCTGCACGCTTTTTTCATGTATCATCCTGATCTGGTAACTTGAATGCCATAACCAGAAAGCTATGTTAATTGTACGTGTTTTCAAGTCAGCGTAGTCCAAAACATATTCCTCAAAACTATCAGCCTCACAAAGTCTGCTTGCTTGTTTGAGAAACTGGAGATGTTCTGTCTCTGTTGGAGGAATCATAACTTTTTGTAACAAGAATCTCCAACCAAGATAATCTTAGGCTCATGGATATAATATATTTCTATTCCCTAAAAATAAAACCCACTAAGTATGTGAACTGGTACTGTAAACAGAAGTGCAAGTAAAAGAGTTCCACTGTTGCCGGACGACTCCTCCCAGTCGACTGCGGCAGTGAGCAAAAATACTTATTCAGTATTAAGTTACAGTAAAGAATTGTTGACCCCAGTGTAACTGAGAGCAAAGATAAAGTCAAGTCAATAGGGTTTGCTTCAGCTTGCAACATTTCACAGAAAGCCTCTAAATTTGTTTGGATCATAAAAATGAAAGTGTACAGAAAGTACTTGTTAAAAACAAAAGATTCTATACAAGCTTCTCTATAAAGTAATTTTTCTGGAAATGCTCACAGTTGAGTTAGCATTATATGCTTCTAATTTGGGCTTCACTGTAAATACTGTACGTTAACAAACTTAGAGCACTTAATGCCAAGTGCTTTATGTTTAATTAAATTTCTCCAAAGAATCACATTACATAAGCATCTGCCCATACAAATAGCATGCTCTCGGAGATCCTGGGTAAAATTCAGGCACTCCTGCAGTCACCAGTAAAATTCCCATTCATGTCATTGGAGAAAGGGTTCTACTCTGGGTCTTTGCTGTAAATGGGTAATAAAAAATTATCTGGTTACCTACGTATTAAGTTCTTAGGTACGCTACTGTAAGAAACTTAGATCTTACTGAGGGCCATGCTAAAGCGTTCCTTCAGAGTTCAATAATGTCTAGTTTCAAGTATGCTTGTAATTGCTGGAATATGCAGCAGATGCCAGTTCAGATAAGCTTCTAGCCTGTGGATGGAGGCAGGCATTTGCTCTAAGAATCTGCAGTTTTACTAGAGGATTTGAGCGCAGCATTGCCTGTACCAAGCTCTGGGAAAACGTGAACCATTAGCATTTAGGGATTCTTTTAACTACACAATTATATGATACGGTCATTAATGTAAGACCAGGCATAACAATTTACCTTTATTTAATTATGAGATTTTTTTCCTCTGTGTCAAACATGTTGAAGTGAGCTAGTTCTGTCGTTCTCCCTCTTACACAGTTTTTTTTGCAGTAGTTTTCTCTTCCATACCTCAGCCATGCAGGGCTGTGGGGTTTGATGTTTGAATTCTCCAGAGGCAAAAAAAAAAAAAAAAAAAAAAAAAGGTAAAATTAGCATTGGTCAGAAACGGAAAGAACAGGAGCAGTTTGAGATGGTACCACTCCTGCCACTGCTCTGCGGGACATTATCACCTTGCAGCTGCAGAAATGGTAGAGATTGTCTGACTGCTGCTCATCTACTTTGGTGCAAAGTTTCTTTTCTAACTGATATTTTTTTCAGAGTTACTAAGATGTTACCTAGTTACCAGCTAATTACAGCCTGGTAACGATTTAGAGAAATCTAGATTTTTACTGACGACAAGGTAAGTGATCCTAAATAAGGGTGTCCAATTTAAAACAGGATAAGGCTCCACACAAAATTTATTTGAGGTGTTCAGACAAAAACTGCAGTTTGAAATTAATTATGATTACTCTTGACAACACTAATTCAATTTAAAATATGCTTAACTGGTTTAAAAATAAAACTTCAGATTCCCTTCGACTGCAACTCACTCCTGAAGCTATTTAAGCCTGCATTGCCTATCCCATGCCTGATTTTCTGATCTGGTTGTAAGATTACTATTAATAGACCAGAAGTGGGGTAAAAAAAAAAAAAAAAGAAAAAAAAGTGAGATTGCCTAATTTTGCAAACACCTGTGTTTGTTTACTTGCTTGCTTTGCTTTAGAGAAGCACTGTCAGAAGTTTAGTTCTCTGACAGGGATTAATCTTTCCCTTTTGTGACTCTGGACCATCCATCCCTCCCCGCCTCCCCTCCAATTCCGGCGCGGGGTTGCTAAGCGACATGTTCTTCTCTTCTGTACTTTAGCAGAGAGGAACACATCAAAGACACCCACAGTCCTGAATTATTTTATAAATGAATTTAAAGAGACACTCTCCCATGCTGTATTATGTAGGGGGCGATCAAAAATTACTCTATATACTGACTGTATCTAGAGAATTAAACTGATGTCTTCTGGAAAACAAAAATGCTCTCATTACTGAGAACTATGTAGTATTTACCTTTTTTTTTTAAAAAACTTTTTCAGAACTAGACTATGAATCTATGCTAATTAATGTTTCTAGTTTTCTGGCAGTCAAGACATTGAACGCAGTCCAAGCTGCATGTTTGTACGACTTTCAAAAATAAGGATTTCTGTCATCAAGTGACAAGCTTGCTGTTTTTTTAACTCTTTTCATCTCTTGCAAAAGAGTTGCCATTATTCAAAAAATATTTCATTCCCTAAATTTTAAAGGCTTTCCAGACTTACATTAAAGGCAAGAAAATCACAGGGTAGATTTCAAGTGATACATCTTTAAAAAGTATAAATGATGATGAGGAAGTAATCTGTGTAAATCAGGCAAAAAAACTACCACACCAATATCTCAGACCTTTCTGAAAAGAATGAATACTAAATGAATAATCTTTAATTAAAAAATGTGGAAATACATAAGTTTCAACGTTACCTCTTACCAGACCAGCACTTATCTGGCATCAGCTCAGGTCGGCTATTCTGTACAAGCTCTGAGATTTGTAAGAGCGTACTGGTCGTTCAGGCAAGCATTTCCTGAAACAGAAAAGGGAGAATTATTTGCCCTCGGATCTACTCAGTTTCAAACACCATCAACACTGTAAAAGGAAAAAAAACCAGCACGTAGTAACAAAGCGCAAGAATCTTTCAGGACTTTGATTTCCAAAGATACCATCGCTGCACAGCCTTAAGAAAAAGGAGAGGAACACAAATAACACGCTCCAAGCATTATCTAAGCAACCGAGACAAGATCATTTACGTGGAAAGCAGAACTCCCAGGTCGAATGCCTGTAAAAAAAGCATCTTGAAAATTGCATGCGACATTCCTCCCATGTGCAAATCTTGTCGGTCTGTAACCAGCCACTTTATCTGCTTAAACAAATGTCTCCTTTAAAGCAGTTTTGGGGCTTGTTCACATGAACAGGCGCTCAGCAGCCATAGGTACAAAATCGCTGGCTTCAGGTGGAAAGCGCGCACAGACGGTCTCACTCTCTTCGGGGCGTGCCTGGTCACAGAGCAGAGCTAGCTCCTCGCTCTCATCCTGTGCCTGCAATCTCACATTAAAAATTGAGGGTAGATTAGCGAAACCTAATACACTCTAGGACTGTAAAAGGATTAATCTCACATAAATCTTCACCAAAAAAAAAAAACCAAACAGCATTAGTATTTATTTACATGCATTTTATTTCCCAATGAGAAAACACGGCTCCCTTTTTTTCCTGCACCCGTACAAGTCTCTTCAAAATTCTAATTGCTTAGATTTGGCACTTTAAATCCACTGTACTACAGTTAACCTATATTCTCATAAAAGCATGCATTTTAGAAAAGGGCTTAGCCAGCTTTTCCATGTCATTACTAGGTATCTGTTACACAGGCACGATGTGTGCTTTACTCTCACTGATAGTGTGTTTTACGTATAAACATCTTCACCACCGCTATGTTGTCACTGGTTAGCAGATTCGGTGTGTTTTGGCTGAATTTCTGAAGGGGAAAACTGTGACTTGCACTCTAAATATTTTTTCTGGAGAATGGATTCCTCAACAGACTATGGGCATCTTGTACAAAATACAAGTAAACATTTGGAAAGGAATGTAACGCTTCTAGCGGGTACCGACTTGCCAGCCTTGGAAACGGAAATCCCTGCGACCCGCGGCACGAGCAGGGTGCCGCACAAGCTCCACAGATTGGCCGGGTTCCCCACTGCTCCTCCTGCGCGGCTGCAACGCTGAGGAAAGAAATAATGCCCGCTATGAACTGGCACGCGGCTTGTTGGTATTTGCATTTCTGGCGAGCGTATTTAAACATCCCGACTGCGCTTTGCTCAGAGATTTCAGTTCGATCGAGCTAGCATTTAAGGTAAAATGTTCTGAAGTGGGGATGTTTTAAGAATTTTAGTTAATATTTATTACTATTTTATTAATATAGGTAGAATTTTGGTTCATGAATGTAAGTAATTTTGAATGGCTGCTCTTTTCTTATTTCTAGGATGCCGTAAAAACATCTGCAGCAGCTGGGCAGCTGGATCACAGACGTGAGTGGCCAGGGCAGAGGTTTGGGCCTACGAACAAGAGATGATGCTTTTGATACGCAGGAGGGCGTGGAAGGCCATTGAGAACATGAATAATCTTACTTCACGTTTCTACAGTGCTTTGCCTGCTTACACCACCACATACGCTACCAGTAATTGGTGATCTGGATGTTTCTGAAATGATCAGCAGTATCATTTAGATTGTCACTAAAATACAATTAGCAGCCCTTCGAACCGAGCGCTGTAGTTCAGAACAGTCTAATCGGTGGCTCGTGGGCCAGATCTGGACAACAGGAGGATTGTGTCTGCTTTTCCTCTCCTCTAACTGCACCAGCTCAAGGAGCACCTCGTCCCAGGAGTGGCGGCCGGGCCGGTGGGACAGACATGGAGAGCCATTATGCGGCAGGAAAGGCAGCGGCACAAAGTATCCCTTGTGTCCAGCCCACAGCATTGAAAAGCCTGGATTTTGTAGAGCTCATTGCAGCCTGCGCGAGGATTCAAGCAGGCACTGCCCCACAACTTTATACTTTGCAATTCAAATCAATTTAATTTCTTTTTTTTCTTTTTTTCACTTGGCTTCTAGAGCAGAGCTTTGTGCAGCGAGAGTCATAGGGATGAAATAAGGGCACTACCCGGTAAGACAAGTAACTGAGCGATCTACGTTTTTGGATGATGCGCTGGGCTGGTAGACCATGCTGGCGTGTTTGGGTAAGATGAAAAATTTACTGTAGCAGACTGAGAGTGAAGGTCTGGCTTGGATGGTGTTCCCAAACCTGGCATCCATATCCCACATGTAGGTCGCTAAATCTGTCACTTCCATGCTTTAGATCCTTGTGTTAATTGCATAAGCGCCAACAAAAATGACATGTTTTTAAAGTGTTAGGAGTGTAAATAGCTGCTCTTCTGAAATGGCCACAGTAGATATTTTTAGCTCCATACCCTTCCAATGATACCACTTGCAAATGCACAGTATTTGTCGTAGTATCTAGCTGTAGTAATGTATTAGTAGCTTTTTGTAACACCATTGATTCTCCTGCATAAAGCACTGCAGAATATACTTCAAATACTGGCTTTTTGTACGTCTCACACAACTATTCATTAATACCAAGGGAACAGCACGCTACTGTTCCAGGTTTTCTAAGAACCAGTGCTATTGCTCGTCACCAGCTCCTGTTACCTGCTTCATAATGCCTTGATTATTTATGCTTTTACTCCTGAAAATTCAAATTTAGAAGTGAAAAAATTTTCATGCTTTTGTTTTTTAAAAATAATTCAAGGCAGCGAATGGACCTGATGTAATCTGTATACTGTGTGCCACGGCAAAGTATCCACTGCTGTGAAAGCACTGCTTGTTCTCTGAAAGGAGGAATTCTTTCAGACGGCGTCACTTGCCCCCTCCTCCTCGAGGCCGCTTTTCCCATACACTCGCAGGACTCGCTGCCAGTCATTTTCTTGCCCGAAAAGTTTGCTGGGGCAACATTGTCGTTGACGCGACGTTTGTACGTGGCCTAGCTCCTAACAGGTTGGCCTCTAAGTACAATCCACAGTTTTTGCGCTTGGTGCAGCAGTTGCTTTGCTAAAGTATGATGGCTTTTTAAATATCTTTTTTTTTTTTTTTTAATTGGTCCTTGGACTACGAATTGCTTCATCTTAATGCGGGCTTTACAGCAGGCTTTTGGAGAAGTTCTTTTCTCTTCCTCTGCCATTCACGTAGCAAGCAGCGTGCTTTCAGATATGTCCCATCTACAAAGGACTTCAGTGTGGGCCTGGCGTGTTTTACTGTATTTGAATGGCCTAAAGAAATTATTTGGAAAGCAGCAGATGCCTTTGGAAAAGAGGAAAAAAAAAATAGACTAGAAAAGGATATTAATGGGTCAACTGGCCCAAGAAAATAGAAAAAAGTGCAGCTCGAAAGCGGTTGCCAACGAGCAGTCTTGTCATACCCACCCGGCAAGATAACGCAGCTCCTCGTGATCCCATTTTTGTGGTGTTACGCCTTCTCTCCCTCTCTGCATTCATCATTCTATACAAGAAATGTAAACCGTTGCTGAGTTCATTCAAATACAATACACTTCCCAAATCTGCTTTTTTCAAACACACAAAATACGTATTGTCTCAGGAGGAACAAGAGACCAGGTCCTCGAAAACGCGATGTGAGGTTTGTCATGGCCGCAGCTCTTGGTATAGCGGCGCTCCAGGAGAGACGTTTGCCGGTGTTTTGCATAGGTAATTGTTAACGATACTAAAATAATTGTCTGCTGGATTACAGACAACACGCCAAAACACAGGCCAACAACCGTAATGGGAGAAAGTATTACAAGGAGCTCTTCACGGGGCAGTGTACAGAAAACACTCTGAATATGCAAGAACTCAGGATTTAGCAATTTTGGGAAAGACTGACAGTTCTGAAATAACATACTGCAATTAATGTTGGGCCGGAAATGTGAGAAAATCTTTGAAGAATTAATCAAGAATCAACAGCGGTCTGTCTTGAGAGTAAAGGCGGGCGCAAGACATAAACCAGCTCACCACAAAATGGCTTTTGACTAAGAGTGAAAAATGCAATGAGGAAGAACACGTTTTGGATAAACCTACATTCCGTTAAGGTAAATAAAAAAAAAGCAAATGCTAGTAGGAGGGGAAAAAAAAGACTTCTTCCTGTACGGTCACCACTAGCGTGTATTTGCATGAGGCAAGCACAAGGAGAGCAGACTTCCTGCGTGCCAGAATAGCACCCCTGCCTTCGATGGGCAAAGAAGTAGGATTTACAGCTCGGTACCACCAAAAAGATGTTGCAGTGATATCTGGCGAATACGACTGACTAGTTTCTCACAATTTGAAGTTACGGAAGCTGAATTTTAAACCAAGCTGAAATGTTAGAGCACACGAATGCCTGATGGGTGAGAGTAGATAAGCTGAAACTAAAAATTTTAACAAAGTCTTTGCAAAGAGAAAGTTTTACAAAATAAACCACGAGAACTGGTATTACCAATTATTGCTGGAAGACTAATATTCCTTCTTGTAGATTAAGAAAAAATTTAACTGTTAGCAACAGATCTATTTAAGCTATGGGTTTCTGCAATCTTAGGTCTTGCAGAAAGCTGCAAAAGGAAGAAGTTCCAGAAATAGACTGCAACTCCTCTAAGAGCTGATGCTGACAGAGAGACTGATCAGCATTTAAGTGACTCAGGTGTCTCCCATATGCCAATTTTTCTGTCCTGAGAGGAAAACATTCCATCATAGGTATCATCGATATTTGAAAAAAAAGTTATTGTATGATAAAGTGAGATGGTGTTTGTAGATACTTTGGAAGGCTATGGAGAGGTACCTGAACATGGAAATTCTTTAGTTGTATACATTTTATGTGACTGTATATGGGTATGATACCATTTTGTATATGTTAGCACCAACCTAAGATACAAGAAAGGGACGTCTCACCTGGTAGCAAGTACCGTGATACAAAATTAGAGCAAGGCTAGTGAGCGACAAATTTTGTCCCCTCAAAAATCCTTAAACCAAAGTAATTTTTCTTCAATTTCTACTATTTCAGACTATAGGCATGCCTATAACTCAAAAAAAAAAAAAAAAAGACTGGAAATCACTTGAGATAATGTGCATACTGAGGATGAAGGCAAGTCAACTTGCAGAAGTGTCCTGCTACAATTTTGCTGGTTTTATACAAATTGTGTGAAGATTCTGCAAGCTTCTGTAACCAAAATTTTTACTAAGTATACAAGCAATATACCATGAAAGAAACAAGGGCCAGTTTTACTGCTGTGTGCTATTTACCCCTAGTACAGTCAAATGCTCCAGATGACAGCTAATAGTCGAGTATTTACATTTATTGGATGTTTATTTGCAAATGTGTGCATTTAAACTTAGTACCGAAATAATAATGCAAGAGACATATTCACTTTGAGCACTTAAGTAACAATGCAGAAAAGTATCTTGCCCACAGGACGAGCCCGTGGCTGTATGGAGGAGGGCTGGAGTTCTTCTCCTGTAGCAGCAAAAACTGGGAAGGTCGGGGCAGTAGCTCCACAGTGAGACACACCAAGGTGAAAAAGGCAGAGAAATATTAAGGGAAATCATGAAAACAAGCGTTTCCCATGAATAATATATGTATCAATTATTCCCAGGCAAATGTACCTATCACGGTTACCTGGGATAGCCTGTTCCACAGCCTAGCTCCGTGTTCATCTCGCAGGAGGCCTGAGTTTCGTTAACAGAGGAAGCAAGACTAAAATGACAGCATTCATCTCTACATTCTTGCCCTGACATGGTTATTCGTTAGGAGTTCTTCCTAATGACTGTTCAGTTCCTTCCTTCTAGGGAGCCACTCCTAATTCTCTTCTGTTCAGGTTGGATAATGAGTCACTGACTTTAACGTTAATCTTTATTAACTCTTCCCTCACACAGCAAACATCTGGTAACAGTGAAACGTGGTGTTGTCTCAGTGCTGAGAAAGAAAGCTCTTCAAGGCCTTTTCCTCCATTACGCCATTTTCTTACATGCAGATGACCCGATGATTCCTGCAGGCTTTCTGTTGATGAAAAAAATACCTTGTTTGTCTTCATGCCTTTGCTTAATTGCTCTTTAAGTCTGTCTTAATCTACCTGTTCTCCAGTGTCATTCTGCTTTCCGCAAATTACATTTCTTTGCCTTCTTTGTCTGGCCAGAGTTTTAGCCGCAGCAAAACAGCTATTTGTGTCAAGTAACTTCCTGAAGCACCTTGTTTCCCTTTCTGGTTTTCCTCTCTCTTCTCTCCTCTTTTGGGGAGGAGGGTTGTGTTTGTGGAGGGGCACGTGAGCCCAGCAACATCCAGTTCTGCTGTGTCGACCTAACTCCGCGGGAAGTGTCAGGATGTTAACAGCCAGGTTTCTGCTGGCTGGTGCTTTTGACTACTTTTCCTTCTTAAACAATAACAACAAAAAAAAAGAACTAAACTTGGGAGATATTTTATTTAAACATGATTTGCCATTCCTAAGACTACTGAACCCTAAATATCCTGTGAGAGAATGAACGACTCAAGTATCTAATTCTTCTTGAATCAGCTATTGCTCATTTCTTAAGACTAATTAGAGAATGGCTTGTCTTGATCAAACTGTATACTCTGGTTAGAGCGTCAAATGCACGAAGGTATGTCTGATTACCTGCTTTTTAAGCACTTCATGTATGGCGGTACTTGTTCTTTTGACCAAACCTTGGCGTGTTTTGGAATATATGGAATTCTAAATTTCTTTCTCCTTGATCCTCTTTCCTTGTATTAGCACTGTTGGTCTGCTACCATGTTTTGCATGTCCTTCAAAGCATTCTAGTTTTTTATTCTTTTGATGTTACCATAACATGTAACTAGGAAGGAAAATCTAGGAAGTCTAAGGGAAAAGTAGCTTGGAAAGAGATGACTATTTACTTAGGAAACCACACTCTCAGATTATTACAAAACCAGATTTCTAGGAAGAAATGTGTATTTCTCATTGACTGTTTCCATAGCTTTTTCAGTATTCTTTATATCCCCATCCTTATGCTGTACCAGACGGTCTTGGATACAAACATCCACCGAGCAGCCCTGCGTTAGCGCTGCACTGCCTGCGAGCGAACCAGCCCACTCCCTAAGAAACAGCTATTCCCCGGTGGGAATATTTACTGTAGGTGCCAATCTAGCTGACTGAAATCTCATTAACAATACATTTTTTTCCTGATTAATAAAATATTAATATGAATATACAGGATGTGCAGCTTGATATTTTTTTGACACTTGCATAGCAGAGGACTGCTCAGACACAATGTTATTTCAATGGCAAACTACATGCAACTTCTGAAGCTTGGGGACAGTCCTGATCTCGGTCTTTTAAAAAATAATTTCATCCAGTTGAAACAGAGGAAAGGTAATTCCTCACTGCCTGTGCAGGGAAGAATGTGTTTGTTCCCCAACACTTTATATTTATGCTCATTTACAGCAAGAGTTTGGCTAACCTGCGGATGGCAAGCCTCAAGGTGCAACGAGCCACTTTAAATCTACTCAAGGTGAAAGGCCATCAAAGCCACCTGCAAGTTTTACCGGCAGCGGTAAAATACTCGGTTGCAGGCCAGGCTAAGCCAGCCTGTAATTATTATTTGTAAATAACGGCCATGGCTGCCATGTCTGTCAAGCGGGGAAGGAACCGTAAGTTGGCTGAGCCGCTCAGGCAGCCCCGGGCCGAGGGCCCTGCAGCGTCCCGGGCCAGGCCCGTCCGCGCCGGGGGTCTTTCTGCTGCAAACGGCAGCGTGGCCGCTGTTCGCCGGGGCTCCGTCGCGGCCGGAGACACCCGAGCCGCGGCGGCAACAGGTGCCTCGGGGCCGCCGCTTCCCTGCCTCGGGCTCGCCATGGCGGCGGCAGCAGGGACGAGGGGAACTCGTGGCCCGGCCTGGCCTCCGGGGCAGGGGGCGAGATGGCGGGCGGCGAGGCGCACCTGCCGCCCAGCGCCAGGGCCGAGCCCGGCCCAAGTCCCCCGGCCCGAGCAGGCTCCCGCCGCCGCCACTCCCCCGCCTCCTCCCTCCCCCCCCCCCCAAGCCCCCTCCCCTTCCCCGCCACCCGCTTCCGCCCGCGCTCCCGCGCATGCTTGGGTTATGCAACGGCCGCGGCGGGCGGGCTGCGCGGGCCCCGCCGCCCCAGTGCCGCAGGGCAGGGCCGGGCCGCGCGGGGGGCCGTGAGGGCGGCGGGCACCGGGCCGGCGGAGCGGCCCTCGGGGCGCGCTCCCGCCGCGCACACCCTCACCGCCCGTGTGCGCGCCCCGCGCTGCCTGTGAGTGGCAGCGGCGGCCGCCGCCAAGTCCCGCCTGTTCCGCTCTCCCTGCCGCAGGCGGCGGCGGCGGCGGGTTGGCTTCCTGCGCGCTGTGCCGCTCCCCCTCCCCCCGGCAGTCGGAGCCGCAGCGGCAGCAGCCCGGATCCCCGAGCCATGGCTCTGTGAGAGCAGCACATGGCGGCCGCAGCAGCCATGAGCCCCCCACTAATCCATACAACTCCCCCCTGAACGGCCACCGACGGCAGCCAGCGCTCCCACCCGGCTCCACCGCTCTCACCGCCCACCCGCAACTCCAGCCGCCGCCGCGCCGCCCGGCCCGAGCCCAGACCCCGCCGCCGCTGCCGCCGCCGCCGGGCCCCCGCTCGCCCGCCTGCCGCCGCCGCCCGGTCCTCACCATGGGAGTGCAGGGTTTCCAGGACTACATCGAGAAGCACTGCCCCAGCGCCGTCGTGCCCGTCGAGCTGCAGAAGCTGGCGCGGGGCAGCCTCGTGGGTGGGGGCCGCCAGCGGCCCCCCCAGACCCCGCTGCGCCTCCTCATCGACGCCGACAACTGCCTGCACCGGCTCTACGGCGGCTTCTACACGGACTGGGTGAGCGGCGGGCAATGGAACCACATGCTGGGCTACCTGGCGGCCCTGGCCAAGGCCTGCTTCAACGGCAACATCGAGCTCTTCGTCTTCTTCAACGGCGCCCTGGAGAAGGCCCGGCTCCACGAGTGGGTGAAGCGCCAGGGCAACGAGCGCCAGACGGCGCAGCAGATCGTCAGCCACGTCCAGAACAAGGGCACCCCGCCGCCCAAGGTCTGGTTCCTGCCGCCCGTCTGCATGGCGCACTGCATCCGCCTGGCCCTCATCCGCTTCCACATCAAGGTGAGGAGCAGACCCGCGGTGGCGGGGTCGGGGGGGCTCCTTCTTCCCTCCGCACCCCCGGGGACGCCAGCGCCCCCTCCCCGCCGCTCTCTTGCGCCCCCGCCGCTCCCCTCCTAACGCCGCCACCGCTCTAAGATGGCAGCGGGGGCTGCCCTGGGCCTTGCCAGTGCCAGGAGGGAGGAGCGGGGCGGCGGCGGGCGGGGAGGGGGGGCACCCTGCCTCTCCCCCTCAGCGCCTCAAAATGTCGTCGAGGCCCGCGGGGGCGGCCCAAGTTTCGGCGGCCTCAGTTCCCGGGGGGATTTTGGGGTTTTAGACGGCGGGGCGACCGGCAGCGCCCAAGCCCTCCCGGATTCCCCTGGCTGTGAAGCCAGGCCCAGCAGCAGGGAGGTTTTTTTGCCTCCATGTTCTTTCGGGGCCGCGGCTCCGTTGACTCAAAATGTCCCTTCTTGCCCAGGGCCTTCCCCCCTCCCTCCTTCTCCTCCTCCTCCTCTCCACTCAGTGAGGCTGGGACTTTGGTACCGCAGGTGAGAGCGGCTGGTGGAAAGCATCGTAATCTAATTAATTATTAAGACGAAGAGGAAGGGAGAGGAGGAAAAAAAAAATCAGTTTAGTTTGCGCGCTATGGATCTGCAACAAGTTCCCTACGGAGGCGAGGTGTTTAAACTTGGGCTGAAGGTGAAATCGCTTGCTGCGAGATACAGAGGTTCGAGTTTCGTGTTTAGGATAGTGGGGGGGTTTTGCTCGGCGTTGCCCAAACATCTTAATGGGCTTTTTGGTCAAGCGTTCCTCAAGCTTCCTCCGTAACGGCAAAGCGCTTCCAATTTGTGGGGTCAGGAGCACCGAGCTGACAGTTCTTCATTTAAACTTCTTATTTTAAGGGGGAGCCTCTGTTTTTTGACAACATCAGGCTGGAATTGGGGTCTGCGATGGTCTTAAACTGACACCAAGGCCACAATTTCAAAGGTTGCAGAATATTAACGTGTGGCATCTCTCTGTACAGCGTTCGTGATTTACAATGGTTTCTGTTAAGCCAAGCAATTGTGTATATTGAAGCACAAGACGCTGGAAAAACAAGCCCTGGGATGAAGCTGCAGTTTTAAGAGTTGCTTGCTGGCTTTCCCACTGGGGAAGGAAGAGCAGCGGGAGTGAAGTGCATACTTGTAGGCTTTATTATCGTAAATTACTTTTGTGTGTAGAAAATTATTATGCAACCTTGAGAGTTACGTGCTTGATCACTAGCAGCAGCTTAATGTTATCTGGCTTCTGTACTGCCCTTTCGGCAGATTAGAAAAAGTCTGGCCGGGTTCCGGTCCTGGGGTAAGGATGACTCTCTCGAAGGAGCTCACCCAAAAGGTGACTTTGGGTGAAGTTTCTCCTAGTTCTCCCAACGGGGTGAGAGTTGCTATTGCTCCGTCTTAGCGCTCCGCTCGCTTGGCCAGGCCCATCCTCAGAGGCTCGCTTGGCCAGGCCCATCCTCAGAGGCTCCCTCGGCTCACTGCTCGCCGGGCTGGTGTGAAGGCAGCAGGTACTCAGCCCGGCTGGCGGTGGAAGTCCCACCCTGTGGTGGCCCCAGCCGCGCCTGTCGAAGCGTGCGTGGAACAGACTGGAAGCAGAGGCGAAGCTCGTTCTTGCGGGGTGCGTCGAGCTCTGCTGAATGCAATGTACTTGGGCTTGGCGCTTGGTTAAAGTGAAAAGGTTACGGCTGTGTCTGCTGTAGTAATGTGTTTTCCTGGTCAGCGTAGAAGCAAAATCGTGTACGTGTTTTGGGTATGAATGATGGTGGGAATTTGAATGATAGTAAAAACATCCTCTGATTTGAACTTTTTTTTTTTTTTTCCTTGTAGCTAGGAAATACTTTTATTCTTTATGCAGAAAGTTTTAGGGACCCTGTAGTGGAGATACGTAGCTTGATCTGGTTATGAGTGCATTATAAACCTTCCTTAATTTGTTACTGAGACTCGGAGATCATTAGTAAAAGCAATGGATGGAGTAAATTAAGAACATTTTTTTCTTTTGGTGTGTTAAACTGTATACTTTGTTTAATGCAATATTGAAATGCATAGTACACAACAGGAAGCCAGCTGTTTTGATGATATTGATAGGAATTTGGTATTTGTGATAGTTTTGTGGCATGTTGAACTAGCTGTTAGTCTTTTAAAGGCATTCTGCCTCAGACCTGGTTAGTTTATTGTGAGGTGCATTATGTCCAGATGAGGTTGCCACATTTGACAATGCTGTCACCTGTAGCACTTTGTTTACTTTCAAGCTTAGCTACAGCATTAGCTCCTTTACAGTTTCTCAGTAATAGGACTTATTCTTAATCTCTAGAAACAGTTTTAGGAGTGAGAGGGCACGTCATACTGAGTCCCTTTTGTAACATTAAAAAAAAAAAAAACAAACCCAAAACCAAACAAACAAACCCAAAACTCACAAACACAAAACCCCCCCAATTTTTATGGGGAAGATTTGGGGGGTGGATATTTATTTGCTTTAGCTTAGCACTGGGAGTTGGCAAGTGCTGGTTACCAAATACCAGTGTGTGTTGGGGGAGAGCTTGTTGCTGTTAGGAACGTTCATATCACTGAGCCACCACCATGCTTGTCCCAACTGCACTGGTTCTCTGAACTGGTCCGCTGTCTTGGGGATGGGAAGGATATCAGCAGTTCCCATTTGGTGCTTCATTCGCACAAGCTGTTGAGAAACTGTGGATAGCTCTGGTTTTAACGGATTCATTTTCAGATTAGGTAGTATGTTTCATGGTTATAGTGGTAACATGCAGAATATGCATCAAAGATACCGCTGAACTTAGATCACATTCCTTTTCAGGGTTTCTTCTTCTCTTACACAATTTGTTATCTTTCTAAATCTGCTTTATTACCTGTAGCTTTCTTTCTCTAAACCTTACTCCAGTTTTTTTCATGTTGTTCCTTGTTCTCACTTTCTAGCAACCCTCCTGGTGGGCCAAGAGCACGTACGTTTTGAAGGTGTGATTTCTATTTCCATGTATGGGTGATTTTTTAAAATTTATATATACATAAGACAGTTGCCAAATCGTAGTGTTTTCTCACTTTGTTTTGAGAATTGTGTTTGAGAATACTGATTAACTTTAAATATGGAACTGATTTTCATATTTTCAGGAAATGTTTGAGTATTGAGTAGAAGACTTCTGTGCAGAGCTAGGAACTGGCTATGAATTTAATCTATTTTGGTAATTAAAGGGGAGAAAAAGAGGAAAAAGAGTAATGTCTTCCATCCAGAACAATTACAGATCACTTGCGGATGGCTTCAGCAGGATGTGAAAATAACGGGTTCCTCCAAGTTATCTCAAATATCCAGCAGGTTCTTAGCTTAGTTGTGGCCTGGTGTTTTTCTGTTTGGAGGAGGGAGGAATAAATCTTAAAAGAAACTTTTGTGCAAAGCAGGTTTGCTAAAATTTAATTATTTAAGCAGTGGAGATCTTAACATCTTTAATACTTTGGTGAGACTTTGTTCTCTAAATGTGCATCTGCCTGTTTACTCGGACAGGATTCTCTCTGATCCAGCATCCTTAATGTTTACATAAGATTTAGACTTGAAAATGATTCCAAGCTCCTGGCTGTGTCTCCCCCTGCGTGTCCTCTCCCTGGGCTGATTTTGAAGCGTGCACGTTGCCTGGGTATCGTTGCATCTTTGGACTTGCCCTTTGTGAGAGTTGTAAGCTACTACTCTGCCTCTCATCTTGTTAAGAGTTCTATGTTGCGGGTTAGCTGTACCTGGGTAAATACAGCTCTTTTCCCTGTGTTCAGTTATTTGAACAGGGATTCTGATATTACCCGAACATAATGCAGTTTCACGCTCGTAGCTTGCTGTGTCAGGGAGCTCTGTGAAATGGGGAGGGAGGGAACTGGAGGCTGTGGAGGTAGAGGAAATCGTTTATAGGAGATCAGAGAGGGCCGCACACCAAGTTTCCTCTTGTATTATCTGCACACCCATGGCACACCTCATGCTGCAAAGAGTTCTTACTTTGTTTTTTATAGATGATGTGCTTGCCATGCAAAGGGATTGATTTTAGATATATGTACATAAGTTATCTACCTTTAATTAAAAAAAAAAAACAAAAACAACATATGAGGGATTTCCTAATTTAAAACTTGGTGGGTGGGGGTGGTGAAGCCTAAATTGCTCTCTTTGAGGTAGTAACTGTATAAATCTGGTACCTTTAATTTTTTCCAAAAGTATTTACATTCTCTTCCAATTCTGTGTGTAGCAGGCACACATTATGCTAGGTGACGATATAATTATTAGAAAAATGAACACAATCATTTTTCTCTCAAACAAAATTCAACTTCAAAATCACTCTGGTACAGTCCATCAAGTGCATTTCTGAAGAAGTAAGACTGTTAGGTGACAGCATTAGGAGTAGAGAGAGCTTAGTGAGCTGGTTATTGATCGTAGGAAGCTCAGAGTGATGCTGGCTGTTCAGCTGCTCTGGGTTTTGCTTGAAAGGGAACATCTCATGAAGCTACAGGGAAAAGTAAAATTTTACGTACCTCACCGGAAGACCGTAATTCAGTGTGAAGTTCAGAAAATGTAAGGCGTAACTAGAAAGGAGGAGTCACTAAATTTGCTGCTGGACACAAATTCTTTGCGAGAGGTAGATGACTGCAGGGCCGTTGAAGGTGTAGGACCCTCGCTCATGTTCTCCAGGGCTTCTGCTGCAGAGGAAGTGAATGGCATCACTGGCACTAACACTGCAGTTATTCATGCAGACAGTGGAGACTGAAGCTAATAGTTTTGTGTCGTCTGTTTTGGGATAGCTTGCTATCTGCATTGTTAAAGTGGAATACTTGGTGAGGGTAGGTTATATCAACAACCAGCTTCAGTGGGGTTTTCTGAATCGCTGAGAGTTTATTGTGTATGTAGATGGTAAAAGCATTTGACATCAAAAGCACTCAGCTCACTTTATTTTTATGTGCTGGGGATTGTGTGCAGACTGTAGTTGTAACGGTTCCTGACAGTGTGTATGAATGCAGGACTGTAGGTACTGATCTGTTATCGTGGGTTTTTTTTGTTTTAGTATAATCTTGTTGATAAGAAAGGGTTGCTTTCATATTTGCGATGTTAGGAATTGGCCCATGTACCCCCTGCACAACATGTCTGTTCTAGTCATCTGATTGCCATAACCTAAAATATGTGCTTTGCTAGGCAACATGCGTTGAGAGGTGAAGTTTGGGCTGTAAACTTGAAGCAATTTGCACCATCAGAGACAGCTGTGCATAAATGAATAAGCTGTAGAGGTCTGAAAGTGGAAAGAGGAAAAAATTTGGCTTAACACTGCAAGGTAGACATTTGAAAGGTCAAGAAAGTTACCTCTGTTCATCTAGGGTTATGTTTGTTTCTTTTAAAAACAAGGCTGTAAAACTTTAAAAGTGATCTTGACACTGCTTTTTAAGGGGGCGTCTTGGCTTGCTGAGCTGCTTAAGTATCCACGGCCTTAAGATTTTTCCTGTGAGTTAATACAGACACTGGTATAGTAATATGTTTAGAGTTTGAGCGTTTCTGTTAATAAACAGTTACTTCAGATGAGCTTGGGAATACGTAACACCACTTCAGCACGTCGGCTTCCAGAACTTTGTATTGTGTTTCTGAGTGCTCCTTACATCCTGTCCGTATGTGCTGCGTCATTGGATTTTTAAAATTACTTTAAATATACTGCGAGTGTTTCAAATGCGCATATAGAGTTTCAGAAAGACCCAGTATAGTGTAAGACGTGATAAATCAGTACTGCAGTTTAACACTGTAGCTAATTACTCTGTCTTCCACTATAGGTTGCACAGAGCATTGAGGATCATCATCAAGAAGTAATTGCTTTCTGCAGAGAAAAAGGTTTCCATGGTTTGGTTGCATATGACTCCGATTATGCATTGTGCAACATCCCGTACTATTTCAGTGCCCATGCCCTAAAACTGAGCCGTAATGGGAAAAGTCTCACAACAAGCCAATACCTAATGCATGAAGTTGCCAAGCAACTGGACCTGAATCCAAATCGCTTTCCTATTTTTGCTGCTCTTTTAGGTAAGTGAAGTCATAAAATGAACTTGATGCTGCTAGTCAGAATTGTGATTTCAGTCTCTGTTAACTGTTTTAAAATATTTGTGTGTGTTTTGACAAAGCACCTGGGCAAAAGCATCCCTTTGTTTCAGGCATTCCTACTATATTTGAGGTGGGCCAGAAGCGTTTTTGTGAGGCCAGACATGCCAAATTTGTAGAGACCTGCGAGCAATGCAAATTGTGGCTGTCTAGAAACAGGAGTAGAAAGTAAAAATTTCTGCAAAGCTCTCTGCCTGTAGCCAAAATGTTCTCAGTGGGTGGGGAGGGATCGGGACAATTGTGGTTCTACTAGTTTTGGTCTTACATCACGTATGAGGTCTACTTCTCCAGACTGAGAAAGCGTACTTCTGTCCTGTTTTGTATTCTACCTAAAAATAACATATATGGAGTGAATATTTTTTTATTGTAGGGTTTTTTTTTCCCTCTGAAGTGGATATTGGACACATACAGCAGCACATCAGCTGCACCAGGAATATATTATACTACGTGATTGAGTGAAACTCCGCATTCCTGAGAGCACAGACGACCAGCATCGTACTGTTCCATTAGTGTTGTTTGGGGTAGTTTATTAGCACTCCTGCTTCTACTGCTAAATGGTGTGGTATCTTTAAAGGAGGACCTTGGTTTCATGTCTCTGCTTAAATGGGACAATTTTAGCACGCTGGATTTCCAAAGCAGCGGTAGAGAGTAGCTGTCATACTCTCAGATGGAAGAGGGAATTAATTGCTAGTTGACTCTGATGAATAAGATCTATTTAGAACAGCATTCTAGCTTCTTTTTGAGTAAATAATCATTGAGCAGCAATGTTCTTGATCTTGTCGTACTGAGCAGAAAAAAATTAAGAAAACTAGTTTTTATTTTTTGTTTTCTCACTGACTTTTGTGTTTCATTATGAGTACATGATGGAAGAAGAAAACTTCTCATTTGAGAGCTGTGAATGAGAGAGGCTCTGTGTTATTGCTTTAGCCTACTAATATTTTAGTAGTCTTTAGCATTAAATTGTTTCTAGTCCAGGCAGGTACCTTCCCTGTTAAGAAGGAAAGAAAGAACCAATGCATCTTACAGCAGAAAGCCACAAATATTTGGCTAGGTGAAGCTGCTTTTTGGTAGTGTCTGTTTTTTCATATCCAGAATGGTTACCTGCCTGCATGGCTGTATGGAGGAATGGCAGATTATTGGCTAAGCTGCAATTTAAAACAAAAACTCTGCTAACTGCATGACAGACTACTATTGCTAGGCTTTGTTTTGGAGGCTATAAATAAGTTGTTGCATGCCAGTTCAGTGAGTAAGAATTACTGCTTGAAAAGCAGTTACACAGATAGGCTTTATGGAATTAATGTGAAGTACACGTAAATAACATCGTTTTACCTTGTCACAGAGTTAGAGCGGCATGGCCAGCTGAGGCATTGCTTGGTTAGAGTAAATGGTATGTGAGAAATGTTCTGGTACATTTTCTGAAGGTTTTGTGATTTTATGCAAGAAGCTCTTGAATATTTTTTTCTCTCTTGATATCTTACACGACAAAATATTTTTCAGCTTGTTCTTGGGAGAAAGAAACTTGAGGTCATTTCACATGATTACTAGGGAGATATTTTGTAGCTTTTTTTTTTTCAAATTGGTACAAAGGTTAAAAAAAACCCAGTTCAGCTACAAGTTTAGTTTTGTGTATTCTTTTGCATTTCTTTTGTGTCTGTATTCAGTATGAGTAAATGGAATAAAGTTTATGGAAGTCAGGGTTAGAATGGAAGATACTTTGGAGGTCTTCCTGCAGTAAGGGGTTGATTTTTTTTTTTTTTTCCTTGTATTAGTGAATATTATGAAACCTTAGGTATTTGGCAATATAAACAATGATTATTTAAGTTTACAACAAACAGATACTGTTTGACAAGAAGTACTGACAAAATTTTTCAACTTTTGCAACCTTGGGAATATAGTGACTTCAGTTTTTAAATAAAATACTAAATGCCTATAGGCACATAATGGTGTGTAGTGTGGCAAATGTTTAAAGCAGGGTAGTTCATTCAGATGTAAATGTTTATATTTTTATTTAATATCAGAGGGCTTGTCTCACTTCACAGGTTACTCTGCCCATCCTTCTGTGGCTTCTTTGGGTCTCTTTTGAACGTGATAAGTAGAATGAAGAAAATCACAATGGGAAAGGATATGTGAGCGCTTGGTTACGTGGAAAGGCATATGAACCGGTTACATTGCTCTTCTGTTCTGGGTACATCAGTGTAACTCCCCATGCTAGTGTTTGGTTTAGGAATAAATTAATATATTTTGAAATAATCGCAGTTAAGCTGCTGGTTTCATGTTTACAATTACAGAAAGCCAAAACTATCACAATAGCTGTATCCGTGTTCAGCTTCAGGTCTGCAAATCAGTATTCCTGTATATGGAAAACACAAACTTCTTTGTTTTCAGATTCTTCCTTGTTGTTAACTTAAGGGTCAATTTGAGGATGCTGAAAAGAGGGGGAAAAAAATTTGAATGAGTCAGCCAAACATTCAGCAGTTGGAGGAGCCTGAGGAATGGCACCTAACTGTTCAATTAAAAAAAACATTTGCAATGGCAAAGTATTTGGGATTGAGTTATGTTCAAGGATAAAGTCTCTGCTGAAGTATTCCAGCAAAATATTTCTCTAACTATACCAACTAGGCAAATTTTAAAAGATTACTGTCTGAGAAGGTTACGTATACACTGTGGTTGGTTGATTTTATAGCTTTTTCCTTCTTAAATTTTTCCATGCAGAATGGTTTTGTAGTTTTAACTTCATAATGTAAGGAGTATCCTTCTCATGGGTAGTTAAAATGTGACCAAGATACTGTGTCCTCTCAGAGTGTGCTCTTAAAAAGTTGTGTCCTACTTGCTGGTGATCTAAACAGAGAGTTGATTTGGGTTATTTTGTAAATTTTGACTGAAATACTTCAGCATGTTTTAAAAAAAAAGCTTCAGCAGCAGAAAAACAAACACAGTGTGAGGTACAGGGCTGTAATTCAGTGAACTCTTTCGAAAGGGCAGTGGCTTCAATTAGTGTCTAATTACTTTAAAAAAATCTAAGGCATACACTATAATAAGCCATTAAAATGGGAAAAATCAATATATGGTGAGGTTGTTCAGCCAGGTCAAGAAATAGAGGTTGCTTATGTAACATTGATCTCTTTCCCACTGTGACAATACTTTGTAACACGTGTTTAGTTATGTAGTCTCATTCTGTTTCTCAGTAAAATTTTAGAACTACGAAAGGTAAGTACAGGCATCCCTTCTTATTTGCACTACAGAAGACGCTGCTGCATTTCAACATCCTAAATTCTGCAATTCAGCGTGTGGTGAGAATTGATCAAATGGTCAGATTGTCCTATGTTTGTGTGTGTTCAAGGGGATGAAATTAACTGAAATGAGAGAGAGGGACCAAACAGGGTTAAGGTTTTGGTGCAAGGGAGAGAGGCTCTGACCGTTTTAAAAGGTAATCTTGGTATCTGCATTGTTATTTATCATAAACCGTCCAGTGGTCTGGTTGTAATTGATTTTTTCAGACCTGCATTATAAAGGCTGTCTAATCCTACCTTGATCAGATTAGTAGAGTGTGGCTGTTGTATACTAACTTTTTGAATTTTTCTGATGTGAGTTTAAAGTTTAGCTCCTCATGAATAAAGATTATAATGTCTCCCTGCTGGAGATCTCAGCAGTAGGTGAAATACAGATTGGACATGAAGATTTCCCTCTCTAAGAGGGCATCTACTGGTTGCCAGGCCAATGGACAGCTTTCTTGGTTTTCACATGTTAAAGAGCATTAAAGGCAAACTAAATTATTTTACAAGCAAAATATTAAGAAAGTAAACAACTATGTTGTCATATTCAAAGAGTCCTGTCTTTAGGGGAGAGTTCAAGATGTCCAAACTGCAAAATTAAAAAAAAAAAACAACCCTGTAAATATATTAACAGCAATGAGAACTGCTAAGCTGCTGCTCTATAAAGCTGGATACTGAAAATATCCTTAAGTTTTCTACCAGAAGTGTAGTAATACATTCTGTTTAGCTCTAAAGTAAAGTTTGGATCCACAGATACTGAAGTCTTAGTGGTTGATTAGTTAGTCTTTGATTAATACAAATCTTTGAAATACTTCCTAGTAAGAATTTTTTAAAGTTTGGGTTTTTTGAATGTGATGTGCTTTGGAAGAAAAACCAAAATAATTTAAGTGATCTCCCGTTTGGTAATTATAGCCACCATCCCTATTCATGGAGACAACTACATAATTCCCCAATTACTTTAATGCTGCCAGTCCAGGCTCCTGTCTGGTCTAGTCAGGTCAACAAAAGAAACCTCAGGAACTGGGAACCTGCTCAGTGTCACCGGAGCTGCCAGCACTCCTGAGGGTCAGATGAATCTGCCTGGTGCCTTGCTGCCTGACCCACGTTGCATGATAGAGCGAGGTGCAGATTCCAGAGGCAGCTCCAGTGTGAATCACTAAGGGCACGTGCTGGGACGCAGGAAGGGCTTACCAGCTTGTGTTGGAGAGCACCAGTGTGTTCTTACGCTGTTGCACCTGCATTACTAAATCCCGTTGAGGATCCCCTAATGGGACATGCCAGGTTGAGGTTGACACCATGTGTTGTGACTGGCTCTGTTGCTTCTGTAAGCAAGCCGGGTTTCATGGAAGAGCGCTCCTGGAACAGAGGGGGAAGTGTATCCTCCTGCAGTGGCAGCATGCTAGTTAGGTTTTTGGGGAGTAACGAAAAGATATCTGCCAGTTTAATCTCTCTTTGTTAATCCTATCGATCGGGAATTGAGGACTCATAGCAAATGTGTTTTGCTGCATGTAGAATCAGTATGTAATGTTTGCTGGTGTGTTTAAATCAAGTTCTGCATTACGTTCTAGGTAATCATATTCTACCTGATGAAGATTTGGCTTCATTTCATTGGAGTTTACTTGGTCCAGAACATCCACTAGCTTCACTTAAGGTACAAATTTAATATAACTGCTAGCAATTAAGCTAAAAATCAATTGTAAGGGTTAATCAGAGCAGTGTGATAGGTTAATTCACAGCAGCTATGCAAGGCTCTTGTTCTCAGTTACCCTCTGGTGTCCCAGTCCCTCTCTGTTGACTGCAGAGGATACCTGGGGCGATTAGCCTTACGAGGCTAAACTTAGCCTTCGTGATCCCTCTCAGTGCCCTTCAGCTACGTGAGCCGTGTGCTCCATAGTTTCAGTGTGGTTTTGCTTTGAGAATGTAACTTCTTACTCTCTTCTTTTTTTTTTTTTTTTTTTTTTTTCAAGAGGAGAATTTTTTGTTTAGTCATGTTCTTCAACTGTCAAAAATAATTAGCTGGATATCTTCCTACCATATTGTTTTATTTTCTACTGATCTGAGTTTATGTATAATTGTCACTTTTCTGTACCTGTTAGAATGTAAATATGCTAGAGAATAGGTTGCACAAGAAAGCTAACATGGCCTCTTTTTTTTTTTTTTTTTTTTTGAGACAAGTAACTTGTGTCTGATGCTCTTAGTTTACAGTATGTCTGTTCTGCTGCTTCATCACACTTGCTTTGTGCATCTGCCAAGTAGACAGTTATAAAAGGGAAACTGGACCCATCAGAGAGTGGGATAATAGTGACCTTTCTTTCTGCTGCAATAGACATATCTTTTTCCCTTTCTCCTAAGGTGTACCATGCAGCAAATTAATTTACTTCTTGTAAATTCTCTAAGAATGTTTTGTTATATCTACAGCAGAAATAGATGGGGTTTTTCCCCTTCTGCTCTGGAACTTTTGTGAAGCATTGAAAAATTATAACTTATTTTACTTAAGGTAGAATTTAAAACAGATTTAAGATTTTCAGCAGTTTTTAAGGCTTGTGCATGTGTTGCTTAGTGAACAGCTGTGACAATTTGATGTTACGCTCATCCCCTATTTTGCTGCCGCTCCTGTGCTTAGAAAGGTAAGTGTCAGCACGTTGTAGTGGCAAAACAAAATATGCATGCATGTTTGCTACTTCCTTGTAGAACTTGAGATGAAAAAATGAAAGACTGAAAGACTGTGCCTGCATTTTCAATTTTACTAAAAAGGTTACCATATAGGACTTCTCTCAAAGTGATTGATAAACTTTCTGGTGTTCAAAATCCTTTTCTTGTTTTATGCGGCGTAGACTTGTTTTTCAGCCAGTTCATGCGTTCAAGACACCTAGACCTTCTGAAAAGCCTTCTAAATACATTCTGAATTACTTGACTAGAATGGAAATTAGATATTTGTCATCTTTGCTTCTAGATTTACATTTTCAGTGGAAACACCAATTGGGCTTTGTAGCTGGCATCCTAAAGAAATGAAACTTGTTTCCTCAGAGCATCACTGGGCTGTCTTAGGCAGTCCTCCCTATATTTATTTAATCTGTTGGCCAGTGTTAATCAGATTTGAAGGTGGTTGCCATTTGGCTGTTACAGGCTCTGTGAAAACTGATACACTGTTATCAGTGAAAAAGACCCAAATTAGTGCCCTTAATGAGGGAAAAGGCGAAGACAACACATGCTTTCTATAATTTCGCAGCAGCTTGCTGGCCAGTTGTTAAGTACGTACCCCCACGCTAACCACAGCATTTCTGTCTCCTGACTGATAGTGATGTCAAAGGGAGAAAAAGAAGAAGGGCTCAAGCGACAAGGGCACAAGTCTACACAAAACCAGTCTTCATTAGTTGCTGGTCAGGGAACAATTTATTGTTTTTTAGCTTCAGTTTGAACAGGGCTTACAGTTTGAAGTTATAACTTGTTTCAGTAGGTCATTAATTCAATTTCATTTCATTTGACATACTAGTATGTCAGTGATGTCATCCACAGGTCTCTTTGTAGAGAGCTCTTCTATTAGTTGTAGGTGTGCAGAAAGCAATATTCTTTGTAAATTTTATGAATGCTTAAAAAAACGAAAAACCACTTTTTATATTAGCCATAGGCTCAATAGCAAGAAGTAGTTTCAGAACAATTACAAAACATGCAAGCTGCCAGGAAAACTGGAAAGGGAACGAGGGGAAGGTGTTGCGGTTGCCCAGGATATCATCCCTTGGCTGTACTTACAAACTTTGCTTTGTTGTGTCTGTTTAGAGTTACTGTTGAGTATTCTCCGTATTGAGGAACTAAGGACTCTGAGTCCACGCCTCATTCAGCTCGGGATTTAGAAAACTTTTTTTCATTGTGTAAAGATTCTAACCTTTTGTATCTATGATCAGAGAGTATCAGAGTGAACAAATTCAGTTCCCAATGGCGTGATTTGTTGCTTTTCAGTGAGAACTATGGCAGTTAATGTACAATTTATTTTCTGCATTCTTTCTCACTCTTTTATTAGCAAAATGGTTACTCTTCCTGTGAGAGAAATTTTGCTAGTTCACCAATTAAAAAGTGTAGCTTAGAAGAGAAACTACCAATCTTCACTGATACAAACTCGGTGTATCTGCTCAGGTGTCAACATAGTGACGTCAAAAAAAGCAAAACTAAGGAATCTGTACCTCTGTTGTAAAGAGGGACATGAGGGTGGTGCATTCCATCTAGGAGCAGCTAAGAAGAAATGGGAAAAAGGAGGGGAAATGGAAACGTGAATGAGGAATCTATCTTTCAGATCTAGAAGGAAATGAACCTAATGGTCAGGGCAATGTCTTTGCATGCTAGATAAGAAGCCGTGCCTTTCAGAAGACACCAACAATGACCATCAGCTCAGCAAAATGGTTTTAAGTTCTGTGGACAAATTTAAATGTAGATATTTAAATTGCTATTGCTGCAAAACTGAAAAAGAATCAAAAACTGACATTGCAAGCTCTTCTGAGTCAGGGTCTTATCTGTCCAAGTGTCTCCATATAAACAGATAATGCATCTAATACATGCATAGATCTGTGCTTGCGTCCTCTTACCTGACTGAGCAGAGGGCACTGAAGTGACTGCCTGAATCAGAAGTTAAAACAAGAAAGGAATTGATAGACTTCCTGAGAAGTAGTTTGACTGCTAGACTCTGAAAACTAGCATTATACAGCGTTTAGTTGTGTGCTTTGGGATTTATCTTTAAAACAAAGACAATTCAGTTCTTAGTCTGGGAAAGCTTTTTACGGTATGGAGCAGCAAGATCAATGTGTAATACCATCAGAGTGATATTAGCGGTGTAGTTTCTTATCTCTGGAATGAATTAGTATCTATTTGGGAGCACGTATCACTGAAGAAGTGCTGACTCTTTATTCACAAGGTAACTTTAGAAACAAGTCTTAGTGCAATCTCCCTTTTTGAAAAAGAAGATTATACAGGGAAACTTTGAGATTGCCATCTTCATTTTGGGATGGATCAGCTTCCCATTAGGATGGTTTGGGAAGGATGAATTCATTGAACTGTCTTTGGCAAGCTCTTGATATGCCCAGCGTGCAATATTCCACATCTGGTTTTACCTGGCAAAATTAGTTAGCTGGTCTCCTTGGTTGTTTTGTCTTAGTAGACAGGCAAAGAGAGATGCTTCCAGAAAGCAATTCAAAACATGCAGGTTAGACTTCTCTGAATTGCTCTAGGATATTCCTGTCTTTCTCCATTTGTTGACTTCAGAGAGAGAGAGACTAATACGCGAAGTACATGCTTAGTACATGCTGCTGCTCAGATAACAAAGGTGGTACTCTTACGATATGCTTAAACTAAGTGTCTGATTGTTTTGGTTTGGGTTTTTTTTATGCTAAGGATCATCATAAGATGATGCAGGTTAGAAAGGACCTCAAGAAGTCATCTAGTCCAACCTCTAAAAGCATGGTCAGGTTGAGGTCAGAACAGGTTGCTCAGGGCTTTGCTGAGACTAGTCTTGAAAATCTCCGGGATTGGAGACTGCACAACCTGTCTGGGCAGCCTGCTCTGTGGTTTGACAGTCCCAACGGTAAAAATTATTTGCCTTGCATATAGTCTGAAGCTATGGTGTTTCAGGCTATGTCTGTTGTCTCTCATCCTTCCCCAGTTAAACTTCTGTAGGTATTGACAGGCTGCTGTAGGTATCTTCAAAGCCTTGTCTTCTGAGTAAGCCCCGTTGCCATAGCCTCTTCTTAAAGAGCAAGTGCTCCAGGTCTTCAGCCATCTTGATGGCCTTCTGCAGATTTAGTTCAGCTTTAGACATCTGGCCAGAACTGAATGCTGTTCTCTAGAGGTGATCTAACAAGCGATGACGAGCAAGATCCCTTGATCTGCTGGCTGTGCTCCTGCTACAGAGCCCAGGGCACAGCTGGCCGTCTCTGTTGCCAGGGCACCCTGCTGGCTCACATTCGGCTTGCTGTTTTCTGACAGCACCAGGTCCTTTTTGGCACAGCCCCAGCCTGCAGAGTAGCCAGGGGTTATTCCTGCCCAGGTGCAAGACTTAGCTTTTGTAGTTGTTGAATTTCTTAAAGTTCTCAGTGACTCATTCCTCTAGCTTGTCTGGGTCTTTCTGGATGGCAGCCCAGCCCTCCACTTTGTGGTAGCGTGCAGGGTTGTCACAGAGGCTGTCTCGTATGAAGTCTGTCTGTATCACATCTTTGACTTGTGTTTCTGCCCTCCCTTTTTCTTTCTGACATCATTTTTGTTCCTCTGTTTAGATTTGGTTTTCTTGGACTCGTAGAATCACAGAATGGTTTGGGTGGGAAGGGACCTTCAAAGCCCATCCAGTCCAACCCCCCTGCAAGGAGCAGGGACATCTCCAACCAGATCAGGTTGCTCAGAGCCCCGGCCAACCTGGCCTGGAATGTTTCCAGGGATGGGGCATCCACTGCCTCTCTGGGCAACCTGGACAGTGTTTCACCACCCTTAGTGTAAAAAAATGTTTCTTTTATCCAGTCTGAATCTACCTCCTTCCATTTTAAAACCATGACCCCTTGTCCTATCACAACAGGCCCTGCTAAAAAGTTTCTCCCCATCTTTCTTCTAAGCCCCCTTTAAGTATTGAAAGTCCTGTGTGTGTAAATTGTTATCAAATGATCTCCATGTTGCGAGTGTTCTTGTTACCATCAGGATATGCAGAAGTAGAAAGAGGTCAGTTTCCCAACCAGGATGGAGGAAGGAGGAGAAAGAATTTCTAATTGCATAACCCAGTCTTCAGGGAAAAGCTGAGCTTTGCTGATTTGAGAGGATTTTAAGTCATCCAGGGAACTTCTTGCCACTTCAGAAAGCTTTTCATTAGATCAGATGCAGCACAAGCTCGTAAGAGTAAATATTTTTAACCTTCAAAGGCGGAAACAAGATCCAAACAGTTTGGATGTGATCTCTAATAGAAATTACTAGATAAAAGTGACAAAACCCAGGCAATTTGTTGTAGTATTCTTCGTATCTTCAGCCTTTTCTCTTGCCAGTAAAAAAAACCTGTTCACTCTGTGTCACCTCGCAGTAACTGAATGTTCAAGGTCTCTTTTCTAATGGTTTGAAAATAAAACTCAACTGATTATCTGTCTGCAGCAGGCCCAACAGTAAATGCTGGTACTTGTGTTGATTAGCTTTTCAAGGCTTCACTTCCTGGAGACAGTGGGCAATGCGAGTTGTCCCGGAATTGGGGAGCTTTTCCCAAGTGTAGTTTAGATACTTTCTACAGTATCCTCATAATCCCGGAGAATTACACATAATACGTGAGTCTACTCTCTTTCAGTAAAGCATTTTTGCAGGTTTATTTTGTCAAAGCCAAGACATTTTTGTCTTGTAGCTTCTGGGCTTGTCATGTTACTCTCTGCCTCTCGTTTTGACAAATACCTATGTAGAATTAATTTCTTTTTCCCCATGTAATCTTTTCAGAATGCGTTAGTAGGTCGCTTGTGATTTTTGTCACTGGTCTGTCACGAAATGGAAGTAGTCCTTTTCCAATGAGCAAAGAAACAGTGCAGTTTTCAGATGTTGTGCTTCCTAACCCCATCACCTCCAAGTCTGTGATTCACCTCCATGTTTGCCTTTCTAAAATTGGTTTTCCATGTTGTTGCTTGTCTGAAGCTCTTCCGTAGAGGCTACGTAAAAAAAATAGCTTCTAGGAAGAAATCTCTTGTAATGAGAAATTGGTAAGATACGATGCTGCTTTTGCTCTGAAGTGCTTTGCATGCAACTGAAAGTAAGTTTGAACCACTGACAGATTTTCTGTAATTTTTGCTATTAAGTCTTGATTTTTCCCATACCTAACACTTCGTAAGACTTAGCCTATGTTTTAATGCACACAGTATTAGAAACATTATTTAAGATTGAGTACAAAATCTACGATCTGGAAAAGTTCTAAAATTAATAGAAATCTTTTCTTCTTTAATATCAGGAAAGTACCTCTTATTTCTCCACTTCCATTTCTGACTTCTGTGTAGTTCATGACATTTTTAGTTTTGAGGGTGTTCTGACATCTGAACTGGATGTCTTTGAAACAGAATAAAAGAAAATAAAATCCAAATGGCTGAAACGCCTCTAAATGTGTAAAATGTACTTTTAGAAGGTCTCACTTCAGGCATGAGGAATACGCTCCAGTGAGGTCTTTAGGCCATTTGTTTAAAAACAGCTAAACTGGGGGTGATATATGTAGTAAGTTCTTAATATGTCTCACTTGAGCTAGGGTCTGAGCTGAATATTAGTGCTAGAATGACGTGATGTCTTCTTAAATTATTTTTTTATTAAATATTACTGTCTTGGAGATCACATAAAACTAGTGATAGATTACTTCTTTAATCCACTGAATTTTCAAGCAGAGATTGCAGAAACACTTAGGTACTGATGCAGGGTTTCTCCAAAGGGCTCTGCAGAGAGCGCGTCTAACACGACACAGCCATGTTATGATTCGGCTACTTTAGAGATTTACAGCTGTTACACGTGCAAATAAAATGCTAGGTGTTCATAAAATTACTTAGGTTACCAGTGAGAAGAAAATCTATTATTTCAGCTTGCGGATTGGGTGCAAAATTTTATCATCAATATTTGTGAATGGTTTTTTACATGCAAATGTGATCTATATTTAGTATTATATATATTCAGGATGCACACTAGTGAAAATGTGGGATTTACTGTCTGAAATAGAAATAATTACTGTGCCACTGACTACACTAAACAGAACAGTCCTTAATTTGGGCTCATAAAATGTGGAGCTCATCTCTGGTAGAGAATGACCAGGGATAGAGTGAACATCCTGATACTTGTAAAAAGTAGACATTAGGAGGAAATTAATAAAAATGGGAATCTGGGCAAAAATTCCATAGTGTAAATAAGAAGAAGGCAATCTAAGAAATTGCATCTTATGTGGATCAAATATGGGCAAGAAAGAAAATAATTACATATGGTAGGCTTCATATAAAATAAAAAGGGGTTGTGGTACAAATTTTAAAGTTGCAAAATAGAATTAATGAAGTATTAATCAGAGTTTTGCATAAACATTTCTGACAAGGCTGAATTGCAGTATTTTCTAGTAAAGTGTGAGCCCTCTGTGGAATACAAGCATAAAGATTTTTCACATTTTCTCGTGTCTTAAAAAATAGAACTGTTAAATAATAATAATGATCTCTCAAGTCTTGAATTGCTGAATTTTGCGAATAGGCAGATCAAAATATGTAAAAAGGAAAAACTTAGCTGCCCCTATAGACATGGATGGAGTGCTCTAGAATTGTACAGAGGTTCTGGCAGAAATTTTAGAAATTCCTCAGGCATTCTCTGAAATTTAGGACATGTAGTTGGAGACCTCTTTCCTGCCCCTCTGAGTATGCGCATTGTGCAGCACGGAGGGACGGTAACAGAAATTGCCTGCAGTTGAGTAGTTCTTCAGAGCCAGCAAGCAGTACCGCTCACCGCTTTTAATTTCCGATGGTCCGTGATGACTGCTTGACCTGAGGTGTCTATACCCTGTATAGGATCACACAGTGCATAAGAGCAATAATTCCTGTAATCCTGTGCTCAATAAGCCTGAGTTTATTTTCAGGAGGAGCCTATTGAGGAGATTGTTGAGTGGAAGTCCAGGGTTTCCAGGACTGTCCAGTTCCCTTCCTTTCCCTATGTGGATGCAAGAAGGGATCGGGCCAAAGAACTGAGTCTGGAACTTCTGGTACAGCACATCCATCCACAGCTGCCAGTCACTGAGCTGCTGGAGCGTTGTCTGTAGGGACTTTGGACGTCGTCCCACAAAATTCTTCCATCTCTTTCTTCTTACTACAAAGAGAGGTCTTCTGCTACAAAGTCCGGTGATTCTTATCCTTTCAAACCCGTGGCTTGAGTCAGTGGCTGATGAATCAATGGGAATTCATCATTTTCCTAACATCTTGAGTAGACTGTACCGTAGACTCTTGATTTGTAGACAGATCTGTGGTCTGTATGGGCTCAGGTTGTAAACACGAGGGAAATTTTTAGCATACATTTTAGTGCGTGTTTCTTATCCATTTAAAATAGTTGGTGAATATGGGAGGTCAGACACATCTGTCATTGGATGGTGAAACGTCAATTATTTTAGTACTGGAATAGTGAAACTATTTTATCATGGAATTATCTTAAGAATTTCCTCTGTGTCTGCAAAAAGAGTAGCCAGCCCTATAACCATCTTGATACTGAGACGTTTGAAAGTAACTATGCTCACATCATAGCAACAGGAGAAATCCATACATCCGTTCTTTGTCAATTTATGATATAAAAGAAATAAAAATAATTTCTTGCCTGAAAAGTTATAGATAAGGTGAAGCTGTATGAGTATATTCTACTACAGGTAATGAAATATACAGGATTTGAAAACACTAATTAATAAAATATGTAATCTTCAAATAATGATTTTTTTTTTAGACCAATTTCTGTAAAATCTTAAAAATAAGTTTCCTTGAGATACTCCTTTTTCTGCATTTGTTTTTCAAATCCTCTGTTTTCTGTGTACGTAGAGATCTTTCTTTTCCCAGTGGATCTCTCTCATCAGTTCTGATACCAGTTCACATTCAGAATATAAACTGTGTCAAAATACTTTATATATATAAAGGATGTATCCACATTAGATAAAGCATTTTGCACTAGAGGAGATGTCCAACTAGAAAGCAGTAAAATAATTAGCATTGTTGGAGCTGATATTTAACCTGCAAATATTTACGTAGAGGTGAGGTTTCACATATATATAAAACAAACCATAGATGAAAACCATGAGTCATTGTTTAAGGTGAAGTCTTAAAAACAAAGTGGAGGGCCCAAAAAATATTTAAATGCTGAATCTGGCAACATAAAATTTGTTGAATGTATTTTGAATAAAGAGTTTATTCTCTGCTGTGTAACTGAAGTGTCTTGGGCTACCCTGTTGTTTCATGCTGGCATGTGTGTTTGTTTGCATAGGTACGTGCTCACCAGTTAGTTTTACCACCTTGTGACGTAGTGATCAAAGCCGTAGCTGACTACGTCCGTAATATTCAGGACACCACTGATTTGGATGCCATAGCAAAAGATGTTTTTCAACATTCACAGGTAAAGTATAAAGCAAAATATTGGTCTGGAGGTTTTTTTTTAAAACCAATTGTGTGACATTGAAGAATTGCATTCTATAAAAACCAGTTGATGATGGGAATCTATAGGTATATGCAGTGTCTTAGAAATCGTAATTTCACTTTCCACTTTCCATACTGCATTTACCCTCAGTGCTTTAAAGTTATTAATTCTTGATAATTTTGTAATTTGGCTTTATGCACTGTCACTGAGAATCAGTGATACATGAAGATGGCATTTTCCAGCTGTATCCTTACGTGGATTAACATATTTCTTGTGCTGGAGCAGTGCTGTATTCCTGAAGGGTCCGTAGGCATTCGTACTGTGTGTGGTATGGTGCACATTAACTGCGCTGCGGTACAGTGCTGACCTGTAGATGACATGCCTGGATTTGCTCCTGACAGATCTTTTTATTTTTTATTTTAGTCTAGAACAGATGACAAAGTTACTCGATTTAAGAGAGCAGTTGCTTATTACTCAGCAACTAATAAACCTATGCCATTTCATCCACCACATTACCTGGGTAAGTAATTAAAGCAATAAGGCTTTTCATTTTAACTAAGACCTGAGATAGCCCTAAATTGGAAATAGTGTTATTAGCAGGATCTCATTAAAATGTTTATACTCTCTGGCAGTTTTCATTGACCATTGAGTATGAGGTTTCAAAAGAAGGTTTTTCTGCAGAAATTGTTCTTTCCTCAAAAAGAGGAGAACAACCTGGACTGCTTTACCTGTTAGCTGTTGCTGCGTCATTTCTAGCATTCGGACACTTGAGAGCATGGTGCTGTAAACAACTGAAATCTGGTGACCTGCTCCAATCGTGAAGACAGTTTCTGTTTCTGTTCCGTAAAACATAGTTCCTGTTTCTCACTGGACTTGTAACACATTTTAGAAATGCTTTTATAGCCTTGGATTTTTTGATGTTGTAAACCTTCTTCAGTTGCAGTCACAAATTGTTTTGGCATTGCAGTTTATTCTCAAGGCTTACAAACAAACTGTATGATCACAGAATTTACTACACATGCATCATTCTTAACAGTGAAACATAAGTTGAGCTGGAATCTTCTAAAGATTTTAAGTTAGCCTACTGATACACAGATCTTTTCTTCTCTTTTTTTTTGAGGGTGGAGTGTCTCTATTTACATTCAAAGACCTGCAATAAAGGACATTAAGGCTATTGAGGTCAAATATTCAAATGATAGAAAGTGCCAGCACTGTGTGTCTGTGAGACATGGTTTTTGCTGGCTTCTCCGTTATGGCATCTCTTGGGCTTTTTTTCCCTTTAACCTTCTGTTGATTCCCAGGTACAGTAGTGAAATGTGCAGTTATGAGAGACACAAAGATCTGAGAGAGGGTGAGACAGGTAAAATAGACTTCACAAGCTACAAAGCATTTTTATTAAAAGGCAAAAATGAATAAAACTGACTTAAAGGCATACTAGAAAACAGTACTGCTAACAGAACAAAAACAAATAAACTATAGAAGCAAAAGGATAAAAAGAGTAATGTTTGTGTCAACTAGTGAGCATTTTCATGACTTTTTTTTTGTGTTTTTTTTTTTGTTTGTTTTTCTCCTTTCCCCGCCTCTCCTTCATGTTTGCGATCCAGCAGCCAGACCAAATCAGTTTGGTATGCCTGGGATAGTGCCACCATATGTTCCTTCTCAGATGCTTAACATTCCACAGACCTCACTACAAGCAAAACCTGTGGTAAGTGTAGCCCTCTGCCCTTCTCCTTGGGAGAAACCTGCTGTGCTCATCAAATTAAAATCTAGGTGGGAAAGGTATATCTAATTTTTTTAGCGTGGGTGTTCACTGATTAAGTCTGGAACTACAGACTCTGGTAGAACAATTTTTGTGGATGTCCAAGATGGCTGAGATTTAATCTACACATTTGGAAAATGCCACATGATTAAATAATGTATTGTATGTTTAAAGAAAAGGCTTATTACCTTCACTTAAGAAAGATCACTTTCTTTTAGGCCCAGCAGATGTCCAATCAGGGTGGGGCCCAAGGTCAGGGTCCATACCCATATAATCTGTCTGAGCCGGCCATCACCTTGGAAACAGGTGGAAAAAGTCTTTCTGAGCAGAACAACTACAGTAACATTCCTCACGAAGGAAAACATACACCATTGTATGAACGATCTTCTCCGATAAATCCAGCTCAGAGTGGGAGCCCTAATCATGTGGATTCAACCTATTTTCCTGCCTCTTCTACATCTTCATCCTCCGATAATGATGAAGGCAATGGAGGTGCAGTGAAGTAAGTTTTTCATGAGGATGTTTTCTTACTTGGCTTCTGTTAAAATAAATTTATTTTCAGAGTTGTTCACCAGTATCCTGAAAGTAAGAAGTCTGTTATTAGTGATATGATAGACCTTCAGAAAATAGTTTTTAAGGTCGCTCTGACTGCAAACATATCCGTGGTTCAGTCTAGTCACCTTGTTTCTTAAGAAGCAGAAATCCAAAACCAAATAATGCTGGGTGTTTTTCCACTTTTGCCCTTATGTTTTATTAAAAGAAGGAGTGTGTGAGGTTTTGGTAAATGTCATAAAGCCTTTGAGCTCTTTACTCCTACTTCATAGTATAATTCATTAAGATTTCAAAGGCTAAAAACTCTGAAACTTCACTGAATTTGTAGTGTTTACACTTCTTAAATTTTGGGATAACTTGGCTTTGCAAGGAAACCTGGTGTGAATGTCAGAAATCCACTGTTTAGGACAGTGACTTAAGAGCCCTCATTGACAGGCTGTGCGTGGAACAAAGCAGCAGCAAAATTGGTTTTGCTCTCCTACTAATGTGCCTTGTTTACTGCAGAAGTATTTCTGACTTCCACTAGATCATATGTCTGTCCTTGGCAATAAAGTTGTGCCGACTTTCATTTAATTACTGCTTGCTGACCTACAAAAAGGAAATTTGAACAGAGGCAGTTTGTGTTTACTTTTGTCTTGTTAGGTGCAGTGGCTTGCTGTGTGAGAATCAAAGCCTGGGGCTTTAGCGGGTCTGTGATTGCTTCTAAAAGTTTGGGGTTGTGTACAATAGTGGAAGTGTGTTCCTACTCGGTATGAAATTCTGAATGTGTCTGCAGTTATGCATGGTGGCTTGGACTTTGTTTTTTGGATGCAGTCTGCCAACTTTAAATATTATGTGTTTTGCTGAGTAAATCAAGTAAGTTTGCATGGCCTCCATGCAGTGTAGAATTGGAAATGTACCTGCTTTAGGAAAAAACAATATTTTTCAGCATTTTTTAGTGTTGCTTTGTGCATTTTGTGCAATAAATTTTGAACAAATTCAGAAACTGAAATCTAGACAGTGTCATTTATATCACAGTTTGTAGAAATACTCTTCTAATTAAGGGAAATACTTGGCATAGCGACAAATATTTGAAATTCAATCCAGAATTATTCCTGCATGAACATTATTTAGTCATTGTAACATACAGCTTTTAAATACAATCTCAATGTTGACATAGTGTAAATTAATAAAGACTCCTACTAATTGACACTTCAAATACATAGCATCCCATGAAATCAGCATCTCTGGCCCGTAGTTCCAGTATCAGTCCCCAAGGATTTATCCCCAAATACCTTAAACAGCACTTTAATACCATGTTTTTCTTTATGTTGTCCTTCAGCCATGTCAGTGGGAACAAAATAGGCTGGGAAAAAACAGGAACCCAGTCAGAAAGTCAGACACGTGGAGAGCTGGGAGACCAAACAAAGGTAATTCCTTAAGTTCCAAACATGACAATTTGTTATTTTGTATTAAAGCTTTACAGCAAACTCCTGAGTCGAATTTTCAATATTGATCTGTGGGGTTTAGTGTAAATGTTTACATATTTTTGTGAATTACAAAGCAGCACAGCTTTAAAGTACTCTGAGAAGTTTTCCAAGGACTATTGTAGCATATACATAAAAATGAAAGTTAAATAGGATGTGTTAGAAAATCTGAGATATAAAATAGAAAGAAACCAATAAAGTTGTTTACTCCTTAGCTAACAGTCTCATCCTTGGCTGTTGCTATCCGTGTTTACAGCAGCGCGTTATTTTGAGTTTTACTAAGGGGTGTAGCAGTCTAAGTGTCTGTGGGTTCAGGGTCCATGTTGTATAACCTACAGTGTAGTGAGAGCAGCTCTAACACACATTTCGGTGTTAGCCACGGACCGTTATGGGTGTTTTAAAGCTCAGCTGAGGAGTAAAGGTCCTTTATAACCACCTGGTATGAATTTCACGTAGTACATATTAGAGTAGCTCTGTGGGACCGGTTAGAATGTGTTGCTGCTTAACAAAGTAAGGATGAGATAATTAAGCCCTTGATAAAGACTTAACAATATCCTATTAAATTTCTTCAGACCGTTGTAAAATGAAGAGTGTGGTGGTCTGTGTTCTGAGTTTGAACTGTGTTTAGAAAGAACATTCAAAGCATTTGCACGTAATATCCCTGCGTCTTTGTGATGGAACTGTACACCAACTGTTAATTTTGTGTTTAAAAAAAATCACGAGTGAGTTACGCTGTGAACAAACAGAACATTTTCCCTGTACCTTTGGCACAGAAATTCCAGTAAACTTGGGCTTTGTGCTTAAAATATCAAGCTGATGATTTCATCCATCAGTGGTTATTATTTTTGCAGACTACGCCCCGTATGATAACTGTATCTGCCTGCAGATTAGTCACCATATGCAAATGCTGATCTGACCTACTACATTCCTTTCTCCTGTGTATCCCGGGCCGTGTCCAAAGCGTGGTGTGGCCCAGTTGCAGCCCTGCATGTGTGCTGCACAGCCCCATGTCCTGCAGAGGAGGGAATTCAATGTGTAAATGCTTGTGAGTTTACTTGCCCCCTTTTTTTTTTTAATATCAAATCAATTCTTCAGCCTTCAGTAGCAGGAGAAGACGGTTGCATCTGTGGAGCGTGACAGGGAGGATTACGAGTACATTTTGTAGATGAACTCATTTCCTAGAGAGGCCTATATTAATGATTAAAACAAAGAAATATTTCCTGAAGATTTCAACTGAATGAGCTATGTGAATTTTTGAGGTAATTTAAAGTGCTGAAAATCTAGCATAGATCAGATAGGTAGCAGCAATCTTGACGCTCCTTTTCCTTGACTTAAATGTCAAAATTCCTTGCTCGTAGTTGTCTCACTCCGTGATTACACACGACACAGGTATGCTCATCTCATTTGTGTGGATGTATATTGCTAAAGGAAAAAAAAAAACAACCACTTTTAACTGTGGTAGTTCCTCAGCTGTAGATGTTTGAATACCACTGGAGCAGATCCAGGAGGAACCCGGCCAGTGCAAATGAGGAAAGCATTGCTATCTTTTGAGGTTTTTTGTCTTCTTCCCTCCATGACCCCAATAATGGGCAGTTCTGCAAACTTCTCATTCTGGGAAGTAGGCAGTAGAAGACAGGGACAGAAATCTTTAAACAGGTAAAGAAATATATGTGATAATATAACACAGATTTAATAGAGCTGTGATAGCTCATGTGTCTATAAAAACATTCTGTACTAGTGTGTTGTGGTTTGCAGGTTTTAACCATTTCTTCTGTATATTTTCATTTTGATAAATAAAATGAAGTCTGGATTACCAACTCTAAAATACAACCTTTCAGTAGCGTCTCTTTGATTGTGTCCTTAAAATGTAATCTGAAAATAACATTGCCCCTTTGATAATTTACTAGAGCATGTTTTTACTAATATACACCTTCCTATATGAGGTTTTTGGAGGTTGTGTGGGTTTTTTTTTTTTGTTTTTACACGTAGATTTATATTTTTCGTAAGAGCCTGAAGTGGACAAGCTGAGCTTGTCTGGGCCTTTTTTATGTTGCTTGTTCTGTGGGATTTCATGGCTTTGGCCATTTCTGTTTCAGCTTTGCTTTTGAAGTCTTATGAAGCATGTGAAATTCTCTACACAAATTGTGAAAATACTCATGCATGATGCATCATCAAGTGAACAAACTAAATCTGAGTCTCAAAATTTCTTAATACTACTGTAATAGTTTATAGACATGAAACCAGTATGAATTCTTAAGCTAAAAAAGAGCTTTCAGTTATGAAGACAAGGATTTTTAGGAATGAACTCTACGTTTTTTGGGAGTGTCTATGAGAGAAAACATAAATGCTTACAAAAGGCTTATTCACCAGGAGGTTTGCAGTGTATTTTTATGCGTCATGTTTTTCCTATGAATTGGTGAACTACATTTCTAGAAATGGAATAAAATGCCACTTCAATCTTGCAGTCAGAAAATGTTGCCATTTTCTCTCACAGTCATCTTCTCAGATAAAATAATTTTATGTTTAAAAGGAACAAAACATTTACAAAACTCTTGAGTTCAGACACTATACGTTTTCGAGGTCTTTAATTGAACTATGGGGTTTTTTCCTGCTTAATTTAGAAATGCAAATTGGGAAGGGATGTATTAATGAAGTATAGGTAAATTATAGACCTTGTCAGTTAATCCATTTAGTTGCTAATATCTTGGAAATACTTTGTTAAGAGGTCATTCACCTTTCATTAAGAGGTCATCAGTCACCCACTATTGTGCAATTAAAAATTAAAAAAAAAAAAAAAATTACTGTTGGTGTTAATAAGTTTAAAGCTTTGCCATAATATTTATTTTTTTCAGTAATTTGCTTCTGCTGGCTGAAAGTTTACATTTTCTGCAAAACTTTTAACTGGCTTTGGATAATACTTTCTACATACTGATACAACTTGATGTGAAGATTTACTATTTTTATTGTGGGTGAAGAAGGAAATGTGCTGTTTCTCTTGGCTGATCTCCTGGTATGTTTCTGTACGTGTTCAAAAGCGCTTGATTTTGTATGTCCTGTTACAGGCAGAAGGTTCCTCTAGCGCTTCTTCAGGAAGTCAGGCAGCTGATGTCAAAGGGAATCAAACCAGTAATCCACAAATCCCATGCCTGTTGTCAATGCCCACCAGAAACCACATGGATATTACTACCCCTCCATTACCTCCTGTAGCACCTGAAGTACTAAGAGTGGCAGAACACAGGCACAAGAAGGGGTTAATGTATCCCTACATCTTTCATGTCCTAACCAAGGTATGACATTTGAAACTTATGCACTGTGAAGTAATGATTCTGTAAAGATAATTGCACTTAATTTCTGGCTGAAGAGGGTCATAAATTTAAATCTTTTAAGTGTTGAGTTTTGGTCCATTTTTAGTGCTTCTAACAATTTTTTCCCCGTTTTCTAGCCACTGATCTGGTACATTGCTCCAATAAATATGAGGTGACTGTAATTAGAAGTGTTTACTTACAAAATTATTCATTTTTCCTGGATATATGTAGATATTTTTATGTATCTATTTATATGTGTGTGTGTTTTCATGTAGAGTGCATTTCCATCTAGAACCTCCTGTGTATGTGCTTTGGTGTCAAAAAGATTGTTTTCCCTCAGAATTTGATCTGTCTCATCCCTGGTAGCTAGCACAGATAGAATCATAGCAGCTTTAAGAAATCCTTTTTGTATAATCCTAAAATATAATTATAGATGAACTCAATGTTCTGAATTTTAGTTCACTTTAGTTTGGCAGAACATTTCTGATGGCTTTGGTTTTTTTTTTTCTTTGGTTTGGCTATTTTATGTGCTAGCCTTCAAACCCCAGGTAAGCTGCAAGCGTTTTCACACAGCCTAGGACTTTGTCTGCTCATTGTGTCCTGTAAAAAAAAAAAAAAATGTACCTGAATGGCCACATGAGGACACCTTGGAAAGAAACAGGAGAGCTTCTTACAGAAACAGGCAGTGATAACCTGCTTCGGTGTGTCTGGAAGCTGCTGAAGGCTGCTTTGTGTTGAACAGGGAAGGAGCCAGGGCAGTGGTGTTCTGCACAACTCTGTGTTTGACTTAATCTAGTCTCAAAAGACTTGAGTTCATTGTTCCTTCTAAGTGCAAACAGATGAGTCCCAGAATGAGACAACTTTAATCATCTTCCTCGTTAGTGTTCAAGACGCTTAGTACTGGTTCTCAGACATCAAACCCATTCCTTGTACATGTTTGTACAGCATCTCCTGAAATGGCACTGTCCTCATTCCTCTTAACTTGCATTCATCTTAAAAATCCACTTCAGGACAATAAGGACCATAGGCGAGGATCTGAAATCCATAAAAAGAGAAGTTTCTGTGTCAAGGTTGAGCTTTGGATTTCCTATTTCCCATGTGTTTGTTTTGCACCGTAGCTTGTATTGCTTGTCATGTTCTTACACTTTCCTTCATTATCGAACCAAAGTGGGGAAGACTCAAAAGGTGTACAAAGACCATTGGTGCCAGTCCTGTGTCATACTTTGCGTAGCCAAGTACTGTTGGTACATTTAAATACTGCGTGATGTTTAATGTCATCTCTTACAATGGGAGGAAACAAATTAAATGCCTGCGTTTGAGAAATCCCCTCCCAACAGAGGAGAAAAGTAAAACTGGAGATGGCTGCATCAAAAATAAATCAGTACTACTCAAGACTGTTTTGTTTTCCCCACTATCTGAAGTGCTTTTGAACAAGTACCCTCAGGGAACGTAAAGTATACCGTGGGTATGCTGACAGATACTTTCTGGTGTAATTATGGGATTGTTTAGAAATTGGCACGCAGAGGTGTTGCAGGTTATGTTGCTGTTAGGTATAGAGACCTTTCAGACATACCTTACACCTAAAGTAGCATTGTAGGAGTTAAACCTGACAGTATCCTAATGAAATCGCTCCAAGATGTCACCTGCAGTATTCATTACTGGGACAGTTTAAATGGTTTTTAAGTGGAAGAAGCAAAATGGAGTGCTTGCTTGTTAGTGTTGAAAATAAAGGCTGATACTTGGGAGCAATACAGTAAGGTCAGTCATTTTCCAAGAAAACCTTAACATGGTTGGATGCACAGACACAGAAAGCATAGAATGTTGCTTCTGTTTTGAGAGAGAATGTTGGAAGGTTCTTTCATGCACTTTTTCTGAAAAAATATAAAATGCTAAAGCTTAATTTATATACATTCAAAAACAACCTTACATGTGTCATTTCCAGTTATGATTTTTTGGCCTGGTCTTCTCATAAAGTTGTTACTCTACATGTTACTCTGTCTTCATGTGTACTGTTTCACTGTTCAAAGTATCCATATTTGAAGATCAATATTTAGGTAATCCTAACCTGCAGATAGTCCAAACAACAACAACAAAAAAGGTGTATGATGGAGAAGAGAAAGAGGAGAGCAACAGGGTTAATCAGAGCCTGGAGACTTATTGGAGTAGAGCAAGTAGTTCATGGGGTAATCCTCCTCTGCCGTTACCTTCACATACACAAGATCCATGTTGCTGCTGGATCCCATTTTTCTTGACTAGATGAGCTTTGTAGCAGAGCTGGATTCACTTACCATGCATATCTAAATACTTTCTGTTTGCTATAACGTGTCATATTTTTCTGCTTTCTTTCATGAACAAGGGTGAAATCAAAATTGCGGTTTCTATAGAAGATGAAGCCAACAAAGACCTGCCTCCTGCTGCTCTCCTTTATAGGCCAGTTCGTCAGTATGTTTACGGAGTCCTGTTTAGTTTGGCAGAAAGCAGAAAGAAAACTGAAAGACTTGCTTTTAGAAAGAACAGACTTCCACCAGAATGTATGTACTGCAGAATCCATTCTTTATTTCTCTTCACTTTGCTGTGTTTTCATATCCATTTGTACCATGGTTTAAATGAGAACAGTTACTGGTTTCATCAGTGTAGCTAACGTTGGAGGAATATATGGCTTATTTGATCAATGGATAATAGAAAAAGATGTTGTTAATTTGAAATTTTATTTCCTGTAGTAGTTTTAAGAACTATAAATGAAACCATTTCTAAACAAGCTCTGGAGTTCGGTTTTTTTAAATGTGTGCTCGAGCTGCTATCAGGCTTGCAGCAAGTAATGTCAGTTTGTGGTGTAGTTTTCAAAGTATATGTCAGAACTTGATTATAGGGAACTTCTATTCTGTGCATATGCATACAAATTTGCTTTATGGTGCATGTGTTAACTTACCCTCTCTTCCCAAATGTATAATTAAACGTACTTCAGTGAAATTTGCAAGTCTCTAGTACCTTTCAGATATTGGCATATAAAAACTTGATTTAAAATCCCCAGAAGTCAAGTGGAATGTAGGTAAAGGTAGACCTGGGTGAAGACACACTGAACTTTTGCAAACAGACTTGTCAAAAGATGATCTTGCTAATTCAGAGGGATGAATTTTAATCTTCATATTAATCTGGAAGTTGTCTTTAAGTCTTTTGCTTCCAGGAGTTGCTAACGTTCCAGAAAATGCAAACTCCTCATTCTAAAGCGTTTGGTTTTTTTTTTTTTAAATAATGAAATGCGTACAAGGAAATGATTGAACTTTACAGTAGCATCTTAGAAAGGTTAAAGGAATGCTAGAGCAGTAAGTGGATGGCAGCAGCAGAAGTCTTTTGTGTATAGGAGCCTGCTATCACTAAACTAAATTTAAGAATGACATATTTAGAATGTATGAAAGCATCAGTCACAGTCTGCATGTGTAAAAGGTTAAAAATAATCAGTTGTAAACTTTGTCAATTCCCTTTTCTCTTTCTGTTTTTAATTGTGAAATAGTTTTGTATGTTCTTTGGGAAGATTACAATCTTCCCACTATGTTGGAAAAACTATTCATCTCAGCCAGTTATTCTGTGAGAATATTTACTGTGCTTGAATTATCTCAGCACACGTATTGTCACAAACTTCTTAATTCTTTAAGCTTGCAGAACTTAGTAGTACTTCAGGTTACAAGGTTATTTCAGGATTAAAACAGTGCTGTTATTTGCCGTATTCATTTATCCTCATGAGACTTCTGTCCTTAAAAGTGTACTAAGAAGTTTGTAGTGGTGAAGTAGCCGAGTGCTGAAGACTTGCTTCAGTTTTCAGAATGTTTTTATCTTGGAAGCCTCGAATGTTCTCTGTAGGCTTCTGAGGATCCCTATATAATCTCTGTTTTCATGTATACTGCTTTTCAGAGGTTTATTCTCAGTGGAGGCTAAGAACACTACTGCTGACTTGGTTTAGTTGCAGGAGCTCCGGCAAATCTTGCTGCAGGACACATTCAGCTACTGACCTACTTCTGTCTTAGGACTGACTGTGCTCTTAAAAAAAAAAAAAAACAAGAAAAAAATTCAGACGTCTACCCAAAAGTTAGTTCCTTCAGTGCAAAGCTGACAGTGCTAGTAAAGATGGATTTGAGCTGAGATACAAGCATGTGGTTTGAAAGGGCTGTGCTGCAGGAAAGCGTTTATTTTGTTTGCCTCTCTTACAAAGTAGCAAGAGCTGGGCAGGCTGTGCAAGATGGAAAGAGAGAATGGTGTCTTAAGTGGGAAAAGCAGATTTCTCAGATCAATTATCACACTCATTAGTCCTTGCTGACTTTTCTGATGCTGATTCTCCTTCAGTGTCTTAATTTTTTTTTTTTTTTTGCTGCTCTCAAAAAGGAATAAGTTATGAACAGTTATGAGAAAATTTAAGAATGAAGAGACATTAAGAGAATTAAGAAATTAATTTCTAAAGAAATGTATATTGTCATTAAGATTTATGTAGAGAGTTAATGAATATATTAATATCTAAAATCCTGTCATAAAACACTGGCAACATAATAATTGTACGTGAATAATTTGCAAGTATATAGGAGGCTATGAAAAATACATAATAAACTCACATGTCGTTATTACTAAATATATAGACAGCAAGATAATGGATCTTTCGTACAATGGATGACTTCCTGTCTTTTAAATCATTATTATTTTTATCTAGTTGAAAAGCCAGTAAAAAGCAACAGATCTGTTGGAGGAGGTAGTCAGTGAGGGTGAGGTTCTTCAGTGATGATTGTCTGCTAAGGAGTGCCTTTGCTGTACGTGTCCTCATGTCCCTCCCAGAGGATATGACAAGCTGAATCCCGAAGTTCTGTGCCCTTGGCTTTTGCTGCCCTTCCTTCTGAGGAGATGGAAGCAAAGTGACTGACTTGCTCTTCTTTTCAAGCTCTGAAATGGGTTATTTCCCATGTTCTGATAAATACACACATGTAGATGAAACCATCTGCCCTTTCCACTCTGTGGAAAAACGCACACTTGTACAAGAGGTCAGAACTCCTGGTTGGATCCAAAGGTTTGTTATTTTGAACCTAGCCACCTTGTGATGTACTGTTCTCCATCAAGGAAGTATTCAGCTGGTGCTGTTCCTGCCAAAAGGAAAGCTGTGCCTTGGGCAGTAGCCCCTTTGCAAAATCAAGCCTGCTTAGCTCAAGCTGTGCTGTCAGTAAAGATTATAAGGTTAAAAATGAGGCTTGATTAATCTGCATTAGCCAGCTCATCTTCTAGTGGTATTAAGTACCTCACACCTCATGTTCAGTTCATGAACAAAATGCAAAGAGAATACCAAAACCACCTGAGCTGTGGTTAGCAACAAGGGCTCTAACAGTTTGGGTGGGCAGGATGCTGTTGCTAACGACTTCAGAGCCTGCACCAGCATTCAGGTGTTTATCAGGCAGGTTACCCTAATGCAGATTGCTGCTGACCCTTTTTACATGGATTGACCTTACAGTGTCACCAGGGTAATGTTCAAAGCTGATGTCAATATATTGTGCGGTTGCTTGGGTTGCTCTGAGTATTCAAATCTGCTGATCAGCAGCAGGAGGAGGTTTAGTATGAAAAACAGTGTAGTTAGCACTGCGGTGGTGTTGCTGAACACCCTCTGATCCCGAGCATTCATTGTAGTTGTGTCGTCTTCAGGGTTGACGTTGCTTATCTCCAAGTGGAAGTCCTGGGAGGAAAGCACAGAAGGTTCCTCTGAGGACAGCAGATCCTCCGCCGTTGAGGAAGACAGTGTTTTTGGCAGCAGTCCCAGTACAGAGTTGTCAAAGGTGTAAAAATGCCCTGGAGAAATAAGTGGATCTAGACAAGTCCTAAATTCAGCTGTTACATTAAATGCTAAATTTGGGTGAAGAGTGCTACAGTTACTTGTCAACTGATATAGCTGTAGTTCCTCATCGCCATCCTTCAGGGCGGATACTGTTTGCCAGGCCCCTAGAGTGACCTTCATATTAAACTGTTCTGCAAGAGGCATGATTACCTTTCCCTTAATAACCGTTACTGCGCAAAATGGTGCAGCCAAGGTGGATCTCCAGAGTGACCTCTACAGGTAGCACGTTAGTGAAGCCAGTATGTTTTGAGAGCAAACTGAGGTACTCTTCCTGTGGCCTTAATCACACGGGGCCGTGGAAGTTGTCATCCCCAGATGAAAAGCTTTGAACCGGATTTGAATGTTGAAAGGTAGGATTGCAGATAGAAAACATAGATATAAAATATCTGCCCCCCCTCCAAGCTTGAGGTCTTTATATATGAAATATGTATATATGAAAGAAACAATAGTGAAATCGTAGAATCATGGAATGGTTTGGGTGGGAAGGGACCGTTAAAGGCCCTCCAGTCCAACCCCCTGCAAGGAGCAGGGACATCTCCAACCAGCCCAATGTTGTGTTCTGTATAGCTCTGTTTCTTTGCTGTTGCCTGCTGTTCCAGGTGTTGTGGAAGCTGAGGCCGCGGTCATCTGAGGGTGCTTAGATGTGCTCTGCATAGAGTTTGCATCTGCTTGCCTTTGGACGGGCATCCGGACTGAGAAACTGAGTGTAGCTAGGAGTGTTGCCTCCATTGTCAAAAAGAGGTTGAAGGAAAGAAAAAAAGGACTCAAAACCACAAACAGCTCTATGTCAGTTGTTAACAGTTTGGAGGTTTTTACTGCTAACAGATTAAACTGTTACACATAGTACCCTCATTGTGTTTGCTGTCTGTTTGCTGAGAGAGCTAAGAAGTTTGGGTCCAGAAGTATCTTTTGCTTCTGAGACATAAAACAATTAAATGAGTCTTTGAAAGCCTACATAAAATATATCTTTTATTTGTTCGTGTTTACTGTCCCGGGCCTAAAGAAGTGAAAACCGGTGCCATAAGCACAAATAACGGAGTAGCTCTGCTGGCTGTTAAAGCCCATCTTGTGCAGCTTGGTGGCACGTGAAAACTGGTAGCAACCAAAATAGAACATGATTTTGTAGTGAGGCTACCAACTAAATATATCAGAATATTTATTTTCATTGCTGCGTGTTATCTTTGCAAAATTTATCCCAAGCTCTATGAAACGTAGCTATACTGCTAGAGTAGTTTGATTCCAGAAAAGCATGAGAGTGTTTTGGGGAAGTTCTGGGGCTGGTTTTTTCAATCCCAGTCATCCCCTCTGCCATGGTTTGCCTGCCCCCAGCTATAAAATGACTGGTAAGGCTGATGTCTGATTGCTGAAAGAGACTTTGTGGCTGTAAGGGCTGTCCTGGCACCAGCGGTACTCCCTTCTCGACTGGTAATAGAAAGCCTTCTAGCAGAAAGCGGGTCTGTGCTCCTGCGCGAGTCTCCCTTGGGCTGTAACCTGAAGCTTCACTAACAAGCTCCTTGAATCTTTCCACACTGCGTAACTGGGCTCTGAGTTAAGAAGGGTGCAAACAAATTTTGAGCTGTGTCAAACTTGGGGTCATTCCAAGGCCAAAGGTATCATTTCTCACTCCTGACTTTTTTTTTTTTTTTTGAACTTGTGTTCTGTTTTGATTGCCTTCAAACATAAAAAAAAGGAGATGATTTAGCAGCAATGTAGAGTTGAACAGTCTTTGTTTTGATGTGGATGGAAGGGAGCTTAGCAGACACAAAAATATTAACTTCTTAATAGAAAGCAGTGCAGTACACTGAAAGACTTATGTAAAGTAATATTTTGCAAAATTTTTAGGCAAAAAAAACCCAAACAAAACTGCTCATATTTGAGGTCTCATTCCATTGCAGTAGTTTAACAACCACAAACAAGTATAATCTAAGTTTTAAATCTGATTTGAATAAAATCACTAGGATTATATAGTTCTTAAAAGACCATGTATGGAATATATTTGTATTTGTGTATTACTTTTATTTATCACTGTAGGTTTTTGGTTAATGTCACGGATATTTTAGGGGAAAATTGCATTTTCAAATTAATGCTGTTTATTTTGGAGAAATATATGTAATTCCTTTGTGTTGTATATTAATTTGAAAATATGAATGTGACATTCCTAGTGTACACTTGCATGTACTTAATTTCTCAGTGATCGCAGCTGAAAGTTGGCCCATATAGAATCTGAATTACCAATTTGGCAATGTCATCCAGAACATCAGTATCTATCGCAGTCTGAGTGATGCTTTTTGGATCAAAATCTCTTGCATACAAAGTTTTTGGTGTACACTGCTTTTTAACTGGGCGTGTTTTCTTTCAACTGTTGCCGTTTTGTAGTTTCACCAGTGATAATTAAAGAATGGGCTGCTTACAAAGGAAAATCTCCTCAGACCCCTGAGCTGGTAGAAGCACTCGCCTTCAGGGAATGGACCTGTCCTAATCTGAAGAAGCTGTGGCTGGGAAAAGCAGTAGAAGACAAGAACCGAAGAATGAGGGCATTTTTGGCCTGTATGAGATCAGATACACCAGCAATGCTCAATCCAACTAATGTGCCCACTCATCTTATGGTGCTCTGTTGTGTACTAAGGTCAGTGGTACCTTCAGGGAAAAGAGAACGAAGGAAGGGTTTTACTGCGTAATCTCTCTGACATTTTTAACTTTGTATTAAACCATGAGTACAGAAAGTGATAATTCATATTTGCAACATCACTAGAAGGGAGTTGTTCAGGTTTTTTTAGAACATTGCTGCTGTGAGTCTTAAAAGCATGCTGTATATTCAACGTTTCTTTCGTCAGTCCCTAGAGGACTGAAGGGAAGAGGAAAAAAATGTTGTGTTGCAAAGAGACCACTGCAGCATTGGAATTATTTTACCCTTACTATACTCTAGACTTCGCATTACTGAAAAATAACATTTAAGGTGTCAGACGCTGTGTTGGTGAAGTTGGAAAGCAAAAAAGAGTGTTCTTCAGAGAACAGCTGCGTAGCAGCTTCTCAGGATACAAAGTTCATGTGAATTATATTCTACCTATGCTGTGTTAGATGCCCTGTGTTAGAATTGCTCATCTCGTTGAGATGATGATAACCAACAGCTGAAGTATTAATTCTTTACTTCAGCTTTTCAAAGAGAACCTCACGAGGTCCAAAATAGTTGCCTGTTTAATTTTCAGATTGAAAATAGACTGAGGAATTGAGAGATGCTTACCTTTTTGGAAAAGGGAGGATTATTTCAGTACAACTAGTTTATAAATCTGACAGAATCCAAGATTAGCATGTGGCACATGAAAAATTTTAAGCCGTTTTTGAGAGTCATAAATGTAAATTTGTCTTTAGTTCTATTATACTGCATCTTGGCTTTTGAGCACTAAAACTCTTTTCTTTTTCTCCTTATAGAATAGTAAAGTATACCAAAAAAAAAATAGTCCAAATGGTATCTTAAAGCAGACCTCATTTCATTTGGACACTGTGTTTCTCTGCTCTGACATGTGCCATATATAAATTGTTGTTCATTAGGACGTGATGAGCATAAAATTCACCGACGAGATAATTGCTGAGTAACGTGTTATCTGGCAAACATATTCACAAAGTCCTTTTACCATTAGTCTTTTTTAATAAGGAAAATTAATCTTTATATTATTTCATTTTTAGATGTATCAGAATCCACTTATGTTTTAAATTTGGTTTTGGCAGCCTGTCCTCCCCTTCCTCACTGGAAGCAGAGTTTGCACAACTCATTCAGAGCCAGTAGCTCTTCCATGTGAATTTAAACAAATTTAAACTTCAAATGTATTTGGTGTTTTGGCCTTTTCAACTCTTCAAGTTTAGACAACAAAAAAGATTTTTTTTTTTTTTTGATGTTGCATTCTTCCGATCACATAAAATACCATTTGATTTGTCTATTAAAGGAAGCTTCTGAATAATTATGGGATTTCTCTGTAGGTATATGGTACAGTGGCCGGGGGTTCGTATACTTCGTCGCCAGGAACTTGATGCTTTTCTTGCCCAAGCATTGTCTCCAAAGCTCTATGAACCTGACCAGCTTCAGGAACTGAAGGTAATTCTTAACTAGAACTTTCGTAATTTAAGAGATTTATTCCTAGCTGGTCCATATTGTTAACTGTGGTGGGTGATGGGTATGTGCCTGTCTCAATAAAAGCCTTGCATAATTACCTGTACTTCCCAAAATATTTATCTTAGTATTTTAAAATGTTGCAAAGATTGATAATCAGTTCTGTTTCACTGGTTGGATAGGTAACTAAAATCTTAAACATGCTCTATACTGCAGAACCTTTTCTCACAATTTAAGTAATTGTCTTTTGGAAGTTTGAAATAAATGTGCTTCCACTGAAAAGATTAAAAAAAAGAAAAGAAAAGAAAAAGACTTCTTCCTTGCGTGGCTGGTTTTAAATACTAACCTAGGTATTTTTTTCATGATTCAGCATACAAAAGATTTTTGCAGGTAAGTGTAGAAGTGGAGAGACTTGCAGAATCTTGAATGGAAAAATGCAGGAGGAAAAAAGGGAAAAAAAGAGAAAACAGTTTATTAATACAGAATTGTAGAAATCATTATTTTGAGGATTTTAAAAGTTAAGATCTCAGTGTTTCCAATACAGCAGTATTATATGAATAAATACTGCTAGCTAATTGTCGTAGTTCAGCCCCGATCGGACCAGACTACGCAGTCTCTCTCTCACTCCCCCCACACTCCGAGAGAACAGGGAGAGAAAATATAAGGAAAAACGGCTCGAGGTTTGAGATAAGGACAGGGAGAAATCCTTAAAGTTACCGTCACGGGCAAAACAGACTCGACTTGGGGAAAACTATTCATTTATTACTACAAACAGCAGGATAATGAGACAGAGAACAAGATAACCTCCCTCCACCCCTCCCTCTTCCTGAGCTTAACATTATCTCTACTACCTTCCCCTCCCGAGCGGCATAGGGGGGAAGAGGGAATGGGGGTTGCAGTCAGTTCATCATACGTTGTTTTATGCCGCTGCTTCATGGTTGGGGGAAGAACTCCTCGCATTCCTCCCCTGCTCCGTTGTGGGGTCCCACCCCTACGCCACAGTCCTTCGTGGAACTGCTCTGGCATGGGTCATCTCTTCCACGGGTGCAGTCCTTCCAGAACAGCTGTCCCAGCGGGCCCTCCACGGGCCACAGCTGCCTTCAGGCATCCACCTCCCCGGGTACGGGGTCCTTCACGGGCTCCAAGTGGATCTCTGCTCCTCCGTGGACCTCCATGGGCTGCAGGGGGACAACCTGCTCCACCATGGTCGTTACCACAGGCTGCAGGGGAATCTTGGCCAGGAGCCGCATTACTCCTCCCCCTCCTTCTGAACTGACCTTGGCGTCTGCAGCCGTTCCTCACAACAGGCTGGTAGATGTCTCTCAGGATCCTTTTTACATCTTATTCACTTCTCATCTCCTCTCCACTTTTTGCAGCCGGGCTGGACCGAGTTGGGCCCAGTCGGCTGCCTGGCGAGAGGCCAGAGGGTGAGGCCTGCAAGGCCCATGAGGCTCGTGCCTCCCCCTCTCTGCCCCCCGCTCAGCTTCTTCACATCTTCTCTCCTCTCTCTCTTTTTTTTTTTTCTGTTTTCCCCTATTTAAATACGTTATCGCAGAGGCGTTATCACGAGACATTCTGCTACCAATCGGCTCGGCCTTGGCCAGCAGTGGGTTCGCCCTAGGCCTGGCCGAGTCCACTGAACAAAGGGGAGCGACTTCTAGCAGTTTCCTACAGAAGCTACCACCTTAGGCCCCCCCCTCACTAACAAAACCACGACACTAATTGATAGAGTTGTTCAGTGTGGTATCCTTATCCTAAACACAGAATGCCTATCAATCTGTGCAACATCGCCTTACTCTGGGGGATTTCTCCATTCAACCTTCGTATGCTCACAGTGAAATTTCCTCTTCTAGCCTTTGAGCTAAAATATACAAGATTTGGCTTTTGGTGTTACCTTATTTGCTCCTCAAAACTTGTTCAGAACATACTGTGAAGTTCTCTGAATAGAACGGTGGAATTTAGTCTTGTCTTTTTTTTTTTTTTTATGCAAACATTTTTCTGAATTGAAATAATTTCAGATGCTTTTTTCTACATAACGTATCTTAAGCCCAATTGTGTGTTTGATAACTGGAAGCGGTGGAGGTATTAGGATGCATAGGGAATGCACAACTGGAAGTGATATATCTTACCTCCCGTCTGCGTTTATGATCAGTGTAGCAAAGGAAGTGAGATGCTGATCACCTCTTCATCACGCAGCCTCATCTTGAGGAAGTCATTCCAGACGGTCTTTCAGGCCCTGTGTGGCTCAAGTTAGGAAAGTCTCCTGACCAGTTCTGCTCCTAGCAGTGCCTGGATACGTGCTGTCCTTCATTAAATCAGCAAGGAGGAGGAGGTACTTGCTTCCCAAGTTTGTTCAAATTCACAGGTATGCACTGCAGAGGGGCACAGACAAAAGCAGCAGTCCTAGCACCACTCTTCTCAGAGGAAGCAGTAATTAAACTCACTCAGATTTCAGCTCTTAGGCTTTTCTGAGGGTTATTTAGCCACTAATACCAAGTCTGCAAGGGCGTTCTCAAAGCCAGCAAGTGACTGTTTTTCTTCTGTGGGTGTTGAGCAGAATCTGGGTTACATTCCTGCATTTAGCACCCTGGCAAGGACTTCTCAGTCGCAATATATAAACTGAATCTGTCTGCTCGTGGAAACCCAGCACTTAGCCATAGAAGTGCTAATAAATGTAAGGAGAAGAAAAAAACTGAATCCACTTCAGAATCTATTTGAACTTGCCACAGAGCCAGTAGAGGATTCGTGTATTAGCAATTGCAATGGCAGTTAACAGAAAAACATAATTTTCTTCCTAAACCAAAGAATAAATGCCAACAGCAAAAATAATAAATAAATGAATAAAATCCATCAGGAAGACATTTGGTCTTTCTTTCATTGTTGAAAAAGATATGAAGAAACAGAGGATGAAGACAGCTGTAATGAACACTTGATGAGTTCATGCAAGACTGCTTGTTTGCTTCACATCTTAGAACTGAATTGCTGCTGACATGGATTGTAAGCATATTAGACTCCAGAGAAGAGCGTTTTTGAGTACTCCTTGTTGTGGCAAATTCCTTAAAAGCAGTCTAAATGTAGATCGTGTCCATCAGGAAAATCATTCAGGTGTTTGCTGGAACACCTTTCCAAGGTGTTTACTAGCTATTCCTGCTGGAACCCTTGTGTGCTCATGGGACCTTTCAGAACCGTGGAGATTCTGGTCCAAAGACGATGACAGTTGTCCGCCTCATACGAAGAGCAGTACTTTGTCTTCAGGGAAGCATGTGGCCAACCTCTGCCAAAGAAACTGATAGTGAGTTATCCTGTATGTTCAGAAGAAATGTACGTAGGTCATCTGAGGTGACAAATGCTGGACTTGGCAGAGTATAGTGGAGAGCCTTTCAAAGTCTAGCGAGAACTATGAGAGCATGGTTGAAGACCAAGTTCTCATGAAGTTGAGCAATTGTACCTGTGGGTATCGGTGAAAATTCAACTGACAGTTTTGCAGGCGAGGCTGGAGGCATTAAAGAACAGCAGTGTATCAGCCACATAGTCTTCAGTGTCCATTTTCAAAACACCACGCAATAAAGAAATAACATCTAGGGGTAGAGATTTTTGCAAAGGTATCGGTAAGAGTTATCAAAGCCTTGCCTCTGTCTTAAGATTTGATGCAAAGAGGAGGAAACCTCACTGTGAAAATTGCTGGTCTTGGAGATCTAAGAAGGGAATTCCCAGAGAAAATATTTTTTCCATTCCAAATTAAAATGAAAGGCAGAGACAAGGGAAGTGATAAACAGCATACAATATTTTTACTGGAAATTGTTCTCCGAGTTTTATTTTTAAATCCCACGTGAAGAGTAATATGGATAATTTCCATGATATATGTTCGTTAACTGAAAGATGCAATATTTCATGCGATGTTGTTACTGTCTCCATGTGAAGCAACTGCTTCTCTTTTTGTTGAAGTCAGACAGACAGAGCAGCTGAGTTTGAAACCCAGCTGCATATCTGCAAAACAATCCGGATAGTCTTTTGGATCTTAAAGGTTGCTTATGCATAAGGAAGGTAATGTAGTTTAATTTTAAAGTTTAATATCAAGGTCCTGAAAATGTTCCCAAGAAAGGGCTGATATTTTCAGAAGTATTTTGGAGAACACTATAGTGATATTTTCTTATGCCAGAGCTAAAAATACATTTGCTGCAAGCAAATTGGTTTTGCTTCTACCACCAGCTATTATTCACTATTTAATTCCACCTTTGTGGATCTGTTCTGCATCCTAAATAAAGCTGTTGTGTGCATAAACATTACTTTGTTAATAAGAGATGCATTCTAACAGCAAAACCTTGAATCAAGCTAATAAAAAATCCATGATAACAGAGTTGGAAGGGAAATGTGGTACGTGGGAAGAAAAATTGAATGCTAACACTGAGCTCATGCCTGAAACTTCCTACAAAATATCTCAGAAGCACAAGATTATTGAAATTATTTTTTCAATGAAATTTTCTACTGCTAATTTCTTGTAAGTGTCCTTAACGCTTTTCCTTGCTATAACATGCTTTAGCGTTGTTTGAAAAACTCTGAGCTGCTTATTTATCGACAATCTTAGTGCAGCTAAAGTATGTCTCTTACATGATTTATACACCACATGCCGCAAATTGAAGACGAGTATTTTATTTAAAAGTTCTTGTTCACTTCTTGGTAATAAATAGAGTTAAAGCACTAAAATACTAGAAATAATTTCCTGTGCTTTGTTGTTGAGAAAACAGAGGGGTTTGCTTTTATCTCTCACCTTTAGAATGGATGGATGGTGACCACAAGCTTCCTGAGTATTGCAGTTTTGCATATACAGGCGATAGATGCTGGTGCTTTCTTCTGTCAAACTGGTGATTACGTGTGAAAAGTCAGGACAACCTTTTAAAATTGCTCTGTTTTAAAGAGTTTTAAAAGAATGTAACTATTGGAGTAACTTTGACTTACATCTCATTATTATCTTACTAAATATACGATGTTTTTAAACAGATTGAGAATCTTGATCCCCGAGGAATTCAGCTGTCTGCTTTATTTATGAGTGGTGTCGATATGGCACTCTTCGCGAACGATGCTTGCGGACAGCCAATTCCATGGGAGCACTGCTGTCCGTGGATGTATTTTGATGGGAAATTATTCCAGACCAAGCTCATCAAAGCAAGCCGGGAGAAAGTTCCGCTCATTGACCTCTGTGATGGTCAGGTGTGTAGTTCCAAGTCTGTCACAAAGGACTAACCTGCAGTGGTTTTAAAGTGAAAGAAAATTTGAGATTTCTAACTTATTTTACAGACTGTGAAGTCATTCTTATGGTCCTTAAGCTCAAAATCTTTTCACATTTCTTACGACCCTCTTAAAATACAAATGAATTGGCTTTTTGTTTTATCCAAATCGTGCAAAGTTATTACCTAGCTATAAAAACAGGAAACTGATGAAAATCAGCAGTTTGCTGAATGCCCAGGTTTTTTTATTTCTTTTAACTTCCTGGGAGGTATGAGATCGTAACAAAACAGCTTAACTCTTCTTATTTCTGACTTAAGGGAGACTGATCATAGATTAAATATTGATGATGGCTGTGGTACCTCTCAGGTTCATCAGCCTCCAGGCATGTTTTTGCTGGACTTTGTTTTGCAGTCCAGGTTTATGATGATGATTCTTTTTAAATAAAGGGCTGCATTAAGTGTTCAGGAGACTACAGATGGAAGTTTCTCAGTTCCTTTCTGGAAAACTCTTTTTAACTTGTAAACAGTTTCTGTGTCACTGACTTCTAAACTGTTGTAGTATTTAGACTCCTATCTCTCTTATGATATGTTGATATTTTCTTGTGAACAATTGGAATATCATTGAAGTAGGTATGCAAGACAGATTATTGTAATTTTCTAGCTAGCTTTATGGGAGCAGTTTGCAGTAGTTATTTACTATTTTGCTTTCTTTGGATTTGTTGTGTAAATGCAGCTTTATGCAATTGAAATTAGAATTTTAACATCTCTAACTTTCTCTTTATTCATAGGCTGAGCAGGCAGCCAAGGTTGAAAAGATGCGTCAGAGCATCCTAGAAGGATTAAATTTCTCCAGGCAGAACCATCCTCTCCCTTTCCCACCTCCACCTGCCATGCCTTTCTATCCAGCTTCTATGTATCCTCGACACTTTGGGCCAGTCCCGCCACCTCAGGGCAGGGGGAGAGGCTTTGCTGGTAAGTGGTGGGGTGACTGTGCAAAACGTGTTGGTGTGAGGCATTACCTTGCCTTTCACATTCCCAAAACAATGAACTGGTTTTCTTGTTCAGTTTCAGAGGAAAAATACATAAAAGCAAGTGGTTGGCAGTGCCAATCACTGTGTTTTGTTGTTACTTTTATTAGCCACAGCCTGACAATATGGAATGTGCTGCACTGCTGCGTTTTAGTAACTGTGCCAGATCAAAATTTTTTTTACTGCTATTGTATGAAAAAAAAGAAAAAAGAGGAATGGATCAACACTGGATGATATGAAAAGGCTCTTATTTGCACTGTACATTGCTTCAAAATGGTTGTATGTATAAATATTAAGAATGCCTAAATTCACGGACACAGTTTAACTGTCAGGGCTGAAGACAACCTTTCCTCCTCCCCACCCCTCTGTGTTTTGCTACAGTCATTTAACCGTTGGCACCCTTGGGTGTAAATGTAACCATTCCGAGCTGTTTCTAGAATTGTTCCCTTTCTCAAAATCTCTCTGGTACCAAGGCCCGTAGGTGTATTGATACTGGGAGTAAGATATTCTTGGGGTGCCACAACTGTAGCTATCGCAGCTCATTGCCAAAAATTTGTTGCAAGCCTTTACAATGCTCATTATGCCACAGAAGTCGGGATGCCCGTTCTGAACCCAGGGTAGAGGCCTGCTGATTGGATAAGAGACCCCGTGCTCGCTAAGGCAGCACGACATCTTTGGCCAGGGTTTCCTCTGCAGTGGTGGCTTGATCCCATGCAGCATCGCCTGCGGGAGCGCGGCCCTCCCTGCTGACTCCAGAAGGATGGAAGGAGGCAGCAGCCTCTCTGGTAGGGGCCTTCCCGGATACCTGCCCCCCTCACAGCTTTTCCCCTGTCTTTCTTTACCCTGGGTCTAACAGGAGTCTATGGCTTCGGAGGCCCTTATGGGGAAACAGTAGCCACAGGCGCTTACCGGGCCTTCCGGGTGGCGGCAGCGGCAGGACACTCCGGAGCCTTCTCTGGCAATGACAGCAACAGGACTAGCAAGTTTCAGGGCGGTAATTATACCCAAAACCCTTTTCTTAGAGCTTCTGGCAACGGCTTGCTTCACTTTACGGTTTGGTCTGAGGCTTTCCTACTGACTGCCGGTCTCCCTTTCTCCCTAACTGTCTCAGCTCTCCCTCTCTAGAGCCTGCCCAGGCTGCTGTCTCCTCTGCTCTCCCCAGGTCCCTGCCACGAGCCCCCTCATTGCCAGCCTCTCTCACGCCTAGAAACCCCCTCTCAACGCAGGATAGCCATAAAACCTCACGAGACGGTCCGTCTCCTGCACTTCAACATGCGAGGGTGGAATCAGCTGAACTCTGCTTGAATGTATTAACAGTTATTTTCTAAAATTTGGGGGTAGTTCAGCTTTTTGCAAAAACAAGCCAACGTAGGAGTGACTGACTGCAGCGTTACTGCTGACCCGTTCCTCGCTGGCATCAGTGTCGGCGTGGACACAGGCGTGAGATTTACTGACCTACCTGTATGCCCGTTGCTCGTCTCCTGTACGAGGTGGTACGATAGAAACCCTATTAATTCCAATTCCCCATTAAGGGTAAAAATTTTTCCATATATTTAGCTGTTCTTTCTAGCCTCTGAGCTTTTATCCTAAGAGCAAACATACCTCTAATGCTTCCTTCTGTGAGTAACTTTGCCCCTGTAAACAATGTGCACTTGAAGCTGAAAGACTTGTACAGGGAAGTATGAACCTTTTTGAATTTAATCAGTAATTTAGTTCCTAGCATATTAACGTTTGAAGACTAATTGTGGCTGCAGAAATGCTGTGTTTTGTAACCCTGTCAGTGCTGATGGTCTCACCAGTCACATCTGGCTCAGTTGCACTTAATCCAGATTTCTTGACGTATATGTTATGCCCCAGAGCTGATTTTTAAGGGCAGAACACAGATATAAAGATACGAGCAACCTGAGCAGAAGAAACATTTGTATTTTGGACAATTGCAATTTTAGCTGCTTTTTTGGTAGGGAAAAGATAAACCTACCTTTTACACCTAGATCAGGTTAAATGCTGTAATTTTATAACAACTTAGTACAGATAATTCTGCCTAGTAAGTTGTTTATAGCAATTATAATTGTGTGTCTATGCTAATATTTGATATTCACTAGAAAGTGCCTTTAAATCTGCAAAAATTACTTTTTCATTAGGAATGCAGGAAAAAAAATAATCTTCAGGTACCCTATGAAATTTCACTTCAGTTTCTTAATGCTTATCTAAAGTGTATTTTTAATTACTGAAACTGAGGTACTTATGTAAGATCATTTTTTCAGACTTCATATCTATTTTTTAAAAAGGGAGGAGAAAGACTCTTGGAGTTAAATACTTCTGAAAGACCACAAAATGAGAAATAATCTGCCAGTATCAAAAGAGGAAACTGTAGATGGGATAAAATCTGGGCAAATCGGTTCTCCGCTCATTCGTAACTTTAATGTGATGATTGTGAAGATCAAGGTTTGGTTTTGCTTTTATGTGCAGGAGTCCAACCTATTCCTTCTCAGGGAGGGAAACTTGAAATTGCCGGCACTGTAGTCGGCCATTGGGCTGGAAGCAGACGCGGACGAGGGGGTAGAGGACCATTTCCTCTGCAGGTCGTTTCTGTGGGAGGACCAGCGAGAGGGTAAGTGCAATCCTGTGGAATGTACTTTTCGTATGTAATTTAATGACAGGGAGGGGAAGTAAACCGGTGAAATGTTGGAGGCATTAGAAATTGCATACAACACATTTTAAGACCCGTTAGGTAAATTATACCCACTGAGTGTGGAAGGAAAGCATTTACATTCATTTTAACATGTTTTCAATCAGTTTTTCAGATCAGTACAAGTATTTTTATATGCAAATAAAATTTGTACTCTGAATCTGATGTATGTAGATACGCGCACACACACACTGGCTTGTTTTGCATGAGGAAATGACTTGGGGGCTTTCTCTTACATGAAATCAATAAATACATTATATTCAATCAAAACTATCACCCCACTCATTTACTTTCTTTGTCATGGCAGAGCATTTATTAAGAAGTATGATAAAATTTTTAATAACTTCATTATGTAATTCTTCTGTGAAGCAGAAAACACCTGAAGGACATTTCCACGTTTAATTGTTCTCTGCTACAGTCATGATGGCAGACGTGCTTAAAAGAATATTAATTTCATCAGCTCTTCCACTTCATTTCACTACATCTGAAATTACAGGTTCCCAGCATTTCTGAAAAAGAAATACTTTGTTACAAAAATATCTACTCCTTTACTGTTAAGGTTATATTTTTCCACAGGCTTAATTGTTCTGTGCATTACAGAACTGTCTGTCATCTTTAATTACGATCATACTGTTGCAGGAGACAATCCCAAAGCAATGTGGTTTATATTTTATGCACATCTTTAACTATATCAAAGGGATGGAGTAAAGTAGGTGTATTTATGCCATCTTGAGCTAGGAGGCAGCAGTCTGAAAGAATAAGTCTGGACTGCATGAATTCCTCTCTGTCCACTAATTTAATCAAATGAGCACTGTAAAGCATAGTGCCAAAGTCAGCAAGCGCTGTTGGGATGCCGTCTTGTTGGACTGAGTGAGGAGCTGGTTGGATCTGAAGCCCTGGGAGAATGGCACCAGAGGGAGAAGCAAGAGCTGCTGGAGTGAGGATAGGGAGAGGCAAGAACAGCAGAAAAAAAGATTGAAAAGTTCAGCAGCAGCAAACGGTATTGATTTAAGAGCAGAGCTGACGCTTGAAGGGGAGCAAATCATTCTCTGGGATAGCGGGGTCCATGGGATACCTCTGCTCTTCTAGAGCAGCAGCAGGAGACCAGGGGAACAAGCTAAGGTGTGTGATGAGGGACTAGGCTCCTCTGGGTATTTTGATCTTACTCCTTGGTTTCCGTGGACAAAATAACATTTCTCATCATTTCAGTGAGGTTAGCCTGTGGTTGTGAGTCGTGTTTTTGGCTCCTCATGAAAACCAGACTCTTGCTTACTACAGAGCTTGTTACTTTTCTCCAGGTACATACACTGCCAGCAGTACTGCTTGTAGAAATCGTCCGGGTGATTTATAGTGTTGTACTCGGACTGCTGTCTGACTGAGGCACCCTGAGTGATGATCTGGAGACACCTTCAGGCTCAAATCTGGCTTACGTTTATACACAACCATTGACTTCCTTCACAGAATAGCAGTTCCTCCATTTTCTGAAAAGCAAATACATGAATTTAGGCAAAACAGCAGTAGCCAGGGACTAACACTAGCAAGTCCTAAACTGAGAACCCTCCTCACCTGGGAAGCAGTTAGGTCATTGAAGGGGTGGTATTGCTCCTGTGAGTACCTTTACAACAGAGAAATACTGCTCTCCAATAGTAGCTTTTGAGTTAGGAGATAAAAAGCTGCTATTTTCTTCCTGTCAGAGGTACTGTCTTTGGGCAGTTAGGTTTTGGGTGCAAGTTGTCACCTCAAAAAGAGAGGAGAACTCTCAACACCAGATCTTCCTGTCTCCATCAAATCATAACTGATGTTAAATTCTTTACATGTGGAGTTACTAGAATTAGTCAAAGAGGCAGAAACCACCACAAGCAGATTATCTGTTTGTTGTGTCAGTTGATAGTAAAAATAAAACCGGTGTTCTGTCTAAAGACAGGTATTTTAAATATTGAGGTCTGGGTTGGCAGATGCTGTTTCATACTAAAGAACATGACTAGGAAACTGCGCAGTACATTGTCTGCAATTTATCACCTAGTCCTGCACACTTCTATTTCATCTTTTCTCTGTTTCAGCAGAGGGGATCCTGTCAGGCTTGTTGACACCGTTGTCTTGTGTCTCTGTGCAGCACTGAACTTGGATGTTCTTGTGGTGTAAAATTATACCAGCTGCTTTTTATTGGCTTTGATCCATCAGTCTATTTAGTGTGATTTTCTGAGTGGGAAAAGTCTTACTCAGCTTCCTGAAGGGGTATGCTTTCACTTTGTAAAAATTAGCAAATGGGATAGGTAAGCCCTGTTAAAATCTTTGGAAGGAATGCTGTGAGCGTTACTCAGATATAAAACACAGCTCTTTCCTCTTTTTATTCTTTGCTGTTGCTTTTAATTCCCTGTATTTCATTTCTTACTGCTCAGCGTGGGAATTTGCAGTGTGTGTGAAAAGACCTCGCAGATCAGTGTTTCTCCACAGGGTCAGTTCAGCGTAACTTAGTTTTTGCAGCACAGCAGCAGAGGAAGTAGGAGCACGACAGAAAAGCTGACCTCCTTTTCAGGCATTTTTTTGAGGTGTGTGGAAAATGAGATGCAGTTGAATTGCAGCTGACATTTGTTGCTGGAATGACAAACTGGGCAATTGCAGCCCACACAGCTTAGAAACTGGGCTGGATGCAGGCCTGGACCTGAGCAGCACCTGGCTGCTCTGTGCCAGATTTAGAGGGGTCTGTCTTCATGCCAGGACCTCCCAGTATCGTGCAGTGGGTTTGGAGAAGTAGAGTAATCACATGCTTCTAGTAGAGAAAAAGAATTTTTAGGTGAGAAGTAGTCCTGGACATAATAAGGAAATGGAGTTTCTGCAGCTGATGGCATTAAAGTAGTTTTAGCTGAGTCAAAGTTTGTTTTGATCTGATCTCATCTTTACTGAATCAAATGAAAAAGCCACCACCTGATGTGTCCTGGTTGGAAGCCTCTGTGTGAAAGCATCCAAACTTAATAAGTTGCTACCTGTGAGATACAGCTGAAGCCTCCATTTTTGACTCAGTTTCTTTGATAATTTTGTATTCTCCCATCAAAACTGAAGCAATTTTGTATTTTGCTATCCTTTGTTTTATCTGATGTCTTCTGTTTAGCACGTTTACTATGTGGGAAGTGTTATTAAATGGGAGAAATGGTCCAAATTGCTTGCGTATTTTTTTAAGGAGAAAGTATTTTGAGCTCTGTTTTTAAAACTCTGTTTTTAAATTATAATTTGACACTTTGAAAAATGTTTCTGCAAAGTTGAAAGTACTGTACTAAAGTATTGTTCTCTGGAAGTGAAATATAGAAATAAGTAATTTTACTGCTACGAAAACAAAAGATTTGTTAGGTTTCATACGCTTGCGAGCAGTAGAAGCCTGTAGTTCTGAATTAGTTCCTCATGTTGCTTCTTTAAAGAACTGTAAATGTTAGTCACTAGACAGTAAAGCTAGAAAAAAATCTTCCAGCAAAATAAAGTTTAAAGACGTTTTAAACAAAGCTGATGTGTATTTTTCTTTCTTCCTTTTCCCCAAAACTTGCAGGCGTCCCAGAGGAGTTATTTCCACTCCGGTGATAAGAACTTTTGGAAGAGGCGGAAGGTACTATGGGAGAGGTTATAAAAGCCAGGGAGCAATTCAGGTAATAAAGCCATGTGCCTGACTTCCCAACGCTCTAGTTTGCAGGCTAGGATGGTGTGGACTTCCAGACCAGCTAATACTGACAAGCACAACTTTAAAAGATAACGATGTTTCTCACAGCGATCTTGTCTGCCTGTTGAAGCTGTAAGCTGCACTGCTAGTGGTGGCTGACAGGCTAGTGTGGCATCTCAGTTCTAAGCAAACTTTGGTTATAAAGACAGACATGGAAAAATGTATTTGGATGTAAAGGCTGTGCCTACACGGCTCTAACCGGCTGTGGGAGTAAAGAAAATTTAGAAAAATGGGAAAAATACAAAGCTGAAAAAAATTAGCCATTTCTGTTCCTACCCCCACCCTTTCCCAGTTTCTTTTCTGGGACTGTGGTCCGACCTCATGAAGAAAAATCAGCAGCAGTAGAAAGTTCTCTGCTACTGTGTGGCTCCAAATACACGAACTTACTTTAAACTTCTAGGAAATAACGGACCGGTCTTTGTCCCCATGAGCACACAGTTTCATTTTCAGAGACAGTGTATGAAGTGTCTGGGTTTTGTCTTTTCCATGGATCCTTTAAATAGAGCTGGAGCAAACTGCTATTTCGTATTAAATGCCAGTTGCTTCAGAGTTATGTTTTCCTCCCTTTTCCATTGTTCTTGCTGCTATGCAGCTTTGAACGTTGATGCAAGTCCCGGTGGTAATGGATGAGTGGGAAGTAAATAGGTGGAGAACTTTCACAATAAATAGATCATATGGATCTGCAATTTGTCATGGAGACATGAGCATGTAAGAGTCGGGGGTGTTTGCAGGTATCAGGGATGTTCTGCAGTGGATAACGAAGCTGCTATTAACTTCACATAAAACTTGCTGTGTTCTAGGTGTAAAAATTCAAATACTTCTCTTCCTCATTACATTTCTGTGTATACAGATTATGTATGTCTACAAATGTACCTATGTATTTAAAGCTTTACATCTTTTACTTTAAATAGAAGAGAAACCACTATATTAATTAGATAGTGTCTAATTTCCAAGTACTTTAACCTACGAATAAAGGAAGGCCTGAGAAGGAGTTTCCAAATATTCTGGGCTTACGACAGGTTTATAAATGTAAATGTAGTTCAGCTAGTTCCTGTAGATGGGCTTGACAGACAGCAGTTTGTGTATTCATATTTTCATTAATGATCTGTAACTTGGATGGTAAATACCTGTGATCACAAGGATCTTGTTCTAAAATAATTAAAAAGCATGTGGCAGGGAGAACTTGGGAAACTTAGTGAGTAACAAGTAGATTGTGATACCCAGTTGAGATGAACTGGCAACGGTTTACTTCCCTGTCCCGCAGACCTGGGCGGTTAAGGCAGGAGTGCAGGGCCAGACTCAGATGTGTGTGTTTACACCAGTAAGATCCTCCCTGCGGCGGCTTTATTGATGCTTGTTATGAGGCGTTACGATCACGGGTTGGAGAATCTGCCTGGAATGAGCAATTTGTATTTATCAGATGTAAGACATTTCTATTTTTTCACAAGATGAGACCTTTTACTCTTGATCTGGAAAGAAACAAAAGCATGTATTTAATCTAAAACCGAACACCTACTAAAGCCTCCAACCAAGTACGTTTACAGACGTGATAAATAGCTGTTGTCCTCATACGCCGGTCATACGCCTATGCAATGTTACTGCAGTATTTTTTGTGATTTTCTGGATAAGAAAGTTTCTGATTCTGATGCTAGAGAACAAGAGTTCTTACCTGCAAAATCTTTCAGCTCTTCAGAAAAGTACTAACCACACAGTTTCTAGTACACCAAAATTAAGATTACGACACGATGAAACCAGTCGCTACCGTTTGAGGTGTATAAGGTGTCCGTATCTTAAGTAATTGACTTTGTTAACAGCGTGACAGATGAGAACGTTGCTTCTTAGCGACCCAGCCTCCTTCTTTTGTTTTGTTGTTTAAGGCCTGTTATGCTTCTGGAACACTAAGATTCATCACTGCAGATACTTAAAAACTAACTACACGTTCTAATGCTGCATAAATCTGGTTTTTATTGCTATACTCAGTCTTGTAAGGTTCTACTACATGCTTTTGGTATGAAATCACTTTGCTAATCTCAGAAGCATATAGACTGGTACAGATAATGCTGCGTGGTACCTTGCACTTCTTTAAAGATTGTCTGGAAAAAGTTTTGGTTTGTATTTGGATGACATGTAAGCATATAATTAAATTACTACGTATATGAACCAAGAAGCAGAGTTAAGCTGTATATTGATTCTCAGTTTTGGGGTTTCCAGGCGTTTATGTAGCTCTTACGTTGTGAAATAACTGAGGCACCCAAGTTAGAAAGGGCGTTTTGCCACAGGAGCGTCAGAAGTACTGAAAACTCTCTCTCTTCTGTGCTGTGCTGTTTATTTTGTGTGCCACTTTTATTTCAGCAGTAGATAATGTCTGGTATTGGCTCGTGATACTTCTGCACCCTGCATGCTGCCTATTAATAGCATCTTTGTAACAGGTTGTACAGCTATAGCAGTGGTCCTTCAGTAATTTTCTTCTTTTTTTAAAAAATAGGGCAAACCTCCTTACGCTGCTTCAGCAGAAGAAGTAGCCAAAGAACTTAAGTCAAAATCAGAGGAATCTAAATCCTCAATTGTGTCTTCAGATGGATCCCTGGCTGAAAATGGAGTTGTGAATGAGGAAAAACCAGCTTCCCAGATGAATGGGAATACAGGAGACATCAGGGCTTCCAATCAGTCTGAAAGTGCCTTGAGTAATGACTCTAAAATGTGCAATACAAATCCTCACTTAAATGCACTAAATGCAGACAGTGTTTGCCATAAAGATGATGCTCTTGAGGCCACTGTCTTAAAAAAAGAAGAGTAAACTTATTTTTTATAGAGGGTGAAGGATGTTGGGAAGGGTCAGGATTAGGAATATCTGGAAAGAAAGAGAGCCTACAGTTACGTACATTTTTTCCTTTCCGTAAGAGAAAAATGAGGACTTTGGAAATTCGGATCCCTCTTTGATGTCAGAGATTTAAACAACACATTTTTAGTTTTAACCAGTTGTAGTCAAAATGCTACAATAAAACAAAAAAGAAAGAGAATGAAGAGCATTTGACTCCCGCACTTAAAATGAAGTATACATAAAGTTTAAACTGGTTATGACAAAAGCTTGTAGTTTTGTTTTTTGAACTATAAAGAAAACAAATTTTGGCAGTCTTTAAGTATATATAGCTTAAAATATAATTTTTAGTACTTGGCACCATATGTATGCCATTATATTTGATTTTTGCATTATTGTGTCACAATAAAGCTTTCTTTAAGGCTTTGATTTCATGATTATGGGGGGAAAAGGCACAACCACAGTTTTTTCTTTCTTAAATTTCATCACCGTTGACGTGGTTCTTTTGTGTTAAAATGTGCAAACTATCGAAACGAAAAAATTATAGAGTAATACTGCAGTTCTGCTGATTTTAAATATACATCATACATACTTTACAAGCAAGTTAAATGGAGATAAACTTGAAATCATAAAAGATGCAAATGACCTTTCAAAACAAACACAATGTGTTCTGAAACTTCTTGTGACTAATACCATGCATCCGTGATCAATGAACTATGTGGTTTTGAATCAGACGTAGACCATTAGTACTACTATTTGAGCTAAACTTCTGCATGGTTCATAATTTTTAAAGTGTGTAGTTAATATTATGCATGTTATTGTCCTCTTTCTTCCATTCTTACAAGTACTGTGCCCATTTGCAAAACAAAAAAGCTAATAATCAGTAATAGTCCTATAAAAGATGTTAACTATGTTTAGTCATTGACTGATCTTGCTCTAACCTTAAAATTTTGTGATTATTGACCTCTGTTGCATTTATTCTAAAACTTAAAAAAAAAAAGTTATCTAGCCGTTTTGAATATCAACGTTACCCTGGTGTACTCATTGCTGTATGCATTATTGTTCTCTGTTGCTGTTTTATGCCTTCATATTAGCAAATATGAAATTCTGTGAAAAACAAAAAAAAAAAAGCTTTGATCTTCAAAAAAAAAAAAAGTACCCCCCTTCTGTAGCAGGAAACAAATGGCTTGTTCTTGAGAACTTTCCCATCAAGAATTTAGTATAAGCAAATATACCTGTATCATTTTGATGTTTTTGTTAGTGTTTCCAAACTTAATGTACTTCAAAATCAGAATCATTTCTTTATATTCGTTTTCATATAATTCTCCTGATGCTCTTCATCACACATTAGTGATCAGAAATGAGGTGTAATTCCCCATTCCCTGCCCGCAAGAGCTAAGTAGGTATCTTAATGTAAGTTGAAGGGAGTTCTGCCCCAACTCATGGATTGTGCAAGAATGAACTACTGTTGGGTTTGATTGGTTGTAGATGGATTGTGGTGTGGTGTATTTGAAGGCTATTGAATGCAACTTACAGTGCTTAATAAAAATCTTTATTCTTTTAGTATAAAATACTGTATGCCTTTTTTGTCAAGTATTTTTTTAATTAACACGTTGTAAATAAACGTTTTTCTGTGCTCAAAGCAAGCGAGTGAGTCGGCAGACTACGTGACGCCCTCCCAAAGGACGGAGGAGGAGAAGACAACCTCGATGGGCTGCCGCTGGTGGGGGTTTCATGGGAGGAACGCTTTGTCCTTTTTATTTTATGTCCAGGTTTACAGGCGAGACACTTAACAAGATGCAAGTAAGGCAGAAATAACAGGGGCAGTTGTTTCAAGAAGAGAAAGACCACCCCCAGGTGCTCACAGGGATTGAAATACGAGATGACAATGCCTGTGTCAGCTCCTCGTAGCTGAGAGTAAATTACTCCGTTATGCGGGAGTTTTCTCTACATCGTGGATCACACTGACGTAACATGAGGAGTTACAAACGTATAACTTGGTTGATATCTGGAGATTTTTTATCTGGGCACACCTGTATTGTCTGCTGGCTCTATCTGAACGTTCATCTGTTCACTGCGGTGCCTGACACAGTTAAACCAGGCTCACCTGAGCGGTTTTGATCTCCTGTCGTGTCTACACGAGCGGCGTTACCAGCTCTGCGCTCCCGGTGTGATGCCGGTTTAGAGCCCCGCAGCTCTGTTCTGTGCAGTTGCCGGCACTCGGTCTTCTTCTCTCCTTCCAAAGTCTCCGAGGCGGAGAGGAGCGGTTGTGCTGGCATCACGGCAGCTGTCCAGGGGATCCCTCTCTTCGACGTTGGCGGGACCGTCTGCTGCATTTACTTTTCCCAGAAATTACTTGCGTGATGTCTGTGTACTTCCCTGGAGCGCGTATTTTCTTTGTGGCCCGTTTAAACCCTGCCATTGCCCCGCAGAGGCTGAAACCCGGCTCCTTGGGCAGAAACTACGCCGGGGCAGGAGGAGGACAAGCCTTCAGCTGCTGGTAGATGCTGGTGGAAGTAGCAGCGGAGATGTCTTACAGGTACCAGAGCTCCCTGGTTCCCTGAGTGGGAACATCGGTGTCAAACCCAGAACCAGCACTGGGTTTATTTTTTTTGTCCTCTGCTATGGGTGCGTGCAGTTCGGCAACCGAGGAGTTGGGTGGTGTGGTCGTGGGTGCTCTGGGGCTGAGCAGGGACTGGTGGGATGTGGGGAACCAAACGAAATTCTGTGAATCTGCACCTCTCGGGGACAAGCACGGGGCCTGTCTTCCCTCCTATCCTGAGCGACATCCTGCAGGAAATAAGATGCATTTTTAATTAATTTAGTCCTCTTCCAAAGAGCTAAACCGACTCTGGAATCAGTCATCCCATGGAATGACCTGGGCTTGCTCCTGAAGAATGCCTCTCACACGTGAGTCTATGCATCAGCAAGTACGTTCTGTTCCGTGCTGGGTTACATGGACCTTTTTAACGTGCTAATAATCCCCGGTGTAGAGAGGCTGCCTGCGTCTCCTGTAACGATGCCGCAGGCTGCCACTGGACAGCAGCTCAGCCCCGAGCGTGGAGGTGCTGATGCTGCCGACTTGTGTTCTGCTGGCGCTCCCCTCGCTGTGTCCATCTCCACGGCCAGCCTGTGCCGGGATGGGGAAGCGCGGGGGCTGCTGGAGTGGGGACTGGGGTCTCGGCTTTTCGTGTGGTGCCTGAAAGTCTGTTAGCAACGCAGAAAAAGGTCTCGGGCACTGAGCGTGGAGGTGCCCAAGGACGGGGAGGGGCTTATTGCTATTTAAAAATAGGGCTCCAGGAGAAGTGAGCCTTTCTGTTTCTAAAGTGAAGACTGATGCAAATGAAGATGGTGGCTCTCAGACCTCTTGGCTTGAATAGAATCACAGAATCCCAGACTGGTTTGGGTGGGAAGGGACCATTAAAGCCCATCCAGCCCAACCCCCTGCAAGGAGCAGGAACGTCTCCAACCAGATCAGGTTGCTCAGAGCCCCGTCCAACCTGGCCTGGAATGGTTCCAGGGATGGGGCACCCACCACCTCTCTGGGCAACCTGGGCCAGTGCTCCATCACCCTCAGTGTAAAAAAATTCTTCCTACTATCTAATCTGAATCTACCTCCCTCTGTTTTGAATAGAATAGAGTAGAACTGCATCGGATAGTTGGAAGGGACCTACAACGATCATCTAGTCCTGAACTGTCTGACGAGTTCAGGGCTGACCAAAAGTTAAAGCAAATTATTTACGGGCCTTGTTCAAATGCCTCTCAAACACTGAGAGGCTTGGGGCATCAACCACCCCTCGGGAAGCCTGTTCCAGGGTTTGGCCACCACATGTATCCTGTGTGACCAGTATCTCATTATCCATCTCCAAGACAAGAGTTAAACTGGGAGAACTGGCCGTTTGGGTGTGGACGCGTGGCCACCCAGATCCCATGCTGGTGGGCTTGGCGGTCAGCTGAGGGCAGAGCCCTGCTCGCCACTCGCTCACCAGCACCTACAGCAGCCACGCTCCTCCCTGGGCCGGCCTCAGTAATTGTTTAACTGAGTTGTTAACGACTGACAATGATCTACGTGTGCCGCAGTCAATCACTTTTACTGCTTTTTTTTTTTTTTTACCTCCTATCTTCAGTGAGTCTGTAAACGCAGGTGGGTGGGTAATTACTGACAGCGGAGGAGATTCAGGGGCCGGGGGTGTCAGCACAGCACTGGCATCCCGGGGCGTTTCTCCTTTCCGACTCCAGCACGTTAAGTGCAGCGCGGTGTTAGGGAGAGAGGAAAACGGGATGGAAGGCGTGTGCCAGATGGGAAGCAGCCAGACAGCCCCTCTCCCAGCCGGGACGGCGAGCGGCAGGGGCGAGGAAGAGCCGCGACCATTTTATTTCCTGCGCTGGCGGTTGCGTTATTTAAGGCGGTGGTTGCGTCGCTGGATGGCTGCGTCATGGGCCGGGGGGGCGTAGGCCTGCCTGAGAGCGCAGCGGCCCCCACACTACGTTAAAAAAGTCTCGAAGGAGTGAGTTTTTCAGGGGTTGTGGAAAGCCCTGCAAGCAGGAGAGGCCTGCAGCGGCTGAGGGGTCGGGGGGCTGTGCCTGCGCCCCTCAATGAAAGGTTCTGAGGCCCCTCGTCAGCGGGGTCCTGCAGGACGGCACACAGGATGGAGCCCCGGCGCCTGGTCCCAGCGAGGACGGGCGATGGGATGGCGCAGCCATCGCTCTGGTGCTGTGGAGAGATGAAAAGTGAGATCGTGGGCACGTTTTTCAGTGCAGTCGGTGCCTGAGAGTGTAGTTATCCAGATCCCAGCTCCCTCAGCAAAGGTCTGTATAATCTTTTTTATTGCCCTGAAAGCCCACGGAACAGCCCAGTCCGGTCACAGCAAACCGCCGGGTCGACGCGCGCAGCCCTGCGGTGAGGTGACATCTCCAGCATCTGCTGCCCCCTCCCCTGGGAAGCCCGGTCCCTATCCGGTACCGCTCTCTCCTGGGAGCTGGCACATCGTGTAGCGGGTCGGAGCGGGATGGGTCCCGGTGGCCGTACCCCACTGGTGTCCCCCATCCCCATCCAACCCACCCGTGGGCGATTGCCTCAGCAGCAGCGACTCCCTGCGGGCGACGTGAAGGGCCGGGGCCGTGCCGGCCGCAGGGCTACACCCCCGCGGCCACCTGAACCCTCGGGGTGGCTTTTGCAGGGGTAAGTAACCCCCACCTCTGGTGACTACAACAAATTAATGAAAAGGAAGAAGTTTTGCTGTCGCTCCTCCAGACGTGGAGAGGCCGTGGGTCTCTCCCCCACCGGCACAGCAGCAGGTAAGAGCTACGTACCATTTATTTGTATTTAATCCCCAAGAAGAGGATGCTCTTGCCATGAGGAATTCAGGGGTTTTGGCAGGAAAAGGGGTGTTTCTGAACGTACCGTGGGACTGTAATCTCTCCTTGGTTTGGCTTTTGGGTCTGGGGCTCGCCGGCGTATTTTGTGAGATAAATGACCGGACGTGCGCCCCGGCTTCGGGTTGAGGTTGTGACTGTTCACACGCGGCTGTGCGAACTGATACAGCGATTTAGAAACACACGGGTGAAGGATGAAAACAAAAATATTCAGTAAAATTTGGGCAAGGTACTACAGAGGAGCAGGGATGTCATAAAGCAGCGACAACACTCCACTCATAGTGGTTCTGTTACAAAATTTGTAATAAAATTTAATGTTTAGTGACCTGCTGTCAGGCAAATTAAATATCTGCTGGGTGCAGCTGGTGAGCGCAAAGGGTGAAGGACGCGGGCAAAGAGCTGAACTGAGGGAAAGGGGAGAAGAACGAGGACCTGTGCGGCTGCTGCTGCGTGGATGGACGGGATGGGATGGATGGGACAGGATGGGACGGGATGGGATGGGATCGGATGCTTGGGTTCCCTGCTCCAGGCCAGGCGGTGCCCACCCTGCAAAGCTCCAAGAATCGTGTCCCCAGGTGTCATTTCTAGTAAACCTCGTCAGCGCAAACGTCCTTTTGCTTTGAGTCTCCCTGTCAGAGTCATGTTCGTTAACATTTAATTCTGCTTTATAAATACTCCATCTTCTGTTTCATAGCAGGCTCTCAGCAAATTGAAAGAGAAAAGTTATAAACACTTTGAAACTCTCTTTTGCTTGGTAAACTTGTGGCTTTTTTAGCTTCCTAAAAAATGAGCTTCCCAATCCCTAAAAAAACACAGCGGGGAGAGGGGAAATAAATGTGAATTAGGCTGACGACAGCGATGGGCTCGTGTGCATCTTCCTCCATTACGAAGTCTCAGGCTGGAAAATGCTTCCGGTCCCGCGTGGATGACACTGTGTGAGAGACGGAGGCAGAAGGCAGCTCCCAGCACGACAGCGTGCTCCGGGGGAAAAAGAACCCAAATCCAGTCCCGCTGCCAGGTTATGAAACCTTGTTTACAAAGGGTTTAAATGTTTATAACAAACATTTTGCATGAGGCTCCGTGGTGGCTACATAGCTCCAGTAACCCTGGCCAAAATCCTTTTTTAAACAGCGTTTTTGGAAAGCTGGTGCCGGGGTTGGCAGCCTGCGTAGGCTCGGGGGAGCCGTGGCGGCCGAGCCAGCGACGATGCTCCTGTGCCCGGAGCAGCCTGGTATTTCTACACCCCCAGAACATGACTTTTTCCCCCCAAAATGTGGCAACCAAGTACTGATTTCCAGAGATTGCAACTGAAACTCTTCTAATAGTTTTTCTATTTGCTCATCTCAGCCCTCGTACCCGGCCAGTGACGCCCGGTCTCACCACGGCAGGGATGAGGGCCTTGCTCCAAGACCCAACTGTAAGAGAAATTATTATTAAAACACATTTTAATAAATATTAACATGTGTTTTCCCTTCTTTCTGCCTTTTGATTCTTTTTCTCTGCAGCACTCACTGCCGGGGGACTTTGCTCTGGTTTTAACTTCGCATTGGCGCTGGTGTAATCAGGCCGTTGTTCCTGGGGGGCTCAGAGGTGGTTTGGGGAGCTGGAATGTCCCTGATGAAGCGGGGCCTTTGCAGGGAAGGAGTGGAGGGGATGGCCGCTGCTCTCCCCCCGCAGATCCTTTCGAGGGAGGTCTCCTTCTTGGTGCCGTGGCCACCTCTGTGTAGGCCTGCGAGCTGGATCGCAGCGGTGCCGGAGGTGATTGTGATTAATTGTGAGTATTTTATCAGCTCATCTGGATTTACAGCTGCCGTGCGCTGCCTAAATTGGCCGTTGCTGTAGAAAACAAGAGTTTAACCAGGACTTAAGAAAGAGGCGATGACTGGGGGTGGCAGGAGACGATGTGCTGGAATATCCCATCTTGGGGTTTTTAATTTTTTTTCCTGTAAATGACTGCCAGGAGCGGTGCTTCAGATGTTACATTTGCTCGCAGAGCCTGAAGAGGGCTGCCAAGCCTAACCCGATGGCGTGGGATGGGGAGGAGCTGGTGGCGATGGGCAGCGCTTGGGACGCAGTCAGGAGTGGAACATGTACACATCTTCCTTTTTTTTTTTTTATTTCCTAAGCACCAGGGATCTTCTAGTGTGTGTGAAACTCAAGATGCTGAGCAAATGATGAGGACGGTGTAATATCCGTGCTGGGAAACAGCGGAACTCTCGGAGCAGGTGCGCAAACTCCAGCCCAGGAGCACCTTGTGCAGAGCAGAGCTGAGTTGGTAACGTTGTCCTTGCACCGAGGGGCTCTGAGCGCTGCAGCCTGGGTGCCACAGGGGTGCTGGTTTCTGTGACTACAAGTGATTTTCAGGGTGTGAGTGGTCCCCCCTTGATGCCACCCAACGCAGGTGGTCAGGGCTGATGCAGGTTGAGGGAGGGGGTTGGCCCCGCAACAGGCCTGGGGGTCTCCACGCCAAGCAGCACGGTGATGGTCACACAGGGATCACCCCAAAAATAACAGCGGTGCCATCGCACTGCTCAGCGCACCATGGGCCGTGATGTAAACTGGGATCTATCCCAGCCAAGCCATGGGGCACCCGCTGCGGGTGGCCATGGTCTCACCATGCTGCTGGCTCCCAGGTGTGCCCCATCTCCCCATCTGTGCCAACCTTCTTCTCCCTGCTGCTTGCTTTTCACCATCGTGGATCCTCCTGCCATCCTCCTCCTGCTTTATTCTTCCTCTTTCAGATGAGGCTCCATCACCCTTTTAACTTCCTGGGTGCAGCCAAGAGGCATACGAAGGTTTTGCTTTTTTCCCTGGCCCCCAGCACGGGGGGCACAAGGTGCTCCTTGGGCCTATTTTTTTTTTTTTTTTTTATTTTATTGAAGTTACTTGCCTGAAGGTTACATTCAGCGAAGAACTACACACAAATTTTAAAGTCAGTATGACAGTGACACCCAATGAAGCAAGTTCTCCATGTGGAGGTGGCGTGCCGAAACACAAGGTAAGAGAGAAGCATTTGAGTGAGAAGGCGCATGTATGGACTGACAACCGCAGACTGCATTAAGAGTTATGGAAACAAAATAATTCTTTAACTAGGTCTTTAAATGAATTTGCTACATGAAAAGCCCTTTTAAACCTTGGGAAACCTGGTGTCAGACGGGAAACTGGAAGGGATCATGGAATCATTCAGGATGGAAGAGACCTCCAAGATCGTCAAGTCCAACCATTGATGTACGCTGTCATCTGCTGACCCCTCTCTTGCTGCAGCTCCCTGATCCCCGTTGTTTCAAGGTTGGTTTCATAGACAGCTTCTTTGCAAACATTGGTTAAAGAGTAGATACAGCCAAGAGGAAAAAGGTAACTTGGTTTGCTTCTTGGAAATAACTATGGGGACAACCTGTCTAATGCTACAGGGCATCACAAAATGGAAGGACCTTGTATATGCCACCGCAGAAGACATCTATAGGAAGGACACTAGAAAATGTTAAGAAAAACTGGGAAGCTCAAAAAATGACAGCAATCCTTCCCTCCATGCTGATGGCCAAGCCTGGGACCTTCCTGAGCACCACACCAGTGGTGGGACCAGGGAGCTCCGTATTGTGAGCCATCACCGTTCAAGCTGGGGGAGCAGGCGGAGGCTTTTCCGGAGTACCCACTTCAAGACGTCACCGTCGATGAGACTTCTGCTCCCGGGCCATTGAAATACTCCTAAAAAAATCCCGGCCTCTCCCGTGAGCTCCAAGAGAGCAGCAGATCTCTTTGTGTGATGCAGCCCCTGGACTTCAAGCGCTGTGCCATCCGATGCAAATATCCAGCTGCTCGCTGCCCGCAGGGTCTGTGATCACCATGCAGATGTTTTCTGGGTATCTGATTTTTTTTTTTCCCAATTGGTTTAAAAGTATGTGTTAAAAACTCACTTTAAAATTTCAAAAAAGTTAGCTCGATGATCAAATTATGTTTTGCTGAGGCACGTCAGCTTAGCTCCACCACTCACTCCTCCCTGCCTGAGAGCTGCCAAGCACCCTCCTTGTGTGGCTTCTCGATTGAAATGCTCATGGAAGAGTCAGGACGATGAGAGTGCCTCACCAATTCGTTTCTTTACCTGCTAATCCCTGGTAAAACAATTAGCTCCTCAGAGGGGCAGCTGAGGAGCCTGAATCTGCTCCAGCCCTGTTTGCAGAGGTGTGCCCGGCTACAGTTGCCCTTTGTTGCGGTCACCAACATCCTCATGGAATTCGGAGGGTTTAGCTCCCCAGGGGCTGCAGCGGAGATGTGCTGACACTAGAATTTCGGGCGGTGCTTTGGAAATAAGGGCTGTTTTCACAGAGATGCTTGTGGGACTTGGGGAAAGGCGACGAGCATGTAATTTTTCACAGATTGTAGAGGCTTGGTGTGAGCAAAGCCCACAAAACAATTGGGAGAGCGGGAAATGAGCACAGAACGCGGTGTGGATGAGCTACTGCGCTTGCGAGTGCTTCCATGCTCCTTAAAATGAAAATACTGGATTTACCAAGGGAAGGCGGCACTCCAGGCCGTGGCTGTATGCATTTTGGGTGGGCAGAGGCATGAAGCTTGATTTCCCCAGGACCCTCCTGTGGCAAAGGGCACTGAAATTGCTGCAAGCTCTGTTTAAACGCTGAGCTGAGAGGTGCTGGTAGAGGCACTTGGCACTGACGAGCAGCGAACGGACTCCATAAAGGTGTGCGCGACTCTCGCGATGGTTCCCAAGCCTTTCTTTCCTCCTCATCCTGCTTTACTCCCTAGACTTGCTCTTCTACTTTCTGCTTGAAGCTCCCAGCAATTAAAGTCATGATAGACCAATTTAAACTTAAAAGAGGTCTGATTTTTAGAGGGCAGATGCTTATGCTGAGCAATGAAGAAAATAGGCCCCTTTGTGTGTCTTGAGAGATTCAAAACATGTCATTCAAAACAACTGAGTCAGGACTAAAAACACAGGCCTATAATCTTCCCCCCGTGTTACCACACCTTGAGCTATGTCAGAAATTTCATCTCGCCCTCGTAAACATCCACGGTGGACCAGTGGGCCATTTCTGACACCGCTTCAAATGCAGCTCTGCAGCAACGCCGGCAGAAAGTAATTTCTGTGGCATGTAAATTCAGTGGGCAAGGCAAGTAGTTTTGGTAGTCCCTCTTCTAGGTTCTGCCTAGACCAAAAACGGCCTTCTCTCTGTATAAAAACTTAGAACTGAAGTTATTTGGCTCCTTGAATTGTCCTCCACAGGTGAGTTCTGAGGATTTTTGCAGACTGACGGAAAAAGGCAGAGAAATATTAATTTTTTTTTTCTCTGAGAAAAAGAGATTCCCCCCCAGCCCCTCAAATGAGATGGATCCAAGATACTGCATCCATCATAACTGGAATTAAAATCACATCTCAGTTGGGACTGCCTGTGTGACTACTTCGTAGGAAGCTCTTGCACTTCTCAGGGAAACATGCCAACGGCTATTGAACGCTCTTGGGACACAGATCCCCCCCAAAATGCCCCACAATACAACCATTTTAACCACCTTCAGACCCTGGGCGTTTGGTGGGGAGTGTGATGTTCTGCATCGTCAATCTCCGTTCAGACCCGAGGGTTCTTCTTTTGCTTTCACCGCCGCCATTGACCCCTCTCCATCTGAGAGGAAGCTGGTGTCGGTGCATACATGCCGTCTCGGGCTACGCAGGTGTTTTGGGTCAAAGTGGCCCTTCAGAGCATGAATCCAGCACCCCCCTGATTTAATTTGGTCCTTCACAGGCATGAGGTATTTACTTAGAATTGGAGAATCAGAGGATCACAGAATGGTTTGGGTGGGAAGGGGGCTTCAAAGCCCATCCAGTCCAACCCCCTGCAAGGAGCAGGGACATCTCCAACCAGATCAGGTTGCTCAGAGCCCCGGCCAACCTGGCCTGGAATGTTTCCAGGGATGGGGCATCCACCGCCTCTCTGGGCAACCTGGGCCAGTGTTCCACCACCCTTATCTTAATTTTTTTTTTTTCCTTCTGTCCAGTCTGAACCTACCCCCTTTTAGTTTAGAACCACTGTCCCTCGTCCTATTGCTCCAGGCCCCGCTAAAAACTCTGTCCCCTTGGTGCACCCCTTCGGTGCAGCGGTGTCCCCCCCACCCACACCCAGGGGACGGGGAGCGGGCAGAGCCGCGCCGGGACCCATTTCTTTTTTTTTTTTTTTAAAAACCCTCCCTCTTGGCAACCGGATTAAAAAAAAAATACAGACGTTCCCCCCCCGCCCCCAAAACCACCCCAACCGACCCTGCCCGGCGCTCCCGGCGGCGGCGCTCCCCGCCGCCCGCCCCGGCCCCGGCAGAGGAAGCGTTGCGATGCCGGGAGCTGACGTAAGGCGATGAGGAGGAAAGGGCTACATTTCGGAGTGTTTATGAAAAGCCTCGGTACTGTACTGTCACCAGGGGGCACGCAATAGAATGCATTTCGCCAAACATTTTGAATAATAATCATTTAACAACAACAACAACAACAAAAAAGCCCCAGTCCGCTCGGCGCTCGCGGAGCCGGAGGAGCCATGCAGCCAAACTTTGCGAAGCCCTTTATGATTATTTTTCTGACATTGCTCGCCCGCCCTTGAGGAGCCGTAATTGCATTATCTGGGTTGTTTTTTGTTCCCCCCCCCCTTTTTTTTTTTCCTCCCCCTCTCCCCCCTTTCCCTCCCTTTCCCCCCTCCCCGTCTCCTCCACACCGCAGACCCGCGGGCGGGAGCAGCCGCCGGAGCCCAGCCCGCGGCAGGAGCCGCCGCCAGCCCCGCTCGCCCCGCTGCCGCGGGCGGCCAGCCTTGTTTTGAAGGGAGCTAACATGGCGACGGTGCCCGTCTATTGCATCTGTAGGCTGCCCTACGACGTAACCCGCTTCATGATCGAGTGCGATGCCTGCAAGGACTGGTTTCACGGCAGGTAACACAAAGAGAATCGGGCCTTTCCCCCCCACCCCCCGCTCTCCCGCCGCCCTCCTCCCGCTTTCGCCGCGGTCCCGCCGCCTTTCGCCGCCTTTTCTCCGCCGGAGCCGCCGCCGTGTGCAGTTTTCCAACAGGCCTTTTTGGAGAGGGAGGAGGAGGAGGAGCCACTCTGCCCCCGTCTCTCGCTCGCTCTCTTTCCCCGTTGTATTTGTTTTGTGTGCGTTTTTTTTTTTGTTTTGTAAATTTTCTTGGGTTACCCGCACAAAGCTCCCCCCCCCGCCCCCCCAACCCCCGCCCGCCATCCTCGGGGCTCCGGTGTCACCGGGGTGGTGGTGGTGGTGGGGGCCATTGTGCTTTCCTCAGGGAGGGGATGGTTCCCGCCGGCCGGCGGGGCGATGGCAGCGGGGTGTTGTGTGTGTTCCGCGCCGCCCTGCCCTCCGCTTCCCTCCGCTTCCCTCCTGGAGACGGGGCCCGGGGCGGCGGAGGGGAGCGGGAGCCGGGGGACGAGGGGGGGGGGGGGCCGCGGCGGCGGAAAACGGGGCTCGGGCCGCTCTGTCACCGGGCTCCGGCGCTTGGCGCGGCGGGCCGGGCCCAGGAGAGGAGGGAGGGGGGGATTCCGGGCACCTCCGGGGCTCCCCGGGGCGGCGGGAGCGGGGAGGAGCGGGGCGGCGGGCGGCCGGAGTGTTTCCCGGCTGACAGGGCTCTACCATCGCATCGCCGCGCCGGCCCTGCGGCTTAACCCTTGGCGGGCCGGGGACAGCGCGGCGGGGCCCAGCTCCGGGCGGAGGGGGCGGCGGGCGAGGGGAAGCCCCCGGGCGAACGGCCGCCCTAAGGCGGGGAGAATCCCCCACGCTCGCCCGGAGCCCGCCCCTGAGCGCGGGCAGGGCACCCCCGCCCCGCGGGGGCCTCTCCGCCGCCCTCCCGCGCTTCACGCTGGGCCCGGGCTGCGGGGCCGGGGAGGGGGAGGCAGCCCCCGACCACCACCTCCACCACCGCCCCCCGGGCGGGCCCTGTGGCCGCCGCCGAAGCGCCCGGGGCCGGGGCCTGTCGTAGCGGCGGCGGCCGGCGGGCGAGGGAAAGCGGCGGGGGAGGGAGAACCAGAGCAGGGCGGGTCAGGCCGTGGCGGCGCCGGGGGGGGACACGACTCCTCTTTTCGGCTCATTTCTCCCCAAACCGTTCTCCCGGAGCGGCGGTGCGGCAGACAATGGGAGGAGGGGTGGCCGCGCTGGAGTTCAGGCGGCCGGGCGCAACTTCAGCGGCGTGTTATGATGATTTTCTTCCCCTGTGAGAAATGAGGAAGTTGGTTGACTGGGAAAGCGAGGACGTTAAAACCCACCGATTTACCCGGGAGAGGGGCTGTCAGCCCGGAGGGCTCGGAAGAGTTTGGTGCAGGAGGTGGAGGCAGGAGGCAGGAGGCACTGCCACCGTTGGGGCCCTGGGTTCAACCGCCTGACCCCCCCAAACTACCCCTGTGCGGAAAAACCTGCCAAAGAAACTTCACTGTGGCGTTAGGGATGCCACAGTTTATTTAAAAAAACTGTGCGGATAGCACGAAGGAAGATCCTGAAATAAATCGCTCTCGTGATGATGTTGGTGGCGGGGCGGTTCTGGGTGCGAGGCATAAGGGACGCACGCTGGCCCATGTTCGTTGGGACCTAGGTACGGGTGACGAGGGGAGGCTGATGGAGAGGCTGGGGAGAAGCTTCAAGTGCTGTGCGCTTGACACTCGGAAGACTGAAGAAGGTGAAAAAAATTAAGGTTTTCATGCAAAGTGGTGATAGAGTGGATCTGTGAGCAAATAAACAGCAAAGGGAGTTAAGCTGCCAGTGTACGGTGGTGAATTTTGATTAAAAGTGATGAAAAGTGATTAGTTGTATCTGATCAAGAAAACTATCATTTCAGTGAGCAGCTCAGGGCGCTATCTCGGACGTGCACAGAGAAAGGCGTTTCATTTTGTGGTAGAAAGAGAACCGAATTGTAGCTCTGTGGCAGGAGTGCTGTACCCTTTTTGCTTAGCTCACGATAGCGTCCAGAGATGGATTTTAGAGTAAAGGCAACTGAGAAGGAGGAGACTTCTCACCACATTGAAACCTAAGATAATAGTATTGGAGAAGTACATCGAGTGATTTAGTAGAAACCAGCTTCTCTGTGCCCCTGTTTGCTTTTCTGTGAGCAACTAAGTATTCAACAAAGGAAAATAAAGTTTCAGTTGTGTAAAATTGTCCTGTCTCTCTCCTAGAAACTAAAAGCGCTCACACTGTTAACTGTACTGCAACCAAAACTAAGCCAGCCTGCAAAGCTGCATGCCGTTAAGGAGGCTTGCCCAGTTTTTTAATCGTTTCATCACACTGATGTCTCTTTTTAATATGTCATGCAGTGTGCATTTCAGAAAAAAAAAAAAAGTGTTGTTTCTATTTTAGTTTTGTAGAAGCAGATCAGGTGTTTTCCTGCTTCCTTTCTGATGGTAGTTTCCAAAAATTTAAGGAAACGTTTTTCATGGTTTTATTCACATAGCGGTCATAGTCTCCCTCGCATCTGAGGCTGGGCAGCATCTCTGCGGCAACTTCAGCAGTTCCGTTGGTAAATCCTTATGATAAAAATATCAAACGCACACTAAACTTATTTTGCGCAGTTTAGAAGTTGGAAACGGGGAGATGGAGCCATCGGCACATGTCGGACGAGCGCTCCTCAGGCCACTGCTGAGGACTCGGCAGTTTGCTGACGTGCCGTTGACTACAGTTTGGAAACCACTGCTTCGTGTCACTTCTCGATACAAGTGCCAGAGGGATGGATCTGGGCTTCTCTGGGGCTTTTAGATTTCACTGATAGTTTTTGTTATCTCTTTCAGGGAGGATTTCTCTTGTGAAGCGGTGTTAGGTCCTTCTGTAGAAATCATTACCTAATCCTGAGAACTGTCTGGGTGGTCCCACGTTGCTGGATCTGAACTGCTGCGCGGTGGGGAAGGCGGCACCTCGGAGCTCTCGCTGCTCTTGCCTGGGTGCCTGTCATCGTTCCGGTCTTAGGCCTGCACACAGTTGCTGTGTACGGCTGAACTGATCCATGTGCCTGGCAGGTTTCTTTCGATAGACAAAGATTAGGCACCCGCATTGATTTTGTAGGTTGGTAGCCTTTGGTGGTCTTGCCCGTGTGGTGTTACTGGTCTGTAGGAAGAAAGAGTAAAGAATTTGTCATCGTTGGCTCTGTTCCTTTGTTTCTGAAAGCTTTCTGAGCCCCTGTGTGACGACTCTATGTTACCCATCATCAGAGACCCTTGGACACCGTTTATGACGTGTGTTGAGCTATGGAGCAACCAGTATGTTCACAGAACACTGTGACTTCTCGTTAGACTTTCAGTCATTTTCTGTGTTTTCCATTTGCCTGAGCCACTTGAGGAAAGCAGCTCGAAGCTCTGTCTGGAGAGGCTGGAGATGCTCTTACGGGCCAAAGGAAAATAACTTAAAGCAGACAGTGGGGTTGTTGGACTCCTCTGTTTGTGAAGACCGAACGTTCTTTGGTGCGGATGGTTGCTCTAATGAAGTCCCCCCCGCACCTGAGTTGCTTTCCTGTAAAAAGCCAGCCTCGGTGCTCCGTGCTTTCCTGGCTTCTCCATCGTTTTGCCGTAGTACGTCTGTGTTATGTCCTCACCTCTGGGGTCCCCTGCCCGACGAGAAGCTCCTGGCGTCGTTTGGCGTGTTACCCAGCAGCAGGACTGCCAGCAGTAGCGGTAGCTGGGGCCGTAGGCTCTTTGGACTTGGAGAGATGGCTCTTTGGACTTGGGGAAGGCAAGAAGAGGAGGGAGTTTCATCTTGTGCTGATGGATGAAGAAGCTGCGAATCAGCAGGTACCCAGGTGGTCGCTCTGCTGCGTCAGCTGTAGGCCTGGCCTACAAATGGCTTTGTGCAGGCAGTGCTGCAGGCTGGAGGAGATGGTTTGTGCGGTGCAGGCTTGCTCAGAGGATGTGGGACAAGATGGTTCACCAGCTTGGTGGAGCGGTTGGGCCAAAGCCATGGTACACCTGTGCTGTGTGAAGAGCACTGCCGTCTCCTCTGCTGCTGGGTGGTGGTGTCAGTCGCGGTCTCTGAAGCGGTGTGCGGTTTCGGAGCGGCCTGTGCCAGGGACACCCGCTGCTCCTGGGCGCCTCTGCTGCAGCTAGGGTGGGTTTGCTGACGGGCTGTAAATGTAAACCACTGAGGGCTGGAAGAAGTCGTATTTAACAAGTCTCTGCATCTCTCCTCTCTTACAGGAGCGTTGCAGAACCTAATATTCAAAGCAAGGCAGATCCTTTTGTACAAGTTTGTTCAACTAGAAATCTGCACTGGGTTATTTATTACAGCTGTAGGTGAAGGAAGGTGAATTATTTATTTTCTCTGCAGTGGATATTTCGTTACCACTTCTTACAACATGCACCTGGCGTTGTAGAATGGGATGGTACAATCACTTGCTAAATAAAATAACAAGTGGTTTTGTGTTTATTTTTCTACCCCATGTGTGTTTAAACTTTGAAACTTCTTGCCCCAGGCATAGCTGAAGTGAGTAACTTAGTAACATTACAAAAGGTTTAGTTATCTCAAAGTACTTCATGCAGTTACCATAGCAGCCTAAAATTATGGTGGGTGTTAATCAAGGCGCCTGGAGGCACCGAATGAGCCCCGGCCAGGTTAAGAAACGCGCTTGTCTGTTAACACTGCAAAACTGAAAACCCTGGGTATGGGGAGATTTTATTCTCCTACTGGAACGTTCAGCACTGTCCCTTTTAAAAATAGGTTCAGTTTTGCATGGCAGCATCTAGTTCCTCTCTTTTGCACAGGCTTATCACTAGCCGTGGCCAAGTTTAGAAATTTGGGTAAAATTTAAAGACGAGAATAATCCTAAAAATATGATGCTGTTTGCTTTAGTGTTATCCCAGTGGAGGGAGTGACAGAGGTTAATTGCACTGTGCACAGAATGGTTTCCTTCAGTGTGAGGAGTTCAGACAGGAGCGAGGTCCCTGCTAACACCTATACCAGAATGCTTTCCCTTACAGATGCTCTGTTCCAGCAGAAAAAGAAAACCTGGTTGTTTAGAAATGATTTTCTAGAGCCTGTAAAGCACGCTAATTATTCTGGAGAAAGCGTCCACATGGGCACTTCAGTGGGTGTTGTTTGCCTGAGGAGGAAAGCAACCCAAACAAACCAAAACACCTACTTTTTTAAAAAGTACAGGTTGTTAGTGTGGATCGTGAAGAAGTTTTGAACGCTGTTAAAATCCTTCTTGTCTTCAGGTTGAAATCACTGTCGTTTTAGTCTTCCTTCCAGTAACGTAGTGTTACTTGTTCTGTAAGTTGAAAGCTGTTCAGAGAACCTGAGAAGCTTTTTTCATTTCAAATCCATTTTCTATCTTTTAAATTTTTTAAAGAAAAATATCTGGGATTGCATAAAGGTAGAAACACATGGCACGCTTGTCCCAGTACTGATGCTGGGTTTCTTGCCTTGTGCTGTTGTGTGGTCCCACAGTGATGATGAACACCAACTTCCAGAGCATCCGGCATCTGGCCAGATGATAAAGCAAGTCGCTTTTTCATGCTGCCAGTCAGTGTTGTGTTCTTGGTCCTTTGGCATGGCTAAATAAACTTCTCATCTTACCATTTCACATCCGTTTGTGCTCTGAGAAAGGGCCTGAGATTCAGAATGGAAAATATGTCGGAGTTTTAAAATTTTCAGTTGACCTCAAAGAGTCTCGTGGGCCATTGCAGTATCAATCACAGCTGCAAGAATACTCTGGAACTATTTGTTAAAAGTGTAGTCTCAACTTGTGAAGCAGATTTCCAAATATAATTTTTTTTTTATCTGCAGTTTTATCTTGCAGAGAAAATATGCTGGAGGGTTAAAAACTTGTATTTGGTGTAAATTAAAAGGGTTGAAGTCTTAATAAAAAAAAAAAAAAGTTTATGTGGAAATTCAGGTTCACTCTTAGCTTTACTGTGGTGGTATTGTAAGGCTGACAGCCGCAGGAAAAGCCCTTGGCACAGCACGCTCTTGGTGAACGGTAGGATAGGCTCCATGTTTAGATAGGCATGCAAAAAGTGCGTCAGCGTCCCCATTTCTGAATCTTCCGTCCTCTTCTGGACCACAGCCTAAGTAGCGAACCAATTTTCTGTGGATGTCCATGCAACATCTAGGGCTACAAAGCTGGCTTGGAAGCAGAAGGGACGTTTCTCTTCATCAGTTCTTGGCTGTAGGGCTGAGCATCGCTATTAGACACCTCTGGGTTTACGGTGCTGGGTGTCTTGTAGTAAAACTTGGTTGTTAGAAAATCCAGAGGTTTCCGTTTGAAGAAGATTTCAACTGAGACATCAAGTCTACTTGTGAAAAGAACTGATTACTCTAGTTTATGCAAACAGGAATTTAGGTATCATGAGTGCTTAGCTGGCCTGAACATCGAGGTTTTGATGTGTCAGCTCAGAAATCATGGAATTATTCTCCAAATTAAAATGTGCTTTAGGAAATCCAAGTCTAAGTGATGCTAAGTGTGGACAGTAACGTGGGAAGAACTAGCCTACAGGTACGTTGTCTGGTACCTGGTACTTGGCTGTTAAGCATAGATCACAGAAGGGTGTTTCTAATTTCAGAGGGTAAAAACCCAGTAGTAATGGGACTGCATCCTTACCACGTGCTGGCTTTTAATCAGAAAAGTTAAAGCAATCTCAGAACAAAAAAAAAAAAAAAAATCAGTTCTGCAAGCAAAGTGGGACTTGGTTACCCACTGCTTTTTCCTTACTGCTGAATAGCTCTGTAATGAAGGAAATGGATAAAAATGTCTTGAAAAAAATAATCAAAGCAGCATAGCTATACATGGGGAGAAGCTGGGGAAGAGAGAAAGTGTTCTAGAGTCACTATAAGGCTTTGTGAAAACCATTGTCATTAGCACTATCTTAATATATTTTCTTTTTTCTGATCGATGTGTGGCTCGGACAGCCGTCTCCTGTACGGCAGCCGGTAACAATGCGAGCGTGGGCTTCAGCCGAGGAACAGTTTGTAGAACTGCACAAGGACTCGCAGTGAATCCTCGGTGCCTGGAGCCGTGTAACCGCCTCGAGTTTAAAGTCAGCTTTGGTCTGCCGTCGTGAGTTTGGGTTCCGCTTCGGGATTGCAGTGTGGGCACGGGCAGAGGCTGCGCTGAGCCGCGCTCTGTGCATGAGCGGTGTGCTGAGGCTGTCAGCCTTTTGTCCGGCACGGACAGAACATCCTTTCGCTGTCAAAAGCAAATTATCTTTCTTCGCTCACAGCTTTATTAGCAAAATTTTATTACACTTCAAAAATACGTTCGAAATATAAAATCCCACTACTAGTGTTATTTCTTATTGCAGTATTATTCTGACGAACAAAACTCTATCAGGTAAATGGCAGTAACTCTCAGTTGTAATGACTTATTTTCCTGCTTGTCAGAAATGTGTATATCTAAAATACTTTACCGTTCCCAAAAACATTTTATTAAACCTGGTTTGTGACATTAAAAGTACCCCATGAAGGTGGACTGTAGCAGCGCTCGAGGCTTTTTTGTGATACAGGTGAGCTAAGCTCTTGAAATCAACTGTATTTTTCATAGTAACCAGTTTGTGCATCTTATCTGTGGCTGGGAACACCACAAGGTGCGTGTATATTAGAAACTCTTACACTAGCTGAGTGATAGGAGTAGTAATTCCGTTCTAGATTTTTATTTGAAAACAATAACGCTGTGGACAGTCTATTTTAGGGCGTTACGCACAATCTTTTTCAGGATGTTACCTGGCTGTTCGTTGGATCTAAATACCTTCCATATAGAACATATTGGCAATAACAAGTTTTTTAGCAAATTTCAGTCTCTCACCTGAGGGGTTCCTGAGGGGTTTGTTCCCCCCATGGCTGAGAAGCTCAGCCTCTTCTGAAGAACATGCTCCAAGGGATGGTGGTGTCCCTATGACCATGCTTGCTGGTAGCGTGGTGCGATCAGACTGCAACATCTGCTTGGCTCCGATACTTGGCGCTCTCCAGAGCGGGGATCCCAGCCAGGGGTGCGTCCAGGGTGCCAAGGGATGGTTTTCGTCTGGTCTCGGAGAGTAGAAATCCTTCCTTGTTGAGCTCTTCTGGCCCTTGGGTAGAGCTGGTGGGAGAGGCTGAGAACGTGTGAAGGATACCTGGCCAGCAGTCCATGGAGTTCCTCGCTCCGCTTGCTTTGGTACATCCCCAAAAACTGATGGGTGCTACTTCTCCAGATGAGGCCATGGCTTAGTAATGTACTTGCAGACCTCAGCAGATGAGAGGGCACCGAGTTTTGCTGCGGTGTTTGCGTGCCTAAAGTTGCCCAGCTAACTGGTGTAGGCCTCTAACGGGACATTCAGCATTTTTCAGTATTTTATGCATTGGTCTTAGCAAGTAGTTGAGACAAGCAGGAAGTTAAGCAATAGTATATTTTGATGGGAAAAAATAAGGCAGAATTGTAAAAACAAAAATATTTTAGAATTCCCTATTTGCAATTGTTGATCTGATAATCTAGAACTATGTGAGAGCAGTTGGAGTTACGAATGCCTTTTTGTTTTTCTTGAATTGTTTATAGATTTAATTGCGTTTTCCTCTTTTAGCAAAAAATACGGTACATTTACTCTCAGGAATAGCATTTTTCCTTGAAGCTTTCGTCTGGCAGACTGAAAGGATGTAACAAATGAAAAAAAAAAAAGTGAGATATTTTTGCTAGGAGTCATTAGCTGTGTTTTTTTTTGTTAAACCTCCTTTTTTGCTTTTAACATCTTGATGGAAGGTGACAGAAATGTGAAAATTGGCAGGAACATTGTTCCTATGACATACGTGCCATTCATTGGCCTGGAAAAGCTGCGTTTGATATGGCCAAATTACAATGATAGTTAATATACCCATTATTTAAAAAAAAAATCTTCCTGTGCTCCTTTGGCACAGTGGCACCACGTCTACACTACGTCATCTCAGTTGACTAGATACCATCTTTGGTTTTCGTGGGATTTGCGCACGGAGCATGAACGATGGTAGCATGCGTTTGTGATTGTTTGTCATTAAACGTGAGCCATGTGGTTGTGATTTACCCTTCCGGCTCGGACCTGTACTGTTACTGCCGCAGTGCCGAACAGTGTCTCATTGTCCGTGTCTCGCGCTGGGCACTGTGCGGCCCTTGGCCTTCTGATGCCAGATACAACAAAGGCTGCGAATGGTTTTCGTTATGTTTTTGGATGAGTGCAGAAGAACGTGGGAGCACATGAAGCAGCCAGTGATCGTTATTCACGAGTACAATCTCTGTAGCCAGAATCTAAGCAATATTTAATCTCTTCTGTTGAACATCTCCCCAAAATCTGTGGATTGGGGCAGGAAGGGGAAGTGGAAGGGCTTAGACTTCTGTTGCTGGCTGGCCTTTGAACAAGGAGAATATCTCCTGGATCACCGTGCTTTCCGTTTGTGATTTTCTTTCTCTCCGTTCAAGATCACTAAATACCCTTAAATACAATTGCAGCAGTTGCTAAGGAATGTAAAATTAGAGTGTTATCTAGTGTACTTTTAATTTTTTTTAGCTGAAACGTGCCGTTTATTGGCTGGAATTAATTGGGAGCAGGACCACTTGAACCTCGAGCTCTTTACAGACTATGAACTCCTCTCCAAGAAATATTTCTTGAGGAATTAAGGAATGCTGTTGTGGTGAGGAATCCTGCTGGATACCTGAATGAATACTGATTGAGCAAAGAAGAGTAAGCTTGTAGGGCTATTAAGTGTTTTTTCCATGGCTGCTTCAGAAACGAAAGTCTCAGAAGTACCATCAAAAGCAGCAAGACCCACAGGATGACCAAGTAGCCTAAGGCTGCTTTCCCACTGTGCGTAATCTAGCTGGAAAAGAAATCTGTAGGCAACTTCTCGGCAGTCTCGGCTCACTCATCCCTGCCTGCTGTACATGAAACGCTAAAGCTTGTACTCTACACTTAGTTGCTGACTAGGGATTAATCATTCTAAAGACTTGACTAATTCCTGGTCTGGAGACAAGGTCTCTTGGTTAAGTTTTACTACTGAAAGCCGTAAAGATACTAGAGAGCATTAGAGAAGATCTGAGAAAGATGTGGATGCCATTTCCTCACAGCCGAACACAGGACTTCTGTTTTAGACTGAGTAGGCTTGCTTTCGCTGAGGATATCTCAAAACATTCAGGCTTGTGCTGAGAAGATCCTATGAATGCACCGATCTTAATGCCAAAATGGTGCTTGACAGTATTCTGAACTCGTATGTAGATCATCAACCAACTTTTTTTTTGTGTCAGAACAAACACATCAGATAAAGAAAGCACATCTACTCTTGAGGAAAAGTCAATAAATCCACTAGTGAGTTGTCCCAATGGTTTATTGTTTCATTATTGGAAAAATCACCTGTATTTCCAATCTTAAGTTTGCTTATTTTCAGTTTCTGGGTGTTGTGTCTTATTGTTTTAGTAGTTGAGTTGAAGAGCTTGTGCTCCCTCGGTCAGATTTTTCCATCAACATTTTGATGTCCTTCTGCTAAGAGAGTGATCATCTTTAATTGTGAGATGATGTAATTGTTCATTTGAGTTCTGCTGAGAAGGTAGTTGAATATTTCTCCTACAGTCCAAGAAATACGCTTAATTTCCTAGTTCTGTACAGAGACCTTTTAGTTTTTTACCATATTTCAGTGAATGTCTTTTCACATATCTTCCACTCAACAATAATGTTTTCCCTTTAGCTTTGTCTGTATTTGCAGTAACTTACCAGGCATAACCAGCAAATGTTTATCTGCTGTAATCTTATAAAGAAGCCAAATCAAGGTTTACCGGTTATTTTTTAAGTAACTTGTTTCTGAAATTGTTTTTTTCCCTTTTGAATTAGCTCATGAGTAGCAGCAGAAGATTGTGTTCTGAGTTCGTAGGATGAAAATCCCTCTCCAGCATGGTGAACGTGCACTGCTAAGTCATAGTATGAGTATTTGAAGAACAGTGAAATCACTTGGCAGTGTGGGCTCACGTTGGATTTTGTCACAACCGTGGCATTGCTGTAGCAGAGCTACAACCCAGTAGCTCTCAGCGGTGGCCGGCGGTGGGAACGGCACATCACCAGTTCTGTGGGAAAGCTTGGTGGTTCGCAGTCAGGCGGAGCAGGTATCGCGCCTCTAAAGCCATACCCCGCTGTCAGCGTTTTTCAGGTGTAAAATATTGTGGTTGGAGAAGAACTCTTACTGCTGCAAGGGTTCACGTGCTCCGGTCAGTCTGGTCTGATGTTTAAGAGAGGGTAAAAACTTTATGATAGAACTTCAGAATGCAGCAGGGCATTAAACAGTGCTATAGGAGAACAATCCTTCCCGAGCCCTGCAAAAGGCACGCTGGGACAGCAAAGGTGAAATGTCTCTGAAATACTTGCTTAACTTGTAAGAGTCCTGTTCAAGCAATTCTCTAGATTTCAAAAGAATTAAGAGAAATAGATATTTAACTTCTTTAAAGCCTCTGTATTCATTCAGAAAAGAGTTTCTGTCCTGACGTACCATGCCTTCTCCACTGACTTTGTCTTCCACTTTACACTTTATGAACAGGATCAGAAATAGTAACATTTTTTCATCCACAGCTGTGTTTCACCCTGCGGTATTATTCATAGTCCCCCGCGGTTTTACTCCCACTTCTTCGAGCAATCCTAGTTTACTGATGACTTCTCTGTATCCCTCGAAACGTACCCCTCCCTTCCACAGCACCTGTAGCTGTTGTCTTCAGAGATCCTGGGGACAAGCTAAAGAAAGCTGAGCCGTACTCGGATGAGAGCCCACAGTGTTGGTAAAACCAGTAACGAGGATTCAGTAAATAGTGTGCTGCCCTTGGAGCGAGTATTGAACCAGTTACCCAGCCTCGCCGTGCTGGAAGGAGCTGTACTGTGCAGCAGGTACGCTCTGTGATGTGGCCCCAGCAGTCATTAGAGTGCTTGGTGGTGATTTGTCTGGATTGGATTTTGTCATACTAAGTTCTGTCAATGCAATAGCCTAAAAATCTCTTTTATTTCTATTTTCCATGGTTCTTCAGCATTTTCACGTGTTGTTGCGGCGAGCCTGGTGTTCCAGTTGAAATGCATGGTATGGTGCAGCCCTACGCTGATGTGCTGCAACTGTCTGCGTGCTTCGCAGAACTGCAGAGCGCAAGGATACTCTGGATTTACAGTTGCTCTGTAAATTGTTATAGTCAGAACTCTGTGTTAAATACTGGACGTTTATATTTTCAGACATTCTGGTTAAACACAGAGACTAATGCAGAGGACAGAGAAATGGGACTGCGAGGTTTCATTACTGGCTTTGCTCTTCCTTTCCTCCCGAGTTTTTGTCAAATCAGTTAACCTCTCTGTGGCTGGGTTTGGTTTAACTCACTCTCATGCATGCACATTAATTAATACATCGATATTTTCAAAGCAATATGTAATGTGATGAGGAAAATGGATAGTTTATCTCTGGAAGAGGAAGGGGAGTGAAAGTTGTTCTGGCAGACAGAGTCGGGGAGGACCGGGAAGGTCTGGTAGCACCGTGGTCTGTGTTCGCTGGATTTCCCATCCTGACAGCTGGCTGACCGCCTGAGTTGCCTCCGCATCCGAATTGGTTAATTCAGGCATCCCCCTAGCTCCCCTTCTGCCTGGCGCTGACTTACACCACGCAGCAAGTCTGCATCAACAGCCTCTGCAGTATTTCTGTTTAGTGGAAGCCCAGCAAGCTTCTAATTGCATGGAGTCTTCCTCTGTTATCTGGTACCTTAAGAAAATTATTTCTTTAAGGCAGAATGTGTGTCTCAAACATCCTGCGCTTGCAGCTTGGCAGTGATAAGGCGTAGCAGATAAGTGACAATCCGCTGTGAGTTTTCAGAGTGTGTGTCAGAATATTTAGCTCTCGTTATACATGCTATTTGAATCAACAAATCTGTGTACAAGTTGTGGTTCCTGGAATGCTGCTCGCTCTTCTGGAGGTTTTTTTAATTTCATTTTGGGTTTCATTTTTTCTCAGCAAAAGTCCCTTGATTTTACTTCTTACTTAAGGCAGAGGTTTTGGTTTTGATCAGCTGTGTTTTCCTCCTGCATGTCCACTGCTCACTGTAACAGAAAAAAATATGTGAGCTGGTTCTCAGGTGATGAGATTTTATTCTTTTGATTTTCAAGCTGAATGTGGTCCATGGCAGTGTGCTGCGGTCTCACTTACAAACTGGGGCTGCTCTTAACTCACATCAGCTGCCCGCAGCAGTCAAGGACAGCCGGAGCGGTGGGACGTGGTGGCTCTGCGTGCTGCCCTGGAGGTGCCCTGAAGTGGTCCTGGGGCTGAGATGCTCTCACCGCCCGGCTGAAGTCCACTATGCTAAGCACTGTGCTGAGCAGGAGGGGAGAATTTGTATCACTTTTTATAATACTACTAGATTTTTCCGTTTTAAAAATGCCAGAATTAAGTCATCGCTGAAATTAAATTATTTCAATACTATCTGAAAAATACTCAAAGGGCTGAAATAAGCAGTAGTTGGAGTTGTTCTTCTATGCTTCCAAAATAAAAACCAATAGGAAATGATCAATTCAGCGTAGCAAGTGTAATCAGAGATGCCTTTCCCCATCATGTTAACGAAATGACAAGCCAAGCTTTGAAGTTTTTAATTTGTCAAGCCTATACTTTTTCCTGGGAGGCTTTCCTCAGGGAAGGACTGACAATTTTTTTTTGTTTGGTTGGTTTTTTTTGGTTTTTGTTTTTTTTTTTTTTAGGAGGCAGAACAAGCAGAGCCATCATTTTGTGCTTTGGTAAAAGGCAGTTTTTCACAGATACTAAATGCTTGCTACAAATGCTATTCAGAATATTTTTGTCTGCATTTTCATGGTGAGAGAGCTGGCGAATGGTGTTAGGAAGAAAAGTAGGCTGCAAGGAGGCGTTTCTGAACAGCGCTTAAACTGAATTTAGCGGCAAGCGGGAACGTATTATGTTTTCAGAGCCCCTCTGACTGCTGGTGGTCACAGGCTAAACCTGCTGGCTGCTGCTACTTTTTCTTTGTCCTTTCTGAATTTTGTTTTTCTTTCCATCCTCGGAGCTCCGAAATTCTGCTCAAAGCAGAACTCTTTGCTTAAAATGCAAACCACGGCTGGCAGGGCTCGCTGCAGGGGAGGTTCAGCTGCACTGGCCCGCTGCTTTCCCGCCAAAGTCTGTGGCAAAATGCCTCCAAGAACGGCATGCAAGACCTTGCTCATGCCACAGGTCTTCGAGGGGACAGAAATTTCACAGAAAATGTCACAGGCATTTAAGGAACGATGGAGTATCTTAGGGGAAAGCCAGCCTGCGTGGACTGCAAGCTTTCACTCCTTAGGTAAGGGTTTCCCTTCGAGGAGAACAAGGCTGAACTCTTTAATTCCACAAGGAGGGAAATGGTATTAACGCTTTATGTCGTGTTTGTAAAAAGGCATAAAAAGTGTCTGGAGAAAATGAGAATATTAATCACTTCCCATATAATAACTTAAGTAGCTTTGGAAATAAAGGCCATGGGTAACGGTTTGCATCTTCCTACCCTTTTTATATATGAGTTCCAGCAAATGTACTGTCTTGATATATGCAACGTAATTTTTAAATTATCATTTTAAAGCATAATATTAAACAGAAATATAATGTCAGTTGTGCTTAGGAATATGTATCCGAATGAAAACTGAGAGTTCACTTCATGAAACTGAAGTTTCACTTCATCTGAGAGTTTGCAGAAGCGTGGCCGCATCGCAGTACCGTGTGCTGAGTGTTGTAGGCTGGAAGACCCAGAGGCTCTGGGTGTAGGAACCATCAAAGCCATTTCATCCACGTCGCAAAATGTAACGTGATTACAGTTTTTTTTACAGTTCTTTGGTAAATGGAAATCTGCTTTGTAAATTGTGTGCAGTTAAGTGTCGATTTGCAGAGGTCTGAATCAGCTGCAGTGAACAGCAATTTCCAACAGCACACCATTACACCCCTAACAGCGTGCAATCCGGAGAGCATGTTCGGTAAGTGATGACACTGGATATTGCTCTGTGGTTTAAGTTCTGTTACTGCTCCTCTGCAGTTCAAAATAAGGTGTTAGTAAGAAATATTTAGGGGTTCCCGTGTCAGTTTGGACCAGATTAATTGCAAAAATGTGAAGTTGGCACTTCTTAACACATTTGGAGTAATTTGAAAGTAGATTAAAAATTACAGGGGACTGCAATGTGTGTTTCCTGTTGGACACAAATTAATGTCTCCGTAATTATTCACTAGTGATGGCATCGTATGAAACCTAAGGAAGTCAGTTTTATACAGGTTACTTTGAACATCACTGCTTACGTTTGATTTCAGATTTACTTTTTAATCTTTTAAATGTTTTGTGCTTTTAAATGACGCACACCCACATGAAAGATTTGATAAGGAGAGAGAAGAAAAGCATCATCTTAGCTGTGTCTAGTCTGACTGCCAGAATAGACCATTATGGCCCTCGAATGCAACCTGGTAGACTCTTCTGAAGCTTGCCTTCTGCTTTCCTTTTAAAATGCCAGTTAAATAAAATTCTGATACTTACCTGAGTTTATGAATTCTTTCTTTGATCCATTCAGAGGAGGCATGAGTTTGTCAGGTGTCTTGCCCAGAACCTTGAACAGCCCTCTCAGCTTCCTGCTCTTTCTTTGGTTCAGCTTACATTTCAGTTCAGGCAAACTCACCTGACAGAGTATTTGTGTGTTGCTCTGGAAGTGTGTTCGAACTTTAGCTTTACGTGGCATGCATGACTTCCACAAGTCTTCGGTATCGCCCTCCTTCCATACGAGCAGCTGCGAGACCAGCAATTCCTTCTGGCTTTTGGACAGACCATGACATGCTGAACAGTTTTGTAAACCCCGCCACGTGTCTTCCTAGGTTAAAATGAGCACGGACCTCTCTTCCCTCCTGGGGAAATGGAAATCCCAGTCGCTGCAGGCACGTCTGCAGTCAAGCCATGTTTCTCACATGAGTAAGCTCCAGTTCGCCTCCGTGTCATGAGAGTAACGCTCTGTGTTTACTGGGTCAAGGTCTAAGACTTCATCCCAAAACAGAGCTTAAAAGAATAGGTTTTTTAAAATGTCATGTTAATTTATAGCTAATTAATTTTCTAGGAATCGCTTATTGAATCCCTGAGACCTTGCACCGCTGCAGTGCCTAATGGGCTACTGGTTTCTGCGAGGCACGGTGTCTGTGGGTGAGATGCTGTTGTGCAAGCTGTAACGAACAACGTACTGTAACACGTGTTGGTATGGTGTGTGGGTATGTGCTCTAAAATTGCTGGTGAACAAGAGTAAACCCCAAACAATGCAGTACACAGAAGGAATCCATGCAGCAGCGGTGCCCTGGGACGTGTTTCCCTAAATAGAGGTTCTGCTGAAGTCAAGAGGGAGAAATGATTCAGACCAGTGATTGGTCTGAATGGGTGATCCTGGGAAACAGATTTGGCTTATGCCTCTGGATAGTACAAATAATATTACCATGTTTTTCTTTCTAAGCGTGCAGGTTTGCTTTTTTTTCCCCTCTATGATGTGTATCAACCGTCAGTCTGAGGCGTGTATCTTACCTGCTGTATCAGAGGAGGTGAACCATCTCCCTGATGGCTGTTTTCAGTGACGAGACAATGCGGAGCGTTGTGTGGGCAGCAGGTTCCCGTATGTTCACGCTGGTTAATTAGTGTTGAGGTGAGTTGGGCAGAGTTACAGAGAACTGCACAGGAAGGGCATTCACAGCTCAGCACGGATGTACACATGCATATAAAAGTGATTTACCATCTTGAAATACTAATAAAATGTGATAAAGCTGTCATTAGACAATTTGAAATTTGGTGTTAATCTTTTGAAAAAGGTATTTGAAGTACTGAAAACTAATGAAGTAAAAATACAAGAGCAGCTTACGCAACTCAACAACAGAAAAAGGCAAGAATGGTTTGGGGGGTTCTGTTAATAATTTACCATTCTTAAATTGTATTGTTGGTTTTAATACAGTGAAAATCATTCCCTTTTCCCCTCCTTGTTATATCATCCATTCGTTTTGGGAGCTTCCCCTGCGAGCATTGCAGTTGACTCAGATTGTTTGCCATGCAAAATAGAGCATAAAAAAGGTAACGTCAATGTACTATCAGGCCTGCTGTGTGTTTTTTTTTTAAAAAAAAAATATATAAAAAATAATACATAAAAGTGGTACTGTGAATAAAAACAAGAACCAACTAAATGTTGATGTGTATTTTTAGTGAGATCTTAGTATAACAATGGCTATGTAAATTACAATTGCAAGTTACCGCAGATTTAAAAATAAATTATATAAATGGACATCACAATTAAAGCAAATCAAAGAAATACAGTGCTCAAAATTGTATTTAGTTATATTTTGGTACAAGTGGTTATTGTTGTACAGAGTTAATAATGTTGCCTAGGGCTTTGTTGCTGTTTGGTTTATTTGTAAGGTGTTTGTTTGCATTTTTCTGTAGTTGGGTTGTAGACGTCTGTCACTCATCTCCCGTGTGCTCTTGCAGTGTGTGTGTTTTTGTACGCGATATGCAGAACGATCAGATCCTTGGTGTGGTGGATGGGTGGTTAGAAGGAATATGGTGAAGTCCACAGTGCACGGGGGCTGCTGGAGACATGAGCATTTGTTCGCTGGTTTAAGGAGTGGCTGGCTTGGTGATGCGGTAGGCGAAGCAAAGCGGTCCCTTTTCCGGGATCGTGTTTGTGCCCACGTGCTTGTGAAAACAGTCCTCCGGTCTCGGCGAGGAAGAAGTGTTTTCTGAACCTTTTGGATGGTTTCTTCAGAGGGCAGAGCAGCTATGACAGTCGTCAGTTGTTTTATTTTGAAGTATTTATGTAACTGAAGCACTAAAACTTGGACTTGATGGACCTCCCATGGAGATATTTAACCCAGGAGATGGTATAACAGTGTAACTTCAGCGGTAAAATTGCCTACACATTGCTCCGTGTAAATGAGCCCTCAGACTCGTGTAGAGGAAGGCAAAGATCTCATTTAATTTCAGTAAGCTTAGAAACACCTCATTCAAACACATTTCCCCTGTTCAGAGCTTGATTATTTGCAAACCCACCGTTAGCAATGTCAATGTAAGTGCAGATTTGTCTATCCAGGCTGAAATCCAAACCCCTGCTGTTATTTGTGCTCAGAAAAATTATCTGAACCCTTTTTTAGCAGTGGGAGAAAGCCCTGTTTCTTCTCTGATTCCTGATTCAAACAGCACGGAGATTTTATCTTAAACTATCCACAGAAAGTGAAAATTATTCCCCCAAAGAAAACAACAGTGAAAAAGATCAGCCTGAGGCACAGCTTCACGCTACTGAAAATGTGGATGTTGAAAATCATAGACAAGCACGGCAGTTTTTCATAAAGCAAGAGTGCTACGGCTGACTTCGGTGCAGCTGGGCCAGTTCCCATGAGCTGAAGGGGTGGTCCGCGTGTCTTTCAGAGAAAACAAGTGCTTAGAGAAGAGAGCATGCACGTTTTTCACTGCAAACAGTTGGATTTGTTTGTCTAAACTTTGTTAAGTTCTCTTGGTCTTCAGGCTGCAGAACGACATGCTCTCAACCAGTCGGATCAGAGGGCTGACAGTGCAGGTCACGAGGGAGGGGACCGAGCGATGTAAGCACAGGTCTGCTTGCTGCTGGAAAGACAGGAGTGTAAAATAGCTTTACACCAGGTAGTGATCTTGTTATTAATTCTAGCATGCTTGGTTTGCTAAGGTACGTTGGTTTTATAATGAAATAGCACTGCATTATGGTTCACTGTGTCGGCTGGCGAGTATCTTAATGTATATTTCTCTAATTTTGTTTTCAGCTATCTGGAGTTTGCCTTTAAATTCACGTTGGTCTCTTAATCGCTAGGCAGAGCTGATCAACTGGAAATTTTCCTGCTGTTTGCCAAAGCTAGCAAGTTACTCTGAGGCGTATCGCGGAGTACTAATGGAAACCTTCCAGCCACCCGGATTGCCCACATCCCGCTAAGGTCTCGTGTCTGCCCATCCTGAGACGCTGGGAGTGCGTCAGCCGAAAGCAGGAGTAAATGCTGGCCCCCAGAGCAACAAAACCAGCATCTCCAATGACAGCACATGCGATATCCCCATTCTCATGCAGCTGAGCTGTGTCCTGGTCAGGTTTAGTGCCGGTACGGTCGCAGTGCGAGGGAATGGTGTTGCTCCGAGTCCTGTGGCTTTTGGAGAAATTACAAAATGAAAAATCACTGAGGAATCTACCGGAGTGCAGATGTGGGTGTGTAATAGGCTAGCGTTACAGATATTTTAGGAAGTTGTGCATAGTGTGGGGCTGGTTTTACTGTGGGGACAGGGCACGGTTGCAGTGGTGGTTGCAGTAATGTTCTTGTTGTAAAGAGAAAAGAAATGACAGGATCATAGCAAGACAGCAGTCAAGGTTTTTACATAATGGTTTATTTCCTCTGCTTATTTTTAAAAGTTAATTCCTAGAATCGTAGAGGACGAGAAATAAGGAATATGTTTTACAAGGTGGTATTTAAACTGTTTTACATTGCAGTGCTGCAGTACGGGGGAAATTAATCAGTTTGGCTGGCTCAGCTGAACTCAGCTCCCACTCCTCGGTTCTTAGTTTTAGGGCAGCCTTTGCTGTCCTTTCCACCTCGTGTCCATGGGGGCAACCTTCAGGCTCTCCCAGGCCTGCCTACTTATCAACCTGGGAGGTGGCATCCCTGGTAGAGATGTTTTTCATCTTCAAATCCTTGGGACAGCGAAGAAAGCCTGAGGGTGAAATCAAGTGTTGTTCCCAATGCTGTCTGCTGCCATGGTGGGCTGGTGGCTTGCAGGTCTCACTCAGACTGGTCAGCCACTGTTGTCCGCCGTGGTAGTCTGTGGGGTCTACATCGTAGCTAGATAGCTGTCAGTGTCTACCCTCGTCATCCATCGTGGATTAAACCTTGAGACGGTGACCTCAGTCTCTGGGGTCTCAAGGAACCAGATAGTGTGGTATTGCCCATTTTTGAGTTTCTGACTTCCAGCTTTGGAAAATAATATTTGTCACTGGCGTGCACCAGTTCTAGGTAGGCCACTAAGCAGTGTGATGCTGGCAGAGATTTTGATTGTGTGGTAGCTTTAAAGTGCTGTGATCTAGAAATTTTATTTCTTTCTGTTTGACTCATTTCCATTTTACCAAGATATGTAATATTTCATTATACAACAGCACCAGTTTGTTTTTGCTGAGGAGCAAAAGGCACTTGCTAATAATAGACACTTTTCTAAAGCGGTTTTGACCTGTGCTCACGCAGAAGGTGTCCTATTAAGGAAAACAAATGAAGGCTAAATTGCCGTGCTTTGTGGAGAACAGTTTATGCTGGTTTTGTTACGTGGCTGTAATACAAGATTATTTTGACAGTAACTTGCATACGGGCTGCATCCTGAAGCTTTTTATGGAGCAGTGGGAAATAGCAGAGGTGACACTTTGAGTGAGGAAGAAGTGCTGAGACGCTAATATCACAGAATTTCGTTGATCATACAATGAAGCACGGATGCATTTTTTTTCCCAAGACAATTCCCTTTCCTACCCGCTTCTGCACTGGGCAGAATTTAGCCTATGGTTTCCAACATGTATGGGAAAATAAGGACATTGCTATTATTTTTTTTGTTTACTGCTGCACTTGACTCTCAGGATCTATTAGAGAACACACTTCATCACCTGAATATTTGCAGCTGATAAACCCAGCGCTTAATTTGTAGCTACCTGGAGAGTTGCATAAGCAGTGTGGTAGTGAGCTGGGAGCTGGAGCGAGGAAGGGTAAAGGACAATTTTTCATGTGAGTTTAATTCCAGGCTGAGCCTCAGGACCTACGGAAAGCTCTCAGTGACTCTGGTGGGAGAACTTTAGTATTTATCCTCTGTAATCTGTGTTTTTTAGATCTTGGCCATCAAGAAACTTAGTGTGAGGAGTTGTTCTGCTGACAAGAGGCTTTTATTAGCAGTGTCCGGTGAGGATACCAAGTTTGAAGGCATCGTGCCTGTAAGGTGAACGTGAGGCTAGTCCATGCGGTGAACTGGTAACAGCCGCCAAAGCTCCATACTTCGTTAAAGAGTGTGAAGCTGCTGCTTTCCTGAGGACAAAGCAGAAGAGCTTGACGGTCATTTGAAATGGCTGCCATTGCATGAAATGACCTATCTTTGAAAGAGGCCCAGTCTCTCCTTCTCCATACACAACAGAAATGTTCTTCAGATTCCAGAGCAAAATGCTCTACTTCAAGCATGTTTACTCTTTCAAAAATATTTTCTTGAGTGACTTCCCGTGCTCCTTTCTGCTCTGTTGTTCTTGGGAGTTGAGTTGATTCTGCTCAACCTCGACGTGCATAGGAAGATGTAGTTTAAAGTTGTGCATTGCAAAGGTCCATGGTTTCTGCTGAGTGCAGGTCACAGATGAGGAATCTGTACTGAAATGTGAGCAGAGCTTTATGAGACCCTACAAATATGTGTAGTATTTACTTTCTGCAGTCTTGCATCTAGTCTTCACCTGAGGTTGAGGTCTGCTGTGCTGAGTGTTGTTTGAGACTAGAAGGAGGTCTCTCCTCAACAGTGCTTATCACCTGTAAGATAGAACCGAAACAGGAGATTTTAATGTCATTTTATGAAAATGACTTATGCACATTAAAGCAAAACTCCAGAGTACCTGGCCATTTTGTTGTGGATGAGGCCGTTTTTCTCTTCCATAGTGTTCTTTTCCTCTTTCTGTGTTTCCTGGAAGAGTATATGCATCACCGTTGCCAACAAGAACCACTTGGTCCATGTGTAGGAGACAAAGGCAAAAATATTTTCGTTTTCTGTATGTAGAGCCAACAAAACAGTGTGTGCCATCATGTGTGTAAACAAGTAGTATGAAGAAAAAAAAAATATGTGTTGACACAGCAGACATGACTGCTGCCTGCAGAAATAAACAGAAATAAATGGAAATGTTTTCAGATATTCCGGACTGGGAGAATGTTTCCATCCCATGGGGTACTCCTGGGCAAGCATTAAGCTCTTTTACCTAAGCAAGGTGAAATACGCTGCAGAGACAGTCACGTGAATTGAGTTTCTTACTGCTTTGATCCTAAGTCTCATGGTGCTTGGTGGCCTCTTCTCTAAGGCCTTGATCAAGACTGGAAGGGACAAATTTAAGTGGAGTTTTATGCTGTAGTTTTGGAAGCTGATTTAGTGGTTGTGAATGCAAGTTTGATTAATGAAGATTATATTTCACTACTCTTTCTGTCTTTAACACTCAGAGAAGCTCACCGAGAGAACAAATATATTTGCAGAGTTTTCAGCCTTTTTTTTCACTATGAGAAGTACAAGAATGTGCGGGGATTTCATGCTCTGTTCCTCTGTGTTCCTTAACATAAGTTTTAAAAGATGTGAAAAGTTGCACCTGAGAACATTCATGAAGAGCGCTCATGTCAGGTGTTCATTCTGTTGCTGATCTGTGGGTCCACTGTCTAAAACTTCAGGTCATGCTGACCTTATTTGTTTTAGTGGAAAAGTCCTACTGAGCTTGGATCAGGCCGATTTTGCTTATTTAAGATGTAGTTCAGATTTTTCTGGCTGGTTCCTTTCGCGTTACTGGTTTTGAGGTTATTGCCTCTGTCTCTTGACTAGCGAGTCAAAAGACCCGCGTGGGTCCCTGCGTGGAGGGAATGCTGTGTTGGTCACAGAGCCGAGGGCCACCAGGATGGACAGCTGAGTTTTCTGGAAGGGATCCTGCGCAGACCTGAGGATTGCCGGAGCAACCCTCTGTGTGCAGAGGGAGGTAGGAGGTGTGCAGTCTACTTGTGTTGATTTACTTTTGAGTTCTTCTGCAGAGTGCCAAACAAGGTCTGTTCAGGTGTATCTTCTTCGTATTTTGTAACAGAGGAGCTTAGATGCTGCCACGCTGAGTCAGACGGGTGGCTTGGCTGGTGGCTGTTTTGCAGCCATTAGCTCACACCTGGCACATCAGTTGAAAATGAAATGGAAACCTCTATGTAAAGAACAGAAGTTAACTGGCGAAAGGAGAGGAGGAGGAAAGCAAGCAACAGAGAAAAAAGGTGTGCAAACTAATTCTTTTCTCACACCTGCAGGCTATCAGCTTACACCTTAAAGCAGGGAGCTTCCTTGCCCTCATCAACATCTTTTGTTGTGGGGCTCGGATGCGATGCGATGCTTTTGAACGCTTGCGTAGTGATGTGGTTTGCCAGCCAGCGCCACGGGCTTTGAACCTTCCCCAGCTGCCAGTCGTGACGAGCACTTCTAGGCTCCCTGCGATTGCCTTGTGTCCACGTAGCCTGGAAAAAAAATGCGAGTTTTATTACTGCGTGTGGCCGGATTCTTCTGTGGACTGGTGCCACTTCTTTCAGCTGAGCTACACAAAGAATTAATTGAAAAATAAGAGGGTGAGTTCAAGAGGAGGGTTACTTTTGTGTTTTTGTTTAATGTAATTCTTGACCTTTTGGTTTTGATTCGCTGTAGCTTTGCATTTTTTTTTCCTTGAGTTTTGTTTTGTTCCTGCTTTTTACCACCGCCTCTTTCTCTGGTTCCTTCCCACTTGGCTTCTTTCCCATTTGCTTTTGGGAAATCCAGTAAGGAGAAGGGGCAGAACAAGAACGGGAACAGCTGTAATCACACAGGGCCGAGCAGCCTCTGCGCCGAACGGGTGGCGTTTGGCAGAGCCCTGTTTCCAGCAGTGTGTCCTTGGCAGGGTAACAGGTGATCTCCGCAGATGTTCTGCGCCGAGTGCAATGCTGCGTGTGGCAGAGGGCAGTGGGTTCGGCCCAGGCAGGCACTGCCAGAAGATAAGGCGAGAGGGCAATGGTCGAGCAAAGAAACTCAAGGACAAACTTCGTAACTAGGGCACGGATTGGGGAAAGAAACTGTGAAATGGTAAAGTCTAAATTCTAATCCCAGCTGTATGTGGATGAGTCCCTTGATTTCCATTAGCATGATCCTACATGGCAGCCTGATGTGGCTGAGAGCAAAATCAGTCTCTGATTGTCCATTTGTCATGGGAAGATGATGAATTTTGGATATAGAGGGGAATATGTTGCTGTGCAAAAAATGGCATGGGCCATTCTCCCCGTGTTGTCTCTGGTAAAGGTGACCTCTTCAAGGTGTTGCCTTTGGTGTCACCCAGATTACAGGCATTCGATCAGCTGGAATTGTGTCACTAAGCATCAGGGTCAATCTCTAAGCCTTTAATTATTTTAAATTATATGACAGTGAGGTGAAATAGAATTTTGATTTGATATAAAGTAACAAGAGGGAAAAGAGTCTCATCTGGCACTTTTCACTTGCTTCCTCTTTAGAAACTTTCTTTTCAGCCTAAATTTGTTTGTGGTTGGTCTATTCTTATGAGAGTGTTGTCTTTTGGCAGTAGGAATTGGGAGAGCTGGACTTGCTTCTTAAGTCTGCCATGGATTTTCTGCATGACTCAGCTTCTCTAGTCAGAGTCTAAAACTCAGCTAATCTGCAGCTGTGCATGGTCTGGCCTGAAGTGGCAAACACCAGCAGCCTGGTGCTCTGCTGAGGTGTCTCCATGGGACAACCCAAGGGATGGTCTAGGAATGAACGGGCTCTTGACTTGAAGTTGTGGTGTCTCTGGTGTACTTACATCTACATTAGCTGATACGTCCTGAAGGGCAGTGTGTCTGACTAATGTGTCCTCAACGAGCTGCTCTTCCGAGTGAAATAAAATGAACTGCAAGGGCTGTAACCTGGGCAACTACTCATCAAAATGGTGACGTTACGTTTTGCTTCCTATATTAGTTGTATACAACTCAATATTTTCTGTTTCTTTGTTTTCCTTTCTTTCTTTACTGCTACCAGTGGCACAGTAAACTCAATATTCATATAATAGGTAACGAAAGACGCCATACCCCACAGCGTATGAAAAAATGTCAACTGGAAAGAGCCAGTCTGTGGTGTCTTTCCTTGGTCTGCACGTTGCCTTAGTGAGAAGAGGTTGTTGGAAAATACCATTCATTTAACAGTAAGCCTCCTTCAAATTATATCTTAATAAAAAAAGAGAACATCTTGGATAGTCTTTGATTTAGACACACTGCATTTTAAATGTGTCCTAATTATAGTGCTCATCGCTTAACATTAATTTAATGAACATCCTCATTTATATGGACAAGGTTGGCAAATACGAATTAATGCCATTAAAACCCACAAGCCTCCCAAAGGAAAAAAATCAAAAGATCTATGAAGAAAACATAACCTTATTATTTATAACAAGGCAAAGCACAAAATCACCAGCCATACATTTTTGTAATAGGCTCAGAGGCCCTTAGCAGACGCAGTTTGTGAAGGATGGGATCCTGACGCAAGCAGCCGTTGCCTGCTCGGCGGGTGGCTGGCTGGGACCTGCCCATGGGCATCGCCCCTGCTGAAGCACAGCTTGCTTTGAGGGGCTTTCAGTCTAAGGTTTCACTCTTGTAGGTGGACCCTCGGCTTTGTTTTGGTCTCGGTTGTCTGGCTCAAGACCAGACCTCCTCTCATCAGCTCCAGAAATGGCCACAGTGGTTCATCAAGGCCCAAAAATAATGAGTGTAGGAAGATGTCATTGTTTTCTTGGTGGATCGGGAAAAGTGTTGATGGTGCACATCTCTGCTTTTATCATTTAATTGCATGCTGATGTCAGAACTGCTTGATTTTAAGAAACAATAGCTGTCAGATTTTCTGCCTAGGCATTGATTTCAGCACACACGGAAGTCCACTTGCTCCTTAAAAACCTTTGTCATTCTGATCTGTGTTTCAGTGAAGTCATAGGAATGCAATGGCAATAACGGTTATTTAGAGACCAAAGAGACCTAAGGGTATATATGTTAACGAAGGGGTAGCGCAGACCTATACTGATCCTGTGACCTTCACAAATCATCCTCTTACAGAATGTTTAGCATGTGGTAGTCGTCACAGCCCACTCATCGTATGGGCTTTAATGGCGTGTAGCCGACACCGCAGTGGCAAAGCTTTCCGTCTGGTCCAGCTTGGTTGGATTGCTGTACTGCGGTCTCATTTTTCTCCTAGAATACGATGGTGATCTGCAATATTAAGCCCCTTCTTACTGAGTGCAGTAAGCATCCTTGTCCAAATGCCACTGTAGGGTTGGAGGAGCACAGCTGTAAGCATTGCTGCTGGGAGAGTTATGCCCCATACAAATGCTACTCAGCAGAAAAATGCTGTAATTGAAGGCCCAAGTTGTGCGGAATTTTGTTACAGAACTGCGTTTCACCTTCTGTTTGAAATCAACAATGAGTGCATGCTGAAGGGCTGCTTGGCTCGGGGACCAAGTTTATCAATAGCTGATGCATCTGATGCTTTGTTCTCAAGATCTCCTCCATCTGCTGCTTCTGCTTCTCTATCCCCAGACCACAGCCAGCATTAACACTGAGCTGTGAGCACTGTGTGCTGCTAATACTTATGGTCTTACTGCTTAAAAATGAGAGGCTAATGCATTGATCCTGTATCTTCTGCCTCCCAGTCTTGGGAACGGTGCCGCTCAGTACGTGCTGGGGTGAAGGTGAGCAGTCCTGTCCCTAGATGGCTCACGGCAAACAGTTTAGTGTCTGTCCTCTACGTGTAGAGTCTTAGACTCTTGGGTTCCTGTCAAATAAGGCAGCCTCTGAGCATCTCCCGGGTAAAATCAATAGTAATTCTCTTGTGGGCTTCATGGCATCTACTTGGGGTCAAGACTGTGGTTACATGAAAATGTTCTTTGGGTCTGTCTGTGTAAGTCTATACATATATGGACATATCTGTGTCTCCAGTGGTGGAGAGAGAGAGAGAAGTGATGTATTTATTTATTTATGTGTTTAGAATTCTGAGAGGATAGGTGATAAATTTGACAAGTTCCACTATTGACATCAGAGGATCCAAGTTATAGTTTTGTTCTGGAAACTAAAGTTCTTTGTAATGAATTAAAAAAAAAAAGTTACAACTTAGAAGCTAAACTGAAGGGAAAAGTTGGTTTGAATACTGCTATGACAAAAGGGACTGTGAGATAGAACTTCTCCTGAAACCAAGGAAAAGGTGTTTAACACAGAATAAAACATCAGTCATGCGAAGAAGTGTGTGTATGTTTGAAAAACAGTCTCAGGATTAGTGGTGTGCTTGTACCTTGTCTCCATACAGGTGTTTTTCCCTTTTTTATTTCATTATTCATATTTAGGTTTCTTTCTATTAATAAGACACAAGCAGATCCCAATTCAGCTCCCACATGCGTAGAAGAGGATGGACTCTAAGAGCAGAAATTGGCTCAGATGATTGCAATTTTTGTGTGAATTTACATATTGCAAGGCACTGTAACTTCACACCTCTTTGGTACCTGGCAGTGTGTTGTTTCTGTGGTGCCATGACACCGCTGTCAGCCTCCAGAGACAGTGCACCATCGGAAACGCACATCTCGGATTCTTCATGTGAATCGTTGTTTGGGTTCCTGGATCAGGAAATGTGCAGTAAAGCTGTTTCACAGTTTATTGATGTTAGTATTTTGTCTCCTACATGGGCTTCCTGTCTCTTTGGTACTCTTTTAATTTCGTAAATTTATGGGTTTTGCTTAAGGCAAGAGGGAGAGTGAGATTACCTCTCTGCTTGTCGCATGACCTATTTATTGTTGCTTCAGAAAAACAGAATTGTGTCTCTCTGCCTCTTAGCTTCTCATGGAGTGCAAACCTGAGGAACTGCTCAGGTGTTTGGTGACAGGGGACGAGAGCCAAGCTTGTCACTCGGTTCTTTGCCACTCGTTCCTGATATCAAAGCCAGTGGCATTGAAGAGGTTACCTGAATCCAAACTGAGGTGGGGCTTCAGAACCAGCACAGCGAAATTATTTATTGGCGTGCACGCCTAAGCCAAGACCACCACCATGTCCCTGGTGAATTTCTTGCCTTTTTTTAAGGGACTGTTTTGAAAATTAAAGCAGTAATTAGTGACCTGTAGCCTGTTGAAATGAGCATGGGGACACCTGTGACAGGACATTTTGCTTTTCATGCTGCTTGTGATAAAGATTGTGGTTTCTCTGGAAGGGCACCCACAGTGTTTATATTGCTCCCTGCAATTCAGTGAACACCCATCTTTAAAAACCTGTTCTTTTCCTGATGAAATACTGGGGTTCTTGGCTACTATGAGGAAGAAAATGGGTTTGACCTTTGGAAATCTAGACGCTTCCCTGTGTCTCCAAACGTGCAAGGTTTCCTGAGCATGAACCCTCAGGAGTGGCGGCGGTCCATCTGCACTAAAACCGTGCTGAGGTGTATGTAAGCTCAGCAGCAGCAGTTTTAGTTCGGTCGGTTTTGAGTGGCCAGTCGCACAGGCTTCATCACAGCCTGGAGCCCTGTGTAGATGCGCAGGGTCCTGGATTGGTTTAGTACCCACTCACAATGGAGTCATAACCTCTGTTATGGCCAGAGCTGCAAAAGCTGAGCTTAACTTGTTCAATTAATGTCTAGTAACTCTTTGAGCTCCGTACTTTTCAGAGTAATTTCAAGGACTGGTGGATTTTGAACAGTTACACCAAACAGGTTCAATATTCAAAGTTATAGGTCATAGAATCACAGAATCACAGACTGGTTTGGGTGGGAAGGGGCCTTCAGAGCCCATCCAGCCCAACCCCCTGCCAGGAGCAGGGACATCTCCAACCAGATCAGGTTGCTCAGAGCCCCAGCCAGCCTGGCCTGGAATGTTTCCAGGGATGGGGCATCCACCACCTCTCTGGGCAACCTGGGCCAGTGCTCCACCACCCTCAGCGTAAAAAAAAAATATTCCTAATATCTAATCTGAATCTACCTCGCTCTACTTTGAAACCATGACCCCTTGTCCTTTCACAGCAGGCCTTGCTGAAGAATCTCTCCCCGTCTTTCCTAGTAAACCTATCCTGGTTGGTTTGACAGATGAGATTTAAATCTGCATTGGTTTATTAATAACTACTTTTCATAATTGTATGAATAAGTGAGAAGTTGTTACTGGGTTTTCAGAACTTTCCAACGACTGTACTAATTTAGCTTCAGAGAAAGCCTTGGAAGAGTAACCCCGGACACCCTGGCACGCCCCGATGTACCCTTGAAAAATAAGAGGCGAGCTGTTTGCTCAAAGGATCCTTCTCTTCTCTCAGCTGAGGACTTAGAGGTCAAAAGAACTTTAAACCCATTGAAACACCTTCTTAAGAGTGGAACGGCGGTGGCTTTCGAGTTACACAGGGAGAAAGCTTCTTGGAGACTACGGTAGGAACAGTTAGGAGAAAGATAGGTGTGCAGTCGGTTAGGAGGAGGTTTGTTTTAAATAAACAGTACTTGCTTTCGGGAGCTTATTTGGCCACTGCTTACAGTTTGTCATTGCTCCTGGAGGGAACAGAATTGCAGGTCTGAGCGTGCACGAGGTCGGCTGAGCTAATTATGGCTCGCAGGGCAGCGCTGCCAAAGTGCCAGGGCTGAGCGCCGCGCCAGGCTCTCGCGCTGGCTCGGGTACGGCAAGCGGTGCAGCTGCAGAAGTGCCAGGTGCAGTTTTACCAAAGAGATAAGCAGGCTGCGGTTTCCCCCCTTCTTCCACCCTTCCTTCACAGTGCAGTGACAACGACCTGGAGGCTCCACTTCCCCAAGAGCGTGGATGTTCAAATGCGGCGCTCTCCGGTGTGATGGGTCCGGTGGAGGAGTTTGGATGAGCCTGGGCAGACAGCTGGCTAACGGAGCCGTGTTGTTCTAGCACGTGAACAAGCTGCGTGGCGCACTGTGAACAGACCCGAGAGAGTCGTTTGATTCCAGCCTCTGCGGAGAAGCAATAGTGAAGCTCTTGTGTTGAAATCCAGCGTCCACAGAGGAGGTCAGGAAGACCTCTGGGAAACTTCATCTGGTGACTACAGCAGGAAGAACACTCTGCAGGTCATAAAGTCTCTGTGTCTGTGTGCATCTCATGATTGCACAAGTATAACTCCTAGGTGTAGGTAAACATCTTCGATTCAGGTCATGCAAATCTTCTAGTTTACAAGTTTAAAATGCCTTTTCTGGGGAGTCCCAAACATGAATTTAGAATCTGCTTTTTCTGTGACTTTCCCTGACATGAAACACCTCATGTAAAGATCTGTGGTTCCTGGGCACGGCAGAGGGTTAAATACCAGGAAAGTTGGATTCTTATGCAAGCTGATGTTTGTAAAATACTCTCTGAGCTCTTCCTGGAGGCGCTCTCGATAACTGGGTGAGAACAGTGACGCTGGCTGGCTCTTGCAACAAGGAGGAATTTGGCATGCAAAGGAGAAATAGCAAGGCCAGAAGGAAGGTGTGGACTGCGTGTTGACTTGCGTTCAAATCCCAGACAGCTGCTGCAATAAAGGAGCAGTCTTGGGTGCACCAGGAAAACACTTTGCAATAAAATTAATACAGGAAAGTTATTAACTTCAAATCCGGGTAGTTTGTTGAGGGAGAAAATGGTATTACCATGTTGAGTTGTAACGCCGTCAGGTTGTTGAGAACCATCGAGGTGTTTGTCAAGTAAATGGGATGGATTGTTGATGATTGCTAACTGTCCCTTTGGACAGGTAAATTTTATGTTAGCAGCGCTGTGAGTATCCCGATTGCGTAGTTGAGGGCATGTCGACACTGTTGCGTAGCTGTATTTGTGCCTTAAATAATGTCCCGTTATGGTTGTAATCCTGATGGCTCCTCTAACTTAAAACAGCTTTTGAGTTGCTCCTGCTTTTTATAAGATTGGCTGGCCAAAACCTCGACTGTTTCGTATCTTTTTGAGTTTCCCAGGTGTCAGAAAAGAGAGTCTTCTCTTTCAGCATGTTCCAGGGACCCCTTGAAATCACTGTTTGTTTTTAACAGACTCTTGATCTAAGAAAAATAAGCCTGATGTTGGTAGGCTTGAAATTGCTCTACAGAGAACGAGAGGAGAACACACAGGACTCCACAGACCAGCAAAGTTTGGGAAACCACTTTCAAGTAATTACATTAGCTAAACATGATATTGAGAGAGATAAAGAGATGTTTTTGTAACAGCTCACTGGGCTCCAGTCCTCTTTCTGTGTGTTAAATAGGTGAAGATACTGGCTGTCTGCGTTACTCCAACTGGGAAAACTGTGTTTTTTTTAAGAAAGGAAAATTAAATTAGTCTTGTGTTCGATACCTTATTGAGCACTTTTGTTACCTGATAGGAAATCAGGTGATGCAGGCTGGTCCTGTGGCACCCATGCATTCCCCTGTGCTGGAAAAATTCCCAGCCCAGCAATTAGGGCAATTTTTTGGTCCTTTGTGCCCCAGGAGCAGCTCGGAAAGACTAGAAACAGCATCCAGAATCTGGTTCATAGTTGAAATACAGCTGTGCAACTGAAGGAGAGGAAAATGCAGGCAAACCTGTGCTGCTTTACAGGGATTCATCTTCTTACCATCAGCTGAGGAGAATCTCCCTTACGGTATTTGGAATGTAGGAAGAGGCTGAAAATGGGGTTTACGCATCGAAGCCGCTGGAGTAGTTTAGCATTTCATGCCTATGAATAGCAGGAATGCAACCATGTAAAAATAGTAACTCTCTGCAGTGATCTGAACTTTTGTTTCCTTTGTAATGTCTTGAGATTACAGAAATCGCTGGGGACTTTGGCGAGTGGATCAGATATAACAAATTTAAAAAACAGGATGTCTTTTTCCACAACAACTAACCTGCTCACAAAAATAGCTACGGAGGAGGGATTATCATTAATAGCGTTCAGTGTGATAGAGACAAAACTATTATACCTTAGGGAAACACATCCTGTAATAATTGCAGCAGTTGCTAAATATGATTTGTTTCTGGTGTTTGAAAACTTGTTTTATGACTCAGGCTTGAACAACCTGGGAATTTGTTGATTACATAAAATCTGTAATTCTCTGAATGTCATTTAAGTTCTCAACGCCTGCGTTTTGTTTCAATGCTTACTTTTATTTTAGCTTTTTTTTTTCTTTTTTTTGCAATGTGGGGTACACTTTATGAAGAACGTTCAATCCGTGTTTTCAAAACTCTGCCTGTGATTTTTGCTCTCTGGAGAGCTCGGTGTGGGTTGCCACTTTCGGCAGGAGCTGCAAGCCCCGATCCCAAGCAGCCGGTCATCTCACATTGGAGTTTGAGAAACTGATGTTGAGACCTTTGCAGGTATGGCTGTGATGAACATGTAGGTGGAACATACCTTGAATGCCTGTATTCTGCGGAGATAGGGTCTCCACGCCAGCAATAGGGCAGATTATTATCTCTTGACCGAGGAGGTGCCGAGCACCTGCACTGGCCAGTAACATCCCTGAAGTCTCTCAGCCATTTGCAATTAAAAAAATATTGTACAGCTGGCTTAGTTGGCTGTAACATTTGTTTTTCAGGGAGGTCCCAATTTCACTCACTTTTACAAATAGTTTTATAGAGGTCAAGCAATTCATGCTTTCTCCCAACGGGCTAATTCTCTGCTGCATGCCACAACTGCAAAGAAGTTTGAAAAAAAAAATAATCACAAAACGTGGTTCAGTCAACAAAAGAGCAAAATTTATCCAAGACAGCAAAACTCCTCCAACTGGCTGAAGCGCGGGGGTGAAGAAGCAGAGAGCAGGCAGCTCCTTGCTGTAATTCAATCCTGTTTGCATTTCTCGACTGGGCTGTAACAAACAGATTTACTCTGTTCCTCTTTCTGAAAGAAGGGACGCCTACTTCATAAACAAGCGATTAACTTCCGGTACAATTGCAAACGTCAAAAAGAGCGGGCAACATCCCCGTGCCCCGAAGAATTCCCAGACGATAAATGAGGTAGAAATGGCGATACATCCCACCCTGTGTCCCTGAGACAGCACGGCCCTGTGGGTGCTGGAAGGGGTGGTGGGACCAGGTTTGTCACATCCAAGAAGTGTGTTGGAGGAGTAAGGAGAGCATCGCTTGCAGTCCTTCCTGATTTCAGCGGCGGTCCCGTTCATGCCCTTTTCCTCATCGGAGTTGGATCTGGGTCTTGGGAAAGGCTGGCTCGGGGCTGTTTTGGGGTGCTGGTGCTGCCTGGCATCCTGCCTGTGCCCACAGAAAAGAAGCTCCTTCAAGATTTTTATAAGCTGGAGGAGGCTAATTCTTCCTGTTTCAAATACACAGCGTGTTCTCTTTAAACAAGCCCCGGTGTTGGGCCCAGAATTGCGGAAACCGAAATGCAAATTTTAGTTTAAAAAAGTAACCATGCAAGTGTGTGGAGCTGTGAAACCCAGGAAAGGCCAGTGTCACAAGGGAAACTCTGATTTGTAAATTCCCACAGGCAGTAGGGACAAACCTCCGAAGCAAAAGCTCTGCGTGTAGGGAGCACAGCCTGGCACTTCCACAGAGATTGTCATCTTCAAAGCTTCGAGCAAACATTTGTTAATGATACATCAGCAGCCTTGGAGGCCATCAGGCAGGTGTTAATATTTTACAGGTGGAGAAATTGAGTCAAAGAAGGTACGTAATTGTCTTGGGATTGAAGACAGTCATATCCACCCGATGAACAGCGCAGATTTTCCTATGTTTGCCTGTTGCAAAAGCTGCTGTGCTCCCAACGGAGACCAAACAGATCCAGTTTGGTGTCACCCTGTAACAGACACCAGAAAAACAGCACACAAGACGCAAACCCAAGGAACAGCTCGTTTCACTGCTCTTAGAATGGCTTCTTTCCCTTTTTTTTTTGTCTTTTCTTATGATCTCTTGTGTCTGCAGTGTCGGCCGTTGCATTTCTGGATGCTGTGATGTGGACACACAAACTGCTGTCACTTCACATTGGCCCAGCATCAAAATGGGAAGCGTGAGTCTGCTGCTGGGAAATCCTGATTTTTCTGCAGTACCTATATTTTGTTTCAGGTGGTGGAGGCTTCTCAAACTGGATGGGTGTCTTCCTTACAAACCACTCCTTATTGTTAAGGAAGAGCATTGTTGTGCAATGCATGATAAATGACACGTCCAGAAATTATACCAGTTTGAAGGGACAGAGATGAGGTCAGCTTTAATTACTAATTATGACCTTTATTACCTATAAAAATGCTGTGAATACCTCGTATGCACTGTGGCAGCTGCCCCACCCGGGGCTTTGATGCTTTATCCTCACGTGCTGGGGTGGAGCAGGCGCTTGAGACGCAGCTGCCAGACCCCGAGCGCACTGGAAGACGGGCCCATCAGCACAACCCTCTGCTCTCCTGGCTTAGGGACCATCGACAGTGCCTCCGGCCTCCGAGAGGAGACAGAGGATTATGAAATCAGAGAGTTAATGCAATGCTGATGTCCCAGGTTTGTGGCTGGGAATAAAAGTTACTTGGGTTTGGACTGATGTGGGGAGAGAAGGAGAAGCAGATACGTGGTTGTGTGAAAGAAGAGTTGAAGTGTCATTTTTTTACGAGTGTTAAAATTCCCTCAGCTTTCAGCGTGCTTCCAGTAAAGCCATAAAGGTTGCAAACAGAATTTAAGTTAAATACACAGGACATAGCAGCTAGTCTAGGGATTTATTTGTACTGGGCAGTGAGCTCTGAGGACCTGTGCCATGCGTTGGGCTGTGCTGGTAACCTGAGCAAATCCCTCCCGTGACAAATTCCTCATCTGCAGAAAGGTACCGTTGTGCAGACCTTCTTGGTAAAGGGTACAGCGTGAGGAGAGGTACGCTTTTTCCCACTCCAGCGTTCAGGACCTGTGGTTACAGAGGTGAGGCTTTGGTTTGTTTTCAAAAGTTAAGATGTTGGCTTATTTTTCCTTCTGCTCCATTTATGTATTGCTAGATTTTATTTTCTTTCCCATCAAATAGCCTGTTGTTTGATTGCTTTATTTTTTGATATTTTTCTATACTTGTCTTCTGGTTGATAATGGAAATTACATGGTTTTGATAGAACAGATACTATGTGGGTTAATTTTTCTCCTAAAATTACGTAAAATATCATCTCACTGAAGGTGACAAATCAAGGTCCTCATAAGCGTTCATGCTGTAAAGCCAGTGCTGATTTATGCAGCTTTTATTATTGTTGCCTGCATGAAAAAATGGTCATTAACTTTGTCAGAATACTGAAATTTGAACACCTCTTCATTGTGAGCACTGAAGCAATTTCATTTTAAAGTGGCAAAGGGCAGAGTTTCTAATAAAAATGTAATTTTTAGCCTCTGACTGCACATGCTTCTGTTTGTGCCAATTCTCATTTCAGCCACTGTAAAACGGGTGATATATCAGCTAAAAGAGCTGCGATATCAAAGGCTTTACTTTTCATTAGTATTGGTTTTTTTCCTATAACAGTTTAGTAAAATTCAGATGCGTCAGTAATAATGTTTCACTTTTATCTCATTATCAGATTAGTTTTACACTGCCTCAACTTGAGTTAAATCACTTCAATTCCATTTAAAAAACAACCATGAAGTTGTTTTAAATAATTCCAACAAGATATTCTTGGATACACAGTAGTTCATCTTTTATGCCATCTTTATTGCATTTGGGCAAAAAGGTGGAAAAAGTTTTCTCCAGGTAGAGCACGACGGTGGAGCGGTGAGTGCTGGCTGCCGCCGTGGGGCTGGTCCTCCTGCATCCTTACCCTCCGCACTGGCTGCATCCCCGATTCTCAGCTGGCATGCTGCGCTCGCAGCCTCTCATGCGTTAACACTGATGGGCCAGCGAGCGTGAGGCTTTGCAGGATGCTTGGGGAGAGTTTCCTTTCCTTGCTTCCTTGTCCTTCACCAAAGTTTTCTCCTAACTTACTTTGGAAACCTGGTGTTTTCCCAAAGAAGAACGTGTTTGGTCCTGCCAAACGCCTTAATTTTCACACAATTAAAAAGCAGCAGCTGGAGATAATTCACAAATGGTCAAGGACGCGTCATTGGAGGACACCCGCTTTGTACCTGCGCACACCTCCGGGAACGAAACCACCAGCGGCCGTGAGGTTCCCTTGCCGTGGGAGCAGGAGGATGTTTTTAGCCGTCTCTTTCACGGATGTAAACGCTGCGCCACTTGAGTTGTGAGTTCATGCAGCAGAGTGGGATCTTGTTGGGCTGCCAGCGCGCTGTTTTGGGGTGTCTGTGGGCTTTGTGAAATGGGTTCTTGGACTGCTGGTACAAATGAAGCAAGTAAATCTGCTCCTGCCCTTGGTCCTCTGCTCCCTGCTGTCCTTGTGCAGGCTCTGCCTTGCAGTTCCTTTGCCGAACCTCTTACGTCCATTTTCGTCTCATCGGTGGATCTGAATAGTCACACAAAAGCGCTACTGAGAGCTTTTCCCAGTTCTTCTCCATCCACGGTAACGCATCCGGGGCTCGTATTGACAGATTAATGTGGAGCTGGCTGTAGCGGGGCCGGTTGCCGGAGGCTGCTCCCGAGCACGCTGCCTGTGATCCCACGCGGTCTGACTCCGAACTGTTTGATCCTCGTAGGGGGTCAAACGCTTGGCTTGAGCCTTTTTTATGTTTGTGTTTCTCTCAGGCGAGTGGGGCTGAAAAAAGAAACTGGAGGGACCAAAGTGGAGTGTTCTCATGAAAAACAAAAAAATTAGATGCAAAACACAAAGCACGATTTGTGCTCGAATTCGGGGGGTTGAGAGGAAGGACAGCACTGTTCAGCTGCTACAGATGACTTGGTTTTCTTCAGCTGCAGAAATGCTTTAATTCTATTCTATTGTTAATTAACCGCTCTTGAGAAAAAAATACGTTTGTAAATTAGGCAGGAGACCACTTCAGGACTCTGTGCTGACTTCTGCCAAGGCTGGTAGCGTCCTTCTGCTTCTCATTTACAGATGCAAGTGCTCTGGAGACCAACCCAAGGGTAGGTCGCTGCTGTGGAGCTGATGGCCCCTCTTCGCTATCAAAACCAGTACACCCAGCAAGAAATCCTGGTTCCTTGAGGGACTGTCTCTGTCAGTCTGTCTTTAGCGATGGAAATTCAATTTTTATGCCTATATTCATGTGGAAGCCCACAAACAGTTCTGTTGGTGGAAATACCTGACGAGTCAAGCTCTACCCATTGAGAAAAGGGGCACTGACTGGAACTGGTTTTTATTTTGGTTGGAGATCACTGGAGACATTTCAATAGAGCGATCTCTTGGAGAGTTGGTGCTTGAAATTTCACGGACAGTGAGTGTAGCAGCTTCTTCCTATGAGTAGCTGTAAACGGCCAAACCTTATTCAAAAGCTGTGTTGTAGTTGGAAAAGTTGACTGCATCTTTTAGAGGACTGTTTGAGTTTGAGGTCAGTTATTTTTACTTTTCCGTTTTGTTCTAGTTAAATATTTCTGCTTGCTCTCGGAACAATAGCTCCCACCACACTGAAGCCTTCTCCCAGTGCAGCATCGTTTCATACCTCCTCCCATAGCAATCCACGCAGCGCCCAAGGGTCTCATCTCCTTAGTTTGGCTAAATATAGACTTTTCAAGCCCTTGTATAGAGTCTAATCCATACCTTTAGTAAGCTTAACAAGCTGAATCCAGTGGCATAAGCAGCTGACGCAGCTTTATGGGTAGAGGAATCCTCTACATTCTCTCATGCTTGCTCTAATCTGCCAGGGTTTGTTTAAATTTTCTGCCGCTTAATCTGGTATTTTACTGCCTGTACATACTTGACTCTGAGGACTAGATTGTTGTGATGATTTTTCCTGCCTGCAGACTTGCTCTTCAGTTTTCCATGCTGTCTGCCCAGGGAGTCCCAATAATTCTGTATTTTTTCAAGTAACTGTTTAATAAAAAGAATGGCATCAGGCAAATCTGCAGTTGGTTTTACATGATTCAGAACTAACGTCCTGTTTACCAGCCTGTTCACAGCCTGAACTTACAAAAAGGAGAGTTTCTTCAGCCCTGGTTTGGAGGGAGCTGGGTCCCATACGCACACTGGTGGCTGCAACAGGATGAAAACATCCGCAAAGGTTTCTGGCAGAATCTGACTCTGACACAACACTTACAATGGTTATAAAAAAGCTTTGTTTCCGTATCTTAGCTAGCCTGACTTTCTCCAGCTTGGTCGCAGACTCAGTATGGATTTGGTTTGATGCTCAATTCTAAAAGCAGGTAGATGTGGTTTGTAATTACAGTGTGTGCAGTTACACATCGCTGCGTGCCTCGGGTTCAAAGGTGGTTTCAAACCCACCTTTGTAAACAGAGAGGGTCACAGTGCATGTTAACAGTTACTCCTCCTGCCCCAAGCGTGCACGTGTTTGCGTGTGTGCTCGCGTACACCATGTTGTGTGCACACCCCCAGCCAAAGTCATCGGAAGAGCTCCGAGCTCCGTGGAGCCGGGCAGCTGGCTCACAACAGCGGTGACTCGCAAGGCGTAGAAAAGCATGGAAGAGGTGGGCATGCATGAGCATGCGTTATCCTGCCTTTATCCGTGCACCTTCCTCTCCGCCAGCAGCCTTCCTGCATCTAGACCATCACGTTTAGTAAGTACTGGTGTATCCAGCTGAATTTCTCTAGTTATTTAATTTGTTTGTCATTTTGGACACTGTGGTATTGTCCTAAAGAGCTTGAACACAGTCAGAATGGTTTGGAAGATTCTCTAAGGCGCTTGGCAGAACTGACCCACCCTGTTGCCTTGCCTGTGGGAGAGGAGCAAACATCCTCTCCTCTGCTTCCTTGGGGTCAGAACCAGCAGCTAAAAACTCTGAATTCATCTTCCTGCGCTAACCACTGCTTTGCCCTGCCAGCGGGATGCAAGGAGGCTGAACGCTACCGCAGGCGTGGAGGTGACATTGCCGTGACACGTGTCCAAGCCCTTTCTCTGGCAGAAGAGATGTGTCTGTGTTTTCTCCTAACGGAAGAGCACTGAGAAGGCCTTCAGGTGGTGAACTCCAAGAGTACTCTTACCGCTGTGTGATCCTTGTTTGTGCAGGTGGCTCAGGTGATGCTACCTTTGTTGCCTCTCCTGGATCCTCCTGCCTAGTTGAGCTCTCATGGAGCCACGACATGAGGGCTGTATCTCTCAGCATCCGGCTGAAACTTTTTTCTGTGCTGCAGATGTGCCTTGCAGCCTGGGCCACTTCAAACTGAGCAAGCAGGAGCAGAATCCTGTTTGCTTTCCTTCTGTCAGAAGGAACAGTGCCATTCTAGAGTTTGATTATTTGGCCGCTTGCTCACAGCAACGAGTTGACTGCACAACGACTTCTTGTCTTGGGTACTTCATTCCTCTGCAGTTCGGTTGTGTTTTTCCCCAGCGCTGTGTTCTGCCCTCGGATTGCGTTCACGTAGCGTGCCCGCAGGCTGCACTGTATTATTGCGTCTGTTGTGCCATCCAGACTAATCTCGGTGGGTGTTCGAAGCAGCTGCCGTGATACAACCCATCTTCTTGGCAGCCAGAAGTGCTGTGAGCTATGTCTCTTCTTCTCCTCCTCGTCTTCACATATTGCAATAGATACGGAACCTACAGAAGTCTTGCAGATGAGATACCTTGCCAAGATTACTCTGGTACCTAGCAGCTGTCCATACATGCTTGGTAAAGAAGATGTGTTTTGTTAATTAGATTTATGTGGGATGGTGCTTGGAGATCTCTATGCAGATACAAAATGTCTCCCTGGGAAAAAAAAACCCATTCTTTGGGACTCTCTGCCACGTTTTAATGGAGGTCCACAGGGAGCTGGTACTGGGCTTCTGGCTGACACCTACTTTAGCACCACATCAGGAATGTAGGCTGCAAAACATCCCATCTGACTGTACCAGTGTAAAAACACCTAAGCTTTGCATCGATATAGCTGTTAGCAGTCAGTGCAGCTGCATAGTAAATGCACAGCTTACTGGGGTTTGGGGTTTTTCATTATTAATTGCGTGCTTGCATGTTTGGAGATGGACTCAAGCTAATGTAGTATTTGCCTTCATGTATTCCAGCTGTGTGGGTGTTGAAGAAGAAGAGGCACCAGATATCGACATCTATCATTGTCCAAATTGTGAGAAAACCCACGGAAAGTCTACTTGTAAGTATACTTGCGCAGCTGGTCCTCAGATACGCGGCAGATTCTGTATATTTAAACAAAAGGAGCTTTTTTTTTTCCATTACACAAAGACACACCTAAATATCACGTGTCATAAATATTGGAATTCAAGCCACGAGGTAAAAAAAAAGGATGTTGGAGGGGAAAACCATGGATTGGGCTGTGGAGCTTTGGATGCAGCTCCCTGGCTGGCCTCAGGCAGTGTGTGTGAGCTAATGCAAGGCACCTTACCTGGGCAGCTTCAGGCCCGGTGATGAAAATGATGCTTCCTACCTTGCACGGAGTTAAGAATGGTGAAGACCAGTACTGTAGGCTAGAAAAATCCTACAGAAACAGCTAGTTCTAATACAGTGAGTTTTAGAAACTACATAGTGTTTTTTGTCTTTGGATGAGAAGAGTAAGAAACAGTATGTTGTACTTGGCCTGGATATAAAACTCTAGCAATTTCAGCGGCAGTCAGAGTTGTAGGATGCACTGAGGGTGCCAATTCTTGCAGTTCTTACACAGGAAAAAGTTCTCCTGAGTGAAAGTGACAGTTGATCTCAGTGGGAGTTTTGTCTGGGAAAGAACTGTAGGATGTGTTTGCTTTGGTCAGATTAATTCACAAAGTCTTTCTATTATACAATGGGGGGAAAAAAAAAAAGAAAAGAAACTAATCCCTGTAAAAGATGAAATGCTTTACTTGAAAGCCATTTATTGTAAATAAGCAACAGTGATGTGGAGGTTCTCACTGCTTTGCAAACTTACAGCAACACACAGCGGAAGAGCACTGTGCTCATCTCCCAGGAGCCAAATGAGTGGTAATGTTCCTTTTTTAGTGCAAAATAAGGGATGGCAGGAAACTGACTTCTGTTGTGTTAAAATTCAGTAGTTTTAAAAAACACAATTATTTCACCACTGCCTTAAAGTTTAGAAAATTTCTTGAGGGAAAGAGGAGTCTGAAATGTTTGTTTTGGGGGCAAAAATTTTTCCACTTTTGACTTTTTTCAAAATCACGTGTGAACTGGAAACCAAAATGACCTGCAGCTGCTCCTGTCTCCTAGATGGTTTGCTAACAACTTTGGCCTAAGCAGGGCACCCACAAATTGGGCAAGCTAGCAACAAAAAACCCCTTGGGAGGCTTGTTCTGAAAAACTAAACAAAATCAATATGTCCCCACAAAATGTTTTGATTTAAGAGTCAGCCTTTCTAATGTTTTCTTGGAAGATTTCTGACGAATACAGTGGAAATTAGTCAAACAAATAACCACAAATCATCTTCAAGTGAACAATTTGGTGTTAGAATGGGTTCTGTTCAAAAGGGGAGCATGCCTGCAGATTTCCCAGGCTGCTGTTGACCAGTAAAGAAGCAGCCGCACAGGATTTCTGGCCTCTGCCAGTTTTTGTATAACGTTTCATCTTTACCATGAACACCACAGTAAGGATTAAAGGCCCATTAGCATGTGCAACAAAAACTAGCTTTGGCCAGAAAGGCCACTGATGCTTTGATTTCTTTCACTTTGCTTTGAATTATGAATGATGAGAGGCACCTACTTTTCCGTGTGAGAGGGAGAAGATCAGATAGAAGCAGAAAAAATCTATAATCAGGAATTAAATATCAATTCTATAAAAACAGTGGTACATAATCTTAGAATTCCAGAAATGGCAGTTTCAATAAAAAGATTACAAGTTTAGTATACCAGTTAAGACAGGAGAGTTGAATCGGCAAAAGTCTGATGCTTTAAGAAGATTTTTGGCTATCTCTTTGTCCAAATAAAAATCCGCCTTGGCAGTGCGTCCCTCGCTCTGCATTGTGCAGCACAGCAGAAAGGGCTTCTGGAGCACTGTCGCTGCTTCTGGTCTTATCAATGGGTGAGGTTATCCGTGTGGTGGGAATACAGAACATGATCTAGTTCTGCAGCGAAACAAGACGACTTTATTTTCTGCCTCAAATGCATTGCAGTAAGTTTAGTGACGTACAAGATCAATCATTAAAGTAGTCGAGTGTAAAAATTTCGGGAACGTTTCAACATCAGTTATTGAAAACCTTACCTTGAGTTTTGGTGAAGTGCGAGACCACGGGTTCTCAAGCTGCGGAGCCATTTCCCCCGTTAACTCGTAGAATCATGGATCCTGGTGAAAAATGAGGCTGTGATCTTGTAGCCCCTCCTTGCGGAGTGCAATAGGCCGGGAAAGTTAAAAGACCGATGAAATGAAGGCAGGAACAGCTTGACTTAATGCATTCATTCTGTCAGGCATTTGTATGCAGGGCATCCTGCTACACGGCTCCTGGGCTCTGCCGGGACTTCTGCGAGATGATCGCTGCAATTTGTTTGTTAACTGACACAATATATGTTTAAAGTAGTCACCTAGTGGCATCACTTTCAAAATAAAAGAGTAAGGGTTGTTCCAGAGCCAGCAGCTCACTGGTAGGGTTTAATTATTGCAAGATTAGCAAAGGGAAACACAGACACCAATTGTATGTTATGCAACTTGTCTGGATTTAAAAATATACATGTATTTCTGGAGCGCACATTCCGCAATATATGTTTTCCAGATGTCAAATTTAAAAATCATTTTCCTCCTCTTACATTTTTCCACTTTGCCGCTGTGGCTTAGTGGCTACTATTTCAGAAGATTGCTTCCTGTCATATGACATTTCAAGCCATTTTGGTTTAATGAAATTTGTAGGGACTCCTCTTTGGGAAAAATTACACACATTCGCGCAGAATTTCCTGACATCATTTAAATAAAATGTAAGTGCTTTGTTTAGGCAGGCTTGACTCATTTTCATAACATGCTCTGAAATGTTTGGTTTGATTGCTGTCCCGTTTGCAGCAGTGCAAATCAGGAGAAATTATTTTGGAACCGGCGAAGTTACATAAATGCAAGCAAACCAAAGTCAGGCTGAAACTGTTTTTAGGTAGTTACAACCTTTAATCTAAATCAGTAGAGAACTAACAGAGTGCTTCTAGGTCCGTTCTTCACAAATATATTTGAAATAATGTGAGCATGCCTTTGAAGTCTGGAATTATTCATTTTGAGATACAGTTTTTAGAAGGATATGTTCCCTTTTTCCTCTGGAGGGTTTCCTGCAGAAGGAGCAGGTTATACTTTCCAGCGGTCCAATTTGGATCGGAAAGCTCTGCAGAAGAAGAAATCTGTAATCATTTAAATAAAGTGGCCTTTCTGGCCAAAGCTAGTTTTTGTTGCACATGTTAATGGGCCTTTAATCCTTACTGTGGTGTTCACGGTAAAGATGAAACGTAAAGAGAATGGCTGAAAATGGGCCAAATGTTGATTTTTTTAAAATGTAGTTATAATGGAGTACAGCAGCCGTCCAGGAGACAGCAGCTCCCGGGGAGTGTTCTGGCAGAGGAGGCATCTTTGTTGCCTCTGCATGCGAGGTGGGTGTGAGAGGTGGATGCTTGCCGGCGCTCCCCGGTGCTTTTTGAAGAGTTGCAGTGGATTTCTTAATTCAGCGCTGATTTGCTTCTTTTATTTTTCGACACTCCATGCTATCTAAAGTGTAATAAAAGAACAGGCTAATATGATAAGCTCTTTAATTTTCACTGTGGCAGGCGACACCTGTTTCACTGGGACTTCTGTGAAGAATCCCAGTGTTGGTTCGGATCTGCTGAGAGGGGGAGGAGGCAGTCGTTGGAAAGGGAAGGTTTGGCATTCATGTAGGGCTTGTTTCCTTTGTTACCAGGAGCATTGAATTAATACACTAAGCCTGAGAGTCATTAAGATAAAGAACTAGCAGCTTTAATGAATATATCCAGCTAGGCTGGAGAGCTGCATGGAACTAATAAAACCAACATGCTTTGTGCAAAACCTGGGATGGATTCGGAGGGAGATGTCTTTACTGGAGTTATTCCAGGGTTGTGCTCAGGAAAACAAAGTTAGCTTTTTCCAAACCTCGTGTCGTATAGCTGTGGCCTCCAGATTCCTTTCTTAGTGAAAAAGTGTGTGGATCTGTGTGTGTGTGCATGTGCAAAGAGAAAGGAAAGAGTGCCGACCGTGTACTGAGTCTGGTTCATTCCCTGGCTGTTTTGAACAGTTAGAAAAGCCTGAGATCTTGATATTGGCTTAAAATATTGAGTTTCATTATTTAAAACAAGGATATAAAATAAAAGAAAGTTGTGACATTTGAAAATTCTACTAACGAAGGCTTGAAATGCATTAATATGCACTTGGGACAAAACCAGTTTACTACCAAAACGAGCATGTCTGTGGACACGACTGGAAGGAGGAGCAGCTGCGAGAGGTAGTGCTGACTAAGAGAAAAAGCTGGACGGGTTTTTCTTGCTCTGTGTTATCTGGCTGTCAAAGAGGCAAGGCAGAACTACATTGACATTTGATTTACTTATTTGTGATGCTCCAGCTGACCCTTTTTCCACGATGAACTTGCCTATATGTCTCACCCACTGGGAGCACAGTTGAGGGGCCATCAGTGTGCTGTCATCAACTTAAGGCCTAAGCCTGGCTTGCCTTTCAATATCTAGGAATAAGAGGAGTTCTAAAAATTGCATTTGTGGTGCCCTTGCATCTTTTTTTTCTTTTCTTTTTCCTTTTATGTGCATGCTGTGCGCAGGGCATAATTCAAAGCCCATCAAAATTGATGTCAAATCTGCCACTGCTGGACAGACCCTTAGACTAAGGTAATTAATGACAAATATATTCATAAAGACCTATACTGCATATTGAGAAGGCAAAACCAGTGGCTTTCTAAGAGTTTTATGATAAGCATTAAGTGTGTAGTCTGGCAAGTACAAAACGTCCAGAGCCTGTGTTTGCATAAAGCCTGCGGTAGCTGTGCAGCTCGGTAATTATCCGTCTGGTTGCCCTTATGTTACAAAACGAACACTGTTCAGTATGTAATAGATCTTCAGGCTACAGTATAATTGTCTAATGGTGAATTGAGAGCGGTGTTAAAATTTGCAGTGCAGCATAGTGGGGGTTCCCTCTTCTCTACTCGTGTGAGAAATAAAATGAAGATTTGTCCTTCCTTCAAATGTCTTAATAATTATCTTCTGCTCAACGTACAGTACTGTCTAATTCATTATTTTTCAGTGAAAAAGAAAAGAAATTGGCATAAACATGATACTGGACAGACGACAGAGGTCAAACCTGTACAGAACGGGAGCCAAGTCTTTATAAAAGAGCTTCGAAGTCGGACTTTTCCAAGGTAGGTTGTTGAGCTGCATGCGTGGACAGGGTTGTTGAGGTAAAGTGTAGACTGCCAGTTTGCTATGAAGCTGTTGATGATCCACGCTGAAAGCATTACATAGTACAGAGTGATGAAATTTAAACAAGTGCTGTTTTATTGCAGATGTCCCAGACTCTTCCCTTTTTTATATTTGTGCAGCCATGTTAAAGTCTGGTCTTGATTGAGCCCAGTTCCTATGGATTTCTGTAGAAATACGAAATACTTGCATACGAAACGAACCAATTCATTGCATAGAGTTGTCAAGTTCTCAAAAATACTAGTGGTTTCGCTGAAGTCTGTCTCCATCTTGAAAAGAAGAACAATGACGTCCTCAGTTGCTACAGTGACAAAGGCTCTCTTATCTGGGGCAATGAATAGTGCCAATTGTTAGATGACATGTTCCACACTTTATTAGGCTGCTTCACAGCCATTTGTAAGAGAGATGATTTTCTCCTGGTTCTTTAATGTAGGCCTTAGCCAAATAAATCCTTAATTAGTAATGACTAATTATTTTAGAAGAATCCTTGGAGAGTGGTAAAGTGTACTTGGTAAACACAAAACTTCTTCCTTTTTACAGAGAATTTAATTTCACATTTCATTTCAGATACTGGTGTTAGGATGGTTAAGGAAAAGGCTGACAATACCTCTGCAAAGAGCAGCACTTAGAGATGTTTTTCACTGAACTCAGTACGCAGTATTTTTACTTGCTTGGCTATTTTTATTTGGGCCTGCTAGGTTTTTATCTCCACTTTTTGTGTGTGTGTATACAGAGCAATTTGACAGATTGCAAAGCTAATTTCTTAAAAAAGGTTTAAGGCCTCAGCAGAATGATTTCAGTAACCTCGGACAGCCTCTGAGGTTGCACTCATGTATGCAATATCTCTGAGTCACTCCCAAATCATAAAAAAAAATATAGACCCTCATTTTTTTCTTTGTTTGTTTCTCACAGAAATGTGCACATAAGAAAACCCTGCTGCCAAATTAAAGTTTCTGACAAAGAAGGGTGTGTAGCCAAAAGGAGTGCCTGCAAGATTCAGGCCTCTGACATCTACGCTTGTGCCATTTGTAAAACAAAGTCTTGTTGAGAAATTTTCTCTTCTGAAGAAAATGAATGAAATCTGCAGATGTTCACAGAACAAAACCCAACACTCATCAGTCAGAATGTGATGAACAGAAAAGGGGGTCTCAGTTCAGAGACAGAACTTTGCTGATTCACAGCAGACAACAGTAAATTATAACGCACAGTTAGTCCCTTGGTGAGGCTTAGATCAAAAGGAACAGTGAAGAGAGTAAAAAGGCAAAAAATATAATTCATGTCATTCTGCTCCTGTGTGTTTAATACCAAAATAGCATTAGAGTAATAATAGTAGTAGTAGTAATAATTAAATTGATGGTTCAGGTTTGCGTCTTGCTCCTTAAAATCTCCAGCCTTGTTCTTTGTGTGTTGCTGGCGTGGGGTACCAATGCTCATATAAATGAGGAACGCTCCTTTTAATTCATTATTAATTAAATTTGCTGCCTGATCAGCCATTGCTGATGCACTGTGGCTGGGGTGACCCAGAAATAAGCTGGGTTTTTACAGCTTTTCCCTGTTTGCGTCCAGCCGTTTTGTTCTCCCTGGGGTTCGAACTTCCAGCCTGGCGTATCCCTGCCAGGGTGGCCTGAGCAGGCCCAGGGCAAGGGTTTCCCCCCGGCGTGGCGGGGTCAGAGGAGGAGCCCCCACTGCAAAGGGTGTGGGGAGCTCACACAGCCAAAAGGTGTTAAGGGCTTTGCCGCAGGTTCGGCTTCAGCGGGTGGCAAAGGGGTGAGGCCTGATTGTCCCAGCCGCCATGGCAGCCCTCGCAGCTTCCTCCCCTTTCCCGCCGTTTTTTAGTGCTGCATGAAGACATTAGCTGTAGTTCAGAACTGCTGCAGGAGAGGGCAGTCATGTATTAGCCTTACCCTCTTGGGGAGGTAGTGTTTTTCGGGGTGAACACTCAAAATTTTGCAGTTCCCCCTGCCAGCAGCCATGCGCTCAGCCTGCTGCGTGATTTTCACAGCCCAGCTGACAAACTACACACGGCGGCAGCATGCTTTTGGGACTGATGGTCATTCACATACAATCACTCTTCACTCCGAATTAAAAATGTTTTACTCTTGAAAAGATCTAGAAATCGGACTTGAATTTCCCTTGAGGGTTGTGGGTGCAAATAGCTGGTCGTCTGATGAAGCTGCCCTTTCCTTAGGCCCTTTGACGCCCTCCCAGCAACTTGAAAATGATTTGCAGAATATTTCCCGAGCAATTTATGTGACTACTTAAACATGATCTGCAAAGTACTTCCTGGACAATTTATTTGAGATTATGTAACGTATTTAATCTTGCCTTCTTTAGTGCAGAACATTTAACGGTAATTTCTTTAACATTGATCACTAGTGACTTGACAGAGCCCTGTAGCTGCGGAAAGCGGTCTTTCTCTGTAAGCTGTTATTTTAGGAGTTTCCAGTAGTTGGTGCATGAGACTTGAGCAAATCGATTTCGGACGGTTTTAGCGTGCCCTGCATGCTTTGCAATAAATGGCTTTTGTCTTGTTAACTTAGTTTGCTTATTCATGACTTTTTCCTTTCAGTAGTGAAATGCAGAAGATCCCAAACCCTGCGTGGAAGCACCTCACCGTTGAATCTGTGTTTACTTTTTCAGTGCTGAAGATATAGTGGTGAAAGTGCCAGGCAGCCAACTAACAACAGAGTATTTGGAAGAAAATGGCTTTGCAGAACCCATCCTTGTCCCAAAGAAGGACGGCCTGGGTTTGTCCGTACCCGCACCCACCTTCTACGTCAGTGATGTTGAAAACTATGTCGGTGGGTATCTGGCAAGCGGGTGGCACTGTACTGTTTGGAGCTCAGCTGCTTTAAAAAAAAAAAAAAATATATGTATATGTATATATATATAATTTGTATTTAAAAATGCAGAAGATATTGTAAAATATTGTCTGTAGCTTGAGCTATGCTGACTTCAGTATTTGTTAGATAGTGGTAGCTTGTAATTAGCAATTAATTCACTCTTGTTTCTTGTACCAACTTGTGTATCTTACTGTGAGCCTGAGCCAGACTGCATTGTACTCCATAACACTGCATTGAAAGAAATAGTCATAATAGTATCAAAAAATTGTTTCTTCAAGCCAGGTCTTAATTGATTGCTGCCATCTCACTTTGTATGGAAGGAATTACTAGACTGAGACTCCCACTGTGCAAAGGCAGTCCATTTTTTAACACTGCTGTCAGTGAGAGCTATTTTCGTTGCTGCTGGTCATTTGGATTCATTTTGGCATCCTCCTGTCTCTAACCTGAGTGGTGCTGTACTGCATCCTCTCACAAGGCATCACGTCATCCTGCCTTGGAAGACATACCTTGGCCAGGAGCCATGGAAGTGCTCTGAAGTCGCTTGTCTTGTCTCCACATCCTTCTTCCTTTAGCATGTGTGATCTTGTCTCTTGTCCTCTCTTGCTCCATCCCTCCTCTGTGTCACTTTCTGTCCAGTTCTCTCTCATTCCAGTCTTCCAGCAAGGCATCAATCATCCTTTTGGAGCCATGACTCCAGCTCCAGTGTATCTGCCTGTGTTTCGTGGTCCCTTTATCTCCTTATATATAGTCTGCTAATCACCTCCTCCTCCTGCACTCTCCTTACCAGGCCATTGACCTGTTCCCCAAACTGGAGGGTGCTATCACCAGCCACTGCTGTTCTTGTGTCTATTGCTTTTGCAGTGATCGTGTGCAGTGAGATAACTATGAACAAAGGAGAATTCAAGACCCCTGGTTTTATTGTTCTCTCTATCCCGTTGCTTCTACAGGAAACATATTTTCCTTGCCCATCTGCTACACTTAGCAGATTTTCTTGTATGACCTAGGTGCTCCTTCTGCATCTGCTGGCTTCCTCTCAGCCTCTAGCTGAAATAATCCACCCTACCAATGGGACAGTTAGTGAAAAGCTGGGGGGAAGAACACGGGTTGTTTAATCTGGAGCTGGCACCAGATTTGAAAGTGAACGGAATGAATATGTGCTTGTCTAACCTCCATGGGGTTAGTTCGCTTGAATGCAATTTCCCAGGCAGGGATTTATCTCGCTGTTTCGTTGGACCTAGAATGTCTTTTAGAAACAATCTAAAGTAAGTAGCAGAGGACAAAATGTCACAACCGAGACTGCCAAATACATTATTACTGTTCTGGCATTTCATGAGAAAACAAATGGATTTTTTTTTCCTCTCTTAATGTGAAAAAAGCTATGAATGAAACGCTGGGAGAGGAAAAATAAGGCCAATTAAAATTGAAGGGAAGAGAGACCAGAAAGATGCTTTTCTTGCAGAAAGGAGAAGAGAGTGTGCTTAGAAATGGGCACTCTTGTAAAGCTCTGACGTCCTCCGTGTGTTCTCTGGTGTGCCCAGTGTTAAATTCCACTAATTGACTAATGCTGTTAGTATTAACACTGGGAGATTTGTATCCAACAAGGTCTGTCAGAGGAAATGTATAAGTACTAGCAGCTTATTCTCTGTACTCTAGTACAAAGGGGATGGATTTTTGATAGGCATAATTTGGGGTAAAATAACAAAAAGTCAAATTTTTTTGTGGCACAACTGAAATATCATGTCTAAAAGTGGGAATTTTCCTGCAAAACTCCTCCTCGATTATAGATTTGGTAAGCAAAAACTTAAAATAGAGCCTAAGAGAGCTTAAATTTTGGAAAATCAATTTGACAAGATATCCTGTGCAGTATTACACTCTGCCTACAGTCATGAGATTTCTGCAGCGTGGTGAGTAGACCTTACTCTGCATCTATACAGATATTTGCACATAATTTTCACTAAGCAAATAAAATCCATAATGAAATGAATAGATTCAAAATCACATTGATCCTTTAAAGATAGAAACTACAGAAATAATTATGTCAGTGGCATGAATGTAAAGGCACCATTTTATGTATATACATGTCTTTTAGACATCTATGTATATGTATGTACATACATAAACAACAGGGAAGCTACAAAGGCTAAGAAGATCAGAAAGTCAAAAGATGGAGATGTTTCTCAAAATGTTAACTCACCTCCAAGCATACAAAATGCGTCAAGTCAGGCTGCCCTCCAATCTCTCTTTTTCATTGAATTAATTTTTAGGACCAGAGAGGAGTGTTGATGTCACTGATGTCACCAAACAGAAAGACTGCAAGATGAAGCTCAAGGAATTTGTGGATTACTACTACAGTACAAACAGGAAAAGGGTCCTCAACGTGACCAACCTGGAGTTCTCGGACACGAGGTGAGAGTCCAGCCTGCTGTACCACACAGTGTCCAGGGTGTGCAGTGGGGTTCAGCTGGGGGAGTTTGAACAACCCCTGCCTTCTCTGCTGGTTCCCTCTTTAGGAGGTACTGCTTTAACCATGGGATACTACTGGTTTGTAACTAGAATATAACTTAATGCTCCAGGAGCAAATCCTCTGCCCTGTCTTGGTAGTGAGTGATAACATAGTGTGGTCCTCATGTCATCTTAGGTACTTATATACAGCGTGACAAGTACGGAGACCAAAGAAAGGAGGACAGAGATGACCACATGGGTACGATAGAACTGTATGTGGGTTCGTGGGAGAACATGGCTGGAATGGGTCTTTTTTTTTTTTAATATTATGTGTTGTTTTTGTGGTGAGATGGGAATCCTGCTGGATATAAAGCAACAATAGCCCTTCTTCCGGCTTAAGGTGATCTTGAGACACGGTGATCTCCTCAGAGCATTCTTTTCTAAAATGTGTTGTACAAGAGCGAGCATCCTGCATGTATAGCAGGTTTCCGTGTCGGATAGGACCACTGGTTTCCGTGCATCGTATATTGCTTACTGAAATCTTCCATTTAAAGTAGCAGAGAGTAAATAAGTAGATGAGGTGTGGTGCGAGGTATGGTGTTAACATGTCGCTGGATGTCCTGGAATGAGAGTAAGTTTGAAATTATTATAATTTTGTAATCCTATACTGTACATTATAGTTTTCATTTCAGTGCTTTTGTGAGTTAACCTGTAATCTATATGACAGCAGCTCAGAACTAGAGTGATGCTGACTTCTCAGTGGAAAGTCAGCTCGGAATTTGAGGCCGAGGTGCTGTAGTGATGTAGTGAGCCAGAGGGAATTGTGCTGGCTACGTGAGTATCACCAGTCCTCAGTGACAGGAAGCCTACTGTTCTCCTCATGTTTTACATTGTGTTTTATACGTTGGATAATTAGCTGGTGTAAACGCCTAGGAGTTCGAGTTATTGCTTTGTGCTTTGTATAGCTGTATTCATCACAGAAGCAGGCAGATGCATCCATAATGTATTGAACTTCACGCGACTGTGCAGATCATTTTTACAGTTCTTGCAGCCCTTCTGGGTAGCTGGTAGCTAGTACTTCCAGGAGGGAAGCGTCAGGAAAGGAAAAGATTCCTTTATATACAAACGCTCCACAGAAGATGATGAATGTCAACGTAAGAATAAAAAATGGTTGTTGTGGAGAGCATTCCATTTTACCAAGAAGACTTAAAGTAGCTTTAAAAAAAGAAGGCTGATGAATAATTACCAGCTCATTATTTTTAAAGCCATTACCTTTCGCCCTGTAGTTAGTGGTTTAGTAGTGCGCTCTCATTTCTGCAGAGAGCATCTCTAGTAATTACAGGCTTCAAAGATTACCAGGATCTTCAGTTGAGATTTTTTTAGCTTTCTGCCATTATCCCAGAGTAATGGGAACTCTTTTGTTCTGAAGGACTGCTGGAGCTGTCACTCATATGCTGCTAATTTAGACATTAACTAGCAAATATTTTATTTCTTAACATAGACGGTGACACTTTAATTGAATGCACTGCTCCATCTTTCCCTGCCATTTTAAATGGAGCTATTGTTATCGGTGTTTGACAGTGAGCATGAATGACACATAGGAGCATTTAATTTTAGTCTGAAGTGCAGATACTCTTACTGACGTGATGTTTTACAGCGTTCAAGAGCGAACCTCCACCTCCTGCAAATATTATTCCGAAATTTGAACTATTTAAATACAAAATTCAGTGCATTCTGGGATGAAACACTTTTAATACCTGTTTGTCATCCACTACATTGTGGATTTATGGTATATATTATATATTTTATGTAAACATAGTGTATAAATGGTCTAAATAAATATATACAATATGAATATATGCTCAATGTAAATTAGTATATTAATTTTTCTATATTATAGAAATATTATATATATATTATTTTAAATATATTCACACATATCAACCCAAATTAGACTTTTTCCTTCTTCTGAGCTTTTAATGTAATTTAGTCAGTCTAAATAAAAAGATCACTGTGGTTTTGAACATCAGGTCAAGACTTATTTAGTCTTCAAATATTGTTAATTTTTATTAGGATTTTTAGTCTAAGCTTAAGTTGCAGATTTTTAAGATTTGCAAGACCATTTATGTAAGAGAGCGCACGTCACTTTCTATTCTGAAGGGAGCTGGAAAAGTGGCTGTGGTAATGGCGCTATCGGTAACCGAGCCTCTTGATAGCAAGAGGCAGGGACTGAAAAAACACAAACAGAATATACTTGATCATAAATACCGCTGCTAGGCAAAGGATCGTTGCTAGGTCATCATATTTAAAAAGCCTTACATCCTTGCGCTCTTTTTTAAAAAGATGCATGTTTGTTCTCAATTCTCTCTGAAAAGGATGTCCAGTTTTGTAGAGCCTCCAGATATAGTTAAGAAGTTGTCCTGGGTGGAAAACTATTGGCCTGATGATGCTCTTCTGGCAAAACCAAAAGTGACCAAGTACTGCCTGATCTGTGTGAAGGACAGCTATACGGATTTCCACATAGATTCGGGAGGAGCTTCTGCGTGGTACCACGTGCTGAAGGTGAGGCTTCATGTTTTTGCGGTGTATCTAATAATGAACTAAATTTTAGATGCAAAGACCATGCTAAAATCGTCTCAAAAATTCAAGTCTCAAGGATTTTTTCCCCACCGTCCCGTTGTATCCGTAAGAAATATGCAGAGCCTTATCTGCTGGAAGTGGGTGCACTCCCAGCAGTGCCAGGGTCTGCTGAGCGAGGAAGCCACTTGGAGTGTGGAAGTTGTCTGTGTGTTTTCACTGTATGTGGGTTTTAATATTCATTTAATGTCTTCTGCACATATGTTGCCTAAGACCTGAAAGATCTTACGTTCTGCTTTTGCACGGTAATGGAATCTGGCAGTGTAAACTTCTTGCAACATCAGTCCCACAAATCTGAGCAAGTGTGGTCAGCTAGTGATTTAATCATTTCAGCCATTCTGTCAGCCAAAGCTGACAAGTAAATTTTATTTCAATAGTGTTAAAATCTTGTCGTAACGCTATATATTTCTTTAGATAAGTATTTGTGCGTGCGCGTGTGTGTGCATGAATCTGTGCCAGCGCAGCAGTGCCTGGTTTGGCTACTTGTTGCTAATTTTATATTTTTATTTCAGGGAGAAAAGATATTTTATCTCATCAAACCAGCCTCTGCAAATATTTCTCTTTATGAACGCTGGCAATCGGCAGCAAACCACAGCGAGATGTTTTTTGCAGACCAAGTAGATAAATGTTACAAATGCACAGTTAAACAAGGACAGACACTCTTCATTCCATCAGGTGAGCGGGCTGTTGCAGGTGAGGTTTGCTGCTCATTTTAGAGCTGCTGAAATAGCATGCCCAAAATGCTAGAGGGATGTGATTTGACCACTTTCTCTGAGAAAGCATGAAGTGTAATTCTCAGTAGAAGTATGATTTCATATGCTTACACACACAAAAAAATCAGAACTTACTGTTTTCTATCAATATTTTCACACCTTTTTAAAAATACAACTAGCAGGGAGAGTGTTCCACTCTTGGTCTAGCTGGGTTGCAATAACTCATGAGTTCTCTCCATCTATCCAACCATGACATAAGTTCTTTTTGCCATCTAACAGAGAATTCACGTTGAATTACTTGCTGACCATGACTCCCCAAAAAATGCTTTTCATGGTCATTGCTTCCCTGTGACACCAAGGAACTTGGTGCCCGCACAAGTGTGAGTGTGCATTTATGCTTTCACATGAGGCTGAAGACCTGAATGTCACAGATTTATATGGGTTACTTGATAGACTCGGGCTTTCATTGCAGGTTATGGATAGTGGATTTCGTTTTTCTCAGTTCCTGGGAGTTGATCAGCAGGTAGTGGAGAGTTTTAAGTGAACGCAGTTCTGCTCCTGCCCCTGTCCCTCACCTTCCTCTCACCATGAACAATTATTTCCTCATTTGCATTGCTGTTTCCAGCACTCTGTTACCTGTTGATCCCTGTTTGGGACAGGGGTTTTCTCTCCCTCTATGTGCCTTTAAATGATGCACTGCCTGCTCAGTCAGTAATCAGAGTTGAGGCTTCCAGGCAGCGTGAGTAAGTGATAGCACTGGTACTTGTGTTTTGGAGGCAGCACCCAGTAGTGCCGTTTTCCTGTGTGTAAGCATATTGTTGCACAGGATGTTTACATACTTCAGTTTTACTTTGACTGTAAAAAGTGGAAAGTAGGTATTTCTCTTATGATCGTATGTGGAGCAGATGGTGGAATAAACACCAAGCAATTTACAGAGATTCACTAATTTAAGTAGATTTTTGTAAGAAAACAAGTGTTTGGAAAACACCTGTTCCTGGCACTACAAATAAAGTCAGCGTTAGGAGCTGTCACAGGTTTTTATGGAGATGTGAAAGCGGCTAGCATTGTGTAGCTGCTGCTACTTTTCACAGTAACAAGAAAGTAATGTCAGTGTGAGCAGCATGTCCCCTCTCACTGCCTGCACCATTGAAGGTGGGTCCTGGGACTGGGTGCCAAAGGTGCACAGCACCTTCCTGGGCTGGGCCTTTGTCATGCAAAACAAAGAAGGGGCCAGATGCAACTTTGTTCGAAGCATATGCGGTTCTGGTGCTGGCTTGGACTGAAAAGCTGTGCCTAGGAAGTAAGTTGCTAAGTGAAATAAAAACTTCATGTTGTGAATAAAGTCTTGGTTACTGTGTTCCAGTTTTTATCCTCAGGACTCTTCTCTTTCTCTTTTAGGTTGGATTTATGCAACTCTAACACCTGTGGACTGCCTGGCCTTTGCAGGACATTTTCTACATAGCCTAAGTGTTGAAATGCAGATGAGGTAATCTGTCTTTAAAATCTACAGTTATGTAGAGGCTCAATTTTTAATAAATTGGCCATTGTCTCTCCTATTAATTAGCCTACATTTGCAGTAGCTTTGATGGAACTCTACTGGGCAAATTTGGAAAGTGTACCCACATTTGTCCTCTTCAACCGTGTTCTCTTGTGCTGAGTTATGCCAAGCTGTATTTACACTTGTCGCGTGTGTGGAAGGATATGCGAGGTGCTTGTACTGATGTGGCCAACTCCTGGAGGAAGAACTGTTAGAAACTGTCAGGAGTTTTGCCCTAGAACATGCCATTTGCTTTCTGGATAAGCACCCACCTGCTCAGCTGGGTTCTTTGCCCAGTGTAAGACAGTACAAGTAGTTCTTTACTGCTTCTGAACAAATAATGCAACAAAACTCCTTATATCTGTATCACACAGTTTCCTACTAGTGTTATTTTTATATTTTGCTTTTGGTCTAGTGCCAGAACACATGGTAGCAGCACAAAGAAATGAAGCACTGCAAAATGAACCTCAGGCGTTTATGAGTAGTGGTGGTTGTCACTGTGCAGCATACTTATGACCTGCTTTGCTTTAAGTTCATGTGGCTTTTTGTTACAGGGCGTACGAAGTAGAAAGACGATTGAAAATTGTCAGCCTGACCCAGTTTCCAAATTTTGAAACTGCGTGTTGGTATATGGGAAAGCATCTACTGGAGACATTCAAAGGTAAAACTGCGTTTCTTTGCCTGCTGTAATTGCTTAGCTCTGGGGGTCTGAAAATAGGTACTCTTTATTCCTGCTGATGTGTCATGCAGAAGATGGACAAGTGGCCAAAATAAACCTTGTTATTATTGGAAAACTACTTCTAACGTACCAGCAGAACATGCTGGTCTGGTCCAGCTCTCCCCTTAATATCCTGCCATCTCGCCCTAGGAAGGACCTTCGCTGTCCCTCTTACCTCTGCCTAAGGGAAGGTTTCACCTTCTCTATAAATGCATTTAAGTTGCCTCAGAGGCAAATAATGTTGTAACTTTATTTTTAGTTTTTAGTTGCCTGTCAAGTCTGCATTCATTCCGTGTTTTAACCTAATGAACTACATGCTCTGTCAGCCCAAGGCATAGAGTAGCACTTCCTTCTCCCATCATTCTGCTGGTTCCAGTTGAAGTACGTGGGCAGGTCACATATACACGGGGCCACAGGAATATCAGAGATGTGGCCAGCAGGAGCACTGAGAATTAAAGCAAAACTTTCTGTGAAATTCAAAGTCTTCTCAGTCAGATTCCTTCAGACTTCATTCAAACATCCATGCGTGTATGTTCTTTACAGATTCAGTCTCACTTTGCTCTTGGGTCTCTGTTTCTCTTATTACAGAATGTGTATAGAGACACTCACCAGATCCTTTTATAATGAGAAAAATGTGCTAATTAATAAGCAAGGTGAGGGGTCCCTCTGAGTGTCACCTGGAAGGGCCCCCCTTGTGACCAACTGAACAAAAACTGGAATGAGGGGAGAAGTTTAGGCAAGCTTATACTCATGCGGAAGTGAAATGCTTTGCCCAGTGTAACCTTTGTTTCCACATATTGGTACTTGCTTTTTCAGTCAGAATTAAAAAAACCGCTGACGGTACCTTTTTATTCCCACAGCCTAGGATGTATGAACGTGGAAGCTAGCTTGAGTATGGGACCAAGAAAGGAACCAGGAGGATTGCCAGTATAGACATAACTTACAGGTGCACAGTGTAGGAAGGCTGAGTTGGATTTATGACACAGTAAATATACTCCTTATTCATCAAGTTATAGTAGGGATTCATTTGTGGTGACTGACTTTCAAAGAGTTAACTTTCACAGTTAAATTTTTTCAAATTAAAGACTTTATGTAGAACAACTTTAGCTAGCAGTGTTTGAATAGCATTGTTTTTTTCCTCTACTTAGGTTTGCATAAAGCTGGGCAACAGCCTCCCGCTCATTTACTCCAAGGAGCAAAAATTCTCAACGGTGCTTTCAGGTCATGGACCAAAAAACAGGTAGGAGAAGCAGCCTGTTTAGTATTGTGTGTGTTCCTCAGGTTTGTCAGTCACTGGAACAGAGAGCAAATGCTAGAACAAATAATAGCTCCGTAGCAAAACAGCTAATTCTAAAATCCCAAAGGGAAAGGACTGGGAGAACGTGGAAGGAGAGCGATAGCTGGGATTTCATAGTGCCACACAAGGAGTCAGCAGGAAAAAAAGGTACCACCAGACTTTTTAAAAAGTCAGTTCTGCACATGGCCAGAAGGATGCTGAGTAAATGTTCTCCCTGACTCTGAGCATTTTTGTATGCCAGATCAATTAAGCAGGGATTGTGTGAGTGAGGCCTGCATTTTTGTGTGCAAAAGGTACCCAGTTCCTGCAAATCAGCACATTAATTGGGCTAGAAAATACATACTGATCGGAGAAAAGGCTTAAAAGGATTTGCAGCCTGAGTTTCCTGCTGCAGTGGTTTCAGAAGTATCATTCTTGCGTGTGTTGCTCCTGAAGTTTTGGGGAATTAGCTGCAGGAGGCAGGCCATTCAGACATAAAACGTGAACAAGGGAACTAGCAGCTTTAGGATTTCAGACGTTTTAAGAAGGGATGAGCAGCTGAGTACACAATGTTGCATACTCAGTTAGGTGACTGTCCCAGATTTAAATGTCGTCAGGAACTTGGCTGCTCCCTACTGCAAAGAGCCAGTGCTTGAGCCTGAATTCAGAATTGTTCCCTGGTTTCCTGTAGAAGGACTGACTGGTGTGGAAGCTCTCTTCTCCATGTCACTTTGTTTATTTTTTCCACTTGCCATGCAGATGAGAAATAGTGAGTCAAAGGAGGTGAGACTGTGTTGGCATTGAGGTAAAGCTGAACTTTGAATATTACAACATGACATGGGCATACAAATGTTGTTAGTCCTGTCAGGGAGCTCCCAAGCCACGCTGCTGACAAGGTGTATGCCTGTTACTGAATACACCAGCCTAAGACAATCGCTCCTTGTAGATGTCAAAAAGGAAATTCTCACAGAGTCTCATATAAGGGGGTGAGCAAAGTGATGTTACAGTTGTGAAAATACAATAATATCTGAAAAAGACTGTTGACTTTGTTGTTCTCTCAGGAGAACTATTTACAACTACATCCAGAAGGGGAAAAAAAGATATTTTTTCCTTATTTGGACTACTGATGCAGTCAGTATTGATTAGGAAAAATATTGATGTGTCACTTAATGAGGAGTTTTTAATATTTTTGCCAAAAAAAAAGACCCAAACCAAAACCACAGAAACAGCACTGTGGCTTTGTTCTGTTTTAGGCTTTAGCAGAGCATGAAGATGAACTACCAGAAAACTTCAAACCAGCACAACTTATCAAGGACCTTGCCAAAGAAATAAGATTAAGTGAGGTTTGTGCTCTTTTTGTAATATTAACTGTATTGTGGGTCTTTGAATAATGTAGGCTATAAAATGAATGAATTGAAATAAATGAATGTTTTTTTCCCACTCTCTCAATTAAAAGAACTCATGTGAGGTTTCACAGTAGGGGGACTGCTCAGGACTCCGGTCTGTGGCTGACTCACCATGTATTTTGGGCTCCTCTTTGCTTTCTCCTTGGCTTTACGCTGTGCCTGCCTGTCCTACATCCTTCCTCTCTCACCTCCTCCTAGCCGGACTGGCCACACTCCCCTCTCCATCCTTATTTTCCCTTTCCCTTTAGCTACACCCTACCCCAAAATATAATAGAACTCAACACTGTTGCCATTCCCGTGATCATGCTCCCTGTGTGGTATCTCCTTTTCCTCATGTTCATCGATCTTGTCTGTGACATTGTCTGAGCTTGGGACTATTATTCTGTACATTGTCCCAGTAGGAAGCCTTGCTGTTAGCTGGCTTCTAGGCAGAGTTACTATAGCAAATGCAATAATAATTTTAACACATACACCCCTCCCCTGAGTCAACCCCAAAAACCCAAAAAATGAGGTTGCATGAAGGTGTCATCCATTAAGTCTGGTGTCATAGTCCACTTAGTGGAGATGTGTGACTGTGCAAGGTGCTGGTCCAGTTGTTTCAAGGAGGCATTGTGTTACATTCCACCCCCCTTTCTAACTATATCTGAAGACCTCAAAATTGAAATCTATCTTGTCCTTTTATCCTCTTTGATGTAGTCTATAAGTTTTCTGATTGTCAGAATGGCAAGTTAAGCAGAAAATAATTTCTTTTTAATTAGTCAGTGTTAATTTTAATTGGGCAGCTATTTTACTGCTTGTTTTTCCTGAAGGCATGAAACATGATTCTGCTACGTTTATCACATCTGAATTAAATGGAAATGGTTTATGCTCAAGCTGATTAGCATTTGAAACAAAAGACCGTTCATTTTATACATTTGTTTGTGTGGGCAGTCCATTTAACAGTCCAACCTGATGATATAACCTGATGAGGGTTACGTTCCTTACGAAGCCGCTGGAGTTTCTGCAGGCCAAACTTGTGCTTGAGCAACGTAGGGGCAGGAATTAGTGGTGAGCAGAGCGTTACTGTGGCACGTGATGTGGTCTTCATTCCCTGGCTGGCCTGACCAGTGAATGCAGTTACCCCTTTATTGAAGGAGACATCTTTGGGGTTTGTTTCCCCAAGGGAGGAAGGGTGCAGGGGAATATCTGATCTGAGATAAATGGGTCTGAATGCTTTCCCATTTTGTGCTGAACTACAGAATGCTTCGAAAGCCAGCAAAGCAGACACGAGTGCCAACACGAATGCTGAGGAGATCTGTCCTGTGGAGAAGGAGGAGCCACCATCACCCGTCCAAATGACGCCTCCGCCCCCACCTGTAGAAAAGCTCCCTAAAAAAAAGACTCCCAAAACTGTGAAAACCCCCAAACAACTCAAGCCATCCAAACCCCCCAAACCTCCCAAGCCACCCAAACCCCCTAAGCCTCCCAAAACACCAAAAGTTAAGGGAGAAGGAAAAAAGAAAGGAAAGAAGGCAAAAGAGAGTCCACCACCAGCCATTCCGAACCTCGACCTGCTGGAGGCACACACAAAGGAGGCTTTGACAAAGATCGAGACGCCAAAGAAGGGGAAGGTGGGTTGTATTTTAACCTCTCCCTCTTCTCTCACCATAGTAGGGATAAAATCACTCATTAGGTCTCATGAAAAAAATAATTTAAGCAACACAGTGTAAAACTCTGTCTCACTGAAGTAAACGGTAATTTTGTAAATGCTAGCTTGTCACTTTTTTTACCTAACTATTCGATTTGATGTGACTATTTGCTGTGTTATTCATTTGATACGGAGCATCCAAGAAACCTATTGATTCAAGCCAAGTCTGGCAAACTACTGCATCTTCCTTCCCAAACTGAAACAAGATGAACACTAAAATATATTTTTAATGGCTGTTTTTTAACTTCTTGAACTATTACAATATTTTTTCAAGTGTTATTAGCACTCTTGGGTGCATTTCCATAATCGGTTAGCTAACATGAAGAAACTAATTTCTAAAGCATCTTATCTGCATGAGATTTTGGTTTAGAATGAGTGAATGAAGATAAAAGAATAGTTTGCTTCCATTTTTGCCCATGTAGGACAAGTTTCATTTTGATGTCCTTTAATGCGAGGTGAATTTTGCTGCTGACTTCAGTAGGGGCCAGAATTTCACTGAGGCACTGACAGAGTAATGTATTGTACCATGTTTGTTAAGAAGTATCCATAAGTCTGTTCTAAAATGCTTCTGAATTTCCTAGTATATGGAATTTCCAATTCAGGGAGATTAGTATGGTTATGTTTTTACAGTACTCTTGTATGTGGGTATATCAAGGAGAAATGCAGCTAGTTTTCTGCGTTCTGCGAAGCAGCAATGTTTGATTTGATCTCATATTTGGATTCAAAATGAAGGAATCAGAAGAGGAGTTTTCAAAAATACATCATCTTATATGCCAGATTAAAAAAAAAAAAGTGTTTCTGTAACATGCCAGCACTCCATCCTCATTAAGAGTACATGCTGACTTTTTCCCCAGGCTGCAAAGAATGTTTTAAGTGTTCCCAATAAGGAAACTGCTAGTAAGCAGAATGAGGTGGAGAAATTTGAAGTTCGAGAGCAAAATAAAAGCAAAACAGAAGCCAAATGGAAATATAAGGTAATGTCTCCTGTTGAATTCTGCTGCTGATAAATCAAGGGTGGAGAAGCGTTCATAGTTCCACCTAAGTGGAGAGTACAAGCCACCAATTTTCAGTTCCCAAAGAAAAAAATTTGAAAATAAAATAATCAAGTAATCACTGATAAAGGAGGGCGAGGGGGCAGATTCTTCTTATGCTGAATTGTCCATCCTCATCCTTGGTGAAGCCAGGGGGAACACTGTTAATAGTGAGATTTTTCAGTGCTCATCACTTCTGTGGTTCTCACTTTAACATAGTCATACTACTTTAAGTCTGGAGTAGTTCCAGAGAAATCGATAAATAGTGATGCCATAAAAGCAGAGTTAATGAAATCTGACATATGCCACGTTAATTAAAAGCTTGCCTTCCTGGAGGGCTAATACGGGGTAAAATATAGAATAATACATTTTTTTCTCCAGGTACCACTTTAAACAAGGTGACACTAGGCTTTCTAACAAAAATGACTGTCTGAATTTTACCTGCTTTGTGAACTTCTAATGGCAATGGTGCAAACAAATTCCCCAAAACAAAAAAACCCATGCTTTTTTACCTGGGGAAACTACTAAGAATCACAAATCATTAACATCAGAGACATCTAAATGTTTTGTGTTAATAGAAGTCACAGTTAATGTGAGTAGATCAATCTGTACCGATTTATTCCACAGCCAGTACAGCTTAGGAAAGTACTAAGGCAATACTTAAAAAATAATCAAAGGCTTCCTTTGCACTGAGTGGCTTTGATCTTAAATTATTAAATTAATAATCCAAGCTCTTCTGAAGGTGTGAAAGAAGCAAGTGGAGCCTGGGAATCAAATGCAGTCGTATTTGTGAGGTTATAGGCACTGTGCTAGATTCTGTCCTTAGCCACACCGGCACGACGCTGATGAGCAGCGTGCTTAGCCTCTGCTCTGATTCACAAAAAGTGTCTGTAGTATTTGACATCAGTCTGTACCAATTTAAGAGAGCAATATTTAAATTTGATGTTTAAACTGGTGCTGAAGTCCTTCCTGAATGGGGACAAGTCCCTGAACTAGACCCCAGGTAGTCTAAGGACGAGGATAATCCTCTATTACAGCATTTGGGGGAAATATTTTTCTCTGCATGTAGATCGGTGGATTCTGTGAGGTTACCTAGGAATCTGAAATATCAACAACTCAAATTCAAATAATTTTTTGTTTTGTTTTGGGTGTTTTGCCTTTCAGAACAGTAAACCTGATTCACTTCTGAAAATGGAAGAGGAACACAAATCAGAAAAGACGCCTTTATCAGCAAATAAGGACAACAAATTTACATTCTCTTTCTCTAATAAGAAGTTGCTTGGGTAAGTGAAAAATAGGACAGTACACATGAATTTTAAAAAGCAGATTAAAAAACTTGTCATTATTTATGTTTTTTTATACAAGACGGTGAAAATCTGCCTTTCTGGTCAATGTAGAAAATACACTTACACAAAAAGTTCTTCGCTCTAGAGCTTGGTTTTACCTAGAACCCATTGTAGTTGGCAATAACAGCAACAACCTATCTTTGAGGCTGGTAGTCTGCTTGAGAGTAGTGTCTTCAGTGTTCAGGCAGCGTCCAATGTTTTGGCACTTCAGGTTCTTACTAGTAAGTTCTTACTCTAACTAGAGTTAAATTAAGTAGTTTTTGTGCAGATCCTACTCAGGGTACATTTTTAAGAAGCTTAAATGAACTCTGCGTATCAAAATTCCATGCTGCCTGTGCGTTATGCACACCATGATATACCTTGGGACAGCTTAAAATACTATACTGCTTATTTGAAAGACTAGGGCTGCTCTAGTTGGCGTCATATTGTGAGATATAAAGTGTAGGTACAGAAATGTGTTTGTAAAATTATTTTAATTGCTGTGGCACCTCTGAAACTATTCAAGGTGACTGAGGTTTCTGCATAAAGGTACTCATCTTCCTCTCTGTCAATTCGCAAAATGTTTTCCAGTCAGAGTATTGTTACTGATTTGTAATTATTTTTTTATTTTCAGTTCAAAGGGAGTCAAAACGCAGCTGAATACTAGTGTGTTTGGGTCACTGCAGAATTTTAAAGAAGATAAAGCAAAACCTGTACGAGATGAATATGAATATGTGTCAGATGATGGTGAACTAAAAATTGATGAGTTTCCAATCAGAAGGAAGAAAAACACTACAAAAAGAGAACTGCCCTGTGAGAATATTTCCTGTTTTGTGTGTATCTGCACAACAAAGCCTTATGTGTTGATTGTCCAAAATTAGTCTTTAAAATCTATGTGATTTATAATAAAGCAAGCCGTCAGTTAAATATAAATGGATTTGAATCGCTTTAGAAGTTTCAGCTTAGGAGTGCTATCTTTTGAAGGGGAAGTAACCATGACTTTGTTTTTCTTTTTTTTTTTAAATTCAGTTTTATCAGATAAAAAAGACACTCTGCACCACACTCCTGTTAAGAAGCCAAAGGTGGAATCGGTCTCATACAAGGTACGGTTATAATTGTCCCTATCACAGGCAGGCACCCGCTGTACGTCTCTAACAGCGTGTGGGACAGTACTGTAATGACAGCACGAAAACCTTCTCACAGCTGTTGTCACGTCCTCTGCTTCATTCCACCGTCACAGTCTGCCCAGAGTAGGTAGCAATCAGACAGTTGTACACCACCACAAGAACAGGAGCGAGCCGTAAGAAGGAATGGGAAGGATCAGAAGGAGTTTTCTGTCGTACCCAGCTTGGCGTTGCATTGCTGGCAGGCAGAGGAGTCTGTCCCAGGCTGTGCTCCCAACCTGTGCTGTCCCCCCATTTCTATGTGCTTTGGACACTGGTGGTGAAATTTGCATGTTCGTATTTGACCGAGGAAACTTGCCAGTACAATTGAACTCATGTCATTTGGCGTTTCACATTACTAGAAGCCCTTAACACCTATACTGCAGCAATTAAAAGTTTGGGTTTTTTTTGCTGTTGCTTCGCAGAGTCTCCATGTGCCCATCCTGGGCTTACGTCTAGAATGTCTGTGACTCAGCGTGATACTTTAGTGCATCCCTAACTTGAGGCAGTGTCAATGTGGCTGTTGATAGCTTACCTTCAGGAACCTGAACAGTGCAGGCATAAGTTTGCTCTGTGTTAGCGTTGAAAGTCAAGGCTGGAAATTAAATGACATTAAGTGACATTAAATTTAAATGTTTTGCCCAACTGTGGTTAATACAAATTCATACTATAATATCGGAATCAGTCAGAAAAAGCAAAACAGCTTGTTAACACAGAACTGTAGGTGACTGAAATGTCTGGCCCTAAGAACTAAGGGATCTTATTCATCCTGGTTTGGCTGAGGGATATTTCAAGAGCAAGCGCAGACCTCCTTGCCTCAGTTGGCAGTTGACATCTGGAGAGCAGTGCACAAGAACAGGGGAAAGCATCCTGGTATCTCACTGTGCAGAAGCGTAAGGAGGGAGGCCAGTTCCTGGGGAAAGCAGTAATTGGCAGTCTAAGCAATAAGGGCTAGGATTTTAGAGGCCGAAAGCAGGGCAGAAAAGTGGAAAAAAGTTGTTGTATTATACTCTAGACTACAGTGCATAGAGATACCAGCCCCCGGAAGAGGTTAGAGTGGTTTGATCCTGTGCATAGGATCAGATCTCAAAGGTGGTTCTCCAGTCTTGGGAGAGGAAAGAAAAACCTGCCATGCCTACAGGAACAGATTTTTACTGCATACCTGGTTTGGGTTTCGTTTGTTTGGGGTTTTTTTCCCGTAATGAAAGAAAATTACCAATGCTAGCCCTGTGTCTTTGGAGGAGCAGCAGGCTGCAAAAATTATTGTGGTGTTCTTGTTGTCTGACTTACTGAGTTTCTGAGGTTTTTTGAGCCATTTCCTTGGTTTTGCAGAGTGATGAGTCGTCAGATGAAGATTTGCTTCACATTGACACAGAGACAAAGCCAGGGCGCAATTCCAAAGTAAAGAAAGAGAGTGGAAGTTCAGCAGGAATTCTTGATCTTCTGCAGGCAAGCAAGGAAGTTGGGGGTTTAGAGTATAACACCAACAGGTATGCACCAAGGGATGTTTTTTACTTTAACTCATAAACAAAAATTGCTCTTTTGTGGTTGTGTGTGTGAATGAGTGAGAGAGAGAATGAATTTTGCAGCTCAGTAACTGCTTTTTCTCCAGTAAGCAAGTTCTTCTTTTATCCTGTGATCTGCAGGGAGAGGTGGGAAATATTTTGATGGTATAATTTAAACAAATAAAGGCATTTCTCATCTGTAAATGCTGAGCATTCATTTCAGCAATGATACTGTAATAGATGAATCATTCAAAAGGAGGAGAGAGCTCAGTGAATGAAGCTTGAGGGCATGAATAGTGTTTTTTAATGTAGTAATAATGTAATAAAGTAATCTAAATGACCAGCATTCTTTCCATAAGGCATTGTAAGGTGCTGTGCAGTTCCCTGAATATTGAATGTTTGAAAGAAGACAATAGGAAACCGTCTACCCTCCCACACACCCCTGGTGATCATTCTTCTCTCCGCTGAAACACATGGCTTGGAAAAAACCAAACACTTTCATGGGTACTTCTATACCTAAAATGGAAGTGCTTGCCCGGGCTTGGTTGTGTTTCGTATGGGACCACTGTAGGTGGACACTGTTGACACTGGATGTTCTGGAATATGGTTAATAAGCTGCAGCACTAGATCTTTTAGTAATCCAAACAGTGAGCAGTGAAAAGAAAGGCAAAATTGGAAAATAGGGTTCCCAGATGCAAGTGCTGCGGTTCAGGACCTTCTGGAACAAGAGTTTTGTTTGGGCTCATCTCAAAACAAATGTATGGGCTCACTACCTCCGCTCTTTACAAGCCAAGTCTGATCTTAAACCAGTGATAGACCAATTAGGTAATAAAAGTATGCGAGTCATTTTGAAAGAAGCTAGTGAGACTCTTCACATATGGAAACGTCTTGCTTAACTCAAACCTTAGGAGCAAATCCCCAGGAAGCGAATGTCAACTGAGTTTATGGCTTCCACGCACAGAATGGCCCTGCAGACATGAACTGCTGCGTCGTATACCCTGTGCTCCCCAGTAGCCTGCTGATGTCTTAATGGAATGACTTGTCCTCTATCTGTAGAAAACCAGAGGTATTCACCTAAGCACACCCACTGCTCCACAGGGACCACAGTTGTGTTGATGTTGAGAAAGAAAATGGAATTTTTTAAGGTTGCAGTGCAGTGACAGAGCTACAGAGAAATGTAAAGGTCCAGTGCTGCTGAACAAGAAACAGCTTCTGGTTCAACCTTCCTCAATATATTAGGCAATTGTCTCTTTCACAGCTTAGATGGTTGCCAGTGATTTTAAAATCAAGAAACATAGTCACTGCATGTCCTTAGAAGGCTTCTTGTGACAAGGCTGCTGTTTCTAGGGAAGAGATATAATCTCCGTTTAGTCCTGGTTTTCCTCCATTGCTACCTTCCCCCTAGCAAGGAGTGATTGATTAGAACGGCCAGCCACCTCCTGTGTTTGCAGAGGTGTCTCTTGCTGTCTGCAGCGGGTTAAAACTGCCACTCGGTAACAAAGTAGGACTCAGGCCTTTCATTTTTCCTCCCTTCAGCCTGGGCTCTGTACCCAGTCTATTTGTAGACTTTGCGGTTTCTGAAATCAAAGTCACAAACGCAGTCACATAGCTGGACTCTGCCTGAATTCCTACGCTGTGTGTGGTGGTTCAGTGGGAATGTGTCACATCAGTTTTGGCTCTTGTATAAACAATTAGGCTTTGGCAGTGTGTGTTGCAGCTTGATTGAAAAAAGCTCCTGATAAATGAAATTACTATGTTTCGTTTCATAATTACGCTAGGCTTTTTAAATGGCCATAATGTGCTTTTTGAAAAAAAAAAAAAAAAAAAAAAAGGAAGAAACGTGATATCCAATGTGGTCATGTCTGACTCTCAGGAACAATTTCCAGCTTTCTCTGCTTGTAAGGCAGGTGAAGGGTAGGCATATGTACACATTCACAGATATACGTACATATATGTATGTACGTTCTGGATACTCCACGTAGCGGTGGCGGAGGTAGGTCATTTCCATCTGGTCACAGGTAGGGTGAGAGGAAATGCAGAAATGACAGGGAAATACAATCACAGAGAGAGGATGGTGATTTATTGCCTTCCCCTTACATGCACAACTGTTTTTCTGTGGTTCTTACTTGAAGTGTTCCAGAATAACGGTGGTTGGAAGGGACCTTGGGAAGTCACCTAGTGCAGCTGCCTGCTCGTAGCACAGCCGGCTGCAAAGTTTGACCCAGTTGTTCAGGGCATTACCCTGGTGAGTTTTAAATAGATTTAGCGATGGGGACTCTGCAGCCTCTCCGTGTGAGCTGCTTGGCCACCCTCAGTTCGACCTTTTCTTCTTCTGTGGGTTGGGATTTCGCCCGCTGCAGCTTGGGACCGCTGCCTTTCATCCTGTTGCTGTGCACAACCAAGAAGGATCTGGCTGTGTCTTTCTGTAACCCCATGAGATGCTTCTTGTTTCACATTAGTTCTTATTTCCCTTTAGAAAATGCTTGGTGGTTCCTGTGACCTGCCTTTACCCTTATCTATTTTTCCCCTCATCTTAAGATGAGACTGGGCAATAGTTATTGAGAGGTGAGACATCAGTAAGCTCACTGTCCCTCATCTGCCCCTTGCCCTTTGGTGCCTCCGGCCGTCTGTGTAGGCAGCATGGAGAACGGGGAAGAAGCCACCCCTCTGTGAGTAATATTCTGCTGAAATTAATAAATTCAGTTTCTAAATATGAGGATATAGGGTGATTGCTTCTGAAAGGAAGGAGATGATCTGCCTAGTGATGCTGAACCCTCAGAGATGTCAGTAGTAGAATTGGTTGTGAAAAGTGAGGCACGAGCTCCCTGTACGATACCTTCTCCTAGCTTTGGGGCGTTGGGATCATTCCTGTTCCCAGACAGCGCAGGGGCCAGCCCCAGCTAAGGAGGTAAAACCTGAGTCTGTCCAGGCTGAATTCCCTGTATTCTTGTCACGATCACAGCTGTTTGCCTGTTGCCATCCACACTGGAACACGATGTGAGGGAGAGGATGCTCTTGTTGGGAAAGAGGGGCAATGTGAAACCCCCAGAACGTAGCCTGAAGGGATGTTCTGTGCTCTTCTCCCTGACGAGGATACTGCTAGCGATGGCAAGCTGTTCTGGGACACTGAGCCCTGAGGCTTAAACCAAACACAGTAAATAGCTGCAGAGAGCACTGTGTGTAGGGCGCAAAGCCGTCTGTGCTGGACAGACCAATGTCGTCTTCGCTGGGTTCCCGCTGAGATGAGTTGCATTTCTCTGCTCCTCATCATGACACATGATGCCCTGTGGGAGATTTTATTTGGGATGAGTTTTACCAGCAAAATTTCCCTTCTGTTATGGTGCTTCTCTGTGTTAATAATGTGAAAATGTGCTGCCGGTTTCAGCTCTGTGGAGCAGCAGCAGGAAGGCAGTTACTGGTGATGATAATGCACGTGGCTCATCAGCTTCTGGGCATGGGTGCAAGCTTGGCCTGCCGGGCTCTGTACCACCTCAGGATGGGCTGGGCCTGGCAGACCTCGGACTTGTCCTCCACAGCCCAGCCTTGCGGGTCATTCCTGTGGCCACCATGCCGCTTTGGCCCATGCTCTGTTGGCCATCTGAGTGGTTCTTCTGCCTGTGGACCGTGTGGCGGCTGCACCGATGTTTGCTGCGGGGTGTTGTAGGGAAAGCTGGCAGTTCCCAATGTGGAGCTCTGTCAGTTCCTGCACTGTGTGCAGCTGAAAATCACCAGATGCTGCTACCAGTCAGTTTTTTTGAAGTGTCCTTTTCTCTGTTCATCCACAGCATCATTTTTTAGCTTGAAGAGAGGAAAGCAAGGCTGCTGGGGTTTGCAGAGCAGTGGCAGGGTCACCAAGCCAAGTGCCACCTCGCTGTGTGTTCGAAGGGCCCTTGCCAGCCGGCTGCTGGGCAGGGAGCACGGGGGCAGAAGCGCTCTGCCCGCTTTGCTCCTGCTCCCGCTCTCATTTTCAATGTTTTTTAAGCCATAGCTGAAACTCACAGATAGTTTACTTTCCTAAGTAGCTTTTTTAAAATCATTGCTGAAGCTACAGAAAGGGGGTATGTCCTTCCAGAGCTTAAAAATTGCTTCCTGATTCTTCCTGAATTTTTTTTTTTGGCTTAGAAAGCTGAAATACCTCTAATGGCAGTACAGGCAAGCACATGCCCTAATGAGAAACACTTTGCCCTGTGTGCAGCTCTGTTTCTTTGAGGCATTTCACCCACACGTCCAGGTTGCGGTTTGACTCTCCGAACCACTGGTTTTGATCATCTGCCACAATTTATTTACTGAAGCTTACGTTGCTGAAGGCAGTTCCTCTCTGATTTGCCCATTTAGCGGTCAGCGTTTGATGGTCTGCTTGCAGTGTTTTGAGAGTCCAGTGTTTGCAAAAATGGTTGGGGGAAAAAAATGGAGAGAAAATATGTTAATTTCTTATAGATGGTGCAAAATACGCCTTTGACAGGGAGAAGGCATGATAATGAGGGATTAAAATCTCTTTCCTAAATAAGTTTTTCAGTGTTCTTCTATCTGTTGAGTTGCTAGCTGCTAAGACTAGTCTTGACTCATTTTCAGGATTATTATAAATGCAATTAGTGCCCAGAAACTCTCATTATGTCTTACACGTTACTCTATCCAGAGTCCTGTAATGGTTTAAAGTGGATTAAATTAAGATCAAACAAGAAAAAGCAATGTGGTACTGCTAATTTACTTGGGAAATGCTGTGTGATAGTGGCTTCTATTGCGTAATTGTAAAAAAAAAAAATCATTACCATAGCAAGGTTTTTTTTTTTTTTTTTGCATTTCACTACTTGACCAAACTCCAAAGTTCTGGAAATATCTGATGATGTGTTCTGCCTGTTGCAGAATTAATGCCTGCTGTTCTCCGACGAGATTATCATTCTTCAACGTTCTTCTATATTGTGGGGAGCATGCTTTCCCACCTTGCTAAGCATACACACCAGTCAAAATTTACACATCGTTTGACCTCAGTGCTCTGTAGGAATGTATTTCTTTCTGTAGCAGCTGTGCCTGTTGTCAACTGGCAATGAAATGCCAAAAAGCAAGTTCAATGAAAGCAAGGTTTCCACCCACTCTGTAGTCCACCCATCCAGTCTGTATCTCCCCAGCATCTCCCATCTTCGATCCATCCCACGTCACATCAGAAAACCCTCCCAGTGCACTGCAGAAATCTCTTGAAGTGCTTGTGCCCTACCACGTTGCTCTTTCAGCAGACCCTGGAGTGGTGATGGTCCCCAGTGAGAACCATGGCCTGTGATCATGAGCTTCCTTCCAGTTGTTCAAAGTCTTCCTCTCCTTGCTTGGCAGTGTAGCAGAAGCCCATCACAACATCCACCTCCAGTGCTGACCCATAAGCCCTCAGAGTTGGTAGTAGAGACACGGCGTTGCTGGGAACGCTGTTACAGGCTTTGAAAAGTGACCTGACCCCTGTCCTCGCCCACCAGTGACAACAGCCCTCAGGGAGCTGCACGTCGCACGCCCAGCAACGCGGTGCGCAGCTTCTCAACTTCTGAGGCAGCAACCCCAAATCTGATGTACTGCCTGCGATATTGCAGGCAAGTTTGTGTTTTTTCTGGAATTGATAACAGCTCTTGTGTTTCTCACTGTTTCCCTGCAGTCAGCCACCTGCCTCCCCCAGCACCCAAGAAGCGATCCAGGGCATGCTATCGATGGCAAACCTCCAGTCGTCGGAGTCCTGCCTCCAGACGTCATGGGGTACCAATCAGGCGAAGAATAACTCCATCTCCACACAAAACTCAAAAAAAACGGGCGGCGGCGGCAACAAAAATGCCAGCAAGCGGTTACTAAAGAAAAGCACAAAGAACAGTATTGACATCGAAGATTACGATGAAGATCAGGACCACTTAGACGCCTGTTTTAAAGATTCAGATTACGGTAAGTACGAAGGAAGCAGTCGGGGTGCGCGTGTGCCGGGGTACGCATGTACATATTTGTGCATGTTTGCGAATACACCCCGCGTGGTTCTCATGATACGCTTGCTCCCTTTCTGTCACCTTGAAATCGGCTGGGCATTTTGGCAAGGAGGAGAGCAAATAGCAAGAGGTCTGCGCGGCAAAATTAAGCAAACGCTGTATGATAGGTGGACTGACTATGGCGCCAGTGGTGGTACGGCCATCCAGGTAGACTGTATTTAAGGCATGTCACAATCAGGAGATCTTAAGAGGTATGGGAGCCCACTGAAACCACAGCATTCAGCCAAGAAACAGGAAACTGTCCCAGAAATGTCTGTCAGGTACTGGTACATAGAACAGAAATGTCCTTATCTGCACAACAGCGGTAAAATATCTAGCTAAGATAAGTGAGAAGCTGGGTTCGTACTGGGAGAAGGGATTCAGTTGTATTTTGAGCGTTGACAAATACAAGTATCTGAAGCAGAAATGGGCCCAAAGCCAGTTTGCACCAGTTATATCAGTTCTGCCTTAAAAATCCACAGGAGTATTTTTGAATATAAGAAGTGAGGAAATGAAGAAGTGTAATCATGTGAAGACTGATAGGGACTGGAAAGCCTGAAGTCCCAAAGAGGGCAAGAAATTGGTAGAGGCTTATGCTGTATAACAGGAGGGTCTACGTGTATGTTCAAGTCTCCCTGGCAAGCATGGCCATCAGAAATTGTCTGTTATGACTGAGAAAAATGGAGTGTGTGTTCTGACATTAACAGAGATGCCAAGGTGAAATGAGATTGCAAAAGAAGGCTGCCCAGTCATTTGGAGTGCACGGCATGCACTGGGATGTGCTGCAAGGTGCTTTGGGAGAGGTCAGCTCCGTGAAGGTGCTGGACTGGTGTGCAGTTGGCAGACATGCCCCACATGACCAAGGCTCTGCTCTGCTGAGGGCTGGATTTGCTCATTATGTGTCTTCTGCCGGTGAATGGAGAGTCTTTGTTGTGGTTTGTTTCCAGATGCTCCAGATGCCACGTCTAATCAGCAGACTTCTAGTGTCAATGGCCAAATGCACAGTACTGCCAAAATCAGTAGTGATGTAACAAATGGCAGCTGGCAAGAAAATCAAACGTATGTGGAAAAAAAAAACCAAAACAGAAACTTCATAGTAAAGGCTGGGACAAAATTTAGACAGATAAGTTGACGTTTATCCCAGAGGCCTGTGAAGGGTCCTTTGGTAGAATGGCTCACGCTGGTTTTTTGGATACTCACACTACTTTTAATTTCTCTCTGCTAACTGCGAGAGTCACACCAGGAAGGTGTGGCGCTGAATGAAGCGGTTCGCTGCCGCGTCTTCAGTACCAGTCTCGCGATAAGGAAACCTGTTTGTGTCTCTTCTAGCTGCACTGTCGCTCCGCAGACCAGACTGAGAAATTTCACTGTGTATCCCTGAAAGTAGCTTGTCGCAGTAATGAGAGCAGCTCCCAAGTGCAGAGTGTGGATGAGAGCAGGAGAAAGTCCCCTGAGTGTTGGCGCTGTGTCACCGCTCCGTGGTACCTCTGGGGGACCTTGCTGTTCCAGCTGTGCTGCCTGTAGTCGCCGCACCTGTACAGAGCAAGGGGAGCTGTTTCCTACACTGAAACTATTGCCTTTGTTTCCTACTGTAGTTTACCCTTCTCTCGAATCAGATGAAGATAATCCAGTATTCAAATCACGATCAAAGAAAAGGAAAAGTTCAGATGATGCCCCTTACAGTCCAACGGGTAAGTCCATGTGGTCCGTGCTGCCCAGACTCAGGCTAAGTTGTGCAGGTCCCTAAAAAACCAGCCATTTTTCAAGGAGCATGGAAATTGTAAGCCCACAACTAGCAATTTCTTTATCATGTGAAGGATTAATCCTTTCCAGCACGGTGGGAGGTGATACCGTGTGCTGGGACTTGTGCCGAGCAGTGTTAGCCTTCCTCTGTCAATCAGCTGGCAGGAAAAAAAATCATTCCTGGGTGGGTTTTTGCTTTCTTTTTCTTCATACGCTTGGGGATGGAACAATTGTCAGCCACCTTAGCAGAGGTATAACAGTGAAACCCCGGACAGCTGAGTAGCCATGGCTTTTAGGGCTTGACTGTGTAAAGAGAAATGAGAGCGTGTGGGAATGGTCCCCTCCAGGTTCAGCCAAAGCTGGAAGTGTTTTTGTGGCGGCTCAGCAGAGGCAGTGACAGGCCCTGGGGTCCTTTAGAGTCCTTTGATGCGGCCCACTAGCAGAGGAGTCTCCGCGGTCTGCTGCATGTGTGACAAGCAGCCCATCTCTCATCAGCCTGTGGCACTGCATGTCTGCCCCCACCTGATGGGGCGGTGGACATTTGGAAATGATGCTGGAGCTGCTCCTATCAGTAGTGTGGGCAGAAGCATCCCATGGCTTTGGCTTCCTACCAGTGAAGTTGCTGAGCTCTGTTACATCTTTATTAGCAGCTTCTCCCCAGGTCACTGTGACTGGAGGCTGTCAGCACCTCCTGCCTTCACGTGCATCCTGGGGAAGGAAGGGCAGAGACTGCGGCATCCCTGGCCCTGCCTGCTCAGGAGGGCAGAGTACGCTGCACGGTGTGTGGTTGTGCTGCTCGCACGCGCACGTTCTGCACATCTCACCTGCATCTGCTTCCCTTGCAGCACGAGTTGGCCCCTCGGTGCCTCGACAAGACAGACCGGTGCGAGAGGGCACGAGAGTCGCCTCCATTGAAACTGGACTGGCCGCTGCTGCCGCCAAGTTGTCACAGCAGGTGAGGTTGCTTGAGAATTAGTAGCTGTCAGGAAATGAAAGCCCGCTTCCCCAGCAGCAGTTATCCCCAAAAAGCAGCATAGTGCCAGTCCTCCTCAGTGTTGATTCATGCTGGTGACACAAGGCTCAGCAGTCGCAGGGGAAATAAATGGGATGAAAGTCACAGCGTGTCTGACAACACTGCAGCGCAGAGCAGGTGGTGTATCAGAAGTGTGGAGAAGCATGAGCAAGCGAGCGTAGTTACCAGGCTAAGGTAGAAGGAGGCTGCCCGAAAGGAGTGTGACTGAACCACATATTGATGTGTACTTGAGAGTCTGACTGGTGTGATTGCCTTGTCTGTGGAAATCGGCTGCTGGGAAGTGTAAGGATTTACTTCCGAAGATTTGGTGAATCGTGGTTAACCGTGGGTCAGTTTAGCAAAGGCACTTTGGGTGTTGGTAAGCGTCCGGTCCTGAGGAGGTCAGATAGATGCTAAGCACCCAACACAAATGGGCCCAACAAATGTGACGTGGTGAGGCGCGAAGGTGGTGAGGTCTGCTGGAGCAAGGTTGGCGAGGCACCTTGGATGTAGATTTTGGTGGCATTGGGCTCCTGTGATGCGTACGGTTGAGCAGGAGAGCTCTAAGAGTGGTGGCAGGGTTTCATCGAGAAGCAGACTGAAGGTAGGCAAGGGAAACAGGATGGTGACAGTTCTCATGGTGCTTTTGTAAGTGCAGTCACAGGTCGAGAGACAATGCGTGTGTCCTAGCAGGAAGCAGATTCTGAATCAGTGGGATGCTTGATATCCTCCGTGCTGTTGTGAAAGTGCATGAAGATACCTGAAGATAGGAGGTGCCCGTTTTTGTGGAACATCAAAAGGTTTGTTCATGCAAAATCATGCTGGTCTCCCAAGGCAGGGTCATTGTGGTCCTGGCTGGCTCCCGCTTGCTGCCGCGCACAGAGTTAAGAAACGAGGAGGCTCCGCAGAAAGCGCATACATAGATGCAAGAAAGGCAAGCGTGTGCGTGCAGCAGAGAGAGCTGTGAGCGAGATGGTGTCGGAACAGACCCTGAGCAGTTTGTACAAGGCAAACTTCATGGGTTTTCATTGTATCAGGACCCTAAGCAACACCGCTGGCCCTTGCCGTAGCTAAAGGTCTTCTGGGGATTAATCTGAGCTTCATGTTTGTCATTTTAAAGGAGGAACAAAAAGGCAAGAAGAAAAAAAATACCAAAAAGAAGCTGTCAACCAACAACGCGAACAAACCGGCTCAGGAAGGCAGCTCGCCAGAGCCGAAGCTGGAGTCACATGCCAGCAGCCTCACAGATCACGAGTACACCGCAGGGGCCAGCACCTTTGGGGTCGCCCAGCCTAACAGGGGATCGCAGCCGATGGCACCTGGTGTTTTCCTCACACAGAGGAGACCCTCATCATCCTCGCAGAACAGTGCCTCCGCCAAAGGTACCAGGAAACGCCTGGGGTTATGGTGTAGGAATGGGGAAGGGTGAACTGGTCATGTAATCCCTGCCTTTTGCAGGGCCCTCACGTGTTGTGTCTGTCACGGGTACGTGGAAGAGCTTTGGCAGGTCAGATCTGGTCCGAGATAGGGCCCATGGCCTTGGCTGTCCTGGCACTGTGGGCCCACATACACGTTGTGCTGCTGGGCTGCTTGTTGCAGGGTGTGAGGCATCCCGTGCTAGGAAGTAGTCCTGAGTGTGCCCCAAGGCTCCTGAGGAAGACCTGCGGTGGTCACGTCGCAGTCCAGCCTGGCTGGTGAAACCTTGTCCGGGGGAAGATGCATCCGTGGAGGCTGTTCTGCCCCGGGCTAGGTGGTTGGGTGGTGTTTGTGCACCGGTGCTGACGTGTAGAGGAGGACATCCTGCTCAGCGGGTGTAGCGCAGCGCGCATCTGCAAACCTGTCTTGAGAGTTGCCAAAAGGGAGCAGAGGAGTGTCAACCCTTGGGAGTAAGCACAGCTACGCAACCAAAGCCAAGAGAGAGGAAGAGGTCATTTGTTGTCTGCCGTAGGGAAAGCGTTGCAAAGCTGAGACTTTCCTGCTTGAACTTTGCTCAGACGGCGTGACAGAGGCGGGTGTGTGGGACAGGCACTGCATAGTGTGAAGATGAAGTGTGCGATCCCACCGGGAGAGGCCCTGGTGTAAGGAGTGAGGCAACGTGGCAGATGTTCTCCGCATTCCCCTGTGTCCAAGTGGAGCAAATTAGAGGTAGTGCACAGGGTCCTGCCAGGCAGTAAAACATCAGAGCAGCTTGAGTGGGCCAGAGAGGAGGATGTGCGTAGCCCATTGTAGGTGCTAGGGTCCTGCCAGGGGCTGGTAATACCTCAGGCTGGCTGCAGAACCGGAGTGGAATGAACGTATTTGCCTGGAATTGTGTCACTGTGGTGAAATGGTGGCATTAGTGAAACAGGTCCAAGCCAGTGGAAGATGCAATAGGAAGAGGAGTGCTGAACGGAGCTGAACCCCGGTCTGGCCGGTGAGCTGGGCGGCCCGGTCAGGGCGTCTTGAAGGGAGACTGACCAGGCACATGGATCACACCTTGCCGGTGGTACAGCTCAGTCCTCACAGGAGGGACGGAGCCGTGTGCCAAGGAAGCGAGTGGCTGACCTCGCGGGGAGCGCTTCCAGCGCCTCCTGTGCAGGGACAGCTGGGGACACCAAGGGGACTTCGGGACATCTCTCTGCATGGAGCACAGGAGAGTCTTGAGACTGGGGATTACCAGATCAGGCATCACTGGGAATGAAGGGACTGTGGAAGGAGGTGGTGGGACGAAGCAGAATTAGGGAGCTCTAGGACCTCGTTAGGGAAGGTCTCTCAGTCTTAAGAGTGAAGCGAAAGGATGAGAAATGAGGGAACTTCCTGTGGAAAGTGTCACCCTCACTGTCGTGGTTTTTAAGGCCATGTAGATGGGAAAAGCAGAGAGGAGCCGAGTTTCTGCAGGGGTTGCAGAAGAGCGTAGCAACAGCAGCACGACGGGAAAAGGAAAGGCTGCGTGGGCTTGTGGTGTGTCTGGGCAACCAGGGGAGTTCCTGGCCGTAAGGTGGTAGCTGGCGAGTGGTGGGGCAGCCAGCAGCTGCCGTAGCTGCACGAGTCCCTGAGGACCAGTACAGAGGGAGCGCACAGACCTCACGGAACCGCACAGCTGACAAGCCAGGGCCTGGGCTCCTGGTGGTGGTGTCGCCATGTTGGCAGGGGGATGGGGAACGTTGTCCGCTTCGGCTGTGTTGTAGTGCCTTGGTGCCAGCCTGAACCTGTACGAAGGAAGAGTGTGTGTGCGTGTGTGTCTCTGTGTGTGCATCGTTCCAGTGTCCTCCTGGCAAGCCTGGCTGCAGGTGGTCTCTCTAGCGCTAGGGGAAAAGAGGGCAAGACAAAATGTGGGGCTGCGACAGCCCGTGGGTTGGTGTCGGTGCAGTGGGTAAAGGGACCAGGCGTCCTCGGGCCAGTGCTTGGCCCAGGACTGACGGTGCCACGCGAGCTCAGCACTCCCGTGCCACAGAGAGGTGCCCACAGATCCCCTGGGAGCGTGCGGGGTGCCTGTGCGTGTCCAGCCTCCCCATGGGGCCCTGAGGAGCGGGACGGGCGCTGGGTTCGGACTGGCACCCGTGGGGCCAGCCGGCATGGGTGTCAGGCGGGGAGAGGGCGCAGGGCTGGCGCTGCGGGGGCAGGAGGAGACCCAACAGAGAAGGGACGAGAGGAGCCTGTGCTCCCCGCTGAGCCTTGGCCCACGGCTGAGGGGCGGTCGCGGCCTTCTCGGCGCTGGGCTGGGGGCTCTGGAGGCGGCCGGTGCGGGGCCTGGGGGGGTCGTTTCCGCGGGGTGGCATGGAGCGGGCGCTCACCCCGCTCCCCCCCCGGCTCTCCTTCCCAGGAAAGCGCACGAAGAAGGGGATGGCCACGGCCAAGCAGCGGCTCGGCAAGATCCTGAAGATCCACCGGAACGGGAAGCTGCTGCTCTAGCGGCGGGGCCGGCGGGGAGTCCGTCATCCCCTTCACTTTCAGCGGTCGGAGTGTACAGAATCCTGCTATAAATATTTTTTAATATAGATGTCCTTTCTCAGAGTGCTGAGAGTGACTAGCCGCAAAAAAAAAAAAAAAAAAGAAAAAAAAAGTTAATACTAATCCCGGCCGCGGAGGAGCGTGCCGGTCCCCCGGCCCGGCCCTCGGGCGGAGCCGCTGGCGCAGCAGCAGCGGGGCGGGCGGCCCCCGCCTTAGGCCGCGCCTCTTCCCGCCGTCCAGCGGGCAGGGGAGGGCGGCAGCGGCCCGCGGGTGGGGCCGTGGGGCCGGGCCGGGGCCGCGGGTCCCTGAGGCCGGTTGTGGCGGGGCGGGGGCCGTTGGGCCAAGGCGTTGGGCTGTGAGGCCTTGGGCGCGTTTCTCAGGCAACCCCTCCCCGACCCCCGACCTCCGTCGCCCTGTGTAGCTGCGTTTCCCGAGGCATCCTTTTCCTAGAATGTAGCTTGTACATAGCTTTTGGAATAACCACCACCGGTTTTTTTATAAGGGGAAAGTCTCTCCGGGGCACTGCCCGCCGGTACCAGCTCTTTGCGTAACTTCTTGTACGAGGAGGGAGACAGTTATTTTACTAGCACCTTGTGGAGTGTTTTCCGTGTTTTGTGACGATGTAATTTATTAATGTTTGTAGCTTTTTATATTTGTACATTTCTTATGGGCTTTGTTTATATACACACATTACCGGGGCGCGGCACCCGCGGGGAACCAGAGCCACCCGCCGCCGTGGGCGAGGGCCACGAGGGCCACGCTGGCCTGGGCGTCGCGCCGGCTTTTTTTATTATGATTATTATTAGTAGTAGTATTATTTTTTCGCGACATGTACATTTCTAACAAAGTTTATCGTGGCTATCTATCTATGACGGTGTTTTATTTACCGGTTCATATCAAATGCTCTTGTATCGAGTTCACGAAATCTAAGTAAACCTAGAGCAAAGTTTAAAAAAAGAAAAAAAAAAAAAAAAGAAAGCAAAGTAAACTATTTCAGGTTTTGTACACAACCGCCTGGGCCTGACCTTTTTGTGGGGTCGGCGAGGGGCAATGTGTGGGCTTGGTGGGGGAGCGGAGGCGGCCATGGGGTCCCTGGGTGGGTGGGAGGAGCGGGCGGGGGGACCTGCAGCCAGTGCCCCGTCTGCTACCCAAAACCCTTACCTTACCAAGACCTGCTTGCTGTAGCACCATGAGAAGCCCTGGCTGATTTGACGTGGCCTTGAGCGTCCGGGTAAGATAACCTGTGGTCCGCGCGGATGCGTGTGCCCACCGCGCAGCACTGCTCTCATCATCCTCCTCCCTTGGACAAGCAGATGCACTCATTTCCCTCAGCTTCCTGCCTCCATCTTGCAGGTCACCAGGTGCTACAGGCTTACTTTCACTCACTGAAACATCAGATATCTCACTGTTTACTTTGAGCTGTTTCTCCAGATCAACCCTACTGTCCCTGGGGCCATTTCCCAAATACTCCTTGGCATTTGAGAGAGGCTGAACGCAGCACCCGAAGACATGTGCAACCCCTGCTGCTCCCGCAGGTCTTTTCCCTAACACAAGGCCGTTCACATCGCCCACGCTAGGCTGCTACCTGGCACTTGGCCACGTACGCTGCAGTGACGTGAGCCAACTGCGGCCTGCACAGAGTTGCCCACTGCCCCTTCTGACAGCCCCAGCGGGCTCGAGGTCAGCGTTGCAGAGTCCCCAGCCTAGAGGTAAGCATGGTGTGGCCTCAAACCTCAGTCATGTTGTGTTCGGCTACTGGATGACACGATGGCGTAATAACGGATCTTGTCACTGACCAGGTGTGCTTTTGAGGGATTGTTTCCTTTTTGGGAAGCATTGCCTTTCAGAAAACATCTATGCCGCCTGTCTGTCCCAGGTCTCAGTGATGCACAGCAGGAAAATGCACAGGCCACGCGTGCAGGAGAGGTGGTTGCCTGATGTTAGGTGCAAAACCCATCCCAGTCAGGAGTTGTCAGCTTTCAAACCAGGCGGGCAGTGGTGACGTGTGGTCAGTGGATACAGGAGAAAGCTCTGAGAACCCATTTGGTTTGAGGGATCTGAAGGCAGTTTGTGATACATGCTGCCTTCCTGTTTATGCCGTGCAGCAGCGTTCCTGACGCTTTTACGTGTTACAGATCAGACTTTAAGCTCCATCAGGGATGGTCTGTGATCTGTGATGTCTAGAGAACCTTGCACACAAATCTCCCGAAAATGTGCAGGTGGCCTGAACCATGTGGCATGGGCCAGCTTTTGTGGCTGTGTTCTTTAAGTCATGCTTCGAAGCGGTCCCAGTATGATGGTTCCTCATCACTGGGACTGTAGAGCATTGACAGAGAAACTGCTGTGCCCGCAGCTGCTGGGGGTTCGGCTCTTCCCACATTCCCATCCAGCATCCCACAGTGCTCAGGCTTCATCAGACAGACAAACCTCACCAAGCATCCAACGTGTAAACACACGCCAACCTTCTTCCCCTTCACAAATGACAGACGAGAGACAGTTGTGCCTCTGCTCCCCTCAGTAGGCCACATCTGGGCATCGTCCTGCAGCTACGTATCGCTCGCATTTCCCCTCCGGGCTTCCAACTGACCGGACATCTCCGCGTGCTGGTGAGTTTTTTGGGATTGATCTTGCCATGTGGCCTCACAGAGAGGTTTTGGGCTGGGGGGGAAGGTGGTAATAGCAGACGTTCACCAGCTGGGGGAGGTCACAGTTCAGAAACAACCACAGCCTAGAAAATAGAACCGAGTAAATGCCGAGCAGCTGCTGAGTCTCGGTGACCGTCCAGCCTTCGTTCACCAGGTTTATTGCAGTGCGGTTGAGGATGCCCTGTGATTCGGTGCAGTCTGCAGCTACCAGCAGCCCGAGGAGGGCACCGCAGGGCTCTGCTTCGGTCCTTGGAGAAAACATCCTCAGAAATCAGCAATGGCAGAAGCTGCAGCTCTCATCCAGTGACACGAGGTAACAGTTGCTCCAGCTCCCTTTTGCAGTAGTGCAGGGCTGGCATGGGGCAATGCAGTGCAGAACCTGGCTGCCCGTGTCCCTGGCTTGTTATTCCTCAGTCCGTGGTTCTGTCCAGTGGTTTCAAATCTCTTGCCTATTTCCCAAATTGTTATTGCCCCCAGATCCTCAGTGTCTTTCAGTCATATGCTTACACACCAGCTGACGGGGGCAGAGCTCAGTCCTGGCATTCACCGCGTGTGGTTGGTAGAGGTGTAACAGGGTCTTTGTCTCTACAGATGGGCTGCTGACCCTCTGCGGTTAACGCCATTTCCAGGCAACTCCTCCACCCCTTCCTGGACAAACTCCGGAGGGAGGGTTTTTTCCTTATCTCACACTGAAAATACAGCCTGCACAGCTGCAGTCCACGCGTGACACCTCCAGCAGCCCCCGGGTTGTCCTAGCCCCCTCTCCTTGCCGCTGTGCTTGGTGGGTGCTGCCCCAAACCTCCGCCCCAAGATCAGCTGTGCGGAGAGCCTGCTGCCTTCCGCCTGCCCAGCTCCACACGCAGCAGGGGTTCACTTCCCATTCCCCACGGGCTTTTGAAGAGGCCACAGTGTGCTCCACGTTTACTCCCGCTGAGTGGGCTGAGGATATCCCACACCCCCAGGTTGCCTCGCTGTGCTTAATGGGTGCTGTCTCAGGCATTTCTGCAGACTCAGGTGAAATGCTTCATAATTTTTTTTTTTTTTTCCCAATATGGAGCTGCCTGCAGGAGGGACACCTTACATTTTCCTTTTACAGTGACTGGAAATTCATTAATCCACTGCTTAATATAGAAAGGAGGTAATTTCTGTGTGCAGAAGGCTGCTCCTGGTAAACGATTGCCAACAGCATTTGGGTTTCTAGTGTTTCTGTCCTTAAACTGACAAGAATCATTCAAAAATGGCCACTTGGCACAGCCCCTGATTAATCTTGCAGACCCTACATTCATCTTTCATCTCAGATCGGGGCAGAGGCAGACTCTGTGCTGCAGAGAGCATGTTTGTTTCTTAGAACAGTGGCGCGGTGCCATCTTGCACTACAAACGCCGTTCTTTCCATTAACATCTGCCATGGATTTGTAGTACCCACGCCGCAGAATTCACAGCCTTCATGTAAACAGTTTTGAAGTTGTTCTTTGTATATTGTGAGAGAAAGTCTGCTTCTCCTCTTCTCTTAAAAGTGTAATAATTATAATTAATTAGATTTCCTTCTGTTTCCAGTCTGCTGGGAAGACGCACGTTGAGGCCCATTTTTGGGTCACTCTTCTGTCAAACTTCACATACTTCTTTCCTTCAGCTAACTGTATTTACTAAACATTTAGCTCCATGGCGCGCTCCTGGGAGAAAGGCACATAACAGCCTGTAGCTGCCAGCCGGGCTCAACTCGTTCCTTGGCTCGCCCCTTTGTGCACTGGTAGGCATTTGCAGCCCGCGAGTCTTCCTCTCACCTTCAACTCCGTCAAATTAATAATTAGCTGGCACTTCAGTGACAAGGAGACACGTCTTAAAAGGCTTTGTGTTTACACTGCTCCTTCATTTGCTGTTTAAAAAGCTTTCTTTGGCAGCTCGAGGAAAACACGATGCACCCTTTCTTCCTGAGGTCACCGGGGCATCTTTGGTTCAGCTCCTTGTGCACGAGAAATGGCGGTCATCACTCATTTCTTGCTGTTAGCTGGGAGAAGGCAGCAGGCACCACGGGCCAGACCTCTGCTGTGCCCACAGCTCTTTTGCAGCTGTTGCTTCATGGTCATGCCAAAGCTGCTGCGGCTTCACAAAGACTCTGCGCTCGTGCCGCAGAGCTCCGTGAGGCTCCGCGAGTGCACAGGGCTTGTTAATGGTGGCGGGGAGGCAGCACAGTCTGTGTGTTGGTTTCCTCAACATAACCGGAGGACTTTTAGCACAAGGCCATTTGTGTCGTCCCTCCCACACTTCTTCATTCTCGGTCTGCTTTACACTAGAGGGACCATCTATCTCAGAGTGGATTTATTTTCCTTGCATTTGTGGTGTGGAACAAATGGCCCTTTCCCAGAGCTGGAGCCCTCTTTAGGGTGGTGCTACTCACAGACCTACTAAGAAGACCCTGATCCCCAAAATTCCTTTCCTTCCTTTCCTCTCTGCCCTTCATCTTTCTTTCCTAGCACCATGACATACCTCCAGCCTCAGCACACCGATCCTCCCTGCCACTTGGTGCAGGCCGAACAAACAAGATGCTGCTGTGTAGGAACATCTTGAGATGTTCCTACACAGAACTTCTCCATGCAGAACGTACAGTGCGTGAAGGTGAGACGCTTCATGCAGGTGTGTAAATAACACAAGCATAGCTTCTCACACAAGAGAGTCTCTACGGGTCTGAGCTTTGCCTTGCTGAATGGACAATAACGATTTAAATGGTTTCCCCTGGGACACCACAGCGTTCTTTTTAACCTAGGTGTGCTGGTGGCCATAGCACGCCGGGATAATGTCATCCCGTGATGCATGAGCAGAATGCTTGAGAGGTCCTTAACACAAGAATGAAGGAGATGGTATATCAATGTCATGGGAGCCATTAGATGGATTAAGTGCCTCTCTCTCTCTCTCTGTGCACAGCCAGGGAGGGCTTCAAATTGCACCTGATAAGCTTGTAGGTAAACCTCTCAACACGTAGTGGCAGTTTTTCCTACTGTACCTCCAGTTTACAAGTCAGATCCGTAATTACTTTGCTCTCCTGAGCAAGCTGTATCCCGAGGAACTGCAGCTGGATTAAGAGACTGCTGCCTAACAATAACCTGTGGCAATGAGGGACCGCTGGACGGAGCAGCTCAGCTCAGACGCAGCCCTGTAGCCGTCTGATGGCTCCAACCAACCTGGGCGTGCAGGGCCACCCTCTCCGGCTCAGCTCTGGGGAGAATTTCCCTACACAACTAGTGCACGTTCAGCTTGGCCAGCCTCAAGCGGGCTCCAGTCAAAGCAACACCGGGCGGAGGGTGGGAGCCGTGAAGGCTGGATGACCATCCTGCGTTATCTAGACTCCTTGCACTTGCAGGCAGCAGAAACTCTCCTCCACTGGCCATTTTTTTTCCGCTTTCTTTGCTGAACTCAGCAGTTCCAGCCACGTAGCCACTTTGTTTTATTGCTGTTGTAAAATACATTTGGTGGGTTGGTTTGGAAAGCAACCACCTCTGTAGAATATGGAATATCAGATGCCCCAGTCCAGAGGAGGTAGAAAGGGAAGAAGGGGTGAATGTTTCCTAGCAGCATTTATATATGGATTTATTGGAGCACCCCGTAAAATAGGACATAGAACAAGTTATACAATAAAAAACTGCACTAATGCCGTATGGTTTACGTGTCCCTTGCCCAAAGTTAAAGACTGTAACAGCTCCTTTCAACAGACTTTCTTAATTCAAGCTCACCAACCCAGTTACTTTGCCTCAAAATGTGCAAACCTTTAACTTCTCTCAAGGGATAACTCGAAACTCGCTCTGAGAATGAAATACGAATTAGAGTCAAGAATCTCCCCGTCCGCCCGGTCACTGTGTGGCCTCTAGGAAGGCAGAGGAAGCCAGACACGCTCCAGACCTAAAGTGCTGCCTTTGTGTGGGGCTTTTGTTCCCCACATTCCACCCGTTCTGCCCTGTCACAGCTGATAACAGCTCCCCAGCCCTCTGAAAGGAAACTGTCATAGCTAAGTGTACCTTGGCCTGACGGGAGAATATAAGCTATTAACGAGCTTGTTATCTTCAGCAGGTTTTACACAAATCGTTCCCTGGCCGGCATTTGGCGTAAGCGGTGATGACAACTTTTCGACAGATGCTAGTGAGAAGAGAATAAAGATGCTGTGGCTCCAGCCCATCTGCAGGGATTAAACCTTCATCACGTTAGGTGACTTTTCTGCTCCTGAGACAAAGGAAACTTTTCTTTTTCTTTAGCTACACCCCTCAGTTTCTCCAAGACACTGTTTCATTGCCAGACACTTACATCGTCGCTTGTCTATCACAGAGCCATTTGAAAACCCCTGCAAATTGACTTTTTGCCCATCTAACATCCAGACAAATTTAATCCATGATGCTCGTTAATGCTTTTCTGCATCTCCAGCTACAATCTTCTCCCGATCCAGGGCTGTTCTGGTTGCTGTTTAGGCTTTTCATCAGCTTCTGAGCTATGTGCAATGGGCAAAAAAACCCCTAAATCAGCAAGAATGTTGTTATTCCCCATTTTCTGCACAGTGTCACAAGTACAATTTGAGGAACGGAAAGGAACATTTGCTATAAAAAAAGGGGAAAGATTAACGCTAGAGTTTGTTTGTCCAGTGCTTAAAATTAAACAGGAAATTAAATACATCCAGGCAAAGCAATTAACTTCAATTAAGAAACTCTGCTATTTGTTTTCAGTCTGTTTTAGCTGTGTACAGTAGCATACGAAGAGGAACCAACAGCAAAGGGGCCCTGTTTATGTGGTGGTTTATCTCATCAAAATGACTCAGCCCTCATGTCCGATGCTTCTCAGAACGCTGTGGCTTACTGCCCCCCGTTGCAGTTGTGTTTCCGCTGAGCTCCCGATCATCACTTCGTGCTTTTATTCCTTCCAGAGCCCTGCTGAGTATATTTCAGGTAGGACTAATGAAGTTAGTTAGTTACCTGGCTTCCTACAGATCTCAACTGGTTAGACAGCGAAGACGTGCAGGCAGTAGGATCCTGGGTTGCATGTGTTGTTACTGGCCAGAGCAGATGTCCCGATTGTGCCGTGCTGGATGAAGAATTGGCCGTCATCCTTGTAGGAGCGCACACAGCATGGTGAGTTCTCCTTCTGACTAGTTCCTGTGTGCTTTCCAAGTGTACTTCCAGTGGAAAAAGGCTGTGAAGGTGTCTTCCTGGTGCAGCCCCAGCACCCTTCACATTCTAAAGCTGTCCTGGCTCTCCATTTAGTGCTCTGCTCTTGATAAACGTGACCCTTGTCATCTCTCTTTAGATGAAAAGGAGAGGAGATACAATTCCTGCACCTGCAGCTTGTTAGAGTCCCAGACTCACTTTTCACAGGACATGGTATGAACACAAGTTGTAAAATATGTCACCTGGAGATGCTGTTGTGTTGAACATTTCTGATGATTGGTTCTGCGTCCGTGGTGGTGTGAGCTGCCTTCTTACCAGCTGTCCAAATCCGTTGAAACAACAGGAGAAGCTCCACTGCCCAAGTCACCTTTCACATTCAAGCCAAGCGGGCACTCCCCAAGATGCTCTCCAAACTCTCATCGTTGTGGACACCACATTGCTGGAGTCACAGTGCTGAGGATTTCTGTCAACCTCACTGGGCTTTGGGTCAAGGAAGCTGCCAGCCATCAGTTTCTTGCTCTCCAGAGGTCAGTGCAGTTCGCTGTGCATCTCTGTGTAGAAGGCGGAGAATCTCGGGAGTTACCCAGCCGGTACCACAGCGTCATTGCCACTCACACTGTCCCTAATTCATCCTTGCGAAAGAAAAGTTCTTATTATTGTTTACCTCTCTGGGGACCACCCACATGCACTGTAAGCGTCCGGTGTCATCATCCCGGGTGGCCAACCTTTGACCATGCATAAGGGGAGGGGAGAAAGCAAGTACCTAAGCATCTCACGTTGATAAATTTCACTTGTAAATAGGTGAGGTGCTGCCTGTTTTAATACATAGTTTACAAAAATTCACAAAAGTCTTTCCTACTGTACTGGTTCTGGCTAGGGTGGAGTTAATTTTCACCAGAGCTGGGAGAGGAGCTGGAGCTGGTGGCACCCCTGGCTGGGGACACAGCTGGGACAGGTCACTGATCAGCCACCAGCTGGGACAGGTTACCCAGACTGGCCCCAGGGCTGTTCCATCCCATGGGCCACCATGCTCAGGGTACAAAGTGGGGATGGTGCTGAGGGGCAGGGTTTACTACTTGGGAGAGAGCTGGGCATTGGGATCCACCGTGAGCTGTTGTACTGGAAATTATGTACAGAAAATAATGTATTTTCTGTCATTGTTTTGTTTGTTTTCCATCTCTGTTTCCTTTCCTCTGTTGTTCTCTTTAACTGCTTTCATCTCAACCCATGAATTCTTTACTGATTCTTCTCCCTGTCCCACTGTGCGGGGAATGAGTGAGCGACTGTGTGGTATTTTAGCGGCTGAGTGGGGCTAAACCGTGACACCTACCCTTTCTGTTATGAAGAGCCCAATATGTTGAGGATGTCCAAACAGGCCTTTCAGAGGGAGGGACATAACCACCTCTGCGACTGTCACAGGAACGTTACTCCCTGCACGGAAGGAGCTGATACCATAGTTCTGTACAGCGCTCGCTGCAAAACCTTCCGCTTGTCTCTCAGCAGCGCGTTAAGGAGCACGAATAACCTGATCACCACTGACAAGGGCTGCGGTGAGTCTCCCCCATCCCCTCCGCTTTGGCAAGGCTGGACAACCCGTAACTCACAAAACGAGACGGCGAAACAGCCGAACCCTTCCTAGGCCACTCCTGACCTCCCTCGTCTATCATTTCTTATTCAAGAGCAACACCAACTTGATCATTACCCACCAGGAGCCTCATGAAATATTTTCGTGAGTTTTAACAATCTTGGTTTGCTAAATGAGGAGCAGGGGGAGAAATAAAGCTGTAAAACTTGTGCAGGCAGTGGTTTTTTGATTCATGCTTACCTTGCGCTTGACAAAAAGGTTGGCCAACTGTTGATGTGCCTTTTTCTGCATCTGCATATGGATTTCCTTGGGTTTTGGAGGGCTGTGAGCTTCTAGTGCTCATTACTTGTGCACCGTTCCACACAAATACTGCAAATAGATAAAAACTCCCCAGCCACGACCTCGCAGACCTCTGAAATGGATACGTCTTGCAGTGTTGCCAGGTAAACAAATGAATTCTGAATTTGTTTACTAAAAAATATTTTATTTGCCGACAGTGTGCTCTCTGTGCTTCATACTGCATCGCCCCACATAACCCAGTCTACTTTTAAAGCAGAATAACCGAGTTTGAAAGAAAACATGACTTCAAAGATTAAGAGGTAGGATCAGAAATAAGCCACCTGTCAGACGGGATAAGAACCCAGGATTTTTTTTCTTTGGATTTAAGCAGTCATTTAAAATGTAGTAGGCATATGTTTTGGTGTTCTTATATGGTCTGATTTTAGAGTATTTGTACATTTAACGCTTTATTTGCATCTTATCTTCTTCATTGTCCTAGCAAGGACCAAGACTCTATTATAGTTATCTCTTGTCAGCAGCAATTTATTTTTATGCAGAAGCCAAGGAAGATTTCTTTCTGAAACCTGTCCCCGCTGTGGCCCTAAATGGTCAATCACTACTTGGCCAGGCGAGGCACCTCGTGCCCACACCTGTGTCCTGGGCAGCCACGTTAATCCTATGCACCGTATGGATTTGCGTAGGCGTAAATAAACAGATCTGTGCCTGCCATCCTCATACATGCGTCTTGAGGTATTTCTCTTAGAATCATAGAATCATAGAATCATAAAATGGTTTGGGTTGGAAGGGACCTTCAAAGATCATCTAGTCCAACCCCCCTGCAAGGAGCAGGGACATCTCCAACCAGATCAGGTTGCTCAGAGCTCCATCCAACTTGGCCTGGAATGTTTCCACCACCTCTCTGGGCAACCTGGGCCAGTGCTCTACAACCCTCACTGTAAAATTTTTTTTCCTAATATCTAATCTAAATCTACCTTCCTGTATTTTAAAACCATGACCCCTTGTCCTATCACAACAGGCCCTGTTGAAGAGTTTATCCCCATCTCTTCTGTAGTCCCTTTTAGGCACTGGGACGCTGCTCTAAGTTCTCCCCGGAGCCTCCTCTTCTCCAGGCTGAACAGCCCCAGCTCTCCCAGCCTGGCCTCACAGCAGAGGGGCTCCAGCCGGCTGCTGGACCGACGTGGGATTTGGCTGCAGCCCTTCTGCGCGGCTCCATGGTGGGATTCCCGAGCTCAGGTCTGCCTACAACTTCACCAGCTATGATACGCCGCTTCTTAAATGTTATTTTCCATAATGAGCGACTAGGATGAGAAATCTAGAATAGCCGAGGGGTTTTATGCGGAAAAACGTCACTTTGCCCTTAGAGATATTCTTTATATGTATGCATATTATATACAATATGCTTTTATATATATGAAAACCAAGCTAACCTTAGCCATAACAATAGCTAAAAGCCATACTTCAAATTGTTTTTCATTGTTATTGCTATTAAATGGCTGTTACTCATAACACAGCCCTGCAGTACTTTGGCTCTTAATCTCCTTTTGTGGTATAAACCGCTCCAAAACAGCTGCTAAATGGAACAAAAGCGTAATCCATCCGAATCGATTCGAGTAAACATAAACATCCCCTTTCCTTGCAGACAAACATGGCATGGGCTGAGCGGCTCGCTTTGACCGTCGGAATGATGCTCCTGGAGCTCCACCAGCCTGTAAAAGCGGGGTGTTAACCTGAGCCTGGCCTCCATTTTGGGGCGTTTAGGGGATGTGAAAGGAACACTTTGTGGTTTTGCCTTTTTTGAGGGGTTGGAAAAGGCAAACGCGTGAGGCAGAGCCACTCGTGCTGGCTCCCCGGCTGCTGGTTCCTGCTGGGAAGAGCACTTTGCAGCAGTCCGGGGTATGGCAAGAGCATCCAGCGGCACCCAGAGTAGGAAACCCCAGCAGGAAAGAGTTCTCCTTGCGTCTGCTGTACCAGAAAAAGGAAAAGTGGACGTTATTGGGATGAGGTTCCTCTTCAGACCGCACTGCTCAGTACCTTCTCAGCCCCTTCTCCAGCAGCACTTGCCAGGATGCTCCTGGCAGCTTGGAAATGCCCATGACTGGAGGAAGAGGATGATCAGAGAAGTCTGGCTTTAAGAAGCAGAAATGCTCTCTGATTGAATTTGAAAGTTAAAAACCTGAAGCTAATCAGAAAAACGTTTCTCCCATTGAGTTGCGCAGCTATTTTGAACACGTGCGCATTTCTGTTGAGCTCGGGTTCAAAGAAAAGCAGGCCCTCTGCATCCCAGTGCTGCTCGGCCAACGGGTCGGGGTAGGATGGGTGAGGTCGTGCTTGTCAGCCACACCCCAGTATGTCAATAACTTATACTGGGCTGGAGACAGACTCTATAGCTTGGGGAACAGGTTGCCCAGAGAGGTGGTGGATGCCCCATCCCTGGAAACATTCCAGGCCAGGTTGGCCGGGGCTCTGAGCAACGTGATCTGGTTGGAGATGTCCCTGCTCCTGGCACGGGGGTTGGACTGGATGGCAATGTTGTGGTTTTGAGTCTGGGACTACATGGGAGTTGATTTTTTTTTCTAAACAGCCAGGCCTCTAAATCTTCCCTCACAAAAGAAAATGATCAACAATGCGGCTTTGTTAATAAGGAGAAGATTTTAGCAAATTGCAAGTGCTTGCAGAAGGTTCGCGTGCTTTTAGCTGCCACCAGTCCAGACTCGGAGCCCCATTTGAACGCGATCTGCTGTATGAAAGTAATTGGAAAAACCTGGCTAAACATGTGCGTGGACACATGCAGATAGGAAAAGCAGCTGTCATTAAACATAGAAACATACGCCAGCAGATTTAAATCTCAAAAGTTTCCCTCGATTTGCTGCACCCAGTGCTGGACATACGGAATGGTACGTTGCTCAGCTTCCTCACATGCAACGCTGAGGCCTTTAAGCAAAGAGGTGAAGTCAAAAAAGAGAGGCGGGCTGGAAACGTGGAGACCGACAACAGAGCCTCGTGGATCTTCACTGTTTGAGTAGGAATCAGGCCAGGTGACCTGGAGACATCTTCACTGGGGCAACCCACGAGGCCTGTGAGACCAAGACTTCCTCATCTGCTTGCGGCAGTTGTCAGTGCAAGATCTGGTGAAGACAGAACCTGATTTATGTCTTTGTGGTGAAGATATAAACTGGTTTTTTTGGTAACAAATGTGCACTCACACAGGTAAGCACATCTTGGATTTCCTCTCAGGTTTCCGCCTCATGCTGATTGCTTGTACGTACCGCTGGATTTGGGTTGCTTTCATCACCTTTTCCACCACAAAACGGCTCCAGTCCAACACGCTCCGCTACCCACGGGCCACGTCCAGGTCTCCAGCAGGAGCAGAGCCCCAGATGTAGCGGCTCGCCTCCCCGTGCCGGTTACTTGGAGGCCATGAGAGGAAAAGCAACGCGTCAGGCCAGGTGAAGGAGACAGGGCGACAGGGATGTGGTGGGCCTGAATGTCCTTCCTCAGCTCGGCAGTGATGTGCCAACACCTGAGGGAGCACGGGCAGCTGGTTGCAAACCCCAGCTTCAGCTACGAACGTGACGATTGACTTAACCCCACGTAAGCGATTAAACCGCATCTAATCCCACCCGTTTGCTCTCGGGGAGCCTACGCCACCCCATGGCCTGGCCTGCTGAGCTGGGTGGATGCAAAAGCAGAGGTGCCATGCCGCCGCACAACGTGGCGTGTCCTGTTTACAGTACGAGGGAATTAGCCAATCTGCCTGTTTACCCATGATGTTAGCTGGCCTGCTGCTGTAATGGGAGTGCAAAGATCATGGATTTAGTTTGTAATGTGTTTAACTTGTTTGTTTTGAGGCTAAATTACCAGACCTTTCTGCTAGGGAAAAAGAGAATTGTTTTTAAGGGGCCTCTGTAACGTGAAGCCGGAGGTTGGACGTGTCTTTTGAGCATAGCCTGTGACGAGCCAGGGTTCAAGTGAAAGAGAATGTGTAGTGGCCACCAAAGAGGCAGTTAATAAGACCAAGGAGATTTTAATTAAAAAGTATTAATTCATTACATCACTCACAGACAAACACATGCTCCACGCTCAGCGCTGGCTTGGACTATACAGATGCACTTCAGTTTCAGGCTGGCCAGGCAACGCAGCCAAGGGGTCCGGTCAGGGACCCTGCAGCTGCAGAAGCTTGTGTTTCTCCATGAAAGAAATATAAAGGGGGAAAAAAAAAAAAAAAAAAGTCTTTGCTGTAGGGCCCCTTTAGGTACTGGAAGACCACTCCAAGGTCTCCCCGGAGCCTCCTCTTCTCCAGGCTGAACAGCCCCAGCTCTCTCAGCCTGGCTTCACAGGAGAGGTGCTTCAGCCCTCTCATCATCTTTGTGGCCTCCTCTGGACTCGCTCCAGCTGGTCCATGTCCTTCTGATGTTGGGGACTCCAGAACTGGACACACTACTGCAGGTGGGGGTCTCACCAGGGCAGTGTAGAGGGGGAGAATCCCCTCCCTTGACCTGCTGGCCACACTCCTCTTGATGCAGCCCAGGATGCGGTTGGCCTTCTGGGCTGCAAGTGCACATTGTCTGCTCATGCTGAGCTTCTCATCTAACATCACTCCCAAGTTCTTCTCCTCAAGGCTGGTCTCGATCCATTCTCTGCCCAGCCTGTATTTGTGCCTGGGATTGCCATGACCCACATGCAGGACCTTGCACTTGGCCTGGTTGAACTTCATGAGATTGGCACAGGCCCACGTCTCCAGCCTGTCAAGGTCCCTCTGGATGGCATCCCTCCCCTCCAGAGTGTTGACATCACCACATAGCTTGGTGTCATCAGTGAACTTGCTGAGGGTGCACTCTATCCCACTGTCCATGTCGCCGACAAAGATGTTGAACAGGGCCGGGCCCAACATGGACACCTGAGGAACACCACTTGTCACGTGTCTCCACCTCAACACTGAGCCATTGACCACCACTCTCTGAGTGCAGCCATCCAGCCAATTCCTTATCTACCAAGTGTTCCGTCCATCAAACCCATGCCTCTCCAGTTTAGAGAGAAGGATGTAATGTCAAATGCCTTGCACAAGTCGAGGTTCAGTGAAATCTTCTGCAGCAGACAGTACAAGCAGGTCAGAGTAAGGGTTTCCACCAGTTGCTTTCTAGGTTCAGAAGGAGCACTCCCACATGGGACCGTCTACAAGAGGCACCAGCTCAGCCAAGGGCAGGAGACTTGGCCAGTGACAGTCAGCATGTCCTCAACACAGGACAGCCCAAGAAAATTGCTTCAAAGGTGCTCAGTCCGCTCCAAAGCCATGCCAAAGACATAGGACGTGGAGTGCCCTGTGGCACCACAACCACGTCAGCAGGAGGGTCAGGCCGGAGGAACAACCACAGAAGAGAAAGAGTGGAACATGCGACCTTTGGAGGGGGGGAAACGTGCCGTTCATATAATGGCCCTGCGATGTATAATGTTTAGAAACATGAAACCAAGAGAGCCGGTAGGTTTTTTTAATTGGGAGTGTAGAGTTTTATTATTTAAAAGGTTTTATAAAGGAGTTTTAAATAGACCATGGAATTACTATAGCAGGTTTTTTTTTTTTCTGTTGGAAATTACTCAGCCATTTGGTTTCTATTTTTGCAAAAAGCACAAGCTTTTTGAACAATCATTTGATATGCTTGTTGATGCATCACAAAAAGGAGATATGCTTTGAATTCTCCTTAAAAACCCCGTGTAAACACAAGGCTTATGTATAATTGCAACAAAATACCATCTCCTTAGTGAGTGCTTTCACATGTAATTTCCTCTCTGACTACTGCGTGTAAACACACTTATTGTTTTTGGGAAACTCCCAGATCTCAGGCACGATCAGGATCAATAGCTCAGCGAAGGCAAATTAGAGTTTTAAATGTCCGTGTTTTGCAACAAGATGCCTAGATGGTAACAGAGGAAGAAAGAAAGGGACATCACTCCTTTGTGTCACGGGATCGCACCGCGCATGCCCGCAGCATCCTCCGCACCCAGGGAGCCTGGTCCGCCGGCTGTGGGACCTGGTCCAGGCACAGGAGTGTCATTTCAAACAGGCAAGGGCATTTTCCTCTCTGTCCCCTAAACCGCCCCCTAAATTTACCTTTCTTTTTGTAAAGAAAGGTCTGCGGCCATGCCGGATCCTGACCTGGTCCCCAGCTGCACTGCCGTCGCTGCCCCAGAGTGAAGCTGAAGGAAGAGGGTACCCAGAAGCCTTCACATGAGGAACGCCACGAAGACATGAGCAACAGCACCAAGACTTCATGCAGGTGAGAAGAAACAGCAACTTGTGTAAAATTCAACATGACAAAAGACTGTAAGAAAATTATTAATGACCGCTGAAATGAGTGCTTGTCTTGGCTTCCAATCCTGCACCTAGCACATTTTTGTGCATGTGCATGTGATCACTGTGTGCTTCCCTTTTGCTTCTCCCCAAAGCCAGCCAAAACGCTGTGTGCATTTTCCATTTCTTGATCTTCAGTGTCCCCAGAGAGGCTTGGAAGGTTTTTTTTGTTTAGCACATAAGCCATTGCCACCTTCTTCCCCTCAGCCGGGCCTTCTGGAAAAAGCACAGAAAGTCTAAATCCTATTAATTTGTAGATGAATAGCCATTAAATTATCTTAGAAAAATTCTAACGTACTATTTGTACCCCTAAGGCCGTTTATGGTTAACATGGTTCTATGGTTACAACCACCTTCATTGTTATAATTTTCTTCTGCTGAAATTGATGCTAAAATTTAAACTGGACACAGTTCCATTGGTACCTGAAGGCAACATAAGATGAGGTTTCTACTTCATCAAAGCCCTTCAGCTTCCCCAGGCTGAATTTCACAGCGCTGGGCTGAGCACAAGAGGGGATCAGTGCACCTTGGACCTCGCCGGTGTTGTAACACAGCAGAGCCTTCACCTATTCAGCTTCATTAGCGTACAGGCCATTGCATCACCGGAGCGCACAACGTCGTTGTCAAGCAGAAGAGCTGCGTAACGTGAGTATCCTGTAAAAATGGCACGATTGCAAACTGAAACCGTTTCCCCCCCCAACTTTCTGTATATTTTTTTTATTTTCAAATTTGTTTCTGCTATGCCCTGATTTATCAAAGCACTAAAACACATGCTTGACTTTAAATGCTTCGCTGCAGCTAAAGCTAATTGCATGCTTAGTCTTTGATGGCTCAAGGTCATAAAGAAATCACTGGCTTTTCCAAACAAATACTCCAATATGTTAATTGCTAGCAAACCAAACCCCACAACCGCTTCAGTTGTGGGTGTAGGGTTGTTTGACTGACTAGAACGTTAACATATTTCTGCCTGGGATTTCCTAGCACAAATGGAGGCACCACACAACGACTCAGGGCACAGAAAGTCCAAAAGTATCAGACTACATGGCTTGGTTGAACATTGGTGCATCGCACGTTCGCCTGGAAATGCCTGACCGAACATATGGAGCAGGACAACTGCGCGGGGGACAGGCACAGTGCGAAACCTCTGTTTTCTGCAGGTTGGCATCCTGACCCTGCTGGCATGCATCTGGGTCGAAGATGCTTCACCTGCCAGCGTTACCTGCACATGGCTGTGAAGTCTTCAGCACCTCTTCAGCAAACATTGCCCATCTGGCTGTGGACATACAATAGGCCTCTCCCGACCATGTAGTCCATGCCATCCATTTTGCATGAAGATGCAAGGCCACAGAGGCAGGGGAGGGAGTGTGAAGCACAAGCGTAAGACGTGCGGCGAGACGACGATGGCTCAGAGCTGGGTGAACACGAGGACATTGCTCCCAACGGGGACGTTGTGCCCATCCTGATCATGCCACCGCCCAGCGCACCAGCACTGCATTGGCTTCTCCTTTGGGTTTTCACTCTTCGTCTTTAAGTGAGGCTGAGAAAGGATCACATTTTTCTCTGGAAAGGTAAATCATTATTTACTTGTGAAAGTAGGAGGTGAAACTAAGAATACTAAATGTCTCATACCTAAACAGATAGATACACACACACACAATTATATAAATATGTAAACATACACATATATAAAAGTGTGAATGCAATACTGCATGAATAGCATTCCCATGGACGTTTGCTCTGACAGCCTGGGGATATTCCCCTCCTCTGTCTGTACTGGCTGCTTTCCCCTCCAAAATTCTTAGTAGAACAATAATATTTTAACAGTTGCAGCTTTAAAAAGCTTGATTATGACCAATCATCTCTCTCAGGCAATTGTATATTTAGCAGAAGGGAGAAATTAAACTTCCCAGGAATGAGGTTATTTAGGGCATAAAATTCAAGGAAATAGGTATTTAGGTCATTGTGGGCATGGTTTTTATTTTCCCTAATTTTCAGATTACTTTCGATTAGGTCTGTTCAGAGTGGAAACTTCTAGATGTGAAATAGATACTATCTAAATCATTAGAGCTCATTCATTGCCATGTGCCACCTTTTAGAGCAATTAAACCTGACCTTGGGGTTACCTAGCTGAGCGCTCCCCGACCCAGGGCACTTCCTCTGCATCGGAATAAGCTCGGACTACAAATACGGTCAGGAGGCAGTGTCCCTCCTGGCACAGATAATGCCTTTGTTAGCCGCCTGGTAGACTATGGACTCCATTGATTCAGAACATTCTCTGTTGGGATCAGTTCTGGGCTTTGGTTGGGTTTTTTTTTTCTCCCTGACATCTGGAGTCTATCCCTTCGCCAACCTCTCAACCCCCTACTTAGAAAGAGAAAGTGAGGGAAACAGATGGACAGACTCATAGACAGACAGAATGAGCCCTAAAAAAAAATTTAAAAAAATAACAACATCTACATTTTAAAGTCTTTTGAATGTTCATATTTTTGTCAAGTCTTTGCCAGCTGAGCTTAAGGCGATCTCAGAAACGCATCCCTGATTCTTCCCAGGTTGGTTTCTTCTCACTTTCCAACATAAGGTAGTTCTTCCTAACCGCACCTGCGCGCCAGATTTGTAGCTCTTTGATCACGATATATTTACGGGGCATGGAACGACCAGTATGTAAGTGACTGATTTCCCTGGAAATATCTGGGAAGCCAACCTACCCATCAGACTCATTTCAATGCCTTCTTCCTTCGGCAGAAAAAATGTGGAAGCTGCCTCTCCTGATGTTAAACAGAAGAGGAGATGCTGGTAAACAATTAAGTGGGGTCTTGTTTGGAGAAGAAATCTTTTTATACACTGCCAAGCTATGCTAAACAATAACTGTCAGAACCTGTTAAAAGAGCAGAAAAACAATATTGCTTGGTACAAAACTCATTGTGCTAGCATTTGTTCACAAACATGTTTAGTCCTGCTTACCCCACAAACTCTCAGCAGTCTAAGACCTCTCCAAATGCTGTTTCTTTTAGCTTTCATAATGTGTTAAGTAGGGGAAAAAAATAAAAAAAGCCATATGGCATTCCTTCGCCTGGCAGGGCGACTCCTCATTAGGCTGGTGACCTGAAATGTAATCTCCGCTGTGACCTTCGGAGAAACGCGCTGCAAAGTAAAAGCCCTTTTTGAGCCAAATTCCTGACTGCTGATGTGTCAGGATTCACCTTCGGGAGACATTGACAACTGGTATGTCATTGCTGCGATGTGCCAAGGTGGGACACCATGGGGGCCTCTTGGGTTGTGAAGACTTCAGAGATAAACCATTTTTTTTTTCTTCATTTTCTCCATGTTTGCTACATGTGACATGCTGAATTATATAGAATTGGAAAGTTTTCTTTTTACCTTTAGCCTAGCTTATGGTGTGACCTACAGGCAATTTCTGTGTCTATGCTGGCTGCCAGTGGTGTTTCAGTGGTGCTGGGATTGATCCATGCAGAGCAGAGGGAACTGCTGGCAGGAGAAAGACATTCTTCTGTCAAGAGAAAGGAGTAAGCTTTTCTGTATTAATATTTGACAGTGGACCACTTCTGAATTCTTAACACCATTCATCTGGTACATGGGGTATGCGAAGTCACAGCGGAGCATGAAGAAGGAAGGTCAGGACTTAATGTTGGACCTAATGATTACTGTACCCCTGCAGTCTATAAGTCTAAAGAATTAGGAAATATTCACAGCCATGGCAGATTTGGGCATTCAAATAGATTTTTTTTCTTTTGCAGGTGTAATTATAAAAAAAAAATGATGGAGACTATTTTAAATCCAATTTTATCTAAAAATTCCATCCCAAGTAAGGATACAGCCAAATGAAATTGTTGTGATAAAGGTTCTTCATGCTGATTGCTATCTTCATAACTGCTAATATGTTATAAAAATACTTGTTCAAGAAAACTTTTCAGCTTTAAAAGGCTTGAAGATGGCACTGGAAGGCTGCTCTCAGGTCTCCCCAAAGCCTTCTCTTCTCCAGGCTGAACAGCCCCAGCTCTCTCAGCCTGGCCTCACAGCAGAGGTGCTCCAGCACTCTCATCATCTTCGTGCCCTCCTCTGGACATTTTGTTTTCTGAACTTCAAAATTAAACATGTGAATGAACTGTTGAATGCTTTATCACAAATTAGACATAGTGGGAGGTTTCCATTCCCTGGAGTAAGGCATCCACGTGTCCACCACATATACCTATATAAATAAATGATGGATTTTTGTAGAGCTCAAGCAGCAGATTTTGTATTAAACATGACTTCATTATCTTAAAGTGTCTATAAATAAATAAGCATTATGTAATATGATATAAAAATAATTAAGCCTGTTAGATAACTCTGCTCTAGTCTTCCACTTGCTCTGACGCTGTGTGGACCTGTTGCCTTTCAAAATCCAGCCTACATTAAAATCATCTGGCAGATCCGGGAATGGCATTTCCAGTAAGGAGGTAAAGTGAAGGATACTTTAGGAGTTATCTAGAGAGCTATGGAAATTGCTGGCCTTTTTCTTTTCTCAAACAGAGGGAGAATGATCATTGGGCCTCTTAAATAAAGACAAAATAATCACAATTCCAGATGGAAATCTTATAATCTAATCCAACTGAAATGGTTGTGTTTTTTTTTTTCCCCCAAGTGGAGCAGCTGCTAATTCCTGGGGAATGGCATAGTAATTTGGGGATTTTTGCCTGCACTGAATTTATGAACGTACAAAGAAACCAAATACGAAGTCATCCTGGCTTAACCAGAAATGGGAGGTTGTGCCATTACATGGTGGGGAATGTGTTTCAGTCCCAGCTTTCTCAGGAGGTCTTGCATTTTCCCTGCAGCTTTGATACCACAGCCCTTTGGAAAGCCCATGTTGCACGGACCACAGCGTACTTGGTGACAAGAGGCCCTGCCTCCATGTTTGTATGATTTTAAAAGCCACTGCCCCTACGTCTGTGATGGTCTTTGGTCTGTAATCCTGATGCCTCGCTGGGTTTGTCGTGTTTATTTACAACATAGGATCAAAGTTACTGACTTCGAGGCTGAAACCACCGACCGGCCTCCTGAGAAGATGTGTGTGAGTTGTTTTTCTCCCAATTTCTGTTCAGGCACGTTCCCTCCATGCTACACCCATGACGTGTATTTTAAACAAAACTCCCCGTTTTTCCTCCCCTCCAGCTGGAATGCAGCAAAGCCAGCTACCCGGGGCTTTGATGATAATTATGCCAACGGAGATTTTTCTCTGCTTGTTTTTCAGCGTTACAGGAGCAGACTATTGCTTCCTAGCACCTAAGAAAGCAAACCTTGGAGGAAACCAAGTTCCTGTGGTAGCTGAAGGGTTTGAGGGCAAAAGCTCTGCTCTCTTTTCAACCTCATGTACAAATGCAGAACCAAACCAGCCGCTGTTGCACGCTCACAAGTGCAGCACTTGAGTTCATGAAAACAGCACTCTTCTCCTCTTGAAAGTTTCTTTCATCATACATTCACATCCCCCAGGGAGCCACTCGTTTTCCGTGTAAGCATTTTATCTGAAAACTGTAATATTACTGTGCAATGAAAGTAACGGAATGTCACCCATGCTAGGATATCATGTTGGGAAACAGAGGCTGGAGATTCACACCACTGTCATCCTTCACAGAGAGCCTGTGCAGCCAGCACTGTTAAAAAGTAGAACATTTGGAAAGCAGTAAGTAATCCCACCTTCTCTGACCATGCGGCTGACCAACTAAGCCATGATCAGAGAGGAGCCACAGGAGCAATGCTCCTGCGGCATCCAACGTGTCGCTTGGGGATGCGCCTTGGTGGGTTCCGTGTTCTTCCTCAGAGAAGAACAGAAGGGCTGTCCTTATTGGTTAATGTCTATTTGATAGGGAAGGCAGGATAAATGCACTAATAATCTAATTCTCATTTACTAGAATCACAGACTGGTTTGGGTGGGAAAGGACCTTTCAAGGCCCATCCAGTCCAACCCCCCTGCAAGGAGCAGGGACATCTCCAACCAGATCAGGTTGCTCTAGATACGTCATCCCCAGAATCATCAGTACAAGTTGATACTGTTGGAAAAATGGCCAAGAGACCAGTTCACTGGTATTTCAGTGGCATGCTAGCATGACAGCATCTATGTGTTTGCAGGGTTTCGGTATTATTTTTTTAACCAAACTGCATTTTAGCAAACTAGAAGTATCCTATAGCTAAGTAGATCTTTGCTGTTCCGGGCACAGAAACACCACATTTATAGGAGAAATTAAACAGAAAATTCTAGTTAGAGCAAACCCATTGATTGCAGAAGTTTAAACAGCTCACTAACAACACTACTCTGGCTCTTTTTGATCATGCAATTAGAAAAAATAAGGGCTGCCAAGGGAGGGCTGCCGTGAATACGCGGAGAGGCTGGCGGCAGTAGGAAAGGCAATGTTGCCAGCTCCACTCCGGCCATTAGCAAGAGCAATTTGCCCACAAACAATCTGGAAAGGGTTTTCTCAGGTTGCAGTAGAGTTAACGGAGTTGGAAATTCCTCCTCTTTCGGATTAGCTCAGCCTTCTTTACGCAATGTTTAAGTACGTGGTGAAGCGTGAGGAAGGTTTTGATAGCAGCAGAAGCAACCGGGCCTCATATCACCGCATATCGTTCTGCGAGTGGAGGTCTCCAAAAGCCGCAGTGCGGGGCCTGATCCAGGAGCCCCTCACTGCTCCCAGTCACCTCCAGTGCAACGGCACAAGACCTCACTCTCCAGATGCCTTGTAACCTGAGAGGAAAATTAAACAACTTGTAGGCTGATTCTCATCTACCTGGTTACTTAAGGGGGTGGGGAGAATTGATATAAACAATAGAAGTTTAACAAGATACGGCATCATCACTTTGATATCAGATTTTCCTGACAGCCAAACCATTGTGGAACCTCATAAGCACAGAGAAAGCTGTTGAGAGGAGAGACAAGTAACATAGACGTGGCGACAGAAAACATGCCTTCTAGATTAAGTAAAATGGACTGTCGGTGTGAGCCAAAGTCCGTTATGTGACACAGATTAATCAAAACATCAGAAACCAGCTCGGTGATTCTGCGCATCAGAATATCTGATGTGATAATAATCTGTTCCGTCGATCTCTGATCTCATTCTCTTCAAAGCCAAGTGACGGTTCATCAGGGATGAGCCCGCAGACAGGGGTGACCCATCTCAGGCACAGCCTTGGTCATCCTCAGACCTCATCCTCCTGGATGGAAGAAGATGGTGAAGGCATATCCTCCTTTTTTTTAATCCCCATCTCTCTTTTTTTTCTTTTTAAAGTGCCATTGCCTTATTGAAAAAATACTTAGCGTTAATCAGCACTGCTCAATCCTATTCACTTCCATCTGTGCCTCTGTAGCCTGACACCTCTCCTGTCCCGAGGCCATGGAAAGCGGAGGGTATTTAGTGCACGGGCTCTGCGGTTGGAGGCCGCTGGGGAGCAGCTGTCCCCAATCATCCTGTCCACGGCCCTTTCATTCCCAGATTACATCTTGTACCAACAGTTGGTGTGTGGGAAAAATCAGCGCTGGCAGGGGCTCCTCCCAGGACGTGCACTTTGCGTAAGGTGCGCAATCACCGGGGCGCGGGCGCTCGACCTTTGCACTTGTGGGGAATAATGAATTGGGGGCCAGTTTTCAGGCACTCGCCATCATCATCCAGCCCCCACCAGAGCTCGGCATTAGCATAATCACTGACATGCCAAAGCAATGAAAGCAAGCTGTTGTCAACGGGCTGAACTGGCTTGCCCCAAGCCCCAAGACTTCCTTGTTCAGGCATATTACACAACTGTAGTTCTCTCTTTCCTTAAAGGAGAAGGAAAAACCTCAACAGGCTAAAAGATGCCTCCTCGTAGCCTTCCTTCCCCTGTCCAGGGGGCTCAAGAACAGTTGACTGCAAATCCAAGAATGAAATTTGAGAAACCATAGACAGCAATGAAAGTTGAATGCCTGAATAAATCCTAATGAACTAGAAAGATTTGATAATGAAAAGAATTTCTTTAATATTAGTTCTTCACCCAGGCTTGTTGCGATGAGTCTATTGAACTACTCGCATTCACTGCCCTGGGAAGAGCCCTCAGCCTTTAGTTGCAGCTGATCGGGGGATTTCCAATGGTTTGGAATGAAAACACACAATTTCTTTATGGGTGCAACTTCGAACCATAATTCACAGCAGACAAAATTCTATGTTTTTAGTGTCAACACAGCTACAAAGCAGGCCGGGGATCTGAAAACCCACTGCCTGCCCAGCCTTCACGCAGCAGCCGTGTGACAGCAGCTCTGCTTCAGCCTGTCACCAGCAGCAGAGTCATCACCCTTGTGTCCCGGGCTTTCATCTCAAATTTTATTCTCTGGTCCCCACTTCGTTACCACCAAGTGCATATCTGCCAACAGTTGTATTTTAATTGTCTATTTATCAGTTAAATTAAGCGTTCAGTTGGGCAAGGACCAGATGCTGTGGGGTTTCTGCACACGAATGTGCTGAGCATGCTCCAGTTGGCTTCTGGTCATTTTTAGGTTCAGACATGATCCTATACACCCCAATATCCACACAAAACCATAAAAATAAAGATGCATTGGTAAAGGAAGGGACAGCTAATCACCCAGCTAAGCTCGTCTCAGGAGCCCATGGCTGAGCTAGGAGGTGAATCTTGCTTCTTGCCACCTGCACTATGCTCGTTAGGTGGTGCCAGCTTCCCTGGATCATAACGAGTAGCAGATACTTTGTGGAAGGGATGGATGGGCCAAAGCCTGGTTGCACATCCCACAGGGATGCCCATCGTGCCCAAAGGCTGTGACACTCCTTCCCTCCCATGTCCCCATCCCCACCATGCTACCTGTGTGACCCCGGCCCTGTGCCATGTGTGGCTCTGAGCACAGCTCATCCTTCCGCTCTATTGTTAATCCTGGCCAAGCTACAACCACGTAAATCATAGAATCATAGAATGGTTAGGGTTGGAAGGGACCTTCAAAGGTCATCTGGTCCAATCCCCCTGCAAGGAGCAGGGACATCTCCAACCAGATCACATTGCTCAGAGCCCCATCCAACCTGGCCTTGAACGTTTCCAGGGATGGGGCATCCACCGCGTCTCTCAGCAACCTGGGCCAGTGCTCCACCACCCTCATTGTAAAAAAATTTTTCCTAATATCTAATCTAAATCTACTTCCCCCTATTTTGAAACCGTTACCCCTCGTCCTATCACAACAGGCCCTGCTGAACACTCTCTCCCCGTCTTTCCTGTAGGCCCTCTTTGGGTACTGGGAGACCACTCTAAGGTCTCCCCAGAGCTTCCTCTTCTCCAGGCTGAACAGCACCAGCTCTCTCAGCCTATGCTCACAGCAGAGGTGCTCCAGCCCTCTCATCATCTTTGTGGCCTCCTCTGGACCCTCTCCAACTGGTCCATGTCCTTCTGATGTTGGGGACTCCAGAACTGGACACACTACTGCAGGTGGAGTCTCACCATCACAGAGTAGATGGGCAGAATCCCCTCCCTCGACCTGCTGGCCACACTCCTCTCGATGCAGCCCAGGATGCGGTTGGCCTTCTGGGCCGCAAGGGCGCATTGCCTGCTCATGTTGGGCTTTTCATCCATCAGCACTCCCAAGTCCTTCTCCTCAAGGCTGGTCCCAATCCATTCTCCGCCCAGCCTGGATTTGTGCCTGGGATTGCCATGACCCAGGTGCAGGACCTTGCACTTGGCCTGGTTGAATATGTGTCTGGCTTATGGCACAACCTGTCTCCCAGGCAAGACAGAGACTTTAGTAACAGTAGATACACAGATGTGGTTAGGGGTCCACACTCGTGTCAAACGTTCTTTTTTTTTTTTTTTTTTCAGTCCAGAAACACCATTGTTGAAGATATCAATGGTATTACTAGATAAACTTGTCAACCCTGGGTAACATGTTATGAGTGATTTAAGCACTTTTTCAAATTGTAAAACAAAGGCTTCTCTTCCAGCTTGGCTAGGGAAATGCTACTTAGCGGCTAGGCCATGTGAAATAAAAAAACAAGTATTGTTATTTTATGAACAGCATACAATGATGCTATCGCTATTTCTTCCACACTTCAAGGGCTTCCTGTTGCTGATTCGTTAGCGGGTATTTTGCAGGATTAAATGACCTCATGTTATCCGACTGTGGGGCAGAGTTTGGCGAGTCCGGACAGATCTGATCGACTGATGTTATGTCCCCTCCTCAGCGCCCAGGAAAATAATCCCCATTTTTCATGCCACGAGCCAGGAGATGTTGTCAGGCTTGCATAAACAGCTATTTTGACAAGGAAATTTAAGTTTTCCCTCAGTTATTTTGTCTAATACTTCTCATGTTTTGTCTTTTGTATTGCAGATTGGTTAAAACAGGAGAGCAGTCCATGCAGCAGCCTGCAAAATACGTAGACAGAAACTTACTGTCCACTTCATTTTTCTGTTTGACAAGACTTGTGAATTGAAGAAATCTACTCCAACTTAGGAAAATATCCTCATGTTTCAATGCAAACCCTGGAAAAATGAAGTTTTAATACCAAACATGCATATTGCAGCCACAGCCTTGACACTGACCCTACAGTCATGCCCGCTGACCTGCAGTTGGGAGAACCAGCTCAGTCTGGCTGTGTCATAAACATTTCAGTTTCATTAAATCCCTCCTGCTGAAGGGCCAGGCCACATGCACCCTCCTGATGTCAAGGTGAAACATGGCCACGTATTAGCAGAGTGATCTACGTCCTCCTCCCCATCACCCATCCTCCTTGGTGAAGTCCAGCACTGCCGTGCATTTGTCCTGCTTGCCTGCAGGGACACAAGACCCTGTGTCCATGCCTAACATGGCAGATCCATATAATTTACCCACAATAATTTTGCTCCAAGAGCCATTCCAGCCCCTTCAGCACCCTCCTGCAGAAGCAAAGCAAGTCCATCTGTTGCTCCCTAAGCAGGAGGAGAAACAAACGGCAGAATGAGTCATTGGTTTGAAACACCTACAGGTGTATCCTACATAATTTAACCAATTTTCAGTGTTATCTTTATTTATAAATACATATAATGTCATATGTAATCTCTGGAAAGGTGGCTGAAGCTGCCCAGCAAGCTCACACTGCAGAGACCAATCTGTAATCCAGAGGTCCACAGGATCCTCAATATTTCTGCCCATCCTCCAGAAGTAACGGGGGTACAAAACACAGAAAGTGTTTCTTAAACAACTATCAATCACAACCATATCAGTATTATAGCACCAGTCTGGGCTGTTTCCTTTAAAACTAAAACAATCTTGCAAGGTGCCTTGAAAAATGAGGAAATCTGGGAGGTGAAGTCTTGGCTCTCTGCAACTAAGTGGCAAAGCTCACATTGCTTCAGCGGAGGTTGGCCGTCACTTCAGCTCTTTGGGTCTGGGGCAGAAAGGGAAATTGCATGTGTGATGCGGGGCCCCTTTTTTGGAAGGGAAGGTGCTGGTTTTGTTGGTTTAAGGGTCTGAGCCCAGCTCAGCAGCAGCGGTATATCTACAAGCACGTTAATAGCTGATGTAGGTATCTCCAGCATGAGTTATGAAGTTGTTAATCCTCCACAGGTTTTAATAATCATTTAGTATTTAGTGAATAGGCTATACTATAAATGTCTTATTAAACCTTAATTAAATGCAGATTTGGAACATAAATGTGCTGTAGAAATTTATGAGGGATCTTAGTAGAGAATAATTTTTTTAGACACTGCTGTGAAAGCTACAGAATATCAGCTTTCAAATAAGTATAAAATACTGCATGTTAGTTGTCAGTTATTAGAGAATGTGTCTGTGGAGGTATGTCCTAACCTCTCCCATTTAATTCCAAAATTTAATTCACCTGCACGAATTTCCAGGTCTCTAAAAAAGCAAATTAATAATTTCCATGTCAGTACAGCACTGCACCACCTGGAATTGCAGCATGTGGGTCCCACCTTCTCCATCCTAACCAAGCTCAGGATGTGCAGGAATGCTGGGCATATCCCAAAGCTTCAGACGTTAAGGTTGATGACGCTTGTTTGGATCATCGGTGTTTGTATCCCACAGGTACAGATCTCCAATGTGCTATATTGGTTGCAGTACCAGATTTGACTCCAGGCTTCAAGAAAGGATGATTAACACTAAATTTGTGGCTCTTTTCTCTTAGCACTTGTTTGCTGAATTGTTTTAACCCCAAGGCCTTTCACAAAAAAAACCCACCACCTCAGCAAGTGTTTCATTTTACACCCTGAATAGGTCCACCAAAACCCGGGGGGATAGCTCGCACACAAAAGACCTTTGCTGGCTGAGGGCATGACTCTGCTCAGCCACAGCCCGAGCACTTCCAACAAAGCTGAAGACCATTTCCCACACAGCTTGAACCAGAAGCCACCTTATGCTGGCTAGGCATCTTCATGCTGGTCTGGGGTCCCTGAACCCCCGCATCCACCCTGGCTCAGCATGGTCCTGCCCTGCGCACCTCCTGGGCACCACAGGACCAATCTACCCTGCAAAAATGGTTGGATGCATCCACCCAAAAGGGAAAAGAGTTGAGAAACTCATGCCAAAATGAAAAGGAAGAATAGAGCAAAAGTATGGACATGCTTAGCATTGCTGCTGGCTCTGGCAGCTGATGAGAAACACCGGTGAGAGCACCTCACATTCCTGGTGAGAAGATAAGAATCTGTCAGTAGCATTGTCACAGCTGGGTCCTACAGAAGCAATGCCACATTCCGTCAGGTCTTGGTTTCCTCTGAGAGTGATCATCGGAGCTCCTGCACCCCTCATGCGAAGCCTGGAGATGTGGTGTTGACAAATTCAGGGAAGCCATTCCCAATACATATCAAGCATATCCCACACCATGAAGCATCATCAGAGGACAGCACAGCATGTGTTGGCATGCTCTCGGTAGAATTTACATCAATAATACTGTGCATTAATTTGAAATACTTACTGTTGTTTTAAAAGAAGAAAAGCAAACCTACAACAATTTCAACCAGCTTACAAAGCTGTTAAGGAAAGCAAAAGCTGGGCCTCGTTCACACTGCAGGCATTTTTTGGCTCAGACGGTCAGGCTCTGAGATGCGCGAGGATCCCATTTTCTGCAGGAGCACAGGTCGTCAGTTTTGCAAGGTTTAACTCTTTCAGGCAGAGCAAAGCTGTTAGCTGAGAAATGAACATCATCAGTACCATCGTCAAGAAACAACATCTACCCAAAGCTCCTCAGTGGCTGGGAGGTTAGAACAAGTTTTAGGGAAGACAAAATAATGGAGAAGCAACTAATTAGCCCGATGATTGTGCTTTATTTGAGAGTCGTGCCAAATATACTTCATGCTCTGCACCAAAAATTAACACATAGCTGTCACGTCCGCATGTGTATTTCCTAAAGGCCCATCTCTGTTCCTAGTAATTCTAGAAGCGAATGTAAACCTTACCATAATCAGGCACCATGGAAATCTGCTCCCATTCAGACAGGGAAAGAAGGGGAGAAAGGAAGTGGCAGGGCAAGGGCAAACTCCTCTGAGCGCTGGTGTGGGCACTCTAGGTAGTTTCTAGAGAAAAAAAAAGACACTTTACATTGACTATGTGCTTTCCGCAGAGTGAAACAGTATTGATTGCTTCCTATCGCTTACGAGACTGATGCATCTACGATTTCTGTTTCCAGCCCTGCACTTGATTAAACGGCACTCCGTATCCAGAGCAATGTTGTTACGCAGAATGCCTGTGTTATCAAATAATAAACTAACTGTCACAATATTGGCTCAAGGTTTAGGAATTTTCTAGCATAGGAAGATCAAGATGATTAGAGTTCAAATAAGTACCATTTCTGACTAATTGTTTGCAGATGCAGCATAGAAGCAATATGGCGGACTTTGGGAAAGTCGTATGCAAATTTCTAGCTGAAATGTGCCTAAAAAATAAATGGTCAGAGCCCAGCCTTGCTTAAATCTATACATTTGCATTCACATGAAGGGAAGCTGCACTTACAGAGCTGAAGAGATGTCCCAACATGCTGGTCTCCACTTTAAAATGGAAATTAAAAACCAGTTACTATAGTCAATTCAATCACCTGGACTGGGTAATGGTTTTAAACTAGAAGGAAGAGACATCGGGAAAAAATTTTTAACAAGGAGGGTGGTGGAACACTGGCCCAGGCTGCCCAGAGAGGTGGTGGATGCCCCATCCCTGGAAACGTTCCAGGCCAGGTGTGGCAGTAAAAACACAGACTCCATGGATGGTGTTCCAGAGACCTTTATTGTTAGTCAGCATTAGTCTTTTACAGTCCAAGTTACACATGCAGTGCACACACTTAATCATCTAATTTGACTGGTAGCAATATACTGTTCACGCACCTTATGCTTCATTTGGATTGGTTATAGTTTTTTGGTTGTCTTTACTATTTTTGCCTTTCGTATTTCTTTATCTTGTTCTGGTTGCTGTTTTTTGTTATTGAGCAAGTGATGTTCAAGGACATAGCCCAAATTCGTTCATGTCAAACAGCTGTGCTGCACTCTTTGCCTCCACAGCCAGGTTGGCTGGGGCTGTGAGCAATCTGATCTGGTTGGAGATGTCCCTGCTCCTTGCAGCGGGGTTGGACTGGATGGGCTTTGAAGGTCCTTTCCTGCCCAAACCAGTCTGTGATTCTATGATTCTATGACTTAGATTTTCTTACAACCACATGGGCAGCTCTTCTGATCTAGTCTACAGCCAAGAGACAAGACCTGTGAACCACACTTCCCTCTCCCTGCACCATACCCATAAAGATACACGCAGAGACATTGACTGTACAAAACCCCTAGAAGCTCCCAATGCTTTGTCTAACCATTAATATATGGCCTTTTCTATATAGGAAGGACCACCGTGTCTCCATCATAAACTTCAGATGCTCCTGTACTGTCTGTCCACCTGGAGCCACCAGAATCGTTGCACTTCTCATAACACAAAGGGAAATGAATGCCATGCCTATGTCCCACCTGAGACTAGTGAGGATCTAGGTTATAAACAGAAAAATCCATGAAGAGAGAAGTTGTTGCTACTTTCCACCCCAAAAACACGTGGGGTTGGACTGCTACTCCTCTGATGCAGGTTCGCTGTTGCTAGTGACCTATTACTGGCATGAGGTGTTCAGCTGATCTCCGTGGGGTGACCCGCACAAGCACCCTCTCCTCCACGGGCACCCGGCTGCTCTGCAGCACGTCGAGCAAAAGGCACGCAGGCAGAAAGAACTTGGTTCACCAGTCCGGCTGAGTCAGAGGCTCAATATGTGACCTCCTGTCACTTGGTCTTCTTATGTCAAATACAAAACTGAATTTAAAAATAGGAATGCACTGAGAACCAGATGCTCCATCTGAGCCAAACCTTTCTGGGTAAATATATTGCAAAGAGCACAAATCATAGCATTTCAAACTTTGGGAATCTGTATATATTTAAGTGTATACAAAATTCTGCTGTTTCTCGACAATAGGTTTGTACTCTAGAAGAGCAGAAATCCAGCAGTCTGAAATTAATAATGCATTAGAACAAACACCAGTGCATTGTTTCCCATTTAAGGAACTGCCTGGATATAAATAAACCCTTACTCATATTCTGTGATTTAAACAACAGAATCATTCTTACCCAGTAACAATGGCACCTTTCAGAAAAATAAGAGATAAAAAAAATTATTTTCAAGAAGAAATCTGAGGAATTACGCTTAAAGTCAGATCAATGCTTTTTCTGTTGGTGTACCACATAAGTGGCATGTGACTCAGTTCAAAACTCTTCCTCTGAACATCTCCAAAATTTTAGAAGACTGAATTGAATGAGTGAAATGCAGGCTAAATGCTTTACCTGAAGGAACTGTTTCCACAATGTGGTCAAATGATGTATTGCCTAAATTTGCACCTAGCATTGCCTCTCACCAAGACCAAGTTTTCCTCTTGCGGAATGCAAGAAGCATGAAATGCATGGAAACATGGATACAAATGTTTGCCCAAAACAACAACTTAGCTAAAAATCAAAAAAGATGAACACGGATCAGGGATCATGGACCCTCACTGAGACAATTTTCTTACAGAACTGGTCTACTGGCAATGAGACGCGGTGTTTTGGCAGTAGCAAAGATCTGCTTTGCTGTGCCTCTTCAGTTACAGCCTGTGATGAGAGGAGCTCATGAGTTTGCCAGACAACTGGCAGCTGAATTATTGCACATTTACACATTGAATCATAGAATGGTTTGAGTTGGGAGGGACCTTCAAGGGTCATCCAGTCCAACCCCCTGCAAGGAGCAGGGACATCTCCAACCAGATCAGGTTGCTCAGAGCCCCGGCCAACCTGGCCTGGAATGTTTCCAGGGATGGGGCATCCACTGCCTCTCTGGGCAACCTGGCAACAAATCTCTCACAACACCTCCAAATAACACCAGAAAGAACCCATTTTTAAATGCCATTTAAAAAATCTGAAATACAAAGAAAGAGATCAATTTAATAACCAGTGGTATGGTTCCAAAAAAAAAAAAAAAATGTACGGTTCTTTACACTCAAATGCAGTAACAAGCTCCTTTCCCCTATAATTCCACAGTGGAGAAAGTTGGTTGCAAGGTAGCTTACTGGCCACTTTATTTTTACTTTATTTATGAAGTGTATAAGCACAGAGTATTTTACTATAAAATTCACTGCAGCATACAGAGCATTTGGAGTGAACAAGAAAAACACGCATCATGAAGTCTTTTCCTTTGCTTATATTATTGGTTTGTGAAAACAACCATCTCATGAACACACCATTTTAAACAAACAGAATTTTATTAGCGCGCAGTACAGCGGATTGTGGTTATTTCTCACATAACTTTGCTGCACGTCGAGGACTGATTTCCTTTTTATGTAAATGAAAGCCTATAAACCGATGCAATTACCCTGCACACATGCATTAGTTTAATGCTGGGGCGCTACAAAAGCCATTTATCTTTCATACTCTCTGTTAGGCTGCAAGTCAGCGCTGAGGTTTAAATGTTGTTTAAAAGTTCTTGGCTAATTGATCACTTTAGAGATGCTTTAAACACAGGTAAAACACCAACAAAGACTTTTAAAGTAAGCTTTCTTAATGGATGAATTGTAACTATCCATCATTCTGCTTGCTACTTCCCTACCACCGTCCCATTAAACCTAATAAGTTCTATTAAAGCTGTTAACATGTGGCATCTGTTAATGGAAAGTATATAATGCACAAGGCATGAAGGGGGACCTGAGGGCTCATAGAGGTAAAGTTTGGAAGAGAAAGATGAATTCTGACCGTTCGTGAAGTTAATGTAACGACAGGTCAGTGTTTCGGGCCTTTCTTGGAGAGAATTCCCATTTAAAGCCTTGCCGTCGCAAGGTTCACCGGTGGAGCGTTGGGTGCTCATGTTATATTTCAAATCCTTCAGCAGATGAAACGTAGAAGTTGAAGGAAGAAAAAAAATATTTTTGGCTTGAGAAAACAGTGTGACACATGACAAGCCTGGATCTCTGTTGGAGAGGCTGTGCTCTATATTACTGAGATTAAATTTGATCATTCCTGAAGGAACACAGAAATCCCCAAACCTGGATGGCAAGGGCTGTAATAGTTGCTCTTGATGTCTGCTGTTAGCTGATTACTGACATCTTGAAAGCATTGCTCAAGCAGGCCTTCTTGTGAGCTTCTGTCATGTGGACGCTCCCTCAGATGGAGAGCATGCATCACAGAAAGTGGGTGATGGGGAGCTTCAAGGACCGAAGCGTAATCAAAAGCTTTGAACTGTTCCTAGCTTGCGAGACCGCTTTACTCATTACAAGGGGAACGATCAGAACATATTATAATGACCAAAGCCAGCCCGTGTAGTAACAGCTGTGAGTGTAATCCAAAAATTAGCTCATTAATTCACAGGCAAGTATTTTCTACTCGTCTTTCATTACAAAAAATGTGTCTGCTTGTTAGCGGAATCTAGAGGTTTAACTGGGACCTTTAAAACATTAGCCATGCACATGTGCTTTTCTATGCCTTAGTGGGAGATTTATTAAGTTTATTCTCTAATCTCTGTTTACAAGCAGAAATATGACAAACATAAATCACTTGAAATACGATTTCAAGCTACAAATCCAGTTTGCTCTTTTCCGACGTCATTATGTTATTTCAAACCTGCAATTAATTCTTTTCTTTGTTGGCCTGTTTGTTTTGAAAAACAATTTCACTCCACTTGACCTTTGTATTTCTTGGAAAAACGTTCAAAGTTGGAAATAACTGGAGATGTTATCTGTTAGTGCTTATTTACCGTACACAGCATGCTAGACTTGAGCTGAATCTTAGGAGCCCCAGAGAGATACAAGATGCGAGGGGCAAAGCTGCAAACTACCAGTAGGAATTAGCATCACAGCTATGCCACCATAATTATTAAGGACAGTCAGGCTAGTTTTTAAGTGGTGGCTCTTGCAAAAACTGCAAATATTTTAAGAAAAGGGAAAAATATGATGATTCCTTGCCAGCTCTTGCTCAAAACTTACTCTATTTTTGCTAAAACTTTGTTTCCCGTCATAGGACCAAACAGTGCAAGCGAGCAATGACACTGCAAATTAAATGTCTATACAGTCAATGCAAAAGCCCCAATCAATGCATAGCAATTATCTTGCAAAACATTAATGTATATAATTTACATGCTATATAATGAATATCTTTTCATAACATGCTAAGTTGTATCTTCTTTATAATGAAGAAATTCACCGACACAAAAAAATTAGAGATCTAAACAATAAAGGGTTTTTGCACTTTGAGAATCACCTTAGCATATCCCTTGGTTTATGGTGCTTTCCTCTTTGGTTTCCTCATCACCTTTTTGCGCAGTGCAGGAACCGTAATCACATATATTTAAGAATTGTATAAAGTTTGTTCTTTATTGCCAGCTCAAATTAGCTCATTTTGGTCTGCAACTCTGAAATGTCAGCCATTAAACCAGCCTCAGCTATCTTTCAGAATGAAAAACCCTTGATTGTATAATTAGCTTTTAATTGATCAATAAACTCGCATACGCCAGGCCCCTAGCACAGCTTGCTTGGGACCACACACTCGTCAGGTAGGACAAAATTCTAATTAATGCAATAACCCGATGAAAATCCAGATGCCCGTGCCCAAAGGGAAAAGAAGCTGCACGCCGTTACAGGTTACAGAAGGAGAAGGAGGTTATGTTACGGCTTCAGAGTCAAAAAAAAAAAAACCCAACAAATCCCAAACAACCATAAACTTTAAACTAAACAATAAAATACATCTTTCTGGTCCTAGAAGCACAATATCAAACCGGAAAATGGAACACAAATCCTTTTCCAGGTGTGTGCATGTCTTCAGTTCCATATATTCAACCTCCTGGTCCACAATGACACCTCGACACACTGCACATCTGTACCACAGCACCCCAGACCAGAGGCCAAAAATATTTTATTTCGTTTACATTTTCTGGAGGAACAGCTGATTGTCTGCCTGGAAGAGCAGAGCTGGCCCAAAGCACACACCCCAGCAGCAGCAGAATTGCACACCCCAGCAGCACGTCCCACAGGAAGGATGTGTGCAGCTGAGAGAAAACTGGAGTGTACAAAACCCAATGACATGAAGAAACGGTGGAAGAGAAGAAGAGATTGATCCAAGAAAAGCCAAGGCAGAAAAGTACTGAAATGGGGAGACCCCATTTTCTCCACCAGGTGAAGCCATTCCAGTTGTTAAACAGAAACAAGGAAAATAAATCTGTTGCCAGGGCATTTCAGTGAGATTTTGGTTCTCATTTATACAAGTGAGAGGAATTACAAGCTGATGAACAATGAGTGTCTGTGATGGAATAACTGTGGCAACTCCCTTACCCCTCCACTTTCTCTACGGATGTCATGAAAAGTGCAGGAGAGGTGCAGAAGTTACCGGCCTAACAGGGGTTTGGTGTTGCCGTAAAATGTCAGCACACTGCCGAGCAGTGCCACTTCCAGCCTTTAACATTACACACAGGACCGATGTTTATTTTTTAACAGTGACCAGCAGAAAAGCACCTATCACAAAACGCTGATGTCTAATGGGATTCTGCTCCTGCAATGGACCTGTGTGAGTTTGGAAGGGCTCAAAAACATTTCACTTTTTTTGGTTACTCTTAACCCATCCGCCCACCCTCCTTCTCCCTCCCCTCAAAAAGAAGCACTTTCCAAAGCACTGCATTTTAACTGTATTTATACAAAACTACTGCCTGAAGAACTTTACTGCAACTCCATGATGAATGGGATGGTAGCAGAAACTCAGCATGGTGGAGCTGCAGCAGTGCTGTACTAAACAACACAATTAGCAAAAAGGCTTACTCTTTGAAATTAAAATACTTGGGGGAAGACTAAGCACTTTAGCACCTCTTTAGAGCTCAAGGTGCTGAGCACATTGGCCATCACCAGGAAAACACTTCAACGCATGCCTACCTCAAGAGTAACACCATGCCATCAAGCCTTCAGGCCCACAAAGCACTGCTCAGGCACGGGGACAGAATTGAGCCCAAGGTGCTGAACAAGAAACTATTGTCATTACTGTTAATTAATGACAATCACTGTCGTTACATTATTCTCACTGAACAGGAGAACAATGTGCTGTTCGCTAACTGCATTAAAGCAACTCCATCCCTGTCTCAGGAAGAACAGGACTCTACACAGCTGGTAAGCATGACATAAGAAGAATTTTAGTACATTCTGCAAGGTTTATTTTTATCTTCTTTGGAAGTTTTGTCTGTTTTCAGTAGGGAATATGCCTCTTAAAATGGCTGCACTGGTTTTGAGATCTCTGCTGCCAGCTGAAACCTGTGCCTTTAAAAATACTGCCCATCTATATTGGATCAGGACCAGAGCAACAGCAGTTCTCTAGAAGCATTAGCTAGACTGTTATACCTCCATCCTATGTAACCCAGATGCACAATCTCAGCTTTTTTTTTGTGCTAGAGGGAAGAAAAAAGTTCAACTCTGGCGACAAAAAATAATTCAAAGAAAAAAATGTAATAGAGAAAGCCGACAATATTTACATTTAACAGATTGTAGCGTTTTTGGTTTTCAAAAGACTGAGTCCAAGGCAATTAAAACTTTGGTGGCCTCTCAGTTTTTAAATTGCAAATAAAGGATAAGAGTGAGGTCTTTCTCCAGCACATGTGGCACGAGAAGTCCGCGCCGTCACAGTTTGACAGGTGTGTGCTTGTGCGCTGCTGGGACGGCTCTTGCGCCGAGTTACTGGTGAAACCCGAGAGTGTTTGTAAACAGTCTGTACTTTCTCAAAAGTGCCCTAGAGATTTGTTACAGGAAGTCAAATTGCTCAAATCTACCTAATTTGGCACGATACGTTGAAAGCATGCTTGAGTGATCATAATTGCACTGGGACTGACTTCATTTAGCAATCTCTAGGCATACCTTTCCAATAACAACTGCAGGCGATATAAATTCAATCTCTTGTTTGTTTCTGAAAGTGATTAGCCTAAAAAATTTGGAATTTAAACACTCATAATTGCAAAGTGTTATTTATATTCAATTTTGATTTATTAAATAAAAAAGTCCCTTCCCCCCCCCGGAATGATTTGAGTTGCTTTGGAAAGTGAAAGGGACAGCACATAGAAATGAAAGGAGAAAGATAATTTTCATCGGTGGTGAGTGCTGCTCTTACAAAAGCATTTTGATCCTGTACAACATATAATATTGCAAAAGGAGCATAAAAGATTCTGATGTTTATATCAAACATGGACTTTTTACTGTGAAATACCTGTGGTTCACTAGGATTAATATAAATTTTCTTCACAACTACACAGAAATTTAAGCCAAATCAACTGTGGTATACAACTAAAAGGACAGAAAGTAGAGCTGAAAGAGTCCCATTTTCATTTTGAGTAGGACAATCAGTGTTACTCAATATGATGAACAAGCTTGAATGAAAGATATTTACTTGATGCACCCATTCAATTTTTTAAAACCAATTAATCTAATATGTATTTGTGTCCTTTCTGTACTGGCATTCTCCAGAAAGTGTTGGGGTTAACATCACGATGGGCAAGAATTGTCCTGAAAGTGAATTCTGGGAAAAGATTTGCAGAAACAAAATACTGCATTCATAAATGTAGGTAAATACTCATGACGGCTTTTCAGTAGGATGTTAACTCAAACAAGCAAAACAAAAAAAAACAAACAAACAAAAAACCCACATAACTTGTATATAAACCCTGCATGTCTGATTTCCAATTAAAGAAAAATACTGTGAACTCTTCATAAAGCATGCAAAGAGCTGAAAGAAATTAGATTTCTAACAACTATACTGGAAAGAGCAATTTCAAAAATTCTGAGAAAAACATAAAATTTGTTAGAAAAAAACTGTTTGCTGAGAACGTCTTGCTTAGCCCTAATCATGAACACATCCATGTATAGCTTCCTTGCTGTAATTAAAAAGAAGAAATGAGAGATAAGGCAAAGCAGTAAAAATCTCTGTAAGAGTTAACCCTCTGGCCCCAACCCTACACTGTCAGGAAGGACTGGGTTCTCCTCGCAAAAACAAAAGCCGAACAAGTCTCTCCTCCACACCGATTTCTTCATAACTTCTTTACAAGCATCTTCCTCTGTTCCTAACCTGAATTCTCATTGATCTTTGCAAAATCCATCCCCACAGATGGGCAAAACATTGCACTCAGCATCAGAAATGTTAAGTCTTGACCAAAAGCCCCAATGAGCTCTTGAATGCGTATTCAGCCAGGAACACCGGCACTTCACCACTGACGGCCAACGGCAGGGCAGCAAAGCTGTGGTGTATCATTGCACGGTGCCCACCTCCATGCACCCGTCTCACCTGGCAGCCACTGACCTGCCCGGGTGCTGCTGTCGCAGGATGCCTGCAGCCCAGCCTTGCTAGGAAAGGCAATAGCACTGAGGATATGGGGGGGAAAGGCAGTTGCGCTTACTAAAACTCAGGTTAAATCTTCCAGACATTTCTGAATCCCTACGGGGCCCTGTGATGAGTTGTGGGATCCTGTGTAACTATAAAGAGCTGTGCAGGAAGCCCCAGTGCCAGCAGGTGTATCCTGTGGGAAACGGGTCATTCAAGCGACGCTGAAAGAAAGAAGGAATTTCTCAAAACCATCAAGCTTTACCTAAATTTTACTTTGATTTTAAAATAACAATTTAACCAAATTCTCCCTAAAGTAAAGCCAAACCTCAGGGTGAGTCTGATTTAAAAGGCTCTCTGCAGAGTTTGTTTCAAGCTAGGTGGGACCTTCACCTACTTAAGCAAATAATTTAGTGCTATAATTTAGCCCATTTCCCCTTCAGCAATACTACTACTTGCCCAAGACATCTCAATTTATTTTTAAACCAAACATATTATTTATTTGGCAGGAGGGAAGAAAACAGAAAGAGCAGCACAACCTGAACATTCGTCATTGTTGTTTGTGCTCCTTGAAGGACATTGTTGAATTATTTCTATAAACATTCCACATTTGGCTAAATGTTGTTGATATAAACAAGGATTTTTCCTCATTAAGGTAATTTGGTACAGTCTGAGAAGCTGATTTATCAAGAGAATTAATTAAAGGCAGATATGATTTGTGGCTCTTTGTACTTGTAGATGTTTCAGCATAAACATCCCCATTAAGATTAAATTACTGCTAATCTGATCCTACTAACAATAGTTTTTAAATACACTTCACATATGCCCCTACTCAAATTTGGAGCTGTGCACACAGTGTCCCAAGCTCACAGTTGTCAGGGTGCATAGGTGGAAGGAGAGTTTTGTGGATACATCGTGTGGTGTATGGTACCTTCACACTGAAGGTTTGCTGGTTTGCGGGGAGGGCAGGTGGAAATTCTGTTTTCTCCTCCAGTTACCCCATGAGGTACAGATTTAAGAGGACTTTCATGGGCTAGAGAGGGGATGTAACTAGGCAATTAAAATAAAAAGTTTCTCCCTCCTTCTCTCACTTTATGTAGTCCACAGAGGCAGGACACAGATCAGGTACCAGTAAAACCAACGTCCCCTGAATCAAGCAATATTTCCCTGTGGCACCTTGGTTCAAGAGTCAGCCTTTTTATATCACATTGTTCTTTTCAAAAGGCTACAGAAACAGGAGAAAAAAAAAAAGACACAGTGGCAGATGATGTCCTGCTCGTTGGACTTGGGTGTGTTGCAGACGAAGTCCTTTCAGGACACACATTGGTCACCCACGGGTGCAGCTCTTCATTTCTCTAACCCAGAGGAACCCTGGCACAGCTATAGAGCCACTGCAGGGAGACACGGACCAGGAGCCCTGTGCCCTTCTGGGGCAGCATCCAGAGACCCAACAAGGAACCTACGCTTATGCACCCTGAGTCATCCTTTTACAGGTTCCTCGGTCTTTCTTTCACATAAACCCACCGGGGAAAGATTCACAAGAATTAAGCAAAGTTGCTGAAGCGTCACTCCCTCCTCTTACAACTGGCACCCAGAGCCCATCCACAAAGCAAAACCAAAGCACAAGTTTGGCCCAGGTTTCCCAGCTGCTTTGGATGGCATGTGAAACAGGGAGCAGCGTCAGTTGTACCAGTCTGCCTGAACACCAGGCCTGGGCTCAGGGAGGTACTAATTAAGACCCTATTACTGTTTATTTTGTTTCCCGTACTGGGTCATAGAATCATAACCGTTGGAAAAGACCCTTAAGCTCATCAAGTCCAACCGTCATGAAAACTAGCAAATAAATGTGGTGTCCCTCCCTGCTCCAAACGTACCAGGATCTTCAAAGTCAAGGGGGCACAGACCTCACTTGGATTTAGGACACACTGGTTCCCACACTCTCACATATTGGTTCAAGTTCCAGGGCAATCAAAAGTGATCATATCATACCTATTTTCTTACCTGTTAGCAATACAGAATCTAATTTGATAAAGAAAGCAAAGACTTTTAACCTTGACACAGAAAGAAATCAGGTGTGAAAGGAATAGGGAAGAAGATCAGTCTAGCTTAGGTGATAGAAGTCTACCTCATGTCGTAGCTAACAGCCTCTCAAAGATTTAAGTACTTGCTGTTCAAAACACAGATGGAAATGCCTGAATTTATCCACAGTTAAAGGGAACAGGCATTTTGTGATTTAGGAGAAGCCACCTTTCTGTTCCCAGTCTTAGTGATCAATCCTGTAAAGATGCTGAACATCTTCAGGCCACTGTTAATTGAGTCTGCTAATTCCAGTGTTCAGCAGCTCCCAACCTATGAACATCACAGAGCCTGATAGAGTACGTATTTACAAAGAGACTTTGGGAAGTCTAGATTAGTCTCAGGACAACTTGAAAGGAAAGATAAGGAAGCTTAAGGAGACTCTTCCTCTCCTGCAGCAGACGAATGAATTAGCAGTGAAGGCTCCAGCTCTGGTCAAAGGGAAGGGATAATGTGGTGATGAAGTAGGCCTTAAATCATTTTGATGTATTTAAGTGTCACTCTAAACAAGATGTAGAGATGTAGAAAGAAAACAAAGTATCAGTCAAAATAATCAGGCAAATGTGAAGATGTAATTGGTCGGTTGGATACCTAGTTTGAAAAACTAGAAAATTTTGATCATTTTTAAAGAATCTGTTTTATATTTTTCATTTAGGTGGCAGAGCTTTTGTTTAATCAAGTTATTTATCAAATTCTATTATTTCATTTCTCTCACAGGGGAGTCTCTCAGAAAGCATTTTATTTTCCACAGGCAGAACAGTGTCACGAGGGCAGGGAGAGTTACATCCTGCTTCACTGGGAAACTACAGACAGTTGTCGGGACTCTGGTGCTTCCTCTGCCAAGGGAAGCACAGCCCTTCCCTGGTCCCTGTCATAGGACAGAACTTGACATGTGGACTCCAGCACCAGAATATGATCCAGTTACAACACTAACACTGGAGTCAGCATTATGGTGGCACCCAAAGTCCCCAGCTGAGGTATGGTGGGTGTTAAACACACTGATATTCTATGTAAGTGGTGCATGGTGTGTATCTGAGACACTTACAGGACTGCCAGGCAGACAGCTGAATCTCTGAGGGGCAGGAGAGGAGCAGAGATGCTCCTGCACAGTCACCACAGCACAGCGCAGGAACATGAGGATCATCCGGGATGCTCCAGGGGAGCAAACCAGTCCTATGCCAGAGCTGAATCCAGTCTCCAGGGTCCCTTCTTGGGCCAGTCTCCATCTCTAATCACTGAAATAAAGGTAACAAAGTGTCGTAGTTCAGCCCCAACGGGGACCAGACTACGCAGTCTCTCTCTCACTCCCCCCACTCTCCGAGAGAATAGGAGGAGATTTGACAAACAAAAAAAAACCAAACACGCGGGTTGAGATTAAACAAAAAGTAAATTTAACAGTAATGACAAGAAAACAATAGAGTGATGGAACACAAATACAGTATAATAGCTCACAACAGATCTCCACATCCAGTCTCTTCCAACTAGGAGAGCCTCCCTTCAGCACCCTCCTCACTTATATACTGAGCATGATGTCAGATGGGATGGAATAGCCCTTTGGCTAATTTGGGTAAATTAACCCCAGCTGTTAGCTAATTAGTTAACTATCCCAGCCATAGGGGCTACCAGCTTCAGTTCTCCACCCAGCTCAGGTAAATATTAACTCTATCCTGGCCAGAACCAGGACACAAAGAGAATACATCGCGCTCTTCTACTTGAGGTTTGAATTTCTCATCCTCTGACATAAATCACAGAGATACAAGGCTCAGGGGAACACAGGGGAAGAAAAACTCCTTTTTGCATGTACTTTTTCAGATGTAAGCGCTCCTCAGTATACACACACATAGTTGAGGTACTACTGTATAGAAAAAAACCCATAACATTTCACTTGGAACTCATTAACTAGGAATTCATTAACATCTTTTGCCTTCATGCAAATATTTACTTCAGGGAAGGATATCTGCGTATACATGGTCTGGGAGGAAAGAGGGAGAATGAAGGGTTTATCTCGTAGAACTTGAGAAGATACAGAAGTCATGTTGTTCCTACACTTCTCGTAATGGTTGGCTGTCAACAGCTGCGTTAAGTGGGCTGCACCCATTACGGGGATGGAAGCTGTCATCAGAACGAATTACAGGCTTATTTGGCCATGGTTGCGTTTTATGTTCTGCTGGCAGTTCGCTGTCTGGCACAATAATGAAGAGTAGGCTGGGAGAAGAGGGCACTAGTACATAAGAACACAAAGAATGTAGATTATTTTTCCTTTTCAAAATGGAATACTGTGGCGTTTTGCAGTCATTTAAAGAGACATTTTTCCTTTTCCTTTTTATATATCCCACTACTAAAGAGCAGTTGTCATCCTAAATCTTAACTGAAGATTATTTGGAAAGCACAATTGATGGCTATGAAGTAACGCCACATCTGCACAATCACATAATTAATGAGTAGTAACTGATGTACTTGTGACTGCAAACAAAAGCGTCTCCCCTTTAAACTTAACATAAAAACAGTCACAAATCCTAATTCACCTAGAACAGCAATACATGGCCATAATAAAGTACAAATATGAACTTCCCTGACCCTTCTCACATGAGTTCTGGAGGAAGAAAGAAAAGACAAATAAATTAGATGACAGTCTACCCCAAACCTCTCCAATACCATAGCTGTCTCTGCTATGAGTGGTCTTACAGTAAATTCCGGAGAAATACCCATGTCCCATGGTTCATTGGTGAAACACAGTCAAGGGACCTTCTATAGCGCTCACAAGCACAAGAAAACCTTGCTGCTCTTCCCAAGGCCACCAGCAAGGGCGACATGCAATAGTGACTGCAAGCGTTGCTCTCACAGGGACCAGCAAAGAAGGGGATGGTTTGCCTGGGGTTAAGGTGTCCTTCCCCCCACCATTGCTGTTTAATCTTATATTGCTGTCTGCTACCTGCCTCCTGTGATGGACTGAAACCAAGGAAAACGTAAAAAAAAAAATTCTTGTTTACCAGGAAATTCTCTGCTGGCCCATGCTGGCTTGAATCTGGCCTCCAGGTGCCCAAACACACAGAAAGGTGCCTACTTAGAAAAAATAGATGCATAGTTTAAACTTATTTTTAAAGCTTGACTAATGAGTATTTCAGAAAGCAGCGGAGAAAAAGGTGGTCTGTACATGAGGGTATTTATTTTACGCAGATATATCCAGCTTTCTGGGGTCAAGAAACTGTAGCACACATATATTTTATCAGCAAGAAGGAGGGGTGGGGGGTAAGAGGTGGAAGCACCTATTAGGTGAATATGTTCATTTTGGTCCCAAAATGCTGAGCCTCACTGACTGCATCAGTGTCAAACATCGCAGCACCCAGAACTGGCAAAGACCAGCCTGCGTGCTGTCTGCGGGCTCTGGGGCCAAGTATTCACCTTCACAGCTCATTGGCAATTTGCTGTAGGACTGCAATCCCACAAAGGCAATACGTTTCCTTCCTGTGAAGGTGCAAAGCCATTCATCATTTTCATGAGAGTCCAAAACACCCATGTACTTTTCTTAATACAACAAGCTGTGTGTTGAAAAGGCGAATCCCCTGTGTAGGAAGTGGGGCAGTTCAGCTCAATCATTCCACCCTCCTCTTCAGAGATTTGAAGACAAAGCTCTAACAAGGCTTGAGTGGAAGTATCTCATATGCCATCAGAAAAAAGAAGCCAACACTGCCCTCCTAATTTTTCTTACTAAATCGGTCCATCTCTTAGCACAGTGTAGTTGCTTGTTCAGTAACTTGTGGCTGAGCTCACCGACACCACCATATGGAAACAATGCCCAAGAGGACAGGATTTTTCTCTATCAGTCATAGTCCTACAGCCCTTGCCCATCTATTACCCCTAAGTTTGTGTGCACAACGTGGTGACACGAGCTCAGTGCTCTGCCAGTGCCACCTCATCTTTCACGGAGCTCGGGACAGTTCAGCGGTACAATCTGGATGCTGTGATGTGTCGCAGAAAAATGCTGAAGCGTCACATTTTACAGCGTTCTCCAGCCTTCAGACCTGCCTGCGGTTCCTGAATGTGGCTACATTTATGAAATGCATTTTGCACTCTTGGTTGCAACGTGAATGCAACCTACTAGGCCTAGCAAATTACTCTGATCTAGAAAAACATCATGAGGTGAAAAACAGTAATTCAATAGAAGTCTCAGGAAATTGATAAATGTAACGATCATATTTTTATCATGCCAATCAGCCCAGCATACAATCAATTATAGGCTATATATACAAGGCTGAAAAAAAATCATCACCTCTGGGCTCTTTCCATGCAATTCATCCATCCCTCAGAAGCAATAACTCTAATAAAGAGGAGAGGTGGATAATTCCAAGCAGTTCAGTAAATCACAAAATCATCCTAAATTCATCTGTTTGCATTTGTGAATCAGCACCCCTGACTCCCCTTCCTTCTGAATTAGCCCCATCAGTCCTGTGTGAAACGAGTTGTTTTGCCTTTGAGTCTTTTGACCCAGAAGTAACATCGTTTTTGATCCAGTCATTTGTATTTCGTCTCAACCAGTCCAACTGCAAATTTAAGCATATGCGACACTATTTGGACTTGGAGCCATTTTTTTCCCAACTCAAAGAGTCAGCAGAGAGAAAAGGGAGGTGTTGGCTTTGCAGGCCACCTCTCAATGCAGATGAGTTTATTGAAATCCCAGTGAAAAGCTACTGTTGTGCAGTAGGCGATTTTCAAGTGTTAATAAAGCAGCCGGTTTTGCTGAGCAACACCCCAGCTCCCAAGATTGTAATAAATACTTGAGCATCCTGCCAAATTTCACCGTAAACAGTAAAGCGTTTTCTATTATCAGAGCACGAAAAGCGCTCTTGACTAGGGTAGCTTGCCCCTTAACTTTAATTCAAGGCACCCCCCCAAAATCATTATCCCCTGGAAGGCAGGGCTCATTTAGGCAGGCAGCAGCCAAGCCTGGCCTGGGAGAGCTGGAGGCCTGACATTAATAAGGTGCTCGATGCCTGAAAGGCCATAAAGGGAAAACCTTAACTAGGTGTTATAACAAGGGGATATGAAGTGGCACAAAGTGTGTAAATGTCACGAGCTCCCTACAAGGCCTCTGTGTTATAAGTCTTCCTCATCTTACCTCCTCCAGGCAAAATGTTTTCCTTCTGCTGCTGCTCCTTTGAAAATATTTTGATAACGACAGTGAAAATGATAATTTCAGTGGCGTGTACGCTGGCAGGTTTGTGGGGATGGCAGCGCTGATCACAGCACTGAGGAGAAACAGGGAGTACATAGCCCAGTAAGAAAAAGCAAACATGTATCATTATTAAAAGCTGTTTACAAAGTGCCACAAATGTTTCAAATACAATATAAACCCTGCTTCCTACCACCAGCATTTACAGCCTCATGTTCTTAACTTTACGTGCTTGGAAAACCCGTGGCGCTGTTCCTGTAGGGCTGGGGGGCTGTGAGCCCCATCCAGGGAGTCTTGAACCCATGGCCCACATGGAGCTCATCCCTGGGTGTAACGCTTCATTAGGCAGGTATTAATGGAGAGAACCCCACAATGCAGCCATTCCAGACTGGATTAGATCACAGGAGAAACTTTTCTGGAAAGAAAATTGCTGTCATTTTGTAGGCCTGTAGAAGTTCGCCTTACCGTTATCTACGCATGGGCAAAGAATTAAAAAAATAACTGTTACTTTGTTAGAGCCAAATATTTTATAGCAATTCTTATGGACTGCTTTAGGTCCTAATTCCTCGTACAGCCAGAAATGGTAGTTTAAAATTACCAGGAGACCTCCCAGCCTGTTCCTTCTGGGAGAGGCCACTGCCCGGGTGGCAGCCACCTCACGCACGCTTCAGTCCTGCACGATCTGCCTCAAAATACTCCTGGGTTTTACACCCAGACTTATCTCTGCTGCGGACAGCAGTATGAATTGCTTCATGTCATGTTTTTTTTGTTAATGAGAAGGGCGTTGAAGTGCTGTGCACAGCACCTTTCCCCAGCCCTGCCACTATCACTGCTGCCTGTGATGAATTAGGGCTGTGCTTGAACATAAAGACCAGCAAATTAACAGTTAATTAGGAGCTGATAAATAGCAGAGTCACACAGACCCTCTGATTTAGCTTGTTTTCAGCTGCTGCCCTTCTCCCATATCTTGAAACAGCAAGTGTTTATGTGCTTGTAACAAGTGCTTGAGTGGGCCGCCATGTCTGGGGTTTGTCAGGGGCCTGGATGGCTCTCCCGCTCACTTACACAGCTCTACTTGACACAGCCGCTTTATCAGTATTTACCCCTGAGATAAAGAGATGTGACAGTGCTTTCAGGGGGAAATTAAGCCGTGTGGTGGGTGGGCGGGAGGGGGACATTTCCTAGCCCATCCCTCGGTATAGCTCAGCTCACTCCCATGGAGGCACTCCTGGTCCTGGAGTTTCCTCTCACAGGGACTGGTATCTCGTCTGACGGAATCAGACAAGCTCTTGGCTCTTAAGAGGGGTACTTTACAGAGCTGAGAGGACTGGAATTCACCCCTCCTCTAAACAAAGACAGTTTTCCCAATTCCTGCAGAATTCACTGGAAGAAATTCTCCGTTTCAGTGGGAGCAGCTTCGCTCCATCCACCTCAAGTGGAGCACAAGCAGTTTAGTGAGGTGCCCGTGCACTTCACGTGGAGCTTGATAGCCTCTTTTATGTCTTGATACTGCTACTAGATGCAGTGGACCAGGGAAGGTTACCAGTAAAATCAAATTAAAGGATAAAATAACCAGAACTGGTTAAACCTGGAGATGCTGGACATTGGCAGGACCACCTTAGGCCCGTGAAATCCATTAACGATGGCTGTATGCATGCTGTAGGTGTATGTGCTGATGTGTGTACGCACATTTATTCAGTTATCTTTCCTCTGCTTCAGAACAACTTTAAGATCTAAGGTTGGAATATATCATGGAATCAGAACAACTTTAAGATCTAAGTTTGGAACAAATCTTTGAACTACCTTGAAACATATGTAGTTTGGACAGCCATGGTGCAGAGATACGACCAATATGCATTTTCAAAATTTCAAAGGTAATAAGGCTTTAGTTTTTTTCCTTATGAGTGGGAAGCTCAAGTGTATGTGCCTATGTCTGACAGGAATGAATAACATTGCCTAGATTCAGCTGAAAATGTGATCTATGTCCTTCAAAAAACTATCTGCTTAGTTGAAGGCAGAATTACCTAGATTTTTAACTCCGTAACGTTGCAAGGAAGGAGGAATGACAAATACTCCTGGGGCGAAAGAGGTGCTTCAAGGGGGAAGGAAAGCAGGGTGCACAGGCTAAATTGGCATGGGCTGACCTGAATAAACTGCTCATCCTTGAACAGCTCTGCTCTACCTGAGTAAATACATTTCACCTTCCTTTTTTTTTGTGTTCCATTTTTACCTACCCAGTGTTTTTCTAGCTCTGCAAGGTATGGAGCCTTCAGCAGTTTACGTATGCTTTATGGCCCATTCCAGAAATTACTAGATTTGGCCAAAAGAAAGGAGAGTAGACCGAAAACATTACTTTTAATTTGAAGGGTTTGTATATTCATGAAGCAGGATCTAAAAGAACCCCTGTTAATAAATACATAAATCAACAAAATCCCTTAAGTGCCTTAAAGGTGATTAAACATACACTCAGATTAAATTAAATCCACTGTAGCTTTTACACATTTCTTTAAGGGACTTGAATAGGTTTGTTTTCCCTCAGAAAAAAAAAAAAACCCACAAACAACTGTGTCACATTCATATAAGATAATTGCTTCTCTCAATAAAGGCACATTCAATCAAATCCAGAAACTAACATTTAAATAACATTACAGCTGGGCTTAAACCAACAAGCAGAAAAGGTTTGCAGTGAGGGAGTGATCCAACCTTCCTCCCTAGTCCTGTTTTATAAAAAGAAGGGCACCACTGTTAAACAGAAACAATTTACCAGTTTTACTTTGGGAGTCTCTGTGGCTTTGCATTGCTAACATTTGGCTCTGAGTACCACGTAGTAGTTTATAGCGTTATACTTCCATGCTTGGGGTTGTGAAACAAGATGGAAATTTATTTCAGAAGTTATTAAACAGTTATCAGTCTCTGAGGTAAATTAACATCTGCAAGTTTTAGTGTTCGTTCTAATTAGTTGTAGCCAGCGGTAAAGGGAATATCATTTACGTGTTGCCGTCCATCCTCACTTACTGTGCAACGTGATGGAGGAACTGGGCCATTTCAGATGAATGCCTTCATAGTGATAGGTTTCATTTACCATCAGTGCTCAGAAACGTAAGAATTAAGGCCCTGAAGTGAAACACAGGCTACTGAAGGAGTCAGTAGGAAATCCTTCTGTAGGAGGCAAATGGACTTTGGACCAGATCCTGTAAGAAATGACCGAGGAATTCTCAAACAGTTTTTTGCTCAGCAGCATCCTGTAATGCTATTCCTCAGCTTTGCCTGCTCCCCACAGAGCATGCTAATGAATCATTCTTCATTTTTGCAAATAACACATTGAGTTGCTCATATCAACACCTAGAAATAAAGGTTTTGATCTGGCTATATGTAACTATTTCATCCTATTTCTGTATCCTTGAGCATACACATAACTTTAAGCAACAGTTTAAAACTTATATTTATCTGTCCTTAAGATTCCAGGCCATTCCTTTGACTGCTCTCTAGGATTTTCCTCAAATTAGATGCCTTCAAGAGGGTGTGATCTTTTAAGGTCTGAGCTCACAGTAGCAAACTTAATCTACAGTTATCTTATTAATTGTGTATTCTCCTAGGATTAACACTACTCTGCAGCACAGATCCAAAGTGTGTGGTGGAACAACTGGTGGTTATATTTAACCATGTAATTTGGAGTCCCTGTTTAAGTAAAGGAAACAATAATGGTGGCCTTAATTGCAGAAATTACCAGTTACTTTGAGTTTGACATGTGCTTAATGACTAGGCGGATGGAAACACTAAACCTAATGCTACTTGGCAGACAATTGGAATGGATAATCACCTCTGTAAAAGCTATTGATGGTAATCTGTTATGAACAGATTTGGCTAATTCCGAGCAGAAGTGGTGTATTACTTAGCTTTAAGACACAGCCTCCATTAGATAGATAGTAAAGGAGAGTATTCACATATTGTCTAAAACAGAAACACAAATCCAGTAAAGAAAACCATAAAGTAGTAATAAGCAATGTTGTTTCTATCACTATTGTTTTTTACAGAGGGTGCTTACTTTCAAGTAATAATGCACTGGACATTATTATCTACCTTATACTATTGCTCTATAATACTGCGTGTAGCATATTCTGTGTACTATTTGTGCTCCATACTCCCAAATAACGCACTTCCCAAAGTTGTGACAAAGTATGCTGATGTGTCGTTCAATACAAAAACTGGACCTCTCCCCTCCAGCATGAAAGAACCCACAGCAAAGCCAAGTTGTGACTTTTGGTGAAGCTGCCTTTAGTGGAAGAAAAGCCTTAGAAGGGATAATTATAGGACTGACGTTGAACAGATCAGTATCAGTGTATATCCCAGGTGAATTTTCTTACGCGAAGGCATGCAGAAGGGCTTGCCCAAGTCTGTCTTGTTTCTTTAATATCTGTCTCCCCAACAGCTTGGACAGTATTTTTCTTTTTTACTCTTAAAAATTATTTCAGCAGAATTTGCAAGTCTCTTATATACTATGTAATTTGTATAGACAGCCTTGGTCTGTCCCAACCGAAATATTAACAGGATCCTCTGCTGAACTTTGTTGTAACCTAAAAAAAGCCATATCAGAATGTGATGTTTTTGAGGAAATGTGTAATCACTGGTATCATTTTTCCTTGTCTGTTCTTTAAAAGAGCTCCTGGGCAAAGCAGCCTACCCAGTACTTTAACAGGTTCCAGGTTTACCTTGGGATTAGTTAGATTCCCCTCCTAGGCAAAATAAAGAAAACAGAGGTGGAAAGCTGTTATTATGCTTATGCATGGTTCTCTACCCACATAACCAAGCTGGGGCCAACAAACTCACTGGATTACCTTATTGTCCTTCACAAAAAAGAGTATGTAAGAAAGTCTTGAAAGGCTGTGGTTAATATTGAAAATAAAACACTTGCCCTTGAGGGGCGACGGGGTTCCTTAGCATGAAAAATAATTTCTAACTGTTCTGCTAACTACTAACTACTGACAAATCTCATACAGTTTTATGCTGAAAATCCAGGCACCTCTATAAGTTTACACATGGAATCAGACACACAGACAATGTACCAAATCTAAAATGAAAAAAATTCTACATATTTCTTACCCCTTCCTTATCCATCTGAAGCTTTTTGGGAAATATTTTGCTAGACAGCTCCTGAGTTTGTTCCAGGTTTGCTTCTTTACTGTTTCATCACTGGAAGAAAATAAAGATTCTGAGATTTCATGCAAAAGACTGGTCAAGAAAATTGAGAATTCCCCCTATTTCAGTAGGAGCAGAAACCACCTGTTGGCTAGGCAGCTAAGCTGATGCTGTTGTGAGATAACTCTCTCTCCAGGTAGAACTTACAGAAACAGCTAAACAACTTGGGCAATTTTGGAGTCTAGTCCAGGAAATTTAGGTATGCAAGTCACAGAACCAACCTTTTACTCTCTGTTTGCAATATCTACAAGACATTAACCCGATAAGGGAAGAAAATCGTATGATAAACCTGAAATCATTTCTCTGTAAAAGCAAAAAGTTGAGGTGATGCTTTGATGTGAGATAGTTTTAGACATCCAGCAGGATCTAAACACTTTGTATGAAAGCCAGCTAAAACCTGCATAAGCCTTTAACGGCCTCTGGGTAGTTACTGGGAACTCAAGCAGCACACAGAAATAAACGATGCACGGTAAATGTGTAGAGAGGGGCTTTGATGAAATAAACTTGCCATGTTAACCAAGTGCTCATGTTACTGCTGAAAATCATATCCTGCGTTGCCTCTTATTTCAGTGCCTTTTTTCCTGTGTGGTGCACTCGTATGTTGTGTGTTATTCATTGATTTGAATAAGCACAAGCCAGGATTAGTGGATCCAAATCAAGCAACGAAGAGATGAGACCCCACCTGGAGTACTGTGTCCAGCTCTGGAGCCCTGGACATCAGAAGGAGCTGGAGTCCTGTTGGAGCGAGTCCAGAGGAGGCCACGAAGATGATGAGAGGGCTGGAGCACCTTTCCTGTGAGGACAGGCTGAGAGAGCTGGGGCTGTTCAGCCTGGAGAAGAGGAGGCTCTGGGGAGACCTTGGAGCAGCCTTCCAGAGCCTAAAGGGGCCTACAGGAAAGATTGGGAGAAACTTTAGCAGGGCCTGGTGTGATAGTACAAGGGGTAATGGTTTTAAACTAGAAGAGGGTAGATTTAGACTAGACATAGGGAAAAACATTTTACGATGAGGGTGGTGAAGCGCTGGCAGAGGTTGCCCAGAGAGTTGGTGGATGCTCCAGCCCTGGAAACATCCAAGGCCAGGCTGGTCGGGGCTCTGAGCAACCTGATCTGGTTGGAGATGTCCCTGCTCCTTGCAGGGCCTTGGACTGGATAACCTTTAAAGGTGCCTTCCAACCCTAACCATTCTATGATTTTATGATCAGAAAAAAAACATTAGGCGGTAAAGTGAAACTCGGAACAACCATGTACATACGTAACTAAGTACCTCTCAGGACTTTGCCTTGCTGTGCAGATGCCTATGTTGAAATCCTGCTCTTGTGTCCAAGTTGCATACTGGAAAGAGCACTGCACAAGGTGGTCCTGCAGTAGCTTTCTAAAATTTGGACCTTTATCTCAAAGGGTAAGGCACTGCAAGTCCAGTTTCTAAAGCTGTTGAAGTCAGTGAGATAACTAAAAACATCCAGAAGTGCACACATCAGCAGCCGTGACAGGACTGAAATGGAAACCAATTATTTTCTTATTTTTTTAAATTGTTCTTGTAACAATTGCTACAAACCTTTTGGCCATTTTTTTCTGCTTTGGCATAGCTTTAGAAATAAAAACAGTTGATTAAAGCGAAAGAATTTAGAGTCATATTTTTGTCTAGCCCAATATACTTCACTCGGTACAACTAACTTTCCCTAACGTTTAGGGAAACTGAAAGTGAAAGGATTGGCCAGAAGAGGGCCAGAGGAAGATACCTATTTTGAGTCACAAACTTAGGATAAAAATGAATGGTGAAATATAAATATGAATATGAAAGAAATAAAAATAAAAATGGTTCAATACAATTAAATAAAATCAAATTAATTGGTTCAGAGTTTTTAATAGACTGCATATCTACCTAATCACGAAAGGAGGATATTAAAATAATTTTAAAGGCCACTAAGTAAAGGCATAATTAATATAAATCCATTTAATAGAGAAATAGCTTTTTGGAAAAGTAAAATGCTCTGATAAAAAAAGAAAAAAAAAATTCTATAAGAAAGCCTTCACATTTGGGGGCTGCTAGAACAAATAGCCCTACTCCTTCAACCTCTCCCACAAACATTCTGCATTGTGACAAAATGTGAAAGTTTTCATCCCAAAGGAGTTACATATTTGAAGAAAGATGAAGCATGAGAAAATGGAAGATAATAGTGAAAATCCCTGAACTTCAGCCATTTGGCAAGCTGCAATTTTGTAGAGTGATTCCTGAGATAACAGGAAAGCTAGTAATAGAATCTGCACACCAGGTTCTCAGTTTTAAAGATGTACAGTTTTTATAGTTAAAATACTTTCCATGCAGGGAAAAAACAAGTCCTGACTTAATTTATGATTTAGTAATATGTCTATCTCAGCTGATATTTATTTCTTGCACAGCAGATGCATAACCAACATCTTTTCTGGACAAGCAGCAATATTTTTGTGACCAACCCAAGAGGATGTCTCACTCGTTGGAAATGCACTGAACTAGAATCAAAGATGTCACCAGTAGGACTTGCAACTAATTATTTAATGGATATTTTAAAATACTATTTTAGGTTGTGGTGCTTTTCTGGTATGTGTATTCTGCATCAACAGACTGTAATAAATTTTTTTTGTCTTGCAAACTACTTGAAATCTTTAGTTTTCTCATTTGAGGACCAAGATTTGTCAAGCCTAGTCCTATGTATGTTCCAAAGAAGTAAGTCTGGCATCCTGTACCCCCTGCACAGAACCCTCTCCTTGGTTCCCCTCAGAAAAAATGATGCGCAGAGGCCTTTGAAGGCACTCCTAAGTCATTAGCAAGCCTGGAAAGATCCAACAGTTCCCTTACAATCTGTGGCCTGCTCAAAGGAGCTCTGCCATGCCCTGTGGCAGCAGCTGATCCCACCTGGGAGCACAATGGTCCATGGGGTTGGAGCCTAACTGGGGAGCAAGTATGCAATCGCCCGGGTACGTTCTGTAGCAGGAATTCTACGGCAAATAATTTTTCAGGGTTATACCTCACAAGTTCAGCTGTGTAAAAGAGCTTAAGCTATTTTTGGCTTTCAGATGTTAGCTAGTCCCTCTTTGCAGATGCGCAGTAAAGCTAAGCTGAGCAACGCTCCTCTGTTCCAATACGCAGTAGAATGTATTAGGTTAACTAGCTTCACTACGTCCTTAGAATAAAAGGTCATGGCACTGGAAAGGATTAAATCTAAATATGAAGACGCAGCAAAAGACATGCGACAACTGCTGCCCATCACTCTCCACAGAGTGCCCTGGCCAGGATCCCTGTGCTCCTGTCTGAACACCTTCCCAGGGACATGCTGTCTCTGTGGGTGATGGCTCCCTGGCCTCCCAGCCCAAATGCTAAGAGGCAATATGCAGATAAACAGTGAGATGGACAGTAAGCCTGATACTGAACTTTAGACTGGGGCCTACATAGCAATGCAAATTCATCTAGGAGGAATTTAACTGACAAATATGATTCAAGTGTAATTATCCACAAGGTTTTTATTGATGTTTTTAAGAATGAGCACTGCTTTATAAACGCATTCTTGAGCCTGTCGTAAGTAAGATAGGCAGAGTGGAAATTTACTGTAAAGAAAAGGAGTTGAGAATTTGTTGTGAAAGGTGAGAGACAGCCCCACTCTCGAGGTATTGGAATAATTCTCCTACCTTATTCCAGGCAGGAGCCAAAGCTGAGTTTTAACCTGAGCCACAAGTGGTGAGATCCATCGGCAGGAGCAGCCGGTCAGTGTGCTGGAACCCTGTTGGTGACACAGCAGCCTCATTGAGTGGGACACTGGATAAAAACACAAGCAAACTCCTGATTTCCCTTCAGAGCACCCGAATGCAAATAATCTACTGAGAAAAAGAAAAAGTCTAAAAGGTAAGTCAGCAGCAATAGATATTACCAGCAAGAATCATTAGGAAATTCAGCACAGCCCAGTTCTAGCTTTGATCTTATTAACTTCTAGAAATTTAAACATTTTTCCACATTATTTCACAAAGACTGAAAAATACACCAAACTTGTTAGCATTTATAACATGTAGATTTGTCTCCAAATTGCTGCTCTAAAACAGGAGCTAACATTTTGTCTGCTCCTTTCAATAAGCAATATGAACTCAGAATACAATACTATATAATGTTGAGTCTGTGCATCAGTTACATCCCACTTCAACCTGACGTAACAGTACAGCTTGCTCCTTACATTAGTATGAATTCTAACCCTGAAGCCCAGGTGACAGTCCAAACCTAACTCAGACAGCATAAATTAGAAATACAGTTTGTGGATATCAGTTAATAATAAATATTGAATATGGTTTTTTTTAATACAAAGACAGAAATGTCCACTTTTGGTGATGCTACACATCATATATGTCTGAATCAGGAAATGTATATAGCCGTTAATCACTAGTAAGTAGTCCTCTCTTGTTGAAGATACCATTTGGATGGGGGCTCTGAGCAACCTGATCTGGTTGGAGATGACCCTGCTCCTTGTAGGAGGGTTGGACCAGATGACCTTTAAAGGTCCCTTACAACCCAAACCATTCTGTGATTCTATGATTGCGTGATTTCAGTAGAATTTCTGCATTACAGGCACAGAATTGTTGAGGCTGGATGGCACCTCTGGAGATCATCCAGTCCAAATCCTTTGCTTGAGAAGCCTGCTCACAGATGTGTCCAATCAGTTTTTGATTATCTCCAAGGATGAGACCCCATGACCTCCCTGGGCAACCTGTTCCAGTGTCTAACCACCCTCACCGTGAATCTCCAGCATTTCAACTTATGCCCATTACCTCTCATCCTGTCACCAGGCACCACTTAGAAGAGCCTGGCTCTGTCCCTTCAGGTGTTTATACACACTGCTAAGATTCCCCCCCAACGCCTTCCCTTCTCAAGATCTAGAAGGTGAATTGACCTGTTTATTTAATTACAATGACTTATAAATGCATACAAATGGACTTGAGATCTTACCCATGGCTACCTCACTAGCTACCTAAAGCTTTCATTGGCTCTGAAGTGTGAGATGAAGTCTCAAACATAATATTTTCACTGAAGTCTGTCATTCATTGCAGAAAAGTGATAATCTCTAATTAGTACTTCCAGCATGAAGAAATACCCTAGATCACAGGTATTATTTTTTAGACAGCAGTTAATGTAATCAAACACATAAAGCCTCCAAAGACTATTTTGAAGCTGTCTGGACCTTCTCAATACACTCAATTTTCTCTCATTAGAAAACAAATTACAAAATAGCATTGGCCAACAGTGTAAAAGCTGTGCACTGCCAATTGACTTTGGAGGTAATCACATGCTGCACGCATGCTCTCTGCCTTTGATTCCCTGAAAATTTACAATGTCAACAATTACTTAGGCTTAACACCAGTGCTTCAAATGCGTGAGTAAAATCCTGAAATAATGAAATAAATTATTTTTGATGGGATTATTTTCCTTGTGTTCTGATTTATGATCCATAGGGCTTACAATATTTAGGCAATCTTGCACGCATTGGGCCTAGAGTTTGTTTTGAAGTAAGAGATGATTCACAGAAGTATTTGCGTGCAGAGCCTGGGTCATTAGGCAAAAGTGAAATATTAGGAGAACAATCATAAATTACAAGTGTTAACCACACTGCCACCCTACATATCAGGGCAAGGTTTTGGTTTATTGCTCTACACGAGATTCAAGGCAAACATTGTTATATGTCAGAGATTCTCTGGCCAGAACTACAGGACCATGAACAGAACCACAAACCTGATAGCAAAAAATCCACCACGTTTAAATGGTAACTGCATATTTCTCACCTGCAAGGCTGAGATAATATTAGACTGGCCAGCATCAGTATCAAAAACTCAGATAAATTCTGCACTATGATAGCTTTAAAATACCTCCCTTTGACCAAACATATCCAGACCTGTGTGACTTTTACATTAAAACAAAACAAAAAATTTATATCCTTAGAAACATTATCCTTGAAAACAGTCCAGCATAATGCTGGTGTGAGATGAGAGCACACAAAAAGAAAAAAAAAAATCATGGATTACATTCTTCACCTTTTTATTATACACAGAATTCTAGTATCTATAATGTTTTAAAGTACTTATATACACTATAGTCTAATATGATTTATTTGGTTATTACAATAACATTTTAGTGCCATTTTATCTGAGAGTTCATGGAATGTTTTAAAATCCAAGCCTAATGGAAGCCAATCAATCATCACATTTTCAAAGAACAAATTATTTAAGTTTTTGTACTACACGGAGCTAATCACTGCGCAGAGATATCCTATTGTTTTGACTGATGTCATTCATTTTTCTTTAGGCTGGCCTGATTGATTGTCTAAGTGCTGAAGTTAACCAGACAAATGGATATGTACTTCTGGGGTATTTCCAGTCCAGCTGCCTTTTTAGCACTAAAAACTTCATACGCCTGATAGCGATGTGCAGCTGCTCCTGCTCAGAGAATTGAAATTAAAGTCTGGAACTGAAAGTGACAGCCTACACTTTTTCCTCTTACATTAAGGATTTTGTCCGTGATGCCTCTAAGCAATCACCAGTTATTAATGAGTGGTATTAAATCCACGGCTATATTGGAGTATGTGGTGGCCTGCTTTCCAAGTTCCCACTTTCACATCTTCAAGCACTTATTGCCGAGACGCCCGAGCGTTCTTGCGGCCATTTCTTTCTCTCCTCCGCCAACTGGAATCCAGCGCTGTGTCACATTAAGGCTGTTGCTTTCGATAACCAGGAAAGCCCTCCACGTGCCAAAAGTGAGCTAGACTTCATCAGGGGAGCTGCTTAACTGAAATCTGCGGGATGATTACATGATTAAGACAAGGAAAATTTGGCTTATCACATGCAAAATCTTCAGTAATAAGAAGGCAAGCTTCCCCAAAGTCTGGGAAATCTAACACAAGCCAGTTCCAGCCCAAAGTACTGACTAGATTCTTTTACTCTAATGTATTACATATTACATTACTGCTTTATTGGCTGACATCTACTATAAAAAGTTTTAAGGAAAGGTTCGCATGAGGAATTAAAGGAAAATCTTGCATATCCATGATTTTTCATTTATGCAGTCACTGGACCAAATATGTCCCTGGTTCCAAGCAGTCACATTCAAAGCCATTAAAGCACAGATATAATTGGCCTTTATGCTATGACAGAAAACATAAGCAAGTTAAACAAGTTTTGATTATTTAATCTAAATTTACATTTTGAAGTCTCTCCCAGCATTCACTGTGAAGAAAGTATCGGCATTGTTCTTTTTGGGCTGCTAATGGGAAAAGTGTGCAGGCTCTGGAAATGCACGAGCAACTTTGCCTTTTTTTTTCCCCCGTGAACTTTTATATCGCAAACACAAGCTGCACAGAGCTGCTCCTGGGATAAAACGGCAGAGCTGGAAATAAGAGAGCAGATTGTTACTGGATAAAATGCAAACATCTCTTTATAAGACACTTTTACACAAACGTGAATCTCTAGAAATATTACTTGATTCTTTGATGAAGTATGCCAAAACATATGTACATGTATATATATACCGCTCAAAGATCTGAAGGCTTTAGCTCACAATTACATCAATTATAAGCAGGCAACACATTCCATCTCCTATTGCCCCCAAGAAGCAAGTTTACAGTCTAGGAATCACTGATACTGTATAGTACGGCTTTGGCAAAAACAATTTTAACTGTGTGCCACCTGACAGAAGAACTCATATATGGTTTGAACGCTAATTATGTTATTCTTGTAAAAAAAATCTGTCCTGTCAGCTGCGACTTAAGGGTCACTGCTGCTGTAAAAGAAAAACCACAGGAAAGAAAAAGGGAAGCACAAAGAGTTACAGGGAACAATTGCAGGTATGAGTCCCAGTAAAAAATAACACAACTGTAATAAACAACGATGCATCATTTCATTTTACCAAAATTAACAATGAAAAATAAACCTGCCATAAATCAACCTGCCATGAATTAAATGAAATTTTGCTAGAAACTACCACCACTGGAAGAAAGCACGTCCAATTTCTACAATGCATTCTGAGAGAGCGGGTCAAATGGCTCACCAACCGTAGAAACATTGAGAATACTATAGAGAAAAGCCGCATGAAGAGGTTCTTTTCAAAATGTGCTTTTTGAAAGATCAAGTATATTAGCAAGGGTAAAATCCTGCTCCTTTTAAAATCCATTAGATGTTTTGCTGCTAAGCCCAGGGTCTGATGTCACAAGAGCTAAACAAAAAAATGAGTAGAAAACAGGTATTTTTGCAATCATTCTTGTAACCGAAAATGTCATACTGTAGGTTTATTAACCCACGTTTTGCTAAGGCTGAATTATCACAACACAAATATTTTCTAGTGGCAGATTACTATCAACAATGAAAACTAATTCAGCCCCAAATTGGGGTTGATTACGTGAATGTTCAGTTGGCACCTGATGTATGAATACTGTAGAGACTACACTGTCACATCATTATTAGGCAAACTCAAAAATACTGGATGAAAATTCAATTCAGAATTGAAAATTTAATTCAGAATTTCATATAGAAGCACTTACTGTCATTTAGGAAAAAAAAAAGAGAAACCAAAGGGAACCTAAGCAACAAAAAACCAAACCAAACCCAAGAATTACATTATGAAAAGCAAAATCACTTTTGGCTAGTATATAGCACCCGGTCCACAGAGTTTTCTACGATGAACTGAGTGAAAATTGAATGTATTTTCTGCTATGTAACCACACCATTCCTTTCTATGTTTCATCCTTTTTGTATTCTGGCTCTGAGCTATCTCTAGACTTTGTAAAAGAGGCAAAATCCCTACAAAAGTGACTTCTCTGAGGTCTTTCTGAAAAACAGAGTGAGAATTAGGCATATTTCTTCCCCCTATGGGTGCTTCACGGGTAAGCGTTCTCTCATCCATCTTTGTACAAGCGAAATTTTGTATTATGCCACCCCTCACCTTCGCACACATTCTGTTATTCTGCCCTGGCCTGAGAACCTCAGTGATGCCAGCAGAGTTAAAATACAGACAGAAGGCAGACCGTACAGTTTATTTCCTGTATTTTTCTCAAAGATCCTAAAGTAGGACAGCGTCACATACATTAACATGTCAGTATAGCTGGCTGCAGCATTTGCCAAAGCACTGGACAGAGTTGACAGAAATTTTGATGAAAGTAAATCAAAATGATTAGGTTTGAAGTGAGCATTTACTTGATAAAGCACAGTTAGAAGTTGTATTCTGGAATTTCATAGCAAAAATATCACCTCAAAAGTCAACTGATTGGAATTTTAAACAGCAGCTGTTGAAAATGTGGCAGACTTTTGCTCAGGACAGAGAATGAGAATTGTAAAAGCCATAAAAGCAGGAACCTCCAAAACACAGAATACAGAAACTCTCAATTCACTGAATAGATAAAGGATTCTGTTGTTGGAATACATTTAAAGTCAGAAAAAAGTTATTCCACATGGAACTGGACTTTTGAGAAGGCAGCCACAGTCTGGCAGGAGCTGCTTTACGTCCACCAGCACAGATCGTGGGGCTGGTCTCCTCCTTCCATCACAGCCTCATCCTGGGGACTGGTCCACGTTTCGTCATCCTCATCCTGCCAAGGACACTTATTTGTTTGTGACAAATGGCATTCTGCCACAGGAAGAAATTGCTTTCGCTGGGTTTTACCCTACTTCTCCCTACGACTCTCAATTTTATAAATGGCTTAAGGTGCACGGGTAACTGTGTTGGAACGTCTAATTGTACAGTCATTCATTTTTAAATCTCTCTCTAATAATAATGGCAATCATAGAACATCAACAAAAACTAAAATGGAACATTTCATTTCACACAATACAGGCGAGATTCTGCTGCCCATAAAAACTCAGAAAACCCATGGTGACTAAGGGTTGAGCTTTCAAAGCCATTTTCTATTTTACATTCAAAGAAAAACTGTTCAGATTTTTTTTCAAGACTTGGAAACAGCTCTGAGGAGGGGGAAAAAGACAACTTTTCAGTAAATTAGTTATTCTAACTCTTTAACTTCCTAATTTTTAAATTCAGTCGTGCACGATGTGTCCTTCAGTTTCACTGAGAGAGGTTCACATAACCTCCTCGCATTGACTTTGTACTTCTAGGTTTGTTCCTTTGTTTTAATCTCTGTAAAACATACAACAATCAGCACTGGGACATTTGTAAATTTGTATTTGTCAGTATAACTAAGTCCTACTGGTTTGAATATGTATAGTAATAAAAAGTGTTTATTTTAGAATCCCTGAAGTAAATTACAAGAATACTGAAGTTTAACGGAGCCACAGACACTAAAACAAAAAAAGGACCATTACAATCGATTTGTAATGGTCTTTTTTACTTACTTATTTTTACTTACTTACTTATACAGAACTTACTTATATAGACATTACTTCTCACATAGAACTTCCTCTAACATTTTCCTCACCTGAACACAACTTTTGTTCATCTATAACATGTCTTTTAGGAAAACGTGCAGTCTTCATGCAAGTATTTCAAATTAAGAGATCATTTATACACAGGCAATGGATATTTCCAGTAGTTGCCTTGGAGAAAACCCCATCTTTGACAAAGGGGAAAGAATCGAGCCCCTTCCTAAACAAGAAACACAATTCTCCTTCCCCAAGGACAACTTCCTGAGCAGTTTTTTTTCTCAATCTACTCTGTTTTCTCCTTCCTAATTGTGTTTTATTTTTCATGATGTCTAGGTTAATCTGGTTCGTGTTGTAACTTCTCTGAATAAAAAAATATTGTGTCGTGGTTTAGAAATAGATGATGGCAAAAGGGAAAGCTTTGCTGGGAAGTATGAAATACAAGTACAGAATGACAGCAACTTTGTGATAAAAGTAACTTTTTTTTGTCTTAATTAAAATTTTAGTTACTGTATTTTTCTTTTCTTTTTTTTTTCCACCTACACAACTAACCAAAAAATGTCCCATGCATGAAAAATTGTGATCTTATCTAGTGTCATTAGAAGTGACTCATGTTTGTGTGTTCAGCTGGATTATGTGAATTTATCCAGCACGCATTTGAGGAAGAGATGTTAAGTTTAACATTGCAATGATCTAAAGATGCATCATACATAAAGCAGAGAATCCGTGCTGGATTTGCAGCCATTGAAATCCACTAGTCCCCATTCCCCTGTATGACCCCCGCACCCGGCACATTCCCATGCAGGCAGCACCTCGGTTGCTCCTGCCAGTTCAGAGGAGCCTGGGTTCACAGTTACGTCCCAGAGCTGCGAAGTGATCCTCATTGATGCACGCAGAGGGGGAATTGCTGCTGAATCTCGCTCTTTGGAGAACCAGCTATCTAAAGCTTCATCAGTAACCATTTTGCCTGAATTATTACTCAGATTAGCTCTGGATCACGTATCTCAGGGACAGACAAAGCAGATCGACGTTATCAGATCAGCTAAGTGCTGTTTACACAGTAGCACGGAAAAGTTTGTAGCATGTTGTGCTGTTTGGCGCAACCGAGGGCATCAAAGCCTGCCTCTCAGTATGTCAACACGGGAGTGATTTAACACCTGCAAGATCTCACATACAAAACTTCTGTTAAATAAATGTACCCAGACCCTCCTTTTATAGCATCTGTACTTTAAACCTCGGTTGGGGTGACGGAAAAGGGGAAGCTTGTACCTGTGACATGTAGGAAACACAGCGCTGTAATTGATACGCTGTCTAACAGGGAACTAATGTACATCTTTCAGCGAAGGGGAAATATGCTTTGAATGTTTACTTTGAGTGATAAGGCCTCCTGATACATGTTGAACCTGCTCAGCTGTAAAGGGTCTTGCCAGGAAAGCCTGCAAGCATTAGCGTAATGAGCGGTCAAAAAAAGTCTGGACCTCCATTCCTCCTCACAAATACAAAATGCATAGTTGGGCAGCGTGCTAAATGGAGTCTTTAACTTTCAGACTAATATTTCCTAATGTTTATTTAAGAGCCCGCAGCGATGGGAGTTGCTGAATGTAGGTATCATGTTATTCCTATTAATGGGAAAGAAGAATAACACAAAAGAAGTTAAGCAATTGTTGAGTTTACTCCAGCAGAATCTAATCCAATTTCCATTTTAGCAAGAAGAAATTGAGTTTTGTAATACTCAAACAGATATATTGGGGTTTTTTTAAAACTAAATGCAGGTTTCTTTATATTTTATAATTGCATCAAAAATATAAAATGGAAAGATATAATTTTCAGTAATTTTCCTTAAAATGTATTAAATATTGCTTTTTGAAACATTTTTGTTCATTTTTTGAATTAAAAGCATTTAACTTTTCTCAGTTATGTTTGAGATGATTATTGCTTAAATAAAATGCCTGAAACAAAATCTCTTGAGTCAATGGAAAGACTTGCACCAGCTGGGAATTTGATCAAACTTTCATTCAGAAAATATTTTTCTCCACCAACATACTTAAGCTGTTAAAATTAAAATGCAATTTAAGCAATTAGATAAATAAGAGTGAGAAATGTTTCTTTTCCTAAGTGCAAGCAGGTGTAGAGCAGAGTCAAGGTTATTTGGCAGTCTTTACATATGCGGGCAGTACCGAACAAGCCCAAGAGAAAAGCAACAAAAAACATTACAGACCTTAAACAAGATGAGCCTGGTTTACATCCTGTTGTGCAAACAGATCTACAACATCATCTGTTTGAACTACGCCAACTGTTATCACACGTCCCTGTTAACACAAATAGGCACGTTACTTCTTTAACACCCAGAGATATGTAACATATATATGTTTAAATTACAAAATTGTGATGCTTTAGTTTGCATGATTGATCAGTTAAGCAAGTAATTATATTTTAAAGAAATCAGAGCTCATCTACCAACTGGTTTACTTTAAAGTGGGAAGTTTACTACGTACTACTACTTTAAAGTAGTAACTTCACTGGAATAACACTGACATTTTCCACAAAAATCTGCTTCAAATGTATCAGGAAGTTGCAGAAAAAAAAAATTAAAGTCTTTTAAATGACGCGTGCTTTGATCAGCTTTCCACTCTTATATTTCTAAAATCTAGCTCAATCCTTAAATACTCAGATTTCTGCCTCCACTGATAATACACTGTCCAACTTTAGGTAAGCAGAAAGTTATCTCAATACTTTACAACATTTCTGAAAAGAAAATTTTAAAATATGAAACCCTCAGCTACAGCAGTTCAGTAGCTAATGTAAAATACCTACTCTTAAAATATACAGAAATTAGAGAATCCATTGCTTGTTAACGACCACCTCTCCATTACTGATCTCCGACTGCTGGATTTTTCTTCTATTAGTCTCCAATGCTCTGTATTTACTCACTCTATCAATACAAAACTTGCAGAATATTTGTTATAAAGGTTTTCTTTGGTTAACCAGAAAGTAAAATCCTGTTACTACAAATGCGTGCTGATGTACAGCTAAAAATCAGATCACAGAGTTTTGTTTTGATTAGAATAAAACCTTTTTTGTTGTTGTTGTTTCTAACGGTTTTTATTTGAAATTCTTTCTGTATTTTCACTGCCAGTATGTGATTCTAGGTATAGTTTATTAATGAATTCTTCAGATCTCTTTTTGTATATATTTTTTCCTTTTATCTTCTCCCACTTAGCAATGAAAAAAAGCTGAAAACAAGACTGAAAAGCCACCTAAAATGAGTATTGAGTAACATAGCTGAAAACTAAATTGTATTTGCCTCTTACACATTTATCTACCATTAATGCCATTACTATTTTTTTTACATATTTTTAAAAAATCTCTGACTATCATCTTCCTTGAGATTCTTCTAAATATACACACCTTTATAATCAGAAACCACTGTAATGTGCAGCTCAACATTTGCTACTTTTTACTGGAAAGGCTGCATTTTCTCCTAACATTTGCTTAGGGTTTTTTGGTTTTTGTTTTTTTTTTTTTTTTTTTTTTTAGTACAGCTTTGTTAATGGTAGAAAGATAAGACAATTGTGTGGGGCTCATTTTTCAAGCAAAACTGTTTCAGAAATATTTTTGAACAATCACTGTCGCAACTATTTTGACTGAGCTTAAGAAAAATTGCACTTCAGTGGCTTTTTCTTTCCCCCATGTATGTATATATAAAAAAATACCCATTAGCCCAAATGCAGCCTTGTGGGAAATGATTTGGTATAACAACTTTATAAATGACTGAAGGATTTAATTACTGACCTGTATTGAAGGAAATGATGGAGAGTTTTGAAAAAATCTGTCGAGATTCCCGTGTAATTGGCAGACGGCACTCCGCTTGCCTGATCACTGATGAACAGTTGTCCCCTCAGAGCACCGCTGTGGCTACTATTAACTTCCCTTTATTGGAAAATTTGGGTGCAAAGTAGGTACGGTGGAAATTAACCAAATGGCCAGTTCTTGGTGATACCAATAAAAATGCAAGGAAGCTTCACTGAAGTTGGCGTAGTTGCTTTGCACTTCCATGAGTGCAAGGAAGCATGATTTGGTCTATTTTAACACAAAAGATAACTCCAGGAACAAACTGGTTATCACTGCCCCACAGCTCACAGGGAATGTTCAGTCAGTGCTAATACCGACCGAGCCGTGTTACCATCTGAGCTTCCAGCAGAAAGAGTTTTGCCCAAGAATTATGATCCAATTCTTGATAATCTTTTGCTGCACTTGGAAGGAAATCATGCCAACATGCAAACCTGGCACCAATTATTTCTCAGTCTTCACTGATTGAGGCAAGTGCGTTACCACACAGCAAGTGAATGCCAATGGCTCTGCTCATACTTCAACCCTGCCTTTCCCCCAGGTTCTTTTTCCCCCAGGAATCTTTATTCTAAATAAAGGAAGAGGACGTGTTAGAGCATATGCATGTGATAGCCAATGCAATTAGCAGATCCGTGCAACAGAACCTCTATTCTCTCTAAAGAAAGCAATCAATAAAAACTCAACGAGAACAGACGACCTGCAAGAGTTAGCTGATTTCCATGGTTAGACCCTGCCTGCTGAGACACGAGGAGAGCCACACACCACTAGATGGCAATGCCTGGTGAAAAAGAAATAATTTTGATTTTATATACCCTGTGTTGGTGAAGCGTTCCTTGTAACAGTACCAAAACAAAGTGTGTTCCTTCTGCCATGCTCCACGTGTTTTTTGAGAAGGTGTTACAAATACTGTTTCGTGACATGATAAGGATTTATTGCAATTTGGGAATGGAATAAATTACTTAAGTGCAATTATCTCCAGGGAGAAGAAGCAGTAAAATACTCACAGCAGAACCTACTAACTGTTTGGTACCTGTTGTGTTTATGAAACAGATTAAAATAAATAATTCTTTGATTTCTGTGCAGTTCTGTTACTATTAGTAGTAGCCTTGGTATCATCAGCAAGCCAGAAGAACATGTCTTAAGTAGCAGAGCATGTGTTTCACATTCATCCAAAATTCCAAATTTTGTGATTCTTTTATCACTACAGTCCACTCTATGAACAGACAATTAACTTACATGCCAAGTTTTGCAACAAGTGATATAAAGGAAAGACTAATAAAATGCTTATACTATGTTATACAAGTAGCCTTTAAAACTTTCTATTCTACAGTTAGAATTAATACTCAGATTATTTCTATTTTTGCTTTATTACTGCTGAAAATTTGCTTGGGATTACAGCTACGCATGGAAACACATCAAAAATAACATGTTTTAAACTAAACCCACATTTCTAAAACCATTCAGGGGGATAAAGAAGGATATTACATTCACTAACTGTTCCCTAAAGGGGATTTTTAAAGAATAATTTGTACCTGAAATATCTCTTATTATCTATATTTTTTTTTGCAGATAGTACCAGGAATCTCTTCCTGAGGACGTTCTTTAGGATTGTTAAATTCTGCTTCAGGGCATCTATCTTACTGCGATCTTCTGAACAGCCTGGAAGTAACAATATATAAATAACATCATTTTAAAGTCTATCTAAATACAACTTTGGAACTGGAGCAGCACTTCACAATGAACATCTATACCCATGGAGAGATGAAGAGCTGGATCGAAAGCACAACCAGCTCAACACGAAGACTTACCAATTTGAATTGTTACTAAAGACACATAGTAAGAAACCATAGTCAGCTACTCCACTTATTTAATTAGCTCTTGTTTCCAGCTGTCTGAAATGAAAGACAAGCTTAATATGCTATGTAGGCTGCTTTTCTGTAGAAGAGTGCAAATTCAAGGCCTCAGGTGTAAGATTTTGGGAGTATTTGGGCCTAAATACAACAACTGTAGCTAAAGTTATAGACTGAGCTGTAGCAGGACTTTTCAGAAATGCCTAAATACTTTCATCACGTGAGTGAATTTATCAAAATCTGGTCAAACACAGTCATTTGCTAGGACACTAGGTACTGATCTCCATCTTTAGACAGTTTGGATTTATTCTCTAGCACATGTAAAACTGGGACTTCCTGATATGTTCAAATGCTGCTGGCATCTTCATTTTAATGGTCTCATCACAGTCAGAAAATCTGGCTCCCAGCAGTAGCTTACTAATGACAACAGTTCCCCTTCAAACCATTTAATAATTTGCAGAATATTTATCAATATTAATAGTAGCAATGTATAATCCTCAACTACTAATCTTTAAAAGATGCACTTTCCATTTTTATGTTTCTTTACGTAGAACCTGCTGCTGTAGAATTTTGGTGTTGGTACATGTTTATAAAACACCACTTTATATAAACATTTTGGTGTCTGTTTTCTGAGAATTAACACTTTGCTTTACAGTAAGCATAAATAAGTGATTTTGTGCTGGGTAGTACAGCTCTAGTTCCTAAGAATTCTGTACTTTTAAAAAATAATTGGCATATATTCCAAGTGCTGACTAGGGATTTGCACAGCACTCATCCCAAGATTAATGGAAAGCACATTGTGAAAACTCCACAAATCACGTGGAAAATGTGTCCTAAGGAGTAAGTAAATACCTGCTAAGGGACAGGCTCTCCTTGCTTTTACATCGGGAGATCCAACGGTATTAAGGGCACCGTTCATCCTGAGGAAGGATAATAAAATCTACTTCATCTTCCCTCAAATGTGAGAACTTTGAGAACTTTCAAAGCGATTTTTCATTCTCTGAATTTGTTCCCAAATATTATTAGAAGTCTGCAGAAACATTCAGCGCTGGATAAGTCTTCCCAGTGTATTCAATGTAATACTGGATGCAATATAAGAAGCGGTTTGGCCTTTTAAGAAAACCATCAGTTCAAAGTATTTTCAGCATAATCCAGGACACTAAATCACTAGTTAAATAGAAACATTTACTGACAGCTTAAGTACAAAAGTTTTATTGTGAAGAGCAATGAATATAATGACCAGAGCTGTAGCCTCTTGGTCTAGCTACACAAGGTGGTGGCGTTGGTGGGTATATGTGATTAAAAAGTCGTTGCCAGGACTAAGCTGGCAGCTAAAAAGAAAACAGGAAGAGTCCCCACCAGGCCTATTAAAGCTTTAGAAGGGCTTTAATAACTTCTGTCAGTACGGGTCTAACAGAGATAGCCTTCTTTACTCTGAAGAGGGCAAAAAAATCCATCAAAGTCAGTAAAGCTGTTTCTAAAGTTTAATAAAATGGAAGACTATCAGAAGCCGCTCCCAAATTCACAAGTACAATTGACAAGCTGGTCCAAACCAGCTTTAATTTGACTAGTGCCAGCATCCAGCACACACCAGCTGGTCACCCATGGACCCTCCTGAGTTTGTATGGTCCACACCAGACCTTGTTCTTCCAAAGTGGTGCACGGGTACCCAGGTTGGGACAGATGAGCTGTAATCTAGCTACACACTCTACCACTGCACCCTCAGAGGAGATCCAAAGCTGAGATACTGTCCTGTTCAGCAAACTGCAAATATTTTCATTAGTTAGTATTTTAGACTAAAAAAAAAGAAAACTAGTTCTGGGTTCAGTGCTTCTATTCCTCTGCTACATTCTTTTTCATGCTTCAAGCTTCTGTCTGCTCATTACTGCTCTTCTAAAATAAACTTCTGGCTAATGTTGGGCCTCCTTTCGATATTTCTTACTAAACACCAAAGCTGACCAGGCAAAAAAGCCCAAACCCCTATCACTTCCCAAACTTTGCAGAATTGTTTCATTACTAGTTACATGCAATGTAACACTTACCTTCATTTGCTGGATACTTGAAGACCTTTGTAGCTCGGTGTCATGGGCAAGAGGCTTCAGAAAGGTGATGAAATTCACATTTTTGCAAGTCAAAATTTTGGAGATTGCTACTCATGAAATGGCAGTTCAGTGATTTCCACTCCTCAGTGCTTAAATTAAAAGAACTTTACCATACTACCTTGATATCTCCAGGGAAAAAAAAAAAAGAAAAAAGAAAAAAAAAAAGGTAAAAAAGACAGTTTATGTGTTCAAAGGACTGGGTTTCCAGACTAAAAAACTTTTGGTGAGAATTGTTTTAGACATTCACTGGTCTCCTAAAGAAGTAGACAAGTACTTCCTGCTACCCTAATGCTCTGCATCTGATGCTAGCAGTTTCTTTCCCTGCAAAAAAATGCCCAGAACAGTCTCACAGTTATCTACTCATTCTTCGTTAGGCTGAAAAGACGCCAAGAGATATGATAGTGCTATCATTATACTATTCTGGCTTGGCTTAATTATGCCATATTACATTACAAATTCAGCAATATAACATGTGAAGTGCAGGGTTTTTTTTTTTTTGCCAACAATCTACTTGTATTATTTCAGCTGTTTGTTTTCTCTTTAACTTGAAAAATGATCAGAGTAATACTATCTACATGCTTAAATGGAAGAATAAGTGGCTACCAATCCACGCAAAACCCCACTGGTGTTCTCCTTCTTTCACCAACTTTGGGACTAAAGTGAAACAGTGGATGTGGTAGCTGTACTAGTCAGAAAAGAACGACAGGGACAAATTCTGTAGAAAAGAAATTGAGCCAACTCGGAAAAAAATGGATAAACTTTTGTATGCACAGAGCCTTTTGTAATTATTTACATATTTAGAATAGTATGTTCTTATATGTAGCACACATCCCTACAGGATACTTGCACTACCTCTTCAATATTGCTAAGCTAGATTTCATTTTACCACCATTAACTAATGACAAGGAGATATGCACTGCTATAAAATACTCCATTACTCAATTTTTCAGGCACCAGATTTGAGAAAAAGTGCAGGAGGGCAAGGCGTATTTTATTCTGTTCAGGAGATTATCTGTGTGTGCTGTGTGATGAGGGAGTTGTCATGATCGGTTCACCTTTTTGTTGAAAAAAGTAAATCAGTAAGCAAGAAAATATGCATTGACTTGTCAGCTTTTACGTTAAGGCTGCCTCAGGGTAGCCTTCGCTTGCGTGTTTTCCTCTGTGTCAGAATCTTTTTAATCCACATAGCTTGAGCACTGAAGCATAACCCATTTCTTCCTTAATTGATTCTAAGGTTAGAAGTATATTGTTAAAAAAAAACCCCTCTAATAGTCTTTTAAGTCTAGGGTAAAACCATATTTGAGTAAATGCAACTTAGGCGAACACGTTACACTAGGTATGTGTTTCCAGGCTTCACTGAATGAGAGGCTGCGATCCAAGTTACTCCCGGTGAACATGGGCAAAGCTGGAAAGAGAGCAGGAAAACCCACCACAAATGCTATTTTCTCTCTCTTTTTGTTTTTTTATCAGCTAAAAATTGTGACCAGACATTAATTTATTTGTCTGAATGAAAGGGCATTAGTAGGTACAAAGGAAATGTACTGCAGGATGAAATGTTCTAGATTTTTCAATATTCTTTATAATTTATATAAATGCTAGAGTACCAAAGAATAACATCTCGACTTCCAGATGGCATGATGGCAATCACCTCTGCATAATGCAAGTTATATACAACTTTTAAGTAGGAATTGAAATTCAGAGACATCCCTCAAGGATACCATTGAAACAACACGCACCAGCACTTTACCAGCACTTTAGATTACTTTTGGTGAGTGTTTTTAGACTTTTTACTCAGTTTGGATAGGTCTGATATCTGCCTACGCATATTCCCCAGGAGATATGGAAAACCACCTAGCAAATATTAGAAGTATTTAGGTCAGATCCATTAGCAATAAGATCCATTCTGAACCACAGGCGTGCTTGTTCTTCAGTTTGCAAGGACACATCTGCGAACAGGGATGGGCCAAGTTTCACTTCTGCAAACTGAACTGAAAGGCAAAGCCTTTCTTGGAGTTCATATGAAGGAAACCAAAATGCAGGGAAAAAAACCCAAAGTGAATGTAAATAGCTTTTTTCACAACTTTTGATTGCAAAGATGTGTGCCTCATACAAGATCCATTTGCAAAGCTGATAGCTGGTCAGGTAACAGCCAAGGTATCTCTACTAACTCAGGATTACAACCCCATTTATTACCCCAAATTATTTTCTCTAAGAAAAACATAGATATTATAGTTCCATAGGGAAACAAAATCTCTCCAGCAATCTCCACTGGATCCCAGTTGCCATTTATGGCGACTTCACCTACCCATTCTTCTACTTGCCCCCCATGGACTTCTTCCACTCCTCTCTGCTCTAGCTACGTCATTCATGTTCTCAACTGGCTGCAGGTGGCAAGGGTAACTTTTCCTCAATCTTCTTTCAGCACTTTTCTTTGGACCTTTTTTTCCGACCTGGAAACTTGCACATGCTTTAGTCTAGACATGAATACGCTGTCTGTTTTTGCTCCTCAGACGGCATCTTTTCACAGTAACTTCACACATTATAGCTGAGAGTGGAACCTTGGTATTTACCATTGGGGGAATGGAGGAAAAAAACACCACCGCTTTGGCAGTGCCAAGTCTCTGCTTCCCAGGGTATCCTTTACCCAAATTCTGGTGGTGAACAGGGGCCAGACAGCAGCGTTTGCCACTGAGGAATGCCACTGTAGGGAAGATGATGTCTTATTGCTGGAGAGCAGAGGAATTTCCTCAGCAGCCCCCAGTGAGAAACTGCTAGCGATCCCTCACTGACACCAGAAACAAGGGAGGCTGGGATGCTTTTTCTGAGGGACAGCAGCATCCTGTTGGATAATGCAGTGAAATCAAGAGTTTGCGGTTAACCTGGAGCCCAGAGGTGGAAGGATGCCTTGGTGTCACCTTTGCACCCTACCCACACACCCACCTTGGTACCGACAAGGTTGGCTTATTCCTTCCCTTCTCCTCTGAGTCCTGTGCTTCCCACTGAAACAGAACAGCTGGCAACCAAAGTCTCAGTATACCTGAAAGAAGTGAAAAACCATTACCAGAGATGCTCAATTTTTTTTTTCATCAGGCTGATTTTGAGGATTTCAGGGTAAGTACATTCCATCCCAAACATACTGTCTCTGAAAGGCTGCTGAATTCCTCCTTCAAGCCTCACTCTGTTCATCGCTCAGTACCCAGCCTGTGCCTCAAGCCCAGGCCACATCACTACTCACGGTTCATGAGCGCTAATACAGATTTTGTTTGAAAAGCCACACTTTAGCAAACCACAGTTATTTGCAAGGCTGGCCCAGGGCTAGCGTCAAACATCAACACATAAGCAGCACAGATATTTTATTTAATTAAGTCATGCCATCTGGGCCAACAATGAAGGCACTCATATACTTTGCCTTTGCTTTCAGACTGCGTAGCGCTCTGATCCCCCTAAAATTGTTCTAAAAGCCAAATCTCCATGGAGTTTAAAGAACACTTTCAGCTGTTACTCGCATTAGGCTGAATTTCTGCTGCAACATACTCAGAATTTTTCCTATCCTAATAAAGTGAGCGACCGGAGTCAGATTTATGTTCCTTAGTTTCGTCCGAATGCTGCATCTACCATGCAGGAAATTACTAATGAGCAACTAAAAGAATCGTGCTATATATAGTATATGTGTATACTACCACTTAGCCACCAACTTTGTTCTGCCAAATGTTATTTATTACAAAAAAACAAAGGTTGCACCAAACAGCCAGGGGTTAGACCAAGGAGAGTTGCTACTTGTGCTCCGTAGGCTTTCTGGACCTGCAGTGTTACCATTCCTATCTGTAGACCCTCCCTACAAAGATGGTCCTTTTTACCAAATCAGCAGTACCACCTTGCTAATGGGGAATTTACCAGCCCTTCTCAGTGACGGATGGCGTGGGAAACACCAGACCACCACACTTACACCCAGCATTATGACATACGATTACAGTGTGACTCACAAATGTTTAAAATTAATTACACTATTTCAATAACTTCACTGAAACATCTTAGTAAAGTTTAATAAGTTTAGCTGAAATGTAGAGTTGAGTCAGACATGTAATTAAGTCACTGTGCATTCCCTCAAAATGTGTTACCCTTTTTCTTTATTTGGTATAGAGACGACTTTATCGTGCAAATCAAATTAAATAGGAACTGAACTGTTTTGCTAAACTGAGGCCTAAACCTATGGAAATTTAATTTTTTCTTACTGTATTAAATAGCATAAGGTTTTACTTGGCATATCTATCATACTCAGCTTTTAAAAGTTCTAGAAAGACATAATCACCAAATTTTCATGAGATAAGAAAGTAGGGAACACAAGCTGAGAGCAAAATGCCTTTATGTCACTCTCTAATTGTTGAATCTCTGGGAAGCTACCCAAGTCTTTGCAGGTTCTAGTTACATCTGAAAAAATTAAGCAATTAATTCTAACACACATATATCTTAGCACAAAGAAAATCCCACCTCCATGTTATTAAAACCAAAAATCAACCCATATATCCTGGGAAATAGCATCGCAGAGCATTTTCAAGGGAACGGGTATTTTTACATTCTTATATTCCAAGTTTCTGTATTTAGCAATGCTGGGCAGAAAGTCAAACATTTCCTTTTTACTGCAGCAGATGCGAACTGCTGAAACTTCTCACGCTCTTGCTACCATCTTACATTAAGAGAGCAAAAGTAAGTACTCTTAAGGACTGCTAAAACATCTGCGTTGTAGACATGAACAATGGATGGAAACTTCGGTCAAGGCCTACGTAGTGCCAGTAGCAGTGAGCAGTCAAGGTTCAAAGACATCCACGGATTAATTTCTTTAGCATGAAGTGTGTTCTCTACTGTGGGCTGCCTATTATTCTATTATTATGGCACTTACTACACAAAAACACTTTTAATGGATCCAAAAGAAGCATCACAGAGGTCATTATGAAGTATTTCACTAATGGACTTGATGCTGTATTTCTTTGCTTCCAAAAATAAAATCATGCTGTTTTAACATAGCTGGTTTATGTTGTAATGAACGTAGCAATATCAAGCAGTAATGAAGATCCTGTACAGAACAGCAAAAACATTCTGGGGAAATTAAAGTATTGGAATGTGTTTTAGCATGTCAGTTGATAAATCAAAGAGAAAGGCCGGCATGGTGATTAGTAATTGGTTTTAAAAAAGGGCACAGAATCACTTAAGGCAAAGCATTCAGAAAGTGCTCTAAAAAAAGGCGTTTTAAGAACTGCTAATACTGTTCTAAATATTTCAGAAACTATTTAAGAGGATATGAATATTCTTACAAAGTGTAAAATTTGTTTAGGTTTGTTAAGGACCAAAAAACCAACTTCCAACTTATCTACTCAGATTTAACCTGAAAGAATTAGGCCAGCGAGTTCTATGTGTAAGTTCAGTACGGTTTTTAAAGAAAGAAGATTTGGACTGCTAAGTAAGCACAGGCTTGGGGGAAAAATGAAGTTGGGAGTATTAGGAAATAGCATATTTGGGTAAATAGGAACTCTCCATATTTACACATGGCATGACTGGGAATGAAACCAAAGCAGTCCTTCCCTTGCATATATCACAAAGAACTCGTATGTATGATATACAAAGGCAGTACTGCAAAAGGCATTTATTGGATGTGCAAGGCGATTCACAGTTCTAGCTCCCAAGTTGAAAGAAACTTTTGAAAGACTGAATAAGTCGTCGTCTCATGATAGTGAGACAGGAGGAGTTCGATTTTCCCAATTTAAAAATAATTTTGAATAGCTTAAATGAACCTTAAAGGGACTGTCCCAAGTAGCTTACTCACACAGGAAACCATCCTTATTTTGCTACGGCACCATGGACTCAGAAGCTGTTCAGCTGGAAACAGGAAGCCATCCTTATTTTGCTACGGCACCATGGACTCAGAAGCTGTTCAGCTGGAAGATTCTCGGTTGCAGACACAGAAGATAAAGCAGACAAAAAGCAATGGCCAGAAACCACAAGGAAATTTTCAGCAACAATGTAGAAAAACATTTTGAGAAATGACAACTGGATAGTGAACAGATAGATAGGGAGTATTATGCTAGTAGTGCAAGAGTAAGACAATGGAGTGTTGTTAGTGACACAGAAAGACATTAGTGAAAAAAAAATTCTGCTAAGGTATAAATGGGAATACTGGAGCTTTGTACATCTTTTGTAGAGCTTATACAGTTGTGTTTTAGAAAGTACAACTACATAATGAGGTATACAGACCATTTATTTTTTGAGATGCAGGGTGCAAAGATTGCCAGAATTTCGTTCAACGTATAAAGAATTTACAAAGTAGTAGGAATTAGTGACATCAGAATAGCAATTTCTTCAAAGCATCCAAATTCAGATGAGTTACATTAGTCATCCAAAAAAAGAGTGTGCATAAGCGTGTAGAAATTGAAGACAAAGATCAGAGTAGAAAACTGAAGCATGCTGAGCTGAAAAACAGACTGGATGTGGGCAGAAGGATGAAGTCACCTCGCAAGAACATCATAATGCTTCCATTGCCCTACTGCAGCAAAACAACAGAAGCATAGTTTGAAGACCATCCTATTTGAATTAAGCATGTTCTGAAGTTCAGTGGGATTTTAAAATGTGCCTTAGGTGCTTTACTAATTGGGATTATTACGTTTCACAGTGTGAAAGCAATAGCTTCACAGTGACAGAGGTTTGGTGTTTCCGTCTGCCTTAGACGTTTCTTGGCACATGCGACTGCTTTCTTTGGACTCTGTCATGATATTTACACACATTTGCAGCTTTCCCTCATTCCATAAAATGGTTTTATCCATTTCAGTAGGAGGACACACATAAGATAAAAGTTTACATGTGAGCTTAAAGCATTAAACCCAGTTCACAATTAACTAGATTTCAACCAAACAAGAAGAAGAATAATTTCCTCGCGGCTTAAAAGACCTTGGTAAGGATGCCTCAATTCTATGGCCCTTGTCAAAACAGCTCATGCCAAAATTTGTAGTTCCAACATTTGCTGCTTTCATGGTAGTTTCTAAGCTTTATCTTTCTGAAACAGATAAACAAGGAAAAGGAAGGGAATTACATAAAGAAAAAAGTTACTGCAATTATACATCTTTATGTAAAAAATAATGCACAAGAGTTTGTAGATGCAAGTCAAGCTGAAAGCTCAACATCAGTTCTTCATCCTGTAGCTCCAATATTAAAACATGTTATTTCATCAATTTTCAAGACTGTGATAACTGACTTATAGCAATTGAAGATCAACTTATTTTTTTCTTTTTGGCCTATAAATTCTCCAGTGCTTAACATTTGCTATGATGAGGAGTATCTCTCTTAAATAAGCTTTTGTGAAGAAAAACATTACCCTGTTGTATACCTAAATTTGGTTGTTTTGTTTGGGTTTTTTTTAATTGTGAAGTGGTGTCAGTTGAATTTTTAATCTGATTGCTCTTAAATTTCAGAAAGTTATTTAAAATCACTGAGCACATCCTCCTAGATTTGCTTGCTTGCACGCTGCATACACAGACATTAAAACATATATACATGTCCTGGTGTGTATTTATGTGCTATATCCAAACTACTTAAGTACCTGTGTATGCACGTACATCAATATTTTAGATACCTGTAAATGCTACATCACTTCACTCTCCTCACTTCACTCACAATAAGAGTGACAAAACTCTTATTGACATGAATGAATCAAGATTTCAGCCCATCGGCTTTTAGGTTGGGGCTTCCAAACAGGTGTCAGGATTGTGGACCATTCAAATCCGGAATATGGGGTCAAAACATGCCAAAGGTTAAGAATCACTGTTTAATGCTATTTATTTTCAGCAAAATTATGTCAGCCTGCCTTTAAAATAGACTTTTCCTGAATTTTCCTCCTGTTTCACCTGATTGGATTAATCTATTTTCCACTCAATTGTATGAAATAGCTGTGTGACAAAGTGAAAAAGAAATCCCAAACAGAATATAAAATTAAATATAAATTATTTGAAAGTATGTTACAGCAAAGGATAAAAATACATAATTCTATCAATGAAAAGAGTTGACTGTCAAAAATTCAACACACAAAGTACATATGAAATATACAATCTGGCTTTTTTTTCATGTTTGAAAAATTACATTAATCCTTTTAGTGAATTTTTTTACCGTGTGGAGTACATTAGTCTGGATTAACGGATGATGTTTATCATACTTTGTATTGTGGTTTCAGGAAATAGTCTGGCAATGCTAGGTTTCTACAAATGGATTTAAAATTAATCAACATCTATTTATGAGAAAGTTTAAACCATTATTAATACACTGTAAATACAGATCTCCTTAGAGCTGACCCCAAGTGTCTACCATCTGCTGAACTGTTGTAATCACATTTTTAAAGACCATGGTCATACATAATGATTCTTCTCAGGAAAGAGCATACTTAAGCACATCAGCAACATTTTAAATTCCACTTGCGTAATGCAATAATTTCCTACTGCCCTTTGCTAAGGAAAAAAGCATATGGCAGTGACTAAAGGCCAATCAAGTAACTCTTTATTTGTTTTCAGTGCTGCACAGGTGATGAAGGACTTTTAATTTATTTTTAGAAAAAGCAACCAAAAAGCTATAGCTATCATAATATTTTTTTTAAAATTAATTTTAAGTATTTTCACTAGCTTAACTAAAGCAGTCTCAATGATAACATAGGCATAGATAATATTAACTCCAAATACAAATGTTATGGTAACTTCAGATATATTATGTGCATGAATTAAAGCACAGTTTCAGTAAGGCCACCTGAACCAAACATTTTAATTTGAAGTGCTCCACAAAATCCTTTTAATCCTAAAAACATAATTCCAAGTTAATAAAGAAGGCATGAGGCATCAGTTTACAACTAACCTATTGGAAACAAGGACAATGCATCCCGTACTTGCTTTATTTACACCCCCAGGACAAGGGGTTCTACCCATTTAAGACACTTAACTTTTTTTTTTTGTGGGACAAATGGGAGAGAGAAGGAAGGAAGAACGGCCCCACGTCAGCCTCCTGTCTCCACGGCCCTTGTCCACAGACAAACCAGCTCAGGAACCACCACAACATGGTTTTAAATGGGACTTCACATTCTACCTGCTTGCCATACCTACCTGTGCCTTGCCTATCTCCAATGGGGAAGTTGTTTCAGGGCTTCTGCGGGAAAGGCAGACACTGTTTTACAGGAAACCATCTTCATGCCATGCCCCTCCTGCGTACACTTCTCAGTGTTAAATCCCTCGTTACGCTACTGAAGCAAAGAAATTGTATTTATCTGTGGAAAAAGGAAAGACACATCATTGAAAGTTTACTGAAACTTAATACGTATTTTCCCCCCTACCAGGAATTTTTTCAGCTAGCTCACAGTCAAGGTCAGGCTTTAATGCCTGAACTACGTAAATCTCTGACAATTAAGTCAATATCTATTCTCTGTCTGCTTAACAACAAGAACCACCAAATAAGGAAGTTTTCTTTTTGTTTTCTTTGTATTTTCTACAATCGGCTTATGGTGCACAGTCAAGACTATCATTTTAGAAATATGTTAAAAAAAAAAAGGCAAAAAACAAACAGAGGGACACTTCTGTCTCAAAATCCTTCTATATTTACACATCTAGTCTTTGTCCTCTGAGTGTGGAAATGTTTCATTATTTTAGACCTGGAATTAGGTCCCAGAATCTAAGACAGAATCATAGGAGCTCTTTCTGGGCTCCAGGTAAGATTTTTGGGCTGCTTGCAGCCCTCACAGGCTGTGGAGCTTCATGGAGCTCTGCTGCAATATATTGTTGTTCTTGAAGAAGAAAACCAGGAATGAACTGTATATGTCTCCACCCATCCCATCCCAGTGTTTATATAACTCCAACATATTTTGAGCACTGATTAACTCTCCCTTGGAAATTTCTAGAGAGTTTTTGGTGTTGTGTTTTTTTTTTTAATCCAACATCTGGTTGAATTGTTGAGTCAAGAAATTGCCTTTCCATCTAAATTTTGTAGCTTCAGAAAGTAATTTCATTTTAATAATTTATTTTAAAAATAATTTTATTGGAAATAAATTATGCATAATGTTTATTCAACACTGTGACCCACCATGTTACCATATTTTGTATGATGTTTCCATTTATATTCAACAGTCTTAAGAATAAATGAAATGTCTATCACCAAATGAACCAAGAAATTATTCTGGATTGAATATGTTAAAGTTTCTTCAAATGGTACTAGAATGAAATATGTCTATAATTGTCCCAATTAAAACAAATAAACAATCAAACAAACAAACCCCAAGAGTTTCAATCTCTCAAACAATTTGTAATAAGATAGGGAGCTTTTCAACTTTAAGTCATAAGGTCAAATCTATCAGCAGCCAGTAGTACCAGAAAATCATTCTCATGGGATGGTTTTACAACAGTCCAACATGAAATAATTCTATCGTCACTGTAGCTCTGCAGAGTTTGCTGAGCTTTCTTCAAATTGGCTTCCCAAACTGTGTTGGTGGGTATGGCAGGCTTGGTCTCACATCTCCAAAGGGACTCCTCTCTTCCCCCATAACACTCCACTATTTCCCAGACGACACGGAGAAATTTTAAAGGCCATGAAATGAGTGAGTCTGTCACTGCATGGACAACTAAATTCAGTAGACACTTGTGACTATGCAAGTCTCCAATGAAACCTAAAAATCATTGCTTGTGTTTCTGTTGGCGGCATTCATTGGAATTCAACTGGCAGGAAAAACAGATGGGGATGGACATAACTTGAGCAAAGCCCTCTGAAATGTTACCAGCAGGCTACAATTATGCTATTACTGCAGCTGATGACTCCAGTAATGGCTAGAGCAGCCTTTACTTCCCAGGTTACTTCCAGAACAGTAATCAAGGACTCATTTTCAGCCATGAAGGAAATCCAAATGAATTGCTCTTTCACAATGGGCGCAAATTGACGTCTGTGGAATCTGATGAATTTCCAAATGAGGGAATTATTAGTTACAGACATTCTCCTGTCTATTAGCATCAAACCAATGGAAGAAGATGATGTTTTAGCAAGGCTTCGAAAGCTCCTTTGCAAGATGCCTTCCTACAGAGAAAGCCGTGCCAGTAATTTTCTTACCTGTTCTTTGCAAACTTAACAGAAACTTGCCCAGCAGAGAAATCCAGACTACACAGACAAAGTTTTGGTCACCTAGAAATGTGCCAGACAGGTAAACTCACAGGAGTGAATAAAACTCACAGGAGTAAAACTCACAGGAGAAAATGCCCAAGACAATGTTGACAAAAATAAGCCAAATGCATGTTGATGCAGTGCATGGGTGATGCTGTTGCGCAACGTTACGTTGTGTTTCTTATAATTCTGTATTTATTAAAATAAAAATGCTAGGATTGATCCATGCTTCTGTGCAACAGAAATAGGCTTTCTGTGTAATTATTTCAGAGGAGAAAGCACACAATGTTTTTCACTTGCCCACTCAAAAGCTAGGTTTGAATTTCTCAGCTGAATTTGGCAATGCCAGTTATTTGTTTTCTAGCTGTTTTGGCAATGAAATGAAAACATACACTATTTCTATGCCATCTTTATCCCTACAGCCATATGCTAATTGACAAAATCTGTAAAGACTTTGAGATCCCAGTTGCCTTCCTCTGCATCGCTGTTCTTAGCACCATACTGAAACACTTGGAGAACATTGTGTTGCAAATGTGCCAGTTTTGCCCAAAAAGGAGCCAGACATGCTCTGCAAGGGACAACAAATTCTCTTCATGTAAGGGCTCTGACATACTATCAACACAGAGGAAAATTTTCCTTCCATGGATACATTCAGTTAAAACTTGTTACTATTGCAATTATTAATTATTAATTATTTTCATGTATTACAAAATTATATATTATTATGAAATTATTCCATTTATTATTCATAAATACGACTAATTACATTACTATAGTAGTAATTATTGTAACTCATTCATATCTTAAGAACTAATTTAACTATGTTAAACACACTATTCCATTTAGTATTAAAAAAATAGAATACAAATAGCTTTTTCAGACACATTTACTTATGCCCCCTGCTCTTCAAGCAGGATATTTTCTTTGTTATTCACAGGCACACAGGTATTTTTAATTTAGTGCAGGTTATAAATTACTTTAAACTGTTTGATATATGTTCATGCTTTATAGGATGAACACAGTACAATGTTTATTTTTAACAAAAATTAAATTAAATATAGGTCTTATAGGATTAAAATTTAAATCTATTGAAATTTGCAGAGACACCTGCTCTCAAACTACATATAATACTCTTTGGAATAGACAGATAATTCTTTATTGGCAAATAATGCCAAAGGAATGTGCATAATTTGGCTTTTATAAGAATAATGACATTTATGAAAGAAATAAACCAAAGAAATCTATTTGGGGTTTACACCTGTGTTTGCTCACGGATTCCCATTTGTTAGCAGACCTGCGACAAATGCCTCCAGCCTGTGACGAGTGTCACTCTCTGTCTGAAGGCGGTGAACAGAACCTCTGTCAGCCCAACAAAGCAAAGCGAAGCTCAGCTGCTTGTGCCGCGTTCCCTGCCAAAGCCTCTCTGCCAGCCAGCCGTTCGCTTTCCAGCCGTCTTTCAGCGGAGAGTCGGCGTTCCTTCCCTTGCCTGGACACCGTTGCAAGCTTTTACCTTTGCAAGGAGCCTGCTCAGCAACTCTGTTTTTTCTTTCATTTTGCAGGACAGCAGACAGCTTTCTACAGCAGAACGCAGAGGGAAAGAGTCCAGTGAAAATCCTGGGGATGTCTGACTTCTTCAATTAGTTTTATTAGATTAATTGCTAAACCCATCTTTACATTTCCCATAAGCAAGTACATAACTTGCTGGTTAAATTTTCAGATTCCCCAATTCTATTAGTTTTAACTCTCATAATAAAATATACTGAAGATGTCTCTACCTAATTTATAGTTGTTATTATTTATTATTACATTGAGATATTCTTTGTTATAACATTTATCATAAATTTGTCACATTTTTTATTTTAATATTTATTATAGTATTATATATCAGATTTTCTAATTATGTGACAGCACCTGGAAGGAATATTTAGCAAAGTTGGTTACATTTGTGAAAAACTAAGCACTACAGAAATAACAATAGTATTATGGATTATTTTATTTGTGACCAATTTACCAGTGTAAACCTGTGTACACATGCAGGTCTCCTTGTGTAACACGTGAGCAAGCGATACGATGTATAATAAAGCAGCATTAACAGACAACACAACAGCCACCAATAAGCAATGTGGCTTTAGATTCTACATGTCTATTTTAATTATTCTGCTTATTGTCATTCAAAGTATGCGCTACGCATACAAGCCTGTTTGTCAGTGACTGGTGATATCTATTTGCGCTTGATTAATTAGTGGCTAGTAGAGAGAATGCAATATTTCGCTTTGCCAGTACTCACCAAGTTGCCCTCTGGAATTCTTCTTATTCTTCATCTTCAGGAACCTGGGTAGCGAAACAATTTTTAATGGAAATTTCTGGGCTGTGTATGCTCACTGGCACTTCGCAGTGATTGAATATTGCAGACCCCAATGGGGCTTTTTGTGAGCCAACAGCAAATCTTTAAAATCCACAATTTTGAGAAGGAAAAAAAAATATTTTCACCCATATATTTTGCTTGCTTTATGTAGTTATGCTTAGACAATTTTTGCTTTGCAGTTGGATACCGCAATGCACTATGCCAGGAATTCAAAATGCACCACCGTAATAAAATTTTCAGCGATACTATGATACTTTTTAAGGATCAATATCATGAGGAATTGCTCATCACTCTTGAAGGTGGCAGGGATGGACAGTAATCTTACTCAGCAGGAGACAGGCACAGCCTGGCAGAACAGAGTGGGCTGAACCACCAAGCCTCATTTCCGAGTGGATGGTGCCCACACAGAGAACCGAGGGGACATCAGAAATATACACCAGGCTGAAGGGTCAATGGCGAGGGCAGAGAGCAAACACAAGCTTGACTGATGGGTAAAAGCACTTGAGAGCATAATTGATGAGGGCTGAGAAGAGGTGAGAATCTCGTCTGTCGGGAGCTGCTATTTTCTGGCAGGTTTGATTGGGTGGTGAAGGAGGCCTCTCCACTCGCGCTAGCGGACATCTACCACCTCCATGTGCATGCTTAATCCCAGCTAGGCATGAAATCAGGGCACAGAGCAACCTGCGCTGATATCAGATGCACAGTTACGTGGATCTAACTTAAAATGAAAAAAAATTCCAACAAAACCAAAAACCTACTGTCAAATTGCAAGCATTGAACATCTTCCAGGATAATTTTCTTTTTTTTTGTCACGGAAGATGTAGCTTTCATCTACACTGTTTCAAGCAACAGGCATGTCCTAGTGGATAAAAAAATTAATTCCTGCCTGTAATAAATACCGAATCGCATAAACCTCATGTTAAACACAAATTCTTGCAATAGTAAGCTTTTCAGAAATTCTAACTGTAGAATGCCGATACAATTACACTATCTCAGGCAGCAGAGCTACCTGATAACACCTGAAAACAGCTGCTGAGGTAACATTATACGAGCAAAGTAATTAAAATTAAAATATAGGTGCCAACTTTTCAACCATGATTCACAGACAAACTCCTTGGATTGAGAGAGTGAAAGTGTAAAATTAGGTCCTTAAGAAACCTCTCTTTTACTCAACTTTATTTACCCAGGATTGCATTTAACAGTCATGGAAGACTGAAAATCAATGATGCAGAAAACACTTGGTAATTTATTTTGTAAAAAATCTTCTTAGCAGTTTTTGGAAGCCACAGCTGGATAATCCAGCAGAAGTTAAATGAAAGTTGTACTTTATGACATGACTCTGTAAACTTAACTTATAAAAAATAGGCTATACTACCTTTAAAAATTTCTCTAACCACATTCTTATTTTTCTGAAAGATTTTTAAGCATATTCAATATTTCACTGTGAAATGCACTGTTTCTGCCTTAAAAGTAGTAATTTATTTATCTATGATTTCTGTATTTATATGAATGATTTATGATGCCCTGTACAGATGAAATAATTCCATACCCGTTTCCTGTACCAGATGTATTTAGTTCCAATAATTACTATTTCAGACTAGTTATTTTTTGCATTCATTTTGCTGGAGGATAAATGAAAACACCGAGTATGGTGGAAAATGGAATTTGGTCAGCTGAATCAAGTATTTATTTACCAAATGCAGAACGTGTTAATGCATGAGAAGAAGCTTTGTTAGTGCATATAAAGAGCAAGAATTTAACATTTCAATGTGCAACTATTTATTGAAATATTACTTGAAAAGAAACTGCACCTACCTGCAGGTTTAAAGTGAGAAATGAAACCATTTGGGAAGCAAAATGAAGGTTAAATTGACATTGCATTATTGTAGAATTTATTCCAATTTTACCCAGGTGTTCGCACAAAAATACTATCTGGAATACATTATTGCTCCTGGCAGACGTACGATATTCATATGTCTATGGTGACATACTGCCATTGACGTTAAGTATAGCAGGGGCTGAGGGGGTTAATATATTCCTCCTTTCCTTCGGGAGGCCTGGGTTCAAATTTAGTTCAAGTCACAAGTGAAAATGAGTTTGGTGGTCTCGAAGCTAAACACATTTGTCCATATGCTACAAAACCGCCGCGTAATTTGGCACACGCCCACTCCATTGAATGTTTTCGCTCCGAAGAGCAGAGCTGAACGAGCTGGAATGCCGCAGGTCAGCTCTGCGGTGTGCCGGCAGGAGTACGTGGGAAAACATTAGCGCTCGCTCTGCTCCACCAATAGATCGTGAAGGTGCCCCAGCCTCACGCATCTCCTCCGCTGCACCGCGGATCTCTACCCTATCAATTAGCAAGAAAATAAATCACCCTTTTATAGGTGAAATGTGGAAGAGGTTTTGCTTTTTGTAAGATTCTGCTTACTTTCAGAAGATTTTGTAAATGTTTTGGCAGCTGTAATGCTCAAGGTTTTCAGAATATCTTTTAAAAGGAATTAAAAAAAATGTAAAAAAGAATCAAAAGGTGAAGTTCTGACTGCACTGTTTTCACTTGGAGCTCTTTCATTAACTTCAATGAGCTCGAGATTTAATTGGAGTAATTTTATTTTACCACATTTTCTATGTAGAGTCATTATTAATCCCAACTGACACAAAATATAGGGAGGAAAGAGGAAATTTGTCATTTTTCATTAAAAAGTGTTTCAAGAGACAGCCATACAGTATGTATTAAAAATAAAAATCATTGTAAAAATATTAAGTTATGTACCTATTGAAAACACATTTTTTAAAAAAATCCCAGTATCCAACTGAAATGCTGGGTAACCGGACAAGAGGAAAGATTATTTTCTTCCTTGTCACACACTAGTTACATCTGAAATATCAGATGATATCAGACGAAATTACCAGAAAGTAATTCTTTCTCTTGGAATTCAGTATTTTATAGACATTATTGAAAGAAATTATGTAAAGGTCAAACAAAAGGACAGTACTGAAGTCTTTGAAATATTTCATTCTTGAAAATCCTGCTCTCGGACATAGAGCATGAAGGAGCCAGGGGGGCATTTGTCTTCCCCGAAGAACAAATACGCATAAATTCTGCTGTAGCCTTCTGTGGTCCATTTACAAGATGCAAAAGCAAGTGACCAAAAGGGCAAAATTCCTAAAGCTTTCTCAACCCTTCACTACTCTCACCTGCCTCCTTCCTTCCTCAATATTTGTTTCTGCAAATATTTGAACATTTGAATTTAACTCCCCCCAAACTTGCAAGAGAGTGAAGGTTTCAGCTGGAATGAGTTTGAGCAACGGCATCGGAAAATGCCCATTTATTTATAGCGAGGGAAAGATGGCACGTACTTTATTCACGTAAATCTAACTCTCTCACCTTGTCTGGAGCACAGGGATGTTGGCTGCACCGGTGTGCTTTATCGTGGAACACAACTGGACCTACTGGTATTCAATTTCTGAGTTTTAGGGAAAAGTGAGAGTGCAGTATCTTATAGCTCACGCTTTAAAACCAAATATAAACCAGGGAGAACGAGAAAGCTTTTGGTATCTTCCCTTATCCCAAAGCCAATTATGGAATTTTCTGTGGCGGCTGAGGTTGCATCTTAGTTGGTTGAGTGTGGAACCATATTATTTAAGTATCCCCAAGAACATAAATAATGAATTTATTGCAAACAATGTAAAGAAAGTAGAACCTGAAAAACACTAAATAAAGAATTAAAATACTATATTTTATATAAATTCTAATATTTACACTAGCTACTTAGACTTTATTTGAAGGTATTTTTTAGTTTAGAAAGAAGTAAAAGAAATAGATACAAATGCTAAAGAGTTGCTACCAGCCTCACTTTTTAAGACTTGGCAAGCAAGTTCATCTCAGATATTAACTGAAGAGCATGTGAGGTTGCCTGCAAAAATCTAATGAGACTTAAAAGTAATCTGGAGTATATAAAGCAATAAGAAAAATCTCTGTCATTTCCTAGTGAGAAACTTGGATGCTGTCTAGTTCTAAATGCTATAATTTTTGGGAAAATATTTTTTTGCAAATGATGGGAAGTCAGTAGTTACAGTTACTGCTTACTGTTGACATTAGGTGACTGTTCATATGCCCAGAATACCACCTACCTCAGCTAAATGGTATCTTTATGAAATTAACAGAATGCGGTTACAACATGGCTATAAGAAAAAATATTAATGTCAAATTTTGGATTATAATTGGAAAACTGACCTTTGGAAAATATGTTACCACTGCAATCCTGAACTGTACTGTAAAACGACAACTTTAAGATCTAGAAGAATGACTGTATTATGCAGTTTAGAAAATGCAGCAAAATAAAAATAATTATACTCTTTATGCTTCATTAGAATCCTAAATTAAAAAAACCTTGAACATTTCTACAGCCTTCCTCCTCTGAAGAAATTCACGTTATTTTCTGTCTTTCAACTTTTTGGAAGTGTCTGTCAAACATTTTAAAATACTTTCAGTAAACTAGATTTTTTTCGTCATTATACAGCCAATCTCCATAGGCAATTGTGACAGGTATTGTAAATAAAGTTTTTCCTTGAAACATCTCACAGCGATATTATTTAACTGTATATATATATATTTTGTTTTTTGGTTTTTGTTTTTTTTTTTTGCTGTTAAACACCTATATTTGATTGAAAACCTTGAAATGCAAAAATCACAAAATGCGTCACGGTAAAAAATTTTGAGAAGCTTCTACAAGATTCACTTTGATATTTTACAGTTTCTCTTGGCTACATTACTCTTAAGACTTCTGCTGTTCTAAGTCTTTTGGTCCATTGCTTTCCTCCCCAGCTCGGTATTTATTAATGTATTACTCTAAGCTTATATATCTTTATTAGCATTTATTAAGCATTGGGCTAGTCTTATATCATTAAGCTGAATGGCAGTTTTCCAATAAAGACTCAAAGATGCATAGAAAAAATTCAGTCTGCCAGTATTTTTTATTCATGGACTACTCACAAATATTCAATACCTGAGGTATTTTTCTGAGATGTGAATGGTCAGTTATAGTTTTGTTTCTCACACAAAACATTTGATCAGTAGATGAACAGAATTCTACATAGATGAATACAGCTATATTGCAATTGTGTTTAATATTGTTGTGCTAAATTACCATCTAAAGGAGAATATAGAACTCAAAATACTTAGCCTAATATTTATTTCTAGGACAACATTTGGTTTATTTACGGTATAGAAAAATACCAACACCAATATGGAACACCACAATGGAGGAATATCGCCTTGGTTGTGTCAATAGGGCTGGCAAAACCCTTCCAAACCTTAAGCCCGATACAAGGATTACCAAACTCAAGCAAGAGTTTAAAAGTTGCAAGAGCAAAATTAAAAGCCTCCAGAACTCGAGGCGGAGGGGGCAGGGAGGGCGGAAATAATTCTTATTCAAATACTTTTTTTTTGTTTCAACACAACATCTTAAGACTAAGCTTATTTAATTAAAAAATACAAAATAAAAATTTAAAAATAATCTGATGAAGTGTGTTAATTTTTGAACTAAGCATTCTGGATTGGTTTGATTCAGGGGTTGGGCTTTTTTTTGTTGTTGTTTTGTTATTCATTTTGCTGAGAAAACAAAATAGATTTTGTTTGATAGTGACTTAGAACAATCCAACTCAGCCCAAAATTTTGGGGTTTGGCCAGAGAAATCAATAGAACACAGCATTCACACATCTGCATTTTAGATAAAGCTGGTGAAAGCTGAAAGGTCTGAGTTAAGGCTCACTTACAGAAGTGAGAACCTTCTGGACAATCCTACTGCATTTCTTTCACCTTCTTCTTTTTGACAACCATGTAATAAAGCATGGAAATTAGCGCTTCTTGATGCATGGCAAGCATTCATGACCAAAACCTCCAGGGTTTGCTGCATGTAATAAAGGTAATCCACTGAAAAAAAACATTTCTGGTATCCTAGGAGGGAATGATACAATGACAAAACAGGTTATTTTTCACAATTTTATGCTACTCAATACTGTTCAATTTGGAATATATCCATGTTCTATCACCCATCTCATCCTCTCCGGGTTTTATTTTGCATTTCCAAAGCAGCCTCTGCACTGGTCACCTGCAGAACAATCTCTCTTAGCTTCCTGTCTTAGCAGAGCCGCTATTTTTTTCTCTCTTTCTTCTAATTAAAATCTTCATGTCAGTAGCATGTATTAAATCAAGTGCCATTACGAGTCCGACTTTCAAAAGTGCGTTTTTTTAAGCAGCTCATATTTTGTCAAGCCTAATTGCTTTAGTTCTAGGCAATATTAGTTGCAGAACGGCCAGTAATAACCTTTAGTCCTGGCAAATTTTCTCTCTACAAGAGCTCAATCACATAACATAAACAGCCATAAAAGGAGGCTTTTTAAAGCTTTATTCATAATGCGTAGCACATGCACGTGGCAATGTGTATCAGATCACAACACTGAACGAAATACGAGATTTACCCACGATGTAAGTTATGCCAACGTATAGTAAGTTGAGAGAATTAACTGGAATTTTGTTATATTAGAAAGGAGAGTGGGGGAAAAAAGGACATGCTGCTTTATTAGCACAGGTTTTTCTGATTTAATATTCAAAATAATTTATTGATTCCTGAATGGACTTCGTAGTGGCACAATGCTGGGAGATGCAAGTGAGTGCAGAAAACTGTTGGCAGCAGAGAATGAAGGTGGTCTATATGAAGAAATGCACGTCAGAATTAATGGTAAGGATGAAAGATTTTACCTTTGCTATTGTATGACAGTAAAAAAAAAAAAAAAAAATCTGTAAGGACTGAAAAATCAGAGGAACAAGAATTTAGGATGGCCCCCAGGCCAACACATGTCTGCGGGCTGACAGAGCCCCGGCCTCAGACACGTACCTGAGAACATTCCCGAGACCCACAGGCAATGCAAAAGCCACATGTTGGCCATTGCCGACTGGCCGCGGATCCCACACTGCAGTCTGGATTGTTCTCAACAGCCCGTGTGTAAATTATGGGGTGTATTTACAAAACGACTTTAGCTTAAGCCACTGAATTTGTTAATCCCCAGAGATGAGGATACAGGCTTCAATATGGCAAATATACTGCAAGGATTTAATACCAACTCACTTAACACTTAATCTAGTATATTTTAAGCCAATCTATTAGAGGAATATGCCTCATAGACAGTTTTCAGCCTAGCTGGTGGTCAGTAAGAAAGACGGTCTTCTCAAACCCTCCACCACCACAGTGTCTGCTCCTAAAAGATGCCACAGTAACCCAGGGTGTATTTATTCTGTTCTGTTATTTTGCTGCTTTTAGATTTATTCATGTAACGCATTAGAAAAAAGCAGAGAATCAGAGCGGAATAACCTGAAACGTTGCGGTAAGAGACGATATTATTTTGAGAGTAAAATGAAGCAAGTCAATCTTTAAAACAGAGAAAAGGCCGATAATGAGTTATTTGTCATTCCGTATAGTACAACTCACCTAAAGGTAGTATATAACCAAGAATCTGAAAGGTGATGATAGAACTTTCTTTGTGATTTATGAATGTCTCTAAATCAAAAATAAACCATTAATTTCACAAAGGCTAACTACAGAGAGGCACCCAAAGCGAAAACCTACATCACAAGTTTGAATACGAAAAGGCCGAGATTCTCAAGAAACAGAATCTTCTGCAGGACCATTACTTATTTCATCAATAAGTTTGCATGGTTCAAGCCAAGGTTTTCTGAAAGGTAATACAATCCTTTTTCAAAGGATCCATTGCCAAGTGCAATTATTTGTGAGCATTTGAGGAGTTCATAGAAACATTATGCATACAAATTCAATTTGAGTCATTTAAAGAAGTCCAAATTCGTTAGGGAAGGCTGATCACAACTGAAAAGCAATTTGTGACTATGTCCAGCCCATTTATGAATGTTTTGCAATCCCCGAAATGAAATGTTTTCTTTTGTGGTTACAAAAAGAAAAAACAATCAGTACTTGGTAACTTGTTTGTTCTATAAATACTGTACAATTATTTATGTATAAGAAAAATATTGTTACATAACTGACAAAAGTCAAATATCCTGATTATTTTCAAAATTCAATATGGGTTTGCCCTTATTCTTAATGCACAATTTTTCTACTTGAAAAAATTAATAGCACCTGATTTTGTTTCTATCTTATAAAGATTTAGGAATTAGATGTGTGAAGAAGGGACTTATTAAAAAGCTTAACTTTCAGCATGTTAAAATCTTAAAAGTAGGAATCTGTATAAATCTTTTCTGGATAATGGAATTTGTTTTATTTTAAAATGGTTAATGTCTATATGTTTGGTTAAAACATTGTTTCTTCTAAACTGGATCAAATCCACAAAGCCTTCCAAACTAACCTTGAGCTGCTTCCACAGACTCCCTACTCAGTGCCTGGACCTACACGCAAAACCGGGCAGGCGTAAGCATCACCCACTTGTGGCAGAGCCACGTGCAGTTTGATAGCTTCATTATTTTTGGCAGATTCAAATAGAAAGGTGTGCAACTGGCAAGGAAGATCACTAATACAAGGTAAGTATCCGATAATTATAAACACCTCTTTCTGAAGCACGAGTTAAATAACATTTCCAAACAGCATGCCAGGTTTTCATGAACTTGCCGTATCAAAAAAGGATTTTCAAACTCATTCTTGAGCAAATCATGGCTACGTAGATGGATTCCTCAGTGCAAAGCCCCGCTGCTGTCCCAGGAGATCTCCACAGGTGAACCAGTTCATCCCTGCCTGCCATATTGCATATCCCATAGCTCTCCAGTGAGACCGTATTGTGTAGGGTAATCCAGTAACTGCATTAGCTCGTTCGTAAGAGTACCATTGAAGGGGATGAAAACACATAGAACAGGTATAAAACAGCACTTTAATTTTTTTTTTTTTCTTCAAATAAACATACAGGTGGTACTCATACAGAACAGCAATACAAAGTACAGTGTTTAAAAAGTAAGAAACAAAATATTTTCTTTCTGGAAATATTCCTAAAGGAGTTAATTACATTTCCTATCTCTATTAGGGACTTCATTTCTGTTTGTCAGCTGTTAATTTTATTTGTAATTATTTCTGTGTGGAAAGTCACACAAAATGCCATTTAAAGATGTATACACAACTAAATATTAATACCATTCTGTTAAAAAAAAAAAAACAGTATTCCCATAAAATACAGTTTTATACTGCCTAACTGTACTCATTTCCTGAAGAAGAATGTCAATAGATTTAGGATCAGTTTGCATACCAGATAACAGGACCCAACAGAATTCAAAACTGTAAAAAAAAAAAAAGAGGGAGATTTATTTGTGTTATTTACATTGCATATTGGCTTAACCTGTAATTACTGAAAAGTTTTCTTTAGCAGGGACCACAGCAAGCGGAAACCACGCTGAGTTGTGCCAAGAAAACTGCTGCCTGCTCCAGTTAATTACTAAATGTGTTTCTCTGACAGAATTTTATCTTTAAGACCAATTTTCGCATTAGCAGCTTGACCTTTTTCTGATAAATCGCCTGCATTATTGCCTTAATATGGGCCCTGAGTACTGAAGAGACAAGGACATGCACAAAGTGGGTGAAAGTAGAATTTTTATCATTTCTGACTTTCTTAAACCAGCATTGCTGACTGCCTAGGTCCTACCTCACAAAGCCTTGTAAAGCCAACTGGATATGGTGTACTGGTTATGGCGGAGTCACTGCAGGTCTGATGTTTGGAGTGTGATACTGGCACTGAGTTAGACATGACCACCAGAATTTTTCAAGTATATTTTACACGTGTCCATGAATGCTGAGGGTAATATCCCCAGCTGTTAGAGAATGTAGCTTCATTCTACCTGTTGACATTGGCTAAATAATTCCAACCCTGTAGACTACTACTTGATTTACTATGCATTTTACAGAGTCATAGATGGCCTGCAGCATTTGTGTATATACGGCAAAAAAATTCCGGGAAAACTTGAAATAAAAACAAAGAGTGACATTTTGCACTGCATAAATTGCTGTTGGTCATGCAGTTCCTAATAGAAGCTTAAGGAACCTCCCCTTGGCATTAATTTTCTCATCTACCCGTTAAAAAAAAAAAATATATATCCCCTTTAAAATGGATGCTAAAAATGAGGCTAGATCAGCTGACAAAACCCAGGCACACAAACATTTTCATAACGATGTAAACTTGTCTGGTTCCTCAGAGCTGTCAAGGACTGAGAATTCAAGTGGACCAAGCGCTTCACTATTAAATTCAACATCAACAGAAAAGTCTGCATCAGACTCATCATATTTATGTTCATGAAGCACAAGTGGCATTTTTGCTATATTCTAATATAATAAAGGATCTAAAATGTCAAAATCTAACCTTACAAAGCCACCAGATTAATTCCTCTTCATTTCTTCTGACTGCAGCATCCACTGCTCAGATTTTATGGTTTTCTCACCTTTTTTTACTCAGTACTTTCTTTGCTGCACTACTGCATCTGAAAACTAGACATTTTTCTATGTTGTAATGTGATAAGAATTTAAAAATCTCTACAAGGAAGGGACTGGATTTCAAGTGCCTCCTTTCCTAGTGTTTACAGTGGAGAGTTTATTGCTGTTAAAAGTTCTGGTTATTAGCTGGAACATCGAAGACGTCACATTTAGACGTCTTACTCAAATCATCACGCTCCACTAACTCAAAAAACAATTGGCATTATGTCTGTAGCAATGAATACAAACACGAAATGTTTAAATGGAATAATTTAAAAACCTGTCTTGTACTAGAAAACATATTTGTATGAAGCATTACGGAAGCCAACCATTTAACCATTTCCTATAGCTGCCACCGTAAGGCCCCTGACCTTTACTGTCACCTATTAACAAGCCCCACACAGACCAACTTCTCTGCTTACTAAAAGGACAAATAATGAAATTTTAAAAATTTTATTAAATACTAGATATTGTTAAAAATCTAAAAATATTCTATTCTATCTTGTTAGTCATCATTATGTGTGTAGTTCTAAAGTTCCCTTCAACTGGTAAGAAAAAATTTTTCTCACCAATTTTTCACGCAGGTTTTCTTGAAAGAATAATCATGTAGGCTGTCTCTAAGTGCTCATCATGTCTGCAACAAAAGAGAATAAAGCAAGCTGAAGAGCTATGCATTACTGTTGCCCAACAACCTTCACTTTCAGACTAGAAAATCCCAAATTGATTAAAGAATGAAGCAAAACTCACTCAGCTCACACTGTGGCTTTGTTGGTTTTTGCTATTAAAAAAAAAAGTTTGCAAATTAAGAATTTATGGAATTAGTAGATCACACTATCAGTAAACCATTAATAATGCTGGGAGCTCCTGATCTTGCAAAGCTTCCTGTGTTTTTGTTCACTCTCCTCACCAGGCTTTCTCCAGTAAAACCAGTTACTCCAGTTATGCTGGCTGTGCTTATGAAGGGCACTGTAAAGGCTGTCCCAAAGCAGCATGCTAAAGAGGAAAAGCAAAGCTCAGAGCAAAAAAAAAGAAGCCTGAAAGAAGAAACTGAAGAAGCTGCAAATAGCTAGATATAGACCCAGAAAGCAAGAAAAATGTCTTAGCAGACAGTGAAGATATTCCAGTAGGGCAAAGCTGGAGTTCAGATCCAGGTTTAGACATTAAAAAGCCCCAGAATATAGAAGTGTTTGGATTTGGACACGTATTGTAACTGTTTTCTTATTTTCACTTTTATAACGTATCAGAAAAGCATCAGATATTTTTGATAACCACATAAAACACTGTCGGTACAGTATGGCAAAGTGTATACGTGCGTGATTAGTTCATTGCATTATGGCTGAGATTAGGTGTGATTACTACAACCAAATCCTATGTTATTCTATTTCTAAAACTGAGATCTAATTTTGATCAAGTTTTCTAAAATCAACAAACTCTTCATATGTAGTGCACCAGCCCACTTGCAAATTCCAAATCTCAACCTGCAAATTCTTGCAGGCACATCAACCAGACTTCAAATGCACCTGGACACTACTATGGAAACACAGAAATAAATAGCAGAAACAGTGGGAAAACCTATCCCGATGGAAGAAAAACGTTACATCCAGAAGGGAATGTGGCTAGCAGATACAATTGCAATAACTACAAGTGAAATGGTTCTGTAAGTAGGTATCGTATGGAAAACAAATTAGCAGAACTTGAAAACATCTGGAATAGATATCAACATAAAGCCCAACAATGCATTTGAAAAGCAAACAAGTTCCAGCAGAAATATCATAGAAATAAAAGACTGGAAGCAACACTCAAGTACTGAATCATGGGGGCCTCGCTTCAGTTAATATAAAGGATTTGTTATTTTTATTCCATTGTCATTATCAGCTTGCTATGTGTATTTTGTCTAATAAAGTGATACATTAAATCAGTTGACCATTGGTACTAAAACATGAAAGCCTGAGAAAAAGAAAGATCTTGATTAAACTAGTTTACTTTTACTATGTTTTGTCAATATTTTACCTGGTATCTAGGTCTAGAGATGTTATTTTAGCAATAGTATAAATAGGGGAAAAAAAAACCAACAACAACCCCAAACAACCCCCCTCTCCAGAATCAACCATGCTTACTGGAAAGATATTCAGTTGAAATGTGAAAACCAGTCTACATTTTAAGATACATTAAATACAGAATATGACATTGTTCTATACCAGATGTTTTAAATATACAAGAAAATAGCCGGTTTGGGGTTAATTTAAATGTCTTTTTACACAGATTCATACTTTTTATAATGTATAATATGACATATTTTCTTAGTATATAAACATCCATATATTTCTGCAGTTGGAACATGAGGATTTCAGTACCAATTGCATTACCAGGGCACTATTTTAAATCTATTAAGGATTTTGAAAAGCCAGAAAATCCCCTTACATCACTGCGGCTTCCCAGACTGTTTCTCAGTAACTTCTTTACCTTTTCCTCCCTTGATTGCCCCCGTTGCCGAAGGGTCCGTTCCTCATCCGGTTCCCCACACCTCATGGGACAGATGCTTTCCTTCTGAGAGGCCGAAGGATGTTAACCCGTCCTTCCTCACCCAGGACCCAACAAAGCCTATCACAGAAAAACAGACAGACCTTCTTCCTCATTTTCCTCTCTCTTTACTTGTCTTTGTTCTAAAAGCAACATTATTTCATAGGCACGTTTAAAACCACAGAGAAGTTGCTTCTGACTGCCTCTACCATTCCTCTCCTTGAAATTATACCACTTCTCTCCTCGATTGTTTAAAAGTAACTTTATATGGTTATAAGGATCATGGTTATCTTGAGCAAGCCAGCAGTCCCACTGACCTCAAAGAACACAACGCAGCGCATGAACTGCGAGTTTCGCAAAACTGGAACCTTACAGTAATGCCATAAAGACATAGAGACCATGGAAACAGAACTGCCCACCACAGTCATGTCCTCCTCTCTGTGGCATCTTCCAGTAATGCTCCCTGTTCTGTTATCTCAGTGATTCTGAGCTTTATGAAAACCAACTTCAATGAAACAAAGTAGAGTATATTTTAGTGATTAGAAGTAATAGGAATAATGGTTTTGACTTGGGAAACAGAAAATCTCAAATGTATGTTCATTTAGACTACATGAGCGTCTCTTTTTCATCCTGATTTTTGTTGAGTATTACATGTAGTCGAAGCAAACCATTTCTTCCGTAATCACTCTTTTTTCAACAGTACCTAATTTTAAAGTACAGATCTATACTGGAAACAGCTAGTATAAAAGAGGTGCCTTCTTATTAAGCAGTTTGCCACCATTTCAAAATTTTTATCAGTATGACTCATTGGCAGCAACTGTCCTCAGGACATTCTGGTTTAGCCAACATCAGTATTAACAAAACCTGGAGCTAAGAGATTGACCATCAGTGATGAGAAAGATTTCACACTGACCAAAGTTTTGGCTGAGTTTGTAGACATGGCAATGAGACATAAAATAACCATTGTAATGTTGTAGGTGGCTTAACTAACAATTTATAATAACTAATAAACAATAATTAGCAGTTATGCTTAGACACATCAAGTATGTTGTAAGGTTATAAGTACATTGATGGATGGTATTGTAGAAAGTTAACAAGTATTATTATTATTATTATTATTACCATGTTATAGTCTACAAAAGATTGATTTGTAGATGTCTTAACAAAAGATCAACCATTAACTTCTATAAATAAGACATAAATACTAACTTAATGTATATGCTGACCAAAATTTTTTTTTTTTTTTGTAAACCAAAGATTTTTCACTAGAAATAAATGGCAATGACTATGGCTTTCCATACTGGCATTTTTACAGCAAAACTCAATTCCAATTATAAAGCAGTTAGTATGTATGACACATAGAGAAATTTTGAAAAACAGCTATGGAAGAGCAAAAAAGAAAGACCTCAAAATTACTTTAAATCTTCTTTTACTTTGTTGCCTATTCAAATACCTGTGATGTCTTTTGAGGATCTTTTGGTAATTTCTGCTCTACTGGTGTTTGAGTTACTTCAAGTGACTTTCTGTCGGCAGCACTGAAGCTGTACAACGGTGGTTTGGACTTAAACTCCAGAGTTTTTGCAGTAATTTGGCACTGCCTCAGAGCTTTTTCCAGTGTTTCATTTACCATGGCTTGGCATTTTCATCAATTGTTTTCTCCATCACTGCCGAATTGGTTCCACAATTTGGAATTAATTACTCGCTTTTTGGAGTATGTCACAATTCCAAGTAATTTGACATTAAATCAGAGGCTAATTACACTTTCCAGCTCTGTGAAATAGCCGAAGTGTTTGTAAGGGAGTGCATGACAAATTACCCATTTCACAGATCCGGGGAACAAGCTGCTGCAGCAGAGGAGTACTTTCAGGTGAAACAGATCCTTGGCCAGGTGGGAACCAAGGCCATTCACTATCTCCCTGTATTTTCCTAACACTAAATTAAGCTCATAAATCCAAGATTATGGCACCATGCTTGGTATGAAGGGGTTTTTAATTTGTTCCAAGCTCGTAATTTTTTAGCAATTGATATTAAAAAAAAATTGGCTCCAAATAGTCATTGTTCTTTATTTAAGCTCTTCTTTACTTACCAGATTTTTTTTTCTGCAGGTACGATTGCATCTGGCACAAAAAGCATCCAGCTAGGGAAAGTGCATGCACTGCAGTCTGTTCCAACCTCGAGAGGCTTCGTTTTCTTTAAAGCTGCATTTCCTCTGGCTGAGTAACTTTTGGGGAGTGCAAAGATGCAAAACAGAGGATGGACCAGAGAAGGAGCTCGCAGAAATAATGTCTGGCTCTAATCTTTGAATTGTTCAGTACTAAAAATACTGGTGTGTCAAATCTCTGGGCCTCATACTCTTTACCAAGAAATAGATATTTGAGAGAAAAGAATTATAGCTGAATTAGTATCAGTAAAAAAATCAACCCACTAATTGCACTTGGCCTCCCCGAGACGTAGGTGCAAGAGAACAGAGTCCAATTTCTCTACAGAAAATCTTTTACTTCTGTTCCTGCTTTATTTTGGTTTCGTATGACAGACACTACTAATTCAGGGAAGGAGTGACCCCTAGACCCCGCTGCTCCTCCCCAGGGGAGCTCCAATCAGTCAGATTTTTCTCTGCCTTCCTTACTACCAATGCATTTCAACTGGTTTCCATAGTTTTTTTTCTGCTAATTCCCATTTCCTTCATAATCACAGGCTTTTATGTGACTTGCTGGCCAAGCGATTTTCAGGGGAGCTATAATTGCCACAGGTCTTAAACATTAACCCTGCCAGGTGTCAGTGCTGGGACTGCTTGTGCATTTGATTAATGACACCAGAGCAAAAAAAAATTGGTTTTTAATTGACTGTCATGTTTTTCTTCTTGTTCAAGTGCTCCTGAAACAGTCAGATGATCTGGAACAAAGGTTTCTTGGGAAAAAACACCTGAGATGGCATGCTGAAATACAAGAAATACAAGCTAACTTAATGAAAAGTAGAAGGTCTCAGAAGCCCAAGATGTATTGACTGTTTTACACTTGCAGGGATCTCAGCAAGCCTGAAGTGTTTCCAGCTTTGCGACTTTGGATGGATGGATGTTACACCATTGGGAGTGGAGACACAACCAACAACTTTAAATAGAATCTCTCTCTTTCATAAATAAATACACACCGAAAAATAATGGTAACCTTGATATTATTCACTAACAAGACAGGTGCTGTTCTTTGGCTGGGGAGAGCCACACAGCAAGGGTCACCATCACAGATGGGTGAGGAACTCTTATTTCCCAGTTTGCCATCAAGGCGCCAGTTTATGCGCTTGAAGTTCGGCACCCACACGGCTGAGCTCTCAAGTTGCAGATGTTTTTTGAGCCAAAAGACAGAAAGATCCAGATACCTGTTGTCCTTTTTAGCACTTTGAGGATCAGAAAATTCATTGTTTTGATGAGCTGTTGGAGGTGAGGTTTTTCCCTCCTCAGAAAGCAGAAGCAGCTGAGGAACCATCAGTTATGATAAAGTAGCTTTAAGAACTCTCCCGAAGCCATCAATTGTAAACATAATACAGTGTTTTAAACACACACATCTCCACAAGCTACTGCTTGAAGTATATTACTTAACAAAAGTTGTTAGAATTGTAAGTATCGAGACAATCTCCAGGCAAACCCAAAAAAAAAGTAACCACTCAGAAGAGAGCATTGTTTTAAACCTATTAATGGTTAGAGTTCTTTAAAAACATAATTTTCACCTTCTTTTTTCTTTGTCAATCAAATACTTAGGATATTTCCACTAAATTCCACTATCCTAAGTAAAACAGGAGTGGAGGAAAACAAGCACAGGTCACCGTCCCATGGCCTTGGAGCACACTCTTCTAGGTGTTCTCATCTCTGTTAAGTCAACTCATTAACAGGACAAGCTGATGTAAATCAGTTGAGGTGATGCTCTCTTGAAGTCTCCTATTTCAGCACACCACCCTTCATATTTTACAGGCTTTAAGGACATCTTACAATCCCGCTGACTTCAAAGAGTGGTGGTCCAGCTCCTACTCCTGGCCTATCTTCAGTGGCAACTCATTTTCTCATGGGCTGTTATTGCTGTATATATAGCCCTCTGTTTTGCTGCTAGGCTGTAAACACAGGATAATTCTATATCACATTTACGATTCTGATTTAGTTGCTCTCACAAATACTTAATCCATTGTTAACTTCTAGCTTTTCAAGACCCAATTTCTTCAAAATCCGTCTTATTGCAAAATCACCCCCCAGGTGAGAGAAATCACTCTGGGTTTATGAAAACGGAGGTGGCACTTCAGGACGTAGTTTAGTGGACATGGTGGTGTTAGATTAATGGTTGGACTTCATGATCTTGGAGGTCTTTTCCAACCTTAAAGATTCTATGATTCCATGATAAAAAAAAAACAAAAACAAAACCAAAAACAACTGAAAAAAAAAAAAAAGAGGGACTAGAATGGAAGCCGGAACTCTACTCCTTAACGATACCAACCACTGCAAGTGATCGTTATAATAAGTGTTTGTTTGAGATACAGTTATTATATATTGCCTAAATATTTAAGTTAGCCAAACCTCTGATCAACTGAAACAAAACCTATACAGGCCAAGAAGCTGGAGCTAAACTGTTAGGGGGAACGTGAAGCTGGCATTAGCACTGAAGCGGGAATAGAGGTAGTGTGAGGCACACAAAACCACAAAAAGTGATCTCATGTCTTTAAACTGTCCAAAGAATCATAATAATAAAGTTCTAGATGAGTGTTGAGGGGACACATGCCATTTCAGTGAAAAAAGTAATAATTTTAGATGACATTTTGAAACATTCCGTGGAAATGTATTTGAAATGTAATATGGGGACTCCAATAAAGAATATGCTTTTAATACATTACAGATTATATGTGATCATCAGTTTAAGACTTCCCCTCAACAAGCAAGATAATTCAAGTAGACATCTAGTCTGTCTATACAGTTTGTATTGCCATCCTTTCAAATGCAAACTCTGATGTTTCTTCATGGCTGGAGAAACACAGAGGAGGTATGGTTTTAATTTTTCAAAGTCCTCTGCAAATAAGCTTAAACATTTTACAGTTGAAAGGACAGAATTTACATTTGCTGTGTCTGGTCAGTTTTAAAGTGGTATCTGTTATGAATCATGTTCACTTTTAAAGTTCATTTAACTTGGCTTATGGTTTATTTTTAAAAAAAAAACGTGATGCATCATTTGGAGCTGCACTCCTAGCCACTATTAGTAATAATAAAGGCGTGCAGGTTCCATCTGATGGCTCTTGTATAAACTTGGATTTCCATAGGAAAAAACAAAGAGGATCCATACAGACAGTGATAAGTCCCACAGTCCTGGGCCGTTAGCAATGCCAGCAGTTTTAATTGAGGTACAGCCATTATAGAGTTTTCTGCTGCCTTAATGGGATGTCTGTGCGGATGGTACTAGGGACAAAAAAAAAAAAAAAAAATTCCATTAACCAGCAACGCAATGGGATTTTTTTTGCTTTTGATGAGCAAACATGCCTTTACGGTGAGATGGAGTCACAGAATAACTTCAGCAGGACTCAAGGACTATCAGCATCTCCTGAGCATCTCATCTACTGAGCTTTTTTAGGCTAGTCTCAATTTTGCATCTCCTGTGCTATTCACTCAGGTTACCTAAAATGGTCAGGTAAGAGAATCACATCCAGAAAGAGAAGAAATGCAGTATTACAAGATAGTTTGCTTTCAAGGTGGATTAAGCTCCTTCAGTTAACAGACACATCCTCACGTGGTGGTGTCTCCTCACCACTTCCCTTTTTCTTTCTCTGAAGGTTATCCCAAACTGCAATGCTTGTCACCAGACTGAATCACCTATTTACCTTTGAAGTCTCTATGCTACTCTACTAAGACCATGCCAATGTTGCTCCCTGAAAACCTTCCCCATCACTCTTTTTTTAAGAAATAAACAATAATACAAAAGACAGTGGACTTGCTGACCATGCCAAAGAAGCCAAAGAGACTATGATGTCAGCACCTCCAGTCTTCTGATAGATTCAAAATGAGCTTCTGCAAAAGTCAGGTGTAGAAGACAAGGAACAGAGGGATCCAAAACTCAGACTGAACACACACCATCTTACAACTCCAAGTAATGTCTTTTTTCCCCTCACTGTTATGTATTTCAAAGGAAGAAGAGAAGAAAAAAAAAAACCCACACATTTGTCCACAAACCCTTGTAACAATGCAAGTACTTGCCTTCCATTCAGTGATGTTCACTGACAGTTTTGACACAAGAAAACCAGTTTTCTTAAAATTACATCTGTCCCATAAATACAATAAGATGTTCTTTTAAAAAGCCACCACATGAAATCCAAACATAGTTGTAATGAATAACAAAAATAACTTTTGAATACTGCAGTTTAGAACAAGCTGTGTTTTCCTGATGCTTTCCTGATGCCAAATTTGACATGGTTTGCACAGCAGTTCTTTCTGGCTACCATTATGTTCTTAGCCCCTATTCTTCTACCTCCTGTCCATCACTGATGGATAAAGAGACCTTTCCCTCACAGAAAAATAGTAGAGTAAAATTGCCCTGCATTCACCAGCCTCTTCATGAGAAGTTTTTCCACTCTTTATAGCTCTCAACATGCACATTTACCTGTTACTGAGCAGCTGTTTCATCCAGTTAAATAACTCCATCCTCCAAATCTAAGAGTCCAGTAAATAATTCAGTTAGGCAGAAAAGCTGATGGTAAAAAAAGATCACCTAACAACGCCGGTAGAAATCACATCACCGACAAGATGAGTAGCCACAAAAACCCCGTGGTCTGCTTATAGAATCACAGACTGGTTTGGGTGGGATGACCTTTGAAGGCCATCCAGTCCAAGCCTCCTGCAAGGAGCAGGGACATCTCCAACCAGATCAGGCTGCTCAGAGCCCTGTCCAACCTGGCCTTGAAAGCAGGTTGGATGAGGCTCTGGAGCAGATAGACTACAAAGTCTCTTAAAACATCAGGTTCCTCCAAGACAATAAGACTGAACCTACAATGATCAACGAGCTCTTGGAGCACAATGAAAAGATACATCTCTACGGTCTCACAAAAAGCATCAGTACCCTGTAAGACTCACAAAAAAAAGTCTCCTAAGCTTTGTGACCTACCTGTTAAACTTTATAGAGATGTACCACTGAAGAGCTCTGTGACAAAAGCCCAAATATTAACCTGCCAGCACCAGCCTGGTGAGCTTTGGCAGCTGCTGAGAACTGAGATAGCTATTTGCTTGTGTGCTGCCATCTGAGTTTCAGGCTGAGCTGCATGCACTAACTTGCTAACAGTGCCAGTTGTGTCTCAAGCCAAAACCAGACATAGCAAAACTGCTCCAAAAAAAAAAGTCCATCCACAGGCATAGACCTGATTTTTAGTTCTTCACCCTCTTTTAGTCACCGCATGGCAGCAGCTGCAACCATTGGATAATGGTGCTGGTTTGTATGGACCATCCTAGCTTAAGTCCAGCCCCCTAATCCCCCCCTCCCCAAAACCACTAGCTCCTAGAAGGTACACTAAGAAAAAGGCCAGGGGACACAAAGCCCAGCTCTACTATGGGTATCTGCCCAACTGCTGAATAGCTGTTTGGACCAAAAAGAACCCCAAAACCAAAAACCCACCAGGGTTGCATGTATGCAAGAGAGCAGGTTAAACCCAACCCTGCAGATGTGCTTATTTCAAGAGTTATCACTCAGCAAGTCTGTGCTCTGAAGTATAATCTACCAGGGGAAAAAAAAAAAAAAAAAAAAAGAAAGAAAACCTCAAGTCCACAGATTGCCAGTGCTAAAGTGCGAAGTATTTCTTTGGTGCCACAATGGTATTTAACAGCAGTGCAAATGTTTACCTCAATATTGCCTTTAAAACCAAAGGTATTTATGCGCTCTGGAAAACAAACCAGGGAGCAGGCAATGCGATTAGCTTCATTTACCACATATGGCAAGGAAGCTTGCCAGGCCCGCCTGCGAAATCCAGAGCTTTAATGGGAATGACCAGTAGTCACCTAAAAAAGTAGGTGAGTAATGGCCAATGAATAATCTATTCCATGCATTTAGGACTTCTTTCCATTCCAAAACTGTCTGTGAACACATTATATACTGTCAAATAACTTCTAGAGTAGTTTCTTGAAAGCTTACACATTCAAACTACATTAGTCAGATGTGCATAATCCTTGGAATTATTTCTTGTACTGCACTAAAAACAGTAAGCTCAAAATTTTCACAGGAACAAAAAGTTGAATTATTTTGTTAAAGTTTCCTATTTTGTTGAATGTTCACACCTCATTGGCTGCGTATTCTCAGAAAGCAAACAAGGTAGGCAGGGGTTCCTATAACATATCTGTTGAGTAAGAGTTATTTACCCTCTTCCCTCTGTCATTCTGGAGACAACTCCAGTCCACAGTTTGCCCCATTTAGAAATTAATTAACATGCTAAATGAAGTCCTTTCACTTCTGTTTCTGAGACAAAAGCCACTGGAGGAACTCTTGGGCAGCAGAAGAATAACCAGTCAGTGATGCATCTGCCCCAGCTGTGGGCTCGGCACTCAAGGACACACTGCTTGGGTGAGCCAAGAGGAATGTCACTCCGAGGAGCCCCACCTCCTCAACAAGAAAGAGTATTTACTTTGGAGCAAAAGAAGGTGAGGTCATCCAGAAACATGGCGATGTTGTCAGCAATGGCGGTGACTGCATTCCCATTCCTTGTTGGGAAGAACAGGGCGGTGGTTCAAGTAGTCGCTTTGACGTATAGGAAGCGGGTTGGTACTAACCAAGTCTAACGGAGGACTATAACCAGCTTGCTCCACGTAGCACCTTGGAGAGACAGAGATCAACAGTCAGATTAGGATCTTCTTGATATTGGTGCCAAAAGTGTTGTCCCAGCTGGACAGGTGTAACCCAAGATACATTTGTAGAGTCTGCTGCATGCTGAAAGTACAGCTGAGTTGAAATGTTTGGTATATATTTAACATATCAAATATAAAAAGTAAAGATGTCAATGTTCCTTGCATGCACCTGACATACCGTGTAGAGTTTGAACATGAAAATGCAGACGTAATACTCCAGCTCCTTATGTATTTTAAACACACACATTCTAAACTGCAGCTCTTTCCATTTGCAATTCCCTGTTTATGTCAATATATAAGTAGAAGTAAAAGTAAGATTATCATAAAATCAAAATAAATACTGCGAACTTTAGGGATCAGAGATGTGGATGCATAAATAAACTATTGCAACATAGAGTGTAACACAGACAGGCCCCTGTGATCTGCAATCCATTGTCGAAAGTGGGATCCAACACAGCACTGCTCAGGCCGTCAGCACGGGTGTCATGCCGAGATCTGACAAGCTTTTCCCACCCGCTGCAGCACCAATCCACTTCACGGGGAAGATAACACAGACCACGAGCCAGCAAGCAGGTGCTTTCATGACAAAGCAGTAAAGTTATGCTTCATCCCATACGCGCCCTTTGTTGTCAACAGAAGAGCTGCCAGTGGCATTGGAATACAATGAACATGTGATTTTGGACATGCAAGATGCTCCTACCCTCTAAATGCTGGAAAGTGCCACCAGACTCCTGGTGAAAGAGCAGATTTGGGTTCCTCTGTCTAGCATGCAGATAGGTCATTTAGCCCCACTTGGTCTCAGCCTCCCCTCTTGTGAGGTGGCATTAATGTTTCCTTATCACCCATGTTTATTAGGGCCTTCACAACTCGTGGTGATGGGTGTTATGGAATGCCTCGAACAACAAATAGCTCACACAGCTGGTTGCCTTGCTGGAAACACAGATTAGAGGTTTAACGCTGTCTGAGGTGCATTCACCTCCCTGAACTGGAATCCGAGTGAGCGAAAACTTTCTCATGCCAGTTTAGATCTCATGGTTACCTACACATTAAGTAACAACGGTGTCAAATTCCTAACAAGTTGTTACTGGAGGATTCAAGAAACAATAAGAGGGAATAGCTGAAGAGGAAGATTTTAATCAAATTATACACGTCTGACAGCTAATCTGTTTTCCAAAATAAAGGTTAAAAAGACCAAGTACACTTAATGGGTGTTTACACATTTTCTACTTTCTGAAAGCTTTCCGGACTGACTTCAATATAACCTGCTTTCTTGGGAGCTGTGCTTGTATCTGTATAGAAGACTAAACTCATTATTACTGAGATAAAAAACATTGAATAAATATGCTCATATTCTAACACTTGCTGAAGGGGAAAGGAGCGTATACAAAGACTTAAGTTTTGTTCCGTGTGAAACTAGGTAAATACCACAACAGTGTCCTGTAGGCAAAGTGTCTGCTGCATGGTACCATTCAGTGACCATTTTTTCATAATGGATTACACTAAATGCAACTGTGACCAAGATGCTGAAGTTGCATGACTGTAAGTATTAACTAAGCATTAAAAGATCTCCAATTATTATATTCACAGGATCATATGGCAAGAGATTGCTTAGTCTATCTATTGTAAGTCTTGAGAATAGGATCAGCCCTTCATCATCATTCCAGATATAGATGCATGTCCAGCCTCCAGTCAAACTCATCTATAGTAGAGATTTCCAACCCATCCAAACAATATTTAGGATTTCAACAAGCACAATATTTAGGGAATAAGAACCTTCTCTGCAACAACTCAGGACCACTATGGTGCATCATGTCCATTATAGATATGAAAAAAATTGCTATTCTCTTCTTCTAAATGTTTCATGTCATAGTTTTCCCTCAAGTATTTTCTTCTTTAAGCAACCTCTGCTCTCTCCTTGAACTTCAGAATTCTAGACTGCTAACCACTTCCACTGATGCCCTTTGAACTGGACACTTTTGTTGAGGCTTGGTATCCAAAACTGGTCATGACATCCCAGTTAAGGTCTTTGCCTTCCAACAGCCAAGTAGAGAGGAAAGGTGGTACCACACGTCTCACTGGCTGTGATTCTGCTGATACATTCTATTGCAATGTTTGTTTTTTCACAATAATGAGACAATGCTAATTCACATTCAGTCTCCATAAACCACAAGTCATCTTTTGCAGACTACGGCTCAGCCCATGGATTGCCTTGAGGCAGTCAACAATTTTTCCCTATTCAGCAGAGACAAAATAAGTAACCAAACCCCATCTCCTATTTGTCAAGACTGTTGCAAATTCTGAGCTTGTCCTCCAACATCTTTGCAGATGTCCAATGGTTTGGGGTTTTTAAAAAATATATTATATTTCCAAATAAAATTATGAAGAATAAACCAACCTCACATGGCCTGCTCAGTATGCTTTCCCACTCTGGTAGGGAATTAATAATACCTACTCTCTGAAACTGAGTGTCCAAAAAGTTTGCACCCCTCCCAGAATATTTTCTACATTACTATCGTTTAATGGCTTGTGCAGATAGCAAGTGAAATTATCTCAAAAGCCTTACTAAATTCAAAATACATAATTTAATTAGCTAAAAGACACCGTCACAACTCCTCTCCATTTGGCACCAGCCTAGGCTCCAGTGTGAGATCCAGGACTCTTGAATCATTCCCACTTTGCTTGGCTTGCATTTTTCCCTTCTGACCAAGAGAGACTGTGGGACTTTTATGACTCTGCAGCCTATTCCTAGGATCCCACATTAGAGTATAATGGCATTACAACATTCTGAGCCATATTAAGTCTAACTCGCACCACTGAGATCATGTTAGTGCATTACGTTTTGTTCTCGGGTCCCAAAGACAAGCAAAATTACTCACTCCACTCTCCTTTTTTATGCAAAATGTAACCCTTGTAGGAAACTAACATCACTTTACACCTTTCCAAAATATTTACTAAACTTATGCATCATCAAACTGTTGTATAAAACAGAGATTAATTTAGCAGTACTCTGAGTACCATTTCAGCTGAAGTGTGTATAAGGTAACATACGTCAGCATTGCAATGAGGAGAGAATTCTTCCAGGAAATCCAAGAGAGGAAAGTTCCATTTTCTTAAAAGGAAGCAGTTGTAAAACAGGATTATGAACAATTTAAGGATGAGCCAAAAAAGCACATCACTAGCAACCAAATATGGAACAGAAAAAAACACATTTTTCAGGTTTTCCTTCTCACAACCAAAAAGGTTTTTATTTCAAGTTTATTCACTTTTCTGCTTGAAGTTCTAACAAAGATTTAAGTAATCTAGTAAAAACCTCCACTGGAGGACATTAAAAGTTTACGTCTGGGGATTAAATCCTCATCTTGCAGAAGCTTCTTCATGAAGATTTCTTATGTGTATACATTGGTAAAAATTTAAAATGCTTTCCTTAAAGTGACAATTTAGAACTTCCAGAAATTTAATATCTTTTTAGAGAAAAACTTGCTCAAAACTTCCACTTTTGGAAGAAGCAGAAATATCTTGTTATGCTACAAACATAGCATATTGCTTCCTTATGTATTTGTTGAAGTATGTTACTTTAGAGTTCATTAGTACAAGGATGCTATATTTTGTGGTTGGCAAATTGCATCTTTTGTCATCCGGTTCTTGGCAATCAGCAACAGTCATGAGAGAAAAATCATTGGAAGAAAAAAAAAAAAAAAAAAATTGAAAGATGTTGTTGGTCCTTCAGATTTCCCATCAAAAGCCATGCATCTTCATTTAGGGACTGTAAGAAATTTCTGTTTAAAGACACAGAGCCAAATAACATGTGGGATGGCTCCTAATCTATCAGAAGGCAAGAACAAAAATTGGTCCAGGGTATTTGAGTGTCAGAAAGAAGGCTGCACCTATACTGTTGGGATACTCTTTATCTCAGCCCATGCATATTCTCACTTTTACCCTTCCCGTTCTCGTCCCTATCCCACTGGGATGGAGTGAGCGAATGACTGTGTGGTGCTGAGCTGCCTGCTGGGGCCAAACAAAAACCAACTGGCAATAAATACTACAGCATGAACACAAATGCTGTACTAATTTGACAATATTGTAGTATCAGAGCACTGTGACACATAGGCAAAAAGGAAAAATCTCAGGAATACTGTCAGAAAAATTATTTGCCTTTCACTCCCGCCTGTTTTATATCAGTGCACCTCCAAAGCCTCCAATAAATTTACTCCTGTATTAAAATGTATAGAAGTATTTTCAATAATATTTTTAGGGTTCTATCCAATAAAATAAAAATTTAAGTCTTTGTTCCTTTTATAGTCCTCTGTAGTATATGAATCAATTGTACTGAAATGCAGATCCCCCAGATGCCAAATTATTGGTGTGCTTTGTATATGATAGAAAATAGGACACAATGAAAGTTTTGCAAGTGTTACATGGATATCAGCTTCTACATTTATCCAGAGCCTCGGTGAAGGACCGCACAGAAAAGAAATCTAACCATTTTCCTTCCAGTTATCCAGAGAGGAAGGTGCTACAACTATTGGAAAAATTCTGACAGTGAAAAAGCAGAGCTATCCTGACGTGGAAAAGAGATGAGAATAGGACTAGGTGTTCTGCTAGATCCCAGAGAGCATATAAGACTTCAGAGACTATGTTAGTCTTCTTAATAAAGAACTGTGAGGAAAAATAAAAATTAAAAAAAAAAAGTATCTAAGATGGTCTAGAAAAGAAGGGGGTGAATAAACAGGAAGGCCTTTGAGGTGGCAGAGACAATGAAGGCACTTTATAGTGCCAGAAGACTGTGATAACTACTCTTGAAAATGAAGGATCTTTGTTATTCTTAGGCATAGTTGTCCATATGGATGTCCCTATGCTTCAGTCACCCCTTTCTGTATCAGGTTTAATAGTCCACCATGATCTTTGATCACAAAGATAGGACATGAATGCATCCCACTCAGAAGGTCTGCATTACCAAATACCTAGCATAAAATTAGTATTTCAACAAGAGGAAAACCCTACCCCATTACTTAGTGTGGCAGCCAAAATTAACCAAACTATCCGTGATTTGAACAGTCCTGCAGCTCCAAATTTCACAAATGCAGCAGCTAGAAAGAATAAAAATCCCAGAGCTTCAGCCACGGTTAAGACACCATAAAAAGACAGCTCTTCACACACCAGCAGGCTCTAAAAAATTTCCGTGACCTCTGCTACATTTTTTTCCTCTCCTGTTTTTGGTGTTTGTGGGGTTTTTTTTTTTTTGTGTGTGTGTGTTACGAACTACTAGAAACCACAGTGACCTGCAGTCTACAACACAGAACAATTGAGTTTCTGCTTGCAGAATGCTACGAGAATGGAAAGGAGGATCCTGACTCACTTCTGCTCCTTCCAAACACTCTGTTACATCAACTAGACCCACGGAAATCTGAGAGTATGGTAGCTGCATCACTTGGATAGCACCCCAAAAAGGCTGTGGTCTCACCTCCAGGTGAACTAAGAATTGACTGTACTACAACCAAAACTTATTTCCACCCATATTTATGGAGTTTTTTTAATCATTAATGTTTTCCCTAAGTAGACGCTCTTAGTTCCAGGCAAAGAGCTGTCAGACTACCAATGTCAGCAAAGTACGTGTCAGCGTTACGTGGCTGGATTGTATTTAAGGTGCATTCAATGGCATTTCAGCTGATACAATTGTAAATGATCTCTAGACTAAATTTTTAGTCCAAATTCATTAGCCTAGGAATAACCCAATTTGGGAAGAGATACCTTTGTAGCAGACATCCAAGTGTTGCTGAGCTCTAAACCATCAGTCCCATACGTGGCTCTAAACCAACCCTGTCACCTGCAAGGAGAGAGAAGCACAAATACCTTGCTGAACTGGGGCTAGGTTACTTATCCAGCTTTAAAACTTATTGTACAGAGGAAGTCAAGGTGTATTTGCTCTTATACTTGGTCTTGGTAAACCCTTAGAAAATGTAAAGCAGACCCAGGCTGCAGACTGATAACAGTCACATGAAACAGCTATATTATGTTTCTCTAGGTTTTTTAATTTAATAAAGGAGTCATCATGTAATTTGGATTCCTAAAAACAAGCACTAAACGTAAAAGAATTCTTTGGTTTGGTTGTCACTGAAATCTGCTGTTAATAAGCTATATGGTTTTATATTAAACCCTTGGAATTACAGAAGAATCAAACGGCTCGCTCATAATGGAAATTTTGAAACTTGTGGTGTTAAATCTGGAAGAAGCAGCTTATCTCAAAACAATGAAAAACCCTTAAAATAAAATTTGAGTAAATATTCATTTTGTGTTACTTAGGGACAAAAAAAAAAACAAACTTGAAATTTTGCAATTTGTGATGGGCAAAAATATGATAAAATGTTAAAAACCAAAGCATTCATCCACTAACTTACCATATATGCAAATATATTTCCATTTATTTTTTTTTTTGCAGTTATTTGAAAATAGTGTCACTCTGTCCTTATCCATCACAGATTATCAAAGTTGCTGGGTGCTACATCAACACACAAGTATTTCATTATATACAAGTCACTATCGTTCGATCCAAACTCACTGAACTCAAAGGAAGCTTAATAACAACAGTTCCTTTTGTTAAAACAGAGGTTTTGGGCAAGATGTCACAAGATAAAACAGAGTTACCATGCTGCTGTGTTCAGATCAGGCATCATCTATAGACTTTTGATGACCCCATAGCTCATTTTTACACAGATCAAAAGGGAATTCATCAAGACCCGAACATTTTGAAGTTTTAATGCTATGGGCCAAAATATTTTTATAATTTGTCTAAGGCATGGTATTGCTTCTAATTGAGTTCCAGGAAGAAAACCTGACTCCTTCAGCTCTCACAGACACATATGAAAAATAAATGCTTCTTCAGCATTAGTATAAGTGTAGTAATAAGCAAAATTAAACAATCGTCAGGACAATTTACTCATAGCTTGGCAGAACTTCCTTCTCATCATGCAAAAGAGCTATATTTATTTGGTAGCCTCTACAAAGGACTGCCATGTTCCTTTTCTCCTTGTCTATTGGCTCCACCTTATAACGAACCTGCTGCTTCTGCTTAATTCAGTGTATGTCAGTTTTCCACTGACTTTAACAGAAAAATCTATTGTCCAGAGCTGAAGATGCTACGGATTGCTGTTACATAAGACACAGTAAAATTAATAATTGGGTAAGAGGAGCAAATCAATGAGAAAGCTCTATTTCAGGCACAAAAATCTGGATAATCAGTAGTGATGGGAAGCAAATTAAAAAAAAAAAAAGAACATGGCAGCTAAATTGAGTTTACTAAAATATGATTTTTTTTCCAAATTGCTTGAATGTGGCAGGAGATTTTCTGAATTTACAGAAGTGTCACAGTTAATTTACTTGTGGAATTCATATCGGGTTTTTTTAGCCAGTCCTCAGTATAAGCTAACAATATTTAGCCCTTCTCTCTGTGTCTCATATTTTTTAAGGACAAGTGAGTTTATTGCATTTGCAAGCAAAATCTAGATAGCTAAAAAAAAAAAAAAATCAAGTCAAAAAAAAAAAAAAAGAGCTGGCAAGGAAACAAGCTGTGGATCAACGTTGCTTGGTCATCGTCCCCTCTACCATACCTGATATCAAGGGAAGAACGCTGCACCGGAACATGTGCTGACATGCGCACAAAGCTCTCCATCCTTCTTCCATGATGCGGGAGAAGGCAGTCGCACTTGCGAGTGCACCTCTGCCCCTCTGGCAGGTTGGACGGCCTGCTCAGCTGTTCCTGGTCACAAACAGGGCTGTATTTCACACAAAGCCACCATGTGGGGAGCATCCTTCCCAAGAGGACAGCATGCTCATACAGATGAGGAGCGGTCAGCTGAGACTGGACAAACACTGAGGAAGGGCTATGTTTGTGAACAAGGTAAAGTATTTTTCTACTATTCTTTCATGACTAATACTTCCATCCTGGTCTTGCCTCGTCCAGCACAATGCAATCTTGTGCCATTGCCTTGCCCTCTTAAAAAGAACTGAAAAATTACTCATTTTACCCATTTACTTACCCATTATTTATTTTACAGAACTCATTGACCTAATTTCGTCTTCAGCTTCAGGTATTTGCTGTGAAGTGAGCCTGAAACAGTTTTTACTTCTTTATTTCAGCCAACAATGAAAAAATATTGTCTTAACATATCTTGACAGCAGAAAAAAAAAAGATTAAAAAGTACATTTATGAACTGAGGCCTGCAGTGACCATTCCCCTGCCCCACCTCTGGGTCCTGTGGATAGCTTTATCTTTTCCCGAACAGTCAGGATGCAAATATCAGGCCCTGACATAGGTATCTTTTCCTCGACTCTGATGACTTAAAAACTAACCCTGGAACAAAAATAGCCTGATCTTTGTTCAAAGAAGGTAGATACCGAAGACACTCAAGCTCTTAGCTCGGTTGTTAGTTAGCCAATGATGTAAGTAATGTACCATAGGGACTTGTGATAACGAATAAAAGGGCAGACAGAAAGTAAGTTCATTGACAAGTTTTAAATAACAGGATATTGTTATTGTATCACCATTTCTACACATCAACAATTTGCAATTCTTTTCTTTTCTCTTTTTTTTTAAATCAAAATGTTAGGAAGTGTAATCAAGTGCTGTTAAAACTGGTCAAAAATTACATAAAACTGGGTACTGTTCTACATGCCATGCAAAATCAATTAAACTAAGATTACATGGAATGCAAATCACTGCAACCTTTATCCTGTGCAGCACCTGATGTAGGTTTCACTTATCACCAGGGCAAACAAAAAGGATGCAATACAGAGAAATACTGAAGGGTTAAGCAGGACTCATTTTTGCATTAAAAATGCATTACATTCCAGTTTTCTCTCTTCCCTTTAGTATTTGTCTTATTTCAAGCACATTGCTCAGTCATCACATGTTGATGGATGTTGTCTACTGTAGTTTTGTTCAAAACCACAAGCCAGATTTTTTGGTAAGTCAGCAGTTGATTACTGACTTGGGGAAAGATACGTCAATTTGGCACCAACAGAAGCTAAGGGTTCCTATTGGCTCTATGATCTTGATGTAAGCATACATGAACGCACAGGCAAGTAAAATCTGTCAAAACAATGGTTAATGACAGGCTCCTAGTATAGCATTTAGGCACCTAATTAAGACTCCTTATTTACAAAAGCAGCCAGCAGTCTCTAAGTTGTCTGAAGTTCAACTTCAAGCTAGTATTTTTAGTATGAATCCAGCCACACACAATCTGATTGTATTGATAGGTAGAATTTTTTTTTTTTTAATAAGAGGGCTGGAAGATCCTGTAATTAATTACAAGCCCCGTGCAAGGGATGAGGTGCTACTGTGAAGTTGGCCAGGGAATGCTGAACACCGGAGCTTGCCTAACCTGAACGTTATGTGTAAGTACAGAAACAAAACAACCCAAGGAATTACATATCTGAAAGTCACCTTACAACTGTTAATTCTCATTTCAGATCTCCTTCCTAACTGGGGTATGAATCTATTTTCTTTTTAAAAATTCCTCCCCTGATAGCATATCATTTTTCCCTTAAAAGATACAAACAAAACCCCGCAATGTGCTATTTAACGTCATGCGACAAGAAGAGTCTTAAGACCACAGGTCCTATTTCTTCCCTGTCGGGAATTTGCGGGCACTGCCTATCCTGCTCAATTTTACTGAGCATTACACTATTCCAAATACGGGTTTTTTTGATCACTTAATGGATTAAAATCTGTCAGCCTTTAGCCAAAAAAAAAAAAAAAAAAAAAAAGGAAGAAAAGAAAAATAGAAGGGAAAAAAAAGGAAAATAGTGCCAACTGACACATTAGAAGCACTGTATTGTTGCGAAGTACTTACAGCAGGTTCACCTTGACAGTCTGTCACAGCATAATGGGATGTTCTGTCACAGATGAATCACCTAACACCCTTCTGACAAAAAAGCAGCACTGAATTCAAAGTAACGTGACAAGCCATGATTTGCCTCAGTCCTCCAAAACACGTTAAGGTGGAATGCAGAAGAGAAAGCCAAGAAGGAAGAGATGAAAGTTTAAGGCAAAAATGCAGAGTTTCAAGACAGCACCTGTTTTTCTCCACTGTGCTTGATGGACATAGCATGACTAAGTGGCTAAATATGAGGTTAATTAAAACCAAACAGTTCATTTTTTAAAAGTGTATTATTGACCAAAAATATTATTTTCTCAGGAGCTTGTTACATGAGCATTATTGACTTGATTGAGCATTATTAGCATGTCAGTCACTTCCAGGCTGTTTTTATAACCTTGTGCGTGTTGTTTTATTGCAACATATACAGATAGAAAAGCAGATACACACAGTAAAGAGCACTGGAATTCATGATCTCTACCAACAATATCTGTCTTGTAGTGTCTGAGGCTGTGAGGCTGTAGGAGGGCCTTTTCCACTGGGAATTGGAGAATTATCTCTTTTAGCATTTTGGTTTGCTCCCTGACCTTCTATAGCCAGGACTATTCAGTCCCCAGGACTGAAGAGCGTCTCTCAAGGCATGCTTGTTGCCACAGCTAGATGGCTCAATATTAAATTTAGACAGAGCGTACAAATAGAAGTGATTGTATATTATGTAGAAACATACACAGGGAGTGAAAGGGTTTGCTTAGCCAGCTCTGCAAGTACACAAGAACTGGTGTTTAGGCTCAGTGTAGGAGAAATAATTATGATTAAGAGTTTACAATTCAATTTAGCTTTTTGAAGAAAGTCATTGACACTTTGGATGGCTAGCCTACCCTCAGAGCTACAACAATAAAAATACCAGCAGTTACGAAGCAAGTTTCTTCATTTAATTGCCATGGAGGTATCACATTGAAGAACTCCTGCACCCTTTAGGTGCTATCCTGTTTGTCACCAAGAGATTAAGGGGCTAATTACTGCCAAGAACAAGGCAGAAACAATGTGGTATAAAGAAATCTCACTGGGGACCATAGTTGCTCCCATTACCTATCTAGGTCAAATACAGTGAGCATACATACCCCAAAACAGCTTTTTTTTTTCTGTGTTCAGTACAAATTAATGCCTATACTGGTCATGCTGTGGAAGACAAGAAAGTAGCAAATGTCCACATCACAGGACAAACTCTGGCTCAGTTTCCAGGGTCGCCTGAACCTTTTTTCCCATGCAAGAGACATTAGCAGAATTGTTCCGTTTCTGTGTTGTTTTTTGGGGGGCAGTCAGAAAATCACTGTCAAATTCAAAGTTGTGTGGAAAACTAAAACATTTAAAAGCATAAGCCAACCAAAAACTTTTTTGTAAAGCGACACCCACCCATTATAATGCCCTTTGGGCATTTGCTGGCTTCAACAAAAAAAAAAAAAAAAAAAAAAAAAAAAAAGGGAGATGCAAGCAACATTACTGTTTCCAATTTCAACATTTTTTTTTTCTTTTGTCTGTCATGAAAAGGAATAAACCGCAGCAAGCTGACAGTTCACTGAAACTCAGCATCACGTGGGCTAGTAAATAAGGAAATAAGACAAATTATTTCCTTTTATGAAAATGTCTAACCAAGAGACTGTCAAGCCGCCACCATGGTCGTGGGGCTTTTGTTTCCTCCTGGCCCTGGATAAAGTGCAACTATGCTGTGCAGCTCCAGTATTTACTTGTGTCTTGAAGCAAAACTTAAACATTCCTTTTATTTTAACTCTTTTCACAGCTTGGTACAAACAAGGTTAGATCTGTATTTGAAAAGCTGAAGGAGAAATTATAAGAGGCTCCTGAAAAAAATACTAGGTAGCCGCACACTACAAGAAAAAAATAAAATAAAATTGTTATTTGAAACCTTTACTTCAACAGGTTTATATAATTAAGTTCCCATAAAACCTCTCAACTGAATTGGCTCGATTAGTCAAAATAGACCTGTAATCCAATTAAATTTCCTATTTGTATTTTTTGAAAACCCAAGGAACTTTCTGCAGATGGGTTCATGGGCCAGTAGACTGCTGGAGGCTGCTTCCATCGTAAAACCCAGTAAGTCTCGTGCTTTAAACATGTCTGAACTACAGGGCTGGATGACTATTCCTAAATGAAAAAGGGAAAAAGCCTGAACTATTTAAAATGCAGAGAGAAAAGGGAAGCCAAATGCAAGCTGTACGTCAAGTGTAATTTTTACTGAAATAAAATTTAAAAACTAGTTTCTTGAGTCATTCCACAGCTTGTAACGTCATCACGTAAGATCACTGCATCATGTCAGTTCAACAGTTACTACGAGAGTTGGTTGTTACTACAGCTATCAATTCAACAGGTACTACAGGGCTAAGTAGGAGACAAAAATTAAAAAATATTGACATTATATCTTCTTCCATTTGTTTTAGAAATAAATAACATTCAGATGAATTAAAAAGTGCTCCCAAGATTACAGAGACTTAAGTGAACTCAGATCTGCATTTAAATTCTCAGCGCACACGGGTTAAGAGAAAGATGTACATCCCCTCCTGCACCCTACATGGCTTTACATAGTGGATCCTAACCATTTTAAAGGCGAAGGCTGCTCCTTCCTTTTGCCAACTGAGGACAAAAAATCCTACAGTTTCTTCAGTGCATGACTCTCTGAATCACAATCTGTTCTGTAAATAAACAGGAGGAGAAGTGCAGGTCAGCACAACAAACAAACAAAAGCCTTTACCCTTCTGCTGTCCCTCAATTAACCAAGAGGAAAAGCCGTCTTCTGCACAGAACCATCCTCCTGTAGTCAGCCATTACCTTTCAGGAGAGGGATCCTTAGAAAACTTATAGTCCTTCTTGCTCTGCCTATGCTAGAAATCAACCACACCTTCAGCAGATTAGGAAGAGCCATTTATCGTTTCCTTACCAAGCGGAACAAGCTTTGATCCCTAGAACCCCTAGATCAGTGCTCTACACAAATGCTCCACGATGGTGCTGCACAGGATGGTTGCAATGGTTGCTCACATCAGCCCCATTTTGCAAGACGCTGCCTTAAGCTTTTTTGCATGAGTCCTACCCAATCTTGACCACTGCCATCTTATCCAATCTTGTTAAATTTAATTTGCATGCACACAGGCATGTCCCATAAAAGCAGATGTCTCTCCAGTGAAATGACAAACATCTTACACAGCACAAGAACAAGCAAATTTAGAAAAGTCAGAAACTCTATTTTCAGAAAGCAGAAGAAATCTAAGTACAGGGTAGCAGCCTTGAACCACAACTTGAAAACCAAAACCCCAGAGGTTACTCTTTGGAGCATGTAAAATTCAGTGTACTGTTGTTCTGGAAAATAGGGCACAATTACTTGCCTACTAGTGTATCCAGAGGCTCTAGAATGGATGGGATTAACCTCTGGCTGGAAGAAGAAAAAATGATTATTGATCATACAGCCAATATATGTTCGATATGAATGAAAACATCAACAGACAACTAAAAGTGACCTAATGCAAGACAAGGCACTGGACAGTAATGTCTAAATACATGCCAAGGGAAATAACAAGACTAAAATAAAAAAAAATTCATGATTTTCACTCAAAACAAAATACACTGGTGATTTTGTATGAGAAGGACAATATTTCCAGCTTTTTCATTGCAACTTTGTCTCTGTATCTCGCGCAGTTCTGCTGGGACCCACATCAGAGAGCCAACGCTAGCATCAACGCAAGGGAAAAGCTGAGAGCTTGTATCTAGAGGCAACAAAAGGAGAGGAAAAGCTCTTTCACTTACTTCAGGCTGCAATTCCATGATTACTTTCTACGAAGAAACCACAGGGCTGAGGCAGGCCACATTTTGGGGAACCAGAGTCGCAGGAGCCCTTCTTTGAAACATCAAGAAGGACTCTCCTCCTTACAAGATTGTAAACAGGTCAGAAAAGCCTTGACAAGATTTCCCCAGTATTTTTAAAGCACAGAATTTACTTTCTATGCACATGATTGAATTTACAAAACTACATATGGGATCACTTTTTTTTTGTTTGTTTTCGAACAGCTAGTCTAGGTCCTGTGGAGTTCTTGGAAGGATGTTCATCCTTACCACCAGACATGAAGACACTCAGGTGCTTTTAGACATCCGGATGGCTCAGTGTAGAAGCAGTAGATGAGAATTTGCCTCCTTGTGTTCAGTTTCTCACAGATGTCTTACACAGACATGAGAAAGCTCTCTACACTATTTCTTCACTCAAATTTCCCATCCAGAAAAAGGAATAAGACTAGCAATGGTATTGCACTTCCCTAGATTGTTGTGAAGCTAAATGTGTTGAAGAACATGAAAAATCTGACTATTACGTAAGTGAGGACTGCAAAAATACCAGTGTAGGAATAAAGGAATGAAACAAAGGGACATCCAGGGCACATTTTGACTGACAGACAGAAATCAAAAACTGAACAGTTTCCAGAATACAAAGAGCTTCCATCGCTCTTCAGAATAAACTTTAGATCTCAACAATTCAGTATTATTTTTTTTTGTTGCTGTAAGACCTAGCAGTACAGATGCTGTTGAGAGTAGCATGATAAATTAAGCTTTAACTGTTTTTACTGATGCTCCCTGAAGGTTTTGTGAATGTACGGAGTTCAGGTTTTCTTAATGCAATGAAGCACAGTCCCTCAAAAGTTAAGCTGAGAGCTTCTAACGATTGCAAACAACCTACTTCAAACAAGCAAACAAATAAGCAACAGAGTATTGGCAACTTTTTAACGTTTCTGACACTGATATTAAGCTAGATTTCTGCATCAAAGAGCAAATACAGGAAAGGGGAAAAGAAAAAATTTCACTTGTAAGAGAAAATGCCTTTGAAATGGCATTTGTAAGGCCCATCTGTGTAAGTACGTATATAAAAAGAACAGAAATAGTACTTAGAGGAAATGCATTGGCATATATCTGTTTACGCATGTATTTTCCTAACGGGTTTATACAATTTCTGTGACTGAGTGAATGAAATTAATTTAGGATCAAAACTCTGCCATATTTAAAAAATAGTAATAAACTGAGGCTCATACATCTGCAGGTATCACTTTTTCATCATAAGCTTTTCAACAGCTATAACACATAACCCACAAACCTTTAATACCAAGAAATTGTAAATGAGATCTGATTTATGATGTGTTTGTATCTCTCCATATAAAACCATTCTTTTGTTACGTGTAGGTTCAATGTGATGGACAGAACAAGTGCGATTCTTTAATAGAAGGAAATCAGCGATGCAACTAAGACACCCGCCCATGAGCTTCAGTTGACACTGGCAGGTTCTCTTTAGTGTACTAATTAATGTTTTTAATACTGAATTTGAATGATACTGAACTGCCCAAATTGCCTCAAGGACAAAGGCTTTGATCTAAACAGTATACATTCATTTTTTTCTTACAATGAGCCACAACATTTCAAGTTTGTAGTGTGTGTCTGGTCGCATTACAACACAGAACAGTTTTCTTATTGGAATCTTTTTAAGCTAAGGCATAGACATTCTCTGTAAATAGTATTCCACACTTCTCAAAAAGCAAAAAAAACCAGGGCAAACGAGTTTTAAGAGCTTACATCAAAGTTCCTTGGATAACGTCGGATTGTTGTTTCCTGTCATCACTGCATGATACGAGTAAAGCAATAGTGCTTTACTGACTAGACTATGATTTCCTGGTAAAAAATAAAATAAAATAAAAAGTTCTTAACCACACCTCATGCAGAAGGTGTAGAAACATTATCAGATGCAATGCACATGATCCTGCAGACATACTTTAGGTAACCCTCAATAATACAAAACAACATCATCTCCAGGAGCACAAAATCTGTATGACCGTACATCAAAAGGCCACCAAAACAACGACAATGTAAAGGGCCAGATACGCACAATTCCATTTATCACATCTAAACAATTAAGTACCAGTTAGGTTCTGGTTTGATTGAGCTCTGGTTGGGGGTTTTTTTTTGTTGTAGCTATTGTGTTTTCTCTTGTTGTGATAAGTTCCCTTCCACTCTTCACAGCTTGTGAAGGAGTTAAACTTTTAAAATGCTTTTCCCAAGCAACACAAGGCTGTTATTTTGGGCCATGTACAGGGATCACTTCACTGTAATATAAACAGGCACTAAATGTAATGTGTATTTCATAGGCAAATGACCATGTGGGAGAAAATTTATTTTTTTTTTTAAAAAAAGGCTTTTATGTACTGAATAATTTGCTGTAGCTGAAGCATGCACAAGGAAATGATGCATCAAGTAACATCATACGAAATCTAAAATCCGATTCTTTGAGGTACTTAAAGGTCGGTCTAAACCACCTGCAATACAAGTGCCTTTGAAAGTCCCCAAATTCCTACAGGCTATACTTTATTTCTAATAAAAAAAACCTCAGATGTGTTCTATGCAATTTGTTATATGCTATGACATTTTTCTAAAATGGAAGGAAAATTTTAAAAACAACAACAAACCGATCTGCTCCTGACAAGTCTTGTTAAAATAGGATAGACCTTTTTCCCTATTTCAAGGGTAAATCCAGCCAAAAAAAAGGAGAAATGATTAAATATACTCAAGAAATGAAGACTTGGGCATCCATTCAACAGTCAAGGGCACACTTAGATAAACTGGAATTTCCACTCAATCTATAGGTTTTCGTTTATATCAAGAACTTTCATTTATAATATCCATAGGAACCAATTAAGGCAGATACACGGCTTTTAGGTTCCTCTCTTGTAGTTGTTGCTCTAACAACAAGAAACACTTCACTGGCACTACCTTAATTGTGAGAACAAAGCCTGAAGGAGCAAATCCCTGACTTCAACCTTCTGATTTACAAACCAGAAAGCCAGGTAATTTTATTTTATTTTATTTTTCTTTTTTTTTTTAAAGGAAAATCATTACTACAGTACAGAACAACACTTTAAACAAGAACAAAAATCCTCATACTGAGAGGGGAAAAAGGTCATTTAGAATACTAAAAACGCTTATTGTTCTGTTTTTTTTTTGGTTTGGTTTGGTTTTTTTACATTGAAATTGGTACCAGATATTCCGTGGATAGCAATGTGGCTTCAACAATTATTCCCGATTCCACAACAAGTTATGAAAGTCAAAAGAAAACAGAATAAAACACAATGTAAAGAAAAGCTGACCATGATAAAGGCTTAAGACAAAAGAATATAACAGACGCCCATGTTTTATAGTAACTGTAAGAAAACTACAAGGCACCACTGAATGGGGAGAAACTCAGCAAATTGCAGCCACTGTTCCCTACCTCCTATAATAGGAAAAAATTTGGAAAGTAATGAAATTAATAAGAAGCAGGTTCAAAACAAACAGAACGCAGCAGGCCTTTACGTATTACACTGCAGAAGAGCTGACACCGTGGTGCTGAGTGCCAAAAGCTTGCCTGGATTCAAGAGTGACTGCTCAGATTCTTGGAGCACAAATTCATCAAGGGCTATTAAGCAATAAGAAACCTCCTCTGACTCAGAAAGCCCCTAGCCTGCAGATGGCTGAGGAGCATAAATTCATGCCTGAAAAGTTCCTGTGCCTCCCTTAAGCATCTGCTATTGACCACTTAAAAAACAAAATACAGGGTTGCCTGTGTCAGCCTAGTAGAGATGGTCAGTTGTGCCTGTACTCCAGAAAAGCTTCCCATGTAACTGACTGGCATTGAAGAATACATGGATTAAAAATGGTGATATTACATTTAGTTTAAAACTTAGAAAAATATTTCTAATACCCTCAAGCAATGACTGGAATAAGCTTTCACTAGAAACAGTGGAAACAAACAACTATTTTTAAGGTTGAAGTTGATCACAAAAGAGGTCACGGGCCATAGTTTCCTGTAAAAGCTGCAGATCGGACACAACAAGGTAAAAAGATCCTTTCAAGCCTTATGCTGCTAATTTGGCTCATTTGTCTGGAGTTAATCTTTCGTCTGCCTTGATTTAGGAGGAGTACAAATATTACCTTATGCTCCATGGCAGCGCGTAGACCAAGGGCCAAGGAAAAGTAATTGCTATGGCACAGAAATTAAGGCAGAGATGTTGTGGTTTTCAATTTTGAACACACTTGTCGTTGTAAAACATTTAGAGAAGGCACAGCCATTAGACTTGTTTTCTGCACTTCTGTATCCCTCTTGCATTTTGAATGTCTATACAACTGATTCCAGCTTGCAAACAACCAATTGTATAGATCAGAGCATTAGCTATAAATAAGTATATCTTTCTTTGGTCTTAAAACCCAAATTCTTTCCAGGGGAAGACTGTAATTAGCATGACATGGGGGCTTTTAGCAGATGTGAAACCGGATAGATTGAGCTCTTGTATGAATAGCCTGAAATGAGGTCTGCCTTGCATGGTTTGTAGTAATGGAGAGGAAATTGAGCATTAAATACAAATCAACAATCATTCATTTCACTGCGGCAGTGGAGCAGCAGAGCCAGTGAAGTCACTCTTTTCAGCACCTTGCATCCTGCTGGACTTTATTTACAGCGCCGGAGCTCCCATCTTTGGAAACGGCCACCTACGGGGTAACTCAAACAAAGAATGATTAAGAGAGAAAGCAATTTAAGGTCCAACTTCTATACACAAACATCTGAGAAGTGACATTTTCTTTGCTTGCAATTTATGACGGGTCTTTAGATATATTCATTAAGCTATCATTCTGACAGCCTGAAGTGAGGTCAACGTGGCACAGTACCACAAGCCAGGATAACAGGAGATATTAGCTGGATACTTGAACAATAAGTGAAGTCAGAAGATTTATTACTTTTCTAATCCAAAGACTAACCTGACTCTCCATTTAAAAGTTGAATAGGAAGTTGAAAATCCCTCCTAATGTTTTTGAGAGGTGTGAGGAGATGAGGAAAGCACCTGCAATGCATCACTCTGTTTAGATTGCAGCATGAAACGCAGGATTTGTTGGCTGCAGTGGACTCTCAGTAGAGGGAACAGAGAACAACAATCAAGAAGTTCACTTCTCATTATGTGTGAAGAGAAAAATGGAATGCTATCCTCCAAAACACCAGAATGCTCTTGAGGTCAACAGCTCTAAAAAGCCTCCAAAAAAAAAAAAAAAAAAAACCAACCTAACTGATTTACATTCTGAACAGTTCAAGTTCGTGCTAATGTTTGGATAAAATTCTTCGTACAATTTTAAAAAGTTTATATTTGGCTATTAGCTGGCGTCTATGATGTACAGAAAGCAACTATAAGCTTCAAAAAAAAGCAATGTCTTAAGTGTGCATACTATAATTACTCTTCACGGTGTTTTCTGGAGAGAGGAAAGTGCCAAAATAAGGTTGGTTTCTTAACAAATTTCATTCCATCCATCAAAAACTGCACATTACCAAGGCCATCATGACAATGATATCAATATTCAATGCACTATGGGTTTGACTCATAAGCCATCACATTCATTTTTAATAACCCCGTCATCTCCATTCACCACCCTGACCCACCAAGGTTGCCACACATGTGTCCTGCTGCTGGTACTCCCACAAGCTGTGTTATGCAAGAGACACGGTAGAAGGGATTTCAAAGAAAACCATGGCCAAAATTTCATCCTGGAAGAGGATGATCTGACTCACCTCCTACTTCGCAAAATAATTTGGGAGGGGAACGCACATCATTGTTTTCCTGACTTGATTACAAGCAAATGCAGGGCTAAAAAATGCGATAACACATAAACCATGCAGCCTGAGTCACGGCAATGTATGCAGCATTGCAGGAAACTGGAGCTAGTGAACTTAAAAGGAAAACTTCTTTAAACACAACACCCTTAGAAAATAAATACATCATGAGGACAAACATAGGTTTTTCTAATGAAAATAGAAATAAGAATTTGATAACTTTCAATAAGCACCTTTATAATTGGAAACAATAAGGTAATTTAAGAAATATCATTTGGAATAATAATATTTTCAGAGTTAAAATGATATCCACATTTATTGTACAGCTTGCACATTTGATTTATGAATCACAGGACAGGAAATCCAGTGAATATTTTTGTGTTGTATCCATAAAGTATTTATTTTAACAATAACAACAAGAATAATAGTGTTACTTTATGAACTCGCTATCAAAAGATCTGCCTTGGAGTCAATAGCCTAGATACTTTTTCTATATTGTTAAAATGCATGAGTCAAAGAGATGGTTTAAAGAAATCTGTCTTCAAGTGATAACTGAAAGCGCAAAACGGTTGGTTGTAGAATTTCTAACATTGAGCATTATCTATGGATTTTCACCAGATTCAGCATACTCCAACTGAGTTCATCAGTCTATTTTTAGCTTGAAAAGACAAAAATCTATGTAATTGTCAGCTCAATAATGAGATGCATAATTGCATGTTTACTTTAAATCCTCACTGTATATAATTTTTTTACAAATAAAAGGATAATTCAAGAAGCATAATTATAACCTGCACATTCCAATTAAAAAAAAAAAAATCATGTTTGAGAACAAGTCTGTCATTCAAGAGGAGACGAGGGAATGGAAGACATCTTGCTGTAAGCTTTTGACTGGGATATGACAAAAGTTCTTAAATCCAAGCTCGCTTTTTGTTCCTTTGACCAGAGCTTGATAATATGTAGGACTGCATAAAAATGAGCATTTTAATTCATGTATTAATTGCGGTTATTGAAAATAAGCGTCACGAGTCTGCTGGCCATTTTAAGTAGTAGTACATCTTTGTGAATCGCAGGATTGTAAGAAAGAAGTCTCTGTTCTCCTTTGCCCTGATGAAAAATTGGTAAGCAAAGCAAATCAGCACCCAGATTAACTGATTTTTATTAAAAGGAAATATTTTTGCATTTTTCTTCCCCAGACAACTGGGGCAACAGAGCTTTTTCAAGCGGACACAAGCTTTCATATCTTACATATCCACAAACTTTCTTTGTAACATGTTTTTATTTAATACTTTATTTCAGCTCTTAAAACATGACACAGCTCCAAAAGAATGAAAACTACTGAGCAAGGGCTAGAACATCACCAGTTTGTGAACAATAATTTACCTCAGTCATTATATTTCTAAGTCAGTTTGTCACTGATAGTCAAAATCTTTGTCACTGCAGGGATTCTGAAGGACATCAAGATAATGTCTTCATTCCTTGCTCGGGGATGGTTTTCTCAGAAGAAAACAAGGAGTATGACAGCCTCCCTCCCCGTTCTGTCTGTCCTTGGTTTACTACATGCAAATATCACCTACATGCAAACATACGTTCAGGATGCCCAAGAGAAAAATCCTGGCACTGCTTATGGCTCACTGGGAAGCAGTTCATCTGTAAGCTAAGAGGCAAGTTTAGCAAGACAACCAAAAAATAATTAAAAAAAAAAAATTTCAAAACACTGGGGCTTCAGCCCCAGCATAGTGATACCAGATTAGCTGGGCTAGATAGATGAATTTCAGCTGGGGGAAAAAAAAAAAAAAAAAAAAAAATCACAACCAATCCTAAAGACCTGAAATGCTCATTTCATTAGCAGTATCCTCTCATTATGAACTTCCTCATCAATAGGAACTTCTTTCGTTGTTGAAATGAGTGTCATACTCCACAGATCAAGTCAAAATGTCTAATGGGAATAAAGAAAAATCACAAGAACAAACAACACTGAAAGGAACCAGCTGACAAGCACAGTAATGCTCCACCACAAGGTAGAAAGTTCTTAGCAATAACAATAAACAGGAAAGGGAATGTTTGAACAGAATCCCAACTTCAGCTTTATTGGTACTCTGCCTCGATACTGAGGCCTACTTCTGATAGACTGAGCAGACGATTCATGACATGGAGAAGTCAGGTAGGGTATGATTATTCACCAATTCTGATAACAAGAAACACGGAGAATCACACTTTTTGACTAAAAGGCAGATGCTTTTTCATATTTTAATTACATATTAATTCATTGCTATGGAATGGCCTCCACCTTTCGGTCCAGTAAGATCACGGCTACAGTTTAGGATGTGAAGGCTGTTCCCAAGTCAAACACGCATAAACATGTAAAAGTCTCTCAAGTTCCAAAAGTGACTGAAAATAACCAGTAAGGGAAACATTTACTCATACCATCAAGAAAGGATGAGAATCTATATCCTGTTACAAATGATGCACTGATAAAAAAATCTGTATCACCTCCCACAGTTAAGAAAAACTCTTGTATACTTTTTCAACACTACGGACATCTGAAATTCGGTCTTATCCCACATTTTCAAACCACTAAAAGAGCTATTCTTTACTGGAGAAGGAAACTGAGAAGTAAATAAAAAAAAACATGATTAATAGGTTTTAACTTAGAAATTCCCTGAGCCTTCACAAGTACAGCAAGTCTACAAAGACATTCCTCATTATCAAACACAAGGGCAATGATCCTGCTCTGCAAAAATTATTTGGGAGCCAAGAATAACTTGCATTTCTCCTTTCTCGGGGCTGCTGAGTTCTGGTGATAATGGGATTAATGACATCCGGGCATTACTGAGATCCATGGGCGGCCTTTGCCATGCACCCTTTCCGCAGCATGCCCTACCACGTTGGCTTGAGGAACAGGGCTGGGAGGGGAGGCTGGACAATTGGGAGGGTGTGTGAAGTGTTGTCAGGAGGATCACCAACTACATGTCAGCAAAGGAACATACTGTACGGGGTAGAGGCCAAATGCTTTGGTCTTAACGCAGCTGTAACGTCACTGGAGGAACAAACAGCAATGAGGATTTGTACCAAGACAGCTGCAAAATACCCACCGTGTGCTGACTTCTTCACCAACAAACATACATGTTCCCAACACAAACGACTTCGGATACACTGTGTAAATACTGACAAGATAAAGGCAGACTTAAATAAGCACTGATAAAAGTTTGCCAAAACAACATCCAGCTCCTCAGCCCCCTTGTTCAGAATGACAGCCTTTGTGATTTTGGCAACTGCATGTCTGAGCAAAATAGCACAAAGAGGAGTTCTCATACTTTCAGACTTCAAGGCAACAACAAGAATTACATAAGCCAAACAAAAATTATAAATTTACAAAAGCTGTTGGGTGTTCAGGATGGTAATGGCTACCAGGATCTCTAATTGGTAAGGTTTCACACTCTGAAAATAGTAAGTGTTTATAAAATCATATGCTTTCAGGAAAAAAAAAATTGCAGCCAATTCTTCTAATGTCTTGCTGCAAAGTACTTACATTTTCTTCTTGCAATCCTATTGTGCTCCTGTTAACGCAGCACTGATGAATCCCAGTCCTAAATCAGGCAACTCATGCACAGAGTAGTACAGATCTCTCTATTAGCATTTATTTAAAAGACAACCCCAGCCCCCAAGGCCTACTTTCAGCAATAAAAAAAAAATGAAAGATGATGAAATATTTCTAATTTCTGTAAGATTATCACAACTACAAAGTTTCTTGTAACCATCAGAAGAAATTAACAGGACGAACCCTCAACTAGTTGTGTACACCACTCCCCACCACGGCATGATCTCACCTAATAAAATGAAAATCAGGAACACGTAATGGAAGCAACCAGGTTTTCAGACACATGAAAGTAACAGGAACCACGTCTGCTTATGCTTAGGCTGTCTTTAGTCCATTATGCATGCTCCATGATGACCAAATAAGAATCCCACTTATCCAGCGGGAGCTGTCGCCAGAAACATAAACATTGCACCACCTTGGGACGGGGTTGGACTCCTGATGGCATCTGCTGTAGGTTGCTTGGTGGAGCTTAACTGTTACGGACAACTCCTATAAAAGCAGGCCTGATGGCTTCTCTGTGTGACTTTTATGTCTAGCACTCACTAGCACACAAATGCTACTGGGGGAAAAACGTTTCTGATTCTTCTTTTTTAGACAGATTTCGGGTAAAAAAAAAAGTAGTGGTGCTCATTTTGGAATGCAAGCAATAAAGATCATTACCCTCAGTACTGACACCTTATATAATTTGAAAAATGATGTGACTTTTGGGTAAACATGAACATGCCATAAAGAAGGTGTTCTTACACTAATTAAAAAAATCAAGCCTACAGGCTGGGTAATGAGCCAGAAAAAGGCCCAATTTTTAAAACGCGCATTACAAGGCATGAATTATGTCCTCAGCTATTTGAAGGCATTTATAGTCTCTGTTTTTTTTAAACCTATAGAATCAGAAACTATCTTCAGAAAGCAAGAAAACATGGAATAGATATACTTTACTATATATTTTTAAATGCTGTTCATAAATTGGTAAATCAATTTGAGCTGCAATATAGCATTCAGATTGCTCCACTTATACAATGATAATTACTGAGGACACCGGAGTCTTGGCTATCATAGGAACTTTTTTGTGGGCTTTAATGGGCCACACATTGGAGCAGAGTTGATGGGAGTTTTGCCGAGTAAGAATTAAGTGTAAATCTCAGGACTTGTCTCTGATACAGGTGCACAGTATGGCTCAGAAAGAGTTTGCAATTGAGCCCTCAATTAATGCCTTGGAAGTTGGCCAAGCAGGCGGAAATAACATCACTTTAAAAATTCACTAGAAATACCATGAAATTGGATACCACACATTACCATACTCAAAAAGTTGAGCGTCTATTTGTTTAATTTGGATGAGTTTTCAAATAACTCAGAACTAAAGTAATCTATGGTAGGCACAACAACATGAAGGAAATACTGAAGCTGATGTTACCGTAGCTGTTGAAACAGGACTCGTACATGCATCTGAGGGGCCTGTGCTGGACATGCCAAGGCACATTTTCTCAGTGAATGTTTGTCAAAGCTTGTACAAAACCAATAAATATGAAAGTGACAATTTAACACGAAGTACAATGGTTACTTATTAACAGTACAAAACTACAGGCAAGTTCAACCTCAAGTTCAGGACACACTCGCTACCTAAACATAACCAATACCTTGACTTCAATTTAACAGTCACGGATTAGTTATCCTTTTCCCAGTCATCACTTTGAAGCACAATTCTTAGCCCTTAATACATCAAACATCTCCTCAGTACCTTCAGGTTTCATGAACGTGTTCTACCCAACAAGTATCGATGGAGCCTAGACAATTTACATCAGATGAGAATATGGATCAAGACAAAGGTAGTGCTGAATTGTCTTACTTCCTTGGCTATTGAAAATATTTTGATACTTGATAAAAAGTTCTTTCCCTCCCAGTTAGCACAAGGAAGTCTGCGGGAATGTGAGGTGCAGGAACATGAACAGTGTCATATTCCAGGAACTCCCACACAGAGTAGCACCGAGTCGGCTGCCGATTCCGACCATGGCAGATCAAGGTCACCTCCCCTGGCCATCTTCAGAAACCCAGTAGAGCACAGTACTTTACAAACATTAGTAGCTCTTCAACAAGGCTCTAGAGACACTGGCTTATCTGACTGATTTTTTTTTTTGTTTCACTGTGAACATCTACATAGAGGCAAATATGGCTGTGACTAAGTATTTTTTTAAAAAAAAAAAAAATCCATGAAACTCCCAATACACTCCCATGTGTAAGCTCTTTGACAGTCACTCTCAAAGCACAAATCACATCCCTCATGTTCATGGCCACCAGCTAAATTTTTACTATTTTTTTAAAAACAGAAACAAATATACCACTATCTTTCACTTTGTTCACTTATATCTTTTTTTTCCTGTAGAATACACAACCCTATTCATTTTTGTACTTCATGTCATCCGCTTTCATGATTTCTGTTCACTTTCCCTCCTCTGAGAAACAGAATCCCTGGTCCATGTTATGAGGTAGTTTTCCATGAACAACTTCTAATTGGTGAAGAAGCTCCATCTAAATGCAATCCTAGAGACAAGTCAATCTAGAAAACGTTAAAACTTTTTTTTAAGACTCACTAAGCAGATACGTATTTAGCACCAAGAAGCACAAACGCTTTTCTCTGTTGCAGAACGGATCCTGTACTTGACTCCGAACCTAGCAGGCACCCGATGTAACGTCTGCTGGTCTGCAGTATCAGTGTACACCAGCAAAAGCTCTGAATACCCAAATCTCCTGGCCAAACTACACATGACTAGCATGCACAACCTGCAACTTCAGAGATACAGGTACAACCAGCTACAATATGCTGTTACCTGGAGGTCTACAAGTGAGAAGGAACTTGGATGGAGAGCATCAACGTGACGACACTAAGCAGTAGGTGCCTGTACGTCCCTTCTTCCTCATATACCCTGGTTGGGAGGGAACAGTTAACAGTAGGCACAGCTAAACCAGTGGTGCCCACCACCACTGTGTAACGGAGCAGGGGTCCCCACTGGCTTTCCTTCATATACCAAGAATTTCTCTGCCCATACTCTGAAGCAGCCTAAGTTCTGCCTAAGTCAGCTCAAATAATCATTGTTGTTAAGTATAAACAGAAAAAAAAAAAGTAGAAATAATAACAATGAAAGGTCACCATCTTAAAGAAGAGCCAGTTTGCCCCATTCTTTGAGCGAGAGGTTCAGTTAAAACACACGATCTGCTAATTTTCCATTTAATCAAATCCTGCTAATAGAATTCTACAATCTGGTAGTTTAAGCTGCACGTTAGAAAAAGCCAGGGAAACATTTGCTTTGGCACTGGCAGGTTCTCAGATTTTTCCAGTTGGAACAATGATAAATGACTTAACCCTGATCATTTTTCTGAAACCTGATTTTTTTTGTTTGACATTTATTTACAGTTTCTATAAACACTAACACCTACAAAACATGGTTTACTGTTTGATTGCTTGGCGGACAAGCAAGCCTTAAATACATAAATTATGAGCACCTAGTTAATGAGTGACATGACGGACATGAAGTTTTATTTACCATTGGCATGAGCCTTCATATAAAATTAGTGGCATAAGAAAGCCAGGTTTTGTGAATGCACATAGTCATACCTATTCATGGCCTGACTTTTTTTTTTTTTTTTAACTTTTTTTTTTTTTTAAAGGACTTGACATAAGACTGTGGCCTATGTGTAATTTCATTGCCTGGAGCAAGGTTAGGGGAAAGCCGCTCCATCTGGCAATTTCCCTTTGACTGGCACATAGTTAAACAATGATGCAGTTTGACAAATTTCAAACCCTGCTTATGAAAAAATAACATAAACACAATAGTCACTCTGAGTAGATTGTCCACCTGTGCAAGCGGGCATGAAGTGTTAAGTAAAGGCTGCTGGTAATGAATAAAGATGCAGTGCATAGTTGGATTAGGTCGTTCCAAATGTAAATCACTGTCAGATAAAGCACTTGTGTTTACACGTAGCATTAATATTTTGATCAGTATGTTTAAGAGAATTAGCTTCTTAATGCAGATGTTCTCATTTGGACTTTCACACCCATCGCTTCAGCCAACTCCTTTACCATCAGTTATGTCAACATGTCATAAATCTTAGCTGCTTTAACTTCTATTTTAAACAAAGCTTTGTTGTAAAATTTGGAGGCGTGTTTCCTTCAGGTTTTATTTTTGGCAAATTTCTTGTTATTTTGTTGAAAATCTGACACATTAATGTCCAATTAACCATCTTTGAGTATTTTACTGACAAGGATCCCAGCAGTAATCAAATGCCTTTTTATTGTAAAGCCTCCCTGCCCCCCACCCAACCAGCTGTATCCATTATGCGAACAAGAAGTCTTTATATCTTGACACTCCAACAATAAAGGCATTACACGTAGCGGAAACGGGACATATGTCTCAACAGCTACACACTCTACGCTCTTTCAGACTACATAGAGTGGAGATAAATGCTCACAAAATGGGACAGAGTGAAATTACAACAACAACAAAAAAAAATTCATGGGCAGTTTTGTGTTTTCTTTTTTAAACAAGGAAAATCTTTTAACCTATCCAACTTATTTTAACATTTATGTCCTTCTCGCAGGGGTTGCTGGGGGCCATGAGGCCTGTAATAAAACACAGCCCGTACACAAAAAGGCACAAATTCTCTCTTAGGTCACTATGACTGTAACGATGGTGTCACTGTGTAAACTTCACAGGTTTACCTTTCAGGAAGTGAGCATTACTCCTTTTTTAATTAGTGATTTTCATTCTCTCAGGTGTCATGTTTTTTTCCAGGTACTTTCAGACGTTGAGAACTAAATGATAATTTATTCTTAAAGCTGTTAGTTTTTAAAGGAATATTAATTATTTTCTTCTGAAATATACATGCAGCAAACAAGATATCCCACAAAATATATTTTTTTTTCCCATTAAATTCTGAATAAAAACTATGAAAAATAAATAATTGCATTTTGGAGGTTTTGAGTTCCATTAAAAAAATATTTTGCATACCTCTGATTAACCGTAGAGTTCTAAACTTCAATGAATTGTTACTATTCATTATGGTTTTCTAACTGCAATTTGTAAACACTTGACAGTCTCCCATTAATCTTCCCATACACCATAACCATTATCAAAAATCAATACAGTGTTCTGCAGGCATAGGACTGTATGGAAAGACCATCTCACCTTTCCTGAGCTTCTCTGTCATTATTGCAACCAAGATATTGAGTTAAGTTTTTAAACAAACTTCCTCTTTTTGATTCACTTATTGTAACAGCTTTGCTGTTTTTCAGCACAATGGTAAGTGAGCAAGATTTGGCAACAGGGATCTTTAGGTCATAGGTTGGTCGTCATGACAGTCATCTGAGAGTTGGGGAAATACAGATCCATTGCAAGGAAACCAATCTGCTTTGAAATTCATTTCAGCGTTTGGAAAACTATGAAAGTTTGTGGGCTCTGACAGCCTTTTGGATGAAGGAAGAGTGAACAAAAACCAATTACCCTGTTAAAACACCATAAAAGAAATTGGTATGACAGGACAAAAGTGCCGTTTGTGCTTTGCCCCCAAGATGAAACGAACTTCCTATTGAAAGAAAGAGAAGAACAAAAACAGTATAGAAAACAATTTGATGCCTCAATGATGTAACTGCTCTTGTAAGCACTGAAGATTAATAATAAACATACCTAAAGCAGTGCAAGAAAAGATACAATGGATTATTTCCCAGGGAAGGAGGGCTTACCCATTTTATAGATAATTTCTTTTCTGTCTATCAAGTAAAATGAAAACCCAAAAATAGTAAAACATGACAATATTTTCAACCTTTCACAAGACTGAAGTCTATTATTCTGGTTGCAAGATAGCAAAACGACATGCTGACACTTAACTGAGATATCAACATTAAAATCTGTCTGCTGCTTTGCAATTGCACACTGCAAGAATTACATGAAGCATCCTCATCTGAGTGAGAAATCAAACTCATATGTGTCAAAGCCCTAAAAATAATTTTAATTTCCAAAACTGTCCTAGCAAACCACAAGACGAAGCTGAACAATGCCTCACTACTCTTCCAACTCTCTCTATGCATCTTTTTTCAGATGATCCCACAGAGCTATGGTGTTCCATCCTTCTCTCCCAGCTTTAGGACATCTGTGGGAAAGGCCTGAGGAAAAGGCTGCTGCTCTGCTCCAGCTGCGCCGCTAGAAAGCTCTAGAAGGAGCGGTGAGGAAAACCCTCACTCCAAAAGCCTACACTGACACTCTCGTAAGTAGATACGTTTGATATTCAGGCTTTAATTTTCTGACCTTCCAGCTGCTCCACAGTCTCTCTCTCTCTCTCTCTCTCTCATTTTAGAAATTACGTCACCACAAAACTTTCTAATGTTATGCATCTGCTTTCTCAAGTTCTACTACTCTGTAATCTATTTTGAGATTCCAGATGTACATACAAACGATTTGGCCCACTTTTACTCCTTGCCTGATCACAATGCTTCATGATGGATAACTACTTCTTCTCCATCCCTATTCTAATTTGATAATGATAAACCAACTAAAACTGCAAATCTTCTTAAAAACACAAGGATATACTCTTTTAATAATGACACACAAAAACACATTAAAAAAACCCACCTGCCTCAAGAACTGATACTCCAAAGGTTTTCGATTTAAATATCACTTTGACATAAACATAATAAATATATCCATATCTAGACAATATTAAAAAAATACATTTCAAAAAAAAAATTATTCTGCTGTATAGTGCTCAAAATGTTGGTTTCTAAATATTCTTATTGCCTGGAACGAAATCAAGCCATTCAACACTTGTTGGTGGTTATGCTAATCCTTTAATATTACTACTTATTCCAGCTGAGAAAAAAGGGCTAAGCCAGCTGTTCAAAACATCAGCATTTTAATGTTCTCAGTGTTGGAGTAATATTTTATCACCTGTTCTTTATGTTCTGTGTCTCAATTCATATATTAAATTATACGTCAGAGTTACTTATGGGGATAGCAATCAGTTTATACTGATTTAAGACTGCAATAAAAATTGCGCAACAGTCTGAAAAAGTATAAAATGCTAGTGACGCAGTTGCATTCCCTTACACCTGTGCGTGGCCCTAAGAAGAGCTGTAGAATCCCAGCCCTATAGGTTTCTGGGACCCAACCTGAGCCCTGATAGCCTGTAGTGTTTTGTGATAAGTTCTGCTATAATTATCACTTACCCATCTCAAAATTCTAAACTGTATTCTTGTTATCACAGGAAAGTAATTTTACAGCTAAAAATGGTATGGGTGACTCTTCAGAGAAGGAAGTAAGACAGCATTACTGAATTTTCTTTTTTTTGTAGTATTGACTTATTCAGAAAAAAAAAAAAAGAAAAAATAAAAATCAAACTTCTTATGCTACTGAGCTTTCCGTTTCTTGTTTAATCACATAATAAAGGCACAGTATGTCTGAATTCATTGCTTTTCTTGCAGTTCATTTTTGCTCAGGTATCATGTCAAGCCATAGATGAAAAAATAACCGATGCACACAAGGAAAAGAATGGAAAATACAATCTAGCCCTCCAAAGACGATGGAGGAACTGAGTTTGTAAGGAAATACATGACCCTGGTTAAGCTGCTACCCAGACTATTTATTCATACAGAATGTAGAACATGTCAGTGTCAACTATGGAGTCTGTAGTGTTAATTCAGTATGAACATGGGATTGTAGACTCTACTTTTATTAGCAGAATTTGCAAAGATTTTTAATAAATATTACATTTCAGTGATGTGTCCGATTCCTTTTGCCTGAATATCTAGACAGTTTTCAAAATCTCCAACTACTGTACAACTATTTTAGTTCCAGTGAAAAGGCTGCAGAGTACCACAAACCCTATTCTTCACCTCCTTCTGCTCTGTCAATACTACTGTTTATTCACAGCCAAAATGTACTGCAGGCTCCAGTCCCGGTCAGGAAAGGCTCTGCTACTCTACAACTCCAGAAGAAAAAGACCAAATACTACTTGTTATATTCCTTTGCACCAGCACCGATTGATGGGGCAACCACGAGAGAGTGCGAAAGGACCACCAGCCTTTCAGTGGCCTGGCAGGTGGAAACCTGAACAGGCTGAAAGGCTTGCATGCACTCTAAAAATGAACCTTGCGCTTCAAGCAATTCTAGGATTCCTCTTTTGTTCATGTCTAGAAACTTCCTGGGGAAATGCCCAAAGGCTTCTAAAATCCCTGATGTGAAGGCAGCTCTATGGCTATGGATCTACTCAGTTTCTTCTCATTTTAGTAGAGAGCCACACCTTCTGGTTATGCTTGCTCTACCACTTTCTTAGCAATTATTTACCCACTTCCAAATGCGTTTGCGCAAATATTTTGATAGCTATGTTCACTTGATGCTGCATGCAAATGAAGACAAATACATTAGGCTACCCTGACACAAATCAGCTTTATTCACAACTACTAAGATCTTGAATTATTTCCGTATTCTCTCAATCAAATATCTAAGTCCTGATTATCAATTTCTCATAATCAATATTAACAGGTTCTAGGCCAGATTTAAAAAAAAAAAAAAATCTCGAGTCCTAGGAAATGCTTCCTACAATAGTAAGCTTATTAATAAGATTTGAAGATTTATCAGTTACATAGTTCATGACCTTTGCAATTTGTTTAGTGATAACAAGAGCAATAATGACATTTTGCTAAACCAGAGACATTTGTAAACACTTTGATTCCACCTTCAAAAAAGATATCAGATATCTTTATGAATTTTTAATATTCTCCCAAAATACACAATCCTTCATTTTTCCTGACTAAACTCACCCATCAAAAGGTTTGTACAATCGGAAAGTGCTATGTTTTCTGAAAGGCAGACCATGTCCTCCACAGACCAACTACAGACAGGATAATGAAGTCCACGTTAGTGAACTGAAAAGCAGATGACATCTTAGAGGAGCACAATTAAATACAGTTAATTACAGTCCAATGTTACAGAAGGCAATTGTTTGCTGGCAGTGTGTGATGTTTCTTCAGATGACCAATCCCCAACAAAGTCTCCATTCAAAGCTTTTCTGGAATAACCTGGGAACCTTAGTCTCCTTAAATGCTCAGAATGAAAGAAAATTAAATATGAAAAGCTATTGGTTAGTAGGAACTTGAATTCAACACAGGACTCAACTGATCTGTTAGTCCTTGCACGGGCAAAGTTCTGAATGAAGTCAAGAGGAGTTTTGACTATGGAAACCAGCATTTTGTTTAAACTGTGCTTAAATGGAGAGGAGTGATCTTCAGTTTGCTCAAATAGCTTACAGGCACATCTACTCCTCCAGACACTACTGAGGTGGAGTTTTCCATTAAGCCATATATTCTGTTACATAGCTGCCTACAAAGGTTTGGGCAGTGATGTGAGGCAAAACCTTCTGCGTGAACAACACCTCTCCATTGTTTTAATAGAATTAACTCACATGAACAGTTCAGATACCCACAAATTTCTTAGCCCAGTGCTGAGAACGCTACAACTGGAAAGCCCACAATCAACTTAAATATACTATCAATTTAAAATATATTTCCTAACCTTCAGAGAGTCAAGGCATAGTGAGGGTTCTTGAGGATTTTTCCAAATGGTACGAATCTTCAGCTGAAAAATCCAGCATTTTTGAGCAATCTTATGAGTCCTTCATGGTTAGACAGTAAGCTCATGATCAGCTGGGAAAATAACAATATGACTAAATACTATGATGAAGCAATGCAGGTATTTTCTTTCTTGAAAAGCAGACTGTAAGTATATCACAGAGGTTATACATTTTAGCATTTTCTGTGACGCTAAAATACTACTCAGTAGTGACAAATGACAATTGTTATCTACTTAAAATAATTTCAAACACTTTTATATTTGATCTTCCTCTCTGAACATTTTTTTTCTGATTGTAGAGTCCTAATTACTTTGAAGAATAAACCACAGTATTTTATCACCTGTAACAGTCAGCCTTTCCCACATTCACTCTGTGAAGAGTAACCAGCAGTTATTGTGAGTCACAATAGAACCATAATCTCTTTCGTCATGTTCTCTACTCTACTCAACAGCCAACCATCCTCTTTTTAGTCCAAATTTATTGCCGCTGACGTAATGAGAGATCAAGGTCTCATACCTTAGTTGTGGTAATCTCTCAACAAATCCGAAACAGGGGTTACGCATCTAGCCTGTGCTTACACTTTTCATAGCCCAACCATATTCTTAACCACAGCTGCTTGTTATACACACAGTACAGTTACAGTGGTTACTTAATTTTACATTGATGCTTACTTATATTAGATCATTTTAACTTTCAGAGATTTCTCAGGAGTATGTAATATGACATCAAATGATCGTTATGAAACAACACTACAGTTCTAAGCACATGTAATTTTTTTCTGGATGCGTTGTAAGTTGTCAGGACTTTTGTTTCTAGTGTAAAGTATGTCTCATTATATACACTTTAAAAAAAATATTCTGTTGAGGCAGCAAAACTAATGGAAGTAACTTCTCCAGAGACAGCACATTCCAACATTTAAGGCAAATAATATTAAAAGCTGGTTTAGAGACTCTGCCACTGGTATTTAGTCATCCTTTTGTGCATGACATTTCTGTCTTGCTAGATCGGTTATGAATTTCTTAGAGTGGGGATTGTCTCTTCCTCTAGGTCTGTACAATGTCTAGGGCTGTAGAGCCTCATCTCATCTGGGACCCGGAGGCACTAATGCTATAAAAGTATTACTAACAACAGTAAAGCAGTTCTTTGATCGCACTGAATTTTGAGAACTTAGAGGAGCAACGGTTCAAAAATAAGTAGGGACCTGCCAGAACCTTATTTATCACAGCGCAGCCACAATCTGCCAAAGCAATGCAAAGCATTAAATTCCTCTCTGATGAAACACTACCTGCTTAAATGGGGTTACTGGAAGAGTGGATACAGCACCCTGCATAGAGAGATTCTCAGGATTAATTTGTAAGCACAAAGAAAAAAAAAAATTCTCATTTAGATATAAACAGTTAGCTCTTTAAATGTTTAACAATAAATTGATTGTACGTGTAGAATAGACTGGCTTTTTTCCAGTTCTACAGAACCCTAATTAGTGGCGTTGAAACTGTGTATTTGTGCGAGTGATTGGATTGTTATAGCAATCCACGCAGAGTTAAGAAACGGAGCAGATGATTACTGATTACGGAAATATTTACAGGATCTAGATGAAGTGACCCACAGAGTTCCTTGGTGTCCTCTTACTCCAGAGCATTGCAACACACACTCACACAGCAGCTAATGTCACCCTTCAGCTGCCCAAAGCAACTGCTGCTGTTTCAGTCTGGTTCCTAAGGCATTTCTACAGTTTTTTGAGGGTTTTTTTTAGGATTTGCCGTAATATCAAATTTTCTTACAATCACGACCGTTTCTATAAACACATTTTCCTGTTCCCTGAGCATTTTGCCTTGCACTGTAATGTCGGTGATGAACGAGGCAGAGGGTATGGCACTTGATGCGTTTGACTGTAAAAAAACCTCAACTGAAGAGGAATTTGGAGGCTGACTCATGCCACCATCTAAATGTGGCCACCACCAAAGTTTTGGGTCACCAGGGTTTCTGTTTTTGAGTTCTTGTTCTGGCCCATCTCCAGAAAGACCACAGATATAGCTAACATTTTTCAGAATCAGTGCAGCCAGGAACCCAGTTATTAGTCCTTCAAACTATCTGCTAACACTCAACCCCTCCAAACAGATAGACAGCATGGGAAAAATAAATAAAAGCATCACATAGTGCGTTTCCAAATAAACCAGTCTTCAGTAGTACGTTCATAACATCTGCAAAATACACGTTCCTCAAAATAAAGTCATCCGAGATCCTTCAGATCTAGATATAACTGTAAAAATGAACAGTCTAATCCCCCCCGCCCCGTCCCCCTTTTCTGCCTCGGAAGGAAAGCGTACTTGCTTGGATACAACTAATTTATCAAAAAAAAACCAACCCCTAATTAATCAAAACTAAACCAACACATCTAATTTTAGCAAGAAAAAGAACTGCGAACTGGCATGCTGCAGTACACAGAGGCCCTGGAAGTGAGCCAAAGTCTCCCAGCCACAGAACCCCAGCTGACAACCAGGGAATTCAGCTCAGTCACGTCCAGTGCCTACTGCCTCGTGGCAAACTCCCCTTGTAAAAATCACCTCGCTAGAAATTATCTGTTTTACCGAGTGGCGAAAAACACTGAGCGAACACAAGCGTAGTTTTTGAGGGCTCACTTAAGCAGACTCGGAACACGGAGGGCTTTCCCTCCGCCTCCCGCCAGTAATTGCTATTTAAAGATCATTTGAATGACCTCCTAGTACATCTTAGCCATCTTTTTATTTACTTGTCTGGTAAAACCCAATCCTTCATCAGGCCAAATAGTCAAAGAGATGGAAAATTTAAACCCTTCCAGCTCCTGAAGGAAAGTTTCTCCCAACAGCTGTCTTGCTTTATGAAAGCATGAAGTCAGTACATCCAATTTCATGCTATCAATCACGCCGGCTGACGTTTCCTGCAAACTGTGTCCACAAGACAAACGGGGAAAGAGAACCTAAAAGGAACAACAAATTGCCAAAAAGCAGATGGAATTATGTGCTCTTGTTTATATTTGGCTGTTCAAATGAGCCTGGTCTAAATGCCTTCCCCTTCAGAATTATAGCACTAAGCAGTCATTTGCATCACTGCTGAAAACACCTGACACTCGTATTAAGAAATATTGGGTTTAATTGCAGTCCATTAAAATGTGGAAATGTCTTCAATGTAGGATTAATGATTTAAGTGAACTGTCGGCTTTTAGAGTATTTTTAGGCCCTCCTCCTGCAGATGCAAACATCCTCTCGCTCCCCCCATCACCCTGAACTTTTGCAAAAAAGGTCTGCCACATGTTTCTCATCTCCTGGCTTTAGGTAAGTAGCATTTAAAATGACTCTGAACATCAAGCATCTATGATTTGTGACTTTCAGAAGAGTGTTTGTGTACACAAAGGGATGTTAAATTGTTGTTTTGACTTTAATCTAAATAATTTTCATTTCCTCTTACAGCGAATATTTTCTACACATACCAAAACAGGATTTTGTTTTTGTCAGTTCTTACATATGCACAAGTATGAAGTTACATGCTGAGTGGGATGCACTGATCATCAGTACTCCATTTATGACTTTCCTTTATGTACACAGTTAGCTTTTGTCCCAGACAAAACTTGCGACTGGATTACAGTTGCGCTGGCATTTAGGTCTACACATACGGGCACAGGGCAGGATGAGGGTAAGAGCTGCTGTTGCAGACAATCGTAAAGTCACAGGAAAAAAACAATTCAGTGCTGTAAACGTAAATACAAATGGTTTAATTATCTGGGAAAAAAAAAAATCTGCTTCTTGGGTGAAATCACCAGGACTTAAGTTGCTAAACGATTGTTTGACATTCTAGGATATTAACTACAGGGCCGTCAACATCCAAGGAGGGTGGAGTGGATTAAAACTAACAGCGTGTTAACTGAAAACAATTTCTGGCATTTACTCCAGCAAAAGTCACCATCCCACTATACCTCTGAAGTTGTTAGGTTCTGGCCCAACACTGCCCAAAGTGCATAGATCCAGCTGGATTCAGTCATCATGGAATAATGCCAGTCCCTCTCCTACCCTACTCTCCCACCCAGCAATAACCCAACAAAGATTTGTAAGGCTGTGCTAACAGGCTCCCAACTTACTGACTTACTAATGGTTTGCCACAAGAAATTGTGGAAGGTGAAGGTGGCCAAACAATCCAAGAAGTCTGAAAACCAATACGCTCATCAATGCAACCTCGGTCTGCAAACCTAGAAAACACCACTTTCTGCCGTACTCCTTACAGTTGGTTTCTGGATCCTATATTTATAGATCACTGCCCTCTCACTCCTTTCCTATACTAAGAATCAGGAAATTCAGAATAATTCAAACACATAAATCTTCCTGGATCAGCCCTGAATCTTGTAGATACAATTGTGGACAGTGTGTAAATACAGGTGCCATGTAAGTAGCCTTCCAGATGAGTCAATCAAAACCAAAACAAATTTCACCCTAAAAGCTGAAATTATAATTACCAAAGAAATGAATGGAAAATGAGATGCAATGTTCAAGTACAGAAAAGGATTTTAAAACCTTCCATTTCACTACTTAACAAACTGGTCATGATTCTTGTGTCATGTGTATCTCTAAGGGAAACTATAAGAAGGTCAGCCGATGTCTGCAGCATCGAAGGCCAAAAAGTACAACAATTGTACATGGAGCTTAGGGTTATGAAAGGTTAAATTTGTGCCTTTAAAAATGTGGATAATATCTGGTCACTTGCTGTATATTTGTCATTTAACTCTTACAGAAATTGGTATTTTACATTTTAAGAAAAGTATAAAAATCTTTAATTATAGTCTCCAGTGTACATAAAAAAAAAGCCCCATCATTTTCGGAAGATGTATTTTCTTATGTTCTTTTCCCACTTTTCCCACAGCGACCCATGAAAAATAGCTTAATTCTAAAACCTGTATCATTTGAAAATAGGCCTGGAATATTCTCAGTTTGCACATGTTCCCCAGATCACTAACATTCAATTACCAAAAACGCTGTTCACAGCCTAGGCTTAGCTACACTCCTAGCACATTTAGCTCTTCATTCTCAACACTGTTATATATACACGCAAAGCCTTGTGTTTAGCAGGCTTTACAACATTTTCAAAAATATTGTCCTTAAAGATTTAAAACATTTTTGTTTAAGCTTTTTGGCATGCCTGTGCTTATAAACAGCCTGTGCTCAAGGAAAGTGTGTGTAGAAAGGTAAGTTGAAACTAAATGGAAACTTGATTTAAAGCACGGCCATCCTTTTGGAAAACATGACCTTTTAGCATCGTTAAGCCTTTTCTTTCAAGTAGGTGGCTGTGTCATCATTTACTTCAATATCGCCAAAGAAAGCAGAAGAATTTCTGAACACATCTGATCACATTTCTTTCCCATGTATTTGGCCATGCTGACTACTGCTGCAAGTACCACGTTCAAGATCAAGAGCATTAGTTTCTCAGCAACCATTTTAGTGTTATCTGGACATGACTGACACCCATTTCAGGTTCCTGAAGACAGATTGCACTCCTCCAGTTCCCAACAGGACTTGCCCTGGGTGTTGGGTTATTTTCAGGGCCATCTTTTTCACCTCTCTAACAGAGGATTGTCTCTATTTTTCATCAGTAAGAGCAATGTTTCATGAAACAGCATGTTCTGTGATAAAACGGCTGGAGATTAAGCCAATTCCTGCAGAAGATGTATGATTTTCCCAAAAGTCAGGTATTTAGAAAAGGGAAAAATCAGACACAAAATAGCAATATTTTTTTTTTCCTTTAAACCATCAATCTACCCACATTCTATCCCAACCCTATGAATCCAAAATAAGCAAGAACATCCAGCAAATACTGAAGACTTACAAAGCAGGGGAAGTGGAGTTTGAGCCGTCAGAGAGACCATACCTCCAGGGCAGCAAGCCAATAAATAACCATTAACATGGGTTATGTTACTTTTACAGCAGGGAAAGAAGCGTCACAGTCCTCTCAGACTCCCATTGCCCAACTAACAGGACCTCCATGGACACGTAAAGAGGAGAGGACCTCTACAAGGCATTTGTGAAGCAAGCAACTCTACTCCAGCCTTTGCCAGACAATACGGATAAACGCTCAAGCACTTGGTAGAGATGTCCTGCAGACAGCAAACAGTCCTGTAGGACACCTCAAGTATGTGGGATGGTATAAATCAAATCCTAAAGGAAGACATTTCGTATACCATTATTTTTCTTTCTGCAAGATCCGTGCCATCCCAGGCTATACAATTATGTATTTTACCGAAATTCTGTATGGAGATACTAAAACATTCAGGTGGTTTGGTTCTTGTTAGAGAGCAGTGTCCACCTACCTCTTCCTTGCTTCTGTTGTTAAAGTCTTCAGCCAAAATCTAGGAGAGCATTAGAAGCTTCCAGATGTCCATAGAATCAGACCTCAAAGATACTAGGACATGGAAATTTCACTGAAATCCACTGGCAACCAATTATTATGTGTTAACCACTAACGATGCCTGCAAAACCGAGTCTCACGATCTGGGTCTCCATCTGCTGGTGAAGAGAACGACAATCCAAGACCAAGGGCAATTGTACCTCTCCAGTTAATAGGCAGTACATTTGCGGTTTTACTTACTGAACACAACAGAGGACTTGCCTCTATCCACAAAAATAATAGAGTGTGATTCCTACTAAATAAAGTTACTGTATGATCCAGGACATACAGCCTGGACAACGGGTGAAATCTCGCTACCATGAAAACCAACAAAAAAAAAAAAACTTCCAACTTGCAGGAGGCACAGACTTTTTTTTATTTCAAAGCATCCTACCTCTAGCAGAAAGCTTCTTCAACTAGGAAATATTTCGACAAGATGTTTGATCACCATGCTGCTCAGCTGTATTTTTTTCTTTTGATCTGCCATGCCATACATGCACCTTTCTAGACAAGTCCTGTCCTTGGAGGATATCCAATAGGATGGAAAGGGTATAAACTGGGGAAGTCAGTAAGACCCATACACAGACAGAAAGACACAACAGTTTGGTTTTTTTTTTTAGAACTGTTGATTAAATCTATCCTATCCCACAATATATTCACCAAAAAAAAAGTTGATTGAATAAAAGAGATTGTCAGACATGCCTGACTAAATTAATTCATGGATCCCAGGTCTTATGAGTCGATATAAAAAAAATAACAGATTAATTTTTGCACCATATTTGTTATTGCTTTATAAAACCTACAAACACTGATGCTTCATTGCTCTCTGCTGATGCCATCTCTTTTACCATATGCACACCCTCCAAAACCGTATCCTTACACAGGCAGCCTTTGCTCCTGCATAAGCAGTTGAACTGGAATCAGAAAATGACAGAATCCAAGGTGAGAGATAGAAGGGGGTGAGAATAATGATAAGGTAAACAAAATAAGAAATAGCAACATGATAATAAGAAATAGCAACATGATAATATGAGAAAGAATACAAAACAAAGGCAGGAGCAACCTTCAAACAACATGGAAATGTAGTAGATGGAGGGGAAACCATAGAGAAAGTTCAAAACCTGAAGTGAGTGGCACTGCCAGATGGACATTCAATGAAGGTACAGGGAAAGAGCAATGAAATGACAAAGCAAACATCAGTGAGAAGTTTTTTTTCCTGCTAACTACAAAAATAGAGTGCAAGATACTTATAAAGGAGTATTTTTGACAGGAATATTTGGACTAATTTACGACGTACTGTAATTAAACACCTTTTACAATCTGTGGACTTAATTCAGCAGGACTGAGCTTCTCTGACCAAAAGTATTTGTATAAAACTGATTTAAATTTTGTGAGTCTCTGAAGCCCAAGGCTGCACACAGGCTGCACTCAGTGCATATGCTGGGAACAGAAAAATCACGATGGTAGAAATGTCATGGAGAAATAAAGGAGTTCACAGCTCCCACTGCAGACTTTCACGTACAGATAGGAAAAGTGTGCTCAACTCAAAAGAATAAATTATTCCCACTAGAAAAAAAACAATGGATATTTGGAAACCTTCCTTTTCAGGAAGATCATATCTATATAGTCCAGGTTTTGATAAAAGGCAGCTTTAAGTTTTTTATTAATAATTTATGCAAGAACCTACAAACTAAGATATACCATAAAGAATGCAAGTCCTTTCTGCAATAAAAAGTATCTAACATGAAGTACACTGACAGTATTATGTCTAAATCTATGCCTTACATAAAATGAGAAGCAATTTTTAAGACAAAAACCGTTTGGCAATTCTATTTGAAACCTACTGACCACAGGAAAGTATTGCTATCGCCATCTTTGTGCCCGAGCTGTTCATTCCAGCTTCCAACATTGTTATGGATTTGCAGTAGGTATCCAAATCTCAGTTCTGTAAAAATTTTTTCACCAAGGACTTCAAGGAAGAAGTCAAAAGGAGATGCCGGTATACCTAGGAAAAATACTGCATCTTACATGCAAGAGTCCACACGTAAGAAACGGCAACGGAACCATCAGCTGCAACGGGATGCTCGAAATCCGCATGCAATGCTCTGCATGTATGCAATGGGTTCAACAGCGACGTTTTTAAATGCTCTGCTAAAGGGAAATAGATTTTTATCCACATAGAAAGCTCTTTAAATTTACTCTGCTCAGCTACCTTGCATATGCTTAAGAACACTTTTTCACTTAGAAGCAAAATTAATTATAAATCCACTTCACCTCGCTGATGTATAAACACATTTCATACTAACCACACAAGAAATTGCTCTGGATTACAGCCTTAATATCTGAGTTACGCAAGTTTTAGAGTCCCCGTGCTCTTTGTGGATTAACAAACTATCAGAATTACTAGGCAGCATTAAAGGGTAATTTCCTTCATTTTGTAGAGTACAATTATTCAAGCAATTATGCAAGTATAGGAAGCAATTGCTGATAACTAATTTTTTCAGAAATAAGAGCCTAGTTTTTCAGAAATAGCTTCCAATGTAATTGCTGTGAAACCTGAAGAGCAAAACCAGCCACTCTGTAAATAGACAGATTTTACAATTTAAATAAATGGTTATTTTTTCCTTATAAAATAAAGTGTTACCTGATGCCTGAAAGTTTCAGATGGCATGAAAATTAGGCTTCAACTGCACAGAGAGAGTAACTACTTTGTACTGGTAATGGCTAAACACTGTAATGATTTGTAAATTAAACCACGCTGTAATTGCTGTACAGAGTTCTACAGTAAGTGTGAGTACAGCAATATCAACCTTATAAAAGAGTGACATGTTCGGCATTGGGCTACTTTAGAAATTGCAGCTGCTACAAAATGAAGTGCACACTAGCAGTGCTAACTATAATCGCTGTTCTTCTCTACAAGCGGCACACATCTCCAAGCAGTTACCTCTGATCTGCACCAGCGTAAAGAAATTCAGAAACCATTATTCAGGTTCCTGGCAATGAATTTGGGCTCCGTACTGAGAATCCTAGCTGGTCCCACTCTTCTGTCTTACCTCCTCCTTCTCCATACAATAGGCAAAGTTCAAACCCTCTGGGAAGTCCCTCCGTTGGCAAGCCTGGAGGCTAGTAGGAACATTTTTGTCGTCTTGAACTGCCCAACATGGCCACCGAGTCATCAGAAACATTCACGTGGCACATACACACTAATCTAATTATTTTGTTGTGGCACTATAAACTCTTTATGGAAGCACTATATCAACACAAGGTAGAAGTCATAGTTCACCTAAAGTCATAGATGTAGAGTCCCAGTCTCTCAACGGCTGACACTACAGGATTTAGTATGTCAAATCAAGCCCTGAAACCACTGTTGCCTATAAAATTAGACTTCCTAGAATATTATCATCAAGTAAAGACAATCACATGCATGTGGCTAAAGTGAACACAGGACCTCTTCTGTGGAAACACTTTTGAAAGTCACCCAGTGTCTATTATCCACCCTACTTGATCTCCTTTTCTGTTTTCATTGGATACAATGTTGAGTAAACCCTTCTCTTGGACAACTCCTGCTCCAACTGCCGTCTTTTGTTAGTCTGAAGTTCAGCAGTGACATGTTCTGCTGGCTGGCAACATCTCTTTCCTAGTCATGCACAATCCAGTTCCAACTCTTTCCACCAGAAGCCCCGTAGCCATGCGTGTGATCACATCAAAGCTCTCTTCCTCTTGCTCAACTCTTCACTGTCTGTTGTGCTTGACCATTAGCATCTTCCTGCTCCTCAGTTTTTTCTTCCTTGGAAATCCATACTTTATAATTTTCTGATCCACTTAAGCTCTTATTTCATGTCTTCTTTGTAGCAACATATCAACACCGCTTCATTCCGCATTTCTGTTACACTCATCTGCCAGCATTTCCAAACCAAATTCTCTTTCAAAAATCTCTCCATTGCCAGCATTTTTTTGAAAAGAACATACGTCCTCTCCCACATCTTACTCTTCTTCCGCTTCCAGTTCACCAGCAAGGGGATGACTGAGCTGGCAATTTTTCACACACTTCATCTGCTTACTTCTCCCAAGCTAAGGTGACATCCTCAGTGCCTTTTCTGCATTTCTTTATTCAGTTTGTCATGGCAGCCAGGTGGCTCTTCTTCAGCACCTCCAAAACCCAACTCTTCTTCCTTGTCATCATTATCCACTGTTTATTGACAGGTTGCTCCCACATCACCACAGTTTCCTCATTTCCCAACCCTCCTCATCCAAGGAGCCCTTGTTTGTAACTACCTCCACGTGTAGCTACAGACTGCTGGTTTCTGCCCTTGCCTCTCCCATCTTTTGATTCTTTCATTTTGCCTTTGAAATGTCTCCTGATCCAGCTTATCGTGCATGCTTGTCCAACTTCTCCATTCATCTTCCCTCCACAGCACCCCTACTTGGACCTCTTGTTTTGTCTCCGTTTTCACGATTCTGTGCCTTATACAATAATCATCTATGTCTGGATCACCTTTCCTCCTCTCTTTCTAAAGCCTCACTTGTTCCGATCCTGACATCGCCAACACTGCAAAATTGTGAATACTGGAAGGTTCTAATGAGTTTGCTTTCTCTGCTCTGCTTCTCACGCCATGCTCCCCTCAACTTAACTTGCTAATTGCTTCTTTTTTGACTGTGCTAACTTTATGAAATTGAGTACAGACCAAATCTTTATTTTTAAATGAAATCAAGCACTGGTGTTGTAAACTCGATGATGATAACTATATTCATATTTATTCTCAGCATGACGAATAATTGGAAGCAAATAATAAAGAAAGGTTATTAAAAATTAAATTATGTAAGGAATCACGCATTTTAAGGTAAAATAGCTAGCCAGAAAATGACTTAGCTGGAGATGGTCCGGAAAACACTGCTACTATTTTACAAACTTACAGAGTCAGAAGTTCTAATTTACTTAATGGCGTATTTTATTTAGCCTTTCTTTATTAGAATACAAATCTCATAGTTGCCTGGTTTTATTCATGAAGCTATTCCAGCAGAGCTTATGCACTGTTTAGATTGTCTAGTCTAATCAATGATAAAGTCCATAATTAAATCAGAATGCTGTCATTCAAACATACTTAATTTGGAATATATTATAGATTTAAAAGCGTAAACAATGACAAGGAAATAGCAAGCTTAATACAGCAATTAGGGAAAGGGTTTCATTAAGGGTCACCCCAGCATATGGATTCCATTTCACAGAAAATATCTGCCAAAGCCACGCAGAAGCCACAAGGGTTATTCTGTTACCACGGAATACGAGCGCATCTGATCTTACAGTACTGGAGGAGGAGCAGCATGTGTAAATACTTGCTCTCTGATGTCAATAGGAAGCCATCCACTGAAGCCTCTGCTCACCGGAGTAAGGAAAGGAGGCATTTCAAGACATAAAATTATTTCAGAAGTGGCAACTGATTCCCCCTGGTTTCAGGAAGCAGTATTGTGCATCACCCATTGTCTGGCCGTACAGCAGTGGTGCCAGGAACATGGGTCAGTACCATGTTTACAAGGTCAAACACATTTTTCCTTCACCTATGTTGCTAAGAAAGAATACATACTACTTGTAACAGCAAAATGTTGATTTGTCTGCTGTTAGAAGGGACTTAGTACCTACCTGCAAATTCATCAGATTTCTTTAAATGTAAAAATGCATCAAGAAAATGAAAATTGGAGTCAGATTACACCCAACTGCAATGTTCTCTTTGGACCTCCAAAAATATGCAGACCTATGAAATTTTCAAAAATTCCCTTTTTGAGGGATTTCCCACATGTCTGCAGGCACAAGTTTTAGCTTTTTCATTATTTAAAGAAAAAAAAGTGTTGTAACATACGTGACTTCTTTATATATCAATTAGTATCTCTTAAAAAAAGGATAGAGACCCTCAAAAGTCAACTTTTCTATACTGAAGCTACAATCTCTTCAGAATTTGCCTTGCTATAGTTACAAACACCACTTTCTCCTGTTTTAACACAGAATAATCATTAAAAAATAATAACAATAAAAACAATAATATAAAACTACTTAGAGATGTATGTTCCCCTGGCATCTCCATACAAAGCAATGCTGACTCAATTTGACAATTAAAAAGGAATTAGGATTTGGCCAGAGCTATGACATTTATGTCCCTTTTCCTTGGGGTAGGGAGGGGAGAGAGACTCTTTTTTCAAGATTTCCAGGCCAAACTTCAGCATCTTATTTGAGATAAGTGCCCTGGGGCCACTTAACAGTAGACTACAACAAGAGTTCTGCATTTGGCCCTACTCTTGAAAAACACTTCACGCGGGCGCAGGATTTACTGGCATCCCACATCACTGGTAGACACAGCAAAGTAGGACTGCATGCCCCGCTCCGCAGCTTTCCAAATCCTCCGTGCGCAGATTCCCTTGGGCCTGGAACCCCTTATTTCCCACACACGAGGAGCCTAACTGCTGAATTCTCTCTCTAAGTGGTATTAATATTGGTTTGGAAGAGCTCTTAAAATGCGATGATGCTAGTTCATTAGAGTTTGTGTTTCCAGGATGTTTTGGAATTGGCGGTAAAAAAAAAAAAAAAAAAAAAAAAGGAACAGAAACAAGCTAGAGCAACTGCTGCATATTAAAACAGGATGGAAAAAGTTATTCTATTGATGCCAGCTATGTTAGTCCACTAGCTAAATGATTAATGTTGATAATTCCTCTCCAGCAGACTCATTAAACCTGAACTTATTTTTCTTACAGGCCTTTGACATTTCCTACTTTCTTAATATCAGAGGTAATGACAGTGGCGTGATTATATACTTATTCCTTTCCACCTTCAAGCAGTTTTCTTTGGCAAGAGTCACTTTTTAAGCAGAAAACCTGCACACGAGTATTCATTCTTTCCCAAAAAACTGTTACAGCTCCATTAGCAACGCTAAATGGCAGTGCCTTAGAGGAATGCACAACCACCCTTCTGAAAATTAAATAGTCAAGGTATTCAGAGCAGTAACCATGAGAAAGATTTTCTACAGAACTGCAATTTATAATGGGGGGAGGAGTGGGTTCTGCCCCCTCCCCCCACATTTCTTTTAGATCCTGTTGTCAAAAAATGTCCAAGTTAAACAAAGAAGAAATTACAAAATGAATCTGGAGCTCAGCCTTGAAGAATTAGGTTTCACTCTAATTGAGATCATACGCCGCATATGCAGTTTTGGCACATAAGCCATATTAATCAGAAACTCTTTAATCGTGGATAATTTCTCCTGTGTGTGCCAGATTGGGCATTCTGCTGCTGGCCCAGCTTCTAAGTCTGTTTAAGAGTCCACCTTTGACTTCATAAACACCCGCTTACAAAATTGGGGTCAACTTCCTCCTATGAAGGTATGCTACACTGGCGCTAAAAAAATTCCCTTAATGATTAAATTGCATCTCTTATGGAAAAAAAAATGTGCAGATTCCAAAGGAGTGACTGTTCTGAGTGATTACAATTTGTGTTGGAAGTAGCCCTCAAGCCCGTCTTTCTACGAAGTACACAACAGATGAAAACCAGGGAAGATGATCCAACAGCCGCAGTATGAAATTTGATGACTGCACCCAGCATCGTTTAATCTACTGTTATTATACTACTGCTGAGACCCAAGTCCAGAAAGAGTAAACAGGACATAAAAAATGTTTCTTGTATTCAAGACGGAACGGGGAGGGTGAGTAACCAATGACAGGCCAGTATCAACCAGATTGTCATCCCTTTGCCGTAGGGATGAGGATGGAACCACTGAGACAGCCAGTGCCGTGCCCCACGTACGTGGATGAAACCCCATTCCTGCCAAACTAGAGTAAGAATTTTGAGCCACTATGGCAACGTCATTCCAAAAGTTTGGCTACATCGGCAGGAGATGAACATTAACTGCACTCTTCCTACTGAAAAATATTAGGACTCACATCACTCGTATATTTTATTAGCTTGTTGGTATACTTATAACTTTAGTACCTATACTGCATACTTAGATCCGTAAAATTTGTCATAATGCACAAGCAGCCTTTTACAATAAATGCATCTTTCATAAACTTCTGCACCTGTAGGCTCCTAATGAGCCCCAGTGTTCCACTTGATACTTAAGCTATTCAACAGCATGACACCCATGAAAGATAAAATTACTACTACAGAATTACCTTTGTATGAATTTTAAAGTAATAAAGCAAAACCAACAGCAGCATAATATATAAACCTTATAAAAAATAAAAAAAAGAAAAGAAAATTTAAAAAATTAAGAAGGGAACCCTCTTTACTCAAGCATACCACTTCCATGAAACATCACACACACTGCACCCATGTCCATAATTTATTTTAGTGGTGACTGCTGGACTTTCCATTATAAAATTTCCAGCTTCTGACACCTCTCCTCTTTTCTACAACTTCGTATTAACTAGCTCCAGCCTGCCACATGCACCTTCTGTCTCTCTACTCCCCCACTTCTCTATAGCAAAATTTTGCCTCCTCTTTCTCTCTTTACACATTCTTATTATCCACTTTCCCCACTGTGTTTCATGCGAGAGGGCTGTTCTAAATATTATCTCTTCACCTAATTAACTCAAGGAATTTTTCTCATCTGCCAAAGTTTACACTTTTCTCTTTTGCTCATGGAAATCGTAATTTGCTTCCTTTCCCCCCCTCAAACTGGGTTTATTACAGCTGGGTTCTGCTTCTGAAGGAGAAACTGAGGTCCTGCGTGTTCTCTGTTGAAAAATCAGGAGCTGCAAGCCACTCACATTGGAGGAGAAGAACGGAGAAAACTGAGACCTTTGTCTTCCATAGAGTCTGTTTTGGATGGTTTTCAGGAAAGGGAGGGTCCTCTGTCTCTTTTCTTTATTTTAAATTTCAGTTTATCAGGTATAATTTTCAGATTACTTCCACAAGCATTTAGGACAGGCATAATTCTGCTCCCTGCAAGGTTTACCATGCCGTTCTAGAGGGGACGCAGACCAATGGTTTCTGTTGATAAAAAAAATATACTATTCAAAGTAAACAAACTTTTGGTGTGCTGACTTACAAAAACTCCAAACAGAACGTATTTCATCATACAAGCATTTCCGATAATCACATCTCTCTTTCAATAATTCATATTGCGTTGCTTTAGAAGAAATTGCAGCAACATTAAACCCTCATAAGCACCATGAGATACAAGGCAAACAAGAATAAATCCTACGTATTCTTGAGGCTACCTTAAAAACAAAATAAAATAGCTCTTAAGCATCTGGAAATATCACCATCTTTCAGTGGAAGGCAGGCTGGGAAGCAGCTACCAAAGGCTTTTGTGGTCCTTGCTTGGAATGCAAGAAATTCTAAAGAAAGAGCTTGGGTTTTCATACTTTTCTTGACGGCAGGAGCTTCCAACTGGAAATAACAAGCAAGTCTGCTGTTCCAGACAACCAGTTCAAATGTTCCCACAAGGAAATGTGACAAGAATGAGAATGTAAAAAAAGCCCCCTAAAGATGGCGGAGAAGAGAAGCACAATAGATGCTGCTCACTCAGGAGCCTCAGAAAGAGTACATCATGTCCCGCATGCCTCGGACCCCGTTCCACCTGCCAACGGCAAAGAGACGTCCCGCAGGCAATTGCTGCCTGCCAGCACCGTGGCCTACAGAGCAGAGGTGATCGATTCACGTATTCAGTTACTCTTAAAAGCTAAGTCACACCCAAAATCAGAACCAAATTACCGTAGCTCGCTGAGTTATGGCTCATCAGCCAGGTCATGGTGTCTGTCTACATGTAAGCTCTTGGCTTGCAGAAAAGGTAACGCAATTAAATTAAAAATCCGAATTAAAGAGTTATCTGAATAGAATCATGTTTTGTAATGAGCCAAGAATGTGTAGACTGATGATTAAGGAAAACAATAAATATCAATAAAACTAAAATACTTATATTTTACTTCTTTCCTAGAGCCGGGAAAAGAGATCCTCTCACCTTTGACAGATGCTGAATTCAATTTTTCAGTCAGGCTATGGATCAGGTAGGGCTTTAACCAGCACCATTGATAAAGTAGCCTCCAGCTCCCAAAGCTCGTCCCAACGTAGTGCTTTAATGAAGTTCAGGCTTCATTAAAATGCTTGGGAAGAGATTAGGAATATACCTGGTTATGAATGGACAACTCTTGTAACTGTTTGGAACTGCTTTACGGTACAAGCTGACATTATGATTGTTGACATCTATTTTGCATATTTACAAAGTTTCTGTATTTTTCCTTCACTTACAAGCTTTATACCTCATTTATTCCACAGAAGAGTTTTAGCACAATGTTATGCCTATTAAAATCTAGTGTAAACATCACATGTTTTCAAAACTTTAAGAGATTCACTGTGTAAGCAACGACAAAAACTCAGTCCATAAACTATTCCTTGCCTAGAAAAAAAAAGGAAAAAAAAAGTCTTCTTGCTTTGCATCAGCTAATGAGAAAGGGTAAAATAAACTGCCTTTTCTTTTTAAACTATGGAAAAGGGAATCACAGAGTAGGAAACCAAGGGCCACCTCACATAACATCACTGATTTATGGTAAAATTGGCTGCGTGTCAGCACCAGTTATCTTACTATTTCTTTTAGCAACACTTAGCAAAAATGATAATATAAACCTCCAGAGCAGAACGGCACGCCAACTATTGGCCACCAAACTTCAGAGTCGTGTTTCAAAGCTCGTCATTCAGGTTCAAAGAGAAACTGGCTGCAGACAGCCGCGCTCCTGCGGGATTTCTCCACATTTTATACGCCAGGAAGATAAAGGGTGAAATCTCCTACCTGTGGAAGCCAATGGAAGTTTTGCTCCCAATTTCAGCAGGGTATCACAGATGGAATTAGGGAAGCCTTTGTCTATTGATGTAAGCTAGTAAAAATGTCTCCTCTGAAAGAATGTTAGCTTCCAAGGCAGATAATGGCACCATTCACCAGCGAGAATGACATGTTTAATCTGATGGATCGAGCATCCTTTAATCCTTCCAGCTATCTATTAAACTGTTTATTCCCAATGTAAATTGTTCCAGCCATAAATTTACACCGGCTAAAGTGCCTATCATTCTGGTTTTCTCTTGGCCACAACCACGATCACAATTTTTGTATTTTCTGACACACATCTACAGATTTTCCAATCTTGTACTGTCTAAACTTAAAATCCTCAGGCGGGCCAAATTAAAGCTGCATTTTCCAGTGAGATTATTCCAACATTTAGGAAATACAGTCTGAATTTAAAAGGCACGCTTCTTAGATTGCGCCCAAAATACTTGTGTTCTATAGCCTTCAAACCGGAGGAACTTTGCCAACAATCTCTTTCTAAATGTTTTGTATCACTCTGGGCCCGAACCAGTGTTCACTAGAGTTCGTGTGATACTCAACCAGATTATCTGAAGAGGATTTACAACGCAGTCACCTCAATACTAGCATCTGTTATAAGGTGAGAGAAAAAGCAAATGTGTTTCCTTAGCACAAACTCTTGGACAGCTTTCTGGACTGGGAATGGTTTTCTTGGCTTCCTCCACCCAATGTTCCTTAAGCTGCAGTTAACCTTTTCCTTCCCAATGTATAGCGATTTTTGTACGCCCTGCAAAATATGCACTCCTTAAATTCTGAGTAGCAACTGTCTTCAAAAACAAGAAATTTAATATGAAATTACATTTAAGAGGTTATCTAAAGGGAGGTGGCAGTAGAGAGGCTGTATGTGCTGTGATTCTACAGATGTAGACTTGCAGGAGGTTTCTGGGAGCTGTAGTTGATTGTAAAATTCTCATGACATGTTCAACATTGGAAAGTAAGTTTAAGTGTACCAGTCATGTAAATCCCTTAATCCTCAGGTAAACTAAAGATGAAGATTTGCATACACCAAGAAGGGATAAAAAAATAAAAAAATAAAAAAAAAGAGACACCAGTTTAGAGCATCTTGGTTTCCTAAGAATCTCATTTAAGTATAATTCAGTTGCTTATTAAAAAAAAATAAAAAAAAAAGATTGTATTAAGCTATAGTAGATAATTCCAGGAGTTACTTTAAGTTTTACAGAATATGCTGAATAAAAGTGCAGTTGTTTGTATAAAAACTTAATAGCAGTGCCATGCCTAAGTCATTCATGTTTATATTCACATGTATACTTAATTTTATAAGAACTCCCCAGACAAAAATTACAGCCCACTAACCTTGCTCATACAAGATGTTCAAATACAGAAGAAACAGTATGCCATGCAGATGGGAATCTAGCTTGCCAAACAGCTCCCCGTTGGTACTGAACATTAAACAGGGTCTGAGGCAACCCATCAGTTATCTTGTCAAAGAGCCGTTATGCTTTTCAGTTGACACAGATAAAACTTGGAATGGATGTTAAATCTTAAAATCTATATGACTTGGGAAGAATATTCATTTACCAATAAAATTATTTAGGGGAAAACAGTTCTTTGGTCCGTCATTTTACTCTATAGTAAAACACTCTTCCCTTTTTAACAATCCTTTGTTTTTAATGGTTAGCAATAAACTAGTTACAAATACATGATCTTTGCACCCATTGACACTTTCATGATTCAAATCAGCTTCCTGAAGTTAACTTCCTAACTTTATTAGGAAAACATTTCTCTCTGTTGATATACCAAGTTACTGCTTTTACTTGCATCATATTTCATTAGAAACTTGTTTCTTAATAGGAAAAAATAAATAAATGCCAGAGCAAGTAAAAGAGAATTACCACTCATTTTTAATAAGTGTAATTTAATTAATTTGGATTGATTAAATAGAATATGAAAACAAAGCCTGGGCTTATTTGTATAAGAGCCCACATGAGTGCAAGAATAATGGTTTTACTTGTCCCTTGCTGGCCCTACTCCAATCTCCAACGTCCAAAGCAACAACATGGTGCCACATTGTTTTAGAAACAACTGGTGGGCCATTCCTAACTGCTAGAATCATGTAACATCTTTAAACAATACTAATCACACGAGTGGTAATCACCCTCCTCATTTAACAAGGGCATCATCACATTTCTGCTGAATTTGTTGGGGTGCAAGAGATTTATTCCAACTTAAGTGGTAAGCAAGCCCTGGGACGGCAGATGACACGTGATATCACTAAGATGTAAAGCTCCACGGGCAGATGACACCTCACCTGGTGTAAACACCGCTGATACGAGGTTGACCCACCAAAAAAAAAAAAAAAAAATTAAATTAAACCAAAGAAAGTTTACACTGAATCAATGCTTGGTGTCATGTAGAAAGAAAGTCAGATCTTTTATGAAACTGAACAACTTCAGAGAACTGTTTCTTAAACATACAGATCATGGATTTCTTTTTTTTTCCCCAGTAAGTAACAATCAAAACTTAAATCAATAGAAGTTGCATTTCAGATTTTTCTCCTTTTTATGAAATATCTTAATGTTTCAATAGAGCATCAGAAATCACATCTTCCTTCCTACTGTTTATTGTTTCTACCAACGTGCAGCATAGCGATTCCGTTAAGGCCAATTTATTTTCCTACGACACTTCCATTATTTGGCAAAGAAGTAACTTCTTCCTCAATAGAGACTTGATTATCTTCTAGTGTTTTGGGATATGTCTTTTTAAAATATACTGGCACATTCTGTAAGGCTTTGGAAAGCAAACATTGCTCTGAGACACAATTTTACCAAAGCCTGTAATTTTCTATATCCCTTTTCCCCCAATTCTCTTTTAAAAAGCAGCAAAGATGTTTGCGTTTAAATTTGATCTTCCTTTAGGATTTTTCCAACTCCACCTTTATTAACTCACTCCTAAAATTAGGACATGAGTATCTACGATATCAAATAGGCCTTTTTGAGAGAGAAGCACACAGTGTCACTTCTATACATCTATTAACACATCGATCAAAAGAGTGCTCATTTTCAGAAATAATCTCCTATAATTCTCATTTCCCACGATATTAAATAACCACAGCTGCACTGTATTTTAACATCAAAAAAAATATTTTAATCCTTGTTTTTTAAGTTAAGTTATCTCATCATTGTGGCTCTCTGGCATGCAATCAAGCAGCAGAGATATCCTGACTAATGCAGCATATTTCCTTCTAACCAATTGTAGCTTTCATGGAGAAAAAAAAAAAATCTTCAAAAAACACTTGATTTAAATAAATTTGCAAAACCAACGAATTATGCATCTTTTCTTAAATATCTCTTTTAAGTAGTAAATGCAGGACAGATTAACTTGGGGAATTAATATGTATTTAACAATATAGGCTTCCGGGTTTCTATTTCATCACCAGCTAAACAAGAGTTCACCTGGAACACATACAGCTGTTCTTACATCCAACACTGACCTTGCAGGCTCTGGAGCAATAGGGGAAAAAAAAAAAAAAAAAAAAACAAAAACAACCAAACCACAGTAAATTAGGAAATACCTTTCACATTCCATTTTTTTTTCTTCCAGATAGTGCATATTTTTAATGTCAAATTTATCAGCTGGCTTTTCTGATACTGACATGAATACCATAGCTAACAATGTATAGTGTAGATATATATAAAATATAGTGTGTGTGTATATATGCAAAGTAGATATTATGCAGAGTAATTCTATAGTAAAATTATCAATGGACTTCTGTGGCCAGCTGATTTTTAATCTGAAGAACTTCTAAAGACACAAATTGGAAGAAACATCAGGAATGAGGCTGCATAATGTAGAATTAGGAATAAAGATGGCAACAGCTGCTAAAATCTCCAACACAGACTACTTCCATACGAAAGCAGGATGCTGGAAAGGAACCTTATTACTGGATCTACTCGCTTTCTTATTTACTTATTTTATATCCATCCTGTTGGCTCAGTTTTCGGTAAGCCAGCCAAAGACGCACACAGCAGCATATAGAAATGAACTAGAAATTCCCTCAGGTTGGCACCCATGGAGTTCTGCCTTTGAGGAAACTCAAAACAGGGAGCTGTAGTCAGACTTGCCAATCTTTGTCCAGTTTTGGGACAAAAAAAAGATGACAAACCAGGAACTGTCAAATCTTTTTTCCTCCACAATGTGAAATCCCCAAATTAACTAATATTCTCCTAAACATGAGGCCCCAATTGACCAAAAGTCTGAGCATTTCACCGGACTCCCATTCGGTGTCAGGTGCTTCGTCACGTCAGGTTTTTGCTCCTAGCTATACAAGAAGGACCATCAGAAACAAGATCTTCACACAACCTCAACAGACCTGGGCAGACTTCCAATGCTTTGCAGTATTGGCTTGGCTGGCAAAGGCTTCCAGAAAATAAGAAGCTGATCTGAAACTCTGGCCTTTTACAGAAATCGTTTTGAGGCACCCGGGTTTCTCTCTGGTGAGCTCAATTTAGCTAAATTCAGAGTCGCAAAGCTCCGTAGGAAAAGCAGTGCACCAGCAATGGGACACGCTGACGTACCCATTAACCAAATTAAATTCTAGGTAACACAGACTCCTTTGAGCAAAGAAATTTCTATTTCAGACACTTTCCAAATTTCAAGAAAGCCATGTCCCACAGCAAAAATTATACCTCCTCATGACTGTAAGAACCAGGCAGAGAGTAGTCTTGCACACTAAGTAATGCTACACAAAAAAACACTGGGAATATTTCATCAACTATTAATCCTACCAGTTTGGTGTTAAATTATTATTATTGATATAAAAACTTAACTCCCCTTGATTTTTGTTGGGGTTTTTTGCTTTGGTTTTGGGGGGAGTGTGTGTATAATCTAAATCAATTCTGCTGCTGTCTTTGGTAATTTTCACTGAAATTTTTGTATTTATTCCTGCTGAGGATTCTGACATCCCTGTGCTGAAGAAAAAAAAAAAATTGAGTGAAATGGATATTTTATGTTCTGCTCTCTCTGAGCATTGTCTGCAGAAATGCAGCTGTTTTGTATGTAGGACATGTTCTCTGTCATCCCTGCTTCAAACGACAAATCTTCGTAGTTCACCTGATATTTAGACTCGTGGAATCACAGAAGTGTTTGGGTTGGAAGGGACATTTAAAGGTAATTCAGTCCAACCCCCCTGCAAGGAGCAGGGACATCTCCAACCAGATCAGGTTGCTCAGAGCCCCGGCCAACCTGGCCTGGAATGGTTCCAGGGATGGGGCATCCACCACCTCTCTGGGCAACCTGGGCCAGTATGCCACCACCAGCAGTGTAAAAAAATTTTTCCTTATATCTAATCTGAATCTACCTCCCTCTATTTTGAAACCATTACCCCTCATCCTATCACAACAGGACCTGCTGAGCAGTCTCTCCCCATCTTTCCTGTAGGCCCCTTGAGGTACTGGAAGGCTGCTCTAAGGTCTCCCCAGAGCCTCCTCTTCTCCAGGCTGAACAGCCCCAACCATCTCAGCCTGTCCTCATAGGAGAGGTGTTCCAGCCCTCTGATCATCTGCGTGGCCCTTTGATTAGATTAGTCCTATTTATCCTTAAAACAAGCCTGAGTAACACTCATAATCACCTGTTAAGCTACTCCCTTGTCCCAGGAGACAAGTTCTTCCAGGATCTTGAAAATAAACACATAGAGGGTTCCCCCCACCACCACCACCCTTCTCTCTTAAATTTTGCATTCTTACTATTATTATTAACAGACCACCAGACTGAATACAAACTCCAGTAACTTCAACTGAGGACTAACGTTGGGTAAGAGCCTCCAGCAAGGGAGGCCGGGGGCAGCCCCCGGGCTGTACTTCCGCCATGGGAGATGGTTACAACTCAGTTGGTATTGCGGCCAAGCGACTATGAGCGAATGAAAGACTCTGTGTATGTGTGGGGAATGTAAAGTTGATATTAATTATTAATTTTGACAAGTCTGAATATCTTAATAATGTATTATTTCAAGCTGCGAGGTTTTTAAAGAGCTGTTGAGGCTGAAATGAGCCGACTTTGCGGCTTGGACTTTCATTCCTCAGCGTATAGCAAAATATGCTGTGACAACAAAATGGGCTGTGACAGACCCTGGAGAGTGCGGTCTTGTTTTGTATATTTAATAAAGGGCTGATAAATACAATGTTTAAAGTGTAAGGGTTGGAATATATTAACCAGAAAATGCTTATGTGTTAACCAATCTGTCAAGACAGAAAAGACACTTCGAATTAATACTTGCACAAACTGACCCGTAAGCTACTTCCCCTCCCACTTTAGTACTCTGTAGTAGCATGATACAAGTGCAGGTAATGTTATTTTTTTAATTAAAAAACATAGATTATTTGTGCAGCAGACTGTACTGTGAACTAATCCCGCTCTGTTCTGCAAACTTATTGAGGTGGGAACAACATTAAATTTCTACCATGCTTTTAAGAGGAACTTATTGGGCAATTTATGGTAAGAATTTCAGAAATACTCAGGGAAGCTTTACTTTTGACACCACCTGCAACACCAATAGCAAGCACCACTTAAAAACCTACCATAAACCTTTAAAGTGCTTCCTACCTACAAGTCCCAGAGCATTTTACACCTGTTAATCAGAGAAAACGTTGTAATACTCCCCACCAGTTCTATATTACTATCTTTATTAAGTAGATCTCAGAAAAGAAGGATTCATGAACCTGGATACAAGTAATTCCCCAATGCTCCATCTTGGCAGAAATAAAATTATAGGCTGTGTCTGAAACTGGCAGGGAGCGGAAAGTCAAAAATTAAGTATGGCACCGGCATAATAATAGATATATATTAAAAGTAAAATTAAGTTTGGTTTTTTTTTTCCCCCTGTCACCCTATACAACTATGGGAAGGCTTGCAAACTAGATTAATCATTTCTTTTCATACAATAATTTCTAATGTGACCATAGATGAACTAGCAAGCTCTCTTATTTCCAAAGACTGCGACAATATTGCCTGTTATCTTTTACCTTGAGTCTCAAAGTAATTAGGTTGAAGGTTTTTTCTTAGTTATGTGTAAAATGGAGTTGAGACTTTCAGTTTCTAACCCTCAGCGGTACAGAGTGAATAGTAAGAGTTGAGAGAATCTTTAAAAAACACAGCTCAAGCAACTTAATCACAAGCAAAACAACTACAGTTTCATTAAGCTTTGTGATTCTTTTCAAAACAGTTTCATGAGTCCTGGGGGCTTGACTCCTGATTTTGAGCTGGGATTGACAGTTTTACCACCAGTAGGAAATACAATTGGGTACCATCATGCTGTCCAGAAATTCAATACCTGACACATAAAGATGTTTTCTTGAACATAACTGACTAGAAACGGAGAGATATATTGGAGGTCTGAGGGAACAGGAGAGAAAAAAAAAAAAAAAAAAGAAAAGAAAAGAAAAACCTCCCTTCCTTCTTAATTCTACCATGCACACACACCAGAAAGTCCTTGAGTTGGTCAACAACTCAATGAGGTCTGGTTTCCTGTAGGTCCTGTTTCCTCATGACCTATAGGATTTTTTTTCCTGTTGATCACAACAGGAAAATTTTAAAAAGTCCTTTTGATCCAAACGGATTGAAAAATCAAAAATCAGCAATTTGCCTTGCAGCAAATAGGCACTTTGTAAGAAACTAAAACTTTTGACAAGTTGCTTGTTGCCATATCTCAAAGCCAGTCCTCCCTACAGACTTAGTAACAACCTCAAAAACAAGTGCCTCACACGTACACTTCGTTAATTCTCTGTTTTCAGAGTGGTAGCTCTTAAAATATTAACAGCAACATAAAACATTATTAAGAAGATAAAGACCTAATTCTTCTGCATAAACAAGGAGCTTGAAAGGAGGGATGCATCCAAATTCCACATCCTTTTTGTTCCAGTTTGCAAACCATGGAGACCTTGCTATCCCCAGGTCCCTGACATAGCTCCCTGTGCTCTGCTCAGCCCATCCAGCTCCGTGGCTTTTATCTTCAGCTCCGCCATTCCTTTGGTTCACTTCAGAAAATTTTATCTTGATAACAAAAACGTTTCAGAGTCAGTCCAACATTTTGGTGTCTGTCAGTCCAGACACCCCGAAGCACCGTTTACACAACCATCTCTAACAATCTTCCTAACCCATCACTATGGAAGACATCAAGGCTCCTTGACTACTAGAAGCAACCAATCCACCGCTGCAGAGTTCTGCACCATTTAGTGTTTAATCCTTTGACTTGTTAAATTATTCCACTCCGGCAGCTGGACCAGACCTTGTTTAAAACTATGTCCCACAATTCCACATTACACTTCACGCTACACTGCCAATTAACCTCAAATTTAACTGAAACTCAGCTAAACTGTGTTGGGATGTAAGCACACCTCCTTAACTGAGGTCAACACTGCTCTTTTCCTGCTACGTAAAAACTAAGAATCCTGTTCAGAAAAAAAAAAATAAGACAAACACTACTTTTATTTGTGGGGAGCTGCAACTAACGGGTATCAACATATGCATGATGAAAGACTGAAGGAAAAAGGCAAAAAAAAAGAAAAGAAAAAAGAAAAAGAAAAAGAAAATTACCTAGCAATATCAGAAGATCAACACAATATTTATGCCAAAAAAAAAAAAAATCCTATTTAAATTCCCCAGATTTAGGTAGTATAAAGACCCATCATTTTCAAATTACGTAGATTATTCACCATTCTCTCCAATTTTGCAAATAGTCTGTTTCAAGAGAAAAATATGTGGAGTTCTGTCAATCTAATTCCCAGAAGCTGCAGTTGGATGTCTAGGTAAGAATAATACATCAGCTAACCTGTGTGCACATGTATATCTCATTTTCTGTACCTATCTTCTAGTCCTACTGAATAAAGATGGTGTGAAACCAAAAGAACAGTTGAAACTCAAGCTGTTAGAACATGCAAATAAAATTTCTTAAAGAAAATAAAGGTAACTTTCCCAGAAATACAATAAACATTAACTCTCATGTTATCTGAATCAATAAGCAGGGCATTCAGTTAGGTATGTTTATCAGCATCTCCTATTTTTTAATTAATTAATCCTATGTCACACGTATTACCCAATGGTTCTTTAATAAGGCAGAGCTAGTGCCAAATCTCATCCTAAATCCTGTAAAGAGAAAAAAGCCCAAGTGTCTTCTACCAGCCACCGATGTCCCCAGTTCTGTAAAAATCACTCTCAAAACTTACTCAGCCAAGCCCTTAAGCACATGCATAATCCTTCGCCCTGCCAAAGGCCCAGAGCGTGCTTTTAAAATGGGATTTTTGCCAAAGTAAAGACTGAGATTTAACAGGAACAAAGCAACCTAAAATTTAAGCAAATGCCTAGAAATAGCTGTTTCTTCTGCGAGGAACGGTATTGTCAGCTTCTTCCTGTGTGTTCAATTAATCAAAACAAAATCCTTTTAAGCAAGGATTAAATTGCAGTTACTACCAAGAAACCCTAGCAACACATTCTATTTAAATGGATTTTTGGACTGAATAAACTCTTCCCTCTGTTTTTATACCCAATTACAAACACAAGAATGTATTTCCCAGTCACATGTGAAAGACTGCTACTTACAATTTCGTTGTAAGTGAAATAAATGTACATTCATCGTTCCCTGTGTGACACAGCATTCGTCTGATGTTTTTAATCGTGCTCCAAACACTGGGAGAAACTGCTCACTCCATAAAGCAAGTGTGCTGCTGAAGAAGAGGGAATTCTTTTATCCTTTAAGTGTACTGCTGAAAAAAATTTAAATCACAAGAGGCTGCGGTAGACGTTTCACGCCTCGTGTATTAGGTTGAGTTATGTCCCATACACGAGGTACAGTTACCCCAACTCACTCGTAGCTCTCAAAACTCTAAGTATTTGCTCAGATGGCAGGCAAATGCTTTATCCACTATTATAACATACACAAACAGAGACATAAAATGGAGTCACAGAGGCAAAACAGGCGCAACCCCCAGGCCCAGCCCACCGAACACTCGAGACCAGTTCAACCAGATGGGCTTCACCACCACCGTGCACAACCCGCTCCCAGAGATCACCAGCCAGTTCCCTCTGACTCCATGATGTTCCAGTCAACAAGCATGAGAAAGAGGAAGAGCCTTTATTTGGGTATCCTTTTGTATCTTTGCAATTTGGTTCAATTACTGTCTGCAGCAGTCTTCACTTCTCTACCTGATGACTATCAGCTCTCTCCATGGCCTTGTATTCCCAAATTCAGCCCAAAGGCAGCAGAGGGACAGGTGTTTCATTTTCCATTTGTCAGCTGGCCGGCACAAAGTCCTTGTCTTCGGGGGGCTGAGGTCTGCACTCATTCTTGAAGGGCAAGAGGGGTTTGTTAGTCCTCTTCATTTTCCTCTACTTAGTAGGAAAGGCTACAGCTTCACTAAAAAAAAAAAAAAAAAAAGAAAAAACCACCACACCACCCCAAGATTAATTAGTGAGCTCTGAAATGTAATGCAGAGCAAACAGATGGATAATCTAGGGAAGTCCCATGTCTTCATGTCTTGGATGGAGGAGTAATTCATGCACCAAAGACCACGACAAACTGCAGAAGAGATGAAGACATAGAAGAGTCTAAAGTCCTCTACTTACTGATGAGCTACAGGCAACAGCAGCAGCACAGCTCTCTTGGTGCCTCTCAGCTGATGTGCCTTAATCAAGCCTTCAGTTCCCAGGTGCAGCTCATAGAGCAGCTTCCACCCTCCGCCCTTCCAAGGGGGATGATAACAAGGTTCCAGCTAGAACCACATGGACTTTCATTAGATGTGTGAATTAGGACACTTAGGCAGAGAACACCCATTTTGCAACAATTTTCAACCAGTCACTTGTAACCCACACAAGAGTGATGCTGGTGGACTGGAAGCACCTCTTCACTAAATCCTCATGCTGTCTCCTCTCTGATTTTCTACTGATACTTTTTAAATTTTGAAAGAAGAAACTTGTTGTTGACGTGCAACAAAGGCCAAGCTTTGCTGTGAAACAACTACCTCGCCCTTGAAAATCCAGTTCTTTTTGCTACTTTTCCTGCTTCATACACTAAAACATAGCCCCAGAAGTAGGGGATGAATGTGTTAAGAATCTTTAAGATAACAAAACTCTTGAAGCATTGTCAGAAGTCAAATGACAGTAATAGATTTCTTCTGTCTAGATGGCTTGAGGGTACATCTGACTGCTTAATTGGTATTTATTTATTCACATTCTCTAAAACATCTTATTAAGTTATTAGCTGCAAATCCTTTGCAAACAGATAAAACAAATCTGAGAAGCTAAATTAATAAAGACAACAATCTTAGCCATAACTTCTTCCTAAGCTCAGAAGAAGAACATCCAATTATTACCACCTGAAAACTTGCTTCACGGAGACATGTGAATGAGCAGGTGGAAAACTCCATCAAAATAGACAAGAAACCAATAAAGCACCCAAGCTGGTGGCTGTCAACAGAAATCCCTTAAGAAATTACATTTATACAAACATATACATGTGTGGAGCCTTTGGAATATTTGAAACCCTTTCCAATAAATATTCCACAAAGTATGACACTATTCCATATTAGACACAAATAATGGCATACAAATCAAAATGAGTGGCTGCACTGGAAAATAGACCATTATCATCCAGCTTAGGTAAAAAACACCACTTTAAGGATGGCAAGTGCTAAGGAATAATGATATAAAAAAAGAAAGCTAACTCTCCAATTTGATGTTATCCTTGGGAACAAGGACAGCAGCGACAGTCCCGATGAGGAATAACTAATTCTTCAACTTCACTGTGGAACAAGTCTCTGCTCTATTTCTAGATGCAACTTTCCAAAACCACCCTAGAAGTGCCATGTCAGTTGGGTGGTCAGAGAAGATAATACGGACATCAGAACGACGTGGTCAGAGGTGGAGCATGTTGGCCAGGGCCCACAAGGAAGTTCAAGCCACCATGGCCTTGATGTTCTCTTTCCATAGCCAAGCAGACAAGCTCTGCCTCCAAGGCTGCAAATCTAATATTTTTCATAAGTGCTGGACTCAATTAAAAAAAAGAAAATTGAACTATCAAAATACAGTTTTCAGTTAAATTCTAATGAGTTGCATCACTAGCGCTAAAAGCTCACTGTGGGTCCCACTGCCAGAACTTCCAAATAAACTAAGCAAACTTGCTTATAATAGCAGGAAGAAATCGGATCTTTCCAAACGCTGAGGCTCAGCCAAATGCATCCCAGAGTCCCGTGTTGCCTCGAACTAGCCAACCGTCATTTGAACTGAGGCTGGAGCTGGTTTCCACATTGCTTTGTTTATATTGACTGCATTTATGATGCCTCAGAAGTTGCCAGTAAAATATTTATTTAGCAGTTAAAACGTTCTGCAAATGATTTTGCTGTCCCAAAAGATAAATATTTCTCAGTATGCTGAAATGATACATTGATGTTTTCGTTAAGGAAATTGCATGTTGATAAAATTTTCTCAGATTACACTTTGTCGTTCCTTTGTATTTGAAGTGGCCACATTAATTTTTCGTGGTATTTATTGTAATTGTAAATTGCACCGAGATTAGAAACATTAAACTTACCATAAAATGAAGCACATTTCAAGTATTTCCGAGTCATCTATTTAAGGGCTTGAGGACACTTTTGATCCTTCAGGTGGACCACAGTGCTTTAAGCTTACAGGACAAGGATCCAACACAAACCACGATCCCACTTTAAACTCTTGGGGAGCCATTTTCTTAACTTTTCAATTTTTTTCCCAATTCTCTTTCCTTCTTTTCTAATACACTAATATCCAGCATCACGTTGGGATGTCCCTGCACTGCAAAATTTCAATCTGAATGTGAGATTTACAGCAAATTCAAAATTTACGCAGGCCATTAAATAAAAACAGGCACTGCGCTGCTGTCTTCGCTCCTTCCTTCCGCTTCCTTTAACCTCCAAACACTCACATCCATAATTTTGGTTGAGCTTACCGGTTTAGCGGCAACAGTATTATTTCTCTAGACAAGGCCAGACACTTGCAAACAAGCGAAGGCTGTTGGTGCTCCAGATTGTCAAAATTTTCATTAAACTCTGTGGCCTTTGCGCCTGGTCCCAGGCACACAGGGTATCCGAAGCATATATAGTATATATACTATATTATATATTAGTACATATACCATACATAGTATATATTAGGATATATACCACATATAGAGAGTATATTGTTGTGCAAAAATTCACTGCAGGATGCAAACACAATCTCAACGCAACAGCACGGCTCCTCAACACACCTTCTGCCATTGCTTCACAGTTTAGCAGCCTCAGCCTTGTCGGCCAACATCCCAAACCCAACCTTCCCATGGGAAACCTTTCCAATGTTTAACGCCAGTCTGTGCTCCGAGGCACATGGGTGGAAACCCTCTGCAGGTAAGCTCTTCATGTATAGATTGCAAATGGACTGCAGGACAAGCTGACCCTTCTACCACCTTCTATGGTGGCATTGGTTGGCCCTGTCACAGAGTTCAGCCTCCAGGTCGGTTTGTACTATCAAAATTTCTCCCTGCAATTATAGGACACGTGGCATCCACTTCAGCCCACACTGTAGCTGCTGTACAATTCTCTTCCAGATGGTTAAAAAGTGGTTGTTTTCCACCCAGATGTGACCCCAGATTGAAATCTTCAGGTGCAACGCTGGAACTATTCTGGGTTTAGCATCTGCATTAAGCAAATAAACTTTGATTTTTGGCCACTCCTGTATTAAGCATTAATAAAGCGAGACACGTGAAGAGTAATAGAAAACCAGATGTCTTTCCTCTTTCTAACATGAAGGAAGCTAGCTTTGGCTCTTCCAAGCATCTGCTGAGGTACTGTGGCTTACCAAGGACAGGAGGTATGCTTGTTTGAACAGGCTCGGTGCCTCATCTGTTACAGAAATAGGCTCCAAGCAGCTTCATATCTGGCAAGTAGAGTCTTACCAGAAGAAGATGGCATCTCAAGTAATGTATAAATATGCAGAGAGTTATAGACGTGATTCTGAAAATGTCTCACACCGCACATAAACAGGCAGAAACGTGTTCCTATCAAGTACAAATAAATATCCACGTGCGGCTAGATAAAACACCTTTAGTTTGTCCCTCAGATTGCTGAGGCAACTCCACTGTTTCTACCTTGATTTTAATTTCTAATAAATACTCTTAAAAAGAATTTAGTAATTAAATTAGTTTTCAGTGTACTCGGTTGCCGCTCTTACATTACATCTGCTGCTGCGTTTTGTGTCTGTGTTCGTGAGTGTACATGGAGGGTGTAGGGAAACTTATAGGAAAAGCATGCATAATATACAAGTAAGAAAAAGTAAAACTGCCCTTATAGATTATTTCTTCACTTCTTATTCCAAATAATTTTATTTGTCTTCATACTTCAAAAAGAAACTACATTTATTTTGGATAAGGGCTAAGATTTGTATATTAAGATCTGGTAGGTAAACTCTTAGCCTCATTAAATTCCATTATAAAACTGAAACTAACTTCAAGGATGCTAGTACACTACCTGATAAAAAAAATTCAATGTCATGGGTGTTAAAGGGTTGTTTTTATTACAGAAAAGTACTTGAGTTTCATAAACATGTGTGACGTCAACCTTCATTTTGTAAGCTCAAAAATTTGGTTAAGGTTTTGCTGCTATTATTTCAGGATTTTCTTCTTTATTTTCTTTTAGGTAGGGTTTGGGGTTTGGGTTTTTTTTAGTTATTTTTCAACCATTCAGCTGTATTACCTGCAGTTTACCCCTCAACATGAGAAACCTATCTCCTACTCTACCACAGTCATCTTCCTTAAGCTCTGATCCTTCATTACCTCTTCTAAGAAAAATCAACCCCAACATATTACCTGAATGCAGCCAGAAAATATTTGTGGAGAGCACAGTATACTGCCAGATCCCAGACTATTTCCACTCAAAACACTGCTGGACTATGCAGTAAATACAAAAAATATTCTGCTTTGCTAAAATTTCCCATCTTCCTCACCAGTTTTTTAATGCATCGTATTATCTGAGTTTAAAATAAAAAAAAAAAAAATCATTTTTCCAGCTTTTGAAGGGAGTGTTTTTCATATTTGCCTATGCAAGAAACTGGTTTTTTCTCTCTTTTCTCCCTTTTGGTTGGTTTTGGTGGGGTTTTTTTGTGCCATTTGACTTTCAAGAACATCTCTGAATTTATTGCGAATCTACGGGGCCAGGACGAAACATAAGACACGTAGGAAAATGTTCCCATTCTAGCTGTTTTCAGTCCAATTTTTTAAACAGTCAACACAAACTTTTGAATAACAAATCTTGACATCAATGAATTCCAGCTCTTAAAATGTACAGTTAATTAAAAGAAATCCAAAACAGCTTTATAAACAAACAGGGCTGCGACCACAACCTCTGCGGAGGCTTCCACCTTTCCCTCTGTAAAGCCTAGCTCCATCGCCCAGCCAGCAAGCGAACCACAGCCTTGCAGAGTAAAACATTTAGGCCTCTTCCACAGGAACCAAAGTAAAAATTCCTCCAGTCATCAGCAAGCCTGAGAGCTCTCCAAGTCAAAGCTAACCATTAGAGGGCAACCTGATTACACAAGCAGGGATTATTCTAGCACAAGGACTAGATTTCCCTCCAAAAATGGTGATTTAGGGGATTTAAGACACCATGGATGGACATGGATTTACAGTCAGAACTTGGGAAAAAATCTTGATAAAATATAAGGAGCAACACAAGGAGAACGGTCCATGCACACCAGCAGTTCTTGCTTTAAACAGCACTGTACACACCTACATAGTCACTGATGCTCTTCGGTTAGACCTTAAACCCACCACATCTTAGACCAAAGAGCTTGATGGACCTTGGTACAGCCCAACAGGTATGACTGAAGAGCAGGGAAGGCAGAAAGAGGCCGAGGGAAGTTATGAAAGAGCTCCAAAACCCAAAGATTTGCATAGAGGAAAAGAAAAGAGGCCGTTATCTTTGTGAAAACATACCACCTAACTATATTAAAAGAAATTATCAGGTGGGAAGTTAAAAGAGCAAACAACGGGAAGCAGTTCTTCACATATTGCACGGATAACAGAACTTGTTGCAGACAATCTGGCACATACCAAGGACAGCTTGGCTGAAAATGACAAATAAATGTCAGATATGGCCACTAGAGGCTAATATCCACTTGTGCCTTGGGAAATCCTTGAGCAACAATGACTGTAAAGTACAACTGCAAGATAGAGGAGCATTGCTATTTGCTTATTTCTTTTATACCTTTTTCTAGGTGTACTATCGATCAATATCAAAAATAGGGAACAGTTAAAACTGAACCAGTACTGCAGTGTAAATTCCCTGGAGTTATCCCATTACTCATCTTCTAATCATTAAAGTGGCTCTTTGTCACACGTCAACCCTTAAGGGTTGAAGTGCAACAGAAACTAGAGAGATCCCCCTCTACTTTGCCCTGGTGAGACCCCACCTGGAGTACTGTGTCCAGTTCTGGAGCCCCCAACACAAGAAGGACATGGACCAGCTGGAGAAGGTCCAGAGGAGGCCACGCAGATGATCAGAGCTCTGGAGCACCTTTCCTGTGAGGACAGGCTGAGAGAGTTGGGGCTGTTCAGCCTGGAGAAGAGGAGGCTCTGGGGAGACCTGAGAGTGGCCTCCCAGTGCCTAAAGGGGGCTGATAGGAGAGACTGTTCAGCAGGGCCTGTTGTGATAGGATGAGGGGTAATGGTTTCAAAATAGAGGGAGGTAGATTTAGATCGGATATTAGGAAAAAATTTTTTATAATGAGGGTTGTAGAACACTGGCCCAGGTTGCCCAGAGAGGTGGTTGATGCCCCATCCCTGGAAACATTCCAGGCCAGGCTGGATGAAGCTCTGAGCAGCCTGATCTGGTTGGAGATGTCCCTGCTCCTTGCAGGGGGGTTGGACTAGATGGGCTTTGAAGGTCCCTTCCAACTCTAACCATTCTATAATTCTATAATGAGTGAGATTGCACCAGACCCAGATCAAGAACTCCAGCAGTGTAGGGAAAGAAATAATCCTTATTAGAAATGAACAGGATGAAACCTGTATTCATGCCATTCTAGACAAATTATTATTTCCAACTCTCTTGTTTCCTTATAAAACCAGTACATGTGGATCCAGGATTAAACCTACAGCTCTTTCCTGAGAAGAAAAGTTGTGTCTCCCAGGTACAGCAACGCTGTTTATAAAATCTTTGACCCTGTAAGTTTAGCTTTGCCTCGACACTTTCATCTGCATTGAATGCAGTAACAGGATGTATATTGGACAGAATTTGTGGACACTCAAGGACACATTTACCATGAATACACTAATAAAAATATCATCTGGGGAAACGCACCATGAAAATGTGAGATATGTAAACGTAAGGTCAAAGAAGAGAATTCTTGTAGAGTGCGTATACGCAAGCCTAAGAAAACACAGTGGGTTTTTTTCATTTTATTAGGGCAGAAAACACAAATATGTGCTACAGTCTTTGACCCAGTTTTGGGTACCACCAATTATGGGCTCTCTCATTATAAAGGTAGTATTTTCTTATCCAACCAAACATAACTATTCCAAATTCATAGAGGGATAACATCTCCTCTGGATTTTGTCCCATCTAGAAGACACCATGAGGGACCGTACAGAATCAAAAACTTTAGTGGCAAGAAAATGCCTTTTCTTCCTAGCTGTTTTTTTCCATATCCAACCAACAGATCACATCACAATATGATTACAAACAGTTCTGTCAGGCTGTCAGTTGCTTTTATAAATCCCTTCATAAAAAAAATAAGGATTGCAACACAAGCAAGCGAGCACAACAGGATGGGTGTACCCATCTGACCTCGCAACACCCAGAAATGTGGATGCTGGTCTATGACTGGAACTCCTAAATAATAACACAATATAAATGCACCCTAAGAACATGCTAGGACTGCTTTAGCCAGGAGACAAGACAACACAGAAGCTTTTTTTTTTTTTGTCCCCTTGTAGATGTTTCTGAGCAGCTTTTCCACGTGCATCCGTATTGAGCACGACCCAGTAGGTTACACAGTTTTATAGACTGGAGGCTACAAGTGGCCCACAGCAAACGACAAAGATCTGTTCCTTACCTTCGTGACTATCTGCTTTTCATTCTGAAAAGCATTCTTTTCTGAAATAATAACTAAGCATCATTTCAAAACTCAAAAAATATATTATACAACATAGTAAAAAGGGCTCTGCAGGAAGAATAAGGATCAAGGGGTAGAAGGAAAGCACAGTAATTTCAAAACTAGGTGTATATAAAACTTTGCTTGTGTAATTGTGCAAGGCAAGGAAAGGAGCAAATGCCTTTTATGTGTTTAAAGGCCTGGAAAACAGAGAACATCATGCTTTTTGAGAAGAGGCATTTGTGAGTCTGACCGCACGAATGCCACAAAACACATGTGCCAACGCTACAGCTTTTGGCGGTGGACCATCACTCTGACACTTCATGTACAGCTTCTTTGGCCATACGTCCAGCACTTCTGGACAGCCAAAAGCTAGCTGGATGTACGCAAGCCTACTCGTACGACGCACTCTCAGTGGGTCCATTAACCTCCTGGATCCCTTGGGCTACGTTTGCACTGTAGGCATGGCAAAAGCAGAAGGCAATTCTGGAAATCCAGGCAGGAATTACAACAGCATCTCTTTTATTGAATTTTAAGCATTTGAAATATAGGAACATATAATCCTCGTAGAAACCTATGAAGATTTTGCCATCCAGATATTTCCTGTTCCAATGGGGGTAAGCGAGCAGCAAAACTAACAGGAAATTATCTGTATCGAGGTGGCTGACGGATGCCACACACTCTCTCTGGAGCACATCGCCCAACAGCGCTTGCCTTACCGAGCTTTCCAAATCTTAACCAACTACACCCTTTTGAACCCAATACTCCTTCCTGAGTCTTCCATTTTCACACTGAAAATACAAAATTTGTCTGAAATGACATTTTGTGAAAACCGTTACAAACTCCTTAGCTTCCACCCAGAGAAAGAGTTCTTTGGAACCGTGGGGAGAGACCTCGACTTGCAGAGCTCGTCCGCGAGCGGCGGATCCTGGGCAAAACGCTTCTCCTTCGGCCTTTGGGTACTGATCCTGCTCGCTGGAAATGACAGAGTTAAACTACACGCTACTTGCTTTTCACCCACAAGCCAGGGAAGGTTACAGACCACTAATTTATGTGTTCCTCTAAAGATTCTGATGTTCCACGTTATTTTTTTAAGGGCTTCATTTTCGATTCTTTTCAAACTAGGCTGTATTTTTCCCTTTAAAGTAAGGATATAAAAGTTAAATCCGGCGGGCTTAGCTGCAATTTACACACCGGTAAGTGTAAAGCACTGGCATTTACGGGCCCTCTGTCCCATACACATATACGTTAACATCTTAGCCAAAAGTCTGCAAATATTCATTAAAATTCAGAAGCAAATTCAGCCATATTTACAGCTGCTTCACATCTGCTTTCTGCAAATATTTGAGCACTCATACTTTACTAGTGCAAATACTAGTGAATAATGAATTTTAATTTCAAATAACCGCTCAGCTTAGTGTGGTACGTTGGGTAATTACATGCGTGGTCTGTACACTAACCCTTACCCTGTGAGAAACGCTGTCCGACCAGGAAACAAACGCTACTCTGTGCCTTCAACAATTAACGGTACAAAATCCAAATATGAACTATTTCCACGTTCGTTAACACGGAAATTTCATGGCACGCCACAGAATTCAGAAAAACATTACAGTGCCCTTTAAACCTCACCTGGGGCACCAAGGAGCCTCAAAGAGCTTGAACAAGAGGAGGCTCTGAACATCAGCAAGGGCTCGCAAAAAAAAAAACCCAGCATTTTGTGTTGACTGAGCAGGCCCTATGAGAATTTCCGCTTAAGAAATGGGAATATTCAGCAACTCAACTCTCACTTTTACAGAAAGGAGAAGAGGACAAGAGGCAGAAATTATTATTTTTTTCAAACATCTATTAAAAGCTATTTTAATTTAGACGAGATGTTACGCACTTCCATATTTCCGTAAATTATGTAATTAAAAGAGAACGTAATTTGAAATTATTGGGGATTTATGTTAAATTCTTAAATATTTGTGTTCAATCTTTAGTAAATACCTCAGAAAGCATGCCTAGCAGCCTTAATCGGGTGGAAACCCTTGTAGTCAGTCAAGCAGCAGAGAAGGAAAAAGCCAGATAGCTCAAATTGAAGAGCCAGCTTCTCCCTCACAGACCTGACCATAGTGAAGAAAAATTGTGTTTTGGGAGCACCTTCCTTGCCACACTTGCCTTTTGCAGATATCTACTGCCATACGTAGATTTTGGCCCAGAACACCTCCCTGCCAGAACATTCATACCAGACAAAGGGCAAGTTTGGGAGTTGGAGAGGCATTGGACTGTAATTGATGTAAAACAGCCCGATGTAGCATTTGGGGGTCTCTTCCCCTACTTATTGCAATAATGCATCTTCAGAAAAACATCAGCGCTTCTAGGACTCACAGTTTTCGGTGTGTGAATCACTACTGCACATCTGCCTATTCTCTTCCGGCCTCCATTTACCCTTTATTTTCTTTATCCTCCTGGAATGTCGCTGCGGTCAAGGGATCCTGCACAAGGAAGTTTTCAGGCTAGCGGTTACGAAATACCGGGCTGGAAACTGTTGTTGTAAATTAATGGGTTTTGCATAATTTTTCAGTCATGCCTGAGTAACTTCTAAGTATGAATGAAAAAGGACATCACGCTTTATCTGGACCTGAACTTGGCAGGCAATCTCTTTAACTGAAGGGTTTCCTCCTCGAATAGTACCCAGCCTTTAAATATAGTCCACTAACTTCAATATGTATTCAGAGACTGAATGCATGCTGCCTAACACACTTTAAATGACTTATCTGGGGGGAAAAAAAAAAAAAAAAAAAAGTGTTAAAAAAACCCCAAAATCTTCTCATTCCAGCTAACAGTCAAACTTCAGACACAAATCAATCTTCTTTAATTCATTTGCCTGATACGCCATTTCCATTTTGGAAAGTTGCCACATTCCCATCCTAAAAAAAAAAATACATTTTAGAAATGCTGCAAGCTTATTTTGCGGTTTGTTAATCTAGGTGCAATATAAACAATGGATTTGAGGATCTTGCAGAGGAAGAACCCATTTTATACATAATCATGTTTTAATGGACTCAGCTTGTAAACTGATGAACCCACACAAGACCACGACTGTGACTTTTTCCATCAACACAGAGCTGCTGGGATAAAAGCACGTATTTTTAAAGTACGCTACGAAAAAACGCTGCCTGGTGACAGAATGGTCATCACCAGTTTCATTAGAGGTAACTCCACCCACATCCCCGAGCCTTTCCTGCAGATTCCATGGAATAGTTGAGCCAAGTAGAGACGATAGCATCAAGAGCCGTGCTAGCGGGTTTAAGAGGAACGTGCCCTGAACTTCATTTACGCGTTACTGGGCCAGATTCCACGGAATAAAGCATTTAGATTTTATCTACCATACAAGTCAGCTGAAGCAATCAAATTTCTAACAACCTCAGTCCGACATTTTATGTTAAGACAAACGTCTAATAAAAGTACTTCGCATGCTGGTTAATGATTTTTAGATAATTTGGCTGAACTCAATAGCTCATATTGATCCCTTCATCATATTTTTTTATCCAAAATGGTGATAAAAAGTCCCAGAGAGATGTTAACTTTTTTCTCCCTGAGTCCAAGAACACCTAACCCGCGTCAGCACAGCACGCACACACAGTGCCGGGTGCTGTATTTTATTAGGCTGCCCAAGGGGAAAAGGCAGCACTAAGACTGTATTTTTGCTTTTTTTTTTTGGTGGGAAGCACCCACGAGGCCATGCTCTAGGACCAATTTTTCCTTTCAGAAGGGTACAGTGGATCTCCCCTTGCCTCATGGGTGTGGAACACAGAATCAGGTCAAGGTCGCAGCCCCCGTGGCCTAGCAACGCCAGCACCGTGTCCAACCCGTTCCCACTGGAGCAAGCACTCCCATGCTTTTACCTCACTATAAACCCCCATGTCATTCATTTTAAAATCCTTTGGCTCCGTGGAGCTATTTTTAAACTGACATTGATGAAAAAGCAGAACCTTCCTCAGGTTTCCCCAAGATACTTCATAAAAAGGAAATTTAGGATGTTTGAACTGGAAACTCACCTCAATGGATTTTTGTTGAGGGAACCATCGTAACGTTTGTCGATTAACTGCGACCCAATTAGCATTCAAACATGGGAAGAGTCCACTTGCGGCGCTGCTTTTCCAGCCTTCAATCTTCACCCTTCTACTTTGTTGACAGAGAAAACATTTGCCATTTTACCTGTACCAGTGCAAGGAAAACAGTTGAGTTCCCCAGCGCGGATGCATTTTTGCCAGAATAAATGCATTATCCAACAGAGCGTATTTATCTACAGAAAAGGGAATAAGCATCAGGTATGTTAACTATGTCTATAATTCACTGGCCCCAGAATTATATCGCACTGGTAAACGACCCCTGGGGCAGGGGGCACCTTTTCTGGCAGCCCTGCGTCAGGGTGCTGCAGAGAGAGGCGATTCCGAAGAGGGCTCCGAGGAGAAATCACAGCGCTGACCAAAATCGTCCAGATCTTTCCCAGGACCGCTGTGGGACTCGGAGCGCCTGGGCTAAAATGCAAGGGTGGCATTGCCCCTCGCAGCCTGATGGCATCCATACCGCTTTCTCGTAGCTGTAAGTGTTAACGAAAAAATGAAAAAATTACGCTGAACTGACAAAAAAAAATTATCCGGTGGGACCAAACCCAGTGTCTGTGGGGCCTGTTGTGTTTTCCTCGCCATCACCCACAGCCCAGCGAAGGCATCTGAGGTCGAGGCGCGCCCCAAAACCCTGTTCGTGCACGCACTCGGATATCGTCAACCTGCCTTTGGAAGGGCTGGCACTCACTTGCCTTTGCTTTTTTGCCTTTTTTTTTGCCTTTTTGCAACAGAAGGTGACACGAAGCTGGGCCACCGGCTAGGAGCCGCAGTCACTGAGATCCGACGCCGCAGCAGCCAGCCCTGCAGCATGGAAAAATAAATTTTTAACAGAAAGACAGAAATTCGTTAAAAGAGAAAATAACGTACACTGGGGAAAAAAAAATAAAAGGAAAAAAAAAGAATTTTAGAAAGAAAAAAAAAAACAAACCACACTCATCAGGTGTGTTGTTGGTACTTCTGACAGACTTCTCCCGGGATTGAGGGGGGACCGTCTCCCACCCGGATTTATTCCGCTGGAGGGACGCCCCGAGGGGCGGCCAGGTCCACGCGGAACGTGGACTCAGGGGCGCCCGCGCAGGAAGGGCTCCCACCTCGCCCGGCGGAGCTCTGCCACGCGTGGAACGATTTTTCCTTTGGATCTTGCGGGGAAGCTGCCGCGCACCCCCTCCCCCCCCCGGGGGGGTGCGCGGCCTGCGCGGCTCGGTGGAAAACATTCCCCCAACCCCCTCCTGCTTTCCTTTCCCGCCGTCTGGGAGACAAAAACACAATAAAATAATTTTCCTTGTTTCGTGCCTTTGCAGTCTGCAAAAATAAGCACTCGTCCGCCACTTGCTCAAACGTGAAAATAAAAATATTACGATTGCGTCCCAAACCCAACAGCAGCAACCGGAGCCTCGCTGTTTCCACATCTTCAGTGATGGACACAGCCTTGTTAATTTAGGTTAATGGGCCCATCTACCTCTTAATTAAAACCGGCTGCTGCTTTCGCCTGCGACCTGAGCAGAAGAAAGAGCCGAGAAGATGAAATAAAGCGACAAAAATAAAAAAAAACGCCCACCCTGCGCCGCCCGGAAAATATTTCAAACGAATCGTTTATTAAACCCGTTTTCGTGTAAGAAGAGGGGATTTCGTCCCGTTTATTCGGGAACGGGCGCATCCCGGGCTCTGATTTACGCTGGGATGCGGGAAGCTGGTCCCGACCCCTCGGAGTTGGGACGAAACGAGAGAAACGGGGAGCACCCCTGTCCGAAACAAAATTCCGCGCAAATTCGCCTCCGAGCCTGCCCAGGGCTTGCCGGGAGCGAGGGGTACCGACAAACTCCGCAGCCGTTAATTAACCTCTCTCATCGGAAAGCTCGCCCCACAACAGGGGCGCAGCCCGGGCCCAGGGACGTCCAAGCGGTCGCCCGCCGGTCCCGCACCCGACCCCTCGCTTCCCGCGGTGCTTCGGCTGCTCAGCAGGACCGGCGGGAGTGGCACGGATGGTCAAGATGCACCATAATGTGATATTTCGATGGAAAAAAAAAAATATACAGCCGGGACTTGGGGAGAGGGGAGAAAAAAATAAAAGCGGGGAGGAGGAAGAAAGGAAAAAAAAAAAAAAAAAGGAGAAAAGAAAAGGGAAAAAAGGAGGAAAAGGAGGAAATAAAAAAAAAGAAGCAAAGAAAAGGGAAAAAGTGAGAGAAAAAAAGAGTAAGAAGAAAGGGAAAAAATAAGGAAAAAGAAAAAGCAAGGGGGAAAAAGTATGGAACAGAGTAAGGAAACAAAGTAAGGAAAAATAAAAGAGTAAGAAAAAAAAGTCAGAGAAAGGAGTAAGGAAAAAAAAGTAAGGAAAAGAGTAAGGAAACAAAGTAAGGGGGGGAAAAAAAGTAAGAAAAAGGGAAGATAGTAAGGAAAAGAGAAAATACAAAGGGGGGGGGGAGGGGGGAGAGTAAGAAAAAAAAAGCCGGGCCAGGCCTTCCCCTCCCCGGCGCCGGAGGTTACCGGTTCGGCGGTGCCGCGGGGTGGAAATTATTCTCTTGGGGCCGCTCATCGCCCTCCGCTATCAAACCTGCTGCTGCGCTCTGCCCCGCCGCGATTTAAAAACAAAAAATACATAAAATAATTTTTTTTTTTTAATCAGCGTTTAGGACACGCGGTGCGGAATCTAATTAACGGCAATTAACATCTTAAGGCGAAAGCATCCGAATTGGCCCAAGCAAAGGCTGCGGGTCCGGCCGCGCCGTCGGCGGGAGGATCCGCGCAGGCACCGCGCTTTGCTCTGCCTGCGAGCTGGGGGCTGAACCTCTCACCTGCCTCCGCGGAGTGGGGGGGAATTAAAAATTAATTCAAAAGCATGACGTTAGTCGGAGTTATAGTTCATAAAATACTTTATTGTAATAAAGTAAATATCTTCGCATTAATAAAACTGATCATAAAATGCAGTTTTCGAATAACTGGGGGCACCACAGGGTTTTAGACAGCGAGGAGATGTGACGGGGGGTCCGGTGTCGCGGAGAGGCGGGGGAGGGAAGAGGATACACACACACACACACGACGGGGAGGCGACCGGCCGAGACCCCCGGTTCACGGGAGAGCGGGGAGAGCCGGGGGGGCCGGGCCCCCCTCATTCCTCCTGGCCGCCCCCGGCCGGCGAAGCCCGGCTCTCGGGGGGCTTCTCGGTTTCCCGGGCTCGCTCCTGCTCTGAGAGCTGCTCGCTGCTGGGGATGGAGTTCTTCTTGGGCCGGCCCTTGGGCTTGGTGGGGGACTCCAAACCGCCCCCCTGCAACACCTGCCGGGAGGGGGGGTACCCCGCTGAAACCGGGCTGCCCTCAGCCCGGGCCGAGAAGACTCCCCAACCTCATCTCCACCCTTCTCCGCACGAGCAAAGCACCGCGCCCGCTACAAAGGAGGGGGGGGGGATCCGACGGGGGCCCCGGCCATGCTGGCCTTAAAGACCGGGTGTCAGCACCCAGGAGGACGAGCCCGCGGGACAGCGCTCGGTACCCCGAGGGGCTCGGAGCCGGGCTGGCAGGAGGGTCGGGATTGGGAGCACTTACTATTTTCTTCCATTTCATGCGCCTGTTCTGGTACCAGGTCTTCACTTGGAGCTGGCTGAGCCCCAGCGATTCGGCCAGGTCTATTCTGCGGGCGAGAGAAAGAGAGGTGGTGAGCCCCGGCGGCTTTTGTCTCGGCTGGCAGCTTTCCTTTTTTTATTTTAATTTAATTTTTTTTTTTTTTTTTTTTTTTTTTTTTGAGGGGAGAGAAATGAGCTGCCGTCCCACTCTGGCCCGTCGGGTCCGGCATCCCTTACCTATCCGGCGTGGAGAGGTATTTCTGCTTTTCGAAGCGTTTCTCCAGCCCCATGAGCTGCAGCTCGGTGAAGACGGTACGGCTGCGCCGGCCTTTCTTGGCTTTGCCCCCCCCCGGCTCGGGGGGGCCCGCTTCCAGTTTGCTCCGCAGCTGCAGCTCCAGCGGGAGATGGGCCGAGGGGGAGCCGCCCTGCAGCCCCGAACCGGCGGCCAGCAGCGCCGAGCCCAGCCCCGAGCAGCCCAGGGGAGCCAGCGGGAATTTAAACACGGCGGCCGGTTCCGCCTTCAGCATCGCTGCGGGACGAGAGGGGACCGTCAGCGGGGGAAAGGGGGTAAGGAGGGACACCCCGCCATCCCAAACAGTTCTGCCTATCTTGAAAATAAAACTAATTCCCCGATATTCCAAGACATCTTGCTGCGGGGTTTGGCGCTTCCCTCTTTTATTTTTCTCTTTTAGAAGGAAAACAACAACAAAAAAAAATTGGGATCCCGCTGCTCCCTCCGTTTGCACGGATAAAGAGCGACGTTTCCGCTGACAAACGGCGGCTTGGGAAACGAAAGCTTTCGCGATCACGCGTGAAATACCGGCGGTTAAAATAGGTGAAATGCCAGCGTTTAAAGTGTATTAAATATTGGCCTTTTAAAAAAAAAAATAGTCGTTAAAACACCGCATTTTTCCTAGATACTATATCAGACTGGATGGAGCACGGCGGGCCCTGGTTTAAATAAAGATATGTATCAATATGAGATATAAAATACAAAATATATAAATTTAATGTATCTTATTTTTTTCTATTTTCTATTGCCTATTTTATATCAGATATAAAATATAATACATAAAATATAATATCTCTGTCGGGTTTCCAGCTAAGTCCGTGCCCGCAGAGCGCCGTGCGGCCTCCGGCAGACACACACCCCGCTGCCCAGGCTCCGGCAACTCACGTCACATCCAAAAACACGGGGGAAAAAAAACCCCAAACAAAAAAAAAAAATCTAAAAAGCACACTCCCGAAGAAAACCACCCCGACCGACAACAACGCTCTCCCCGTGAAATTCCACGGCCGCCCTGTGCGAGAGCCGTTTTTTTTTTTTCGTTTTTAGGCCCAAAATATTCGCCGGGCTCCAGGCCGGGAAGCCTCCCGCGGCACGGCGATGGGATGCTCACGGTCGGCAAAGCTCGGCAGCTATTTATTTTTTAAGTTTTAAAATTTTTTTTAGGGCAAATTCCCGAGGTTTTCTGCGAGGGTGCCTCAGCGGGCAAGGCCGCCGCGCTCCCGCAGCCTCCGGCCCGCTGCCGCTCGGGGCTCGGACCCCCCCCACCCCAACCCCCGGGAGGATGTACCGAGGCGGGGTGTACCCCCGGGGTCCCCCGTCCGCAGGACGTACCGAGGTGGCTGTGGTAGGGGCGGGCGGCCAGCAGCGCCTGCACCCCGAACTTGAGGAGCTCGCCGGCCGGCGCGGCCCCCTTGGCGGCGGGGGGCTCGGTGAGGATCTCCTCGATCATGAAGCTGCGGTAGCGGTGCGAGCGGTGGTCGGGGAAGGCTTCGGCCGGGAAGTAGGGCCCGGCTCCCAGCTCCAACGGTTGCTGCATCCTCGTCGCCAAATCCTTCCCCCCCCCCGCCCCTCCAAAAACTCTCCACCCCGGGGTGGGGGGGGGACCCCCGGCTCTAGCGCAGCCCCCCGGCCGGCAGCCGGGCAGCGGGGAGCCCCGCGGGGGCTCTGCCCATCGCCCCGCCGCTCTTTCCCCCCCCCCCCCCCTTCCTCGGTTTTTACCCTGCCCCGACGGGCCGGGCCCGCCGCCGCCCCCCCAGAGCCGGTGTCCCGGGACCGCCCCGAGCAGCGCGACCGGTCGCAGCCGTTAACGTCGCATGCGGAGCCCGGGGCGCGGCACCGGGGAGCGATTCTCCGCCCCGGGACGGCGGGCAGCCGCCTATTATAGCGGGGCTGGCAGCGCCGGGGGGGCTGGGGGGGGCGGGGAGGGCGCGGGAGGGGCTGCGGAGGAAGGAAGGGGCCGGGGCGGGCGAGTACCTGGCAGGCAGAGGCTACGGCAGAGCATTCGATCCCCCGCCGTGTACAGCCAACCAGCCCCGCAGAGCGGGCAGCCGGACAAGCGCCGGCCACTTCGGAGGGCAGCCCGGCCCCGGCTCCATCTCCGTCCTCGTCCCCGTCCTCGTCCCCATCCCAGCCCCCATCCCCATCCTCATTCCCATCTCCATCCCCATCCCATTTCCCGCCCCTATCCCCATCTCTATCCTTATGTCCGTCCCCATCCTATCTCTATCTCTATCCCCATTCCTATTCCCATCCCTATCCCCATCCCTGTCCCCATTCCAGTCCCCATCTCCATCCCTATCCCCATCCTCATCCCCGTTTGCATCCCCATTCCCATCCCCATCCTCGTCCCCATCCTATCTCTGTCCCCATCCCGTTCCCATCCCCACCTCTATCCCCACCTCTATCCCCATCCTCTTCCCCATTCCCATCCCCACCTCTATCCCCATCCTCTTCCCCGTCCCCATTCCCCGTCCTATCCCATCCCATCCCATCGCATTCCCCATTCCCCATTCCCCATGCCATCCTCATCCCCACCCCCGGGGCTGGCGGGGCAGCTGACGGACACAGGGACACGGAGCCACCCCCGCCACCTGCCCGGTCCGCCCGCTCCCATCCCCGGCTCCCCTCGTGGGGAACCAGCCCCGCGGTCCCCGCGGCCGTGGACCCTCCCGTCCCCCGGTTCCACCGGCGCCTCGGAGCCCTCGAGGCCGCGGTGGAGGCGGGGGCCGCGCTGCCCGTCGAGGGGGCCCGGCCCGAGACCCCCAGCTCGGGGGACCGGGACCCCCGGTTCTCGGTGGAGAACCGAGAAGAGCGGGGTCGGGAAACGAAACAAAAGGCAGCGCGAGGCCGACCCTTTCCCTCGGCTTTTTTTTTTTTTTTAACGGGATTCGTTGAATTCCCTTTTAGCCCGCGTCGTGCGAGGCGGCCGGTAATTCACGAGCGGTCCCCACGCGTGGCTGACGAACTCGGTGCGAGGTTGGTGTGCGAGAGCTCACAACCCCCGGCGGAAAATGTGGGCACCGACGGGAGCGGAGGCTCCGTCTTTATGGGTTTTGAGGGGAAAAGAAGAAAAAAAAAGGGGAAAAAAAAAAAAAAGGAAAAAAGGGGATTTTCGCGTCTGCGGGGAACGCGGAGCCGCCGGCGGGATCCTGCGGCTCCCAGCAGCCAGGCAGGACGGGACCGCCTCGGGGGTCATCCGTGGGTGCCTCCTTCCCACGGGGATGGGGGGGACGGGAACGTGTCCCAGCCCCCCGAGGCCGTCGGTGTTTCTGGATTTAATTTTTGCTCTGTTCTTCTCCAGGGCAGCAGCGTCCCTCCTGCACACACCTGCCCAGAGCTCCGGGGAGCCCCAACCCACCTGAACCCCCCCCCAAAAAAACGAATAACAACCCTCCCATCTTTTGACCGCCTTCTCCGTCGAGATCGCGAGGGAATTTCACGCCGAAGTGCTGATTTCTAACGGTTGAAGCAAAAGAGGCCTTTGGAGCCATTTTAATAAATAAGAAGGGGGATAATCAGGAGTAAAATCAGAAGAATTTGGGATGCATCCAGGCGAGCAGACACAAATCCGCATTGGGTTGTGTAAACAAGTGACTAGCACGCTCATAAACAAACAGTGCGCGTAAAATAAATTTCCAACTCCCTCCCTCGAAGCACACACCTTGATTTTTTCTTTCTTTTTTTTTTTTTTTTCTCTTTAAAATAAAGCAAAGCGCACGAATAACTGTAACTATTTCTCCCCACCTCTGAGCAGGTTCGGTTCGGTGCTGGACATCGTTTCCCAGTGTACGGGATCACCTTGGATAATTTAAGGTTTTCTACACCTTGTGTTTTCTACAGCCAGCCAGCCTGAGCATCACCACAGATCAGAAACCAGGCCTGCAGCCCCCAGTTTCATTAAAAAAAAAAAAAAAAAAGATAAATTAACGTTTGTGGAAAACGCTGCTATGGTAAGATTTTGGTGCCGCGCCGCAAGAAAGGGAGGATGAACTGCACCAGCCGGCTGCCCTCCCAGTCAATAATTCAAAATCGTTGCAAAGCAAATCCTACAGCTAAAAGTACATCAGGCAATATTTTTAAAAAAATATTTTTTCACTCGTACAGTGCCTGAAATTGTCTAATTTCCCATGCTTTTACAAAGCACCCAAACCCGCACCCTCATTTTCAGCAATCTGTCCAGCAGACACAGCCCTGAGCAGCTCACGCAACCGCTCTTTTCCAAACAGCATCGTTTCAGAGTGGAAGTTCTGCAAAATCCGTGGGGCTTTAGGGACGAACTGGACGAAGAAATTTAAGCCCCAAGTTTAATACATCTTCTTTTTTTTTTTTTCCCCAGCTGCAAGAAGGGAATCACCTTTCTCTGCAAAAATGCTCCTCGTTTAATGAGTGGGTTTTGCTTTGTTTTTTTTTTTTTGCTTGCACTAGGGACAGACTTTATACAGCTACCAGAAACATAGGCTATTTCTCAATATGCTTATTTTAAAATAATTTTATATCAATGTACATAACTAGTTTCAGAAACTATCAATACATCCATCAGAGACTCTCCTAATCTTCATTTTTCTATAGAAGTGGAACGCGTTTTTAAAGGCTTCCTTTGCTCACTTTTACACTTCAGATATCCTGAGAGATGGCTCTATTTTGGCCGGGCAACCCAGGAAAAGGAAAGGATGACAGCTCAGCTAGCACAAATCTTGCTAGGAAGAAGGAAACAAGTTCACCCAGTGATTTAAAATTCTTCCCCGGGGTAGGAGCCCTTTCGCTTCACTGATTAATCACCATTTGGATGGGAAGAGGAGTTTTGCTGAATTTTGCACGTTGCCGGCCCCTCGGTGAAGTTCTCGTAGCGTTCTCCCGACTCGAACAACTGTAAGGCAAAAAAAAAAAAAAATTAAATTAAAACACTTTGCCTCCTGGATGCCTCAGGAAAACATCCCAAATTGGGAAAATATATTTACATAAAAAAGACAGCAAACAAAGCCCACGCTTTGGGTTAATTAATAAGTGGGTTTTTTTTTTTTTTTTTTTTAATCAAAGCTCTTGGGGCATTTTAAAAGCAAAGCTCTTTATTAGATATTTTTAAAAGGTGCTGTTGGAAAAAAACAGCCAGTTGGAATTAGGCACAGCAATCCCCGACCCGCTGGCTTCTCTTGGCACTTAACAGCCAGGAAATCCAGAAAGTGGTACAAAAAAGAGTGGAAAAGGTGACATCAGGGGCTAATGGGGCCGAGGGCATAGCTCAGTCCTGAGCAATGCATTCTGCTTCACGGCTGAGCAAAGCTTCACGGGCACTGAAACACGCACCCCTCTCCAAATGATTTTCTGTGAACACCTGGCCTCAGCAGACAGTTTGGCTCGTTAACCCATTTCGGAAGTCACATTTGGAGGATGCTGCAGGATGCTGGTCCCTCACTCCGCCTGCTGCACCCACCCCAGCAGCTCCCACAAAGCAGGCAGCCCTCATTGAAGGAGACCACCCCCAAAACTGCTATTGTCTGAACTGCGTTTAATTTCCAGCTGACAGAACAGCCTCAAAATCAGGAGCCCCCCATATGCCAAGCTCCCTCCCCACCGCCAGTGCTGCGGCCAGATATCCGAAGGTCACACTCCCCCTCTGCCACGCGCCGCCACCTACCTGTCCGTTCCACCGTCACCGAGCAAGACACGCAGATGTGAAAGATGGTAAGCCTCTCTCTCTTTTTTTTTTTTACATATAGAATTTTTAAATTGTATTTCTTTATTAGTTTTAATTTTTCCCTAGTTCACAGACAAGGGATGCAACACTTGGAAGTACAAACCACTAGCCACAAATGTGATGAGATTTCAGGCTGGGCAGTATTTCTTGCAACAGCCTCTCCTCTGCGAGCTGATTTCCGCTTATTCTGACCTCTCAGTTCAGAGGCTCCATCACCAGTGCTGCCGAAAGCGCGGCGCCTGCAGCCCCTAAAAACGGTGTCCCAGTGAACGGACGAGTGCAATTACCTCTTCCCTGGCTGACAGCGCGTATAACCATCTTTCTCCACCCAGAGCTGCTATCAGACAGCGGTGCGACAGCGCGCGCAGGCCGCGGACTCCAGGCAGCCATCGGCGTGAATCGCCCAGTCCAGGGTTTCACATCAAAACGGATCTCACGCGGCACGGCTGTAACCAGAGTGACGGACGCGGAGCTGCGCCCGGGAAGCTGCAGGGAACAAACGTGGTTTGGAAATGACAGTTAGGAGAGATATGAAAGGGTAAGTGAAACATAGGTGCATTAACAGATGAACTAATGAATTATTTGCTGAATTCAGGAAATTATAATAATTATTATAGAATTATGACAGAATTATGATAGAATTATTATATATTATAAAATCATTACAGTATAAAATGATTATACTATGAGTAGAATATAATTATTTACTGAATCAGGACATGATTACACTCAATCTGAAGCAGCACCTCCGGCTGTACTACCCATCTCTAGACACTAAACGGGTTTCAGGCGGAAAACGACAAATCGTCCTTATCACTCTTGTATGAGCTGAAATTCAAGCAACCCCTGCATCCGTTGGAAAACGAAGGATGCCCTTAAAGACATCACATTAGCCCCTGTGCCGTAAACACTTCAGTGCCTGCTTAGGTTATTCACCGTGTGCACCGTCGACCGACGGGAGTAGGCCTGTTTATAGTTCATAAAATTAAGTTAATGGCTACATCTGTGCAGAGCTGGGGCCTTCAGTTTTTAAAAGTGAAGTGAAGAAACAGAATAAAGTCCCTGCATTCTTCAGTTTTATGGTGAGCCTCCAGTCAGTCTGGGTTCCTAGCTCTCAAGTCCTACGTCAGACCTGGATGGTTTGGGTTTATAGATCAGCGGGGAGATGTTTAAGTCATTTAACACAATAATGGCTAATTGAAACATTTCATTTTAAAAATAACAAGATGTTTTATATATATTAAAATCATATAAAAGCTGATTTCCCAGTCTCTCACAAGCACCACTACAGCTAGTCAAAACCCCCTAAGTCAGAGAGCTCACTACATAAAACAGCTTTCGTTAAATGCTGAACAATATAAAACTATTAAGTGATAAAGGGTTCCTTTCTCTTGGCTTATTTCTTAAACACACTTTTGCTTTGAACGCGTTACCTTGCTTTAAAATACAGGGACAAAACCATTAAAGTGTCCCTACAACAGGGACTGGGAACAGAATCTCTTCTCATCCCCGTAGAAACAAATGGCCCAGGCGCAGGAGAAGGGTCTGCAGCCTGGGCTCACCAAAAAGAAAATCACACCCCTCAGAGATACCTAAGAAAAATGTTCTAAAAATGAACAACCAAGTGTCTGAAATCTCCTAAACAGCTCCTATTTTCAGAAGTTTCCCTTTGCAATGCAGACTGCTGCAGATGTTCCACCTGACAGGCCAACTGATCCAGGGTGGCTGAAACCTGCCATCGTGGAAACATCAGCTCCCGTGGACCGGGGCAACTCAGGCAAGCGTTACCTGCTGCGAGGAGCGTTAACAGCGGAAGGCAATTAAAGATACGCGTGTTCCCAGCCACCAGACACTCAGAAACTGAGTATGATTTACCACCTCAGGCTAGAATAATTTTTTTTCGGAATAAAATTGTGCCACACGGATTAGGATTTCCGTAGGCTGTTCACATTTCGAAGAGTCCTTATCTATTTTAATCTCCACAGCTTGGCTGAGATTCAATGGATCCTTAAAACCGTAACTTGTTGTAGGAGTCCCGCTCATAAATCAGTATGCAAGGTTAAAATACCTACCAGAGGTGTAGCGCGCAGGCCAGAAGCAGGAGGGATGCAGTCAACCGGGCAGGGGCTCTCTCGTCGTCTTCATCTGAGTGGGCAGCCCTGGCCCATGACAAAACCTGGGTGCCTCGTGCCGATGTGCTACATTTAACCAGACCAAAAACAAGGTTTAGCCCTGAACCAGCTGACATCGGCAGCAGCTGTGTCCCCAGTTCAATGGGAGTGGGATCTGGGTGTAAGGGAACCTGATTTTCAGGAGAGATGGCAGGAAGCCGGTGGCGCCGGCTGGCAGGTGCGTGTACATGGACTCACCGTTTCCTACTGCAGGCAGCTCCCTAGCTTCCAGGAGCACAAGCGTCCCAGCCAAAATCCCCCCTGACGCTGTAAGGCCAACCTGTGTGGAGATCCTGCGCATCCTCCGTGTAACTCCTCAGGCCAGGGCTTTGCTTAGTGCATCCTACTCCGAAACCAGCGCAAGTGACAGAGGACTGCAAGTAAAATCAAGTCTCATTTTCTCTCTGTTCACTTCAGAGGGATTACGTGGCTCACCCCCCAGCTCTGCCCGCTCCAGCTCGGATCCCGCACCCTGCAGCGACCTGCTCCGGCTCACACTGCTAACTGTCTTTGGACACTAACGAACCCTCGACGCTGTGGTACTTATACCTACGGAAAATCCGCCCCATAGACTCGCTTTGGTTGGGATGGAAGAGGGAAAGGGTAAATTTTTGTACAGTTGTCAACCTCCTTCTCCTGTATCCCCCTTCAGTTGGAACAAGCATGTTTTTTTCTTACTACTGTTCATGGATCGGTCGAATTTAGAATGAAATAGGCAATTAGGGAGGTCATATTTTAAGAAAATACTTCAGAAGAAACAACGTTAACAGAGGTCAATCCCTACACAGAAAACTTCCCTTGAAGGGGTGAGGTTTTGGGAAATTAATTCCTTCATCATTCATATAAAAGGAACTAGCTGTATGAAGAAATTAATTACTCTCAGGGTACAACCTGGGCCATATGCAGGCTTTACTACCAATCTGAAAGTTATAGTGAACCGGGAGCATTGCAGGAACAGGTTTCCTCTCCCTTTTAAGAGACGATTAACCAGAATTACAGGGCTTTCTAAAATTAGCCTTAAGAAAGAACAATATTCTCACAACGTCAAAGAAAGTGCAGCGGTTTCTGATTTCCAGTCTGACCCTACAGGCCTCTCTCGGGCACAACTTGGATCGCGCTTTAGGTCTTTTATTCTCCTGGCACCAGAGACTGGGATTCTCAGGAGGATTTATGGCCCCTGACGCTGCCGCAGGCATTCTGAATTCCGTCCGTGTGGGAAAACCGTGCTCACAGCACAGTCGTGCTATCCACTTCAGGCGAAACGAGAAGTGATTTTTACACTGCCTACACTGCAACGATTACATTTGATATGCCAAATTTCTATTTTACTACGTTCAGGATTAAATTTCAAACCCATATACGGCCACGACGACCACTTCAGAAGTTTAAACAATTTTGCTTTCTGTACATATATTATGACACTTACAAATTTTTTGACAATTCCAACAACCCACTGATAGTTATCGGCCTGAACTGCAGACGGATGGATTTAACAGGGCTTCGCATCCCCCGCCTCAATAGCTGTTCCCCACCGGTTTTCCCCAGCTTCTCCCGGCTCAGAGCCAACTCCCCCGGCCCTGCCCAGCTTCTCCTGCTTTCCCCAAAAACTCCTCTGGCCTCCCCAGGGCGGATTTAAAGCCGGGGAGACGCTTCCCAGAGCGGCGGGATGGGAAGGGACGGGGCACAGGGAACCAGGCCGCAAGCCCGGCCGCAGCCCGGGCCTCGAGTGCCCCCTGCCGCCGCCCGCTACCGGATGCCGCCCGGCCGCCTGCGGGGGAAGGGGCTCGGCGGCTCCGGGCAGGCCTGGAGTGGGATGCAAATCTTTCCTATAGTTTTAATAAGGGAAGGAGGCCCTTAGCTTACTCAGAGAAATCAGCTGCAGGTCAGGCTTATTCCCTTCACATCACAAATAAAGTCTAGCAAAAGGCTTTTTCTATTTTTTTTTTTTAATTAAGTCGTTAAGATCACAAGATTTTTGTTCCAAAAGGGCAAGTTCCACTTCACACATTTAAATGAGCGGCAACACGAGCACACAAAAGCTGCGGTTTTATCAATGACAGTAAATAATAAGAATCATTGTTCCTGAAAAGTTTTTGTATATAACCAGCAGTACCAACACATCCACACATCCAGCTGTGCAGACATCGGCTCTTGCAGGTGATCGACAGCCTTGGCAAAACAGCGCGTATGGACCCGCACAGCTCTGCTCCGCAGCCAACCTGCTTGGCGCCACCGACCTTGCTGTGCTCCGGGGCTGAGAGCTGATGTTTCACTTGTGTAGAAAACAGGAGGTGGAGCAGTACATGGGAGCGTCTCCTCACACCCACGCCAGACCCTGCTTTCTTACCTACGAAATCCCCTCACCTCGGTGAAGGTCCAGACAGCATTACTACAGCACTCCCTTTCCAATCCCTCCCATCAACCACGACAAATAATTCTGGTCCTCCTAACCCCTACCGAAATCTTCTGCCTCAGAAGGCTCTTTGAGATCTCCGTACAGCAGGCATTCCCAGGGAGATCCCTTTTTTAACTGAGATAGCAGTTTCCCAAGTCTTTAATTACTTCAAAGCTCCTACATGAACCTTCTTTCTCCTAAATCCATGCCATACACTCCAGCTATGCTTTACCTGATTAGAAGGGAGGAAGCTGGTCAGTCACCCTGGGATTGCACCCAATGAATGTGAAAGCTCTCCCACCCCACCCCGTGACAGAGCGGTACCTTCCAGCACACACTTAGAGCTGCAGACGAACGGCAGAGACCTAAGCCAGCCCTCCGTCTTTGAGTGATTTCTCATTTGCGACCCTGCCAGCCTGCCTACGGAAGAGCAGCAGGCAGCAGCTGCGACAGAAAAAAATCACTTTTCAACACTTCGCAGCAACAGACCACGGCTTGAATGTCAGCTGCGCCGCACTCGGAGCCGCTTCATGCTGAGCTTCTAAGCACAAAGCAAACACCAGAACGATCAAGAGCTATGCGCCGTAGAACTGAATCATCCTACAGCCCTTTCCGGATCTTTTTGGTTACGTCCAAATTTCTCAGGTCTTCTTTCAGCGTGCTTGCTGCTGATGCGCTGCTCAGGGATCAGAGCGGTAACTCTCCAGTGGAAACTCAGGATTAGCTCTTCTCTCTGGAGGACTTCTTGAATGACTGGCTTTTGAGTCGTAAATGATAGCAATCCCCTAACAAGTTATGGAAGAGCCTTTGAGTTTGACATTTTTATAAACACCAACCTTTTTATCCTCAACGTTTGTTGTTTAAGGAAATCCCTTCTAGTTCTTACGCATGTATAACATATAAAACAATTGAATTAATACCATATGAGGGTAGAGGGGTGAAAAATCATGTCTATAGCCAAGAGTTCAGAAAAACCGTACAGCTGAGGTTTAAGGTTGCCTATAGTGACTTTGTATTTTGTTTAGACATCAGTGTTAATACTTCATATAGATTATGTACAGTACAGATTACAACAGTATGCGCTGTATGTTGTATAATTTATGAACTATTAAACTTAATTCTTATGTTTTGGGGTTGTGAGTTATAACTAAACAGAATCTAAACTACCAGCAAATGAAGATTTTTTTTTTTTTTTTGTGGATTAAACTATTTCGTGGGGCAGAGGGGTGACGGATCCAAAGCCCAGTGCTCGCACGCTCACCCTAAGCAAGCTGAGAGCTCAAGCTTTAGAATTTTAAATACCTTTTATGTTCTGCCCATGTACAAGCCATACTGATGGAGTTCCAAAACAGGGATTGTATGTCTGATTTTGTGCTGTACATGGGAGGAAGACCACGGCAAACTGAGGAAGGCAGTGGGGAAACACTTCTGCTTCTTCTGAACTACAGGGATGCCCGAGGAAGGGCTAATGGTGGCATGACACAGAGTAATGTCAGCCCATAAAATCGACAGGTAGCCCAGCAGCGCTGACTACAAGTCTGCACTGCCCTCAAAAATGGAGCTGCAGCTTGATTTTTAAATTGTTAATAACCTAGCTCAACTGGATAGCAATGTACTTGTGACAGCACAGAGCTCAGGCAGCCCTAGGCATCGTAACGCTTACCCCGCTCCTCTCCCAGGTTTGCGGTCCACGCGGAACACCACGCTGTCGCAGGTGAGTACAGCCACTGCTACTGTGCCCGAGCCGTGACTTCAAAGTCCCTTGGCTGTGTCCGTGTAAGCAGTGGGCAGCGTGTGAGCGAACACTAGCAAAGGCAGCTGGGAAGAATATAAGGAAAGAGTGCAAGTAATCAGGGGAGGGAAGAAGTGGTTTATTAACAAGGATTAACCCACTAACACTGGTTTTCCTTGGTTCCCTGTGCAGTCAACGGAGACTCTCACGTTGTGCAGCCTGTCACTCAAATAAACCATCCTCCTACAACTCAGATGCTGCCTCTTGTGAATCCTGTGCTACCTCTGTCCCTCAGTGGCCAGAGCCTTTTGCGATAAGCAGGTCCCGGTCAGAGATGCCACGGCACAATTAGGTTTAGAAACAGACTTACTTGCAGGCAGTACTTCGATGAAGAGTAGTAGTTACCAAGTGAAAAGGCCTCGTGGTTCCCTCATCTCAGTTCTCATATGTAAATACTACCTGATGCTAGACTGCCCCAGAGTTTTGGAGGGTAACACCTGCAGCTATTTTAGTTCATGGCCAGTATAACCAGAACCTTGCTGTCAGTCACCACTTTTCAACAAAGAGTGCCAGGAACAGCTGAGGGTCTCCACGGAAGATGTTCAATTGATCCTGGAAAGCTCTGTTGGTTTACTTGGGCTCTCGAGAATGAGTGATATTTCTCACTCCCATGCCTGGAGTTTACACAGCAAACAGCTTGATGGGGGAGGAAGGAGGAACTCAAATAGATTAAACCTGGAAATCCTGAAGAGCTAACAGCAGGTGAGACTACCGCCCTGCAGGCATGTTGGCAACGGCGGTGCGCATGCTCCTCCTCCAGCTGTAGGCAGCTGCTGAGGTAGCCAGCCACTACCTTCTCCCCTGCTTGCAGCTCACTCAGCTATCGTCAGGGCTCAGGAAAAAAAAAAAAACAGTTCTTGGCCAGATGAGTCTCTCATTCCTCATGGATACTCAGCATCTGGGGCTCTATCCAGCAGCTGAATCACCACAAGGACTTCTGCAAATTACGCTTTTCAATAAATTCTATTTTACTTTGACATGTTTTATTGTTTACAAGGTTGACTTGGGAGATGAAACAAAAGCTAATTACATCAACTGATACGTCAAGAAAATGGATTGATTTGATATCCCCTCCAGATGGGCTTCCTTTGCGTGGCAGCACGCATACCACATCTTAAAGAAAGGAGACAGGCTACGTTAGGAAGGCACATTTGAGCCATCAGACTGACACTTCTTTATTACAGCATATTTATTTTTTATCATGCGCTTTGACAGAAGTCTCATGAAGTGTTACGCTCCTTCTGTAGGGTCAAAGTCTTGTGACCTTCCATGATTTTAGAGAGAAGGAACATAATTTTAGAGGGCATGTTTATTATTTCTGTAAACAGTCTGTTTTTCATGCCAAGAGAACAGTTTTTCTGTATGTACTTAGATGACAGCTCAACTTTACTGGCTCACTTTCCTGACTGAGCCTTGCCTGCCAAATGTTTTTGATCATAGTCTGGCACACAAAACAATATTAATAGCAGAGCTGAGCAAATAATCTCCATAGAACTGCTGATTTTTTAACCCTCTTTTTATTGCTTCCATAATATTCTTGAATCAAATGCACTTTCCTTGAGCTCAACTCCAGTTTTAAAGCACTCTTTTTTTTTATTCAAGACAAAATATCTCCACTCTGTGGAATTAGAAAAGCTGCTGGCTAAACAGCTAGTTGTGACAAAGCAGGTCCATCACATGGCATTGCTCACATCCCAAAAGAAACAAAAGCCCGTGCCCTTCCAGCGGGAACGCACATGCTTGTCAATTTAAACTCTGGACAGACAGCTTCCAAATCTGTTTTTACTGGCGCAAATGTTCATGGATGGTAGACAAGACCACAGCCAAAACAAACTTGTTTTAAAATCTGAATGGTCCACTTCCGCAGCGTATACTGATTTCTGAAAAATGCACTTCACTTTGCCTTCAAATGGTGAAGATGTATTTCAGATACACCTTTCTGAACGCTCTGCACGCATGCATGACCTGACGCTCTGTTAATCTGACGCATGATCCTAGTCTCTTCTCTCTAACAGTCCATAAAAATTCTTGCAGCACCCTGCAGAGGCTACAAGACTAAAGTTTTTCAGGGTTCACTTTCTGAGTGGCACATTGTTCACAAAATCCCTCCATGTTGTCCCACCATCATGTCAAGACAGGCAGAATTATGGTATGTACATTTGACTGTTATTTGTAGAGCAGCCTTCTGGAAACCAGCGTAGCTGAATGCAAGACAAGCTTTAAGATCTGATGACAGTACTGACGGTACTGAGCTAGAGCATGTCACATTTTACTCCTGTTCCTGCGCGCGAACAATGTAAGAAGGATGAAGAATCTGGCTCACCACCCCCTCCACAAACATTCCGTTTCCTCTTCTAGGGATGGGTTTTTTCAGGGACTTGGATGGGGCCTAAAGAAAATCCTAACTAAACACCATGCAAACTACTGGGCAGCTGTAGCTGGAACAACCCTGCTTCTTAGACAATTTGTGATACAGCTCTCTAGCAATGTTTCCACACCTACCAAGAGCTGGCCCCTTCCCTCTGGACACCCAACCGCAAGCAGACCAGTAAGTTCCTATGAATATCTGCAATTCTTTTTGTCAAAGTCTAACTCATCCTGAGGTCTCTTTTGCTTTTGTTTGGTGCTTTAACGGTCAGAAACCACAAGACTGCACTTCTGCAGCTCAGTCGTCCTGATCTACAGTTTTTTTGTCTTCTTCCTACAGCAATTTTGCGTCAAGTTGTTCTGTTTTGGCAACCAAAAGATTCACACTGACTCATTGCCTGACTCTGCTCCTTGGTTACTGCAGATGTTTTGTTAAAAAGTAATCTATACTTCTTTGTCCTTGTTCCTTCTTTCCCAACCAAAAAAAAAAAAAACCCCAAAAAGTCCCCAAGCCCAAGCTCACTGCTTCAAGCCCTCCTCTTTCAGCACCACCCTCATGAAGCAGCCATTCCATTCCGCCAACATGTTCTCATTTGATGGAAAGGGAACTATTATTTACTTAATAATTGTTTCTAATCTGAGATATAGATAATAGCCATTCTGGCAGCAAAGGACTCGCTTTAATGCACAGTGGGCCTTAGCAGCTGTTGATTTTAAAAAACTGATCGCATTTTGTACAGCTATGATTCTGTATTTTCACTGAGCATTAGAGGGGATGTGGCATTTATCACCTGTAGGTCAGAAACACCAATCCAGCCTAACGAAGGAGTCACTGAAAATTCTCTTCAACTGAAGACTTATGATGTGAAAAAAAAAAAAAAAAAAAAAGAAAAAAAGCTACAGATTGATGAGCTTTAGTTGTTTAAAAAAATACCACTAGAATTAACAGCAGAATGAACTACATCTCACTTAAGATGTTTCTACTAATGCTCAAGGCAGACTGGTAAGAGTGTATGGTTTAACTTACCTCTCCAAACTTACAGCTGCTATGTTATCCTATTAAAATTTGTTTTCCTCCACTGTGGCTCACATTAATTCGCAGCTGCATGTAACTTCAACCATTACAGGCTTTAGAAAATGAAAAATACCTACTTTAGAAAGCAAAATGGTTACACGCAGATAAATGCTGAAAGCAGATTACTGAAACAAATGCAGGTTACACCTTCACCTACTGCAACGTTATTTCTTTAACTTCTTTCTGGAAGGAGAACACATACCACACGCAGAGGGGAGAAGAGAGTCTCAAAGTCCCTCCATTCCCTACCCTGCCCCGGGAAAGAATTCACCATAGCCAAAGCTGCAGACTTTGGCTATCAAATTTCTTAATCATTATTTCAAAGTATAGCCATCCCAAGCCCAAGCCACCCAGAGCTTTCTCCATTAGTTTACCTGTGCTGTTGTAAAACAGGGGGTGATTATTAGCTACTGCTGGGGTACACATTATTAAAAAAAAAATCCTTTAATGAAAAGTGTGGGTAAGGTAAAAACTACAGAAATAACTACCCTTTTGTGAAAAAAAAACCAAACTTACTTTGAAGAACTTTTCACTTGGCTTATCAGGCTACCACAACTATAAAGGCCGAAGCACAGTTTTAAGGTCTTGAAGCTAACAAATGTAAAGCACACAAACCCCAAAAAAGATGAGTAGAAGGAAATTCAATATGAAGTCTCATTAAAAAAAAAGCCAACTGAAAAAAAAAACAACCAAAAAACCAGTGAGAATAACAAACCTCTATAGAACAAAGAGAAGACTAGTAACGTGACAGAGAAACACTCACATCTTTTTAGAAGAAATAGGAACCAAACCCACACAAAACCAAATGAAAGGACAAGGAATCGGCACAACAGGATGCAGAATTGTATCTGCTGCACTTGTCCTGCTCTGAAATTAACCCCGGATGGCAGCGAGGGGTTTCCGTCCTCACGCTGTTGTACGCCAGAGGACAGGAGGGATGAGTGGGAGGTGTCACCAACACACTGTCCAGGCAAAACGTCTTGGAACACCTGTGGTGGTAGGGATCACTCGTCTTTCCCAGGAAGAGGTGGAAAGCTGAAAAGGTGAATGATTCCAGTAAATACTCGCTATCTAGAAGATCCACTGGCTCCAAGTGAATCTACACACAAACTTGCTTGTACTTAGGATCCACTCTCCAAGCTCCCAACAATGCCATCACCACATTCCACCGAGGACTTTTCTAACCCCAGAAGCAGCCAATTTTCTCTTGCTATTGGCATTGTTTCATTACATCTGCAGATTATCCCTCAGAGTCTTTTGTTCCCTTCCCATCGCACTGATGTTCATCACGAACAAGACAGATACTATACAACGCGTGACGTGCCTGCATAAACAGTGGAAATGAAAGGCTTGTAGTGAAAACCTACATCATCTTTGTAAAGGCTGTGTTTATGCTGGAAAAGAACACTGCTCTCACAGTCAGCAAGTGGCATGTTAGGAAAGAAAAAGAGGAACAAAGCGTTTAAATCCAGCGCTTGTGCAAGGGAGGTGAGGGCCATGAACAATTCGGATGCAGAAATGAAGGTTAAAGGTAAAGATTCCATGTTTTTTACATTGCCTTACTATATGGATTAACCCCATACAGTTATTCTTCAGCTAGATGCTAGTTTTGAGTCAGAAAGCGCTCAGAACACCTTGCTGAAAAGCATGTTTTATTTTTTTACGTTTTAGGCACTTCGCAGTGCAAAGTACCACCACCACGTTGAATAGGTAGGATTTCCAAGCCACGCAGGAACCACCGAGGTAAAGCGCAAGAACTTTGGAGATGAAACTCACCTTGCCCCCACAGCAATCCAAGGAATATAAAAAGAGGGTAGAATCTTAATAAAGAAAAAAAGTGTTTTACAGAGCTGGAAAAAGAACAAATGCATCATGTTAATTTGCCACAAGGTGGCATGTGCTCATCTAAAATAAATTCCAATCCAGCAAGATTTCGAAGACCTAAACAACAAAACCGAGACCCGGGGCAGGCAGGTTCAGCTTCACTGGAGTCATCCCATTTGTCCCAGGTTTGAACTCGCCCCTGCAGTATTAGAGAATCTCATTATATTCCTAGGATTATCACAGAACTTGAATTCACACTTCTTCCTGGAAAAGAAAAAAAGCTGCCTTTTTCCCCATTTCACTCCTTATTGAGTTGGTCTGAGTAAGCAAACTCCCACAAACAGGATCAATGACACGGTGTGGTGAAAAACTCATCTTTTTCCTTATTTCAGACAGAAAACAGCAAAGTCAGCATTTATTTTCAAAAAGTACGGTGTGCCTCTGTGGTTGTCTCTTTACAACAAAACAAAGCAAAATTTACGCTTTCCCCTATGAATTTTATGAACTTTATAAATTCTTTCTGAAGCATGCAGGAAGTTTGTTTATTCTGTAATTATGTAATGATAAACACAAATTTTGGGAACAGATATCACACGGCACGCTCACAGCCGTGCTCACAGCCATGCTCGGCATTCCAGCCCTGAGCCAGCAAAACCTGAAACACATGAGAATTATAATTGATGGCCCAAATCACACTCAGCATGATTGAACACTAAATGCGTGTCCTGCAGTTAATTTGAAAAATGGAACTTGTAAACTTCACCAACAGTTTCTGATGAGTAGACACGGGAAGGGAAACCGCGTTCAACTCTTTTAGAGGGAGACAAAGAGTTACACAGCTCTTTTTTCACTTGTTTAGAAATCAGTGATTGTAGGAAATGCGGTATGCTAATGTTGTCAAAAACCAAGACATGTTTAAGACACTTCAGTACTAACAGGACTGACACGTTTTAAGAAGTGAGCCCTGCCTCTCTTATGCTTGGGCTTAGCAGAAAGAAAAGGAGCAACAGAGATCTCTTCAGCATTTCCACTAAGTTCCCAGATCTGTTTTTACCTTTAAAAAACTTGTTAAAAATACAGCTAGTGCTCACGTAATTTATATGATGTACTAGAGACACTAATTCTATGAGCTAACTTACTAATGTGGCTAACAACACACACATAACACAGTCAAAAATCTGCAAGTATCTTGAAAACCACAACTTTACTCCACAAGTAAAGGACACTAAGTGTTCAAGGACACTTAGTCCAAAAACATCCTTATTACCCAGCAGACAGATGTTTCAGCCTAGCGCGCCTAGCTCTCGTTACTCCTTTAATCAGGAACTGTGTATTCAACTCTAGTATTAAAGTAAACCATTACAAACCTATTCCACTCTTTGTCCAAGACCCAAGTACCTTTTATGCCTGTTAAAAATGCTAAAAAACCCTTTAACTAAACCTCTCAAAACCCGAACAGATGTCTGTTTGGCATCTCTTCACTTCAACCCTTAATGAGTAAGGGAGAACACAACCAGCAGAGCCGTTAGCCAAGGCACAGGCCTTTCGGGGTGCCAGCGTGACACCGCCCACCAGCCGTAGGCACAGTTGGTCTGAAAGACACCGTCTCCTGAAAATTTTCCATTAAAATCCCAAACTTTAGCCACTAAGAAGAGTCAATGGCTCACAATGATGCAAAAAATATGAAACCCTGTCAGCACATTTATTCGCTATTGTTTTGCATACTTCTCAGCGAGTGGCAGCTGCAGGAGGCCTGAGGCCTGGCTTCTGCCCAGCCCGGGCCGGGTGGAGGCAGCTGAGGGGCACGCTGACCCCTGACCCATCTCTGGTCTGGAAGAAAACGAGTAACGAGTCATTTTTGACAACACGGGGGTCACGCTGCAGCTTGCATGAGGCGGCAAGTTCTCCCTCGGCTATAGGAGGCCTGTGCTCGCCCCGCCCGGCCTTGTGCCACGCCGCCTTCCTCCCACCGCGCCTCCGGAGCCGCGCTCAGGACGCGGCTGCTCGGCGAACCGCAAAAAGAAACCTGCAAAGGGGAAGCGGAGCGGAGCGGGGTCGGCGGGAGAAGCCCCCGCCGCAGCGCCGCCTCCCCCCCGCCCCAGCGGCGCATGCGCCCGCCCCCAGCACCGCCTTTCCCCCAGCCGGGCGGCGGAGCGGCGGCCTGAGGCGGCGGGAGCCAGGTGGGTCCGGCCCCCTCCCCGCAGCGGCGGAGAGCACTGCCCCGCTCACGCCCTTCTCCTCCGGTCCATTTTAGGGCGGGGGCGCCCCGCTATCGCCGTTCCCCCGGGGCCCGCCCCCGTCGCCATGGCAGCGCGGCACGCCCGGCGGCGGCCTGGGCCCTTCCGTGGGGCGGCGGCCATTTCACACCCCACCCGAGGATTCCGGTGTGCGCGGGGGAGGCCCGGCTGCTCGGACGCTCCCCCGGCCACAGGCCTCGCCCGGGCGGGTGGGGGCCCCGGCCGCAGAGGGGCTGCCTCTTCTCACCCCGTCAGGTCCCCCGGCTGAGGTGAGCGACTGCAATGTGCTCGGCACGGACAAAAAAAAGGCCTTAAACCGCACTTCCTTAGCGAGCGGCTTTTAGTTCTCCGGCAGCTCCATGTTCATTGCCTCGGTGACGTCCCAAGTAGGGGCCCTCCGTGCAGAAATTAACACCCAGACGCCCCTGCTCTGCCCCCTGAAGCTCTACGGGCTTCCCAGGGATGGGAGCTGCCAGGGTCACTTGCCCAGTTTTCAGAGCATGGACCTGTAACTCCTGCAGGTAGAACTGTAGGGTAATCCAGCCCTTCCTGCCAGCGTCTGCAAAATAATCCTGCGGGATTTAACCTTCGCCAAGGTGTAAATCTGTCAGGGAACGAGTGGACCCTGAATGAGAGCAGGGGAGCACGGCTTCTGTAGGTGATACGAGCGATGGAGAGAGACTTCCCGTTCTGCAGCAGTGTCTTCATGTTTTGTAGCAGTTATACCCTACCTCTCTGATCATCGCTTGCTCCATCACCCTCAAGAAATGCAGCTAGGTCGGTCGGTCTCCTCTGGAGTTGAAAAGGCAGACGTGCGTACGGTACTCTTAAATCTAAACACAGGAGAATAATTTTTAGATGTAGTTATTGCTGCTTTTGCCAATAGACTGTAACTATACTCTTCAGTAGATTAACAAAAAGAGAAAAGATTACCTGATACATTAGCAATCTAGACTTTAAGTATTTCACCTTTGCGCAGCTCCCTTGCCTTTCTGTTCTTAGAAAGAGCCATGTTTTCAGGAGGCCTGCACCTCAGTAAAAGTTACTTCACATCTGCGGAGTAATTAATCCCAAAATAATATGTACAAAATAAACTTCAGTATTTGCAGTTACGTATTGCTTGAAAGCATTTTTTCCATCTCTTGTTTTCATCAGTAGTTTATGTAAGACATACATGGAGCCACATGTGTTAAGACAAGAAAGATGAAATACGTTACGGAGACAGTTCTGCAGGGCCAGATGCTGTTGAGAATATCACCTCTGAGATATAATTAGCAATGTAATCCCCTCTCATTATGTGATTGCTTGGATGGCAGCGTAAACTGATCTGAATAGTGTTTCTTCCACATGTTTGAGTAAATATTTTACTTACCTTAAGTCCAATAATACCATTATGAGTATTTTTTAATAAGAGTAGTAAAATTACAAATGAGAGGAGTCATTGGTAGAAACTGTGGAATCTGACATGGATTAAGCTGGTTGCTGGGAAAGAATGTGCTACAAATAACATGAAAAATGGATTGCAAGGGCTCGGATAAGGTACAAGATTGCTTGTATGTTTTAGTACTAGCTGGCAAATATATTCTCACTTTCTGGCAAGATATTCCCACTTTTTTTTTTGAATGGAGAATACAGTTTGCTGGCTTTCTTTAATTTTTCTTCCTGTTAGTATATAATTCATAATTAAAGACATGTTTAAAGAGGCTTAGTTCAACTAGGCAATTTTCTCGTTTACTTCACCAGGCGACTCAAAACCGAGTCCCAGGTTGGGTATTTTTCTGCTGTGCTGCAGAAGCTGCTCGGCTAATGGCTACTCAGAGCGGGATGGCTGTTGCTGACATCAAAGCATTCAGCCAGTTCACCTCTACAGGGTAATTAGTATCTGTAACTTGTTAAAACAAGTACATTTCAAAATGAACTCAGTCCTTTCCTGTCACAGTGGAAGGGTGCTGCCCGCGGCAAAGCCCTGCGGGAATGCCAAACGCCTCCAAACTGCAGCCCACCACGTGAGGCACTGTGCCTGCCGGCCCGCAGTGACACAGAGATTACCCGCTCTTTTTCAGACATATTTCCTAGGCATAGATTTTCTGTTTCTTTGTGAAACTCTAGAATTGCTTAAGCAAATACTCAACGAAAAACAAATTACTTCCTACCTTGTATTCTGTGGTTATTTAAAAAAAAAAAGAAAACCCACAAAAATTTGTCAGCATTTTTACTCCTGATTTTGAGTAGCTTGTTAAATGTTTTAAATTAGGAAAATATGTAAAAATACAGCCACTTCCTCAGTTTTCTCTCCACTCTGGGGTATTTCCTGGACTTAATCCCATCACAGAAATGTGAGGGAGTTACAGCCACTTGCAACTCTTGATCTCCAGCCACTTATATTATATTCCTTTGACCTCTTTGGTTCTTCACTCAAACAGTTTCCTGTGTTACAGAACTTGACCGTTTTGTGCCTTAGCAAAAAGCGCACGGTAAAATGCCTAAAAGGACTGACTACCTTAGATCTACTTCATTTTCTTAACATTTTGTCTTTACCTAGTCTGGCATTTTTGAACAGCTGAGTTTTATCGTGCCTAAACTTGACGACTGCTCTGCATACCCGTAGCAGGTCCAACGCTTCTTAGAAATCATGCGTACATTAAGCAGTGCTTTTGCAAAGGTCATCACAAATTGGCTTAATATATGGTAGCTCTTCAGAAGTTATAGAATTTAGGAAAGAAGGATTTCTTCCTTATTTCTCTGTTCTAACAACTCAACATTTGCCAGCTATTTCAAAGACGGAGCTCCTAACACCAAGTAGACTGTTACTGGACAAGGGCTTTGCAGCCACATGGATACTTCTGCGTCAGTGTATTTCCAAAATGAGCTATCTCACAAAGCAGAGCTAGATGGGGTTACTGTAGCTCTATGACACTTCTCCTTTCCTTTTTATATCTATATCTCGTTTAAATTGTGATTTTTTTTTTCTTTTCAAAGCCTGTGTCTAAAAAGAGGTTCTAGGCTATTTTCCTAGTAGCCACCTTTTGCATTGCAAGTCCATTGAATGACCTGTAAGTGATACTCGATACAATTCTTCAGTTTTAGAACTGTCTTTTGAATTGAAATCTTCGTATTACTGTGCTGCCCCTACCTAACATTTCACTACATTTCCATTTCATCCATTATTGGCAATTTTAACTAACAGTGGAACTACCTGAAAAAGCATGACTGTCAGGAAGCACAGATGATGAAAGACGACAGGGATCACAGGTGGGCTGCTGCTCTGGGAACTCATTAAGCATCTAAACATGTTTTTATCTCACAACTGTAACACTGCTGGTGTAGCCGAGGTCTACCAGAGATCAGCTTTGACCCTGCTTTTGTGATTGATTTGCAGCGGTACTGCATTACGTTTAAGGGACAGAAATATATATATACACATATATAAAGCTAAAAGCAAAACTTACAGAAAGTCTTTAGTAACATTTAAAATTACAATGAACTAAAGCACTCCCTGCAGTGTTTCAATACAAGCTGAAAATAAAGCAACATTAATTGATTTTTATTATCCAAACTATGAGAAGAGTAAAAAGCAAAAGGTCAAGTTGGAAATGTCCAAAGCCAAGTAGGAATCTAAATACGTAGTTTGCACTAAATTAAGTTAAATTAGGTTTTAGTACATTTCTAGTTTTAGGATAATTCACTGTTTTGATTCCATAGGTACCCATGAAAACCGTGCAGTCTAAGCAGCAGTCGAACACTGTAATTGCATTCAGCTCCTTATGAGACAATTCAGTTTTCTGCCTGCCTAATCAGATCAATTAGTACCTAAGGTCACGGGACAGGTGGATTTGCTAAGTCGGCTGTTAAGTAGCCATGAGGCAGCCCACACAGTGCAAGAGAAATAAGATGCCAGAAGCCTAGTCATCCTGTTCTACTTACCTAAAAAAGTTTGTTAGTATCTTTAAATGGCAATCATAGTTCAACAGAATTTTCCAGCGGATTTGAGATTCTTCATTTTGTTTAAATAGAAAAATTCCAAGCCTAGAGAGAGAAAGATTATTAGTTTAGTCACTAGCATCCCACCTACTCTGTATATTCTTTCCTTGGAAACGGCAAATTATTTCAGCCTAATGGTTCACTCCCCCAAAAAGTCATCCTCAGCACAAAGCCTTATCTTGACAAAAATATTATGACATAGCCTGTTGGAGCAAACATGTTTGGCATCGACTCCTGGAACTAGCTAAACTTTGCAGATGACTAGAAAAAAACAGTTCTTCTGCTGAATAAACTGCCATTAATACTGAAGAGCACAAATGTAGGAACAGATAAAAGGGGCAACCCAGCAAACCTCTAACACCTGCAAATTGATACAGCAAAGCTGTGGGCTGCTGCACTGAGAATCCAAACCATCCAAGAATTAACCCCGCTCTGGAATCAAATAGGTAAATGGTGTTATTATATTATCCATATGAAAATCATCGCTGAGTATGTCAGTGACAGCTTCTCAAATGCGAGCACTTAGAACTTTCCCAAGAAGAGTATATTAAGAATTTCTTTTAATTAATATTTCTTAATTATCTGAAGCTGCTCTTTGTTCTTTAGTCAACTAAAAAAAAAATGTTAACTTCCTTCATTTCCTCCTACAAAACATTTTACCAGATGCTCCATTTGTTTAACACATTTTGTGTGCCGATACTTGTAAAATGTACGTGTCCCTTTACTCATAATTCCGAGACTGTAATTTCTAGAGCCACTATAACAGCTACGAACAGTGCGTGATGAAAGCAAGAAGCGATGCTGCTATCGGGGAGTGTTATTTGAGGAGGGGTCTTCAGAGAGGGAATCTGCCAGTGCTTGATCTAACCTGGGAATCAGCCCTGCCTTAGGCAGGATATTGGACTGGCTGACCTCCAGTTCTTTCTGCCCTACATTTTCCATGATGCTCATACAGGTTCCTACTCAAGGTCTTTAATTCCCAGGAAGTCAACACCACATTCTGCTTGGCCCCTAAAGGAGTGACATGTTTTGGTTACAGCCTGGGCTTCGCTCTCACAAATACCTACCTGAATGTGTAATTCTGTGTGTTGACAGCCTGGCACGTAAGTGGGCTGCTGGAGGCAGTGGGGCTGTTCACTGGTACTTGTTACACAGAGATCCACAAAACCAGCGTTTCGGAAGTTTTGAGCCCTCCTGTTCCACTTGCAGGCTGGAAACCCACGGGCGCTTGGCACCTTTGGAATGGAAACTTCAACCAACATACTAAAGAAAGATGTGCAACGTAGTATTTTAGGCTGCACAATCTGTTCAGGTTTTTAAGTACCTAAGGTACCTTAGCGTGTTTTCCAAAATTGGGTACAGATCTTTTGATGCCCCATTTTTAATTACGGGGTTTTTTTTTTTGCACCAACGTCAATACATGTATATAAAATCAATGTTTGCTGTTTACTAAAATGAGTGGATGCAGTTTTACCATGCATGTGATTTTTTTTTTTGTCCTTGCAAGATCAGTAAGAAACTAGATGTGTAGTTTTAAGGACTACTTTTTTCATTTTTGTCTGTTCTGAGTAAATGATTTTTCTATAGAAAAGTAGTTGGATTCTTCATCCTTCTGATTTTTATTAGCAGTATACAGCAAAAACCTGACTACAAAAATATTTTGGAAAATTAACAAAATAATTCAGTCCTGTTACATGCTCCATCTCTGCTGGCCAAAAATAAGGCAGGTGTTTAGCTGACATGGTGGTTTTGGAATTAATAAGGTTGTTGGCATAAGCCTTGAGTTGTCTCCTGTGGCCTCCTCTGCTTGCTTGTTTAAATAATACACATATCTATCCACAGAAGCTTGCACAAATATTTTGTTTCTAAATAACTGGGAGGCATTTTTAATAATCTGCAGTGAGTAGCACTTAATTAATGCTAGGGTTTTATTAATAAGAAGGGAAGTGATGGAAATAGATGAAAGCCTTGTTTTTGTCAGCTAATATTTAGTGGTTGAGAGTGATTTAGTAAGATAGAATAAGATATTGTATCCTATTTTATTTAGCTGGCTTTATTACTTTATTTATCTAGTATTTAGTTAAATCAACACAGTCTTTACTTTGGGTTTTGGTAGATTACATCCTTGACATTCAGGTGAACTTATTTTTGTTACAGTTTTGAGATATTACTTTTAATGCGGTTAATTTATACTCAATGTAAAGAGTTCAGTTATATTCTATCCTATATTGGGTGAGAAAAAAATGTTTTGTCTAGAGTGTAACCACAGGTTACAATTAAACATTTATCTCAGATTTTCTTTTCCAGGAATTTCAAAATTAATGTATCGGTTTAACTGTGATTAATATAACTTCACAAAATTATCTCTGCAGCTGTGTGCTTAGTTGTCTGATGCATGTAAACACACATATATATACACACACACTTGTGGCTGATAACAGGAAAATGAGGTGAACAGAAAAAAGAGACAGAAGATTCGGTTATTAAAACATCAGATTGGCGTGGCCTGTTTGCCTCAATCCCTTCAAAATCTAGGCAGACACAGAAAGCAGTTTATAGGATGATTATCTGCATAGTCCGTAAGGCACTCCTCATACAGTCTTAAGTTAAGAAAAGATAGTTACTGGCTCCTCCCAGATTACCATCCCGAATCCAATTAACTACAGGAAATACCGTGGCAACACCATTCAGCTTCTCTTCTGTAAAATGTGAATTCCCTACAACGTATTTCTTGTGGTGGATACTGCAACAATGAAGGGATCAACAATCACTTACTCTTTTTGCAGGGTAACAGGTAAGGTGTTAAACTGAAATTCTTGGAACTCTATTAAAACTCATGTAGATTTACTATGGTTTTGACTATATGAGACTTATAAGTTCTAACTTGCAGAGTTCATTTTTAAACTTTTCCGCTTCTGAATGCTGTTAAAATGCATTACTGACAATATTTCATTCTTCTGTATGTAGTCAGTCTTACAAATCTGATAGTTTCTTAGTAAACATGATATTCATGATCAAGAGTATCTGAGTCACCAGTTTTGTTTGTAGAACACTTAATATATTCATTTTACACCATCTCCTTTATCATTCTCAATAGTAATAACTGGCTGCCAGCGTGTTCAAGGTAGTTTAAAATAATTTCTGTTAACTATTGCGTTAACACTACCACAGAAAGCTGATGTGGCTCAAATAACATTAATGAAGGCAATTGGTAGACCTGTCCATCAGTTTAGCTTGCAGTTTCGTGCTATTTATGTCAAAAAAATCTATGAATAGCAAATACTGAATCACCAGACCAACACCTACATAATCTTCTAATGAATTATACTCTTTTGTCTCTTTTGTATGTGAAAACGCTCATAGTCCTTTGTAAATATCAAACTTAATGCTTAAATTACATTCACCTTTTACTAAAACAGATGAGGAATATTTTTTTCCCAAAGGGAAATAACACATATCGAAATAACAAATCAGTTCTGGTTGTGAAATCACTGGAGTTTTACAGCTGTAGTATTGCTCTGCTGTGTAAATTACGTATAACTAAACTATATGAAAATTTGTTTAAATTATTCCCTTATCTTCTCTCTGTACTATATCTATGTGTTTGTTTTCTTTTTTGCTCATAGGTAGTGAATGTTTTAAATTTCAAGTAAGCCTAGGGAATTGAGGTGTGTGCCTACTGAAATATGTGCACTCAATGCTAAAACTGCCTTCAAGCCTTTTAACTGTAGCTTAAGTATTTGTGAAATATCTACTACTGGTGAGCTTTTTTACTGATATATACATTAGAACAACAACCTTTGCATTTTGTTTCATTGTTCATAATAATCAAATTTAACAAAAAGCAGTTACCTACAATTTTTGCAAAACTTTAGAACTAAATGCTTTGTTATTTCTGGCAATGTTAAAATTAGTTAGTCTGTTGTAATTTAAATCATTATTTCATTTACTAGTGCTTCCTGTATAAGTAACAATGTCTCAGCAAATTTAATTATTCTATTAAAAACTCTCATGATCTTAAAACATCAGGTTTAAAACCTGAATTTAGAGACCAAGTTATAATTTAATATCTCTTAACCAGTTAATTTAAATATAAATAGTCCCCCTTACACTATTGTGTCTTTGTTACCTAAGTTACCTCTCTGCACCTTAATTAGTGCAGTTTGCAGAACTTCACATTTTGGCAAAGAAACTTTATCCTGTATGATCTTATATTTCTACAAATACCCTGTTGACTTCTGTGGGACTGCTGACAAAAGCAAAGCTTCTCAGGAAGATAAGTACCTGGAGAATCAGGCCATGGAGTAAATTTTAGAGGTGTTACCGGAGTGCTTGGGTACTAAGGTAACATGGCCCCTACCTGCTTCTGTAGTTAAGTATCTTCCTTTAAAAGTTTGGCTACTGGCTAGTTACTTGCAGGTGACTGCAACAGGGAGAGAAAACAAGAAGATAGTAAAACTAACCTCAGAGTTTTATGTGACTGGCATAAGCATCAGCATTTGCCTATATTGTGAATATATGAATATATTTGAAGTTTAAAATAGCTTTTCTTATGCATTGACATTTTAAAATGGAAAGCTTATCCAAGATTTTTTCATGTTAATACATGAACGTAATCTTTTGAAATGTGTGGTCTGCTGTTGTATTCTCAGTTACCAAATCCACACGAATATGGAGAAATGGAACCTCACTATTAGTAAATAGTTCTACAGAAATCATGCGGTGGGGAGCTTCACAATGGCTTTACTGTTCGTGCTGGCAGCTGAACTGCCCCAACTGGAATTATTCCAGTCTGGAATGCAAGCTCTTCTCTCTGTTTTGAAAATGTGTTCTGAAGTAAAAGATAGTAATTGCATCTATTAAATAACCATCTTAATTGCTAAGGAGAGTGAGACCAGCATCTTCTTGTCTCATCACTTTCTGGCTATATAATTGTTTTCTGGCTGCTGAAACATTAGACATTGTTCCTTTCTCTCATTTCATTCTGGAGTGAAAATTCAGTCCAGTGACTGGAAGCCACTGATTTCCAGGTACTATAATACTAAAAAGGAATCATTCTTGTTACAAGAGTTAACCAGTAAGGTATGCCTCCATTACGATCTTCCTTTGTAAGTCTGCCCACCAGTTAATTGTGGAACCTGCTGCGTTGTGGATCCCTGGTCTCCCAGTTGTCCTACTTGCTGTGTGGCACTTTACTACTCAACCTGTAACTTTATAAAGAGAAGTGCTTGTATTCCAGAGGAAATGGATGTGGACAAGAGGCTGCTTCACTCCCTAAAAGTGGAAGCACGGAGTGATCTTTCCTATGAGAGTGCAGCATGCCGACAGTATTCCTCTACAAAAAAGTCACCTCTCTGCATGCATGAAGCAGTGAGTAGGACTGGACATCTGTCATGTTACCAAATGCAACAAGTGAATCAACGGTGCAACCAAGAGGAAACAAAAAATGTTACATCCCTTTGTTAGGAATTGGTCTGCTCAAAAGTGGGAAAAACCCCACCTCAAAAATACATACAAACATCAAAACAAGTAAAAAATCCACACCCGGAGGGGACCTCCTGAAATATCCCCCTTGGTGTTTGTCATCTGACAGTGTATCATGATTTCAAGAGACCCTTCTTTCCTTGGGCAATGTGGTACTGCTATTTACTGCCGTCAGCCAACAACACTGGCATTATTTTCACTATGTTTTGGTTTCATTAGCTGTGTTGTTTGTGCACACTTACTGGTATTGTTTCCTGTGATAAAACATAAAGAGATGGAACATCACCTGAGACACCGTTCCATTTCTTGAACTGGGAAACAGGGATTAAAAGAGCAGCTTATTTGCTGTCATGGCAATAGAAATGCATGTCAGGGATAATGGAGCGGATCTGATTAAGGTGGTATCATGACTGCCACAAGGCACGCGACTCAGTTCCCTCAGACAGCCAATAAGGAACATGACCTGGAATAACGTACCAGGCTTGGTTTTTCTTCCAGCATCTACCAAGTGGTCATGTAATGAATAAAATGCTGAAGAGGACATTTTAAAAATGAAGAATATCTGGTACACAGAAGAATCAGAAGAGAGCTATTTCTTTTACCCCAGCACTATTTTTACTTTTAACATTCTTTTTATCTGTGCACAAAGGTATTACCCTGCCCTAGTAACACCAACACTGAAACAGGACTTCCTGTCCCAAATTGCAACATTTTACATCTGATTGAGGGAGTGCAACATAGCTCTCTAAAGTGATTTGTCACAATCTTACTTAACTTTTTTTTTTTTAGAAATAAATATAAGGGAATTACTCACACTTATCACACTGGTCAATTTAAAACACCTGCCTGGAAGTAAGTTTAGCAAACCAAAAGGCACACAGACAAAATATTTAAGTCAGTTGGAACTGCCTGGTTATACAGAACAGGAAATATGGATTTGGTGTATCTTTTAAAAGAAAGTTCAGGGAGGTCTAATTTCTTACACAGCAAATAAACACATTGTTTACCTCTGATGTTTAGAACAATCTTGGTAGTATCTTGTAATATTGTAGGTATATTGTCTTCTGCATTAATCTCCATCTCTTCCCTTTTCAGTTAAGAGTTCTTGTCACCATGAATTCTGATTTAAAAAAAAAGGAAAATAGTTTTGGATTATAGAAATATCTGATATTTAATCTCAATTTTTCTAACACTTGAGTACAAGGAAATAGGAAAACTAAATAGTCATACTGGTGGTGATTCTGCTGCCCATACGATGAGAAGCGTATTTCTCGAATGTTTATATGTTAGCTGCACAAGCTATTAAGATTTATAGAAACCAACAATTAATTCAACTCTGTTAACTCTAAAAAGAAATTATGGGGATAAAATAAAGTTATTTCTTTAGCTGCAAAGTTTCCTCTGATCATGAAAGCCATGCCTTACTGATTTCAAAGTCCACTGGAAAAAAAAATAGAGGTTTTGGAGCTTCTCCAACAGAATGCAATTATATGCAAGTATTCCTGTCTATTTACTAAGGGATTGACTTCTAAAAGTGCAGAGTCCAATGGTCAAGTAGCTGAGCAGAAAATGCTCCAGATATTCTTTAATCTTTATTAAGATTAATCTTAATTAATATTTTATAAATATATTCCCATAGAATAGATGCCCATTTCTGAGCATCACTGAAGTTTCAAAAGGCCTTTTGGCTTTCACAGGCAATTGTAACTCTCAGCTTTTTGAGGCAACTGATACAGCAGCATTAAAGGGTTATTAATGGGTATGTGTATTCTGTTCCCACCTTTAAGCATCTTGAAAAGGACAGAGCTGCAGTAGGTGACTTTGATGTGTAACAGTGTCCACTAGCATTCTTGGAAGAATAACGTCCATTTATTCAAGTACATGGTAGTTAATGTAATATCTGAATAAATGAAATTCTATTTGAATCTATTTAAATATTTACTTTAAAGCCAATTATGCAGAATTATAGATACAAGGTGGACAATGAACACCAAGCCATTAACACCACACTTCAACACAGCACAGGACTGTTATACCATCTAATCCCCCATAATACTTTTTTCTTTTTTTTTTTTTTTAGCAAATCTGTCTTTTAAAACATTATTTATGATGATGAATCCTAATACTCGTTTTGCAGAATTTGGGACCTGAGGTTTGTTGATTTAATCAAGTTTCTACAGTTACACATACAGCTGAGACGTACTTAGTTTGGTATAAAACAAATGTTTTTTTTTTACACTTGCAACTATTTTCCTACAGAGATAAGAGAAACAGAATGGTAATCTTATACTGGGTAAGAATTCCCACTCAAGATCCATGTAAATGGTTTATTTAAACATCACAGTGACTGATTAATATATCTGCATTTGCAGATTTCCTTTAGCTTTCTTTTTGTCAGATAGAAGGTCTTCAGAGCAGGACTTACATTGTATTAAAAATTACATTAAAGTATGGAAAGTTTTCTGCTTAGACAGACTCATGTTCAGTTTTCTTGTTAGAGAATCTTCATTTATGTGACTTCAAGTTGCCAACAGACTAAAGGAGCAGAGGGAAGAGAGCCGAGAAAGCGTGTAACATATGACTGTCTTTTTGGCAAGTAACAACTAAAATTATTAATGGTGAGATCTAGAAATCATGCTGCCATTGTGATATCATTAGCTTTGAGGAAACTGCCCCTTGCAAGATTTCAGTTTGAGATCTCTAGTTATATGTTTTCTTTTAAGACTTTGAGAAAATCAAGATGGCATTATATTAAATGCTTTTAGTTGAGTGATTCCTGTCCATATAAAACAGTTACAAAATACGTAATCAGCCAAACTCTAGAGCTAGAAATACACAATTGACTAAACTTTTAATTGCTAAGACAGACAGTGAAGCTGTTGAATTTTAAGATGACTGCACACCAAAAACAAAGTACAGTCCATGTCTAACTGCCCAAATAGTAAGCCTTCGTTAACTCTTGTCACCAGCTACTCAGCTTTATTTTGCATTTTTGAACATCTGTTGTAGATTTTCAGTGAACACATTACTCTTTCAACAGGTACTGCAATGGCTGCAGGAGTTTTGCTGCAAAATGAACTACCGTTTTCTTCGTTGCTAGAGAGCAGTGTGTATCTTGCAAATATGAGTTCAGGTAATATTTTTTTTTTCTCTGATACACCATTCATAAAAAGTGCTTAGAGAAATTCTGAAAAAAATATTTTCCATAGAAAATTAAAAAATCTAGAAATCTTATCGCCAATTATAAACATAAAATGTCTATAACAAAACCAATCTGCATTACTTTATCATCACCACAATGTGTTAGTATGTTGAGCTTTTCTGTAACTTTCACATTGCCAGGTCTCTTAGTTGAAGAAAATGTGATTCTTGTGTTCAGAAACTGCCTAGCTCTCTGAAAATACAAACATGCCTTCAACAAAACACCCCTTTCTAATAAGGTATTTAAACTCTTATGGGATATGATTCTTTTTTACTGTTTTGGGTGAGTACTTGCAAATCCTGCTAGATTCAGGAGGAAAATAATGATGTGCAGCATTTTATTTTGTTTATTTCTGGCACCACTAGCAGAAAAGTTTCTAGGAAGGCAAAGAGAAAAAGAATTAAATATAAGAAAGCAAGATAATTAGTCAGAAAACACTCTTCGTGTTTGCTGAATATAGGTAGCACTTGAAATAGCCTTTTTCACCTCCTTCCTTTCTCTTCCACTCAACTCTCAAAATGAAAGCACATTTAAATATTTCTCCACCTCTTGATATCATCTTCATTGTTGAATTAGAGTAGTCAGAGTTTTGAGACAATGGCTAACAGAGTCAGCTTTAACGTTTTTCCTTTCTCATGTTACATCAGTACTGATGTTTCAGGCCGGGTATCTACAGCAAGCCTTACTGTCTCTCCTTAAAGAGCTGGGGTGCAGTATTCAAAATTGTCACTCAATTCCTGTTCAGTACCTAGAAGAAACGGTAGATTTTTGCTCCATGATGTTTTATCAGAAGATAAAACTTTCTCTTACGCAGGTTCCTCTGTAAGAGTTACTGGTTTTGTAGTACCAAAAGAAACACAGACTGAAGACAGTATGTGTCTTTAGGAAAATGCAATGGGATTAATTTGCTTATTGAACAAAGTTATGGTGGGTTTTCCTGATTTCTGTACTCTTTAACTTGCAGTCTAATTCACAGACAATTGTATGACAAAGTTTTTTTAGTATTGCTATAGTCTGTTCTCTACATAGTTGTAGGAGAACGTTGTGCTTTTGAGAGTGTTGCAGTCTTTCTAGCCAGCTCATTCTCCTTCTTAGCACACTGGAAGCAAAGTGGGAGGCAATTTGCCACCTAATATCTACCTTCAAAAGCCTAAAGCACTCAACTGATACACCTCTTCCCCATAATCTGCTTTATCTCAGTCTAACAGGGCTAACAGCTTTGCTTAATAAAAAAGCTGTGCCCTGAAAAAAAAAATAAGCCTTTTGTTTTGAATAACAAATTGTGTTTTGTTAGAAGATATGAATGGTCCAGAGCGAACCGTCTACAATTCATCATGTACTGAACCATTTCAGTAGGAACACACTAATCCCAATCATTACAAAGCTAATGATGCATTTTGGAGCAACTAAGTGGAGGAGGAGAGGTGGCTGTGGAATGTTAAACCAAGAGCTGGAGGAGTTTAATGTACTTACTTGCAGATTTCTCAGGAAGCAGAGCCTGCAGCTACATTTTGATTGTTCTTCTGAATCTAGCATTTTGTGTCTTAGTTCTGAATGCATGTTATTTACAACTAACTAAATACTCACATTGTTTACGGAAAATGTTTTGGTTGTTCCCAGTCAGTTTTCAAAATTACCTACTTGAAATGCAACTATTTTCATCAAGCAGCGGAACAGTTTGTCCCAAACAGACTCAATTCCTATAGAATCGAGCAGCCCCAAGGATAGCTGGCAGCAGTGCCTTCATTGTTAGTTACTATGGAGACAGCTCAGCCCATGCTGACGAGCTGCTGGAGCATACAGAAGGATGCACAGCTCTCTGCAACTTCAGCGCTGAGCAACTTGGATTTCCTAGCGGTGCGTCCTCAGCAGCCTTCCTAGACGGTAGCTGGGGCTTGTCAGTCATGCAGGGTTCACCTCGAAGGCGTTCAGCAGTGAGTATTTTTAGCCACTTTTTCCAGGGTCGGAGGCATTCTTCCTCCGATCCCCTTCTTCGCATAATCCAGAGGCGCCGGAGCTCAGTTGTAGAGATACTCTCGTCATCGACTCACCGCGTTATGGTGGCACTATCGTCTCTGAGTCCTGAGGAGCTGGATGCAACTTTTCCTGACAAAAAAAGTAAAGTACTTTTCATTAAGACTCTTGGCAGTTCTGGGTATTTTCTTCGTATTAAATTAATATACTTTTGTTCTGTTAACTATATTTTATACATATGCATAATACACTATGTTTAAATTTTTTTCCTGTGTTTTATATTACGTTCACTGATGCCTTATTCAAGGACTAATATGTGCTTTTCACTCTTAACAGCTCAGTTATAGAGAACAGCTAAAACAGAAGCACACACTCACACACATACCAAGTATACAGCTAAGTATTTTCGATTACAGGTGGAAGAGGACCATGACATTTTTTTCTGTTGCAAAGAATGTCACACACCTCTAACCTCATTAGAAGAACCAAAGTTACTGTGAGAAAAAACAACTTCTGCTGTAATTCAAGAATTTTTTCCCCTCAGAATCCTTACTTTAAACCTGTGTTTAAAAATGAGTCTTAAATATATGTTCCGTATATTTATGCTGTTTGTAACTTCATCAGTTTAAGGCTGAACTTTTAAGGTGGAGATGAATTTCTAGCTTCCTTACTTAATCTATTTTTGCCTATATTCTAGGAAGTTCGAGGCGTCCGACAGCAAAATATACTAAAGTAGGGGAGCGCCTTCGCCATGTCATTCCTGGTCACATGCAGTGCTCAATGGCGTGCGGTGGACGTGCTTGCAAGTATGAAAATCCAGCTCGATGGAGTGACCAGGAGCAAGCCATTAAAGGGCTCTACTCTTCTTGGTAATACGCAGCATTTACTCTCACTAAATGTAACTGCATCGATTGTATTTCTTAAAAGAAAGAACTCAAAGGAAATAATGATGTTTTTAAAAATCAGCTACTGCTAAGTCAAGTATAAAACATGATGGCTTGACTCAGAATTACAGTTTAACAGTAAACCGTAATGGCCACTGTACATAGCGCGGTAAAGATGATGAAAGATTTCTGTTTACATACAGGAAGTTTGGTTCAGATCCAAAAGAATAAATACCTACCTGTCATGAATTATTAAAAAACTGTGCTGGGTTATAGACAGTTCTTGCTCAGGTTTACAATACAAATTGATTAAAATGTGTTCATAATAGAATTTAAAAGTAAAAACATTTACTGAAGATGAAATAATGTAGGGTAAGTATTCAAGAGCATATTCACATGCAGTAATATTCACATGAAATGTGATTTGACATTCTTACTGATTTTTTTTTTGTAACAGCAAATGCTATTCAGAAGCATACATACCTTAAAGGGCCAGAGATCTGAGTCGAGGTTTCTACTCAAAGGCATTTTTAAGTGTTTAATTGGCCTGGCATTTGAACAGCTCCAGTAATGGTCTTTTGATATGTCCTATCTGTATCAGCTTAACAGGATTTATCACTAACACTACGTGATAGTGTAATTTTTTAAAAAATCGTTCTAGTTAATCAGCAAAGTATTTCTGTCTTTCCTGAAAATAACGTAGTGTTCTTATTTTGGGAGATTCATACCCAGGAAATTATTAGTAACATTATTATCTACTTTTCTAATTTCTTAGGATAACAGATAACATACTGGCTATGGCTCGACCCTCAACAGAATTAATTGAAAAGTACAACATTATTGAACAGTTTGAAAGGTAACTATTTCTTGTAGGTATTACTAACGTAATTCCTGATCCATTTTCTTTTCCAACATAGATTTGGATTCTTGATAAAGATCCTTTCATTTTAACAATATACAGGTAAAGATTTATTCTCCATTAAGAATAAATGTGTGTTTCAAAAAATATGGGATAATGAGGTTTGGCTGCGTATAATACTTTGACTCATCTATTCCTTCCTTAAGATGTGGCATAAAAACCATAATTAACCTTCAGCGTCCTGGGGAGCACGCGAGCTGTGGGAATCCACTTGAACAAGAAAGTGGCTTCACCTACCTCCCTGAAGCTTTCATGGAGGCTGGAAGTAAGTTCACTCCTGCTGCTGTTCCTTATTAATTATTGATTTTGGCACTTAAGGATATTTTCACTTGAATGTTAACAGCAGCTATAGAAGAAATGTTGCACAAAATGGGATGTAAACATGAAACTCGGCAAATATAAGCAGGAGTGAATAACACATTATCCAAGATCGTTATGTATGTAGAGTGAGATGGAGGGTTTGTATTTAGGTGTTTAGAATAAAGAAAGGACAACAGCTGTTTATATTTTTCTTTTTCTTCTGAGTTCCCAAATATATAAAACATTAAGGATGTTTCAAATTCTGGTACAATTCATGCTTTCTTGTCTAGAATATAAAAGGTTATTTCATTTGAGGACATTTGTATTGACAGTATTTCTGTATTTTTGTATTATGGTGAGATGAGAAAAAGTGCCGTTCTGTAAGAAACAGCTTTTGACTGAAGAAGTGCTTTTATTTCTAAAAAGGAAAAATTACCCTCTACCTATATATAGCTCAGTAATTTTTGTATGAATCACTCAGTTTTGTTACACCTCTTACATTCTATCTGAACTTTAGTTTGACAAGTCTTTGCTAGCTTCATGTATCTATCAAATTTCAATAGCAAGCATGCTCTGAAATCAGAAAATAGTCTCTTGCAAACAATATGTAGTCAGATTCTAAGATCCATTATGCAATTTTAGTACTATCATTTATTATTAGTCATCTCTGCCTACAGTACTGAAAATTTCACATGCGGTATGGCAGAAAATAACTCTGTCTTTGTATTTCAGTTTATTTTTATAATTTTGGATGGAAGGATTATGGAGTGGCATCTCTCACTACTATCCTTGACATGGTAAAAGTCATGGCTTTTGCGTTGCAGGAAGGGAGGGTAGCTGTTCATTGTCACGCAGGACTTGGTCGGACAGGTATGTGCTCTACTGCAAGAACAGAATTGTTTTTCTAAAAATGTAAATCAGCCTCTGGTTCTAAATTATTAATAATTTATTTAGATTCTATATAATTGCAAGATGTACATCTATAAAATGGTTAAAAATGATAAACAGATCTGTGAAAATTATCCGAATGGCAGATCAGTTTTAGTATATTAAAAAAGTAACCTGTAAGGTTAGAAGATTTTTGAACCTGTATAATAATTCCCTGTTAGATTCAAATGGGACAGCTTCTTTTTGATGGGAAAAATTAATCTAGTACTTTTTTATTTTCCGGTATTTATTACATGTTTACAAACCTGCCGGTCATTGTTAGATCAGGTAGATTTGGTGGAGCAGCTACAATTTCATTTACTTCTGTCCCTTTCAAGACCTTTTTTGCCTATGTCCTTCCTGTGGAAGCCACCATTGCTCCTGTGTTTGTGAATGATGTAGTGAGAAACTAGCTCTCACTGAAAGCGTCGCGAGAATCGGTTTGCTATCTTTGTGCCACAAATGCGACTATAATTAGATAACAGCCTCATGTAATAGAAAGCATAAAGCCTATATCTTTACCTATATTAATTTTTATCCTGTGGTTCTACTGAATATTTGCTGTAGTCTGACAGTTCTTCACCTAATACTTGTCTTTATATTTTTCAGGTGTTCTAATAGCTTGCTACTTAGTTTTTGCAACAAGAATGAGTGCTGATCAAGCAATTCTTTTTGTCAGAGCAAAAAGGCCTAATTCTATTCAAACCAGAGGGCAGTTGTTATGCATCAGAGAATTCACTCAGTTTTTGGTTCCTCTGAGAAATGTATTTGCATGCTGCGAGCCCAAGGTGCACACAGTGACACTGTCCCAGTACCTGACCCGTCAGAGACATCTGCTGCATGGTTATGAGAGCAGGCATCTCAAACACGTGCCAAAACTCATTCATCTAGTTTGCAAATTGTTACTAGACTTGGCTGAAAACAGACAAGTGATAGAGGCAGAACTGTTAGACATACCAGATCTCTCCGCTGAAATTGAAAAGACTGTTTCTCAGTTCATGTCCACACAGCTAGATAGAGAACTCGCAAGGCAAGACAGTGACGCATCGGACTCCTCCCACACACACTCGTCCACTTTAGAGACCCAGGGTTCTCTTTTCTCCCTGGGACATGAATGTGATCCTCTCTGGAAAAGAAGGAATGTCGAATGCCTTCAGCCCCTCACTCATCTAAAAAGGCGTCTAAGCTATAGTGAGTCAGATTTAAGGAGAACTGAGTTTCTCTTAGAACAAGGAGAAACTGTATGGACAGTACCTCCTCAGATATTACTGTGCAACAAACTTAAGCAGACCAGTGGTGACGAATGTTCTGCCACAGGCGAACAAAAGCCACAGTGGGATTTAAACAAAGAAGCATTAGTGCGGAATACATGCATGTTCTGGAGTCAAGGTAAATTTTATTTGGATGGACGAAAAGATGGATCCTCACTTTATCACAGAAGGAACTCTACCAAAGAAGTACAACGCAGCAGAACCTTTTCTTCAGGTCTAGCATCTATCCACAATACCAGGGAACCTGGAATGCCAAGGCATAATTTTACCAATGAGATTGGTCCTAGAAAAGACCGCAAGACTAATATGTGCAGCAGAAGAGTCTACGTCTCTGAGGACTCCGATTCTTCGTCTTCTTCTAAAGTGAACTTTTCCATTGGATACGACAGCGAAGGTAGCAAAGATGTGTCAGAAGCAATTCCACACATCGTTCTGCAGTCAGAATTAAGTCTGGAAGCCCGAAGAGTTTTGGCAGCAAAAGCACTTGCAGACATAAATGAATTTCTGGGAGAGGATGAAGTGAAGCAGAAAGTAGAAATGTGGCAGGTAATTTTTAACTTGATTCAGTGTGAGGAGGTTTGCATGTTTCACCTAGGTTAATGCCTAGAATGGCAAATATGCCACCGTGTGCTTTGAAGTGGCACACTGGGACACAGGTTTATACTCTGGTTCAGTAAATGATTGTATTTGTTAGTTAAGGGCCAGTTTTTCCAAAAGGAAGCAAAATGCACCTAAAAATTTTGGTCTTTAGCGGGAAGTTAGAACACTTTCTGGTTGTGTTCATTCATTTTACTAACTAATGAAAATTGATGCAATTATCTGTGGTTGTAACTTGGCTGCTGGTAGCATGGAAGTACTACAGATTTTAAGGTACAGCTGTGTTTTTAATCAGTGCTTTCCCAGAACTAATCACAGGATTCTGTGTGTAAAAATTTAGTAGAAACTTCACTGCTTTTCCTCAAAACTAAATCCTCCTAGCCAACACTTGCTTTGAAGTTTGAATCCAAAGCTGTTTTATCTATTCTAGTAGATAACTGGGAGGTTCTCATCTGCACTGTTTATGTTTTAAAGAATCAGTTATATTACTGCTGATTAACATTGATGCTTCAGAAAAAATTAGAAATTTTTTTGTAACTCAAGTAATTTTTTTTTGTCAGAAAGTAAGTAGCCAAGTACTGCTACAATCAAAGAGAATGTTAGCAAAATTAATAGATGATGCAATTTCATTTTTGTTTTGCTTTGTTTTGTTTTTAAGAAAGAACTGAATTCTCGAGATGGAGCTTGGGATAAAATCTGTACCGAAAGAGATCCTTTTATCCTCTGTAGCTTGATGTGGTCCTGGATAGAGCAGCTGAAAGAACCTGTTTTATCCAAAGATGACATTGACATGCTGGCAAAAAATTGCACAGACTCACAGGACGTACTTTACTTACTGAGAAAGGTAGATAATCATATACGTCAATTCATTCTTTAACTGCCAAGTATATTTTGTTAAGATGTGTTAAACTATTCATTTATCGCCTTTAGGCAAGGGAATTGTCCTTATAAAAGGCAACCTCAAACTCTTTAAAAAAAAAAAAAAAATCAAAGTGAGGACTATAGTATGAGTTGTAATCAGTACTATGATGATGAATATGACAAGAAAAATACCAAACACTATCTTTGAACACTATTCAGTAGAAGCTCAACTTCAGCCCATTTCCCTGCAAATTCTGCATTTGAGATCCAGAGGCAAAGATGAGCAGCTTTTTCTCTGTGACGCGATGTATGGCTTTTGTTAATGTCACATCTGGCAGCTGTGCTTAATGGTTGTCACATTTGCTATGCAAACATCATTTGCTGTGCAAATCCATCCACTTTGGAAGAGCTGGGGCAAGGAGTAGGAAGCATTTGCCAATTCAAGGAATCACAAGCCAGACCAAATTCCTTTACTTAAGTCAGAACTGTGGCCATCTGTATTGTGAAATGCCAGTGAAAGACAGGTACTTCTGATCCAACCTGTTTACTTGTGCTTTCCTAAAAAGGAAATTAATTTCCTAATTCTTTGAGAATTCTTTGTTTCTGAAGTATTTATGAGGAAAATAGGGCCCCTTTTAACAGCCTCCCAATATCCAAGAATACAGCTTCTAATCACTAGGTGGTCAGAACTTTCTGTGCAGTCACCATCTTCATGACATGACATTCAGAATTCCTGAGTTCATCTAAAACTGTCACCTTTCTTCCCGAAGTATTCTTCCATTCTATCAGAGTTTTAATTTTCTATCTGTATTACATAAAACAATAACTGCTTGACACCTGTTATAAATGAATGGGAAAGGAATAATAATTACAGGGGTTTAAATTTAAAAAGATTATCTTACCTTATATTACCCTATATTATTTCAGAATCACAGAGCAGTTGAGTTGGCAGGGACCTCTGGATATCTTCCTAGTCCAACCGCCCTGCTCAAAACAGTTAAGTAGAGCAGGTTGCCTGTATGACAGATGCTCCATTCCCTTAATCACCTCAGTGGCCCCTTGCTGGACTAATTTTAGTATGTCAGTGACCTTCTTGTACCAAGGAGTGCAGAGCTGGACCCAGCATTCCAGATGTCACCTCCATTAACCTGCTGGCAACTTTACCTAATGCAGCCCAGGATGTTCTTAGGCTGCCTTTGCCAGCTCATGTTCAACTTTGTATACACTGGGACATCCAGGTTCTTTCCTGCTCTCCAGCCAGTCAGTCTGCTATATGTACTGGAGCATATTTAGCTGTTCTTCCCAGAAATCCCTCAAGTTTTAATATAATTTTCACTGTTAAGTGACTTGCCAGTGTGGAGATTGTCTCCCTTGGAAAAGAGATGGGAACCAGAAGCTACAAAGATACCGTTGCTCCCTGTACGCATCTTTGCCAGCACTGCTCAGGTGTCTTCCTGCAAGCTTCTTTTAATGGTAAAGAAGACTTGGTAGGAGAGAGATGTAGATCATCCTATGTTAGCTGGGGAAGGAGCCCTAAACATGCATGACATTTGGGGCTGAAAAGATCAAATCTCACTTTTTCTATGCCAGTTCACATGAATGCTACTGTTCGTGTAGGGAACTTTGGAAAAAGTAAGTCTCCAGATGCATCTCTGACCTCCTAGAAATTTCCAGAGCCATTTGTGGCACAATACAAGAAGAGTTTCTCCCATCATGAGTGAAATAATTATGTAGAGGCTCTTCAGGCTTGTCAAAATTGCCTCCCCAACTCCTACACCTAAAGGTTTCAATACAGGAAGGCACAATCTGATATTTAAACAGCAATTAACAAAACCTGAAAGCTACATGTTTTTCTTGAAAATATTTCTTCTAACGAGCTGCTGTTCCTTTTACCCATCAGGAACAGTGTCAGACTATCCTTTGTATTTTACATTGTGTGGTGAACTTGCAAATGCTACCAGCTGATGTGGAGGAGGCCTTACTTGCTCGTGCTATTAAAGCTTTCACTAAGGCAAGTAACCATTTGTGCATGACATCATATTTATTTGTTTAAGTCATGAAGGGTGAATCAACAGAGCAGGCCTCTGTGGGAAAAGTTACAGTAATTCCTTAGCACTTCATGTACTTGTGCTCAACTATTTCAGTGTTTCCATTTTATAATAATCAGCCTACATAAAGCATAGGAAATATTCTCAACATAAGTAAATTCTGTCACTACAGCTTTAATCTTTTAGTCTTATTTTTCTGTTTCTGGATCACTGCCAGTTCATGGACTTCTTCAAATTAAGGAAAAGATATTTTTTAAGTGGTGAGAATAATTAGTCACTAAGAGTAGCTTACCAGAGGCTTTGGAAGATTCTGTACTACTTGGAGTCTTTCCATCAGATTAAATCACTTTTTGAAATTACATTGCAATTCAGTTATGTTTTGGGCTCTTAATATAGGATATGTATAAATAACTTCTGCTTTTGGAATCATTTAATAAAAGTGACAGGTTAAGCTTACTATTGCTCAGCTCAGAGCTACTTTCTTCTCAGATTCAGCAGGTGACGTTATTTGAATGGAATGTTCATCATACTGCTTCCTGATCTCTTGTAGATCTACAGATACATCATTTGATAAACAATCAGGACATTTCTCCTTCTCCTCGTTCATTTTAATACCTGATCAGCATAAAATTGAAAATGGGTAGCATTAAGTACTCCATCATGAAACATGTACTTTCTTTGATAAATCTTAAAACTATTTTTTTTAAATGTTGGTCATCTACTTTGCATTTTGCTGTATGACATCTATTTAACAACTGAACTTAAATTTCTCCCTTTTATTAGACAAGCTTCGATTCTGAAAATGGACCATATGTTTACAATACCCTGAAAAAAGTATTTAAACAAACACTGGAAGAGAAAAGAAAAAGGATTAAGGAAGGAACAGAGAATCCCTCTTGATTTCTGCACAGCTATGCTGAAGAATTAGATGGGCCTAGCAAATTATTTTGCATTTTCCAGCTACTGTATTTTGTGCTATCTGGCATGATTTACCTAACTTTAGGTAACAGTAGTTATTAACAAAGCATTTTATTTTTTTAGAGGGAGTTTTAGTGACAGTTGTTTTATCTCCACAGTTCTAAAGAACAGCTCCTGTGTGACTGTACTCTAGCATTTGGTTTCAGGTACCATGCTTTTATATTGTGAACTGTTCTCTTGTTTTCAAATGTATTTATTGATTTAGAATCCTCTGTCATTAGCAAGCAACACTATTTTCAAGTTATATGACTGCCATAAGTTCAGTGCCATGGTACACAAAGGTTTAATGGAGTGGGTTAATATTTAAGTATGTTTACATAAATGTTAATTGATTTCACTTTGCAGAAAATAAATATTGACTGAACTTGGTAAACTTCTTTTCCTTTTAGAAATTTTAAAATAAAGACTAAGAGCAATAATGAATGGATCTTGAGGTCTACTACTGACAGCAGATAACTTTTTCCCTTAGGTCTCTTAAATAATTGCCACTAATATGTTTCTAAAAAGATGTGCCCCTGCGATCTACAGCACCAATTCTGCGAGCAGCAGAGGCGCCTGGGGACCTCTTGGCTGGCTCCCGGCAGCTCTCCAAACACTCCTTCCTGGACTGGCAACCAGCCCTTGAGGAGCAGATGGACCAACATACGGCCCCTCAGGGCTTTCTTACTGGGAGAGCTCACACACACAGAGGAAGCCCTCGCTAAAGCACTGGAGGGAAAAACCATCGTCCACGCATCTTGGGCAGAACCGTTAAAACCCTCTCCCCCAACACTTTGACACTGTGTCAGCAATAATAACTGCGATCTAAGCCAAGGCCTCAGAACTAACAACAGGCTCAGCCTCCCTTTAGTCTAAAAAGCCACGTGCTTACTGTTGTACCCCTCCCCAAACTGCCTCATCTGTACTAATGAACAGCTTTCTCTGATGGAGTGACTACATCCGTGGACAAGGGAAGAGCTACAGACATCACTATCTGGACTTTGAAGGTCCCTTCCAACCCTAACCATTCTATGATTCTATGACTTCTGTCACGGCCTTTGACACTGTCCCCAACAATATCCCTCTCTCTTGAGTTGCAGATTCAAGAATCAGCATTCTCCTAGAGAAGCTGTCAGCTCATGGCTTGGACAGGTGTACTCTGCAGTAGGTTAAAAACTGGCTGGATGGCTAAGCTCAGACAGTTGTGGTGAGTGGAGTTAAATCCAATTGGCAGCCAGTCACAAGCGGTGTTCTCCAGGGCTAAATTTTGGGGCCAGTCTTTTTTTAATATTTCTGTCAATGATCTGGATGAGGGGATTGAGTGCTCCCTCAGTAAATCTGCAGATGACACCAAACTGAGCGGGAGTGGCAATCTGCTCGATGGTAGGAAGGCTCTGCAGAGGGATCTGGAGAGGCTGGACTGATGGGCCAAGGCAAACTCTGAGGTTTAACAAGGCTGGGTCCTGCGCTCCATTCTCAACAATCCTATGCAGTGCTGCAGGCTTGGGGAAGAGTGACTGAAAGCTGCCCAACAGAAAGGGACCTGGGGGTGCTGGTAGACAGCTGGCTGAACATAAGCCACCAGTGCGCCTAGGTGGCCAACAGCATCCTGGCTTGTATCAGGAACAGGGTGGCCAGTAGGAGCAGGAAAGTGATTGTGCCCCTGTACTCAGCACTGGTGAGGCTGCACCTCAAATACTGCATGCAGTTTTGGGCCCCTCAGTACAATGAGGACGTTGAGTTGCTGGAGAGCATCCAGGGAAGGGCAGTGAAGCTGGTGAAGGGTCTGGAGAAAACGTCTTATGAGGAGCAGCTGAGAGATCTGGGATTGTTCAGTCTGGAGAAGATGAGGCTCAGGGGAGACCTCATTGCTCTCTACAACTACCTGAAAGGGTGTTGGTCTTCTCCCAAATAACTTGTGATAGGACAAGAGGAAATGGCCTCAAGTTGCATCAGGGCAGGTTTAGATTGGATACTAGGAAAAATTTCTTTACTGAAAGAGCACTGGAACAGGCTGCCCAGAGAAGTGGTAGCATCATCATCTCTGGAAGTGTTCAAAAACCATGTAGACATAGTACTTCAGGACATGGTTTAGTGGACATGGTGGTGTTAGGCTGATAGTTGGACTTGATCTTAAGACATCTTTTACAACCTTAAAGATTCTATTATTCTAAACTGGAGAGACAGAGATTTGTGTCTCACAGCAGGCCATGGGAAGTGATTCAGGCCCTCTACTCTGCTGAGACCAGACCTAGAGCACTGCATCCAGCTCTGGAGTCCTCAGCACAGGAGAGACATGAACCTGCTAGAACAGGTTCAAAGGAGAGCCATAAAAATTATCAGAGGGCTGGGGCACTTCTCCTGTGAGGAAAGGCTGAGAGTTGGGGCTGTTCAGCCTGGAGAAGTCTCCAGGGAGACTTTCTTGCAGCCTTCCAGTACTTAAAGGGGGCTTACAAGAAAGATGAGGACAATCTTTAGTAGGGCCCGTTGCAATAGGAAAAGGGGTAATGGTTCTAAACTAAAAGAAGGTAGATTCAGACTAGAAGGAAGACATTTTTTACACTGAGGGTGGTGGAGCACTGGCCCAGGGTGCCCAGAGAGGCGGTGGATGCCCCATCCCTGGAAACATTCCAGGCCAGGTTGGCCGGGGCTCTGAGCAACCTGATCTGGTTGGAGATGTCCCTGCTCCTGGCAGGGCGGTTGGACTGGATGGGCTTTAAAGGTCCCTTCCCATCTATGATTTAGGGTGCTGGGAGCACTGAATACAAGGAGCAAGTCATCTAAACACGACATCTGTGTTAGCATAAGTCAAATGGCTTCTGCCCCTGAAAGAAGAAGGCAGAGAAAGAAGTAATTAATCTGAGTGTTTTAAGGTGGAGTGGAGCTGAAATTACAATATCTTTAGCACCTGAGAGTGCCTGCTCCCTCCACAACCACACATTAAATCACAATGAAGGACTTGCCTGGTTATAGCTATCTCATTGTGCTGTCCTGACAGCAGGCTGGCTGACTGTTGGTATTAGCTTCTCCATGGGCTTTAGTCAAGTCCTGGCCTGCTGAGGAGGTTTTGTTCCTGCCCCCCCCCCCCCCCCTTCTTCAGCCCTGCAGAGGGAAAACGGAAGTTAACCTGAAAAACAGTGTGCTAGCTGCCTCTCTTTGGGGGCTGAACTCCCTGCCCAGTGTGCCATCCAGGTAGTCAGCCATGGGTCACCTGCCAATCCCTCCTTAAGAATTCCCCCAGCCCCTAAATCCACTCCTCTCGTGGATGCTTAACAGTGTCCAACTCTCACCTACTAAGGAGGTCACACAGTTTCCATCTGCACAGGGCCTGCTGCACGCAAAACCCTGGCATGGAGTTTGCTCAGTTTAGGACCCACATGAATGGATGGGCTGAGGTTGCTGCCAAGGGGACCCCATGTCCCTCTGCCTCAATAAGGGACCATACATCTCTTTCTTCCAGTTCCTCTCCCTCCTCACAAGCATCTTTCTTGGCCATCCCCAAATGCCCCCATCCCATACCTCAGTATCCACACCCATCATGGATCTGGCCAGCCCCTGGGGGGTTTATCCCATTGTGCTAGCAGAAGTTTGGTTTTGTGTTCTACAAAAGGCTTACATTCCTTTTCTCTCCTGAATTCACTTCTTAAACAACCTTTCTCTAGCTGTTTTTTTTTTAGCTTCCCTTCTAGTATTTCAGAATCTTTGTGACCATCTCATGCCTGGGCCAGGCAGGTGCCAAGAATGGCACACACAGTTCCTTTTCCCTCACCACCCCAAGTGTGGCTGCAGCATTGTCCCACTCACCCTTTCCACTGCCATGGTGGGTCACACCACTTCTTCACCCAGGCAAGCTCCAGGCAGAGAAGGGGCACAGTCATGCCACCAGCATGCTTCCTCCCCTGACATCCTGCTAGCTGCACCAATTCACATCACAAAAGGGTAAGACGAGCAGGAATGCCTCCCAAAAAGCCAGTTTTTAACAGCATCTAAAGACACAATTTATATATGTTCCTATACCACAGGCAGTATACCAAATCTAAACCTATGAAGGATGACTCACACACACAACCACTCACCGACCAGGCAAGGACACTCAGCCCCAAGGAGGCTCTCTGCCATCTCCCAACGCCACCCACACTCCCGTCACTCCCAGGCAGACCAGCACCGAGACCTCCCCCACCGGGCACCATTTCTACTCTCATGGCGGAGCTGGCCGCGTGGTCAAGTACGGCCAAGCCGGCCCCCATTGGCCAAGGCGGTCGCCGGGCCGTGATCATTGGCTGGAGACCCCGGCAGCCGTCGCGTGGGCTGGGCGGGAACTTTCCCGCCTTTTGCAAAGGGCGGGAACCCTCGGGCATTGCGGGGGCGTCTGCCAGAGGCGGGCTCGCCCAGACGCTAGCAGCCGTTTCGCTGCAGGTTGGTGTGAAGTGTGACGTGCTAAAGCAAGACGGACACACAATAAAAACTTTTATTTTTACCCGTGAATTTTCCATGCAGAGGCAGCAGTCCTTTCCTTTGTCCAAGATGTAAATTTCCAGAAGTATTCTGATTTAGAAACGTTTGCACTAAATCTGGGTCTAAACAGTAATCTGCTGCTGTGCAAAACACAGAGGGATCTTTCCTTCATTTTGACTCCTGAGTGAAAAAAAAAAAATCTTCAACTAACAGATAAATTCATCTTGCCACTTCTTTTATTTGGTTCCACTTGTCTCTTGAGAACAGAGTGCTACTTTGAGGCAAATGCTTGAATTTTTCTCTCTACACCCACACAGAATAGTGCAGGAACAACGCGCTGAGATTTTCCTGTGCCCCTTGGATCAAAACCTATTTATTCTAGGCCCGGGTCTGTCACCATGTCATCTGTGCATAGCTGATTCTGCTTGTAAAGAATTCTCCTCTCTTATTCTCCATATTTCGATGAGTAACTACTTGACACACATCTAGTTACCTCACAAAGCATTCTGAGAAGAGAACAGGATCTTAATTCTCTGATGGCCAATGACTTTATGGTGCAATATTTGCTTTGTTCTTGTGCTCAAGGGCCACTGGTCAATCAGTAAAAGCCCACCTAGAAAGAACAAATGAAGATTTATTGCTGTTCTGACTTCTTCCTCTCCTGCAGTGCTACACAGAGCAGAAGGGAGGCAGTAGACAATGAGAGACAGCAGCTCTCACGAAGCATGGCACAGTCTTGCTAAAGAAATAAGGGTAGAAGTTAAAACTAGGAACGCCTTTCGTTTCAGTGACAGGGTGCACGAGGTGCAGTGGTACTCTCTGCTCTACTCTGCCTATCTGTTTTCCACAGATGATGATCAAATCATAATCATAGAATCAAACAATCTTTAAGGTTGGAAAAGACCTCCAAGATCATTAAGTCCAACCATCAACCTAACACCACCATGCCTACTAAACCATGTCTGAAGTGCCACGTCTACACGTTCTTGGAACATCTCCGATTGTGCAGTCAATTTATTTTGGAGTTTTGGCATATGGTGGGGTAGCAGGTTACTAAAAATTTGGCAGGACATTTGCAACTGAATAAGCTAGCAAGTGGTGTTTCCCATGTTTGCCCAATGACAAGTTGCTCCCCAGAGAGGGGACTGGAGATCTGATGTCTCTATAAGACCAGTCTTGAGATGTTTGTTTTCAGTCTGATTAATATTCCATTCTAAGCAAATGCAGAATTTTAGAAAGCAAGCTAAGATCCCTGCTTCAAGCTTCATACACTTCCATGAGTGCCTGTAAAGGGTAATTCTCTCAGTCAAAACAAGAGAGATTAAAATAGGAACGCATCAAAAAAATGAACCTGCCATTCTGAAGGATACACCTGAGACATTAATTGGGTATTTTAAAATTATAAAGGCTAGGCTACAACACTTCCTGTGTTTGGTAATCTGCCTGATCATTTTTCCAGAACAGTCAACAATATATTCATATGAGTGTGTCTGTTAAGTTTTTGACAGCTACAGAGCTTACCTAGCACTTTTTTCCATACATTATTTCATTAATTCATGCAAAAACATTTCTGCTTTTTAGGGTAATGTCTGCTATATCTCTGCACATTTTAACTTTGGAAAAATTAAAAAGTTATCAGCTTGGTTTTCCTTTGGCTCTTTTGGTAGTACCAGAATCTCTTTTTGGAAGGCTAACAAACACAGGACGTGTCAAATAGTACTCCTGGTACTATCTGACAAAAGGTCCATAGGATTCTGGAGGATTATTCTACATCTAGAAGGCCTTCCTTTTAAAATATCATTTCAGATCAGGCCTGGGGGTGGTAATGATCAAAGCCCTGATGCTGACACCTTATAGGATCAGCCCCACGTGCCCACACTCAGGACCGAGCCTCCTCGTGCAAATGCAGACGTTGCTAACAAGGGTAACAGATGAGACTGGGGCCAAAAGCTGTTATTTCCCCGCAGCTCCTTGGTACTGCATGTGAACGCGGGATGACAGGCATACTGGTGAAATGCAAAATCGTTCTAAAAAGAGCAGATATTGCATCTTTGACTTGTTTTGCACAAAACCGATCCCAAACTTGCTGTCTGAACTACTCGCAAGACGATTTTGAGAGGACATGCACCAGCAACTCTATATCAATCTTCCCCTCGTTCCTAAACTGACCACTTTCAAGCCAGTTTAATTGAAATAAATGCAAAAAAGAGTAAGTTCCCACAGGCTTCATGATGGTTTCCTATTAGCAGTCTCTGTGAAAGGAAAGTGCAACACAAGTTCAAACTTTTTTTTTTACCTTCCAGGGTTAACATGGGAATGGTGGAGAAACACAAATATCTAATATCTAATATCTACCTCCCTTTATTTTGAAACCATGACCCCTTGTCCTGTCACACCAGGCCCTGCTGAACAGTCTCTCCCCACCTTTCCTGCAGCCCCCTTTGGGCACTGGGAGCCGCTCTCAGGTCTCCCCGGAGCCTCCTCTTCTCCAGGCTGAACAGCCCCAGCTCTCTCAGCCTGTGCTCACGGCAGAGCTGCTCCAGCCCTCTGAGCATCTGCGTGGCCTCCTCTGGGCCCTCTCCAACTGGTCCATGTCCTGACATTTACACCGTTATGCAGAATGAATAGAACTGGGATCAATCACAAATTTTATCGCACTTATCTCTTGCTTCTCACTTCCAGCCTGCCAAGGGGCTGCTGCAAGACGCTGTTCAGGTGCTGTTTAATTGTAATTAATGTTGTGTTCAGAAGGTAACCTGAGCTTCACATGGCTAAAGTTACAGCTTGTAATCTCTTGCTGCTGCAGTCAAGCAATGCTTAGCAAGTCAAATGCTCAGGATAGCATCGCTGTCGTTTCTGATCTTTTACACTTGGTGCAACCGAAGCTCAGGAAACCAAACCAAGGAAATCCGCAGCAGCCAGTGGCAACGTACCACCTGCGTCCTGCATCTACCAGTTAGGGTCAGAAGCTGGGCTTTCTACATCATCCCTTTTTCAAAGAACTGTACTTGACAGGTTTATTGTAACAAGTTGTTTATACATCCGAATTCTTTTCTTCTGTATTCATACCAACTGCATTTGTCCACAGTGTTCATTTTCAACATGTTCTACATTGTGATTCACTCTTAGATGAGGAAAAGAATTAAAACTCTACAATTCCTATCTGACCTAAAGAAATAGAGAGTAACGTGAGCAGAACTATTTGTCACTATTTTGCAAAACCAAAGACTCTTCCTATGATATTACGTTTCAAGACACATAGTTTCAGTGTCCCTTGATCTGCTTTTAAAATAATCAGTGCTACTGAAAATGGCCTGCTAATCCACAGCTATGTGCATTCCAGTAAAACAGATGGGCTGGCATTTCTTATTAAAATACAAGACGTAAGCTAGTCAGAAAGGTGGTAAAATAATTCACCTTCCGAAGTAAAAGTTGTCACATCAACAACTGTCTGGTGCCTGACTGGACATACTGTGGAATTGTTCTCTCCTGTAAGCCAAAACCCAGTTACGGGTATAATGAGCATCAGCCACCGACGAACCAGAGTGCCCCTGGCAAAGCGCAGGCCCAAAAGAACACCATCACTCAATATGTATTTCTGGCTTTGAAAATAAATGTGTCATTGTCCTGGTTCTGGCTAGGACAGAGTTTTCACTAGAGGGGCTGGAGCTGGTGGCACCCCTGGCTGGGGACACAGCTGGGATAGGTCACCAGCTGGGACAGGTTACCCAAATTCCATCCCCTGGGACACCATGCTCGGTGGATAAAGTGGGGATGGTGTTGAGGAGCAGGTTGCTGCTGCTCTGGAGGGAGCTGGGCATCAGGATCCTCTGTGAGGTGTTGTACTGTAAATTACATGAATAACTATTTTTCAGGGGGGGGGGGTGGTTTGTTTTCCATCTCTGTTTTTTTTTCCTCTGTTGTTCTCGTAAACTGTTTTATCTCAACCCACAAGTTTCGCTTTCTTTACTGAGTCTCCTCCCTGTCCCACTGTGGGGGTGGTGAAGGGGGAGCGAGCTACTGTGTGGTATTTTAGCTACTGAGTGAGACTAAACTGTGACAGTTATCTATAGAATGCTTCATTTTTTAAAAATGCTTTTCTATGCCCCCTCATTTATCTGAGAGCTGGAATCGATTTCCTTATTACAGCACTCTGCTCCTCCAGTAATCCTCACTACAGACAGTACAACCTGTAAGTTCCTAAAAATGTGTACTTGAATTTGCATGTACCTGTTACAACCCTTCTGAACAGGACTCCTGTAAAATAGCGTTTATTTACTACTTCTAGTAAATTTTGTCTGTGTGCTAGCAAGAATTATTACAGTGCTTAAGTAAAACACAGTGGTCAGTATTTTACTGCTGAATGCGTTAAATTGGACAGTCGTCTTTCTGAGTATTCGTACCCCATCTTGTGACCGGCAGTGGAAGTGCAGGAGCTACCCAAGCGCTTCTCGCTTGTATCCCACACCTGACAAAAGTTCTTACCCTAACGCGGGCTCTAGCTTCTCTATTCTCAGAAAATAAGTCAACTTACATCTGAAAGTAAGGATGTAAAAGCCATTAGGCAGCCGGCCAGATTTATGTGACAGAGTTTTACCTGCACAGGGATGAAAACTGCATTTGGGTTCACCTTTTAGCTGCCGAGGTGTCGATTTAGGCTGTTTGACATGCAAAATGTCTGCCTTGTCTCGACAGCTGTTGGGTCAGTCTGCTTAATCTGCTCATCACTGAAAACAAGGCTCCAAGTTCCCTTCCTGCGTTTGTGATTAAAATAATTATTTGTGAAGTATGGCAGGACACCACACACTTACGAACTCACTGAAGTTTTGTTCTAAAGTTTGTGAGAAGAAAACAGAAAAGCTTACGAAGAGAGACTAACAGGAAGATGCTGTGCATTCACGCATTTTTAAGGTATCTCTTGATCTTGTGAAAATTGAGACACAGAAAACAGATCTATGTTTCAAATCTGTTTTTAAAGACAGCATTTCCTTCTCTGAGCTTGTACTAGTCCTGATGACTCTAATATTGCATACGCACCAGGAAGCTGAAGGATCACTTTTCCGTCTCTGAAAGACTTTGATGTGCCTTACAGACCCTGTGCATCCCCAAAATGTTAAAAAAAAAAAAAATCAATCAGGAATATAACCAGAACAAGGTATTTTGGTCAAGTAATGCTGGGTGACTTGTTCTTGCTGAGGCTGGCAGTTGTGATTTACCACTTGACACCACGCCACAGTTCGGATGGCCAGGGTTTGTGTAGATTTATGCGCTATCACTAGTTTCTAACCTTAATTATCATTCTTTTGACCAATTTCTAGGTTAACCAGCTTATGAGAAACAGCGTGGAAGCATCTGGAAGGGCAATGGCGATGGGCCAAAGGGCATCCAAAGCCCCCGGCATCCGTTAACTGCCCGAATGGGAACGGGGGGTGTAGCAGCTGGGCTCTGCCAGCCTGGGAAGCGGAGCCTCCGCCGGCCCGAGGGCTACGGACCAACACCCGAGCAACCGCGGGCTGGGGGACGGACACGCACGGGCCTGGGGCCGCCCGAGCCGGGCCGCGCAACCCTTTCCTGAGGAGAGGACACCAGGCCACGGGTCCCTGGGCAGCGGCACGGCCGCGGAGTGGCGGGGGAGGAGGAGGAAGAGCAGCCCCGGGGCAGGAGGGACCGCACCCCTCTCGGCCGCGCCGCGGGCGCCATTTCGGGGCTGCCCCCCAAGACGCCTGAAATAAATGGCGGAGAGGGGCGGAGCCCTTTTCAGCGCCATCCATTGAGGGGAGAGAGTCCCAGGTGGGGGCGGTGCCGCACGGTTCTGAAACCAATGGGCGCGAGAAGAGGTAGATGATGGACAGGTGGCCCCCTCCGCCCGGCGGCGCCCGTAGGCGGGGCTTGGCGCCCGTCGGCCAATGGGGAGGGCGGCGCGGGGCGCGTCGCGCCTTCCCGTGGTGCCGCGCGGTGAGCGGCGGCAGGAGCGGCCGCGACTCCATCCGGGTCCCGGCGCGGCTCCGGGTCACCCTGCGGCAGGTAACGGGGCGGCGGCGGGCGCGGTCCCGGTCTCCGTGGGGCGCCGCCATCGCCCGCGTGGCGGGCGGTGAGCTGCGGGCAGCCCGCGGGAAACGGCCGGCGAGGCCCGGGCGCAGGGGTCGGGGCGCGGGCGGGGCGGCGCGGAGGGCGGGACGGGTGGGCCCAGCCCTCGCCCCGCCGCGGGCGCGCGCGAGAACCGCGGCCCGGCCCCTCCGCTCGGCGTTGCCGCCCCGCGGGGTAAGAGCTGTCCCCGGCGGGGGGAGCGGCCTAGGCCGCGGGTGGAGGCGGTGGCTGCGGCCGCCTGCCCCGGCGAGAGGCGGGGGCGCGGCCGCCGCTGCCGAGTGGGACTTCCCCGCCGCCCCCGGCGCCGCTGAGGGCTCCGTTTATTGTCGTTATTTTTCTCATTGAGGCTTTTTCCCCCCCCCCTTTTCTCCCCCCTCTCCTCCAGACTAACTTGAAGGCCCGGAAGTGCCGCCCCCGGGCTCTCCTGAGTGGTGGGTTGGCCTCCGCCGCCCGCCGGGGATAGGCCGCGGATGCCGTCAGCGCCTGGGTACGTCACTTCCGCTATCAAGTGTGTGGGAAGGGGAGACCTTGGCCGCAGGGGGGAGGCCCCCCCGCCACCTCCCCCCTTCCCGGTACCGGGGTCTCGGGGGGCTGCGCTCGGAGTCACTGCCCCACCCCGGGCACCGCAGGGCACCGCGCTGCGGCGGGGCGGGCCGGGGGGCGGGCAGGGCTGCAGGCCGCGGCGAGCAGGGCGCTGGAGACGGGATGGGCAGGCAGAAGGCAGTCCGGCCTGAGAAGAGTTAAATTCAAAGCGAGGGAGCAGGAGTTGAAGGAAACACCGTGTGAAATACCCATTCTTTGGCAGCTAACCGTGCTGTAAATGAACCGCAGGGTAAGGGGTGGGAGACACCTGCGTTACATTTTGGTACCCTTGTCAGTACGGTGTGAAATCCGTCCTTGATACGCAATAACATGCGTATGGTGATGTTCTTCTGGCACAGCGCAGTCAGTTTTAGAGAATGATGTTGCTCAGTCAAAGTATATTTTTATGACTTCTTGTAGAAGTGGAAACTCAGTCTGATGTTCAAGGTTATGATAGCCCTTATGTATAGATTTGCCTTTTCTTCATTGTTTATGCTCCTCTTTAATTGTACTGCTTTGCATAGACAATTGTCTGACAGTAGTGCCAGTCTTAACTGGCATGGAAAAATTGCTTCAGTTAAAAATGTACATAAAAATCCTACGGAATAATGCTTAATCGTAACAATGGGTCTAACTTATCCCATGACAGAATTTTTGAGAAAATACGCCTGTCCCTTCAAAAGCAATAGTGTTTTTTTTAACTTAATTGAACAATACCTAAGAAACAGGGCATTGTCGTCTTAATTCTTCAAGCGAGTAAGAACCCCCAGCTGCCGGGGGGCTGCACCAAAACAGGTGTTTGCTAGTGTGGCTCCTGTTGTCAAATTTGATGTGTTCTGTTCACAGCGACGCTCAGGTGTTAAACAGCCTGAACTTACCCAGTGGGTTATTTGCAGTGGTTGTTCAAACTTGCTGCAGTCTTTCTAGTGTAGTTGACATGGAATAATAGATTTAATAGTATTTTTTTATTCCCCAGAATAGCTAGTTTCATGAAGAGGGGCTTATTAAATACCTGTATTGTGATTTTTTTTTTTTTTTTAATACAAAATTGTTGATAGTAATTTTTTTCACCAAGCTTTTCACCAAGTTGTTCTCAAATGTAGCCTCAATTCATGTAAGTCATGCTAGGAAGTTATTTTGCGTAATAAGTCTAGAAGCTTGGCAAAAGGAAGCTTAAATAAAACATCAAATGACTTGCTTTGTTTTTCTGCTACTACTAACAAACTGTATCCTTATTTCACGTTCCTTTTGATAAATGCCTTCTGTGTTTTTCTCTGCTCTCAGTAGTGGAAACACCACTTCATTTGCAAAACAGTGAAAGGCTCCCAGGACTTATAAATGGCAATAGATGTTTAATTATGTTGCCAATTAATAACGTCACACAGCATTCTTGAAAATGTTGTTCTCATGCACTAACTTAATTATTTACTGCATTTGTGTAATTGTTATATTAACATGCAAACTTTATGCAGAAAAAGTTAGTCTGCTTACTAGTAGCATGTCCTAGGAGACACAAAGCTAGTGGATAAATACACATTTGTATATTTGTAAGTACACATACAGATGTGTATTCAAAAAGGATTTGTAAGAATCTGGTAACATATTGGTGTAGTCATTTTTCTTACTAGAACGTCTTTATCTAATTTCACCGAGGGTTTTGCCGTCGTTGTACAGGACTGTAGCGCATGCAGCTCTCACGTGCAGACGGTTTAATACTAACGTTGTAAAATACAGCATGTGTACAGGAAGATGCTAGGATTTGCATTACGTTGATTCTTTGGTCATATTAGAAATTATTAATTGTGCTCACATCCTTACTTTTCCACAGGAGATGTGCTTCATTCAGTGCAGGAGTGGGCAGTAGTGACTTCTAGTGTCTTTCAAGCTGTGGTTTCTGGATATTTATATTCCATCTGTAACTAGATGGTTAGAAAAATAAGTCGAAATCAAATATACTGACTGAAAATGTGCCAAACCAGTAATAGTTCATGTTATAATTACTTAAAACCAGAATGCTTTGTGTTAAAACGATTAAATGTAAATGGGATACAGATTTTGTAAAAAAATTGTCATTTCCGATTGAGACATGACATAAATACATTATTGATGACAGTCGAAGGTGTTAATCTTCCACTGTTGTATGAAAAATCCCAAGAAATACCATAGTGGATGTGTATCCCTGTCTAGGTGCATGGACTTTGGTACGGCTTGTGCTTAGAGTTAAAGCTCATCTATAAATTTGTATAGATAGCATTGTGCGCTGAAACTGCTCATACTGCCTTTCTCCTCTTTGTAAAATTTGCCAGTTCAAACAAGTATTCTGGTGTGATTCACAGTGTTTCGGTGTATTGCTGCTAAATGGACTAGCATGTCCAAATAATGGTATTAAATTTTAAGTGTTTGGCTGTAAGCAGGGAACTCTTTAAAAAGATCCCTGGGCATCAGCTGGCAAGCTTTACAGTCTGATGGAAGAGTTTTTGCTTTCTTGGTCAGTGCCTCTTCTCAATACAGGTGAATTTGCTTGGCACAAATTCAAAACAAAACAAAAAAAACCAATCAACCAAAAAACCCAAACCCTCTAATCTCTTTGGGCTTAATCTTCACACAGGTTTTATTTAACTTACAGCTTCACTCTGTTACACTTAATTTTATTCCCTGAATTTGTAAAGCTCAATTTAAGCACTAGAGTTAAATAGTCTTTTCAGATAACAAGCTGTTTACAAATTTACAACTTCCAAATGTTCTTTTCACAGAAGGATGTCCTACAGCATTACATACCTCAAGTTAATGTATCTGTTTACCTCCACACTGCATATAGTAGGTGTCAGTAAAGCACAGTTCATGTAGGAACTATTCCTTCTGCCAACTCACTTTCACATTTAGGTGGTTTATTTTGTGCTGCAAAGTGGACAAAATAACTGGGATAGTAAAGCATTTGTCTTTTAGGATCACACTGAGAGAAAACAGGACTTCTGTTATTTCCACAAATGTACATTTTATTCCTTCAGCAGAGTAATGAATAAAAATGGTAACTATCATTTGAGATATTTTTTTCTCTTTCACAGGCTGGAGAATAGCTTAAGCGTGCTTATGTTCTATGTGCTACTAAACAAGAACATGGAGATTTTTGAGACTTTTTTTCTATGCAGTTTAGGATCATTTCAGAGGTTTTAAACTTACAGGTAGCTCAAGAAAGCCATACTTCAGAGTGCTGGAGCCCATTTAGATTCTGCTACTGTCACTTCTCTTGGACACAAATTAGGAGCAAGGCTCTAGCAAGATAAGCACTTTATTAATACAAAGCAAGGTATACTCCAAAACCGAATACAGAGGAGGAAAAATTTTACTGAGCCTCTTTTGGAAAGAAGTGATGCTGTACACATGTAGCATGTGATGACAGACAGGGCAGGGGTAGAGTGAAGTGAGAGGAAGCATTATGAAAGGTAATTAAGTTTGCATCAATCATGCTGCTCCCTTCACCTCCCTCCAACCCCCACCAGTTAAAAAAGAACCCATGAAAAAAACAAAATTGAGTTTGTGAGTCTGCATGTAGTCATTTGGGATGCTTGATGTGCAGGTGCTCCAGTTGTGGCAGGAATTCACTTACTGAAAAGAGTCCGTGGGAGTCGGGAAGTGTGTCTCCAGTGCAGGGAGTGCTACTGAAATCATGAGGTAAACCTGTGAGGAATTGGTGTTAGCGCTGGTATTGTAAACCTGGAGCTCCATCGTGTGGTGAAAGCTGTGTGCAGGCTGGAGCCTCTGCGGAGTCAAGTTTGGCAGTGAATGCGTTCATCTGTGCCGGCGCTTTGTGAAAGTTACACAGTTCCACTATTACAGTGTCATTTTCTTCCCTTTCACTGCTTTGGGGATTTTGAAATACAAACACACAGTGACTGGAAAAATAGCACTTTGAACTGGGCTTTTAACAAGGAAAGCAAATTTACTGTGTATTTCGTAAAAGCTTAAAGTCTGTTTATTGCTGAAGGAGAGAATATGCAGGTAGATAACACTGAAACGCCTGTGCTGCGCTGAGGCCTGATACCATCAGCACGGTGACCTCAGTAGTAGGGATCTCTGCAGGAGTGGATTCAGTTGAAGATGAGAACATACCAAATCAGTAAAGGCTGTGCCAGGAGCGTCATTTCTCAAGCATGCTGCACATCAAGCTTCTCTGCTTCTGTCTGTGCCAGAAAATCTGAATGCGTGATATCAGAGAAGCAGCACAGAGCAGGCCTCCAAGGAGACCTGGCAGATCTCATGCTGTAAAAGGACATTGCAGCTTAGCTTATACAGTTTTTAAAAACTACTAGAAATAGCCCTCAAGTTAAAAACTCGCAAGCCTACAGGATTAGTATAAAGCAGAAGACTAATTAGCTAGACTTTGCATGAATACACAGTAAAACAGACAAAAAAGGCGGAAGATAACTGAACTTCTTCCAAAAGGTTTTTGACTAGAATTGTAATTCTTTTAATTCCATACCCTTCTATTATTAAACTGAATTTTAAAAATACCTGAGTGATGTAACATCAATAAAATTGCTTTTCTGCAATAGTTAGAAGACAGGGTACCTGATGATTTTCTATAAAGTGTATTTGTTACAGAATGAGATTTTTCTAGTGTCCTCTGTGCACTTTAAGATCTCAAGCCAGACTACTATCTCTAACCACAGGGTAACAATTGGAAGTAATAACAGTTTTTTTAAGACCATGTTTTATCTTAAGTAACAGCTCATCCAGATCGGTAGTGGATGAAAGGCTCTTGTTTCACAAAGGTGAAAGGAGTCAGGTTAATATGGACTGAGGAGCTGTGTGTACTGAACAGGAAAATCTAGTGGTGGCAGTAGAAAATGCTTTATGATTTCCAATAACAGAACTTTATTGAAAAGGCCTACTGTCAATGGAAATAATAATGAAAGCTGTTGCTACATTGCGAGTTGTTTAGGTTTATAACTAACTTTTGCCTAAAGGTGGTGAAATGCAACAGATCAGTTATGAGGTTTATTACAATCCTTGTGTCCTTCAGGCTTAATTTAAAAAAAAAAAAATTTCAGAAGTATTGCCCTAGATATTTTATACATTTTATGTTTTTGACAAGCTTTTTTTTGTGTGGTAACACCTATTCTGTTTTTTAAAGCGCTTAAAACACTTTCGGTACATCACAGAATCACCACCTTAAAAGTTCCTTCTGAAACGAAACATCTGGGACTTCATTAACTTCATGGAATCACTAAGTAACACACTGAAGATAACAGGTTGGTGCTCTCTGCAGCTGGACTCGCTGGACAGGCCCCTGCAGGCTGCCTCTCTCATTGAGAAATGGGTGCTTTACCTGGATTTTGCTCAGCTGTTAGTGGTTTAGGTGCAGGAACAGGGAACTGAAAGGACTGTCAGCTTCCCTACCAAATATCTGCTTGACAGCAGGTCCTCTGCCTGAGCTAACTCAAAAGGATGTGTGCCAGTGCTCCATAATGGTTTGACTTTGTCCCAGTGCTACTGTTCTAATTTATTTCTGGTTTGGGCATTAGGACCAATTGCTTGTGTCCATCTGTGCACGCTGAAGTATATGTTCTGGTAGGCGTGTAAGTTAGCAAAAGCAAATAATGGGATTTATACCAATTACAAGCAAGGTTTTAGGAGTGATTCACCAAAATTTGTCATCAATATTTATATAAAGGATTCTAGAGTAAAGCATGGAGGGGGTTGCAAAGTATTTTTATTTTTTTCTCTGTTCAAGCAATAACGTCATCCCTTTGTATATTAATGCACTGGATCACGCGTTGTGTTTTTTGGCAAGGACATTAACATGCATTAGGGCACTGTTGGTGTATCAAGGCTTTGTCTGAAGAGTGGTCTGAAAACCTCAGTTTAGAATTGGGATGAAGTACTAGTAAAACATGTATTTAACGTTTTAAAAACTGCATTTCTCTATATATTTTCAAATATCTTATACGTTATGTTGACAAAATAGTTTTCCTCTACAGCTCTGTTCTCAAGATGTCCTTGCTAAGAAGGGGACTGTAAGTCACACATCTGCCTGGCAAGTATTTTGATTTCAGTACTCTTAAGACTTTTTTACTTCAAGATCATGTCGAGCTGTGTTAATGTAGAAATTTGTTTTATGGTTGTATCAGGAGCAGTTAGAGTAACCCACTTGTTTCTGATCTGAAAACAATATCTAATTTAAGTGGCCTTTTGCTAAGGCAATTTAACAATTAAATGTCAGGGTACAGGCCATAATCTTAATGATTTTTTTTTTTTAATAATAAAAGAATCCTTGTGCATGTGACTTGATGTAATTTAAGACTAAGATAAGAAGCAGAAAATACTGCTTTTGATGGTACTTTATTTTCTTTGAGCTTTTATGTGTTAGGATAGCTGAAAAAAGTCACTCTATGTGATAGTATTTATTTCATCCAAATTACAAATATTTGGGCCTCATACTGATCCGTGTAAATCAGCTGCATAGCTATGGTCCTAGATTTTATTATTCTTAAGTTCTAAAGAGGAAGAGTTTTACGTCTGCGTATGGTGTTTCTGATAGACTTTTCTTCTAATTTCAGATGAGAGGTTACAGCTGTGAAATCCTGATAGTACTTAACAGAAGTTTAATGACTGTAATTGCTATGACTACTACAGCTTGCTACCTGTCTGAAGATGAAATATATTAAGACCCAAGCAATTGGTAAAATCTTGAATTAGGGAATCTTATTGTTAAAATAACTGCGTTGCATGCCTGGTGGGAGTAAGGGGAATGCTTTTTCTGTGATCGATATTTTACACTGCAAACACTGTCTGCAGCTAGCCTAACTTGTCTTTACTAAAGCGACGCTCTTTCTACATCAACTCTGAAGATGCCTGCACTGTGGGATGAGGTAGTAGGTTGTATAGTTTTAGGGTCATACCCGCAACTGGGAGATAACTATACAATCTACTGTCTTTCCTAAAGCAGCAGAAAATCGACAACGGAAACTTTTCAATTTTAAGTTCAAAGTCAGATTCTCTTGAACTTCTGTACTTGCAATGCTTATTGTAGGAGGAAATCTTTCTGTAACACCTGTGGGTAATTGTGTTTAGATTTTTCTGATTCTTGGAAAAGGTAGGTTATCATTCTACATTAATTTTTCTCTAAAAATTAAATTTAGAATAGATTGGCTCCTGTATCTGTATGGTGGGGCAATCAGATACAAATTATTGATGTTCCAGTTCTTGTAGTGTTTAACATTGCTAACTGAAGTATCGAATAGACTTGAGAATGAAACTATGGTTAGCTGCTTAAGCTCTTTGCTGAAGTATATGCTTCTCTGTCAGAGTGAGGTAGTAGATTGTATAGTTGTAGGGTAGTTATTTTACCCTGTTCAGGAGATAACTATACAATCTATTGCCTTCCCTGAGGAGTAAAACAAACTGCGGTCCTTTGCAGTCATTCATGTCCTGACTGAGTAAAAACAGATCTGTCAGATAAATCTAGGATTGTAAAGTGTCAGATTAATCGGTGACAGAATTTGCAGGATTAACAGTCAGTGTGAACGGTGCGACCTCCACATGATGTATTTGACTAACATGACTTTTCTTCCAAGGTGAGTGGCACAGTGCTGGCTGGATATTGAAAATGGGTATGTTCCTAGATGGAGAGTGGAATACACCATAGAGTAAAAACTATTCTAAAATGATTTGGTTTTGAATGTAAAAATACAGGGTGCTCAAACTTATACGTTTTTACTTGAACTGTTTTAAGACCGCAATTTCTGTGATGCATTAAAATTCCGTAACTCCAACTGCTTAGTAAAACTTAGAGGGAAAACTGACAATTATAAAATCTGCTTATTTTTCTCCCAGCTCTTCTAGCACATGAGACTTAAACAATGTAATATAAAATTAGAGTGTTGACTGGCCAAAATTGACCCCTCGCCTTTTTTGGAGGAGTGTAAAGCTATGAAGTTTGAGCATTCAAGATGCAGAACGGTAATTTTTATCTGAAGTGGTTACTGTTTTTATAAAAAGACATTTTACGCCTGCTGCATTCTTTTTCCCCCTGATGTTCTAGGTGTACCCAGTCTAACTGCTTCTGCGCTGTCGTGACCAGCTAGCGTCTTGCTATAGTAACAAAGAAAAGCATAAAAATGCTTTTTGGAACTTGAAGTGTAGCATAGTAGGTAAGATTGAAAATGGAGCCATTCATGAGTATTTAAGCCCGGAGCGTTAAAACTGATTAACCACTTACCAAGCGGTGGTGACAGTGTACACTTGCAGGGTGTGCCCAGGCCTAAAGGGCAGAAGACCCAAAGCAGCTGGTAAGCTAAATTGACTTCAGAGAGCCGCTGCTAAGTAAGAAGAACTGCAGAAAGGAAGCATTGGGCTCCTAGGAAGAGGTAGTAGGTTGCATAGTTTTAGGGCAGGGATTTTGCTCACAAGGAGGTAACTATACAACCTGCTGCCTTTCTTAGGGCTTTATTATAACACCAGGACCATTTTGGCTCCAGCCTAACCTCTGCAGCTTTGGTACGTGAAGAGAAGTGACAAGCTGTTTCTAAGCTTATTGAGGTAACAGGTATATCAGCAAACTTGGTACTGAACTCAAGCGTAGTACTGCTAGCTGGAATTCCCTACGGTGAAACGCTGCATTTGAGGGTGCACTTGCCATTTTGGTGACGCTGGGTTGTCGTAAGTAAGAGGCTGTGTTTGGAAGGGAGCTCCTTGAAGGGTGAGACTGAGTTTCCTGCAATTAGGATGGAGGTGGTGTGCACTTCATAATGTTCAGTTGGAGTCCTAATGCTGTGTACTTAAACAGGTAGCTGTAATACATCTTCCTTTGGCTTTGTGGATTCCAAGGGAAAAAAACCCTAAAGTTTTCCTTCCCCAGAAGGATCAGCTTACGGCTCACCTGAAAGCTGGTGGTTTCTCAGCAGGTATAGGCACTCCTAATAAAACAAACTCTCAGTCATGGATTATTTGCAGTCCTGCAGGAGGGAAGTTTTCAGTCAGTTAAAATGAATGATTGCATGGTTTGTCTGTCATGGAATTGTGTGTTAAAAAAGGCAGTCCATAATTTTTAATGTAATTACACTGTGCCACACAATAGTTCTGGTAGGGCTTCAGCTGGACATCCTATACTATGGGATACATAAACTTTATTTTAACTGCTGAGCGTCCTGTAGCATTAACGTGTTAGGCCCACACCAGCCACTGCTGAAATTTCTGACAATGAGAAAGAATCGTAGTTACTATAAACATCTTAAGAATGCTTATATGGAACATCCTGTATGAATTGAATTGTACACATTTGATTTAGGTAATAAAATACATTTTGTGCAACTCTTACAGTGAATGGAATTTACTTTCTCCAAAGTAAGGAATTTTGCAGGAAAGTAGTGTTCACATTGAAATACAAGTCAAGACCGCGTTACAAAAATTACAGTCTTAACTGGAATTAGTGTTAACTAGTTAGTCCAGTGTTGGCTAAAAATGATTCTAGCATTAACTATGACTTTTGTTAAAGAGCTTTGGTACAAGACTTCATGGGGCAGGGGGATGAGGAGGGGTGTGGAATCCTTGCTTACAGCATTGCTGTTGAATGAGCAGGAACTCTGCTTACTCCAGAGCTGGTTTCTGCGCACGACTTCAAATTGTTACATGTATAAAGCTAGACTTGAAGAGGGTGGGCTCTGCTAGTCCTAACTACACCTTGTTTTTTGCATAAATGCAGCCGGTCGGGTATCAACAGATAAGATTCAGGAAAATAAACAGATACCAATAAATTTTATTATAGCACTACAGAACTCATTAAAAGCTTTAATATACTTAAAATTTTATAAGTGCAAGGAGTATGCTTATAAAAAACTGAAATAAGCTCTGCTAGCCACCCCAGCTATGATACTCCCATTGTACCTGCCACATTTGTAAAGCCCTTTTGTGAGATAAATAAATAGAACTTGGGTCCTAGATGAAAATGAGTAGCTGTTTTATGTTAGGTTTGGAATAATATGCAGGTTTTAGTGTGGATGTGCCTGTTTCTGCCCTTCTGTTAGTATAACACGATACCGGCTCTCAGTGCTGCTGGGTTTCTTCAGCAGCATGCTTCAGAAGACAAGAAGTAGATGAAGCTCTTCATTTAGTCTCTGAAGTTTTTTTTTTTCAAGTGTTAAAACCAGAACACAGTGTTAAACACTGAGTCCTAAGTGTTGCTTAGGCAAAAGTACCTGAATTTGGGGATTAATGTCTCTGTGCTTTCGGTGTATTGTGCTAAGCAGATACTGCAGAGAGCTCCTGCAGCATTGGTTCTGCCATGCCAAATCTAGTCCCTCTCGTGTTACTGTGAGTGGCCTTGATCTTGTCTTCAGACAAGATGGCAGTACTACTCAGTTAATTTAAAAATTGTTAATTAGTTCTCTTTTTATCTGAGGATGCTAACCCTTGACCCCCATCTTTCCACTGCTGATTCTGTCTTACCTGTAACAGGTACAGGCATTTATTTCCTTGTAATTGGAAGCAGCTCGATTAAGCGATAAGGCTCAAACCAGAAAGGAATTAGGCTGTGGTTTAGCAGTCTTGGCTCATCAGATTATTTCATACCTTGACTTATCTGTGGGCTCCACCCAGTAAATGGTATCTGCGCAGGAAAGCCCAGGGTTGCTTTTTTCCGTGTGTATGCAGAGAGGGATCCATGGATGAGGTGACAACATGGCAAGAATCCTTCCAATAAAGAAACTGGTTAAAGAATGCGCAGCAAACAGCGCAGAAAAGTTTGGAGTAACAGTAGAGACATGTTTACCACCCATATTGAAGTGATTGTGTCATGGTGGTCTTGGAGACATTCCAGGAGAGTTCCAAAAATAGAACAGTGCTTCAGTGCAGATCCACGTCCCGGGAGGATTACTTCTGCGCTCCTCCGTGCAGGAAGGTGTGCTCTGAAATCTTCCTGGTAGTGTGAAACCTGAGACCCCCTCAGCTTTTTTTCTGTAAGAGAAAACACTACTGCTGAACATTCTTACGCTTCCAAAGTGGACTCTGGGCACTTGTGCCATGTTTGCAGTGTATGAACTTCATGCGTTACAAATTGTCTCCCGTGTGCTGCCTCGTGTTGAGGGCTAGGGTTGTCGCAGAGAAGAATTGCTGTTGTTATTTTCTATACTTTGTACTATGCAGAAGACAATAGAGCTCCTAGAGAGCAGCTGCCACCATGGGTACATACATGTTTTACCCTACCTCAAAAGGGAGGGAGGGGGAAAAAAAAAAAAAAAGATGAAGGAAAAATCTCAGATATGCTGGTCAAAACAGACGAGTTCAGCTGGGTATTAGTGGTTTCAATGGAGACTCTGAAAGATAACTGAAGTCCCTCAATTCTAGAGGCATCTGTGCACGACGTGGCCTTCAGACCTCTGCTAAGCTTTAGGGAGTCCAGGGGAGGTGGCTGGATTAGTCAAGAAAGCAGATGTCACCTAATCAGTTCAGTTGTACATTTAATGACATCGTTCTGTAAAGATGAGTCATGAGAGGAGCTACTGGAAGCGCCAGATGACCGTATTTTGGTGCAACGCATGACATCAGATTTGTTCTTATTGCATATAAGGTCTCACTGGAATTTGATTTGTATGCTAGTTTTTTTTTTTCAGACACTTAAAACCACTACAGTGAAGAGGGCTTATGTGCATTAGAAAATAAGAAGCTGTTCTATTTCAGCCTGTTGTATTAAAGCAATCCTCAAAATAAAGCTATTACAAGTCATATAATGCTACTAAGGACTGTATTTTCGGTGACTGAAAAGGTCCTTTCTGAAATGGGAGAATGTTACTGAAAAAACATATTTCCTTGGACATTAAAACTCTTACATATAGACAATGTTGAGCTGATTAGTTAAACTTAGTACAGCAAAAAGCCATCAAATCTTGCAAGTCCCAGTTCTGCAAAGCGGTTTAATACTCACTGTATACATTACATTATATATTACACACCCTGTAACACGTTACCTTTGGTGATACCTGTGGTCTTAGTGCTCCCAACAGCTACCTGTAAATTGCTAGGTGGAAGTAGTAAGGAGTAGTAAATCAATCCCGGTATCCCGAAATGCTGTCGCATATGAAACCTGATTCACGTCTGGAATCTTTAGCGTATAAGTGGCTCCTCCTGCAGTAGCCCCCTGAAATGAGGAAGGATAAGGGAAAGAAAAAAAAAAGAAGAGGTGTTGACCTTCGCAACTCCTACAAAGAGAAATTTGTACAATGTCAAGAATAATATTCATGACTAACATGCTGCCCGATTAAGCCATGACTAATGCTATTAGGACCTGCTGCATAAAACTAAAGCATATCTTATGCCAAAACAAGCACAGTCAAAGTCTTTTCCTTGCTACTTATTTCACAAAAAAAAAAAGCAAGACTGAAGCTGTTTTTAGCGACTGATGTAATACCATCCTGATCGTTTCTTCATCAGCTGGCATGCTCTGCCCCAACTGCCTTCTAGTACATGCTGTAATGAAAGTTATGCGTGTTCTGAACAACTGCAGTATATTTCCTTTTTCTCTTACCCTTTCAAGTTAAACGCAGCTCCTGTGGAGAATACCGGGGAGCCAGCAGCGCAAATAAGGAAAGTCAACACATCTGAGGAACCTCTCTCTGTTCTGGTGGTTGCAGTGGTTGGCGGAACTGCGTTCCTACTGTTCCCTGCTCCATGCCATCCTGCTTCCGAACTTGAGATGCTGTTCTGGTACAACAGCCTAGCACTGGTTCACGTATGGTGCTTCTGGTGCTTTAACGAGGGAAAGAGGTAGGTCAATCCTAATCAAAGAAATGGAGAAAAAAACTAAAGGTAATTAAAATAGTTGGGGCATTAGGCAGGAAAATAGAATGGTTTTGGGTTGGAAGGGATCTTAAGCCCACCCAGCCCAACCCCCCCTGCAAGGAGCAGGGACATCTCCAACCAGATCAGGTTGCTCAGAGCCCCGGCCAACCTGGCCTGGAATGGTTCCAGGGATGGGGCATCCACCACCTCTCTGGGCAACCTGGGCCAGTGCTCCACCACCCTCAGTGGAAAAAATTTCTTACTAATATCTAATCTAAATCTACCTCCCTCTGTTTTGAAACCATGACCCCTTGTCCTGTCACAGCAGGCCCTGCTGAAGAGCTTCTCCCCATCTTTCCTGCAGCCCCCTTTGGGCACTGGGAGCTGCTCTCAGGTCTCCCCGGAGCCTCCTCTTCTCCAGGCTGAACAGCCCCAGCTCTCTCAGCCTGGCCTCACAGCAGAGCTGCTCCAGCCCTCTGAGCATCTTTGTGGCCTGCTCTGGACTCGTTCCAACAGGTCCACGTCCTTCTGATCTTGGGGGCTCCAGAACTGGACGCAGTACTCCACTAATAACTAATTAATAAATAATTACTGTGGAGTAACTAGGATATATGAGTATCTGAAGGTTGTAAATGCAGGAAATACGATTTTTGTTAGGATGCTGGTAAAAAGTTTCAGCTCACTCACAAAAATTTTTAATGAAGTATGTAAAACTCTGTTGTGGAGATACTTCAAACAGGTGAATTGCCAACAAGCAGCTCTGGAAAGCTGTCCTTTGGCAGGAACAGACGTGTTTAAACCCTGCTTCAGCTGAAGTCAACGGAAATCCTTCCCTTGATCTCAGGGCAGGATTTCACTTTGAGCCCAAGTGCGTTTTTTACACAAGCGACTGAAATAAGGTGAACAGCTAATTCATTACTATGGAAATAACGGATTTAGGTAGTTATTAGTAATATTTTTATTTAAAATCTACTCACAGCTAGGAAAAGCTTGTCTTCTGAGTGGGCAGCCAAGCTGCATGAAGGTGGTGATGTGGAAAATGCAGCAAGCTGGTCTCCCTCAGGTGTGTGATGAAGTTTTTAGTCTTAATAAAATACCTGTTTTCTGTTTCGCTTTTCTACTCTGGTTGGACCTGTGTCCCCGCTGGATTACCGTGACTCAGCGCGCTCCATTGTTTTTCAGAAATTCTGAAATGTGGCCAAAATGTCCCTTCCAAAGATTACCTTGTTAAAGAAAAAAATAACCGCTGTATTGCTTACCCTTCAACTCTCAGTCAGTGACCGCAGATTGTTGTATTTCAAGTAGAGGCAACACAAGAGTTTTCCTGTTAACCCCTCTTAAAATACAGAAACTAAAATTCCCTCCCTAATCTCCACCTGCTGATTTTCCTTTGGTTTTAGAGCAGCATCATGGTCCTGTGAAATTCAGGGTCCATCCCTGGATCCCTGTTTAGCACAGCTGTACACGAAGCTTTCTGCCTTGTCTGCCAGTTAATGTCACTGTTGACTCACGGACGGACATCCCAGGCATTTTAAGACTGTGTTTATACGCAACTGTGACAGTAGTACATCTAAGCTACTCTTGGATAGTCTTTACTAGTTTTAGGGTGACTGGTGTGAGTGTCAGTGTTCAGGAACTGATTTAACTCTTATTTTTGGAAACTGAAGTCCAAAGTGCAGAGTTGATTCTCAGAGGATAGCAGTACCAGGTTGATCACCGATCCCTCTCCAATCCAAACAGCGTTTCCGCCATCAAAATCAGCAATGGAAAATAACCAAACGCTGCTCTTGGTTTCTGTACAGATTCTTTGACTAGGTGACTGCTAGACCTGTCCTTTGCCAAGAGCCTTCAACAACAGAAGAAAAATGTGAATTGTAATACAAGCTGCCACATTTCTTTGTTGCTTTTTGTCTTTACTTTCAGACAGATCAAGAAGCAAAATATTTGCTCATCCTTGATGCAATTTTTTTTTTTCTGCACCTGTTTAAGTCAGGCTCTGAAAAAAAAAAAAGATCAGTAAATATCTAGAGATTTCTTTGTAAGGCAGGATTTGTGATTGTATGAAGACATGAGGGAAAAAACCTGAGTGACTGGTACCTTTATGTGCTTTTACACAACTGTCCCATGCCATTGGTGTTTCCATCAGGGCTCACTATGTCTGAACGGGAAAGAGTTTAGCGTGTGAAATACTTTCTGCTGAAAGCTGACGTTCTCAGATTGCAGTAGTTGTTTCCTAAGTGGAGTAGGATTCTGTAAAAACAAGAGGGTGTAAATATTGCAAGATAGATTTGAGGCTTACATTTAATTTTTAAGGGAAGGGAAAAATACATGAACTCATCTATTTTCTCACCTCTCGCCCATTCCAGGCTGTCACTCTGCCATCAGTAGATGTGGCACAAGTAACAGACGTCAACTTTCCAGCACCAAATGTGTTCATTGTCTGACAGATAAGCCATGACAACTGTTTTTCCTACAATAAAATAAGAGTTAGAAAACAAAACATCATTAAATAGAACTGAAAGGTCTGATTCTCCGCAAACTCTGTTCAGCAAAGTGTTTAAAGATGTGGAGCTCAGTACAGGCGGAAAAATACCATGCCCTTTAGCCAGCCAATGACTACATGTTATTAAATGACTGCACGTGGAGTTTCCCTCTTAGTTACATTACGGATGATTAACAATTGAGATTTTACTACGGGTTCAAGAAACAGATTTGCAATATTCATAGGTAGGTAACAGGTTGGTGTGAAGATACGCACCTAAATATTTTCTCAAATTGGTTCATGGTCAGGGAAGATGGGGAAAAGACTTCAGAAATGATGCCCTTTCTTTACCACCATAGATGACCTAATGAGATAGGCTAATGAGATAAGGTTTTGCGTCACCATCTTTTATGTAAATTCTTTTTTAGGGTTGGTAAGGGAGTGTTACAGTGAGCCACTTCGTAAAGAAAAACAAACAGATAGAGCTCTATTTTTAGTCTTCTGAGAATATAACACACAAATGCCATTTTTCCAGAGGTGATTCGTTGAGTTTCCACATTTCTGCTTACGGTCAAAGCTTTAAAGAGAAACCCCAATGGGGATTTGCATCCTAAATTCATGTGATCGTTGCATACAAATATTTCCAAGTGTTGTATCCAACATGCAACACATGATAAAATTAATATATGGTTTCTTTTAGTAGGCATCTTTGAGAGCTTAATCAAAACTTAATTTATCCCAATGAAGCATTTTGAAAACCGTTATCTACCGTGAGAGAAATAACCAAACCAAACTCTGTTTTCTCTACTGCCTACACCTAAACCGGGGTGAATATACCACTCCAGTTCCTTTCCCTCAGATTTTTAGATTCTTTATTGGACACAACAGTTACTGGATTTGTTATCGCTTGGGTAGTTTGTGTGTTTGTCCAGGCACCAGCCTACTGTCAGGGACACTACTTGGGTATTTTATTGTGCAGTAGTAAAAAAATCTAAGCAAATCCATACAAGATGTAGCTGTGCAGCATGAGTGGTTTCATTTTAACACTGTACAACCAAAAGAAGCTGATTTTGATACTTTGGGCATTGAAAAAAGCCTTATTTGCGCAGGGAACTGCTCTTTGCAGTGTTACTTCAGAACTGTTGTGCCAAAAATAAATAAATGAATAAATAAATAAATAAATATCTATTTTATATATATAAATATATATATATATATATATATTTTAGTCATGCTGAAGCCAAGTCAAAGTATTTAATGTCTTTTGCTGTTGAGGAGGTAGTAACAGATTGAATCTCTGTTCTGCCACTAAAGCCCCAGTTCGTGGAACCATTGGTGTGACACATTCAGAGAAACTGTAAATGTAAGCATAGGCTTTTGGAGAATTTTCAAGCCAAGTCATTGTGGTCACTGTTTATGTTAACTTTATCAAGGAAATGTGAGAATTAAAAAAACCCACTAAATGAAAGGGGTCATAACTATGTATCATGCAATGAAGGGTAGTAAGGCTACCATCATGCAGAAAATCAATTTGGTATTGAAAAATAGTAACATCAGTCACAAGGAACCACTTCTGTCCCATAAAGATCCCATGAACCGACCGCTGGTCGCCAGGTACAGCACCTCACACAGCAGTTTGGGGTTTTCCATACCTCCCACCACTTACTGGCGGGTCGTGGCCACAGGACTCCCCGAGGAACGCATTACCCATTTTTTTGGGCTGGCCCTTGTGCCGGTTTTCACTTTGTGTGTGCCAATACTGGGCGTGCTGCTTGTCATTTCTTGATAGCCAATGCTGTACACCCATGTTTGGAGATGGGCGTCGTGCTCTACCTGTATGCAGAAGGTTCACCAGAAAAGTCTCCTGCTGCGTGAGTATACTGATACGGTGATGGCAAAGTACACCGCCAATCCACTGGGTGAATTTGATAGAATACAGCCCAATTCACTGGGTGAATTTGGCTGAAGGAGACAGGCACGTGCTGAAGGAGACAAGCACCAGTGCAGCCATCCCAGCCCTGGGTGATGCCTCAGAGCCCATAAGAGCTCTCTGGGAGCAAAAGGGCCAGGCTTTTATACAAAGAAATGAAGTTCAAAGCTTATTTTTTTTCTCCCTTATTTCCTCTGTCCCTAGAAGGGTTTTACTGAAGACTTTGATTTTCTCCAGAGCACCTAAAGTAAAAATCGAGAGAACTTGTTTGTAGCAGCTTGCCACCAAAACGCCACCAGGTTCTGCTGGCCTTCTCCAAAAGCAGCATTGCGTAAAGTTTGCCTCCTAAAACGCGTTTCACACCCTACCTGGAGGTTCTGGACTTGAGGCTGCCTTACCGATCTCACCCCAGTTAGGGTGCTCACCTCCGAGATGCACTTTACTGGGATCTCAGCAGTATCGTGGGGCTTCCGACTTGCCTTTTTGATGGCATCTCTGGGTTCCATCCGACTTCTGTATCCTGAGAAGGAACCTGAGATCAGACAGCCACAAGTGGTTGGGTAACATCTGCCTGCTACAAAATGTGGTGGTTTGCACCCAAACTGGGAAGCGTGGGATGTACGAACAGACCCTGCCAACCTGCTCGGCTGGGAACACAAAGCCCAGGGCTCTCGAGCGAAAATCCTGCCTGTTGGGCATATTCCCTTCCCCGCCACCCTGGGGCCACGCAGAACTCATGTTAAAGCCTGCACAGGTTGTGTTTTTCATGTTCAGTAAAATTTGACTTGATTTGTGCCAAAAACTTTCAGGATTCTCCCTCCCTGCCCCCCCCGTGAGTTATGTTTCCTTGAAAAACCACAACCCTCTTTAAGTACCTCAGAAATGCACCATAAGCACTCAGCCGCTGCTGGACGATAATAAATGAGGCAGAATTACACGCCAGGATGTTCTGGTGATAATGTTTTCCACTGAAGACAGGAGCAGTGAAATTTTCCAGCACAACAACCGAGGCGCTGTTCCCCCCGCCCCACGCGGGGGCGAGTGAACCCCACTCCCCCGCAGCCCCACGCACCTTCGCCCGTCCGATAACGTCCCGCCAGCGGCGGACGGGGTTGGCCGGCCCGGCAATGCCTGACCTTTAAATCCAACTTGTCTTGTCTGCGTGCCCAAGAGGAAATCACGTGTGTGGCACGAGCCTGACCCAGGAATATTGCAGGCGGTAGGATATTTTGCGCGAATAAGGAAGGGCAGGGTCTGCAAGATGAATCACCGAAACAATAATTATCCTGAGGAAAAACCTTGGAGGGTGGATTAACTGTGATAACTGCCCTTTCAAGGTAACAACAATGCGAGCCGTCAGCTCTTCTCAGCTGCGAGGAACTGAAAATGCTTTAGCGCAGAACACAAAAATAAAAATTATGGGAGTTTGTAAGAAGAGATTGGCCAAGGAGGCATCCTTCACTTCCCACAGTTCTGGCTTCAGCCTGCGATTGTTATACAATCTGCCCCAAGAATTGCTCCAAAAATTATTTTTAGCACACCAGTAGCTTTCGGTGAAAATAGATAAAGGGACAGACAGTTGCTATAAAGACAGGAAATAAACTTTGGAAGCTATTTAGCTTTTGGCTAAGCAGGGCAGCTGGATTACACAGCTCCTGAGCTTGCACGATAGCCTCAGATAAGATGAGCTCCAAGTGGTAGTTTTCTTCTCTTTCCTCCGATCAGCCCAGTTATAAACTAACGGTCAGAGCTTTGCGATTGCTTCTCACCTGAAATCCCAGGGCGCGTTGGCCTCCGCCTGCGTCTCTGGTATGCACTTCCCATGGCCGTACCAAACACTGCCGCGACGCGCAGGCTTCATGGCCAGCGGCTCCTGGTGCTTCACCTCTTCCTCGTCCCTGGAGATGGCTCGGAGGAGGTTCAACCATCCCAAAAATGGGCAGTGAGGGAGGTGGGACACGTCCTCCCGAAATCTCCAGTGGCAGCAACTCCGGCCGCTGCAGAGCCAGAGCACGGGGAGCAGGGGGAGGCAGAGGCCTCTGCCCAGGCAAACCACGAGCAACGATGATCTGCTGCTCATCAGACTTCGGGAGGAAAAAGCAAAGGAAAAAGCAGAACACTGCCTCCCAATTGAAACAATATTCAAGCTTTTGTTGACGGGCCAACCTTCTGTTCAGCTTTAGCCGAATGCTCCTAGCCGCCGTGTCATCACTCAGAGCTGATCCCCGAGACAACACAGTATTTTGCTTCCTTTCTGCTTTTGAAGCAGTCATCTACCTCAAGCCTGTTGCAGCCCATGCTGCAGCCCTCAATACCAGAGCTGCTGCAGCCCATGCTTCGCCCCATCCGCCTCCCGGGCTGGCGACAGCGATGGCCTTACGTCGGCCAACGCTGCCTGGCGCTGATGCCTGGCGGGAGTTTCTCGGGGCGAGAGCTGGAGTGAAGGGGGTCACTCAAGCTCTGTACCGCACCTGAAGGGGAAGGCTTGCCACAGTGGCGCCGTTTGGGGTAAATAGACCAGAATTTGGAAGATAAAAACCACAGTAATTCGTGCTCTGCCTCGGAGGCAAAGGGAACCGCACGCGGAGTGCAAGGCCTCGCCTGCCCGCATGCGTTCCTCACTGGACATGGAAGCGGCTCTGCCTCCCGCGCAGCCCACGCTTACGAGGAACGCACCGTCAGGCTCACACCGGCGCACGCCAAGGAAAAGTTCTTCCTGCTCCTCTCTGAGCCCGGCTGAGCGGCTGCCAGCAGCCAACGCAGCGCACGCCACGGCAAGCGAAACCGCAGCGCCAAGGGGGAGACAGAACCTGGAGAGGGGGCTTCTCGGGCCTTGCGCTTTCACTAAGATGTTGAGGCCCCAAGCGTACAGTGACTGCAAAATTCTCGTGCCCTTTGCAATTTGTGGAGTAACTTTAATAATAATAACAAAATAAATAAAAGCATTTCCCTGTTCCGATGTTATGTGGATGCCTTTCCATCTCACTGCTCCCGAATTATGAGAAAGAGTAAATATGATGGCTGAAACTTCCCCTTACTAAACTGTTAAGGATTTTATATTCCTCTGCCGCCGCTTCCTTCTGAACCAGCCAGCCAGCGTCCTCCCGTTTCGCCCCGCAAGCCGCCTCCGAACACCTTGGGTGTCTGCTGTTTGGGGATGGGTCCCTCAGCACGTGAAGGGTGGTCTGGGGGGTAAGGTGAGGTCAAATTACTTAAACACCCTATTTTATTTGCTTGTTTAGCTATGCACGGAGTTCCCTTCCGACCACAGGAACATCCCTCCCCTCTGTTTTTAATTTAAGGTTTAACAAAATGATTTTCATATTTTTTATGTTCCCAAAAATATAAAAAAAAACCCCCACGTTCAGCCACAGCCCTTCGGCTTGGGCTCAGTCGCGCCCCTCTCAGCGACAGGCCGGGAGTAAACGGCGTTATCAATTCGAACAGATCAGTTTCCTTTATGGTGGAGCTGTTTTCAGCGCGCCGTGATGTGCGTTACAAAAGCCAAAGATACAAATGATCAACTGGAAGCTTGAATTAATTTTTCCTCGTGTCTAAATTAGGAGAGTGAGTAATTGCTGCAGTAATCACAAGCAGAGCCTGTTTATCAATGCCAGTGAATAATTGGCTATTAAACAATAGTGCACTTTGCCTTTGAAAATCCACCACACTCTAACAGGAAGCACGCTGCCAGTTTTATATTAGCCGGATGATTGATGAGAGGAGTGGCAGGCTTACAGGCACAGTTTGGGGAAAAGCTTTCTGACGTGTCTCCCCAAAAAGCATCCTTGCGCCCGAGGAGTTATCCTCGCCGCAAGGATAAGGATGCAGCGGGGCTGAGATTACAGCATCTGAAGTCACAGGGCCAAAATAGCACAAGCTTAATTCTGTCATCGATCACTTCTGAGTGCAGGCAGCCAAACGCCGTACCTCGAAACCACCGGCAGGAGCTGCCGCTTGTTTTCTGTTTTTGCACACGTGGCCATCTGCCACCCGGCCGCTGCTCTGACCTCACCCTTTGTTCGTAGCGGCGTCTGGCCCTGTTATCTTCCTTACCCCTGCCCATTTTCCATGCCAAGCCTATCCTCTTCCCACCATGCTCCTCATCCCTTCCCTTGGCAACTGGATGGAGTCCCTGTCCTCTGGTGTGCCCCCCTCCCCGCCCAGCTACACCCACCCCTCACCTCCACCTGCTTTTCCGTCCCACCGCTGGATTTCTCTCCCCTCCTGGCCATTTCTGGGCTCTGCGTGCTCGCCCCAGGCACCCACAGCTCCTCCTCCAGCTCTCAGGACCTCACCTGTGCTTTCTTCCTCTTCTGAGCATCTTCCTTTCTCCAAGCTTCCCAGACTGGGATCAAACACAGCGCAAACAGCTGGGGGTCCCTCCTGTTCCTGCTGCTTCCGAGCCCTTTCTCTTGCCCAGCCTCTCCCCATCCTCCTCCTCCTCCACGCTTGATCCAAAGCTCTTTCTCCTCCTCCCAGATTCCCACATCCACTCATGGTGGTGTCTGGTTCTGATGTGACAACCCAAGCCAAGTCTCTTACATTGGCACCTCTGCATCCCTGGGCCTTCAGTTGCTCTGCAGCTCTGTTTTGGCTCTCTCCGTCCCTCTGACATGGTTAACCTGCTGTGTTTTTCACCTGGCACTGCTCTTCCTCACTTCACTGTGAAATTCCCCCTCTGGTCACGGCTCATCCAGATAATTCAGTTAGCTTCTCTCTTCCTCTGTTTGCAGACCTCTCCTCCCTGTCCTTTTCTGAATTTGAAAACTGCTCATTTGCTTTCAAGCTTCATTGCAGCCCAGACTACCCTGCCTTCCCAGACTCTGGCCTACTGATTTCATTTCACTCTTTTTTTCTTTTTTCTCCCAGCAGCAAATTCATTCTCTCTGCCTCTCAGTAGCGTCACCTTCCCAGCTAAGCAGCTGTAAGATCCAGCTGAATCTGCAGCTCTGGCTGATGCAACTTCTCACTCTTCAACCTGTTTCTTCTCTTGCCTCCCGTTCTCCCAGGGAATCGGAGCTGCCTGGTTTTCCTCGTCTCTGTGGCAGGGCACTGGTCTGTCCTCCCTTCCAACAGCATCTCTGTGCCATCTCAGATTCTTTCATTCTTTTTAATTCTAATTATCCTGAACTCTCCTCACTTCACCTTGAATTCTGCAATTTCCCCTTCGCTAACATCCTTTAGAATCCCCTTTCTTTAAGACGTCCCAAAAGGTCCTTGATTTCCCTCTTGTCCTTCCAGACACTGTTCCATCCCGTAGCTCTTTGCTTTGTTTATGGTAACTCCAACAGTTTCTGCCCCTCACATCCTACCTCAACCAGAGAAGTTTCAGTCCCTTGTATCTTCTTCTTACCAAGATTTCAGTCAGACGCTTGCTCTTTATCTGTCTTCATTTACCTTTAGCTCTGCTGACCGCACTCTTCTTGAGATCTTGTCCTCTGGATTCAGCACTCCTCATCCCCCGCCTCCCGTCCCTCATTCAGCACATTTGTTAAGTACTCTTCTTCACCCGCCTTGAAAGGTCTTTTTTCTCCTACCAGCTCATTTTCAGGAGGCACACACCCACCAAACCAACCCAAACTCAGTGACCACCTCTGCAGGGATACCTCCTGTTTTACTGCTCAACTCTAGACCTGTCCCTTCTATCCAAATAAAAAGTCAGTCATAAAAATCGAAGATCATCTGTAAGGTCATCTCTTATTTAGATCTATTTTTAATGCAGGTTCTTCCTGGCTAAAGCATGACAGCATGATGACATGTGTTGGTCACCCCGCAACCCATCATGGCCTCCAATCTCTTTCCTAACGTCCAGTTTACGAATCCCCTCCTCCAAATGAGGTTTAATTCTCTTGAAGTTTTGCTGCACTGGGTCCTAAGAACTCACAGCCTTTCCCAGACTCTCGCCGTCTGGCATCTTGATTTGACCACCAGTTTTGCTTTGCTCGCAGCAATCTGACGCTCTGCCACAGAGTTAGTCACTGGCATTTTGACGGACACATCTCCTTTCCCATCCCTCTTCTGACCTCTACTCTTTAGCATCAAGCATAAGTCACTTGATTTTGCTTTCAGGGCCCTTCAGGACTCACACCTACAGCCTCAGCGGCCACACTGACAAGTGTGGTTTCCTTTTTGCTCTCGTCTCTTCCACCCTCACCTTCTACTTACATAATAATGCTTTTTTGTGGGGGTATGGGACCCTTTTTCTTCTCCATGAGTAGATGACACTGCAGAAAGGCACCTTGCTGAACAGCAAGGGCTATGTCACTCTCAGGAGCCTCGGCTTGCACAGCGCAGCGACCTGTGGCAGATGGAATTATCAGAGTCTTCTCCATACTGCTCACTTGAACCAGAGAGGCCAGAACATAGCTGGAAAGCCATTTTAACCCCAACCATGAGTTAAAGGCTCTGTCCACACTCAGAGAACAGACACCAAGTATTTTGTTCATCCTCTGTGACCATGTTGGACCAACATGTGAAACTTTTTAGAAAAATCTGCAGATTTGGCAGATGAACCAATAATTAAGCTGCTGAGTGTCCTTGCTCAGCCATCACAGAGACAACCCCACCTCTAGCTCCGGTCTTGGTGACATCGGAGTGGCCGCGCAGGTGCTGTGGCAGGAGGGCAGGGCAGTGCTGTGAAGACAGCATCGAGGAACTCGGAGCTTCCCGGTGCCGAGTCCGTTCCTCCAGCTTCAGCCAGAGAGCCAGAACAACCCACCACCACCAAACACCTGGCCCAGACCCCCAACAACCCCTGGCCCTCATGGCCCGGCACCGAATCCCCTCCATTTTACATCTCCTCAATGGTACGAAGCACATGCTAGGACTCGATCGTGTTGTCTTCTGCATCATTAGACCCCCAACAGCTCACAATTATAAGTCTGATAACTTTAATGTGTTTACTCCTCAATTACTGTTGGGAAACGTGTTACCGGAGGGCTGCGTGGCTCGCACTGACGATGTTACCGGGCCTGTGGTAAGCAGATGTGCTTGAAGCAACCTTTCCAAAACCACAAACCAGCTTAGTCAAGCGTTTTCCACGAAGGCATTTCTGACAGATCAGTTAATACTGTTTACATAATTTTAAACCAAATATTGAATGCAAGCCTATTTTGCCTTACATCTTGACATAAAATACCTCTCTGCTGAGGCAGATAGGGAAAAGTTCCTGGCTTTGCAAGGAGATAGGGAACTATTGATAAGAGCCCTGATTTCTGCAACTCAATACCCGTTCCTAGGGTTCACAGAATTCCCCCAAAGCTCTCCTGTTAGCAAGGCTGTTTGAGCAAACTTGGCTGGAAAACAACATGCAGTTCAGTACTTTTCCTCTTTTCAATTATTTTTTTTTAACCTGCAGTGCTATTTTAAGACCCGTTTTATGGTTACAGTTTAGGCAATGGCTAAAACAGAAGGGAAAAAAAAAAAGACAATATTTCATAAAGTTGATGTGCCTAGCTCATAACTCTGTCTCACGCCATGATATCACCACGGCCTCGCGACAGCTCGGCATCAGCCTTGCAAAAGTGCATCTCAAAACTTTGAACAGAGGAAAAAAAAGTGAAGCTTTGTTTTGGGAACAGACAGGTTTTGAGTTCTATTGTTTTAACTACAGCTCTAATTATAGTGATATTAATCTCATCGATAGGAGTAATGGTGTCAAAATGTCTTCTGGTGATTGTCAGGGTTGTAACTATGCGTTAGTCCAAGGTCAATCTCCATCAGAACAAAAAGCAGCCCTGTATCTTTCTGTGCCTTCCCCCCCATCCCTCCACTCTCTCCACCCTTTCTCTCCTTCCTGCCGCGGACACCAGCGTGCTTCCCCTGCTCTCCACATGATTTCCTCATGCTATTTGTTACCCCGTCCCACACACGATTTTGTGACTCCGCCCTGCACACACGCGGGGAGCGGACACCACCCTTGTTGTCAGCGCTGCTGTTCTCCACCCAAGCCATGCGCGCTATCTGCTCAGCACATCACCGCGCTCGCGGCCGACAAATTGCTTGCGCGGGGTCTGGCGTTGGCTTCACCCTTCTCCCCGCTCGCTGCCCCGGCGCCGGGAGCAGCTGCCAGCGTCCCGGGGCAAAGCGCTGGTACCCGGCAGGTTCCGTCACTGAAGAGACACCAGGGCTGACCAAGATGCACCTCGGATACCCGGTTGTGCAACCCAGCCCTCTCCCTTCCGCACGTGCTGCGGCTTCTCCATCGCTCCGCAGGCTTGGGGAGAATCCGACAGCTTTGGAAAAACCCTCGTTAAACGGCACCCATGGGTCGCCGGTTCTGACACTGCCTGGGAGGCTGCGTCGTGTTTGCTGGATCTGACCCATGGCGTTTCAGACCTTTCCTTGGCAACAAATAATCTGCTTTGACAGTTCATCTTTTCACCTCTGTCTCCGTTAATAAATGTGTAAAGGAAATGTCAGGTCTTCTTTTTTTAAAAAAAAAAAAAAGGCAAAAATAGGATTTGCCTAAGCGAGTGTTGTGATAACTGAGGAATACTGGTTTTTGCAGATGCAACATATCCCCCAGCGTGATTGTAATGAGGAACTTGTTACGGGGTGGAACCAGAAAAGGCTCCAAAAGAACTGTGCAGGAAAAGAAAGTATTAAAAAAAAAAAAAAGGTAAAAAAAGTAAATGAAAAAGTTAAAATAAAAAAGTTAAAATAAAAAAGTTTTTAAAAGGTTAAAAAAAGTTTTTACAAAAGTTTAAAAAAGTTTAAAAGTTTTTTAAAAAGTTTAAACAGTTTTAAAAAGTAAGAAGTTTTTAAAATTTTAAAAAAGTTTTAAAAGTTTAAAAAATTTTAAAAGGTTCAAAAAGTTTTAAAAGGTTAAAAAAGTTAACAAAAGTTAAAAAACTTTAAAAAAAGTTTTAAAAAGTTAAAAAGAGTTTAAAAAAAGCCTGGCTGAGCATCATCCCTGTGCACACGTAGCTGTGTTTACACCTGTCAGGGGACAAAAGCCAAAAAGAGACCAAGAGGAGCCGCTGCAGAGCTGGAGGGCTCCACGTGATGGGCAACAGGCACCTGCTGACCCTCGGCCTGCGGGACAGGGGGTGCATTCGCAGCGGGATCCCCGCACTCGGCTCAGCGCGATGGACGCAGAGGGCTCCGTTTCTCTGATCCTACGGATGTCAAGGGCGATTGAGAGCGAGCAGCTCGCTTCACGTGTGCTAGTCCTTGGCTCCTTCCCCGGGAGGTACGGGCAGGGCAGGGCCCGGACGCCAGGCTGGCGGGGTGGCACTGGCCACAGCCACTGGCAGGGTAAAGCTCGGTCACATTTTGGTGCACAGCCCCAGCGCCTGTTTGCTCCAGAAACAGGGCTGGACCGAAGCTCACCGGCCCAGGCTTCGAGCAGCCTCACCAACCTGCTGCTTTAGCTTCAGCGTAAAGTGTTCCTTCACCCGTACTTGGGTTAGAACACCTGACCAAACCCAAACCCGGAGAAACCCTGCGCTCACCCACCTTGTTTTTGGGAGCTCCTCAGGCCGCGTCCAGCTCCAGAAGCCAAGAGGGGTGTTGGGGACTATGGCGGAGCCATGCCTGCCCGGGCCCTCGCATGCAGACATGGCTTGGCATGAAACAGTCGCGTGCTCCAAGCACTGTGAAGCTGCCGAAATCACCCAAACGGAGCAACTCTTTCCTCACCCTATCCTGAGCTAGCCAGACACCGATGGCATGGTGTCCGCATCACCCAGCTGATCGATCGCAAGCCACATGTCACCTTTTTATCACCAAAACCAGCTGAAACTTATCCTGGAAGCCCGGCTCGGCCTGATGGCGTGGTCAGCCCGGCCAGGCAGGGACGGCTGCTCTCGCCCTTCCTGAGCCCTGACCTGCCGCGGCTCCTTACATAATTTACTCCTTGCAGAGGGAAACTCTGCAGCAGGCTATTTATTTTTATATTTATTGCTCTTTTTGCAGTCCTGCGAATGCATCTGTAAACTGAGGCGTTACTGTGGTCGCTGATGATATGATACTTTGCGGGGGTCGGCTAATAAGCAGAGCCCGGGAAATTTTGCGAAGGTTAATTATTTATTTATCATATATTTTTAAAAACACCCTTTTAGGAGGTAGGAGGTTCTTAATACAAGGAGCATTGGCGTATCAACCTCACATTTTTGCTACCGAGAGGACTCTCCAGTCTGACTTTTGCGGGGATGTTTTGACAACAAAGCGGCGCGGCTATGATTAGCCTGATAAAAGGGAGCCAGAGCTGGAGTATCGAGGGGCTGTGTGCCTGGGATCTGGTTACAAAACGGGCTTTTAACCACCTTCTCCCTTGCGAATTCATGTTATCAGAGGCCATCTTTAAAAAGAAAAAAAAAAGCACAAAAAAAAAATCAAAAAAGAAAAGACAGACAACCTTTCTTTTTCATTTTCCGTGGGTATGTTTCTTGTATTTCTTTCTGTTTATGAAAAATGAGCCATCGCTAACCTTGACCAGAGCCACACACTGAGCGGCAGGCATTGTACAAACTTCCTTACCTCGCGTCACCAACCCGTGTCCGTGCGGAGACCGGGCGCAGCCGTGCATCTCTAACTTAGAGGGAAATACTGGATCCAGCTGTGGTTTTGTGAGGGAGCCCAGAAGTCCAGAAGGATTGTATGGAGACCAACAGACTTTTCAAACTTCTTTTTTTTTTTTTTTTCTGATCTAATTTATTTTGAGGATACATTTTCAGCGCTGATTAGCTCGCGTACTAAATCACTGCACTGCCTAACCCCAAAAAGCAACCCTGACAAACAATTAACAATGGAAACACCACTGTGGCAACAAGTGATGGATGGCTCAAGGGTGTAGCTTGGGCCCAGTCTTTGTTCGGAAGAAAGTTGCTGCTGCTAAATAAAGAAATGGGTAGTAAAAGGTGAGAGTGAACAGATCGTATCTGGAATAAAACTATTCGCTCTGCTTCAGGGTACGTTTCCTCCCAGCAGCGAGCATCTCGGGAGAGATGGGTGAGCCCCACGGCTCAGGGCGGGCTACGAGTCGGAAACCGCCACGCACCAACCCTCCTCCCAAGGTTTCTCCTCTCCCAGCGTGGGCGAAAGGCGGCGTCTGCTTGCCCGCAGGCGGGGCAGCGCGGTGGGGTGGCCCTTCTCTCCCGGGATACACGTTCAAGACTTGTACCTGGAATTTCAGGGCCACAGAGACCCTGCCTGGGACTCTCTCTCATAGAGTCAACCGAAGGTGTTCAGAACGGGCCTGCCGCTTTCCGACAACTGTGCTTCATGGAGTAGCAAACTAGTGAGTTCCTGCAAAGAGACCGCAGCCTTCTTCCCAGTGAAGAATCCACAGAGTTGGATTTTCACTTTTAGATGTCGTCTTATGGCCCAGGAGCTCTGGAATATTTTTTTTTTTTTTGACACTTTTAAGAGCATGGTTTCAAGTTCATGTCTATTGCCACAGGCAATGTCTCGATTCCTACTTTTCTGTCACTAATTTCCAATTTCCAAGTTTTGTGTTGATTTACCAATCTGTCTATAACTTATTGCTGTTAAAAGAAATAGAATAATTTATCATAATGCCTCATACTGATTTTATTGTGCAGAGATTAGAAAGTAATAAGAAGTACATAGTGTAGGAAAGGCAGCTGGATATGTACGCAGGTGGTTGGTGTAGGCTGGTCGCTATAGTCCACTGGGAAGACCATGTGGTTGGAAGGACCGCTGATGGTCTACAATGTTTCGAAGGGCGATTAAAATGGTTAAGGAACTTTGCCAAACGAGACAAACTACCGTTCTGCGATCCACACGGGAATGTTATTTCATGTATGCTTCACACGTGCACGCACACAGGCTCACATATATCCAGGTCACAACTTTTTTTAAGGAGCAGACAGAGTAAGAGCAAGTCATTGATTAGTCCAGTAAATTATTTATCCTCATTTTCTGAGGAGGCTTTGCCATTTTCCGCTCTTTCTGAACCCTAAGACAACAATGTACCCAGCCTTGACCTATCCCATACCCCTGGGCTGTGTTGAATAGCTGACTTGCTGGGGCTGAATTAGACAAATCATCTCTAGCTTCAGCATCAGCAAGACAAAGGAAGGAAAAATGAAGCCCAAAGATCTCCCGGACTACATTTTATGTGCCAGATCGCTATAGCGGGGAATATGGACTGAAGCTCTGAAGCAAAGTTAAAATGACCTCTGTGTTGTTTCAGCGTTCAGAGGTTTCACTTCGGGCGTAGATTTGCTCTTTGGAAAGCAGCTTCAGTTTCAGGATGAGACTCCTGAGACTGTTTGTGCCCGTTTCTGCTCAAGGACTATTGAACCGACATGACTGATTGTACTAAGAGCAACAAAAAAAGCAACCGACCCCACCTCCAGCGTGCGTCCCTGAGTCCTCCTCAGCAGCAGCCTTGGTGCTGGCCCGCGGTGTTTTGGGTTGTGCTGGCCCTTAGGAGCCCAAGTGGTGGATCAGGATGCCGTTGTACTGAGCTATACAGGGAGCAAAAAAAAATAAAAAAACCTTTGTTCACAAATCCATATGGGCAAAAATCCATGTTTTGGTGCCTGGCTGCAATGACAGGGCAAATTTTGACACCCAGGAAACTTCTGCTTGACGTGCCAAGGGGACAGTGCTCTGAGCACATCCATGGCTCCTTACAGAACTTGTAACACTTGTGCTACACCGCTGCTTCACACAGGACCACCCCGCCCTGCCTAAACTGCTGGCCCTTGCAAGAGCTAGGTGAGCATAGAGATGCACCTGCCATAGAAGCACGTTGTGCGCGGGTACCGGCTCTCCACCACACTATTCCCATTGCTTCCCCAGCGGGGCCAGTGCAGGGTGCCTGTCCCAGCATGGCATCCACGGCCGCACTCACTGGTACCATCTACGCAACGCGTTCCTTGCTGATCTAAGGAGCTGACAGACAAATGCACCTTTCCACCTGTCTCTTAATGGAACTTCACTTTTCTGTGGGGGTTTCTTTTCTCTCCCACTCAAAGAGGGCGTGTGCTAAGCCTCGGATTTTGAGACCCCACCTGCAGCGCTGTGTCCAGCTCTGGAGCCCCCAACACCAGAAGGACATGGACCAGTTGGAGAGGGCCCAGAGGAGGCCACGCAGATGCTGAGAGGGCTGGAGCAGCTCTGCTGTGAGGCCAGGCTGGGAGAGCTGGGGCTGTTCAGCCTGGAGAAGAGGAGGCTCCGGGGGGACCCCAGAGCGGCCCCCCGGTACCCGAGGGGGCTGACAGCACGGCCCGGGGCTGCTCCCGCCGCGCCCGCCAGGTGGCGCCCTGACAATGAGTTTGCGGGGGCCGGCGGCAGCGCGGGGCTCGGGGGCTGCTCCCCTCCCCCCGTCCTCCGCCCCCTCCCCGAATTTCATCTCCGTCTCCGCACAGGGCCTGGGGCCACCCTCCGGCTGCCGGGTGTAAGGGTGATGGGAGAGCGCCGGGAAACGCCGGGCTGTGGAGGGGGAGAGCGGGAACCCCCTGCCCGCCCCCCCGAGGGGCTTCCAACCGGCTTCCTCGGAGGGGTCCTGAGGGCTTCGCGCTGGGTTTTTTTGTTTTGTTTTGTTTTGTTTTGTTTTGTTTTGTTTTGTTTTCAGAAAAACGCTATCAGCAGAACAATTCCCGCACCACACCCCTGTTATCATTTAGGTAACCTCCCTGTTTGAAATATTTCAAGTGGATCATAAAATAGTCACCATATCCGTGTAAATTCCCGCACCGAGGAGCCGGGATACTCCGCTCCCCCCGACGCACCCCACCCGCGGCAGGGAGGCGGCTCTGCCCGGCGCCCCGGCAGCCGCAACCGGCTGCTTCCCCCCCGTGGGGTCGGACCCGGCGCGGCCCCAGCCCCCGCACAGACACCCGATGTGAGTCCACGGTCACGCAGGGCGCGGCGGGACCGAGCCTCCTTGTCATTAGAAGAATCAATCAATCAAAAAAAAAAAAAAAAATTGGAGAGGGCACTGCAGGTACAGGGTGTTGGGGGGGGGGTTGGTGGCGTTTGGGGTTTTTCCACTGCCCGGTGGTCGGGGGCGGCCGCCCCCTCCGGTCCCAGCGGACCCGTCCCGGTGCGGGACAGAGCGGAGATGCTGCGAGCTACGCGGGGTTCGCCCCGGCCGGGAAACCGGGAGGGAGAAGCAACCGCACGTTACGGGCGGGGAGGCAGAGCGAGGGGAGGAGCGACGGGGCCGGGGCGAAGCCATAAAACCGGCCCCAGGTGCTCGGCAGCCCCGGCGAACGGGCGGCTACCGCGGAGTAAAAAACTTCAGCCCCCCCAACACACCTCCCACCCACGCACCCCCGGCGCGGAGGCAGCGCGGGGTGCGGAGGCAGCGCGGGGTGCGGGCCGGGCGCGGCGGCCCCATGCCGCCCGGCGGGCCGGGGCCAGCCCCGGGGGCTCCCCCCGGTGAGACCCCGCGCAGCCCCCGCCGCTTCCCCCCGGGCCGGGCCCGCGGGAGGAGGGGATGATCAGCGCCCTCAGCCTCCTGGCAGGCAGGTGATCCGTCTGCCTCCCCCCCCGCGCTGGACAACTCCCTCCTTTGGAGAACACGCCCAAGTAGCTGAAGAAGGGAGGAAAAAAAGGACAAAAAAAAAAAAAAAAAGAAAGAAAGAAAAACAAAAAAAGAGAGAGGGAGATAGGTAGCAGCGAGGCCGGGCGAGCGCCCGGATCCCGCAACCCATGCGTTGCCGGCGATAAGGCGCGGCGTGCGACCGGCACCCGCAGGCGGGACAGGGACCCGCAGCCCCCGGGGGGCGATGGCGGGGGGCCGGGGGGCGCGGCGGGGGGCGCCCCTCGGGGCCGCGCGGCCCTGACCCGCGGCGGCAGCCCGGCAGGCAGCGTTTCGGGCGGTGGGCTGGGCACGGCAAGCCGGGAATATGACCAGGAAAACACGGCGCTGGATCTTCCACATCTTCCTCAGCCTGGGGATCGTGTACATCAAGATCGGGTGAGTAACTTTTTCTTTTTTTTTTTTTTTTTGGGTTTTCTTGGTTTTATAACAATTGCGCTCGCTCGCAGCCGTAACCTGCCCAGACCTGTTACTATTTAACTCGGGAAGTCTCCCAAAAAAAAAAAAAAAAAAGATGATGATGGTGGCCGTGATCATTTATTAAAAGACAGGTAGAGCTCCCCCGCACCTGTGAGCGACCCTCGGCGGGGTGGGTGGCGGCCCCCGCGTTGTGCCCGGCCCCTGTCACAGCGGGGGGGACACCCGGGGAAACCCCCCCTCCATCCCATCCCGGGGCAGCCGGTCCCTGTCCGCCCCCGCAGCTCGGGGCCGGCGTCCGCTTCCCCGCACGCAAATCTCACGGCCGGACCCCGCGGCGAGAAGGGGACCAGGGAGAGCGCGGGGCTCTCCAGTCCCGCAGCATCCCTGGCCCGGCCACGTGCGGGCGGGTTGCGGGGGAGGCAGCGAAGCCCCAGGGGGCAGAGAGCTTGGCTTGTACCCCCATCCCTCCCTCTTACTTCGACAGGAGAGGGAAAACCCTCCCAGCTCATTGCCCGTGCGTGGCCGGGACACGCACCGCTGCTGCACGCGCTTTAATTTACAAATCGAGGAAGTCAGGTCCCGTTTTGGCAGGAGCCCACGCGCTCCTGATCTCCGCTTTGGCTGCGGAGAGCGAGGGGAGCGACAGCAGGGAAAAAAGCGGGTGCTTTGCCAGGACACCTGCCAAAGCTGGGTGCCGCGGCGGGGTGTCACATCCACCTCCGGGACGAGCCTCCCCTCAGCCACCCCGGGGCGTCTTTGTCGTTGCAGGGGTTTTTCCTCTGTGGTGGCCCTGGGAGCCAGCATCATCTGTAACAAGATCCCGGGTCTCGCTCCCCGGCAGCGGGCGATCTGCCAGAGCAGGCCCGACGCCATTATCGTCATCGGGGAAGGGTCCCAGATGGGCATCAACGAGTGCCAGTTCCAGTTTCGCAACGGGCGCTGGAACTGCTCTGCGCTGGGAGAGAGGACCGTCTTCGGGAAGGAGCTGAAAGTGGGTACGTTGCCTCTCCGCTTTGCTGCTGAGCGGCTCCCACCTGCCTGGCACCCAATGGGGGGTCTGTGGGGAGCGTCGGGGGCACAGCTGTTGGCAGTGGGGAAGACCAGCTAGCTCCCACAGGACAGGGCGGGACTGTCCCCCTGAGCGCGTCCACCTGCATGCTGTGGCTGTCCCTACCAGCGTGACGGACATCAGCGCTCCCTCTTAGCAGGGTACCTGCCACAGCCCTCGCTGCGGTTTGGGAGAGCTCTTCTGCATGTGTTAGCTTCCACTGCAGGGTTTCACTGTCCTGCTCTCAGAAATCCTTCCTGAAAAATGGTCCCTTTGCATGCAGGGGACAGCAGCCTTATTCCTGCGCTGAAGGATGCGAAAAAGGTGTTTGGTTCTGGTTAAAGGTAGCAGGCAGAAATCGGATGCTGAGCGGGATTAGAATTACGTTTCTGGGGTGCAGCTGCCTCAGCGGTGACACTGGGCTGATGTTTCTATCTGTTGGGACTAAGGTCCAGCAGTCAGTCTCGTTATAAGGGATCTCTACCACATAAACCAGTTATTCTGTCACAACGGTATCTCGTGCCCTCTCTCCCACCAGGAAGAACGGTGCATTCTGGTTTGAGATGTCAGGGTATTTACAAACGGACCATTCCCATCAGCAGGCAGAAGATCCCGCTTCCATTTTTTTTTTTTCCCCAGTTATTGCAACAGTACAAAATATATTTAAATTCTTAACTAAAACATGCATTAATAATGATAAACACAAACACCTCAGGAAAGAGAGCTGAGGTTAAAACTCTCATCCCCCTGTACTGCAAAACACATTGTAGTGGAGCTTACCCAGCCTTTGCTGATTCCGCGGCACTTTAAACGCAAAGAACCAGGAAAAGTCTTTTCCACATACAGATGTAGCCATTTTTAGAGGCATCACTGAAAGCTAATCATTCACAGCAGGGCATTCTGCACCCAGAAGGTGAAGCTGGGATCCGTGGTTTCCAGCCTTTAGGTCTTTCTGCCTCCTCCCCATCTAAAATGTAGGTGCAAAAACCCAGAAAACCAGTCACATGATGCTTAGCGTGGTAGAAAACAGGGGTGTTTCATGAGAACGGAAGAAGTGGCGGAGGACAGAAGCTAGAAGAGCCCCCAGGAGCCGTACAGCAGCTGTGCCTGGCTTCTAGCTTGTTGGGAAACCCTTTGGGCTGGACTGGCTCCAGGCGCTGTGTGGTTATACCCAGACCAGCGGCAGGATACGGCCCGAGTACCTCATTCCTTGCATTCTCCTGAAATGCAGAGATACAGCATGGCCGCTCCGCTCTGGAACTCCCGAGAGCGCCTGGCATTAACCGAACCTGTGTTTTATCCCCCGTGCGCACGCCGATACGTGTATTTTCCGAAACTTAAAGAGATATTTAAGGAAAGAACAGAAAGTGAACAAGGCGACTAAATTTGAAAGCTGCGTGTGAGTTAGGGAGCTTTCAACACCTTTGATAATCAAACAGAGTGAGTCAAGCAGGGAATGTAAAAACCACCCTGCACGACATTGTGAAACCTCTCAAAACGCACCATTTATTCAGATTAGCTCATTGTTTCTGTTCCCTGAGCTGAGCTGTTCCTGTCAGCGATCCATGCGAGTGTTTGCCACTTCTGTCAGTGAAGAGTCCGCTTGGATGGCTGACAGGTTGGGGCTCATTTAGTCTGAGAGTAACGTTTCCTTAAACAGAAAATGTGAGGAGGATTTCTTCTCCTCCAACAAATCACAAAACTGCGGAGTTATTGTGGTCTGTTGTATAAACATGCACTCAGTTCCCCCCCCCCCCCCAAAATTGAATTATTTAGCTAGCAGGTTATATATAGGGCCTTTTAAAGAAAGTCAATATTAAAGGAAGTGGACTTTGATCTGTCTTTGAGGTGATAACTCTTAATATGTTCTTGCTATCCATTACGAGCCTGAGATGGATAGGGCAAATTCATCGCTGGTTTCGGAAGGCAGTCAGGTGTTGAACGGCATCCAAATTATAAAACTCACTTAAAGAATAACTGGAACCTTCCAATTTAAACTGGTTAGACATTTACATTTGAAGATAAACTTCGATAAAAATCGTACAGGTTCAAAACCTGGTGACTTTTACACGCACAACAAGATGTGTGTGGTGTCTCAAGGATGCGCTAGGACCCTCAGACACCGTGAAATATCATAATGTAACTGAATTCCTGCTCAGGCTGTCCCATTCCTCACCCTCTTCTTCTCTACCAGCATGTATAGAAACCTAGAATATCTGACACAGCTCATCTTTCTACGGCTATAGGGAAAAAGCATCTGTTCCCTGCTTTTCTCCCTCTTTCCCCAAGATCTCTGGGTTGGGGTGCGCTCCAGGTTACGGTTCAGGGAAATACAGGGCAATATTTACAGGATAAAGATGTAAGTCAAATTTGGTGTCCACGAACGGAAGGCGATCAGGCCTGTGTGCCCTACCAAGAGCTGCGTGACATGAAGGATGCATACCCTACACGTATATTAGGGTTACCGTGCAAGAAGACCATCCAGGTTAACATTAGGGCAAAGATACCGTACCCTTGTAGCTTTTTTAATTAGCAGCCACACCCCTAGCTCCTCAGCCCTCTGGCACGGTATGTTTTACAAAATGCTATTCAAACAGTGTTAGCACTCAAAGACTGACGATGTTTCTCAGCCAAGTGCATCCTCAATGCTATTACCTTCAAAGTACGCGGGGCACCTTTGTCTTGCCACTTGCAGTGAAGCCAGCGGGCCACCCGTGACCTCACTGTGCTTCGCCCTGCCTCTGGAGTGGCACCGCTGCACTGGCGCTAGGATTAGGCTATGACTTCAGCACGACAGTGATGCGGCTCGCCTTGCCGCTGTGCTGCTGAACGCGTGCGACCAGCAGAGTCTAATATCAATTTGGGAGGATGTGCTTAAGTGACTCTTATGCTAATGGGATTTGCGCGTGTTAGCCCATACAAATAAGTTCCCTTGGCTACCACCGATTCCTGTGAACTATTTGCCAACCCATGCTTTTGATGGCACACCGAGCTAAATCCCTTCCAAACCAGGTTTCATTGCTTTCACCTTTACTGTGTAATCTGTTTTATGAATCATAGGATCACAGACTGGTTTGGGTGGGAAGGGAGCGTTAGAGCCCACCCAGTCCAACTCCCTGCCAGAAGCAGGGACATCTCCAACCAGATCAGGTTGCGCAGAGCCCCGGCCAACCTGGCCTGGAATGTTTCCAGGGATGGAGCATCCACCACCTCTCTAGGCAAACTGGGCCAGGCTTCTACCACCCTCAGCGTAAAAAATGTTACGCAAGGGTACCCACATAATTCAAATTCTCTTCTTGACACTGTCAGGTGATTCAGGAGGCCCAGGTTCTCCTCATGACTCTGCCGCTGCGTGGCTGAGGGACACTGGCACACTCCTCCTCTCTGCTTCTCTTTCCCTGTTTTTCTAATGGCAGCAGGGATGCGAGCCTTGGCGACACACTTTGAAGTCTGTAGAAGGAAAGCATCAAGCAAAACTTTCCCGTTCTGATCTGCAGCACGTGTGTATCTGTATTTTACCAAATTTGCATCTAATCTGCCTTCCAGTGCTAATTTAGTTGCAGAGTTATAATTAGCAGCCATTTAAATTCATCCATCCTTCCTACGGTGTATTTGCCATCACAAACTTGAGTTTCCAGCTCATTATAGCGTGCTTCCAACCAGCATGCAGCGTATGCTCCCCGTTTCTTGTGTCATCTAATCTAGTTTGTCCTTCAAGAGAGATTCTTCCCTGCTGACACACCGTGGATATCTTATCGTGACAGCTGGTGACCACAGTGCCAATAACATGAGGAGAAATAACGGAGCAAAAGTGACATCAGCTGAGGACTTGGTCCCGTTGCGACAGGAAATGATAAAGTCGCAGATTGACAGAAGGGTTTTTTTTTCCTAGACAATTCTGTAGACACCTTATTAATAATGTAAAGTCACAAAGAGTATTTTAAAAATAACCATGGAGGTGACGCAATGCTGCAATTATGGACACTTTTAAAAACAAACAGATTTGTTACAGTGGTCAGCAGTTCTGTTCCTGAAGACGGCCACAATCAAAACCAAGGTTTTAAAGCAAGACAGGGCAAAAACTCCTGCCTGCCTCTCTTCGGGTGAAATGTGGCTGAAGCGTAAACATCTGAGAAACCAGAGACGCCTTTGACAGAACCTGAAAATCAGATCTGGGCTCTGATGGATCACAGCAAGAGCAGGTGCAGCGTGCAACCTTGTGAACAGGCAGCCAACAGGAACTTTGCGGTTTGTGATTATCACAAGCCAAGGAGCAACCATCTCAAATCACTGCTTTGGACACATGTACGTTTCATGGTGTCTAGAGGACAGCACCATATTGGCATTGTAGGGCAGAAATACAAAACAATGTCCATTTGTCATAACTGAGCAGCACTGCCACTGTTAAATGAGACTTCCCAAGTAAAACTTGGGAAAAAAAACCCCAAACTGTTGGGCTGCATCCCTACAAAGTGACACGGCAAAGTGGAAGCTTGTTTCAGCGCAGATCTATGAAGAGAAAGGCATGGAAGAAGATGGATGGAGTCAGCCAAGGGCAATGAAGACACGTGGTAGTCCCTGAAGAGCGTCACAGCAAAACTGGTTTAAACCAAGTTTTCATCCTGGTCTTACTGAAATCCATACATTCTTTGGGTTTTTTTACACTGAAAAATGTTTTGGTATAATCATGTTGATACCTTCATCCACCTGACATGACTCTAAGGAATGCTGAAATCAAAACAAGAATCCACATGGACAGAGTGGTCTTAAAACCTCTGAGCGTAGCAGGCCAGGTCAGCGCCTACGTACGATGTGTGCAGGGATGGTCACAGAGGGACCCAGATGTGCACGTTAACGCAGAAGAGGCTGTTAGCTTTCCTTTGTACACTGTGAGCTCTACACTGCTCACTGGACTGAATTTAGCAGTGATTTATTTTCCATATATTAAAATAAACCTTTCTTCTGTGCTTTCATAGAAGGAAGAGGGGACATTCCCACCTTTGCCTGTTGAAACCAATGACAGCTATCCTACAAGGCAAACTCTACTGAGCTTGTTCCGTAGCTATCAGGAACGCTCTCTTGTGCTGCCACGGACAAAAGAACACGATCTAGCTCATCCTCCTATCTGGTCTGGTAGAGTTAAGAGAAAAATAATACAGTAAAACTTTATTTTGTCACTGTGTTAAACGCTTTTGAAAACGTCCCGGTACAGGCGTTTTAAAGAGAGGGTTTCATCTTCAATCATTTTCTAGAGCTTTTTCATTTTAAATACTGGTGTAGTCTCTTGTGTCAGGTTTTGAAGTCTGATTCTTTTAATTACAAAATAACAGACCAAGCAACCAACCACGGGTAGGTCGTAGTGAAAATGTTTCCTGTTTTGTATACTGCATGGAAGATTTCCTGCACAAATCTGTGGGAAACTAGGTCCCAAGTGCTGCTGTGCTATTCGGTGTGGTCAATATTTAAAAGAAAGATTGATAAATACTCTGTCCTCTGAACCAGTGGTGTTACGAACCTCCTGAGATATACAGAAAAGAAAGATTATAATTAGAATCACAGAATGACGGAAGGGTTTGGGTGGGAAGGGACCGTTAAAGCCCATCCAGTCCAACCCCCCTGCAGGGAGCAGGGACATCTCCAACCAAATCAGGTTGCTCAGAGCCCCGGCCAACCTGGTTCCAGGGACGGGGCATCCACCACCCCTTGGGGCAACCTGGGACAGTGTTCCATCACCCTCAGTGTAAAAAAAATTTTCCTAATATCTAATCTAAATCTACCTCCCTCTATTCTGAAACCATGATCCCTCGTCCTGTCACACCAGGCCCTGCTGAACAGTCTCTCCCCACCTTTCCTGCAGCCCCCTTTGGGCACTGGGAGCCGCTCTCAGGTCTCCCCGGTGCCTCCTCTTCTCCAGGCTGAACAGCCCCAGCTCTCTCAGCCTGGCCTCACAGCAGAGCTGCTCCAGCCCTCCCATCATCTTTGTGGCCTGCTCTGGACTCGCTCCAACAGGTCCACATCCTTCTTATGTTGGGGGCTCCAGAACTGGACGCAGTACTCCACGTGGGGTCTCACCAGAGCAGAGTAGAGGGACTTGCTATCTATTCAAGCAAGGTCAGGATTTTCAGTTCTGTGCTAAGTTTCCAGCCCTTACAACCAGTTTTTAACATCAGTATCTTGCAGGAGAACAGTTATTTGCAGGCAAAACAGAGGCCAGGCTGAAATATGGCCTGAACGTCCAAAACCCAGCATACTGCTGTATGCCAAAAAGTCAATCTTTCTCAGGCGGGACTGTCACAGGAAGATGAAACATTGCCCCAAGGTCACAGTGGTTGGAATTCCCATCAGGAGGTTTTCATACCTGCCTTCAGATGTGTCTTGTGAGTACATGTTTGGGAGAAACAAAAAGATTACGTCTCGTTAGGAAGGCAGAAAAGCAGAAGAGGGTCAGTACGTGGGGTTTTGTAGAGTAAGGCAGTGGCGTGGCGGGATCTGAGCCGCCTGAAAAGGAGGAACTTGCTTTAACTCCAAAATACTGGCTGTTATTTTTGTAACACACATGCCTTGGGTAGTAACTTTAAAAGGCTGAAGAGGGTATTTTCAAAAATAACCACCATACCTGGAGTGTTTCCTCTCCAATCATTTCATGTGCAGATGAAACAAACTTCCGCTTGCAAAAGTGGGCAGTGACTAAAACCCCCCAACTCTCAAATGCCTCTTAGAGTGACTCCGCTTATTTTATTTATCGCTACTAATCTTTGCAAAGAACACGCTGCCGATTTACAGGGAGCCGTCATTTTCATTTCAAGCCAGTACAATATTTTAAGGCACCAAACCCCTCAAAACCTTGAACCATTACAGAAGGGGGAAGAAAACCAGGAGGGGGATACTTCCATGATTTTTTTTTTTAAGCTACCATTTTTATTAATCACACATGCCAGGTTAAAGACAGATAAAAATAAAAAACCCGCAAGACCCTTCATAGCCTACCAAGGAAGGCGGAGGTGCACCCCAAGGTAGGCAGAGGACGAGTGCTGCTCGTCGTTTTTCCTAGCTATGAGTTACGACCTCTATAGCGAGACGTGAAGTAATGTTAGCGATGGCACATAATTGGCAAGGCACGCTGTTTTTTCCATCTTTATATTTTCACAATCATATTTCAGCTCATGTCACTGCAGATAACTCCCTCTCTGACCCTTTGGCTTTAAATAGCAGAAAATACAACCCATGTTTTCCAGTGAGATAAACAGAAATTTGTCTTTTTTATTTCACAGCTTAGTCAATTTATGAGGGGGGACTGGTCGGGCAGGCCAAGCTATTTAGAAACCTACTCAGATCTCGAGAGGTACCGAACTGCTGAGCACCTACCTGCCAGTAAATCCACTCTGTATCTTGCAGGCTTAGGTCCTGCTTCCCATACAACATCAAGGTCTTGTTGTTTTTACAAAGTGCTCAAAATTTTAAGATTAAACTTAAAAAAAATTAAGTCAGCTGAATTAAAACCAGAATGCAGACCACTCTTTGCAGCTGATACACGGGCAGGCCAAAGCCCAGTCTCACAAACGTTTTCACGTTACACAAGAGCAAATAAATGCACGTGCAGGATTCACACTCTGAGGTGTGCATGAGTTGCATATAATTCTGCTCGGTGTTAGCAGAGCCACCCATACTGGTAATATTTATGTTTGCACTTATGTGTGATAATCTTCGTGCTTCCCTTGAGGACATCCGACACTCTGAGAGCTCAGAGACAAAGCTACAGACACTTTGAGGTTGTCATGTGCGACCCAGTGAAGGGTCTGAAGATGGAAACCCCTGTCAGGTCAGCCTTGTGAATGACCAGAGCAGCCTCTCAAAGACTGGCAGATCCTCTTCCAAAGTTTCTAACTCTTGGACTTCCGCTCTGGTGTGTGTTTAGCCTTTGCTTATTTGAGACAGCGAGAAGAACGACAGCTTACAGTTCTTCTACATGTATAGCTAACTCTCACCGTTCTCCACAACTCATGTAGGTCTCGGGCAGCCGTCATTCTTTCTTTTGCTGGTTTACTCATCACAAGTGGTTTTATGTGCACTGTTGCATGTCACTGGCTGGAAAAACCACCTCAAAAATGTCTGTAAGTTAACCCAGCATCTGGGATCGTGATTTTCACCAATCTTCCACAAAGATCAACTAATCTGTCAATTATGAGCATTTTAAAATCAGTTTTTTACTTTTTTTTTCATTTTAAAAAAAATCATAGTTTTCAGTCCAGTTGCAGTTTAAGGATGGATTCAGTGGGACTTGACTGCAAGAAGAGTTAATTCCTGGGTCTCCACCCAGTGCTTCTAGTGAACGGGTCAGAAGATTGTTGAAGAGACAGTTTGAGTAGCTCATGCCAACGAGTACATTTTATTTAAACTCTCTCCAAAGGTCTTTTCTGATCTCACTGTTGAAAACACACCAGTTTACTCTTCCAGCTACTGTCTGATCTTTCTAGCCATCTAGAGAAGGTAATGCCTGCAGATTAGGGTTTTCCGCGCCATGTACAGAAGAGAGAAACCCTTGATGTTACCATCAGCCCACTAACGCTCTGTTCTCACTAGAGAAGTGTTTTGCTGCATCTGGTCATCAGCCAAAGTGGGCTCTGGGTCTCACTTGATGTGATGCACAGCTGCCAGTCCTGTTCTTTCCTTACCCTGTATTTTATACCAGATCTCCTGCTTTACTAAATTCCTTTGTCCTCCTGAACCAGAAGTGATATTTTCACCTATGAAGTATTTTGTGATGCCTACAGCTTAACGTAAATATAAAAGAGTCTCAGTATTGTGTTGGTACTAAAGCCTGACCTTTTTCTAATGCTGCGATCCTGAATTTTATGCTACTAAATTTCCAGAGGAAACCTGGAAACCTGGCACAGGTTTAAGTTTGTTGTCGAAGTGTAGGCTGAAAAGTAAACAAGAAAGAAAATAAAGGAGGATCGTAGCAGGTCATTTCCCAAACTGTTCATCTTTGGGAATCCAGCAGTGGTGAGATTGCACCTTTTAAGCTAGCCATATTTTGAGATTAGACTGAATGTGGAGCATTCAGTCAACCTGCTCTAGAGCATCAGCAGAAGCTTGGAGGAAATGAAGGGTTGCCTGCAAGGAGCAGCGGCATGAGCGTACCTTGTTGAAGTAGTGTTTCCTTCTGAGATCCTCCAAGCATTTCCACCGTCTGCTGGGATCAGGAGTGGAGGAGTAGTATTTGCTATTTAAAGTGGCAGGAAAACCCATTTGGCTACAAAAACCCTATTACACTGTTTTGGTACCCAACGCACCATCACAAGCAGAGGCTCAGAATGAGCTGAGCTTACCCCTAGCCCATATGCTGACATTTCTATGAGCTAGATGAGGGTAATGAATCTTTAAAAAGTGAATCATTTATGCAAAACTGGGATGGTTTGATGCAGAGGTGACAAGCCTGTGCCACTTTATCAATACTGCACAAGTGCCAAGGTGCTTCCCACCTGGATCAATCCCTCCAGACACTTGCTTTATTTACCTTGCTATCACCTATCAAAAAGCTGCTAAACTTTTCCCCCTAGAAGATAAACTTATAAAATAACTTAATTTGTGTAATATATCTTATGACCAAGCTTGATGTTGGATTCTGATTCTGCTGGCACTGGTTTTACACGCTCTGGTTGCATTTTCCTCCCTGCTAAGAAGCACAAGAGCTGCTTAGTCTTTACAACGTTGAGTGTGTCAGATTAAAATAATCTCCCAAAACAACTTGTGCTAGATCAGAAATCATCCAACCAAAGGAAAAACAGAACCAGATGCAAATTTCAACTATTTTTTTTTTTTTTGAGGATGTCCCATTTGCTGTTTCACGAGACAGAAATCTGGTGTAATGCACTGCTCCTCTCTGAGCGGAAAAACTGGGACTTCGTATTGTACCTTCCCCTGTTTATCTGTGTGGTTTTCAGTGTTGTACTTAAAATAGCGAGGATACTGCTGAGGATAAACTGGAGGAGGAACTAGAAAGATGCCCTGGCTGGTCCTTGTGGGTTCACTCTGGAGTGGGACCCCACTTCCACCCACCTCGGTCCCCCCACCTGGCCGCAGGGAGGCACCGAGAGCACAGCTCCAAATCCACCGAAAGCCTGCGATTTCCATCCCACATTCAGATTGTCATAAAAAGCCGCTAGTTCTAGAAAGCCTCATCTGCAAAGTCCACAGTCATAACAATTCCACATTTTATGATTTTTCTTTTTTTTAAATAAGAGAAAGCAAGAAATCCTCTGAGGAAGTCTGTTACTGGCCTACAGGTTCCCCAATAAACGCAGTGCATAGCAGTATCAATAGGAATATTGCCCATGCTAATAAAAGGGCACAAAGTTGCCTATCAACAAACTTTGATTATTTCATCTTGCTTTCCATTTCACTTCCTTGCCATAAGGAAGTGAATATTTTTCATTAAAAGAATCGTTTAGCGACGAGTACAGAAATCTAGATCATATACATGAAAGGGACGTAGCCGAGGATGAAGTGCTTGTAAGATTTTTTTCCCAAGTGATTATTTTTTTGTGAAATCCAATAAACAAGCAGAAATATGCTTGTTTCATGTATAATAAACTACTGCCAGCAGTTGAGGTCTGCCAGAATTTAACTGGCGGGTGTTTGGAGAAGGGAAGCTGATCTTCCCATCTGCCCTCTCCTAATTAAGAGCCTGATCCTGATCCTAATGATGCCAGGGTACATTTTGTCGTTGGAGAAAGAAGAGTAGGAGTAGGTTCTTAATCTGGGAGATGCAAGAATTTTTGAAGGGCTGTTTGATATATGTGGGCAACCTCTGAAAACCTCCTTACGTTTTGAAGAGGCCCTCTCTCAGCAGAACTGGTCCCTGTAGCCTTGCAGATCCCATAGGATCCACACGCGGGAAGTCTGCACACAAGAATACAAGAAAGCTTCAAGAAAATAAATTAAATCATAGATACAAAGTGAGATCCCTGCCTAAAACAAACAGAAGCCCATCATTTTGGCCATATTGCACAAAATAATATTGGCTTAACCACTTCCTCGCAGCCCTCTGGTGAGGCTGGTACTCTGCCTTGCTTTTGTCGTGGTACCTACAATGAGCCAGAATTTTTTTTTTTCCATCCTGTGAGAAATTTTGAAATGAAAACCAAAACTGCTGCCATTGAGTTTGCACAAATGTCCGTGTTGAAAACTTTGTGACACCTACAATGTGATAAAATGTTCCAATTCAGCTAGAATACGTGCAGAACAAGATTTCTAATGGAGGTTGTTTTCCTGTAAAAATACCTTTTAGTGTAGTATTAAATTTTGAAATAAAATCCCATTTCTGAGCTGATTTTTAAAAAAGTTGAACATGGATGTTTAGAATTTAACCCCCAGTTCCACCTATTTTTGTTTTTCCTTTCTTTTTGATCTAGAGCATTTGCCGCCCCACTCTTTTGCTATAGAAAGTTCAGTTTGACTACTTCTAATACCACCTGGAAAGCATATGTATATGAAGTTGCCTAAAAAATACTTTATCTCCTGCTACCTTATGGAGAGCTATCATTTCAGAGAGTGAACATCCGCAAAAATCAATACTTAGCAGAGTAGAGACCTGCTTATGCCTGCAGATGTACAGCATTTCTAATAATAGCCTTCCGATGTTTGCACCACAGGAACTCACCTATCTTTTTCTAACAAATGTCACCGAGTTGTATCATGTATTTACTGCACTTTTTAAATTCCAGGTAGCAGAGAAGCGGCGTTCACCTATGCCATCATTGCTGCTGGAGTAGCACACGCGATCACGGCTGCCTGTACGCAAGGCAACCTGAGTGACTGTGGTTGCGACAAAGAAAAACAAGGACAGTACCACAAAGAGGAAGGATGGAAATGGGGAGGCTGCTCCGCGGACATCAGATACGGAATAGGATTCGCCAAAGTCTTTGTGGATGCCCGGGAGATTAAGCAAAATGCAAGGACGCTCATGAACCTGCATAACAATGAGGCTGGGAGGAAGGTAAGTGCCTCTGCTCTCTGTCAGATGCGGCTGTCTCCGTCCTGGGATCGGAGATGGGGTCAGATCATAAAATCACAGAATCGCAGACTGGTTTGGGCTGGAAGGGACCTTCAAAGCCCATCCAGTCCAACCCCCCTGCAAGGAGCAGGGACATCTCCAACCAGATCAGGTTGCTCAGAGCCCTGTCCAACCTGGCCTGGAATGTTTCCAGGGATGGGGCGTCCACCGCCTCTCTGGGCAACCTGGGCCAGTGTCCTCCCACCCTCATGGTAAAAATGTACAGGGCATGAGAACTGCAGGGTGCTTTGATGCCGACCTCATTTTACAGTAGGCAAGTAAGCACCTCTGCAAGTTATACAGGCTTGTTGGGCCATCTGTCCCTGAAATATTTGTCTAAATGTTACTCTTTGCAATCGTAGAAAGAAAAAAGCAAACACACATTTTATCTGGAAAGTCAAATGGTGCTTAGGATAAAAGCTCGCCTGCTACTGTGTGGGTGAATGGGATTCCCGTCAGGTTCAGACATGAACTCCTCACTCCTGTGAACAGGGATCGTTTTCACCCAGCTGTTTGAACCTTGCTCTTTGTGTGAGGACTACCTCTACAGTAGAAAAATACTTTAGCAGAAAGGCCACAGGCTGATTCACCGCTACACCATTCCGTGGATTTGGTTTATCATTTTGCACAGCGAGATTCCTGCCCCCTCCCCGTTCTTTGGGACCAGGCAGCCGAAGGCGGCTACTGCAGGACTGGTGCTCGGGAAGACAGGAATTCAGTGGCTCCCGGGCACCCACTGCCCTGGGTTCACTGCACTCGGTCCACTTTGGGATTGTCAATGGCGGCCGATGCAGATGCCAGACCCACCTGCTCCCTGCTCCTCAGGGCCTGGGAGGCGGGGCGCTCCCCAGCACACATCTCCGAGCAGTCTGGGTGGCGGAGTGGCCCTGGTTTACACGGGCTAGGAATGGCAGGGCACGTCTGTGTGTAGGTATAGACCGACGCTGCTTTCCATCCGGGAGTCATCCATTCACCGATTGCGTCTTACCTAAACCCTCCTACTTTCCTAGCTCTCTATTTCGCCTTCTCCAGTGTTTGCATTCCCGTGCACGAGTACTGATTTCAGCATGACGTTAGTGCGGCTTAGAAGCAAATGGGAGAAGGAAGTTAGGAACAGCAGTTAATTTGTGGATACTATTTTTGTCGTGGTAATTATCTGTAGGCTCTGAGACATCTCCGCTTATGCTGGAGCCAAGCAGATAGCATTGAAGAAAAGCCATTTCCACCCCAAACAAAAGCCCAACTTTTCTTCTATTTAATGCTGCCGTAGTACTGTCATAGGTCAGGTTATGGTTTTTACTTTGCCTAGTATCCCAGATCCCCATGTCTGGCTCCCGAACGCAAACGCGGCACTTCAAAACACTAGCAAAATTAGCACTGAACTCTGAGAATAGTTTGAGGAATAACCATTAATATTTGCTAATCAAAGTATCTGAGATTCAGTATCTTTAGCACTTGGCTTCTGGTAGCATGGAGGCACAAACTGAAAAGTCTGGTAAAACACCAAGGCCCAGTCTGCTCTGCTCTATAAGCACAAACCCATGGAAATAAAAAATAACACAGGAGCTTCACCTCTGTGGGAAAGCTACTTCCCTGAAAGGCCCGCTTTTATTCGATAGGTGCTGGCAGTAAAAATTCCCACGAAACGACACACCAGCCTATAGAGGACTGCCAGCGCAGATGGAACGGGCTACTGTCTAGAAAGTTGTTTCAATTACAAAGCTCAAAGACATAGACGAAAAAAGAAGCAGCATTTCTTGGATCTGTTATGAGCCAGGTATGGACCTAGGGTAGCAGAGGAGGGATACTAGTCCTGGAGCCGGCGTTCGGCAGCCCCCCCTTGAGGACATGAGCTCCTTGTGTTCCTCACCTCTCTGTGTGCAATTTGCCATCCTAAAAGATTACGGCTGGAAGATTCAGCCCTACGCATTGTTATCGGGGAGAAGAGTGGTGCGCCCTATCTCTGGCCATCTGCCATTTCTCCAGCAGGCTCAGGAACTGTTCTGATCTGGAGATATCTCTAGGCTTCTTCCTGCATCCCTTACAGAGCAAAATTACTGATCTTTGTTCGAACAAATCTCTGTTTGAAATCTGCAGGGGAAAGAAAGAGTAACATGGCTGAGAAGAGGCACGTTACTCCACCATCCTGTAGAGAATGAATAAATGATGTTTTTGCTAGAGAGATTCCTTTCAGGCTTTGCTCTTATGTGAAAGATCACAGTATTTAAAGACAATTGGCAGAGGGAGGCCATTACGAGTATTTGGCAAGCTAGGTCTCTCACAACCTAATCCTTTCCCAACAAAGACTGTCTTGTTTTGAGGTGGTGCTCTCCCTTTTGGAGCAATACGGATCTTATCAGCCTCCACACAATCTATTCTTGGTGGCTTTCCTCTGGGCTACAAATTCTTGTCTAGTTTTACTTGCCCGTGGTTAGGTTTTTTATGATATTTGTGCACCTAGGAGACAGACTGGCACCTACTAGGCTTCCAAAAATAAACTAGATGTTCAATTCCTATTGATTTGTTGTCTTCACCTGTAGGCACTGCTACACTTTTCAAATGTCAGTCCTCTCTACTTCTCTGGTCTGGCCGTGTGAAATTGTGCTCACAAATGACCTGTGAAAAGGTCCTTCTTAGGATGACATCAGCAGCAGGTGATTCAGGATGCACTCATCAGATATGTTATTATCTAGTTGTCTTCTTAAGAATCTCTGGTAAATTAATCTGTCCCATCTTGGCAAGCAAGAGATGGTGACAGGCTTTACGCTGCAGTAGGCAGGCCAGTTGGGCTTACCAGCAAGACTGAGCGTAGATGGGACTGTATGGTGGAAACATAACAGAGGCCCACCAGTAAAAGCCTGATCCAGACTTTTTGGAGACCTCATTTGAAGACTTTCCACCTTTTCATAGTCTTGTTTTACATAGGCAGATGTCTCTCTGCTGCCGGTGGTGCCAACAACAGTCTCTTTGAACCTACCAAATGCATGACTGGCAGAGCAATAGCATGAACGTCTGTCAGCTCTTTCTAGATCCAAATAAAAATCGAATGTGTCAGATGGGGAGCTGTGGTGGAGCAAGTAACAGTTCTCCTTACCGTTAAAGGACAGGGCTCTAGCTCTCTATTTCTCTCTGTCTTGGGACAAACCACCAGGACTCAGTTCCATAGCACGTAGGCACAACTTCAAAGTTCCCAGGCTGCTTGGAGGGGAAGGGGCAGAGTTCAAAATAGGGGTCGCATACACCCTACAAAACTGGCCCCAAGCTGCCGGAGACACCTCCCATCATTTGTCAAACCTACTGGAGAGCAACTATTCCTGACCTCCAGAAACAGAGTTTAGGGTGGTTTTCCTCTTTGAATCAGTATCTCCTGAAATGCTGATTCACTGCAGGAAGAAGCAAGCAGAACAGGGAGAACAGGAGGAGAATTCATTACGGCTGGGTTGGAAAAGAGAGATAAAGCTTGAATTAATTTAAAAGCGTAATCCTGATTTGCCCTGCAAACTTCCACACGAGGGGTTATAATTGCAAGACTGAACTGTCTGTTAGCAAATTTGTCTTCTCAAGTACAAAGTTAATTAAATTACTGTAAGTAACACAATAGTGTATGTCTGAGAGATATTTATGCTCCAGGAAATAAAAATATTATTCTCCAAGTTATCCTGCTGAAAAATAGCGAAGTAGGTACTGAAAGGTTCTACATATTTTGGCTGTAAACTTTCCATTTTGACAGCATGGCGAGGTACATGACCAGATTGCTCTCTCCTCTCTTTTCCTCGGTGACATTGAAATTCCACGAATGGCATCTTGCATCAGCGTTACATCATATTAAGTATAATGCAATGTTATGAGTCATTGTTATAAATCACGGGCACAGGCTGCATTAGAAGGCTTTTGCAATTCAAGAGCACATCAAGGTGGATTTTTATTCGGCGTTTCTCTTTGGAGGCATACCTAGGTGCGCTAGCTTTGCAAGGTACCATCACCCCCCGAACCAGTAGCGTTGCGGTTTTCCCTTTCAGCTCTAAGGCTTGTAGGAGGCATGCGGTACGTGTCTAACAGAGTTGCTGCAGACATCAAGCAAAGCTGTGAGGAACCAGAAGGTGTTTCTGAAGCAGATCATGCAATGATCATAATAGACCAAAGTGTTTCGTATTTTATCCTTTAGGGAAAACCTCAATAATGTTGAAGCATTTGAAAAGGAAGGAGTTCAGGAGTTCTCCCAAGCTACTCTGTAAAGCCTACTCTTGTGACATTCACTCTTTTTACTTGCTAGCATCTCTGACCTCGGGAGGAGATTGCTGCTGTACAACTTTCCTGAACCTCTTGCAGTTCTTGCATAGTGTGCAAGACTTGCAGATGAACCACTTCAAAGGTCGCAAGCATCTAGGGCGTTGTTAGAAAAGAGGCAAGGCTGATAAAAGAGACTGCCAAACGATTGTGCATTTATAATTTTTCTGAGCAGAGGCATGAAATTCTGGAGATTTAACAGTTCTGCCTGAACTAAGCCTTAAAGCAGGTGAAAACACGGCACCGTTCCTTGGCGCGGCGCTAGCAGGGTATGGCCGGTGTGCCACGAGGACACGGGACTGGTAGTGGAGCCAAAAGATTCCTTCTCACATCCATGCACCAGCTGTAATCTGGCCCGGAGCAATCTCTGTGCACAGCACGACTGGCTGATAGTAACCAAAACCATCATCTGCATTCAGCTGTCTCTCAGCTCCATCAGAAAGAATGTCTCTAATGGCACGCGCGCACCAGAATAAAGCTTGCCTGTGTCTGGAGCTGCTAAAAATTACCATAGACTCCAGAGAGTCTAGGAGACCAGCTTCCAGCAGAACAGAACTGGGTGAGGCTGCCCTGATGCTCCTGGCACCGGCAGTCAAGCAATATTATAGTATCAGCAGTGCAGCCACAAGTTTCTTGGCATTCAGAACTTAGCAGTGCCCTTGCAATCACACTTAACATTTTCCAACAGTTTTCACTTTTTTTATTTTTCTGGCATAGACACAGAAATGTTCCTGATTTTTGTATTCAGAACCTTCTAGTTCTTAATGTTAGGGATGCTCCTTAAATACAAAGCTGATGAATGATTTTCCTCTTCACCGGTAAATACTAGCTACTGCTGAAACGATCTCAGCAGTGGTACGTTCCTGACTTAGAGTGACTTGAAGCTGGAAAGCATTTTTCTAGAGTAACGTTCCACTTCCAGTTACGAATTCCTATGAGGGATCCTGAAGAGAGAAAGGCATACTCAGGCCTAGCTGTGATGCCTGCTTTGCTCAAGAGCTTGTTCAGTCACATCCAGCTCCCCTTCCTGCTCCCTCACTTGGATCTCCATCATCAGCTGATGCGTTGAGTGCCTAAAAGCAACAAGCGCAGTGCTCAGCCCAATGCTGCACCTGCAACACACAACTGACTGAGCCCTCTCTGAGGTTTCTTGCCTGGCTGATAAGGGACCATAGGAAAATGGGGAGCTCAGTCTGCTGGCACGTTGTTGATAGTGGCAGTTCTGACAGATAAGGTTGCTAGACACGTTAGCATGGAGCCCAGCAGTGAAGAACGGGGCAGAGCAGTGGCACAACTGGAAAAAGTAATCAGTAATGGAGATACCCATGCTGAAGACACCACAAGAATAATCTTCAGCCAGAGCAACACACAGCACTTCCACTCACAAAGCAAAAGAAGTCTTAACAAATCAAAAATGCATCTCCACTGCTAAAATGTCACATAACAGCTAGAAGATCTGGTGTTAGATACACCAAATAGGCCTACGTAGAATGTCCTGGTAGCTGGCTTCCTTGATTAAGCTGTACAATATTTTACCTGGATTAAACTAGGCAGATGGAGAAGGCTTAGGAGAAGGTTTATACAAGTGGCTTGTGCCCAGTGTGACCAGATGGAATATGTAAAAAACGCTTCTGACCAGTCTCAAACTGACAGGGCTGTCCAGGCAAAGAGAAGCAGTGTCCACCCACAGACCCGGGTCCAGTTCTAGCAGGTTATAGGAGGTAAACCCAGTCCCGTCCCACCCTACGGTTCCTATGTTTCACAGGCCTCTTGCTCAAAGCACCTCCCTTCCCTCCAAGCACTCCAACCTCGAGGCTGGCACCGCAGCTGTAGTTCAGTGCAATTAGAAAAGGAGCATTAGATGCAACGAAGGCTTTCCTGGCAATTTCGTCACCACGCGTTTGCTGGGGGGCAGCAGGATTTCCAGAAAGGCCAAGCACTGACTTTGGAGGAAGTCCAAGTCACTGAATGGGGAAACTCTCACTGAGATTGGTGGGACCACAGGAGACAGCTGAGCGCTTCCCAAACCCCCATCCCTACTGAGCGCAGGGCACAACAAGACTCCGTAGGGCAATTTCCCAGGTGTGAAAAAATATATATACATCCTGTGTACTCTTACAGCATTTTGTTTGCATTTGAAAGGATCAAAGTTCTGTTTTATGACTTTCCTACTTTTTTTTAGATAATAGTCTTAAAACAAGTCCAAACTTGACAGACAAGCTCTGCATCTTCTCAACAGCCCAGAGGAAAGATAAAGGGAACATTAAGGTTCGTCTAAATTATGAGGGGGAATTGGACTGCACAAGAACTGTAATCCACAAGAATGAATTTTCATTCCACTTGTCCTCCACTTCCAGCTAATCAGAAACTGTGATACATGGTCCTACTTGTATGTTGGCTTTCGACTCCCTGAGATATCTTCTGTGGTTGAAAACTGAATTCCTGATTTACGCTGAAGATTAGGGAATGATAAATGCTACCGCTTACCTGCAGTCGCAGTTTTAGAGGATTCTGGCGTTATGAGCAAAACGCGCATTTCATGTATATGATTACCGGAGCTGACAATCCGTCACGCTGCTGACAAAGATAGCTAAGACTGAGGGCCAGGGTCCGTTAATAAATAACAAAGACCTCAAATTCCAAATTTAACATCGTGCACCTTTTAGAAAGGAAATAATCAGATGCTTGCTGTAATTATTAAGTTGTTCAGCAAAGCCACTGGCTGGGTCATGGGTTTTTGGCCATTTTATCATTTAATTCAGTCTTCCTCTTTGGAGAGTTAGCAACATTTCCCTTGGGGCATACGCTTGTCATTCAGTACTCAGAGGGGAACATCATCTAGACAAAACCAGTCGCTGTATAGATTATTGGGCTCTCCCAGTTTTCGGCACCTTTGGGTGGGACCCTTGGTAGGGTCTTCAGTGTCTCTCACATTGCAGAACAAAAGCCCTCATCTCTAAATCAACAGTACTGATTTGAAACAAATGCAGCTATCACATAGCATAAGTACTTCAAGGCAAATACGTGTTATGTTTGGGTGTCATAAAACTTATCCTCATCGTGTAATAAAAGTTAGGAGAAAAAGAAAACGTAGCACTTATTAACCTTAACTCTGACCTATGAGCATAGCTGTTTTGCCCTGTATTACTTCTGTTAACCTGTGTTTTTTGATGTTTTATTGAGAAATTAAATCAGAATCCAAATTTTTGAGCTTCAGGCCTAAATTTAGGCCTAAGTTGATAAGCAGAGTTCTGCTTCTCCTGTATTCGCCAGATGACATTTGTGAAACTTCAAATTTAGGTTCCCAAACCTAAGACTGGTTTACTTGCGTAGAACTAGACACCTCCATCTCCACGTAGAACTAGACACCTCCATCTCCACATTTTAGCAAAAAACCAATAGAAGACAGGTATTGGTCAAGTTAGCAGGAAACTAATGGTTAGGCCAGGCAGTTCGCTGAGAACATTTTAAATACACAAACAGGCAGTGTTTGCACTACACGTAAAGTTTACACTGAATTATGCTGGAAATCTTGGGCTGTGCAGTCTCATTGATTACATCTCTGACAAAGTATGGCCATTACGTAACTCTAGGTTTGTGTGATTGACCCTCTGGTACCATGCTGTGTCAACGGGGACAGAAACGGGAATCTTCTGCAGGTACAAGCTAAACCTCTAGAGTCTGAGCTGAAAGGATCTCCAGGAACATTTTCAAGAGCCTTGCAATGATGAGTCAGTAACATGAACTCAGTTACCTGGGCTAAGTAGAGACGTTTGGAACGATACATAACAGAGGTTTTAGTAAAGATTAAAGTTAAGCCAAGGTTTGGTTCAAATGCTTTGTTAGATACTTGGTGGCAGAACACTCTGAAGCCATGAAGCCCTGAACGCTCACCAAAAGCAATAATTGCTAGCATTTGCTGTACAACTGGAACAGACTTTTGCTTTAATGGAAAGGATTTCCAGGTATTTTGAAGTAAACAATCAAAAAATCGATCAAAAGAAGAACAGCCTTTTAGTCCAAGGACACAAACAAGGCCTGTTTTGGTACTGGAAGAACGTAGAATGGGTCTATTAAAGGATAAGGGTTTCAGGTAATTGCAGAGAGGATGCTTGCTCTGCATGCCCAATTAGTGCCGAAAGGCACTAGTATTTATTTGTATTAGAACTGGTTACTGAAATGACCCTCGGCCTTCTGGGCCTTAAAAGTGAGCTGCACCTAATGGACTACGTTTGGTCCCCTGGGACAAACAGAAGGGAAGTGTGGGTATTTACAGACCCTAAAGCAGATCTAAGCCAACGTCTGTTGCTACCAATGGTAGCATCGGCTGGTGGTCTACGCTAAGGAAATTAGCCTTGCCTTAAGCGTACTAGATCTTACACTAAATATAAGATTACACACAATTACGAGTACAACCACGTGTTCTCTTACAGGGCTATTCCCACATGAGATTTTAATTGAGTCATAGCACATACTGATATCTTTGGGTACACAAATCCTGCAGTCATAAACCAATTAACTATTGAGATGGCACAATAGCTAGCCTGTAAATAAAGAAGTTCAATAATGAATCAAGAATATGTGTCCAAAAGGCTTGGATTAAGACCTTGGTTAAGAAAGCAAAGCCCCAGAAAGCATAAACAGTGGAGATGCTCTCCTGCAAAAGCACGTCTTGCAGGCAGTGGCAAACTTTGTGAATTGCCCGGGATCTAAGGACACTAGTGTTCACACTACCACCTGAAGTATTTATAGGATCTGTATCCTCCCCGTGGTCTTTTATTTCACAGAAGTTTCTTCAAAACGTCTACCCTTAGTCATATTTGGTTGAAATGACTAAAAAGGTGCAGCCATTAGCTATGGGGCTTGAGAAGACAGGAAGGCAGAAGGGAGACAGACACCAAGTGAGCACTTTGGCTTTGTTTTCTCAGGAAATCAACCTGAGAAGTCTGCCTTGCTGTCGGTGGAGCTAATTTAGGCTGAAAGGTGTAATCAAAGAATTAAAATATTTTCCAGAACATTATAGATTTAAATAACTATGCTAAGGAATACCTTAGCATTAAGATTTTTTTTTTTGAGATTCTATTTAACAGACTTATACTTTACATTAAGATTCCTCTTAATGACAGATTTATAAAATTAATATCTGATTAGTACATTAAACATGCTGCAGAGATGCATAGTTTCTTTTATCGATGAGTTTCATACTGGTGAAAGCGGTGCTTAGAAGCTATTGTTACAGGCATCCCATGACCTTCTGAACTAAAGACCTAGAGCAATTGGTTAACCCTTTGTTAAAAACATCAAGTTCGATATCAAGACTCATTTGTACATGGCTTATTAAGAGGAACTATTAATGGTATTGTTGGATGTTGCTACTTAACTCATCTATAAGTAGTAAACAGGCAGATCAAAAAACTGGCTAAGTCTGGTCTGGAGGATGAGCTGACCAAGGAGAATTACGTGCATCAATATGAGGCACCTTAAAGGTGAATTTCTCTTAATATGTGATTGCTCACCTGTAAGACAGAAGCTTCAACTATAAAATACCTGTTAGAATGAAAAGGAGAAAGTCTAATAAGCCAGGTAAGCAAGACAGAAAGCCAAAGAGGTTTTCTTAGACTGCACTAGGCATTATGCCTAAAATTAGGAAATTCCACTTTCTTCTGTATAGGAGGAAATTTTCATTGACAACAGGCCAGAAGATCCTTGTTAAAATTCTTGGCCTGGATACGGGCATGCTGATCTTGGCAGCTGCTAGGCTACAGAGATAGGCGCTGCTGGTAGGATCTTATCTCTGATAAGGGGAAGCTATTTGAAAACATGGAAGCGTGGATCTATTGTCCCAACTGCAACTGGAGGGGGAAAACTCTTATGTATAAAACTTCATTTGAAAGTCATCTTTCCGGAATAATTATTCTCACAAGAATATTACAGAGTGAACACCAAAATCACGTTACTTTATGATAATGTGAATATTTTGCATTGTAAACACAAAGTGTGTGGAAATACCTTCACAATGTGTTATTGCGATCAAGTTTCTGCCCTATGATAACGAAAATAATTGCATGCTGATTAGCTGGAGGAGTAATGGGAAATTTCTCTTAAAATGACGAGGATAGCTGTCACTTTCCTGAGCAGCTGTGGCTTGATGTGCCATCATGGCGATATCCCACCCAGGGTACAGGCATCCTTGGCCATGGGCTTGAAGCCGCTGCCACAGTCTCGGTCATGTTGTCTCTGCAAAATGGTGTGACTGAAGGGAATGGAAGTGAGGTTGAGATAGCTCAGGTGCTCTTTCCTGGTGGAGGAACGGTATGTAGGCAGAGCGGGCAATGGGTACGCCTCCCGTGTCATTTACCAAGTTGTGAAAAGTATGATCGGTATTAGGATTGCCGCTTAAAGATGTGTCCCTGTCAGTCAAACACAAAGATACCTGGTGTTTCTTTCTAGACCACAGGAGTCGATGAAGAAGTTAAGCTAAGAAATATTGCATTTTTATAAAGGCGGTACTGAAAAATTAACGTAGAAGTACTTTGGAATCACCTGAAAAGCTTGATAGGAAGGAAAAACATAAACGATTTGCTAAAACTGCTGTCCTGAAGAGCTAAAATTTATGTAAGCTTTTCAGCATGAGAAATATGCCTTGTGTAGTATTATTTGCCAGCTACCTAAGGGTTAACTCTCATAGTTCGGTATGCAACTAAATGTACCGTAATTAACTGTGTGTGGCTATTGGTTAAAAATGTTTGGAAGCAACATGAAGTGATATTATTTTGCAACCAGTACTCCTGCCAGTACCTGGCTTTATTAGTTTAGCACGAGAGGTGTTTTCTGATGAGTTGTCTGGAACGAGTAAGACCATTCTTTTGGTTTCTATCATTCTTTGGAAACTTTTCTCTCGACAGCTGAAGCATTTGTCAAAATGCTCTACCTGGGTGCTCCTGGTTCTTTACCGTGCAACGCCAGCACCACTTCATTTGAGTGCTTCACTACTGGTGGGGAGAGTTACACGGAAGATGAAGTTTGGTGGGAATGAGTCAGCCCTGCACCATTCCTCTCCCTGTGTACATTAGCTATGACGAGGATAAATTCCAGTTGTGTCATTTCCTGCTTTCCCTACTTTTTTTTTTTTCAGTGAACAGTGACTCAGGCTCCATGACACAGCCTGAATCCCTGCCTGAATAACCCCCAAGACTTTAACTCATTCTGTTCCCAAACTGAGGAGCATAAATAAGTTTTAGTTCATCTTGCTTGGGAGTACTTCCAATTTCTTCAGGAAGAGCATGCTAAAAGATAAACTACAAGTGTAATTACTTTCTTTTTTTAAAATAAAAAAGCCACTCTGTGCTACATTTTGATCTCAGCTTGGTGCATTGATATTTAGAAGCCCAGATTATGCATGAAGATCACTGCCCTAAGATCAAAACTAAAAATGGACGCGCTGGACGTAGGATGCTAGAAGAATTATATTGACTTTGAAGAGGTCCAGGTCGGCAGACATCACTCAGTTGAGATTTCATTGACTTCATTACTCAGATCCATACACTGACTGCAGGACTGAGCTCCTAGGCTGAAGTAGGGATTAGGGGAAACGGACAATGGACATTCGTCATCTTTCAAATACGTGACAAAATACAGCCCAGATCACTATTTTAGAGAGACTTGTTTTAAAAGTACCAGTATTTTGGAGTGATTTTTAATTTGTGACCAGAATGTAACGAAGGTAGATACGACCTAAGAAGAAATGTTATGCTGGTAACACATCCAAATCCAGAAAACTGCTGTCTCATTTTCTTTGTAAGTTTTCTTAGTGTCAGTGAACACCATGTTGTTTCTTCATTTCCAAAACTCCCTGATCATCATATTTTATTCACTTCTGGCATGAACCTGCTATCCAGTATCTTTTTGGAGAGGAAAATACTTACTGTAGAAAACTTACGTAGTGATAGGAAGGTGAACTAGATAATATAACCAAGAACTCTGTCTGTAATTCTGTAACACCATCCCCCTTTCCAGTCTATTTTACAAAGTGCCCAGGTAGGCCAGACAACAAGCCTATTCAGTATTTCACAAGCTAAAATCCATCATATCCACAGTGTCAGTTTGGCTTGGCGGCAGCAAATAACAATCCCAGATAAATTTTCTCTTAATCTCACAATCCCATTTCAGTAAGGAGCTAGGAAATAACACTTTCACTTAAATACAGAATATAAGATAATTTAAGACAATTCAGCTCTAGTCCAATAACGGTAGGTGAAAGCACATTACAAGAAACCAGAGTTTTTTCAGAACTGTTTTTTCAAGTTCCTTTCCGTGACTGATCTTTAAACTTCCTACATGATGACACTTACTTGGCACTGCGTCGATCCGCTCTAATCTAGGTGATAACGGGTCTCCCAAGAGTTATTTTTTTAAAAACAAGTAGTTAATCAAACACAGTAAAGGTTATGTTTTCAAATTATTTCATTTTTTTTCCTGTTAAAATATTCGCCTTTCTTTTAAATAGAAAAATCCACGAAAATAAAACGCGAGTCAGAGCAGTCTTGCAGACAACGTACCACAGCAGTGACTCCTCAAGAAGCTGTCAAGCCAGCTTTCACGTACTGAGATTTTGTCGTTAGCAGCTCGGAAAACAAAGAGAACCACACCAGGAACCCCCCATGTCACCACCTACTTGCCAATAGGAGCGTACTAGGCTCAGTCTATTTCCTGATACAGGACTTACCTAAGCGTTAGTTGCGGAATTCGTAGTTGAGAAAGACTTTTAAAACCAGACTTCCTGCCAACAGACGGAAGGGTGGGTAAGAATGTTTTATATTTGATGTTACACAGAAAAACTTTGTCACCAACCACATCCCTTAAGAGTATGGAAACGCAATCTGAAGCTCGCCGTTCCAGCTGGTGAATTAATGGTTTTGATTTACATTTGGATGGCCAGAGAGAGAGAGGAGGGTGCAGGTACTTTCTCTCTGGGGAAAACTGGAATGCGTTCATGAGAGATGTAAAAAGGCAAGGAATCCCACAGACCAGCTCGCGGCTGTTATCAGATACGATGGAAAAGGGAGGGGGCGAGGGAGAAGAGCATACCTGGCATAGACCTGCTCCGAGGAGGGACTGCCTGACGTGGCAGCGTGGATTTCGGCGTCTATCATTCCTCTCAAACCCGTATCAGATTTTTGCTGAGCTATTAACATCGGTTGTTGCCACATCATGCCCCCTATCTCTGCAAGCAGTATCTTGATGAAGATAAATAAAAACTTAAGAACCTTATTTGACTTTCACAGGCCACGATTAGATTTGCAGAGCTGTCAGAGAAAAATACTGAGGAATGAGCAAGCAGACTCCGAGCCACATACATGGAATCCGCTTTCATAGCTACTTTTGTAAAACAGAGAGGATTTTGGCAGAAGTTTATCCTAGGAGCAGCTACGGTGGGAGATGAGGTGTTCTCCTAGAAGGGCCCTTCGGTGACACAAAGCTGGAGGATTATGACACCTTGTTTTATAGCAGTTCCTACAGTTTGGGAAAAGGCAAGGGTCATGTCTCATGATTTAATTTAAGAAAAGCATTATTAGGTTGTGTGAGAATCTGTCTCATTAGATCTCTTTTTTTTTCAAAACAACCATGTCCTTTTTATCCTAGCTCCAAGTATTCTTAAAAAGTAACAATTATGAAAGCATCCCATGACATTTATTTCCTACTCTTTTTTTTGGTCCCAGAAGTGGTGATAAATCAATTTAGTACATGGCAAGTCATGAAGGTTATCAGAAAAATATGTAGGAGAAAATATTTTTTGCTGCATTCCTCTCAGCTTTTACTGGCCTTGCTTTCAGACTTCTGTGTTCATTCGCTATTTTGCACAGCGCTAGTCATTGAATGAAGGGTACCAGGTCTTCTGTCCTCTAATTTAAACAATGCAGCTTGTCCAGGGACAGAGAAGGACATCTCATTCAGTTTGTGTGTGCTCACAACAGTGGATGAGCACTGGGACCATACTGAAAAACTATTATTTCTTTTCTTTACTCATTTGATATATCGTGGAAATAGAAGCTGCATTTAGAAAATAATCGCTGCATGTGGTCACCTTTTTTTTTTTAATACAGCTGAAGTAAAGGGCAACTAATATTCCACGGCAGAAAGCTTAAAAATAATTGTGAAACTCTATAAAGTGCATGTAAGAAATGTAAGGAGCCCTCTGCTTTGTGGCGGCATGGAGAAAAGTCAGATATAGTACACAAAAGGTTAAACTGACAAAAGTGCAAAATTTCTGAAGTCTTAATTTTTAAGGGTATCAGGAATCAGAACCTGGAAAACCTGTTTCTGCTCTTTAAAACAGGATGTCTGTTGTTGAAGGTAGATGGTGGTATTGGGCATAGCACCCATCCACGATATTTCCAGCGTTATGTCATTTATCAGCATTCTCTTGGCTTGGTTTTCTTTAGACATCTATTCTGAGGAAAGTGCAATGGTGATGTGATTGATGTAGGGCACATGCTGTGGTGATTTCCCAGCCATTTTTTATTTGGAAAAAAAAAAAAAAATTCTTGCAATGAGAAAAACGTTTCAACCTGCCAGGGGACAGCAGTATTGCTGGGAAAGTCACGGCTCATGGTGTTCAGTGTATCAAATCTGTTTGATACTGACTTCAGATATTATTCTTTTCCACAGATTTACTAATCAAAAACATGAGCCAAAAAAAAAAAAAATCTTTTCATTGTGCTTAATAAGGTCTTCATAGTATGTTCAACTGAAATATGAAAGACTGTCTGGAATGAGTCACTCTTAATACGGGATACAATCGGTTCCAAACCCATCCCCAGGTAGTTTGCCATAGGATATCGATGCAAAATACGTTACGTTTCTACAGAACACATTTTACAATGGCTCTATTAATATAGTTAGTGAACATCCACTGATGGGAAATAACATTTGCTGTTTAAATATGCCGTTGCTAACTTTAAACTTGCCTTTGGGTACTTTTTTTATTATGCTGTTTCTCACAAGTTACTTAAGCAGTAGCATCTTTTTGAGATTTACTGTCATACTTGAATAAAACAAGTGGCAGAGTCAGTTCCTAGACATTTTAATTAGACATTGTCCTCCTACTGCTCGTCAGATCAACCTTACATCTACATCTATGTAGATGCCTACTCTCACTCTGGACCTCACTGCCAGTGGCACTAGGTATGATTTGGTTCTCAAATGCGTTAATTTGTGGAAAGACTAAATATGACATAGGTTTAGTGTATTAGCTTAAAACAATATTTTTTACTCAATGAATCCTTCTTCAAAAGCCAAAAAAGTATCTCTAACATCATTCCTGAAGTTTGAGGAGCTTTGTCTTACAGCTGCAATTGCCTCTGAAAGTGACATAAATCATAAATCCTCAAGCTTCTGTCCTTGTGACCACTCTCCAAGCCCTGTGATGTTCTTCTCCAGAGTGAAAATTTCATGCTTGCTTTACCGATAGTTGTGTTCTCTTTGACCTACAGCAAAGGTACATGTGCAGGCACTTGTAGGAGACAGGTATTTCCTGACCCAGATGATCTGATGTCAGACAAAATTAGGAAAGATTATGGCCTTAGTGGGATAGGAATCAGTGTCTGCTGTCTCACTAATTACACCCGCTTCACATGTAGGCTGGCGTCTGGCTTATTTCTGATGGTGCGGTAAAGGTCCCTGGCCAGGACCAGCTGCACCAGCCGGTGCTTTCTGCTGGTTTCACTGGAAACCAGAACGGTTGGCTCAGACAGCCCCCGGCCAGGGTACCGCTACTAGGCACCCTGCCCGCAGCAGGGTTCTCCGGAGCCACAGCTTGCCACCCTGGCGTGACGTGCCCTACGCATTCCCCGCAAAACCAAAGGTGAAGAAAAAACACGTTAAGTTCCTTGTGGCAGTGCCCAGAGGTAGGGTGTCTGCAGATAACATCAACAGAGAGAGCCAGCGCAAGTTCTCTTCACACAAACTATTTCCCAGAGGCGAATGGCGAGGGGGAGAGAGAGAGAAAAAAACAAGTACTGACAGTTTACTGTAGGAGCTCAAAGAAAAAGTGGACAAAGCTAAAAGAACTCCGGCTCTTTGTTCGCATTTAATCCAGTTCAGAGCATTCACTGGTGCATACAGATTGACTTGCCATGGCTGACGGAGCTGGGTATGGTCGTTTGGTAAGCAACAGAGGGCCTAGAATTTAAATTTTGTGCCCTTCAGGCTCTTACATTTTAGGAAAAGTCAGTCTACAACATGTATAAATATTTAATCTAATGTAAAAAATGTGAGCTGCTGGCTAATTCCTTCAAAGAAACAAATCCTGATCTGGAAAGGTGAAGAATGCTTTCTGTTTCTAACACAGACCAAGTTTTTAAGGGGTACAGCACTTCTTTTGGCTCACGGAAACCAAGGTAAAGACCGAGGACTCCTGTCCCTACCCAAAGAATTATCTATTTTTTTTTTTTTCCTTCTCTTTTCGATTCTCATCTTGAATTTATAAAGGCACCGATTTATCAGAGCCTACTAGAATAACGTAACAGTATTAAAATACGACCATCCACATATTTCAATGCAAAAAAGAGTAGTCCAAGCACCTGATATCACAGGACAATAAAACTATTAAATCACCATTGCAGGCTTTTGCTGAGGATAGACGCTGAAGTTACACATAGCCTGTTTTCTAAAGGCTATAGAGTCAAGTCATCAGACTTTTTTTATCCCAGCCACTGGTGCCTAGCCTTAGCCGAGACCAGAAAACCAGGAGCTTGTTCTGGTTTGGCATCGTGTCACCCGGAGCGGGAGACCCACACGTGACACGAGGCCGGCTGGTTGCCGAATGGCTCCAGCCGCTTGCTCAGCTCTTTCCAGTGGAGCTGCTCATCCTCTCGCAGCTTGCTGGCTGTAAATGGGATGCTAATGAAAGAAACCAAAAGGCAATTTAGGCTGTTTAACTACACTTCAGGGAAAAAAGCTCTACCTGGATGGATGACACCAAGCCATGGTGTATTTTGTATAAACGTTTCAAGTTAATTTGGCAGATCTCGATGGAAGGCAAGTTAGAAATATTTTTTCGCAAGTTTGAACATCGTACCAGGATATAAGGCCAGCCACTTGAACAAGAGCAGTGATTGAATCAGGGCCGAGAAATCTCTCCCTGGCTAGTTTCAAATTTAAAAAAAGGAGAGCTTTTAAAAAGGTACAAATGAGGCTAAAAGAATTTATGTTATTTTTCCGGTTTCTGTGCTATAACTCCTTTTCTGTCTCCTCATCTATCTTCTAAGTGGACTGCCTTATGAATGAGTGAGCAATAAAAGAAATATGCAGTGGCTGAGAGAGAAACTCAAGATAACAAGATAACGCAAAGCGTAAGCCAAAGCTTGAGCAGAACTGCAAGTTAAGATGTAGATCTGAATAGAAAAGTTTCTCACACCTGACTTTTAGGGCAGTCATTAGGTCATTTGCGTGAAAATCTAATTTAAAAACAGTAGAAGAAAACGTGACCTAACACATGCTAAGTTCACATCTGCCAAAACCTTGGACTTACATTTTCTAGGGGTTTGAATCCTGTCTTCAGACCACACGTGCTGACACTTCACTCCTGGACTAAAATAAAATTATTTGAATGCCTCTGAAATCCCTGTCTTCATTGAAAAGGGGCAGAGGAAGAACAATGAGTAAGGAAGGAGCTACAAACTATCCTAAGGTTGGGCCATAGCAATTACTGTGCCTAGATGGCACGGGAACAGCCTTGGGACCAAAAGGGATGAGAATTCCTCCTGCTGCTACGTGCAGCCGTTAAATGACTTGTTTTAAGGCTGCCAAGAACGGGATGGAGCTACGTTCGCCAGTGTTAGTCCACTACTTACTGGCTGCTGGTTGCACAACTTCAGACACACTCTTTCTCCTTGTCACTCCCGGTTTATGCTGAGATTTTGGACCTGAAGTCCCAACGCACACGCGTCTAGTCTATGAGATTGACTTGGCTCCTTCCGTGCAGGCTGCCCTTTCTCAGCAGTACCCAGTGATGTTGTCTGCATGGCAGGCTTTCCAAACATCCAAAAACATCCAAAACAGCAAAGGGTTAATTCAAATTTCCATATCGCTGACCTCCCTCCAGCCTTCTAGGCTGCCCAGGTTTGGAGCTGCACAGATCAGCTGGGGTTTCTCAGGGGAAAAATTATCTGGCCACTCCCTGAACCCAGATAATCCCTCTGGCTGGCTTTTCCACTGCTGGTATCTGCCAGGTTAGGCAGAATTTAATAATCAAAATTATTCTGTTCTCTTTCAAGCAAAGACCAGTGGGAAATTAATTGCTGGAATTAGGTACATTTTCTAGCATTAACTCAACGTAGCTGCTAAGTGAGATCAGTTATATGGTGCAGGATTATGACTGGTCTCCAGTTTTATTTGGCAAAGACTGGGTTGGTAAGCAAACAGCAGGAGGTAGAAGATACAAGGATAAAGTTTTGAGGGATATGAAGGTTGAAGGGAAGATGAAGCTTGTTATCTTCAAAAGGAAAGTAGTGACAACTCTTCCACAAAGAAGAGAGCATGAGACAGGGTGGAGCAAGCTGTGGTGTTGAGGTCTTTGAGAATCTTTTACAGTATTGAAGAGGTAGAAAATTTTTAACAAGAATTGATGACAAAACAGGAAACCAATTCCTCATCTTTACTCTTTCTCTTTATGCTGTAAGAGAGCCCTAGTTTTCTTGGAAAGTAGCTGGGGCATTTTGTATGCTCCGTTATCCCTATGAGCGGAGGCAAAACTCTTCAAACCCTCTAGGAAAGACTGTGATATATCAAAGTAATACTTAATTGGAGCATGAACTTGAAACATTTAGACAGATGATGCCTGTATGAATAAATGATCATCTGCTTTACCTTGCTGATAAACGTGAGACCAAGAGGAGGATAAGCATTGGTAGAGTTTATCTGCATGTTCACATCTTGCACCAACTTACATCATTTTCAGGTGCAAGAACTGAAATGCAGTTTATTTTTGAGCCTCTCTTTACAAAAATCAAGTTCTAGTACCTATGGTTGAACTTTCAAAGCATTCTGCTTGTGGCATTTCATGTGAAGTGTGATTTTCTGCCAGTTCCTCATTTCACTGCCATATGCCAAAAGTGGCAACAACAGACAGATCTGAAGCACTGTCCGGTCATATTGCAAATGAAAGCGAAGAAAAGCTGTGGTTGAGGAGGATCCCATTTTACCTGTGGTTTGTGGGGTGAAATCAGGGAAAGTCATTTTCCCTGCTTAACTCGAAGTGCAAACGGGGAATGAGCTTTGCAGGCAGAACTCAGTTGACGCTGGTGAGTGTTTGCTACCTGGGACAACGGCGTCACCAGGCAAGGAAAACCCACAGCTTTGGTGGGAATCTGCCCTATGTCTGGTTGCAACTCATGCTGGAGAGCAAACCCATCCGTGACGGTCATTCAATAAGCATCAAATAACCCTGTTGGATTTTTTTTTTTTTAAGAGACTCTGGTTTGTATTAATGCATCCTTCTTTGTTCTTCCAAATACAGATTCTAGAAGAAAACATGAAGTTAGAGTGCAAGTGCCATGGGGTCTCGGGATCCTGTACCACTAAAACATGCTGGACAACCCTGCCTAAATTCCGGGAGCTGGGCTACATCCTTAAAGACAAATACAACGAAGCCGTTCAAGTCGAACCAGTGCGAGCAAGTCGCAACAAGCGTCCGACCTTCCTCAAGATAAAGAAGCCACTTTCCTATCGCAAACCCATGGATACAGACCTAGTGTACATAGAAAAATCTCCCAATTATTGTGAAGAAGACCCCGTCACCGGCAGCGTGGGGACGCAGGGAAGGATGTGCAACAAGACGGCCCAGCAGTCCAATGGCTGCGACCTGATGTGCTGCGGCCGAGGTTACAACACGCACCAGTACTCACGAGTGTGGCAGTGCAACTGCAAATTTCATTGGTGCTGCTACGTTAAATGCAACACGTGCAGCGAAAGAACAGAAGTATATACCTGTAAGTGAGCCCAGGGCTGGGCAAGTTGACGTGTCCCGGCCCACAAATACATTTGCACATGCACTCAACGTGCCTACGCAAGACTGTAGGAAAGACCTGCTCTCCCAGAAGAAACGCTGATGAACGAAGCCCTTACTTTTCTTCTCGTGTTTCGTTGCTTGGTGGATATACATTTCAGATTCTTAGGAAAGTCAGCCAAGAAATAAAAACAAAACCCCACCCTGAGCCACCTGACACACAAAACAGAGAAAAAAAAAGATTATCTCGGCTGATCTGCACCTCTAAAGCAAGAAACATGGACTGCCTTGTGAGGAGACATCTGTCAGAGAAAGTTCTCCAAGTGTGGCAACTAACTCTTGGTTTGGAAAAGACGGTCAAAAACTTCCGTGTCTAAGGAGCAGGGAGGGGTAGGGGAGAGATCCTCCAATAAGGGCTTTGCACAGGATGGGATGGACCGTGCCCCATGGTGAACTGCCCGTGCGAGCGCGAGGATGACACAGATTTAGGTTTCTACACTTGTGAAAAGTTTCTGCTGGTCTTGCCCATCTTTCCCCTTCGTACCGTGTGCTACAGCGAGTAGAACCGTTGGCAGTTTTCTGTAGACACTGCTTTATCTGCCTTTTTCGTGTGTGTGTGCGCTGCAGATTTTAGCACAGGGATTCGGGACACTTGGGCATAATAATAGCAATATTTAACAATTTATTCAGATAAAACTAATATTAATTTATTTAATTAAAAGAACTCTACCAACCTTTTTTTGAACTATTCTGCAATTAAAGTAGATAGCTGGCTTTCTTTGTGGAATAATTTTGTAGAAACGGCAAGGAAAATACTGGAGCTGTATATATTATTCTTAACTAGGATATTTCTATTAGTTGGACTTGCAGGAGATGTTCTACAGTGCTAGATGTTTAAGTACAAAAGCTGGCATCTTTATATATATGTACATACACAAACATACACTGTTGTTTCGGGGGTGTTTTTGTGTTTTTTTTTTTTGTTTTTAATTTTGTTTTTCTCCTGTTTGCTGCTAGTTGTCTGGAACAAAGGTCAAGCGGTAGGGGTTACAAATCTTTACCAGGTTTGTTTGTTGGTTTTTTTTTTTTCAATTAAAGAAAGAAGCGTTAATAAAATCCTGTTTGGAATATGCCTAAAAATAAGAAAATCCAGACAAACTTCCATCTTTTGGAAAAATCGACCATAGGATAAGAGAGTATATTTTGTAAGAGACTATTTTTATATAAATATTTTATTTATACTACGTCTGCTTGTTCAACCTGTACTTTTTCTCAAAACAGGCATACAATTTGTAATTCTTGGGCTATTTAACAGAGAAAGGGTCATTAGTTTGTGGACACAGCAGCAGCAAGCTGGGTACATTCAGCTGCGACGGGTGGATGTGTCGGAAAGCAGGATGAACTTTCTCTCCGGATGTGTGTACAAACCGGCTCTTTTCCTGCAGCTCGATGTGCAGAACGTGCAAAACGAGAACAGGGTATGTAGCATCAATTTTGTCACATGGCTTGAATTCGTGATCGGTATTAACTGGATGCTCGTTTATCCCATTCAAGGGAAAAAAAAAAACAAAAATCCGAATTAGCTTCCCATGTGCGTCAGTCATTAAACGGTGGCGTTATGACCAGGAAATGTGCTGTGTGCGCTGTCAGTTAAACCTCTATATTGTGTTACTGTCAAATTTGATTTTAATCAGTGGGAGACTGTAGACTATGACTGTAAAAACTAGCATGACACACATCGTCTGATTCTCACAGATAGGATACAAAGCTTACTTTTTGTCCAGCTCTTTTTGGCGTTTACATTAGCCTTTCCTCCCAAAAGGCCGGAGCACAAAATCCAGAAAAACATCTAAGCAAATTTAAAACCTGCTCACTTGTTTTTCGGAGCCCAGCTAAGCCATTTTGCATTCCCTTTACAGTATTCCCTTCTTATCACTGCTAATTTCTTCGGATATTTGAGTGATAAATATTCCTCTGTTTTTAGAATTGTTCTGTTCCTCCTGCTTCACTCATTTGTGACCAATTAAAAAAAATACTTGAATGTTTTTTGTTGGGTAAGAAAAGTGGCCCAGCATTACCGATAATATTGCATGTTCTGTCTGGGACAGAGCAGATCCTTCCCTAATTCCAGACTACAGAATCTCAGCCTTTAATGAGGTTCAGAGGGGCATCGGTGAAGGCAACAAGCCACCATCCAACACCATTCACTGATGCCTCACAGTAACGGCCAGCATTACAAGGAGCAGGTGATACAGGTACATCTTTCTGAGGCAAAGCTCCCGCCTAGGATGGCCAAAACAGAGAAAGTTTTCTCAGAAAGTAGAATCACAGGATGGTTTGGGTGGGAAGGGACCTTCAAAGCCCATCCAGTCCAACCCCTGCAAGGAGCAGGGACATCTCCAACCAGATCAGGTTGCTCACAGCCCCGTCCAACCTGGCCTGGAATGTTTCCAGGGATGGGGCATCCACCACCTCTCTGGGCAACCTGAGTAAGTAAGCAGAGGTATCACAAAAAATGTCGCAAAATTTCGCTCTAACAACCCAACCTTTTAGAATGTGTCTGAATGTGGCACGGTGGTTTTTCTAACTCACTTGTATATAGGTTATTTATGTAAGAACACAAGCCCATGCAGTACCTGGCCCTAGCAATGTATAATTAAGATTAAATACAGTTTCTTTGCAAACCTGCCACTTAACACTAAATAGAATTTTGATGCAATTCAGACGCCAGCATGGGATATCAAATTAAAACAATTAACCTGGTTCACTTTCAAACTGATGACTTGTCAATATAAAGCGATGCAAAAGCAGTTTTTTGGGGTTAATTGAGCCGCTGCTTTTAGTTCTTCTAAATTCCACACGTCAAGGATTGACGATACAAAATGCAATGCAGTTCCTACAGTATGGATGTTAAATACTACGCTCTATTATGGTTAAATAATTCAGGTCTAACACTTGATTTTGGAATCTCTGCCCTCCCCCCCCCCCAGTTTCTATTAGTTTTTTACTTAATGGATACGATATCATAGTCAAAAAGTATGTTTTCTTCACTGATCAGAGTTATTTTACAAATTATGACCTTTGCAGCATGTTTTTATTATAGCAAAGTAACCTGTAAAACTCCTGCTTTCTGTATATTCCAGTATGCAGTGATGTGCAATGTACAGCTAGCAGATTAATTATTGAAGGACAGATATCTTTAAACCGTTTTACTCACAATAATAAAGAACTGGATGCAGAACGAAATGAATTTGGTACACGTTTTCCCTGTATTTTACATTATCGCCAGTGATCAGTGCATTAATTAGAGAAAATGTCGATTTGTTTGATAACCGAAATATCAGTATGAGAACTTTGAATTAACGAGCAAGGAAAATCAAACGCTGTGTTCAACTAGAAAGTATTTGGAAATTTGGATGTGTCATCTCAGATAGGAGAACTCTGGCCCATCAGAATCTGCCGTGAGTCTGGAGTTAACTGGTCATTCTCCAAATGAGCTTGAATGGCATGAAGAACAAACAGGAGAAGGAGAAAGAGTTACGATTCTGTAGATATTCCTCCCCTCGACAACAGTTTGTTCTTTGTCCTCGGGGATAGAAGAGCTCTGTTTTCACTGGGGGAAGAGTCACACAATGGGAGTGAAACGCACACAGCCGCGGAACAATACGGCTCTTAAAAGAAAATACATCTTTTCACATCCGCGAACCAAGGGAAGCGCTGGGTTGCTGTCCGCGTTAATAACCTAGCGGAGGCTTTTAAAGAAAACATACGTTCAAGGAGCAGGAAGAGTAAGAGGAGTAGGACGCGTAAGAGAAAAAGCAAATTGGGAAGCTATTATTTATGAAATCTCCCTTCCTCATTTGATAGCGGAATCCTGACTCATGGAAATGAAGCGGTTCTGCCTTGGGATTCCTAAGCAAGTTGTAAGGATTTTAGCTCTTGGCCTTTTCAAGAGGACAACTAACCTGAATGCAATTAGCTTCAATACTGGAAATACCTACATAAAATGTGAATCAGTCAATGATTAAGTTTTCTTTGCCATGTATGCACAAACTTAATGGAGATATGTCTTTCAACAGTGATAATTAAACTGAAAACATCCTTAAAATGTACTCTTAAGTGGCTCATTTGGTGAAGTTACTGTAAGGGTACACAGTTACTTAGAAAAGGAAAATAATGGACACGTACCATATTCCACAAAGCTCTAACCCAATTGGCGTTCTTCTGGTTAAAATCATACCAATAATTCCTCAAAGGTGGGCATTTTAATCTTGAACGCAAATTAAGGGAAACCTTTCTCTAGAAACAAACAATTAATAACACGATTAAGTCAAAATGATGAAGAGAAGTCCTTGGATCTAAAGGACTCCAGGTGTTTGAAGAAGGGTATCAGAACTTTGTGATACCAGAGGTGATGCTGTAAACCCCTAAAGGCTTCTTTTGATGCTTTGGAGTTTTATGAAATTACCGATTTATCCATTTTGTTGTTATTACATATTAATAGATTCATCAATAGCACACATTATGTAATTTGCAACTGGGAGGCCAGAAGCAAGTCCCAGAGGAATCACACTCCTAGGTGTAGCAATATATTTACTACTGGTGCTCTCAGGTTGATATAATTCCATACCCTGATCTTCCATTTTTGTTAGCAAAGTCCTGCATTACACTCTTGTTAGGAAAGATGCCTGCTTTATAAAGAGGTTTGATATCTCTGCGAGAAGATGAGATTATATTTACCTTAAAAAATGTTTTCAGGACTGTGTGCACACAAAAGAACCCAAAATTGAGGTAAAGAGGATGGTATCAAAATTGCACCACTCACCTAAGATTATTAACACGTAGCCAAACTCTCTTAGAACAGAAAACTTAACCCTAGTTTTTGTGTTTCCTATGCTAGTTTGCATCCTTCCCCCATACCCCCAGAAGACACATTGGATATATCATACCAGATCCACAGCTGGTTTTGTGGTTGCTGGCACAAACAATTCACTAGCAGTACATCACAAGCCCAGTGCTACCAGCATAGACAACCCTGTGCAACTCTAATTTATGAGTATGCACAGAAGTTTTTCTTGGGAACAACACATCACACGCAACTTTCTGTTGCTGTGGTGCTTCACCTTCCCATCTTCACCAGTATGCCAGCCTGCAGCTTGTACGTCCTTGTTATTTTATTCTCTCCAAGCACCTGGAGTGTTAGCTCTCTATTTTATCTCTCCGATCCATTCCCAATGACTGATGGTGTGTGAGTCTTGATTTTTGATCTGTATATGGGGTTACGATACAACAGAGGAGTAGGACACTCAACACAAAGCAAATCCATCCTCTCACAATGTACCTTTAATTTTTCAGGCCAATACAAGAACTATGGAATTACTCCAGTCATCTAATACACCATGTCCTCCTGACTCACCTTTCCAATATTACTGAGAAAGCTGCACTAATCTTTTTTTTAAAACAAAGTTAAAGAGAGTGGACCAGAAGGGATGTTCTCTAATTGGCCAAACTTGCGTAAGAAATTGTAGGAAAACCCTGCAAAGAGACAGTGCTGGGTTTTGCTCTTCATCAGGCAGATGCATCGATTTAAACGGGACTTCACATGAACTGTACCTTAGAAAGTGCCCAATATTATTGGTTAATCATATCTGCTCATATCTGTGAGCCTCAAAAGGGTTCACAACCCTTTTCCAGTTCCTAATTTTTGTTATTCTCTCCATGTTGTTGAGCTTGCTTCACTCACATGATGTCACCAAACACTGCTTTTATTATGAATATTTTACAAATTAGTTTGGCAGATCCTCCTGGATCCTCTATGCCATTTCTCCTTTTATCATGAAATCCTTTCATTTTTACACAATAAGAGGCCACAAATGTCATAACACTTCGCATTTAGATGATAAAAAACCTCCAAATTTTTTTTTGGCCCTGTAGTGCTTAGAAAAATGAATTAAATCACAATCCATTAGACACGTTTCTGGTATTTTCAAGGGTTACGTCTTATTATCACATACTTTGACTCATTCTCATCCCTGGAGCACAGAGATTCTCCAAGTGATGGGAACAGTATTTCGAAGAAGAGTTCTACCAAACTCCATCAGCTTACTTTTCAGTATGGTCATTAGACAGGAACCAGTCCAACTAGGAGACAGATAAAGAAACCTGAAAGAGAAACTAATGGCCTGTTACAGATAGTGTGCAGCCCAGAAATGCTTTGGAAAACAGTGGGAAAAGCACATAAGGTGAAAAACTGAATGCATAGAAGGCGCACTACTGAGTCTACCAGGGAACACGCAAAAGGCTTGGCTAAATGGACAGATTTCAGCCAAAGCTAAGCCCTGCCTAGTTGTTACATGGCTCGTAGCGCAATTTCATTTGGCTCAAGCCAAATCCCAACATCTATCCCGCTGAATCGCAGGAAACCTGGTTTGTGAGTTGTTTCTCGCAGTTAATGGCTTTCCTAGCAACTTTTGTTTTGCACTTGGGTGCGTGGAAATATGCACTATGGGCCTCACATCTGTAAACGTATGGCTTATTTTTAAATTATTTAAATTTGATTGGAACTGACTCAAACTACAGAGGATGTTAAATATCTGGCACCTTGAGAAAGAAGTTAATGATGAACAGAGAAGACACAGTAGAGGGAGTAGTGTTAGACTGTAATGCCATTACACAGGACTGAAGATAGATAATTTATCACAAAGAAAAGTTTTTTCATATATATATATTTTTTTTTTTAAATCAGGATAATTCCTTTTGGCCTTCTACAATGCTGTGGTGTGAAGCTGTACAAATGTTCTGCGCTGAGCCTGGCCTCGGTCAGCCACTATTGTCCCCGTCAACAGACAGGAAATCAGGAGACACAAAGCACAAGAGGGTTGGCCAGTGGCACAAAGGAAGTCTGTGAGAGTCAGGGCTACGGCCCAGATTCCTCAGCTTTTGCCATCCTGTTTTAAGGAACTCAGGCAATGCCTGGTTTGCCTCAATTTATAAAATACACATCCAGATTTTAGTGTTTTGGGAATGCATTCACTGCATGTTGTGTATTGCTGAAATGAGGAGATTCCTTCTTCTCAACCTCGTTAAATGCACAGAGTAACTAATATAGCCTCCACATTAAGGATGAGTCATGCACCAGGGAAATCATAGAAATCAGGTCTCATGGTTTGTCTCCCTAAGTTAAATGATTAACAAAGACGTGAGGTGAAGGAGGTAGCAGAGAGGAGGCTTTTCAAGTCAGAAGTTGCGGACAACCGTTCTGCAGAGGGGAAAAACAACCTCCGGCACTCAATGCGAAGTCTGAGGGTCTCCATAAAGCAGGGATAAGTTGCCGTGATGCTTCATCCCTGACAGCACATAAAAAAGTTAACAAATATTCTAACGGAAAGCGTTTAATAGGACAACGCTAAGCCGCACTGTATTTTCTGCCACCAAAAGCGGAGGATGTGAGGTGACTCACTCAGGTCAATGAATTGTACCAACTAAGTACAAGTTGTGAGAGTAAGAAAAGAAGCTAAAAAACCCCTAATAAATGGATTAAAGCCTTTCTGAGAAGTTCGAAAGGCAATTAATCTGCTTCTGTCTCTCCTTTTGTACTCAGCTTGGGTACCAGTCAGAATATTTTGATGCTTGCCCATCTTTAGTTGCAAGCCACATGAGCTGAATTCAGATTAAACAGTAAGGAAAAATAAAAACAAAAAAACCCCCAAAAACCACCAACTTCCCAGAATATATATTGTGTTTATTTAGGCCAGGCCGACTTGGCCGAAAGCACAAAATAAATCAAAGCCTAAAAGGAAGCTGGCAAACTGTCGGTGCCTCGGCACATCCTAGCTGCGCTTCCTCCGTGAGAAAGGCAACGGTGAGAAATTCTTAGCGTTTCTAACATCACACTGGTTTATATAACAACGAGATGAGATAAGGTGATACGCAGACCTTAATTAATGACTGCACACCAAAGTTGTCATTTTGATGACTTGTTTGGGCAGGAGCGGTAGCGGCTGGGTGATAGATTGTTCTCCCTTTATCCCGCCACAATGACATCTGCTTTATTCACAGATCAGCCACCAGTTGCTACAACAACGCCAGCGCGCTGTAGAAAATGTTGTTGAGCTGCTGAGAGAATCTTGGCGACCCATTAGCGAAATGTTAACTATGCAAAACCAAAGAGCGTTGGGTTTTGTGGCAGGAGAGAAGCCAGTGCTCCGCAATAAGTAAGAATGTCAGAAAGAATTTACATTCAAAAAGTAGAGAAGGGGTTTAACTCATGATATCACCATGATTCAAAAATCCCCCTGGAATTCATTAGTGAGACATTAGGCCTGAAGAATAGAGAAAATAAATAATGAGTTTGAAAAAGAACGAACAAATACACTTTCCCCTGAGCGGCTTGTTGTCCGCAGCATTTTAACACGTCCCTTGCCCCTTCACTTTTCCTCTTCATTGTCTTAGATTTTTACACAGTAATCCTTTGCTAATAGGCTTTTATTTATTTTTATTTATTTCTTTTCTTCCCACTTAGCGCTTTGAGGTGCTGTTAAGCCATCCTAGGGAACTGATCGGGCTGCCAGTAATGCCCCTTACTCCCACTTCGGTAGAAGGTGAGGGAACATCACGCTCCAACATATTCCTTCGAAAGCCAATTACAGAAAAGCATTTGCAGGCATTTGTAGGAGGAACAGCTTTGTCCTCCAGCCAAAGAACGTGGCATCATGTTCGGAAGCCAAGCAGGCCATGCCGTGCCTGGGGAAACAGGAGCAATGCTGGGAGCAGGTGAATGTCCCACCCATATGTTAACTTGTCTTCACATAGCGAAGAAAAATGGTCAAAAGCACTGAAATCCAATCCCCAGTTTCCAAAGTAGCTACTTTGTGGAAGAGGCGTCCGAGCTGCAATGTTTATATTGAAATTCCTCCAATTTCTAGGAAAGTGCTGCTTGTCATGTCCCAAGGGATTAATCTTGGGCTGCCTGCCGCTGACGGCAGTCTTAATATACGTTGGACAGCATCTAACACAGAGAGAGGATTCCCCTGCTCCCGATCCCTGCTTTCCTTTGACACAGAACAGGTCTATCTGTCTTGGTTGTAATTTTTCATCCGCCTCAAAGTTCAGTAAATATAATTCTTAATTTGTTTTCCAAATGACTCAAACAATTTTCCTCCCTTTGTCTCCCTGGCAAGATCAGATCGATTTTACGATGTGTTGTACTTCAAATTTAACTTCATTAAATGTTTATAACATTAAGAGACTAATGACACAAGCCCTGTCTGTGGTATTTTCGGCTTTTCCTAAAGACTGAAGACCTGAGAGAACTGAAGTTCAGGTCAATTCTCTGAGAACTAATTTCAACACCTCTTCTTATCTACAAAACACAAAATACCACTGCTATTTCAGGGCTATCACGTGAATTTAATTGCAAGTTTATCAGCCACATTTACCGCTGAAGTTGGAAATTTAAAACTAGCCCACAATAGACCATTGGTGTATTGTTTTTCTGTCACAGTAAACAGGTCCCAACTGTTAATCTAACGATCGAGTTACATAACCAAGCTCAAGAAATTTTAAGCTACTGATTACTGGAAGAACATATGTGGAAAATTGTCAGTTGAACACTGGCCCAGGTTGCCCAGAGAGGTGGTGGATGCCCCATCCCTGGAAACATTCCAGGCCAGGTTGGCTGGGGCTGTGAGCAACCTGATCTGGTTGGAGATGTCCCTGCTCCTTGCAGGGGGGTTGGACTGGGTGGGCTTTGAAAGGTCCCTTCCCACCCAAACCATCCTGTGATTCTGATTCTATACATTTTGCTGCTCAACTACCATGCTTCTCAGTCCTGAGCTTTCTGCTTCTTCCAGAGATTCTCTCTAGAGAGGCTGATCTTCAGTCCACGGGAATTAAAGGGAGATCATGAACACTGGCGCTTATGCTGAATTAGCCCTAGTTGAATGTTATTCCAATGCAATGCTAATTTTCAAAGGAGTACAACTGGGAAGCAGTTTTGGAGGGTTTTTTTAATTTGGTTGGGGTTTTTTTGGCATTTTGGTTTGGTTTTTTTGGTTTTTTTTTTTTTGTTTGGGTTTTTTTGTTGTTGTTGTTTGTTTTAGTTCCTAGTATAATCAGAAGTGCCAGTGGAAAACTGTGTTCAGAAACTGATGGCTGCAGGAAGCCATACCTGATGCGGACATCAGAGCCGGCTTCTCTGAGCACTGCCTGTCCCCGTTGTCCAGGGAAGCCACTTCTGAAGCACGAGAGGGGACATACCCCTACACTGCTGCTGTAAGCACTCAAGCGAGTAAGGATAAAACAGGGAAACAGGCATGTAACAGGCAACTACTGGGTTGCTTGAAGCTTTTTAACATGTTGGATCATACCTTCACAACGTCACCTAGGAATATCAGGAGACATTCTAGTGTAGCTGAGGAGTAAATTCAGATTTCAGTTGGTCTCACCTATATCTGGAATGAGCATGTGGGACTTGGTGCTGTTCTTTTAGATGTAATGCAGGTCAGGACTAAGTTCAGCAGACCCACACACCTACCCAACACGCTGGTGATTCACTTGGGGTTTCATCTTTTTAGTGGCTAAAGTTCCCTCCCTCAACTTTAAAGAAAGAGCCCAGCACAAAAGGTAATTTTAAAAAGGACTATGTATCACAGGTACAGCAAGCAAAGAGAAAAGCAGTATTCACCAGCATCGTTGTCATGACTACAAATTGAAATCTCTATCTTCCCTGTGTATGGGATGTAATCTGGGAAAAGTCTAAAGAGCATCCTTAAAAAGCCACTAATCTGATCACAGCCCGGAGCGAGAAGCGGAGGCGGTTGTGCCGGCTCAGCCCCGGAGCCGATCTCCGGGTGCCACGCTCACTTGGCCATCACCGGCCCACACCAACAGCCATTCTGTCTGCTGTACCCCATGAGTACATGCAGTAGAGGCAAAGAGGGCAGCTTCCTTCACAGCTATCCAGTTAAAAACCAGCACGTCCCCCCACTGCCCCACGGACTGCCAATTTAAGCTTAATTATACGCTAGGAACTTTATTTCCTGAAAACGTGTATTGCCTCACCACGAGGTATGGATAACATCTTCATCTGCCAGAAACAGGATTAGTTTTGACAGAGTTATGTTTACAAACATAAAATTTATCACTTTTTTTTTTTATTTTAAATAGCACCTGTGTACACCTGGAACAAGACAGTAGCTAATGATTTATGTCAGACAGTAACAACGGCTGGTTTTGCTGGAACTCTGCCATAACTTAGTGTCTGTTACTCTGCCCTGTTGGGTCAAGACAACACATCAGTCAAGTAAATCACTTAAGTAAATTATTGAGAACTTAAATTGACTTTTTCTACATAATATGTAATTACTTCCTTGAACCAACATTCCCTTACATCACCCATCTAAAAAGCTTTCTATTTATTTTTTAACTGAATATTGATTGAATTTAAATTACAGCCAGCGTGTGCAATTTGTCTGAAGTTCAGCTTCTCGGGAACAAACTTTCCAATGACTTCGTCAGCCTTTGCTTGCAGTTTCTTGCCACCCACGAGCCTCGGAGCCACAGATTTGCCCATCACGTTCGCAACGCAAACACGAGCCTGATGCATCTGCTGAAACCTGCAGTGCCAAGATACTTGAAATGAAATTGCTGGGAGGCCTGGAGATGCTGAAGGTAATGTGGCAGCACAGGGAAAGATGAAAGACAAGTTTGCAACGTCAAGTTCTCATCAAGATGTTGTAACGCAATAAGGATTTTTGCTGTAGCCAGCGAGGCAGTTAAAGCCCAGAACTGAGAATTACAAGCATAAATCACCATGGGGACTACAGAGATTTAGTCCCACAGGGCTGTGTCTGCCACTGACTTCGCCTCTGCTCCTATCACGAAGTCTAAAAGAAAAACCAAACATGCCAAGATTTCTCATGTCATTACAGAACGAGAGCAAGAGAGGTTTTGAGAGATCACATTCTGCTCTTGCGTAGGGTGCAATAGCGTCAGAGCTCAGCAGCCCTGAGTCAGAGAAACTTGGCCAGGTCAGCTGCTCTGCCCAGATTTTTGACCCGTGGTCTGTAGTGTGAAGGCAATTCAGTTAATACGATGTGGGCCTGTGTCCCTGGAATCATCTTAGATGTTAGGAAAACCAAACTCTGAGTGCAAATATCCTTCTGGTCAGATAGCTCTTGTGTCCTGTCCTCAACCATCCTCCCCAAAACTACCCTTCCAAAACCTATTAAAAAATAATCACTCTGTAAAGTATTTTTCCTTCCAATCATTTTCAAATGCAAGTTTGGTGGAGAGGAGGAGAGAAGAAGCTGGACTTGGAGAAGGAACTTTTCAAGTTGGAAGACTCTCACCATAAAACCTCTCACACAGACAGAGATCCTGTACCCTGTGCTGCCTTGGGCATAAATAAAAAGCCCCTTAAATTTAAGTTTGAAACTGTGGTCAGATGACCCTGGCCTGCAAAGTAGGTCTAGCTCTAAGAAAAGGCCAAGGAAGTGGCTGCCGATCCTAGCAAGGGCTAGCAGGAGATCAAATCTGTTGACGTGCGACATTTAATATTCCTTAGTCAGAATAATTTCCGGTTAAAATTGGCAGAAGTGGTGAATATAATTCTCTCTGTATTTTATTAGCGAGATGCGAAGTTAATGGGAAAGGGCAGCTAAAAGTCCTTCTGCGAAGGCTAGAAAATACATTAAAGTCAGCGCTATCATGGGCTACACCCAAGGTCACAGGATTCAGGCACAGGAATTGATCAGGGATATTTACAACTCAACAAATTGCTTTAAGCAAGCGTGACATCATGCCCCACGCTATTTACCAGAGGAACTACATACGAGGAGGCTATAAAATACCTCATCAGTCCGTGAGTAGGTTAATGTAGCTAGTGTGATCTTCAGCTAGGATAAGTACAATTCCGCTCTCCCAACCAATATTCTGTACGTAGCTGCAACCACGTGAAGCTGGGAAAGCATGAAGAGGGGTGTTAGTCGAGCTTAGACTTTCCTGAGCACTTTGCTGACTAACATTTCTAGCAAACAAATGTGAGAGGAGAGAAAGCTGCTTTCCAGTTAATGCATTTAATTGAACGTTAATTAAGAATAATTTCAAAAAGCAAGGTCCTACTTGTATCCATTGCTACAGCATAAAGCGAACGCTCTCGGCACATCAGCGGACAACACGGCATGCTGTGGCCAAGTCAGCTCACGCCTGTATCCTGAGAAGCTCTCACTAGCAGACAGTTACAGGCGCTTGGACTGAATCTCTGGTTCACAATTTTACGTCAGGTTAGTTGAACGTGTTGGTGCAGACAGACACCGGGGAATCCTAAAACAGGAGCGGTTTCCTAGGCTGCCCAAGGTCTGTGAAGACAAACAGCTGGAGGAGAAAATTCCTCACCTGCCCCAATGGGGGTATATCATGGCGCAGGTCCTCTCCAGAAGAAACCTGGAGGACTCCCAAACCCGGCAGACAGCAGCGGGGAGCAGACGGAGCCGGCTTTGGCTCAGAGAACCAGCCTGGCCCTGCGACCGAGGGAACCGCTCCCGCCGCGCTCTGCGTCCTGCCCTGGCGCCACGCAGCTCCTCCGCAGGCCGTGGGGTGTGCCCACAGCACCCCACTGAGCTGCCCACGGAAGAAGGGTCTTCTCCAGCCCTGACCACCTTGCTCAGCAGCGCACAGTTTTCACTATAAAGAAGAGGGCAGGTTTTTTTTTTCCAATGCCAAAGGAGGCAAATCCCCTTTCATGTAGTTACAAGCTGCGTGTGGACTTTGACCAACTGGTTTTCTCCTCCCCGTTGGAATCTGTCATTTTCTAATGCATTACATTACACAGTAAATTGAATGTGGGTTTGGTTTTTTTTTTTTGCTAACCTTTATGAATCCTTTTGAGTGATCTGTGGATGGGATCAGCAAACAAATTTTGTTCTAGCTCTCCAAATCCTGACACATGAATTGATTTTAGCAGGACACATTAAGTGAATGATGGATCTCTGCCAAAAGGGCATGTAGGATTTTGCAAGGGGGAGGGGAAGGAGACTTTGCTTTCTCCCTTTTTTTCTCCTTCTTAGCCAGTCTTGTTAAGAAAGGGCAAAAGCACTTAAATTCATTGCTCTCAACGTAAATTGGTTTTCTTTTCTACCCTCTCAGAAGTCCTTTTTCTTCCAGGCTGATCCCATTGTTGCCTTCCTCATCCTTAAAGCAAGAAGAACTGAGATGCCTGCTCTCCCCCAGAGCCGCGTCCGCCCCGACGCACGCTCCGCGTGGGTTCAGTTTCCCTTTGCCATCTCTGCTGCTTGCTTTCCACGGCTCAGCTGAACGGTTTCTCAAGCACATCAAGGCTGGCAACAAGAGCGGGGCTGGTGTAATGAGTGACAGCAAGATCACAAGCTTGAGGGAGCTTGTTCCTCTCCGTTCACAGCTCTCTCAAGAAGTTTTCGCCCTGTTCTGTATGCCAAGCCAGAGCTATCAATGCTAATTTGTTGGCACTGCAAACGATAGATCCCATGACCTTCTTCAGTTACAGATAACACAAACTACCGTTATGTCTAAGTGGCATATTGGTTAACCTCAGTGGCTTGCGATACTTTCATCTGACTCAATTTCTCTCATTAATAAAGGGTTACGTTACAAAGGCACCTTGGAGCTTCTCGCAGGGAAACCTAGCCAACAAGTGTGCTCTTGTGAGCGCTTTTCTGCACCGAGCTTCTGTTTTAGCCAGGCTGTGCATTACAAGTGCTCTGAAACACCAGCAGCAACAGAGACATTAAAACTGCATTAGGAGAAGTAGGTATTCGGGCAAAAATGCTTTCAAAATTAGATGCACTCTGTAGCAAGCATTATTGCTGCTATCATTTTCAAATCCTCTGAACAGATTTGTGGATGGAATCACCGCATAAAATCTGGTCTGGCTCACCACATCCAGTGGGACTACTGGATAAATAAAGACCACTAACAAGAGAAAGGGTCAAGGAATGCCTAATAGTGACAAAGCCTCTCTCAGATGCGTCACAAGGTGGTGACAGTCAGCATTTCAGCTCCAGGGGAAAGCTGCAGACCAAACTGACCGAGAACCTAGGAGCAACAATAGGGCCAACAAGGATATCTGGTTGGAGATGTCCCTGCTCCTTGCCGGGGTGGTGGACTAGATGACCTTTAAAGGTCCCTTCCAACCCAAACCATTCTATGATTCTATACCTTTTCTGGAAAGACTTGGACAGGGTCCTTTCGTAGCTCTTCCACTCTTAAAGCCAACACACTTCCATCCATTGAAGAATATATTTTTCTTTCTTATTTAATAATAAGACAGCAATGAGGGTGCAGAGTTTGGGTTACTAGAAAGCAAGCCTTGTCCCACTAGTGTATTTTAATAAGCTGCAAAACCTAATATCCCACACCTTCTTCTGGACACTGGACATGTGGATGACCAACCCAAAACTTGCAACACTTTCTGCTGTAAAAGCCTAGGACACACCATTCTTCAGTACTACTCCCAAAAGCCTATTTCCTATTGTCCCAAGCAGTTCACAAGAAAAACAAAAAAAAATTTCTTCATCTCCTCTCCCCCCCAGTAACAGAGTAGTGACATTCTTTCGCTAATGGAGCAAGGCAGTCACCACAGGCTGTAGGTATTGCTTCTGCTTCAGCCCAGTTCAGAAACTGGAGGAAGGGGTTAACCCATCTAAGTTCTTGCTGCCACTGACATTTCAGTCAAATTTTTCTATGGGTATTTGCTCAGAAATGGTACTTGAAAGAGGAAAACTGGTAGTGTCCACAGAGTGTGCTTCTCACTAGAGTTTTATATCTGCATGGGCTTTTAGTCACCTTTGAAAGAGAGTTGGTTTCACCCAAAAGCAAAAGTCAAAACAGAGTTATACAGATTTCTCTGCTTCTCAGAAGGAAGGACACATTCAGTACCAGAACAAAATATTCAGTAACTCTCAAATTTTACTTCATATGGCTATGTCATATACTTTCACCTATAACTATGTCTAAAATCAACACCTATATCTAAAAACCTATGCAGGATTTCAGTGGACAATGACATTTTTGTCTTACTACTGGTGGTGGTGTGCAGCTGTAGTAAATTTAGCCCTGTATGTTGTACACTCTTTAGCTTGTACATTAAGAATGGAATTGTCTTCATCACAGAAGCCCTTTTCCACACCAGAGTTGAATCCACGGCTCTAGATCTCAGGAAGTTATCATTCTTCTGAGATAGAGCACAGCAGGACCTGCAGTATCTAGTGATAAAGTTTACAACAAACACATTCACAGCCGTCAGCTTACAACAGCGTTTCAGGATGCCATCAATCTGTGCAAGCACATAGTATTCAGGCGATGACAAAAGTACAAAATTTGAGAAGTATGGAAAAACCAGTGGGTTCCAAACTTCAACGATATTTTTATTTCTAAATGAGGATGTTCTTTTACTGTTTAGTCAACATGGCACATAATTTAGAGCTGCCCTTCACTCTGGTGTGCTGCTACCAAAGGCAAAGAGGGTGCAGACAGCTTCCCACTCCTTCTCAAGATAAACAAGTTCTAGATCATTTACTGTGTTTAAAGAAACATGAAGAGTCTCAAAAGCAAAAAAAAAAAAAAAAAAAAAAAAGGTACTGAAAGGAAGCTTCTCCCTCTGGAAAACAGAGAACAAAATGAACGGTTACCAACTCACACAGATAAGATTTAATTTACAGCTGTGATTCTTATCCATTCTCTTCTATTCTCCATCCCAGTACAATCATTTTTCACACACCAGCTCCTCTCCCCTTGCTCTTATTTCTTTATTCTCACTAGTACCATCTCCCCGTTCACTGCTTGATCATACAGAACCAGGTAAATTCAATCCAGTAAGGCCAATTCGCTCCTTGTTTCCAACATATCACACCTGAGTCAATTACATGCCAAAGCTGTCTTAGACCTTCCAAAAGATGATGTCGTTACATTAACAAAAAGTCATTATTGAACTGGCTACAGATCTGCTCACTCATCTAATTCCTCAATAGTTTGTTCAAGAATGTTAATTATTGGAAACTTATCATTAACCAGCTTGCTTTGGTACCAAGATTTGTCTTTGGTTTGCCAGGGACAAGACTGTTGAAATTCTGTGGTGTTTTCTGACTTGCATCTTCTTGAAGGTTATGAACAGGATTTATACGGCATGAAGTGATGAATAGGGATTGAGTCATTTCATACATCGGTATTTCATACTTGCTTAAATGAGACAATTAATTAAGATAATTTCTACAACACGTGTAATTGTTCCTATACATCTCAAGCAAAGAAATACTACAACTTCACTATGTCATCGTCAGCCGGAGCATCCAAACATCTTTTAGTCCTTTCAGTGAGATTTACGATCGTGCAAATGATACATCTTCTTGTTACTAAAATAAGGCACTAGCATATGATTGACATGCTTAGCACCTGATGAATCTAGAATGATAGTTAAATGCACAGAGCAACGCACCTACGCTGTAGCATGTGCACTCTTAAACAAGTGAATCTCCTGGAGAAGATTTTTCTCCTTTTTGTTCTTCCTGGAAATATTTGTCATCAACTCAATATATTTCAGGAAAGCATTCTGCTTTTAAACATGCTAGGTCAGATTATGCTGCCAGGAAACACGGTACTTGGGTGCAGTAAGGCCAAAAAGAGGTAAAGCCGATCATTACTCCTGTGCCGCAGTGCACGGGAAGTGCAGAATTGTGGCAGTTTACAAATGCAGGAACCATCCGCTGGGGATGAGTTATCCAACTCACTTTCCCTTTTCTCCTAGTTGCTAAGGTGATGAGCAGGATACAGCAACCAGTAAGATAGAGAGGTCTTAAAAACTGACAATTAATAGAAAATCAGAAGGTCTTCCCAAATGCTGAGTGCCAGGTGTCACTCTATTTCTAGACCAAGCAAAGAAAGAGAGAGAGAGAGAGAGAGAGATATCTGCTGGCTTCCATGAGCTTCCATATAGCACCAGACTCATTTGATGGCACCCCACTCAGTCATGCGGTGTAGGTAATGCCACTGACCTTTGTATTTTATGCAGCTGCAAGCAACGTTGCAACCAGGTACTGTTCTGAAGCAATCATTGAGCTACAGCCCCCTTCCCTTGGCATCCATAATTCCTGGCAGACCCCAACAGCTCCGTCTCCCATGCACATCGCTTCCCTTCTCCACCTTCTTGAATGCTGAAGCACCTTGAACTCTTTCTAGAGTAGCTCCACTTCCATAGCAGTCTCAATATGAAAGGTACTTTCTTGGACTGATAGTAGCAGCACAGTATTTTGAGGTAATTACATTAGAGTCGTGCCCTCCTTCTTCAGTTATTGCTTGGGCAATTAAAAAGCATTAACTAACAAAGTCAAAGATCAGTGGGTTTACTGAATGACTGAATGTTTACAAGTATATTGTACTTTAAATTATTCCTCAGCTTTCAAGAGTAACTGTTATAGCGTACATTAATGTATTACATTGAGCACTTCCTCCTATTAGATTCTAATGGAATGAGATAATTTTCTTCCTTCAAGAGTAGTATCTGTAGGAGAGAAAACACGTTTATTCCTTTCGTCAGTGGGTTATCTGGAGTAACTCCATGGTCCATTCTTACAATTGGTTATTAAAGCACAGGTAGTTCAACTCAACTAAGAGGACTGGAATGACACACAAGGTTGAATAACTAAGGAACGCAATCAAATGGCGCTCAGCAACATTTAATGATGAAACAATGGAAGAATAAACCTCAAAATCCCAGATCATCCCTACAAAACACATGGTGGTAAAAACTACATTACAATATGAGACATCAGGGCGTGTATTATTCAGGACAGCTGAATTCACATAGCCAAATATCATTACATTATTACTACACTACTTAGGTTTGCATTTTGTGGGGGGCCTATTATTTAATGAGTTAGAGCACATTGCCTCATTCTCTAAGCTACATCACAAATAGGATTTGGAGGATGGCTGTTTCAGTTCTTAAATGAAAACTTTGCTTTAAAGCAAGAAAAATTAAGATCTGTACATCTATGTGGGAAGAGCGAAGTCAAGTACAGCATAAACATTGTGTTCAAAGAACATGTAAATGTGGCACTTCAGGACATGGTTTAGTGGACATGGTGGTGTTAGGTTGATAGTTAGACTTGATGATCTTGGAGGTCTTCTCCAACCTTAAAGATTCTGTGATTCTATTACCATAATCAGCTGACTCCTGTTAGAATACTTATTCAGGTTACGGTATCATTTAGTAGAAAGACACTCCCAGAAAACAAACAAAGAAAAAAAACCCCTCCTCAGTGAAATGTACCTCTAATATAAGACTGCACAGGAAAATTATTAGTATTCTCTACCATGGCTAAGATCATGCACGAGCACTGAAGAACCATGACTGCATCAAGAGCAAGTGCAGGGCTTTCATTCTGCAAGACCTCTGAGTTCACCTAAACGTGGCTTAGTAATTGCTGGCAAGAGACTTGTACTGGATCACTGAATTCTGGCATGTCCTGTCATACAAACGTGCCATAGTCTTATTGTCTAATTAACGAATGGTGATCTGGACCGTGCTCTGGTGCGATGCAGACCCGTGTATTTGATGTAGTCTCACACTGAAGTCTGAAAAACTTTCATTTAAGTCTCCTCCTGTGCTTGTGAGGTTGAGCATAGTAGCCAAAATATTTGAACTGGATAAGAATCTCTTTGAATTTTCCAACCCAACTTTTGCAGACCAAATTGGCACAGATAGTCGTGTCACAGTTATCATCTGTCCTGAAACCGAGCCTTGCGAGCCATTTCAGCACAAGTTCTGAGCCCGCCCTTTGAAACACAGATAAAGTCCTTGACTAATACTGTTGTGAACTAAAATAAAATCAGATGCTGTCAGGGTGTTTTGAAATGCAGGATTTGGCTCAGAACAGATTATCTTCCAACATTTAAACATTTCACTCTTTTCTTGGATTTCATTATCTTTCATTTGTTGGGATTTAATCCAGAAACAGGGAATGACCAGGTCCTTTCGAACTGCCCCTTCCAATGGCTTATTTGCCACATCACTCCCTATTCACTCTGTCACTTGTGAAACCATTAAAAACACCTTTTGATCTCACTGGCCACATGCATTTCAATAACAGGGACCTCCTTCTGCTTGTTCTCCATATTGTGCCTTATCCCGGACTTAAGCTGGTTTGCGGTTCAGAAGATTCTTGGAGAGAGGAGGAATGGATGCATTTTGACTTCGCAGATCACACTGAGAATTTTTTTTGTTGGTGGTTTTTGGGTTTGTTTTTTTTTTTTTTTTTTGAGTTTTTGAGTTCCAGTGGAGTCAAAAAAGTGTTACAATTTGTGACAAAAGGGAGTAATTTTTTTCCTGAATTTCAAGGGTTGTAAAGGCTGTTACCCTTTTCTTAAATTCCTTAAATATTTTCAATTTTTTTCCCCACAGCACATCCTTACTGGTTTCGCTGAAGTCTTTAACAAGTAACTCTCTGGAATCACAATAGCACCTGAGAAATATTCAAGGTGCTGCTTACAGTCTCCATGGAATTACTCTGTTGGTTGGTCACTTCTGTCTTGTCAGTGTTTAAGACCAAATTAAAGGATGGAGACTAAATGGGTTTGGGTACCAAAACACTCTAATAACAGCTACATACAATTTTATGAATTATACTACTCCCTGTTCCCATGGGAGAGGCAACGTGGTTCAGAAAAAGAGTCTGGCAGGTCAGTGTAGTGGGACCAGCGGTCCTGGTGCAGGTTCTCCCTGCTCTGTTGGTGCTGGAAAGATCACTCCAAATCATGGGGCAGGACGTTGGGGTCCCCTTGGAGTAGCTCAGTTTCTCCCTCCTTTCTGGCTTCCCTCTGAACTTTCCCTCCTGCCATCTCTGACAGTAGTTTCCCTCCTTAGAGCACTGGGCGGAGGAAACCTCTTTGGCGACCGATCCATTCAAATCACACAGCTGTATTCTAACTTGCTGCTGTTGTCACTGATGCTCACAGTTTGCTTGGTCAGAACACTTCTGGACAGGCTCGCACTTCACGATGAACAGGTTGTTGGGGTGGTTTGGCTATTTATTTCCTTGAGCATACAAACACAAATTAAGGTCAATTCTGTTTGGGACAAGTGATTGGTCATATTTTGTGTACTTCCATTAAAACATCCATGTAAAATGGATAAATTTACTTTACCAGTGAGGAATATATATACACACATCTCCTCTAAAATGAGTGATGTATGAAGTGTTAGATTTAAGTTCTGCGTTTCATGAAACTTAGAGAAGCATGAATTTTGTGCTCAAGGAACAAATGCTGATTACTGGAAGAAGGGAAGTGCTCACACCGGGCAAAGCAAAGAAGTTCCACAGAAAATACACTCATTCTCTCTGCAGGGTCCCATGTGTCAAAATTTCGGTGAAGTTAATTGCAAGTCATGACGGGAGTCAGAATGAATCTGCTGAACTGCTTTTCCCATCTATTCACAATCTGCGCACTAGCGATATCAAACTGTTCAGAGCTCTTCATAGGAGCTGTTGTTAACCAACTCAGATTTGTAAACACTTTAAAAAATTCTTGCGACTTCAGGAAATCTTGTTATGATTGGGGAAAATTCCTTTCCTTTCTCCTCATACTAGGCAGCCAGAAAACTAGGATGCTTTAAATTCCTTGAATTTAAAGGAGTTTGAGATGTATTTTGAAATGAGAAATGTATTTCCTCTTCCTGTCTCAACTTCCATTCACTCTGAATGGCTGAAGTTACTCTAAAAACGTACGTTTAACAGAAAAATTAACAGCAAACAGAGCAAATGCAGAGAATTTCAGAGTCTGGTTTTTGGTTCCCTCCCCAGTTGCCTCTATGCCAGTGGAAAAAAAAGGAAACGAGGCCATCATGATACGAAGAAAGTCCAAACCACACCAGGCCTGCAGGTGTATGCAGATGGAAAAGGGGAAGGACCATACGAGAGGAAATACAGTTCTCATTCCCTCTTGTGATAAACCAAATAATTTTTCCCTTCCTATGTGCGACAGCACATAGCCTTGGTGAACACGGTGACTCTCCCCGAGAAACCGAGGCATCCACCTCCATGGGGCTGCGTGCTGGACTTGGAGAACAAAGCCATGAATCTGGTCCTTCCACAGGCCCACCTTTTGGCCCAAGCAGATGGTTACTCAGAGTTAACAGACCAGAAAAATCTTTTAGCACTTCAGTTTAAATTAGCATATCCTCATGAAAAGTTTCCCCCAAATACTTTACAATCCAGTGAAATACAGCGTAGGTCCATCCAAGCTATGTAGAGCATCTGGAAAGCCTCGCTCCATGCCACACGTCGTGAGCTCGCCCTGCTGAGGCAGCGCGCTCTCCCCCGGCACGGCCGTGCCCTTGGTCCGACAGCCAAGCTTGTTTGCCGAGGCCGAGAGCGCAGTCCCCAGAGGAGCTCTCATTCCTTGCATTTTTAAGGGAAGAAATTCTGACACTTAACAGAAGCAGAACCAACAGTTGGTTGGTTCTCCTCCTCTCTTCTCCCAACAGGTGACTTTGAGCTGAATATTAAAATGGGACTTGGAATGAAAAATAGCCACTTTTGCTCTGCAGCCTCTAATTACTCAAAGCCATTAAGAAGCTCTTGTAGAATGGAGAAGCTGCAGTGTTATTTTCCCTTCTCCTTTCCCTTGTTGGTAACCTCTGCAGCATCTGAGGTGCTCTCTTTGTGCGCGCCGAGCTGGATCTGTAAAACAAAGTCTGGACAACGCACTTCGTCTAACGAAGCTGTTGGAGGTAAACAGCCCCCTGACACCCTTTGAAATTTTCTCTCCTCTTACTTCTTCTCTTTCTTAATTCCATCTCAGCCATCGCTAGTGCTCTGGCTGAATGCAAGGTCCTTCCTCTTCAGAAGCCGATTGTAGCAAGACTTAGATTGCCACCCCTTTTGGGGAAAAATGCCTCTTGACAGCTCTTTGGAATGAAGGGGGAGTTACGTGCAGGGGTGACACTGGCAGAAAGAGTTGGCTCTCACCGTTTCGTGCAACTGCATAATGAATGAAATGTTTAACAGAAGAGAGGATGTAGGGCTGGCAACACGTATTAGTTAAAGGGCTTTTTGAAGCCATCTGTCCACCAGCTTTAGCCAGTAGTGAATGAAAATTCATTTTGAAAGCGAAAGGGATGGACACTCTAATCTTCCAGCTCTTCATCCTCCACTGCGAGCCAACCAAAGGCACTGGCAGCGCTTCAGGAAGGAATGCGCTCCTCAGCGAGGGGAGGACTGCCTTGCAATTGTTTTAAATTGTGATGCTGGCCATACTTACAGCAGTAATTATTTATAAATGCAAAGTATCACTGAGGACTGAAACAATCAAAGTCAGCTGCGTAAAAACCAGCTACCCTTTATGTGCACGTCAGTGTGAATTAACAGAATTCTAGGTAAACCAGAAACGGCTTCAGTCTCTTTCCCAAAAATAAAACCGCAGTTTAGGGCGCCAGTCGGAAGCCCTGGCTTTCAGCTCCTTTCTTTAATCACTGAACCAAAACTTCCCTGCTATGGCTGGCCCTGCTGATGCTCGTTTTGGAGGTGCTGTTCTTAATGATTTCTGCTCATCTCTATCTCCACACAGACTGAAGGACAGAACAATTCCCATATTGTGGGAATAATTCCTCGTATTTACTCTTCACAGGACATAGAGCAAATAAAAAGCTTACTAGTTGGTCGGCGCAAAACTGAGGTTTACATACAAACACTTTAAAAGCGTATGAAGCTACCAAGCAAGAGCACAACTTGCAGACTTAAGGACTCTCTACCATCACAATTTTGAGCAAAGAGTAAGAACCAGAGACTGTTTCACACACCACAGAACAGGAAAATGCAGTTGCTCTCTGATGAAACTCACTGTACTCGCGGCCTGCTTCCTACCCAACGCTGCGCGCTCTTGATTCAACACAAGCGCAAAAGAGAACGAAACCACCTTTAACTGCTAACCCCGTATTACCAAATGTGGGAAAGTGACGTGTTAATTTATGCAGCAGGATCTGAAGAGCGATGTAAAAGGAAAGAAAACCATCCAGGCAAATGTCTTGGGTGCGCCCTGGCCTACTGGATCCGTGCACCTGGCAAATCAGCAAACTAAAGCAAACAAATGTGGGAAGTAAGTTCATGTTCCTGAAGAAAAGAAAATAAGACAATTTCCCTCGCCCCCATTCGAAGTTTGCATTATTATACTTTCCCAGGGCTATTCCATGTTAGTTGTTACCATCGTTCACAGCCGTTGTTTAGACAGCTTGAGCAGTGGCAGCAGAAGCGGAGTAGATATTTATGCAGTTGAAACTGTAGCATACAAGTGCATCTTTGGTCCTAATTTCAGCAGGAAGAGATTATACACGGAGAGTTAAAACGGATATAATGCTGAGGGAAAAATAACTCCTTGAAAGCTTTGTCCCAGAATCTTAAAAAGTGGCATTTGAACAATGCATTCTCTTAATGGTACCTCACTGGTTGGGTTGCACAGCTTGCCATCTGGAGCCCAAATAGCTCACACAAAACTACAGCCTGGAGAAAAGACTGTGGAGGTCCAGCCCTGCTAACAGAATATTTTGCAAAGGGCTACTTATTATTTACAACGGGTATATGTGCGTGGCTAGAAGAAACAAGGTGACATTTGGAAGTGTTTGCACTCCTCTGTTGGCAAAGCACTGGGAATCTGGACGTGAATCACGGGCCTGTGAGACAGTTCTGGGACTCAGGGCCTGGATGGCGTCACATTGAACCATCAACAGGGATCGACGCTGGCCCGTATGGCTGGTACGCCAGGTAGAAGCCCCAAGGGGATCGAAGTTGAGACCCTGTGGTGAACGATCAACTTATCTCCCAGGGGCCTGGAAAGCTGCCCTGAGGAACTCCAGCAAATCTGAGCCCAGGCTTGGCTGGAAGAGCATGAACAGAGAGGAGGACTTGTAGATCTTTGGAGACCTGGAGGTGTTAGGAAGCTGTAGAGCTGCACAGCCCAGAGCGCAGCCGTTAGGAACAGCTAACCGTTTGCTATTACCGCTGCTGTATTTATTTCCATCGATCAAAATATCTACCTGCAAAGCACAAATTTATTGAAGAGCTTAGTCCTTTGCTGTACTCAGAGTACCTAATAATTACCAGTCTTTTCAAAATAGTACATTGCAGAAAAATAAAGGAAAAAAACTGGAAGTAAAGAGTACGATCTACCAACTCCATCGGTGACGTACTAGTCTGAGTAGGGGCGTGCGTAGCAGACTGCAATGCACTGCTGGGGGAGAGCGGTTGCTCTGACTTGTGCGTTTCATTTAAGCAGGGTTGGACAGAAAAGATTAAAGCATAATATAATGAAAGACAGAGAATGTGCTTTGTCCACATGGAAATGGAGTTTGAATGAATAGTCGTATAAAACGGAATGCGTACTCTTGTTTATGTGAAACCAGTATCTATGGACTAAAATGACTGAAAAGTATCTATATAGGTCTATTTAAAACTGGAAAGAGAGAGGCAATTTGAAAAATAACTATTTTATCTGCTAGCAAGCTGATAAGGGAAGTGATGTGACTGAATGCTGCTTTTGTTCAAAAGCAACTGAAAAGATAAGAACCAGAATCCTTGCAGAGATGTGTGGCCGGGCTCCATTACTAGCTGGACACAACTTAAAAAAACCCAACCCCTAACTAAAATGGCAAATTACTTATTTGGCAAATACAGAAACATAGCCCTGGCTTGTGCCAGCTCCCACTGCCGGCTCCAGCGAGGCACCTGAACAAAAGCCTTTCACAGGCGGTGTAATTGAGGCTGCCGAGTTGGTGGGGATGCTCAGGTGTATAGAGGGGCCTCACGGAGCGCCAGACAGAGAGAAATTCACATGGAGTAAGCGAAGCACTTTGCTGGCATGTGGACGCGGGTTCCGGAGGCTATTCCCAACACAGAAGACAATCACTGGCAGGTAATAAAGGAGGCATTTATGCGATATGTCAGCGGTTAGTGCAAAGCTTAAAAGAAATGAGATCATGTGGCAAGATAGCATTCTCCGCCGTTCCCCCCGGGGAAGGAGCATTACTGTTATTACTATAAGCCATTGTTACCGCTACTTCTTTGAAATAAAACGTGACACAGTATCGTCAGCTGATACTTGTGCGATCGCAGCTATCATAAATTGTGGTTTCCAGAATATTAATCTCCGGTTACACTGTGCAACTACCACACAAGCGTGCAGCACGGAGACAGACAGATCCCTATGAAAAAAAAAAAAAAAGCCCTCCGACAACCCTCGAAACAAGACTGCCTTCCCCGAGATACTGCTTTACTGTGAGCTTTCAAAAGTTAGAAAGAAAAAGAACAAACCAAAGAACAGGTTAATACGACAAGTTTCACTTGCCCTCTTGGCATCGACAGTGTCACTACAGCATTTCAGCCCAAGAAGGCCAAAAGAGACAAAGATTATCCAGTTCTCCATGCCCCATTTACTAGACTTGATCAGACTAATTTTCCATTTATTTTCTGCATTTTATATAGAAAAAATAACTCTAAAATAATCTTTCATTTGAAATGCAAGTCTGATGGCTTGTTGTAACGGACACGACGGTACAATGTGGCTGCTATTAAGAATATCTTGAGCAAAACAGCTTCATTTGATTTCTTAGTGCATGGAGAAAACATAATTGAATGATGTAAACATTGAAACATCTGAATTTATCGGAAATTTCAAATTAATTTTTATAGTATCCATAAGAATTTCAATTTTTCTTTAGAAAAGTCACAAGTGTGCTATTCTTTTATTTTTAAGCTTTAAATGAAGCATATGTAAAAAATATTTGAAGAGATATTAAGAGAAGAACAACAGATGAGCACCTTCTGAGAATGAACAGTTGTATCTCTGTCAAAGTGCTTGCTAAACCACTAAACACAGAGGTGTAAAAGCTAGCCCTGTCAGTACGCCATAAAGCAGGTCGCTTCAGCTATTATTTAATTACGTCCGGCTAATGGTAAGAAGGTTTAACCACGCTAAAAAGTATTAAGCAAATTAAACAAAATAAAACAGTGTGAATGATTGTGTTTACCCCTCTGTGATTTGCTTTTAACTATCATTTTGTTTTTTGTGACTGTAATTTTTTTGGTGATAACTAAATTACATCATTTATTGAATGGAAACGTTTTTGCCCATGGATTCCAGGCCATAAGTCAATGATGTCAGAGCAAGAAGTACCAGATGGAATGAAATTTCTGAACTGTGGGAAAAGCATGCTACTTATTTTCAACATAAGCATAGGGAGTGGAAGTAAGCGAGTATATAATAGCATCAGAGCTATATAATAGCATCAGAGCTGAGTTCATTAAAAGAAAGTTTCCCACAAGAACCCCATGTCAATTCAGTAAAAAGTTTATATTTGGTTTCTCAAATACTTCGGCAAAGACGTTTCCAAAAACCCCCTTGATAACCATTTAACTACCTGCCAGGGCTGGTCCCAATGCAGTATTTGTCACTACAAACCACCTGTTGTAGTTGGATCACCCCAACTACAACAGCTTCGTATTTTCATCTCTAAGAGTCAAATACAGAATAAAGGCAACACGCGCAGTTACTGTTTCATTTCTGCTCAAAATACTCCGTTGTTTCCCTGAAATTTGCAGTTACACGAGAGATGAGCGAGGAACATCCTACAGTCCAACAGCTACTGAGCTCAATTCCTTGCTCTCCAGGGAGTGATTGACTGCAGCTGTACAGTTGTAGGTGTAGAGAAAGTTTCATGTAGTATGAGATGCTACAGCCGACAGACTCGCACAGTGGCCACAAACTGAACTAAGTCTGAAGGGAAGCTGGACTAAGGCATCTATTTCCAACTACTTATATGTTGTAAAGTATTTCATACAATAAAACTCCATAGAATAAGCCAACAGGCTTTTATGTATATTATAATGCAACCAACAGCCCCATTTTTCTAAACACAAGTGGTCATGGTTTCCACTCAGGACAGTTTAAAATCTTGAAGCCAGGTGGAAATACATGGAAGGACTGAATTGAATAGCTAGATATAGGTTTATGCCACTTTTAAGATTAACAGCGTAAATATTCTTAATTAGCTACCTGCCTAACTGTCTTCAAATTGGCATTTTATTACAGATCTCTCTGTAGAAGGGGTTGGAAAGAGGGTCTTAGAAGAAGACAAGCTGTGCCACTTGTGCACGTAATGTGTTTCCCAAACCAAGAGTAGACAGGTGCTTACTGAAGAAACAGTCAGGTTGTGGATGGAAGGCTGAACCAAAGAGATAAGTTTTGTTGACCACCTCTGGTGTTACACTACTAACTCGAAACTGAAGGACTGGAGAAAACGATGGTATAACAGAAGCACTTCAAAGCAAAAGGAAGTCAAAGGTAGATTGCCTTGCAGTGACAGAAAGGAGAAGAGGAGGCTCCGGGGAGACCTTATAGCGGCCTTCCAGTGCCTAAAGGGGGCTGCAGGAAAGAAGGGGAGAGACTCTTCAGCAGGGCCTGGTGTGATAGAATGAGGGGTAGCGGTTTCAAAATAGAGGGAGGTAGATTCAGATTAGATATTGGGAACAAATTTTTCACAATGAGGTTGGTAGAACACTGGCCCAGGTTGTCCAGAGAGGTGGTGGATGCCCCATCCCTGGAAACATTCCAGGCCAGGTTGGCCGGGGCTCTGAGCAACCTGATCTGGTTGGAGATGTCCCTGCTCCTGGCAGGGGGGTTGGACTGGGTGGGCTTTGAAGGTCCCTTCCCACCCAAACCATTCTGTGATCCTATGACAGAGGGAAGTGTGGCAAGGAGATAGGGAGCAGGGGAAATATAAAATACAAACAGTGCAGAAGTGGGCAGGAAGAGGCAGAATCAGCTAACATATTTGGAGAGATGGAGAATATGAAATAGATAAGGAAGTTCAGGCAGTAAAAAGCAAGGGCTTAACAGATAAGCCAGCACAGTAAGGCTGAAATGTTGGAACCTGGTGAGGGAAAATTAACAAAAGCCAACATGCAGATTGTGAGGGACGTGATCTGGCTGACTGGGGGGTGGGACTGTTTCAGCAGAGAGCTAGGGAAGTTTGAGGAGGACGATAACCTGCCTACCTTGGACAGAGGAAAGGAAGCCATCAGCAAAGCTAATTTGCTCACTCTTTCTGGTGGTACAGCAGTGAAGGAAGGAGATGCTGGAGATAAAGCAGAATTAGTGAGACAGGCTGACAGGGATGAAAAGACAATGGCATGAAACTCAGAGCGGAGCAATTCCATAACAGTAAAAGAAGTGCAACCACGAGCCAAGAAATTGCTTATGTTCTTCATGTGCTGGGAAGGAAGAAAGTTGAAAATTAAGTAGCGGGCACAGGAGTGCACTCTGCAATCCAAACTAAGCTCTTTCTTTCCTTCTTAACCTGTCCTAATTTACAGTTTTATCGTATTCCTTAGCTCACTTCAGTTCAGTTCAGGCTGCTTCATTTTGTTCATAGCAGCTTTAACACACTTGAACCCTCAGATGGGTCTTAATGGACCCCCAGATACCCAGACACAACGATACTGTAGATGAATGCTTATTTTGAAAAGCATTGCATTGCAGCGCACAGAAAACTCACATCTCATTTTACTGAAAAACCTCACACTTCCCTCCAGGCAGCTCACAAAATTAAGAAAGCAAGTGGGATTTCATTTCTAGCTTGTACTTAGCAACCAAATTGCTATGCAAGTTTGGACAGGAGATCCAAGTTTTGCCCCCATTTATGCTCCTGCAAGGTGGGAAGAGCGGAGCAGCACAAGCGTAGCTGTTGGCAGAGCTCATCACCAAGTGTGACGTACAAACGCAGGAACAATTAGAAACTGCAGAGCTCAGGTTGTGTACGCTAAGGCGGCAGACAAGTGAAGATAACTGACAGCCTCTCCTAGCAAGCAGGGCTATCTCAACGTGGTTTTATTGCCTCGTTCAAGGAACAACTCCTTGAAATCAGATGTTTCAGATAAGAAGCCTCTTGGATTGGTGGCTGATCTCAAACAGATCAACCTCTGTGGTTCATTTGAGAGGTCTCCCTTGGAACTGCAGCTTCTGGAGAGAGATGGCCAAAAGTCACACATTTTCTTTCATGCTCCTTTCCAGCCACAGCCAATGAAGCTAAGATATAGCTCATTTCAATCTGCCGGAGGAGAGATCTACAAAAAGGGAGAGAGCGTAAAGACTACAGAAAGAAAGAAAACCTGTAACTAAAACATAGCCCAGAAGCAAGAATCAAAGAGCTACGCACAGTCAGACAAGTCTGTAAGGAGTCCCGCGACTCACAGGCTTTATCGGCATCCAAGAGGACGCTGACTGAATGTAGTTGTCTTCCAAAGACAGATTATTTGGATAATCAGAGCACATCTTAGGCATGCGACAGTGTGCAGACACGCATGGTACGATGCAATATTGCTGGTATTTCAGAAAAGCATATTTTGCCAGAGTTTTACGCACCAGCTAGCCCAAACCAGACATTGCCAAGGCACCATGTGTGCTTTGCAGAAACCCAACAAGGTCTCAGCCACCCTCAGTTCTGAGAGGAGGATGAGGAAAGAATTGTTTTATGGCAGCACTGCAGAGGTGCTTCAAGAATCGGTGTTGCTATGATCCTCTGAATTACTTATCTTCCTGTTTTTGAAATGTTCTTTGTCAAAAAAGCAGTGGCTGACAGAGTCTTTTCTGACAGGAACTAATGATGGGCGACGTCCACCCTCAGCACCTGAGTTTCTGAGACATCAATTTGTAATTGCATGGAGCATAGGGTGAAGAGAGTAGTTCAGCCTCTAAACAAAAAATTAATTTTGCCTGACCCCAAGCAAGATAATTGCTTCTGGTATTCCAGTGGGAGTTTTAGATCCCACCACTTGTCTTCACAAATATAGTGACCTAACCTATAGGCAAGACTAGCAAATTGAAAAATAATGTGTTTATATATATTAGATTGTAACTACGTAGACAGTGGCTCTTATTTTCCCTTTGATAATATCAATGCAATGAAATCTAAAACATAATCCCTAACAAGACACAAATAAAAAGATCATGATCTCTAATTAAATGGAATTTTCTTGTTGATACAACATGTACAGATGCTTCTCTTATCAGATCCACCTCAAATACCGTTGGATGTGACTTTTTTTGGTCCTGCTTTTGGCCAAAACCTGCAGGACTGGCTTACAAGAAATCAAAGAAAGACTTTCTAGAACAGCAGCTCTGGCACTGCCCAAAGATCTACTCATTCAAAGCTGATTCCCATAAATTGCAAGATTTGCCAGAAATTCCCTCTACATCCCTGGAATCCTGGGAATGACTCACAATTGCTGTAATACTCTTTAGTGATAATTTTATTCTTTTTTCTCCTGCAGTTTAGCTCCAGTAGGCTCTATTTTTTTTTTTTTAGTAGTGGAATAAAAATTGGCCTGAAGGTCAAGCATTAATTCATAGTAAGAAAACACATTTAAAACTTGATTTTTAAAGTTATCATTCTACTAAATATTAAAATCTGCAGTCTTAAAGAGAGCGGGAAGCCTAATATGGACTCCTCTGCAGCAGACTCCTCTGAGTCTCCCACAGCAGGATAACTGACCTTGACTTTCATTACGTTTTCAGTCTGGGACGCATAACTCACTTTGTGGTTAGTGATTTTGCACTGGAGTCCATGACAATGGTTTGAAGGCAGAGCTGTTGTGGGTACAACCAGATCCATTAGAGGCTCGCTGAGTACAGGAGCAGACCTAAGCTTAAGAATTTACCAACTCACGCAGTATAATTACTGTCAGCCTGAGGCAGGCTGGTATGGAAGGAGAAAGAGAAGGATTTTTTTTTTTCCCCTTCCCTGGAAAGCGCCCGATTATAAATGGATGGTGGCACTAAGGTGAGAACAACCTGAAATTCCTGTATGAGGAGATAGGGTTTATTTAGGCTCTCAGTCTTCAATTTCTCCTTCACATTTGCCACTTTGTAAATATCTGAGCTAACCTGCAAGTAACTACCAGACAGTTTAAGTGGGGTTTTTGTTTTGAAAAGGTGGGAAGTTAAGGATGTGCTGTTTCAGAAAGGTGATGAACAAATATTAGGAAAAGTGGTAAGAAGATGCAAAGGATACCTTCCAATTCTTTCCATTGTATTTATGAAGCAGCACTCGCAACACTGCAGGCAAGCCTTGGCATAGAAGTCACAGGAATTGGAGATAATTCTGGTTGCATTTCAAATATATTAAAAACTGTCTTGCAGTTTAACATACATATTAGGTTGAGCTGAAGTGCACGCAATTCCCTGGAGAGGCAACCTCTGCAGGGTGGCAGGTTCCTTTGGCAAACATGCTGAGCTATCATCTGGGCAAAAGTCAAAGGACCCAGGCAGAAGCGGCCCATTTCTAATCACAGACTGGTTTGGGTGGGAAGGGACCATTAAAGCCCACCCAGTCCAACCCCCCTGCAAGGAGCAGGGACATCTCCAACCAGATCAGGTTGCTCAGAGCCCCGGCCAACCTGGCCTGGAATGTTTCCAGGGATGGGGCATCCACCACCTCTCTGGGCAACCTGGGCCACTGCTCCACCACCCTCAGTGGTAAAAAATTTCTTCCTAATATCTAATCTGAACCTATCTCCTATTTTAAAACCATGACCCCTCATCCTGTCACAACAGGCAAAGCTGTATCGCAATACTGCTGCTTGATAAAACTGCTGCTCCAGCCAGGGTACCAGTCAGCCCAACAGTGGTGACCTGGAGGTCTTGGCCCTTCCACAGGAGAGGCCGTGTCCTGCAGGGAGGAGTTTTCACCAAGGTCGGAAACCCTCTCGCCTGCGCCAAGAGCATTGCCTGGAGTGGGCCAGGGCGGCAGCAGCGAGCGGTGGTCCTCGGCTGCCTGCACATCTGGAGCTACTGAACCTCAGCTCCTCTCTCCAGCAACACCCCGCTGTTTGCTCAAGCCCACAGGGTAAACCCCACAGCTTTCTGTGGGAAAAGAAGCCGCCGGGCTTCGCTCTGTAGCTGCCAACAGAAGAGGAGCTGTCCACCAAGGCCTTCAGTACCAGCCCACCATCTCTAGTGCGCCCCAGAAAATACACGGCTTCTGAAAACAACCACGATAATCATGCTGCTGTAAAGTGTTACTGTTACTAAAGACCATAAAAGTTCAAAATACACATTCAGTTAAAAAAAAAAAAAAAAATCACCTTTTGACAGTGAAATATTTGCCAGCCACTGCATAACCTGCAGATTTCTCTTTAAAGAAAATGACAGAGTCTGATAACTATTTATTTTCAAGTAGATGTGATCACCCAAACCAGCTTGGGTAGATGTCACCCTTTCTGTTTGACAGTAGAATGTCCCAGATTACTTTTGTTTTTTGGCACTGCCACTATTCACTGCGGTTTGCAATCTTAGCAAGGCGGGGCGGGAGAGAGGAGAGAAAAGACCGCACAAATCTTATCCTTCAGTAATTTTTGCCACAGCAAGCGCTGAGCTGTCACAGGAACAGGGGCGAGTTCCCGGGGAGGCACTTTTTGCTGCTGCAGCAGGCTCCTTGCATTGTGTGCCACTTTGCCAGTTCAGCTCACAGCCAGGGGATAGCAGAGTCAGCCAGCCAAGCAGCTCCGGGCTCCTCTGATCCCACTGAGCCCCTGTTCCCTGTCTCCTAGGAGACCGAATCCCTTATTTCCCTTATTTCCCAGTACCTACGCTTTCCTCTGTAGCCTCAAGAAGGATTCATTCAACGCTGTTCCGCGAATAGTTTGAATATTCAGTTTGCAGTAGCTTTATCGAAGCCTGTGATAAAGCTTTTAAACATTTAAGCACTTGTCCGGTTATACTTGGAATTTACTTGAAGTATTAAAAAAAGATTAGTACAAACATGACCTGTGCCTATATAAATATTTTCCCATATTTGGTTAATGTTTACCTATATAATTTCTGAAAAGCTCCTCTTACTACAGCAATTTCAAGGTTTTAAAAAGAAAAAAACCCATCTTTCCTCCCCGCTTTATTCACACTGTTACAGGAAATTGGTGGTTAAGCAAACTTTTCTAAAAAGGCTTAACAAAGCATGTTTTGCCAGTTCATTTCGTTTTGAATGAACTTGACAAATTTTGAAAGCAAACATCATTGGAGTTTGACCAATTTCAGAGCAGCGAGGAAAGCCTCCCTTGCTATTTGAATTTTAAAAATTGGCCAAAGTCTTATGTCAGCTGCCTTGTTCTGCAGTCTGTCTTTGAATCCTCTTAGGAAAGTCAGGGATACTCACAAACAATAGAATTAAAATCTGTCTTTAGGACTGGCAAACCATTCAAAGTTCTGTCTAGCTGCTTAGCATAGACTGTGCTAGGCCTCAAGAAGAGAATAGGCCCCTAAAGAAGCAATAATTTTCAGATTGTTGTGTACAATGCGGTGATAAAGCTCCCTGTCACATTTTTCTTCCCAGTTACTGAAGTTCCCATTCAGATGAATTGTCACAGCTTCTTCAATCCAAACAAGCACCCTTCCGGCCTTGTTTGCATTAAAATGTGATAAAACTAAAGGTGACTTTAGCACAGCTGTGCAGAAAAGTGGATTAGGTCAAAGTGACAGCGTTTGTTAGGCCTTGCCACAAAGGTGGTTCAAGATTTGTCTAGAGCGCTAATGTGGGAGAAGCAGAAGTTTCTTAAACCCAGACATTTGTAATAAGGCCACAAACAAAAAATAGTATTTCTTTCATCCAAACGTAGTTTCCCAATGGCAGTAGGCCAGCCTGTTGACCTGTTGTCACAGAAAAATTTGAAATGGCACCACGAAACAAAGTGCCTTGTATTTTCTGTCATTCCCGCCAGCCATCACGCAGAAATCAAGCGCTGCTGTCAATACCCAACGGAATGAAAAGGCCAGGCCGGCACCCTGACAGCACAGCGCAGTGCAAACTCCTCACGGACAGACAGACACAGGCTCCCGAGCCCTGCCGTGAGATCCCAAAATGCGAACGTGTTTTGTAACAGTACTTTGGAGGGAGAAGCAAAGAAGGCCTGTTTTTCTTACAGTAAAGCCATAATCAACAGTCTTTCAGCAAAGAGGGCACGTCTCACTTCACTGTCTTTCAAGCTCCTATTTCCATTTTGTTTAACATTTAAGGGGAGATCCCACCAAAGCAAAAAGCCATCGGAAATAGCACCCTTTGCATGCCACCTGCTGGCAATTTTTTGTATTTGGCTAAGATAGGGGCAGAGCATAATTTTCTCCACGACAAGAAACACACGTCAAAGGCTGGCAGAACAATCGGTGAAAGTCCCAAGTACGAGTACGTTGGGCTGAGTAGGACCAGGAAGAGGCCACCAAACCCCACCTTCTCGCCACAACTCCATTTTTATTACTTCAGCTCATTTACGGTTCCTAACCCTCGCAGAGGCGGAGACACAGAGATATGCCATTCATCTTCCCAGTGCACAAATAAAAACTCTAAAAAATACACAACGCAGTATTGTTTAGGAACAAGATTTATACCTCAGGTTCTACCTGATGCACTTTTACTTGTTAAAGGTAATAGAAAGCTTCCATATTTATGGGATGTATTTTCAACCTCGGTTTTACAAATAGTTGTCATTATTTCCATGCCCTGCAGTAGCATTACTTCCAGGAGACATGGCCTCTCAGCAGTTGTGTTGCTCCATCACATGGAACCAATTGGGTGAGCAAGCTCCCTGTGAGGCTAAACTGAAGGAAAAATAATAGAGGGCACTTGAAAGACTCCTGGGCAAGTCAGAAAAATAAGAAATGTCTGAAGGAGAAAGCTCTGCATCAGGACATTCTTGCTTGCAGAAGAAAACACTCATTGGATCTGCTCCAACCAAGGTACTATGAGCTTCCTTTGATGTAGGTCACTCATTGTACAGTCCCAGTGAACGCAAAGCAGAAGCACGTCTTTATTTTCACATGTCTAACCAAAGTTAATTGCACATGGTTCTCCTCAAAGGTTGCATTCAGCTGGTAAAAGCAAGAGCAAAACATATCCTACTGAAACAAACACAACTCTTCCCATCAGAGAGCAGACATAGCACCACTGGTAGGTGGGCTCCAGCACCAGAGAGCTGATCATCAGAAGAGCACCAGAACATCCAGGGTTTTGGTGAGGTACGCTGGTTTATTTGAACTGGGCTCCTGGATTGCAGAGGTTAGGCATCTTTTTGATATAAACTTAGACAATCTATTGCACCTGCAAGAAAACCACTGTGTTGCATATCTGCAGAATGTGATAGCCGTGGTGACAGCAAGCCTAACTGCATTGGTAAGAAAGTCCAGGAAACCACTGTCTTATGGAGCTGGCCATCACCAGCATAGTTCTCCTAGCAAAGTGCGGAGGAAACAAAATCCAATCCTGGTTTACCACAGGGCTTCCCAACCCCTTACGGAGAAAGGAGCCTAAAAGATAGGTCTGTCTGAGGTGGGGTTGAGATTTTTGGAAAAGATTCAGAAATTCCAAAGGCTAGAACCTGAAAACGGGACAAAAACCTGACTTTAGAAATTAATATACTCTGGAAGCAATTGTGTCTGAAGCCTAGCCAGACAGCCAGCCAGCTGACATTTCAACAGCTCTGTAGCTTGGCAGATGCTCTCACAGCTAACTGTGCGTACACGGCGCTGACTTAGAAATGTGAAAACCAAAGCCTTCTGGTGTAGCGCACGGGAGAACAGAGCTCAGCACATGGTCCTGCTAAGGCCAGCTGTGTAACAAGACAAGGACAGATGAGACAGATTTTGATGACAAAGTTGTCTACAGAATAATATCTAAATGTATCTTCCATGGCAATTAACCCTGAGTGCCAACTACTGGGGGACTACGCAGCTACTGCTGCATTTTTCTCATTAGTTGCTACAGTGAAGAGATTTCCTCTACAGATAATTTTTAAGCTCTCAGACTTCAGGATCCTCCTTCTCTGGTGGTATTTTTCCCCACAGAAGATTCAAGACTCATTCCCTTTTCATTATTTCGAATGTGTTGCTAGGCTTGACTTTGAGCTCATGTTAAATTACTACTAATTAACTTCTGCTCACTTGTGCCTTTGTAAACACTAACTAGGCCATCCACAAGTGCAAATGGGCACAAGTTACCCTCACTTTAACCCAGAAAAAATATTTGTAGAACATCTAATTGGCATTTCTTCTTCCCCCTTAGAAATGGAGCTTGGAGATCCCCCCCATGTCCACAGACTGACACAGAACAGCACACACATCATCCTCATTGGGCTGTGTAGCCAGAGCTAAAGAGCCTTTAGGTGACTTCTCCACCGAGATGCCTCCACCCCATGTTTGCCCACACCTCTGCTTCTCGAGTTGACAGAAGAGGAGCCTGATGAGGAAGGAGCAGACAGACTGCCATCTATCCTGACTCCAGTTTGTGGTCATTAATAGGGTTACGCATTTTTCCCACATTGATCCTCCAGGACCAATGAAACCAAGGTGAAACCTTTTCCTGCAGCCCATTTAGCTCTCAATAATGAAGTATATAAAGATATTTGCAACAGAAATCCACTAAGGCAATATTGCTAGGACAATAATACAGTAGTTTAAAAAGGGTTTCAAGCCTCAAACGTGCACTTCTTTTGGAAATTTTGAGTCTGGATTAGAAAGGATCAGCATTATTGTTCTCATGCGTTGCATCTTGTGAAGCTTTCTGCTGAGTCATCAATCCTTCACTATTCAGGCTGCTGCTGTTACAGTTTCACTGTCAGCTTTCCACACACAAAGAACAAACTGTAGAAGTATTTATTTTACAATAAAAATCATTGGACTGTCACCTTTACTGGCTTCACACAAATGTACTTGAAGGCTGGTCTATTCCAATTTGTTGAAAGGTAGGGATGTATACCATTGCATTGATTTCTAAAAAAAAAAGTTATCCCCATTATTCTTCTGGTGGAAAGGCCAGCTCCTGAGTTTTCAATCAGCAGATCAAATGAGTGATGTGTTTTCTTAGTTGTCAAGTTGTTGATAAGGCATCCTTAAACTGTGTTTAAGAAGTTTTAGAAGTTATAAACTGTATGTTCTCATTTATGGAGGCACCTAGAATTAAAAGGCCAATTCCTAGTCACTGAGCGTAAAAATACAGATGTGTTGAAGGCATTATGCAGATCTGTTAGAGCATTTATACACGGAATCATGCTGTCATTCCTTGGTTGCAACGGTGAGAACTGCATTCTTTCCGAATAGCACTTCTCAATCCCAACACATATTCTAGAAGTGCTTTGTATAATGATTTCAGGAGTTTGTATCACATCGTGGCCTTAAAAGAGCCCAAAGAGATTAAACCCTGTTTGGCTGGGGACAAGTCTTGCAGTTCCTGGTTCAAGGGAGTTTTGCAGGAGACAAGCTGAGAAATGTGGAGTAACCAATGCGTGAGAACGCTGCCAAGAGAGGCAGCCCCAGGCCTTGCCGACATGATGCCCGTTCGTTGCCAAGTTCATGAAAGAAGGAGCAGCCTACGTTACCGAGAGAAAAGGTCCCATTGAACCCGCTGATACCACCCATTGGCCCCTGTGCTAGCTACAGAGGGAGCAGAGCACTGCTGTGAGTTATGCAAGCTCTGCGATGGCTTTTAAGTGAGCATCAGGAGTCGGCAGGTACCTGATCTCCACCAGAGAGCCAGCCTCTCCACTCCACCCCTCCGAACCCTCAAAGCTTCCTGGTCACATCTGTGCAAGGGGCGCTCTTTGGAAACTTCTCTGTGTAGCATTTCGCTACAGCATTCACGATGGACATCTACACACATCTTACGCACACAAAAAGGAAACACGTCAGACACCGACAGAAGCTAGAGACGGGAAAACCAGTGTAAGTTGACACACAAAGTGCATCGTCTCTATGGGAGCTCACTAGTCGCGTAGCTGGTGTAGGGGATGTTTGAAAGTGAAGGAGTCATCTTCAGCCTACGACAGGAAAGAGATGCATTGTCATCTGCCTGCAGCTCTTCTAATGCTAGCTAGGAATTACCAGGAAGGAACGAAAGGCCAAGGAACAGAAAAGAAAGAGTCATACATAGGTACGTTTTCAGTATGATAATGAAATCAGGCCTAGAAATTATTACAATGACTCAATTCCACTGTCAAAATAGCACGGTGTTATTACCTGGCTAATTAGCCTGGCTAGGTAGAGGGGCAAAGTGTTAACAAAACACAACCATAAGACAAAAAGATGATCCCTTCTTGAAAAGCTGACGAGTCTGAACTGACCGGCTTTAATAATTGGCACAAGGGTACAGATTCTGCAGTTCAAAAAGCTGATTCTTCAGACTTATACTGGTTAATTGAAATGCAAACTCTGCAAGCCTACAAGCATGGTATGATTTCCTTAAACCTAGTCTCACTCCTAAGCCTGACCTCTAGTTTTGTATTGATTAAAAAGAATTTCTTTTTATGCCATTGCACACACCCCATGCTCTGAACACTGTAAGTACTGTAATGACACTCCCAAATACTTTTATCCTTTGGTTTCTTAATAATTATTACCTTTATTATTCTTGTTGGAGGGATTTTCACCTTGTTACAACTGCATTCTCCAAAGCAAGAGAATGAATTTATTGTCTTTGCCGATTCTTGCCTGTTGATGCATGCCCCTAGGTCAGCAATACACACCAGCTCTAATCATGCCGAGATGACGTTAGTTTAAATTTTTCCCAACCTGAAGGCAAATGCCTTCTTCATCACCAAAGCGTACTTTCATTTCAAGGCATCCGAAGTTAAACCTCCGGGCTTTGGATTCAAAGTAAATGCATTAAGTGCATAAGAAACAACATGGTGCCACAGTTAGAGGATACCTGCTATTTAACCTGCAATCAAGGTTTTCCTTCTGTTTTCTCCCAGAAAAGAGAAAGAAAGGAAGAAAATGTGACAGACTTTCACAGATATGATAAACGAAACGAGTTCAGTTTGGCTTTCTGTTTCAAGTAGGGCATTTTTACAGAGTCAAGTGAGGCAACACTTCACTCTAGAACAAACACGGGGGATATTTTACATGCAATTTACTTAAACTTTTCCTTAAGTTGGAAGCTAACACTTTAAAAAGTCTTCAGTGTTAATGATTCCAGAACCTAATGTATCCTATCTACTGTGTATAACTTTCTGTGGTTCTTTTAACATACCCACTTGCCTCAAACAGAATACATATGAAAACCCAAAAAGCCTAGATAACAATATTTTATAGGTACTTCCCATGCCCTCTGCGCACACTGATATAACTTTGTTTGGATACCAGATATCACAGGGAGAGGACTGTTATTAATTTTAAAGCTTTCAATTCAAGCAGTGAATGTTTTACACTGTCTTTTCCCTTCCCCCTTCTACATTTCCACCAAAAATCTTAGGCTCGGGATGAGCTGACAGTAGACACTGTCCTATAACGAAGTAGGGAAGAATTTGGACAGTCGTCTCAGGGGCAGAGTCCCAGCCACAAAACAAGTCCCTCCTCTCTGGTAGGCTCCAAAACAGGTTTTCTAGGAAGTCTGAAAAGCCAGCTCTGTGTTCAGCATGGTATATAGGTGAACTTGCGAAGCAAGGTCACTCCATCTCCTCTCTGTATAGCACTTCAGCCTCTCTGTAGAGCTCTTTACTGCGGTGCTGCTGCCTCGCATACTTGCTAAATCAGTATAAACATACTCCAGCGCTGCCCAAGTACATCAAACTGAAGGGCTGGTATGTCAAGAGGAGCCCTGCTGCCTTCTGTCACATCGCGGAAAGCAGAGTAAGAACAAACTGTTGCGTTTCATAAACCCCTGAACTTGAACCACAATCTGAAGACAAGTGCGACACGGGAACACACGTTCAGGCACACACCTGAATGCAGACACAGGGGCTTCTGCTTCTGATTTGGTAGGTGACTTCTCTGCCTTAGTATTTTTCCTGTTCAGCAAGAGTAACTTCCAAGAGTGATAGATACTACATGACAGTCCTATGCCTTCATCTCCATCCATAAAACAAGAATAATTTGTATATTAAAGTAAATGAAATCTAAACAAGTGCTGAAAAACTTCAACACAAGGTATTCACAGATCACCAGCTACAGGAATATCATCTCTATGAAACGCTTTAAAGTGACATCTCATCATTTCCAACAAACCCCAAGGCATCTGAACCTTCACAGAGTACTTTAAGAAGTCCCTACCACTACTGACCCACCACTCTGATCCACTCTTGAACTGATAAGAGTCTAACTGGTGCCGAAACCTCGCAAGCGCAACTAGCTGAAACCTTTCTGCATTGTTTCATAATATTATTTCAGTACAAGTTTGTCTGCTATTTAATTGGAAAAAATAATTAAGCAATAAAACAGGCACATACTAGCCCAAAACAGAGAAAATTGCTTATTTGTCTGGACTCCTGGCAACTAACGTAGACAGTATTTGACCAGAAGAACTTCTTTCAAGAACTGCATAATAGCAGAAATAGGATAGTCACAATTTTACATTATTTTTCTATATAATTTAATTTGTTCTAACAGCAGACCAAAAAAAAATTTCCAACCTAATAAAAAAAAAAACAAAACAAAACAAAACAAAACCCAAACACCTCATACAATGGCTACCTGGGATGTGATCCCTTCTAGAACATCTCATGGGAGAGTTGTGTATTATGACCACTATTTAGACAATTAGATCAACATTTTCAGAATTGTCTTTAAATTTTAAAACTTCACTTTGTTATAAAGAGAGTTTTCTTTATTTTTTTTTTCTTCCCTCCTCACCTTTTAATTTCTTGCCAGTGGGTGGAACATACGTGGTTCTACCTGCACAAAAACATGTCTTCATCATTAAAACAACAGGAAACTTGCATCAAGACTACAGTTCTGCAAACTGTGAGCTCAAGAGAAGCCCTCAGCTATTTGTTGCTACCCATTCATCAAAACTGACTGCTCAAGTGCTGTAATTAAGAGAACGAGTACGACTGCCTCCGATATTCCAGTTTCACCTGGCATTTTAAAATCAAGTCTACTTCATCATCCATTCAGATCAAGTCACTGGATTGTGAACTGAAGAGGTAGAGCACTCCCTCCCAGTCAAGAAAGGGGTACGGCTGGGGTTGGCATCGCCTGCAATGCAAGAATTGCCGTAACCCCTCTGTCAGAGCCCTAAATTGTGTACCTAAAATGGAAGTAATGCAAACAATTGGAGAAAATGTACATTCAAAGTGGCAAATTGGAAGAAATTGGGAATTTTCACTTCTACTCAACTCCCTTTGCTGCCTCCCTCAGGTACTGTGTTCCAAGATGTTTCTGAGGTCAGTCAGACATCCTTCAAACTTAAACCACATTTTTTCTGTACTACAATGCCTCTGAAGTTCAGTGAAAATGTAAATGACGGTGGGGAAACCAAATCTTGCCAATAAAACCCATGACAGAAGCCCAGGAGTCCAGTATGGGCATTTTTGTAGCAAACTAAGAAACAGGTAAAATCCTGGTGGGATACAGCAAAATCTGAAGCAATCTCTTATCTTGACCACTAACACTGTGAAGAAATCCCATGGGCATAGAGCATCTTTGTCTTCGGCAGTATTCTTCAGTTTAATCTCCATTTCAAAGGAAAAAGGCTTTGCTCTGCTCTTACTCTGTACCGAGTGCGGTATAATGTTTCCATCACTGACCATAGATTTGCATAAGCTAAGTTAATAGTAGTTAGGTTTATGTTATGCTCTTAATTTTAAAATCTAGAATTGATCAGAGAGTATCACTATTATGAGCTCTATTAATATGTACTCTCGTTTTATACTGCCACATATATTCTGTTTTATAGTGAAGGGAAAGAGTTTGAAAATAAACTAGGGAATTTTCTATAGGAGGAGGTCACTCTATCTTTAGTTCTCAGCGGTACAACATTTCTAGGAAGCATCCAACCCTTGAAGTAGTCCAGAGCTCAGGAAAAGTGCTCAATGGACACCTCAGTCTGCACTTTCCCCTTCCCGTGAAGGGCGTGGAAAGAGTCACTGCGGGACAACTAACACATGGGATGATCATTGCTTGTCCTGTCTGCTCTGGCAATTACGACATTCTTATGTCACTTAAAATCAAACTACAAAAGAAAAAAAAAAACCCAACCCAAAGTGCCACTTCTTTTTTTTAATGAGATATGTGATTTTTCTTATGATTCTGATTACTCTGGTTTAATTTTTGTGTTTTATTACACAATACACTGACTAGGAACTGAAGGGAGCAAGCAAAGCAATGTTCTGGGGAGGTACAACAGTCTTCATTAAAACTTACCTTCTTCAGCTGGTCTAAAGCACTGACACCCTTCTCCACATTCGAAGATACAGAAGCATCAATCTTTGTATCTAAATACAAATTGAAAGCAATTGCTGCAGAGGCAAGCAGTTGAAACCTGCACATCATTGAGCTGGTGAGCAAGAACGCACTGACAATTTTAGCGCACGTCCATCACTGGCACCAGGAGGCCCTGGAGAAGAAGTGATGTTTTGTAGTCGAGATTGCCATGAGGGCCAGAAGGCTATCCAGAAGAGAAATTCAGTATTTCTCCAGACTTTTGAGAACAGTCCATATACAAAGCACTCAATAACAATTACTGAAAGACTTAGATAAAGGGAATAGTACTTAAGATTGCCTAATTAGAAAATTAATCAGAAATTAAGATAAAATTTGTAACAGCTTTCCTGCACGTGTATTATTAGAGTTTTAACAACAGAGAAACATACTTTAAAAACACAACAACCCAGAAAACCCACCAGAATATTTTTTTTTTTGTTTAGTCCACAGCATAGCTTATATCTATGAGAAAACTATTCTGCATTTGTAAAAATTTGCTTGCTCAGTGTGCGGCTTTGCTGGAACTCTGTATAGACCTAACAGAGACAAGTTAAGAGTATGTTTTCTAAACACAACAGTATCAAGCCTGGGAAATATTTACATCAAAACGTTTCTTCCCTTTCACTTCAAAAATCTCTGCTTCAAAGCTCAGACACACTGAAATGTCTCAATGTAAGCATTTAACATGGGCAGAAATATTTCATTATTCCCAGACTGAGGCATTGTATGGAAATATTCTAGGAAGAAATAATAAAATAAAGCACTGAATGGCACAAGAATTGTTTAGTTGTTTCCACCTTAGAGAATTTCTAAGTTGGGTCAAATTTTGACAACCAAAAACATACTCTTAAATTAAAGGCCATGCTAGCCACTGAGGATTATTCCTCCTCACTTCCAGAGGGAACGTTTCATTCCAAGAACTCACAGTATTTCTTACACAACTAATTTAACCTCACCATTCCACCATTTGAAAACTAGTAAATAGGCCAGAGGAATTTTTCCCTTTTCTTTTAAAAAGGCACTCATCATCAAGGGTCGTTTTTTACTTCCTGTTTGCAAATAGGAAGGCGAGCTGGTACCCTCCCCTCTGCGCTAAGGGGAAAACCTTGCCATGAAAAACAGGTACAGAAAGTTACAGGGAATTGATAGAAATATAAAAGCTAGCTGCTATTTTGTATGAGCATGCACAAAAATATGTTGGGACAGAGCTTGGCCTGCTCTTTATTGACACTTTGAGTGAGACATTTTCTCACTTTTTTGACCTAAAATAGAGTGACATCAACATTGTTGCTTTTACAGTTTTCTTTCTTATCATTAATGCGACTATTAAACACTCGTAGATTTTACTACAAAGTGATTATTCAGAGCAGAAAATTGATAAAGTTGTTTACAATTGGGTTTCAAGAATTAGCTTTCAAAACCCCGCCGCAACAAAGCTGATCAAATAGTGAAACACAGTCAAAGCGCGCTGAAATGTAATAATTTGTTTCTATCTTATATAATTCTGTAAATACAGCCCATCATCATACCCTTCCAAAACCGGGGGTTAGGCTTTCAAAGGCCTACGCAGGGGATTTAGCAGCGAAGTTTCCATTAACATCAACACCTCACTCAGCACCGCTTTGAAAGGCGACTCGGGGCGGTTATCCTCCTCTTGCTGCGCAGGGGTTTGTACCCCAGCTCTTCTTAGTGTTAGGAAGAATTAAGTTTGTCTTTTTTGTTCCCTGATCAGAGAATAGGGTTTTTTTTTGTAATATCTGACTGATAATTTTCTCAGTCCCTAACTTAAATGGCTGTTTTGCTTTAGGGAAAGGAGGATCAAACAGACTCAAGATTTGCCACCCTTTTAAAATCCCTCTTCTTAATGCTAAAGAGTGCAAAACATACATTTTCAATATCTCTCTTGCTAAAAGTTTCATTTAACTAACCATAGGCACATACACACAAACCAATTCTGTTTTACAGTCCTTAGCCAAAGCTGCATGTCAATCTAAAAATCAAATAATGGAAAGCAGACATTTAGCTTAGTTTATATAACCTGACAGTGCTCCTATCCTTCCTCTGTTTCACCCAGAGTCATCTTTCAGTGTTCCTCTCTAATTTTATTTGGAACAAAATAAAAAGATTAAGATAAAATAATTCCCAAAAGATAATTGCAAAATGATTTATGTGCAGGTGTTAAATTATTTCTGGCATTGATGTTCCATAGAGCGCAACGTTACAACCTTATGGTATTCAACAGAGCATCTACATTTGATAATCCTGCTAATCATCAAAAGACGCTGGATCTGAATCCCGAAGGCAATGTTACATTTTGATTAAGTTTTACCATCAGCGATTCTGTTTATGGTTCAGTAAGGTATGAATTTCTTTCACATTCCACTGGGTTTACCACTCATTGTGTTTGACTTGGAGCACAGTTTAAGTTTTCTATAAGCCATCGGTTTTTCAGCTACTGCATTTTGCACTCTTCAGATATATCGAGGAATGCTAAACAGGAACAATTACACATTTTTTCAGTGTCTCCTGTTAGTGAGCTCTATTACAATCATGATTAAAAGCCCCAGTCACAAACAAGACGCCATCACGGCCCGCTCGGCGGGTCCGCAGGGCCACACAAGGTTTGTTCTCCGCTGGCTCTTTAAGAGACGGTGCAGTCAGGAGAACGCGTTTCTAAAATTGTGTTGCCAAACGGTTGAACAACTGGTACAGCAGCCTGCTAGCATATATTAGTATTGTGTACATTGCTGCAAGTTGCGTAGTAATGCTTGAGAGAGCTTGTTGTAATTAAACTCTACTCCTTTGGAATCTTAATCCCCAGGCTTTCTGATTTGTAATTCCACCTTCACGGCTGCACAACCAATTTTCTATTCTTCAGCCGCTGCAATACAGCCCTAGGCTGCAGTAGCTTTCCACACCAGCCAGGCTGCGAGCGGGGTACGAACGACAGAAGCTTCCCTATAAAACCCTACGCCTGGCTGGAAGAGCCGTTGCTTCTGAAAGCGGCTCGGTGCCCGCGGTTGCTCTTCACACTTATTCCAAACCAAATCACTGCAGTTTCACAAGGTTTCAAGCTCTCCCTGCCCCCTGCTTCCTTCTCTTTCACACCACACTCAGCTTGATATCATAGAATCATAGAATTACAGACTGGTTTGGGTGGGAAGGGACCTTCAAAGGGACATCTCCAACCAGACCAGGTTGCTCAGAGCCCTGTCCAACCTGGCCTGGAATGTTTCCAGGGATGGGGCATCCACCGCCTCTCTGGGCAACCTGGACCAGAGTTCCACCACCCTCAGCATAAAAATTCTTTCCTAATATCCAATCTAAATCTGCCTGCCTCTATTTTAAAACCATGACCCCTTGTCCTGTCACAGCAGGCCCTGCTGAACAGTCTCTCCCCACCTTTCCTGCAGCCCCTTTAGGCACTGGGAGCCGCTCTCAGGTCTCCCTGGAGCCTCCTCTTCTCCAGGCTGAACAGCCCCAGCTCTCTCAGCCTGGCCTCACAGCAGAGCTGCTCCAGCCCTCTCAGCATCTGCGTGGCCTCCTCCCGTTGATTTTACTCACATCCATGCTGCCTCTACGCACAGAGCTGAGACTGTACTTAGCGACTATATATATACACACAGTAGATTCAAATGCAGTTGTTCTCCACTTAGCTACGAGAGGATTTAGGTGATTAAAGGAAAGAAAGTGTTTTATCGGTAAACCAGGATGCACAACTAGACACATGCACATGCTCAGAGAATATCGTTAATATTAACAATTAGCCACAGCAGTAAGCAGAACCACATAAAAAAAAAAAAAACAAAACACAAAACCAAGAAAAAAAAAAAAACCACCCAACCCTTCTTGCCCTGGAGGGATTCTCCCGTGATTTGTGCTAATAATAAACACCACCACTGGAAACCCCACAGATTGTTGAGCTGGCTGCCGACCACAGATCCCAAACTGCTAAGGCAGGATTTAGACTAAAGCTGCATCGCCATCGCGTTGTCTCTCTGCTTTGGCCTATTCTTGAGTTGACACATTTCTCACGTTTTGAGGAATAATGTCGAGTTGCTTTTTTGATAGAGGAGCAGTTTTGGTATCAAACAGATAAAGAATAAAAAGAAAGGAAAATGCTTAGAGAACAAAGAAAAATGCCTTTAGCACTACAGGTTAAAAAAAAAATGAAAATATGGCTGTGAACATTAACTTTATTTTCAACATTCCTCACATTTTTTTTGGTGATAAATGACTTCACATGTAGTTGCCTTCAGGGTTATAGCCACAGCATTGTTTCATGGTATTCTAAATAAAATTTAAGGTGGACACTGGAACAAAACCTAGTGCTGTGACTGGTAGGCGCACACAATCTACATCTGATTCACATTGGGAGTAAAACCAGAGTGAGAAGCAAGTCATGAAACTCTTCAGTTGCAAACAAAACTGGTATTTTCCTCTTGCCTACAAGCCCATTATTACATGATAAGCCTTTCTTGCATGGTTAAGACAAACTTCAGTAGTATATATGGAAAAGGTGAATGGTAAAAGGAATTAAGGTGTTATGGGAGGACTAGGATTTGTAAAGTAGCCTCAATTCTTTCCTGCACACAAATAAGTAATGATTTCTTGTAATGATCAGGTAGCTTTAGTTACAAGAATAAGGCAGAATTGAACAGATGGAATGGTAAGAGATTCTCATATTTCATCGCAGCTAATGAAAAATACCAACTTAACGCCTGCAACGTTCTACAAGTCAATCAATGGGGGCACACAGCCAAGCGGCGCGGGGGACATATCATTACCCTTTGTTTTATCAACCTGTTCAGCTCCACTTAGTTGTTTGAGAGGTTCAGTTTAAAATTCACACAACCATTTCTTTATTTATTTTCTTTTTCTGTGTAAACAGAGAGTTTGGCATTGACAAAACATCATAGCTGGCACCTGACAACCTGCAGTACACCGGCAGCTAATTATTTCATTTGTTGTTGTTTTGTTTATGGTTGCATATAGGTGGTGGGAGAGGACCTAAAATCATGCTCACTTTGCAGTAAACGCTTTCACCTTTACCAAATGTTGGGGCAGCAAGGGCAATGGCAGTCATCTTATTTCTCCCCTCTGTGGGAATGTTGGAGATTGCTATTACTGAAAGCAGCCGTAACTCGCTCCAGCTACCATCTTCTGGCTAAAATGAGAAAGGTGGCTCCTACCAAATGGTCGTGCGTTACTTCCTGACCCCACTCTGGATTACAAACAATTAATGCCCACTGCAAAACAAGGGCTGTGATCTACAGACTTCACTGGCCTGGTGTACCTTGTAGACAGCGGTCCTGCACATTCCTTCCTCACACAGAGGCAGATCACGGGTCGCTATTTCTCACCAAGGGCTCACGGTAGCTTTAGTCCCGTGAAGTTCGCAGGCATTACCTTGTTCTAACACTGTTTGCAGGCAGGATTTTCTGGCTCAAGTGCTCTGAACCCAGGCCAAGTAGTGCTGGTTAAAGCTCAAGGGTTGCCAACACGCCTAATCCCAATGGAGGACTCTGATAATCACTACTGGTAATCCCAGTCCTGCTGTACAGCTCTGGCCTTCTGCACTGGGATGTGGCCCTTCCCACTCGACTGTGTCTAAACGTAATGTGTATCAGGCCAAGAACGAAGCTGTATGAGACATTACTCGATTTCCTCAAATTCTCCATGTGTAATAGCAGCACTGATTTTTACAGAAAACTGACAGGAAAAACTCCCAGTAAAAATGCACATGAGAACCTGTAACACACACAGGTGCATAATTTGCTACATAGGACTTTGCAAGAACAATATCAAAAGACCAGCAGAGATGCACAGACTCAAGAATGTGTTAATTAAGGAACACAATGGAAATGTTAATCAAAGGGCTAGAGAAGAATAAGCACGTAGAAGTAAAATAATCCTTATCTCATTGAATCGTAGTGCCCAAGACTAGGCTGAATTTGGGATAACAAGAAAGTTTTTGGTTTTCAGTAGGAGAGCAGTAGACAGTCATACGATAAAAACTCCAGCTTGAGGTTCTACGGAGATTCCAGCATGATCTCACACAAGCACTCGTTATCATAAGGTAAGGTGCAATATAGAGCGTACCTAGGTTTTAACAAGGGTCCAGATTCTCAGAACACATATCCCAAGAAGCACATCTCTGTCCCCTGGGAGCTGTGCAGGTTAGTTTAAAAGCTAATAATGCAGAGATCGGGAAAGAAGATAGCATATTCAAATGCCTATCAATAGCTAGGAAAGACTATCAAGAGCTACAGGTCCTCTTTTGTAGAGAAGTAGTAGGGAGTACTCCTAATTCTTGAGCCTCAAGGCATGTGCAACGTTAACTCTACCATAACAAACGCAAGCGCTTTCACACTGCAGTTCAGACAAGACACGAGTACCTGGGAGCAGGCAACCACTTCTGGTGTGAACTTCAGTATGTGACATGCAGAATCAACAGTACAAAAGTGCCTGAACTTGACACTTGCAGTCTAGAAACCTTTTCTTTTATCTCAGTAGCTTTCTCTAGAGCTCACACCCACACCGATGGGTTTCTTACTGTGCTGCAGGTCATTCCATAGACATATTACTGGCACACACAAAACAATCAGTTCCAGCCACAAAAGGATCATGGTCCTTCCAGAGTCTCCCTTGGGATGTCGAAAGTAAAAACGTATGAGTGGAAGTGAAAGACCCCACACAAAAGCAAGAGCAGAAGAACACAGAAAGCCAGTAAGGTCACAGGCTTTTGACAGTTGCTGTCTGCCTCGAGGCTTTCAGCATTGCAGATAGAGAATTAATGCAAAGCAAAGTTAGCATTCTCCTCCTCTACTTCTCCCTAGGAACTCTCAATGAACGTGAACAGTACCACCCAACTAAACTCAGCTGGGCTACAAGCCTGAAGTGTCCATTTCAGGTGGGAGATGCTTTTCCTTATGCCATGGTGAGATTTGAGGCATGTGCTTCATTTTGAAGAGCAACATTTATATTAGCTCAGCTTCTGCTCATACATCAGATGTGCAAACAGATTAAAGACATCTTCCTCCAACCAAGTTTCCCCAGTACTCCAAAATTATACATTGGCCTATAGATTCCTTAAAGGTTTCCTTATTGTGTTACAATTAGCCAAACACTATGATGGTAGGTCAGAAGAGGAATTTACCATAGCGTGTTTTATTTGGGGTAGGGTACTTGTAAGGCTTAAGTAAGAGCTGAAGGAAGTGATGACAAACTGTTGATTAGATTCTTATCAAAGCATCTTCTCTATAAATACCCCTGCATTATATTCTGCATGTAATGCAGCTTTTATATCAAAACAGGAAGAAAAAAAAAAAAAGGAACAAGAAGGTGACAGAGTTCAATCTGAACTTGAATGAGCTGTAACCACTTTATTCTTTCTTTGAACTCTGCTGGATCTTTCGACTCCCTTTCATGCTGTATGCATCGCCAAAGGTTACTCCCAGAATTTCTTTGTCAAGCTGACTAGCTGTTAGGAGACACTCTCAGTGCAAGACCCTCCAGTCAAGAACAACTCAAATTAACCTACTAACTGCAATTCCAGAGTTAGAGGGCAGAACAAGCCAATTTTTATACAAATTAAATGTGTGGCTATGCAAAGAAAAGTGAAGATCAATATGTCATTAGGTGGAACCAAGGTTGCAAGCAGAACTACTAGTCTGATTGTTTTTGTTAGATCACAAATAATACAGAAGGAAAAAAATTCTGTACCAAAATGACCACACCTGAATGCCTTCTCCTCTCCAAATGAGCCATTTCCCTGTTTGGAGAAACAAAGTATGGATTGTGGAGCAAGACAGTAAAATTTTATCGCTGCAGTACTTCAGAGGAGAGTGTTGCTGTTGACAGTAGGAGAGCAAGTATAGGTTGTTATCTTTGTAGTAACGGAAGGAATTACATTCATGGCAAGGAGTTTGGAAATTCAGAAGAATAGTTTTCTTGGCTTACTGTTTTTAATGACAAAAGAAAAAAGGAAGAAATAGCCTCAGGAACAAAGATCCTGGTTCTCTCAAAAAAAGATTTGAGTCACGTTACGGTCGTTTTGAGTGAGTTATCTAAGAACACCGGAGGGACAAAGATTATAGGGATGAAAGGTACACTATTATACTGCTTATATGATCTGTCTTCTAATTATCTATATTGAATTCTGTACATAATTTTCTGAAAGATGATGCTTACTTATTTGAACAAATTTAGGAAGTCCTAAACTGCTTTTAGGCAGCGAAGATCACTGTGCTATTGAATACTGGAGTACAGTTGAGTCTCCATTGCTCTACTTATCTGAAGTCATATTTTTACAATGCCCAACACAACCATGTACTTCTCTGGGAATGTGGGAATGGAGCCCCCCTCAGAATAAAATCCTTGTTGCTGGGTCATGTAACAGGAGGTCTAATGCCCCTCCTGGAAACAGCCGGCAGCTACTGGCTTCAGACTTCTAACCGCCTGCTTGCTAATGTAAAGGTAAGCTAAGAGAGCCAAACTGCAGATTAATTTGTGAACAAAAATCCCTTCTCTCCATTTTTATCTGACACTTTGTGTACCCTGCAGAAGCCACTGTAAAAACCTTGTATTGGTAATAGATCTTTTCAGGAAAAAGATTTCATGTAGTTGGAAGTCTATCTTCTTCTTCACATTTTTGGAAAGCTGGTTTTTGTTTTAATGCTAGTCTAACTCTGCATCTTGTTTAACAAGCTCTCCTATACTGGCATTAAAAACAGACTCGCTCATTTGCTTCTTCTGTAAAGTGAAAAAATACTTCAGATGTTGACAGATGACTCTTCTAGTTAAAAGAACGTATTTGGATAAACCCAAGTCAACGGCAAATTAGAAGACTGAAAAGATCTTTTCCCTTTTATTACATATTGTTATTACCAGCATGTTAAAGAAGGGAAGCAAGTCACAACTGGCCAATAATAAATAAATCAGTCTGTATCTCTCATACCTGTTTTCTATATGCAGAGATGTACTGTCAGTTGTTACTCTTTAGTAAGAAGATTGCACAACAGATGTAAAATAGACTACATAATGTGAATAAGCACAATGAGGAACGCAGAATCTCCAACATATGTTGCAATCAGTGCTAGAGGAGGACTTCTATGGAAGGAGTAGTACCCTGCGATGCAGTTACAGCACCCACCAGGCAAACCTACCAGCTGCCAGAGCTTGTAGGTGCTAACAACAGCTGGCTTTGGCTCCTAATCACAGTAGGGCACCCACGAAACTCCTTCCTTGTTTTGCTCATCATCTTGGAGCCAGATCGAAAATGAAGATCAATCCTACTCTGAAAGAAGGAACTGGAGCACACGGCCTCCTGAGGTCCCTTCACATTACCAGTTGTTTGTGGATCTGCAAAGGTGAAAATTGACTTTTGCTCTAAATGTGACATTGCTTGAGGTTTTATTTATTTATTTAAAGACAGCTTCATGTCATCCTCGTAAAGGAAAAGTGAGATGTTCCTTCTGGGAAAGGAAGGAACTTGCTGGTGAGAGTAATATAAAGGGAAGGTCTTTCTTCCTTTCAAGTAACAAAGTCAGATCTCTAGTTTACAATGTAAACAGCGGCAAATTTTAGTTTTGCTAACCTGGCTTTACTTAGGAAAGCTGAAGATGTCATATGGCCAAGGTTTTAGACGAGGGCAAACACCACGCACTCTCACAACTATCTATTAATATTCCAATAACAGCACCAGTAGATGGTGCTCAAGAATACGCAGCACAGCTCAGGTGATTTGTAGCTCGAGTACAACCTGTGCACCATAAGTGGATCCTCTGACACCTTTTCCTCAGACAACATCAGAAGAACTCCAACAAGAAGCAAGAACCAACACCAAATTGGTGCCAACTCCCCCAAGACAAGCAAGCAGCAAACCTGCCTACTTACAACTGATGCCCATCAAGTACTCAGCAACATGCAGCAGCAGCAGTTTCCTCTGAAAGAATAAGAGTTTATGCCAGTGTAACTTTTTGTGGGGAGAGGTATTTTTGCAGTGAGAAGATAAAATTTTCTTTCTTAAGTAAAGCGTTTCAAGAGAGTGTCTGACTGACCTCAAGAATGACTCAAGAGGCCATGCAGTTTGTTCCTGTCATCAGATCTAGCACAGCAAAATGGTTATTCTTCCTGGGAAGAGCTGTTCAGGCCTTTGCCCAGGAATTGGCATAGTCTTTTTGTGTTTTTAACCTGGAGGTTTAATTTTGAAATTCCATTACAGACAGAGCCCTAGAAATAGTGCTCAGACTTTACTGAAGCCAACAACCTGAAAGACTTGCATCACTTATCCAAGCACTTAAAGGTTGTTCCAAACTGACACTTTCAGTTGCTGAAGTTGTCAGTTCTTACGACACCTATCCTGTAAAAATCACGTACAAGATATTTCTTTTTTTTAAGCAATCTGCCATCCTGTCACCCGTTTACATGCAGATGACGGAGTCTTTGGCTACGCTTCAACAGGGTCCAGCGTCCTACTTGAAATCTTGTTATGTTCTTGCAGAAGGAGTATTTCACTGTTAGTACTGCATCTTCAATCAAAGCATTTGGTAAGATAAGAGATCAGAGAAAATGTTTTCTTCCTATCAGCAAGAAAACTTGCAGTCTGAAACCTGGTAGTTTGCTAGTGACATTCCCTATGTAGCAGAGAGACAAACAGGATGGAGTATTTCTTCCATCAGACCACACTGTTTCCTGTAGTATCACTTGGGATCTCAAAAAGTTATGTCTAGATATGTAAAAAAAAAAAAAAAAATTAAAGAACACCAAACAGGACTTTTAAAATTATCACAGTTCAGATTGGCTTGGGTTTTTTTTTTGAGCTTCTACTCATTCACACTTTACAAGGTAGGAACTTCTCTCTCTGAATTACACGACTAACACTCATTTTTTTACTAACTCATTGAATTCCATCTATACACACGTTCACTGACTGAAGCTAAAATATGGTGAGCCAAAAGGCAGGCATGTTTAAAGAATCTGATGAGAAGAAAAGGAGGATGGAAAGAAGTGAGACACAGAGAAACCTGCAATTATCAATAGGATGGATTTTCTTCCCTTTTTGACAGGAATAGAGTTACCAAACCTATTATTACGTGGCCCTAATTACATATCTCTGCAATAGATCACTCAGTTAAGGAGAAATATCTACTGACTGGGAAACATCACTAATTGTTCCTTTTTTGTTGGCATACTATCTGATTGGAGTAATTATAGAGCTGCTTCCCCATTCTCTTTTGCTCTGAAGATTTCCAAGACATATTTCTTCAGAGATTGCATAGAGTTTAGCATCTTGGATCTCTTGATTTTGGTTTTTATATGTTCCTCTTTCCCACCTTTTCTTTACTTGGACAGAATATTGTCTATATTGCTTTATGTGAGGAAACCTATTGCAACAGTTCAGCATCCCATCATGCTAGGCATTGTACACTCTACAAAAATTCTTTGCTTACAATCATTATGAAGTTCTTCCACTAATTTTATAAAAGCTTTTGACTTCCAGAATTATCACACTTAGCAAAAAGAAAAAAAAAAGTTTAGACCTATTGAGTGGCTTATCTCTTTAATGTAAGTAGTTAACTAATTTGCTTTGATATACTGAAGTCAAGTTTTTGCTGTCTGGGAGATAGATATCTACGGTACGTCAGCGAGTTATTCAACAAGGATCTGCAAAGTTAGCTATCGCTGCCATAGCACGAACTGGTAGACAGGTCACATCAACACAAAAGCTATAGCACAAAATCTAAACAGGAGCATGCAGTAATATAATAAGGCCCTTTAATAGGTACGACTCACAGATTTTTACTGATTCTTCCACCGAGCCCAGTAGAGTTTGCATTTGCCTTTCAAATACAGCATATAGGAAGACATTGCACCATGCCTGAAAGATCCAGCAGTGGCTGAAAACGTGCAACGTCTTTTGGTAGATCTTCCCTAACTTGACAGTTCTACGTCCACCATTCATTGCCACCTTGATTTAAGATAAATTAGACCTCCAGACATAGAAACTTCTCCAGCTGCAGTGCTTCTCCCCCTGACTTGCACAGACCATTTCATTCCAACCACAGACACTGATCTTTATTAATACTCTTCAGGTCAAATCTTCTACCCTTCTGCCATGTTTTTGGCTTTCGTTTCACTTCTAAAACCACTGAAATAGCAAGGAAAAGTTTTATGCCAAACTTCCAGGTTTTGCTGTAGAAACGAATCAGAGTTAAAATCTCCAGCACTTCCAGGAGATTGTAAGCTCCTGATTCAACATGTATCTCTGGAAGGCACCATTCCTCTGTACAATCAGGTGCTTCAAGGGCAAGTATCCAAAGTTTGCTTTACTGGCATCAGAGTTCATTTATTCCATGAAAAATCACCATGAGAAGCCAAAGTTCAGAAGTCTTTCTCTTTCCACTCATCCTGTCCCATGGGCTTTACAATCGATTAAAAGAAAAATCTTTGTCTCATCCATTATGCCCCTCCCATGCCAAGTTTTATCTTGCCTGGGTGCTTTTGTTCAGCTATATATTAATGGAAGCAGCAGAAAAGAAATTCAAGAGCTTAAACAAATCTTAAAACTAGATCCAAAACCCAGGCTAGTCAGGAGGAAGACATCATGGTTGTGACCAAGCCTTAAGTCTGGGACAATTTTGTTTATTTACTGGACCTACGTTCTAAGAAGTGCTGTGAATTTTCCAAGCATCTACCTAGCCTGATGACATGAAGCTCCTTTATGAAGATGTGTATCTTTGGAGTAATGAATTTACCATGATGGAACTGTTGCCCTGGTTACCACAGAAATTATGCAATAACAGAGCAAATTGGAATGTAAACAGTAACATTTATCTAACCTATTGGCACAAAAATAACTGCTGACAAGTGCATTCCGCACACTCCAAAGGCCCTGTCCAGCTCAGACATACTTCCTTCTTCAGAGTTCTCCTTTATTCAGAATCTATTCCTTATTTCAGTGAAGTACTTCCCAGCATCCTAAAAGACCCTGATAACACCAACATCAGTAATATTCAGCTGCTAAAGGCATCTTTTTCCTTGGACTAGGGTTCAATGCCATCCAGACATCAAACACGTGGAAATAACGTCCAAGTCCTGCCTCCCCTATCAATCTGATGTCAACAGCAGGCTACTCCTTATCAGGTTAAATGCTAAACTGAGAAGACGATTGCTCAGAAGGTCAAATAACCCAAGCTTATTGCCCCTCTTGGCTGGCATTTTCAACAGAAGATTCCTGGTGCTGAAAACAATGGTCAACAGAAACATAAATTCCTTCTTTCCCCAGATAAGACTGGAAGGGTGTCTCCATTTAAGGTCAGACTTTGTGTTCATAGAAATTAATATGGTCCCACTATGTTCAGTGGGGTACCGTAAGACTTATGTACATTCAGTAGTGAATGCCTTTTCCGATTACATGGAGTTTGTTTTTCAATTGTATGCAAAAGCATGGCCAACTACTACCTTGGTAACTATCAGAGACATTACAGAGTGCTTTTTACCTTTAAGATGGCCCATTCTTACAGTAGAATTCATTAGCTTTCTGTTTAAGAAATAATCTCTAAAAAGTATTCCCATTTTTTTTGTGTGTGTATACTAAGCTTCAAAAAAGACTATACAGTTTCATAGTCCATTAACGGTTGGGCTTGATGATCTTAAAGGTCTTTTCCAACCTGAATCATTCTATGATTCTATAAAGTCGTCTGCCTCCACTGCTCAAACGGTGCTACGTTACAGAATACTACACTCAAATTCTTTATTGATGGACTCTAAAAGACAAAGTTTTCCTCAAAAATGCACTTGTCTGAATGCCCCATTACTCTCCAACTTGGTCCCTTCTGGGTACTTCCTTTCTAAACGTCCTTCCAGGAAGCAGAATTATCTCCTTTTGTCCATTTCTCTCGAAGAACATATCTACAGAAGGAACTATTTTTATATAAAGAGTCAGAGAAGATAACACATTAACATCATGTTACGTTCTCCAATGACTAGGCAGATGTAGCCCCAGCTGGCTGGAATGGGAAGGGACTATCCCGCCTCATGAACATGATACGATAAACCGTACCAGCCGATGCTAAAGGCCATTTCAGCTGCTCTTCTATCCCTGCTCCTCAGAGTCTGCACCTCATTTACAAAACATAAAAGGTACCTGAAAAAAACAACTCAGCAGGAGATTTATTCTAATACACGGCATCAAAAACATTGCAAAGTGCAAGCTCCACAGAAAAACCAAACAAGACACCCTACGAAAGTCTGCTACAGATGTGTGTGTGTGTGTTCACAGTACGAATTTTTATAAATCACTTAACTCCTAACAGCCATTGCTGTGCAGCAGCATAACTACACCGACGAGCTCAGCTTTCGTGCAGTTATTTCTGCATGTTGTGATGCACAAGATAAATTGTTATGAAAATGGGGGCTTTGACTGCGCTGTAACGCTGCTGCGCGCACCTGGCTGCCGCTCTTGTCTGAAAAGGAGACATCAAGAAAGTCGCTATCTTTTTAATCTGTCAGAGAATTTAAGAAACAGCATAACATAGCATGGCAGAGTTTATTAACGATTATCTCCTGCACAGAAAATTTAAAGGTGAAGCCCAAGTTCAGACAAACTAAGATGTTTATTTCAGCTGGATAAATTTAGACTGATGGGGTAATGAAAGGGGCATTGACAGCCACTTGTGAGCTCCTTTAACATATCTATTTTCAGGAAATGTAACATCTGGTGTATACCACATCCATTATCCTATCTGTCCAACTTAAGTGCACACAAATAATATATGTGCATGACTGATTTCCCTGCTGATGTCTTTATTATTACTTTGAGCAGATGAAATCTAGACCAGTCTTTTATTGTTACATTTTGTTTTCTGCATTCCAATGTCAAATTGCTTAATTACGTGATATTTGGTCGCACTCTGAGAGTGTTTCTTGCTGTCAGTATAGTGCCCGGTAGTTCGAACAACAAGCAGAAAACCAAGACAAAGTGCAGAAACAAAAATTATTTCAGTTCAAAACTGTATCTGTTCATAACCACATTACTTACAGAAACCAGAAGCAAAATCATTAATGGTTTGTCAAAGAGACAGTAGCTAAAACTGGAAACTGCTTCCTGCGATGACTAGGCGAAGAGCAGGAGCACCCGATCTCATCTCATATCCCAACGCTTCGCTCCCCCCAGGCCCTGAGCTCCACCCCGTCCTGTCTGCCTGCAGCCCACCATTTCTGGCTGTGTTTTCTGATTTTAAAGCCATCCAAACTTGTTAAGGAACTTCACTTGCTGTAGAAACTGCTCCAGCCCAGCGTGACAGACTGCTCCAGTGATGTGACATCAGCATAGATGCTTTTACATCAAAGTTGATGTAGTAAAGAGTAGATGCTCCTGAAACTGGTAGCAGAGAAAATAAGTCACCCTAACCTTGCTCTCACAGACATTCTCCTGGACTGCAGAGAGAACAGTTATGTATAAGAGCTACTGTCTCATCAAAACTGAAGAGAGCACGTCTTTTGCTTTATGAAACTTGATGTTCAGAGCATCTAAACATCCACAGGATGGTGTTTCATATACAAACAACACCCTTAACATGAAGAAAATAGCCCTAGGCTCATCTTGTCTTCCCTAGTAGCTACATGTTTATATTTTGACGGGAAAATAGCTCTTAGAAGAAGCACCTGCTCTCAAAGTTTTTGATGAAAACTGTGTTTAAGTTTTTTCAGGCCGGCAAAACTCACATTTCACAGCAACCTGTATTACAATGGAACCCAAGAGCTCTTTTACTGCTTAAAATGGGAGGAAAAAAAAAAGAGCACTAGTATAGATACTCAGTTTTTAGAGTTGGATAACCAAGAGCAGCAGGATGCCATCACTAGGACCCTACCAATGGCACCTCCAGGCTACAAACAGCATTTCTGAGCCGCATGTGAGTGCCACAGCCCAACCCCTCCTCCTGACAGCTTGGAGATGACACCAAGCTGCACACCACAACTTGCTGTCTCCTCTAGCACCTGTAGGGACTCATGTGGCAATTCTACTCCCCCCCCCAAAATCAAGTTTACAGGTTAAGAATACTACTTTAAAAGTGCCCTAAAGGCCACCCACCAATTCAGAAGCAATACAATGAAAATTAAATGAGGGAGATGAAAGATTTTAACAAGCATTTAAGAGCAGTAGCATTTTGAATCAGTCACACCAGTCATTTCTTGTCTGTGGAACGGAGTGCCAGAAAAAGAACCAGAAGCCTGAATCCCAAATGTCCATCAGACCCCTAGTAGCATTTCCAAATAAGTCTCTGGAAGCAGAGCACAGGGAGCTAGGCTGGTAATAGCAGTGGTGAAAGTGCACGAGGACATAAGGTGCCAAAGGGCTACTGGATTTGAGTGTTGACATCTTTTTGGTAATCTTCACTCTTCAGACTCTTGCTTCTTCAGGACTGAGGGTAGGAAAAGGAGAGAATGTATGGAGGGGAAGGAATCAAAAGCTAAGATGTGATGGGTACAGAAGCTCTATCTGAGCTTTTATCTGAGCTTCACCACATTCTCGCTCCTGGGGACATTCCTCTCAGTGCCTGTGTCCTCTGTCCAACTCTCCTCACTAATGCCTACCCTTTTTAGTGGGAAAAGGGAACTTACCCTTAAACAAGCAGAGAGACACTGGAGACAGCAAGGATGTGAGCAGTGAAAGAACACTGCACATTGAGTGTCTCCTTTGACAGATACGGGCATTGCCGAGGAACCAGAGGAAGCAGGAGGAGAATACTGGGGCCATGTGTATGCAGATGCTTTAAAATTAAGGCAAAAAGTAAATACCCAACACAATGTTCCATGGGCTGACTAAAAATACTCAGTCTTCCAAGCACTTAAGCTGTGGGAGCTCAGAGTGAGGTTCATGGCAGCATAATAAAGGACCACTAACCTGTGGCCTCTTCTTACTGCAGACTTACCAAAAGTTACTGCTTCCAAAAACCCTTCCAAAACATTTCCTTCACTTACCAGCTACTGGGCTGAGAGTTACAGGCTCGATTTCACCTTTCCTAAGACAGGCTATGAAAGTCAGCCCTGAAACAAGGGTAGATGTGTACCTCAAACCACATCTTTCTTTACAAGATTGAGAGAGTGAAGAAACAAGGCAAAAAATAAAAGAAAAAAGTCTCTTAAAGTAAAGCAATTCCTGCAGTGCTGCCCTAATTCATCCCTTCATGCAAGCCTCAACACAGCAGGTACTTTGCTCATACTCTACCCTCAGAAATTCATGCTTTGGAACAGGACTCAGAAGCCCTGAAGGACAGGGTTGACTCTGCAGCAGACTGCAACAGCAAACTTACTTAAGATCTATCTACAAATGCTCCACATTTGCAGACTGGCAGTACCATCCATTATCTACCCATAAGACTTACCATCCATGGCATCATACCTGACCCAACTGAATTTGGGACCAAGAGAACTTGTATCTCAGTACAAAAAAAAAGGGAAAGTCCTTCTTAGAGAAAGAGGAAAAAGCTCCTTCACCTCCGCACCACTCCACCACACAATGTGATGTCACTAAGGAAGATCAGAAACCTCGAACCCATCTGGAGAAAATACTGACATTCATGTTTTCAGACTGCTAAACAATGTCTTCATCTCAGTCCTTCCTCACAAGTACATATTTTGACAATGCCTAAAATTAACTAGTCCAACTGACTATGCCCTCAGGACTGGAAAGACTTTGCATCATGTTGCAGACTTGCCATGTATTTTAACTCCATTTTTCTAGTTTCTCCGAAACACTGGGTCTGTGTTACCTGAACTCTTGATTTCAGGAATTTGGAAACTTCAGTGAAGATATATAAACGTTTTGGAATGTCAGAAGTCCTCTTTATGAGTTCATAATCTTAACTTCATGAATTATTTGCATCATCTATGGCTGTTGTCTTTGTTACATGACAAGAATAAAACTAAAGACTATTTTTCGAAAATGGATCACAAATGTCCAGGTCACCTGGTATTCTTCAAATTGTTATTTTTAAACTTTAAAATAGTCTGAAAAGTGCTTTTGGAACAGTATCATCTCTGCACAGGTGAAATGCTATTGAAATAAGAAATTAAAAAAATCAACATGCACTGAATGTTGCAAAGAAATCATGAAGACAGAAGGTTTCAAAACAGCAGACACTGGCCAAATACATGAATAAATGTAGATGTATGTAACTACCAAGGCATCTAGTACAGATGCATAGGAAGAAAAAAAAAAAGTCAGTAAGTCTCCCCCACCCCTTAATTAGTAATATGCACGGAATGTCATTGTCTACCTCAATGAGATGAAGGGCAGCACATGCACAGAGATGCTGTGCTGTGAACCCAGATGCTTCAGACTCTGTGCTTCCAAACTCTAAATCAAAGAATGACCTGCGTTAAAGCACAAGTGTGTTCACAACAGTCGGACTTTTATGCTGATGCAACACCCCCCACTTCCTTACTTGATCTGGAAGCCAAAACAAACGTAGAGGATGAACATTAACATTTCAAGACGCACACAGGCACTAAAAAACACACTAAATGAGCATGTTGAACACTGCTCTCAAGGAACCATTCTACTCTGTCCCACCCCCATCACTCTTTCCATATGAAGTTGCTATGGTGAAGATAATTATTCTCGATCAGCAGGATACAGTAATTATTGCAATAAAAAAAAAAAAAAAATCATGTAAAGCTTGTCACTACATGTGTGAGACAGGGATTGTCTCTTCAATTATGCACCCTTCTTTGCCCTCCCACCTTTTAAGGTAGGGTGATGGGGTTTTTTTTGTTGCAATTATGTAGTAAAAGATATGAAATTCAATTATTTCTTGCTAATAACTCTGCAAGAGATGATTGGCAGTTGCTAGCAGCTATTTGGGTGATTCCAGAAAGTCAGTCTCTGATCATTTCCACAACAAAGAAGGTAAATAGGATTTGATTTGAGAGAGTTTATTGTGAAAATTAAATGGCTTCGTATTTTGAAACATATTTTGAAGTGTTTTAATAGTAGCCTAAAGGTTTGCAGCCAAAGTCCCTCACTTCTCCTGTTTGATGCTTAGTTCATGGATGCGGTATCTTCGGTTCAACAGAAGAATCTCTATACTTCCAGTCCACATGCTGGATGAGTTTGCAATCAGGACAGTGTCAATACAGCAGAAAACCTGGTTCTAGAGCAGCACAATGGATCCAAACTTGACAGTGGTTGCTCTTACCTGATCAGCTCTACAGCAACTTCCTCCAAGACTTGCTTACACCCTATCTGTCACTCTAACTGGTAGACTTTCATTTTCAAAGCAGTTGCAAAAAAATATGATTGATGGAGAGAGTAACATGATATCAATATTCTGAAGACATCCATCATGAATACTAATCTTATATATAACTGGAATGTTGAAGCCTTTCTAGAAGTCACTCTTCTCTTTTGTGTGCACATAAAAAGTTAACAAACACATTTATACAAAAACACGTTAGGACATCTGTGGTATGTTGAGCTGGAATAACCACCAATCAGCTGAGTCATTCTTGACTACCTTTTGGGTATTTGATACTTTGGATATGGCTTACAAATCATGTCAGACAAACTGCCCAAACGTTCCGATCTCTCCTGAGAGCATAAACCGCGTCCCTTTCATTACCTGCGAAGTGGGCAGAATCTATCTATCTAAATTGCATTTTGCAATATCTTGTTTCATGTCTACATTTTGTAACTACTTCAAAAGAAGCAGAGGGAAAACAATATCCCACAATGTTTTCAGAAGGTTGTACGTTGGACAAAGCACAGCAGAAATCAATCAGCATTTCAGTAATGCAAACGTCTTAAAGAGCAGAAAAAGGTGTTTATGCTAGCATAAGATCTGCTGAACCAACAGGTTTGAAACACTGCCTTAGGAAGGTAACTGTGTATTTTTTAGTACCTATATGACACAATCTTTTGTTATACTTCTAGATGACATAATGTTCTATAGTCATTAAGATGGGACTAATCTTGCAGGCATCTCACCTGCTCTCAATGGAATGGGAGTGGGGCCAGCTTCTTAAGGATGCAAAAATCCAAGAAAAAGACTTATCTGTCTATCAGTATGTATTCATTACACTAAATTATTATTTGTTTGCTATCAGCGTAACCAGCGCTTCACAACGTACAGGAATTAGACAGCTTCTATCAAATCAGCATGGTAGGTTTAGGGGAAAATCTAGGAATTCTGTCTCCCTTGAACATAAGTCCAGGCTGAGAAGCTTTCAGTCTAGGGTCTGTACAGGGACTGCAACCATATTTGTTTCTTTTGACAGCTCTATTTGGTTCATGCAATTGTCCAGTTGCAATTTTGAACTATGATAATTACAAGTCTCTCTCAAAGCAATGTAAACTGGCATTGTAGATGAGCCTACCACTCACTTGCCATGAGCTTTCCCTATGACGTTCACCATATCACTCAGGCTTAAATTTAAAACCCAATAATTTGAAGATTTTCAATTTTGGGAGGCTTTGACAGGACCCCAGATCTTCGTGCTGACACCCAACTGTCAGGTGAAACAACGTCACTGTCCTTCTTGATACATCGCACACCCTAAACACACAAACCACCCAAATATTCATTAGATGCTTTGGAATCACTTAGTACATAAGCTATCACAGCGTGAATTCAGCATCGTCTGAACCAACAGATGGTTGTCTTTTGGGCAGGCTGGCCACCAGGAGCTTCTGCTGTGTCTTCAAACGACATTTCTCAAGTGGTTCCCTAAACCTAAACTCTTATGTACAGCTTGTTTCCAAAATGAAGCCAAATACTGCCTCGAGCTGAAGCCTTTCCATCATTTTGCTGTTTGTCACTGTCTCAAGTTACGCTTCGAAAGTTGTTTTCTGATAGCCTAGTTCAAGAAAAACAATGTTTTTCTTGTCAAAGAAATATATATGTCGTTCGCACACACACATATACAAATACCCTACGCATACACGCATTAATTAACAGCTGCTTGGCTAACGTGCCTTCTTTCCCCCCCAGTAGCACATCTTATTTTCTACATTTTCCGTCCAGCACGCCATACAGAAGGTGATCAGTGTTTTCCTCTCTATGTGAGGTATGCAGACCTCTCTGCCCCAACAAGACAATAGTTCACTTGTTCCCCTTCTGAAAGGGATGGCTGGAAGATGCACCAGCCTTCCGCGAGGAGATCAAAGAGCTGCTAAGACATGCTGGTCAAGTATTTCCCTTTCATCTGGATATATTGTTTGCGACCGTATGCCATTCTTAAAGGGTGAAGAAGTTTTCTAATCATTGCAGGAAGAGCTCTCAGAGATGACAGCGAGAAAAAAAAAGGAAAGATTAAGAATTGCTTATGAGCAGGCTGCTATGCGGGAATAGGAGATAACATATTTGGAGTAAGCTGGATATAGGCTTGAGCATCAACAAAAAAATTAGAAATTCATGAAACATAAAAGAAATAATCATTAAGCATCGATACTTTAAGATGTTAGAGGTTGCTTTATTCCCAGGATAAGTATTATACTGTTAGATACGCAATTTGTTTTGCATTTCCAAGAATTAACACTGCACTACAATAAAAAGGGCTTAAATTATTCACAATACACTTAATTCTGCAGAACCAGAGAATCACCAAATTAATAAAGCAAAGCAGTGCAAGAAAATTCACCTACGTTCTGATAAATTGTATTATAGAGAAATTGCAAATGAGGCAGAACTTTCTAAACTGCAAAAACACAGAATTTAAAGTTTCTTCTACTACAGCTTTTCTTTTAGCTCAGCAATTCAATTTCAAAACACTGAACTGAAATTTGTCTGAATTTCACAATTTCACTTTGTTGCTCAATCATCTTTCATAACAAAGCGGGCCAAACTCCACCTACAACTCATTTGATTTAAGGATGCGTCCTTTATCCCTAGAAGGGATCTAATAAGATTTCTGTAATTAAAACAACCAATTTTTTTTTTTTTTTTTAAATTTTCTACACCATGGCAGTGCTGAAGGAATAACCAGTGAGGAGACCTGGTCAGAGCTTGGTAAGACTGTTAACACTCTGCCCTCACAAGAGCGAATGGCAAAGCACGCGAGCAAGCCCTAGCAGAGGCCATCGCGGCACAAGGATGCAAGAGTCCAAACCGATCCCGGCCACTTCATGATCCACTTTGGATTGCTCTGCAGGTACGCAATTACAGAGCTGTGTGACATCACAAGGTAGCTGGACTGAAATATGTTTGACCTCCAAGAATTCAAGCTCATTCAAACCCATCAAGTGGTTCAAGTGCCACAAACGTACTGAAGGAGGGCTAGGAGCAAGGGCAGCTGTGGGCCTGACCTCCCCAGAAAGGGAAGAGGTGAAATCCTCGCGGTTTCACAGGTCCCCTGAGGCCAACCCTCTCCCACAGTAACGTTGTGCCGTAGCCTAAAGCGACCAGCTCCTCGAGATTGTTGCCACTAGTGAAGTTTTACAGCAAATAATCAGTGAAACATGTTCAATCTCAAGAAGCAGATGGGCCTGCTATGTGTAGAGGAGCTGCATCACATTTCTGCCCTGGTCTATTTTAATAGTAATATTTTCACTAAACTAAAATGAAAATAAGCAGTATTAAGTGCAAGTATCTCCTGAATAAATATTTATCTAAGGAAGAAAAAGTGTCCTTGTGTGCAACCACAGGTGCACAGACAAACACTCCGCACCAAATTCCATAGAATAGCCTTTGGACAAAAAGCTGAGCAGTGTTTGGACAGATGGCTAGTTTTTCTGTAAATACTTCATTTTACTTCCATTGTTTTTTTCAGGGCCGGGTGCTGTACTGGAAAAAAAAAAATCAAAAACCAACAAAAAACAACCAACCATCTACAGGACCCTTTTCATTTAGTGCTTCCCATGAATTATGCAACTAAGAGTTTACCACAGTCCACGGATAAATTGCAAGGTCACTAAAACATTCGAGGAACGTACCTTTCCACAGAATATATACAGCACGACGCACAAGCCGTGGGAGTCCTCCTTGTGAAGAAGCAACTAGGAAAGTGGAAAGCCTCGGGGGTCCAAAAATGAAAGACTAGAGTCCCATAAAAACTGAGAGGGGCATATTAAAAAAAGAAGTTCAGTGAAAAGTGTCAGTGAAATCTAAAATAAAGGAAAAAATTCTTTAAAATACTGTAGCTAGCTGAGGCAAGTTCCTTGGTATTTCTTAACTGGGAGGATTCTTCCCTTTGGCTATAGAGCAACTCATGCCTAGAGGAGAGGAGAAAGCTGATAACTAGGATTAGGTGAACTGGTTTAGATAAAGAACTGACTTGAACCTCTGCCCAAGGTTTGAACCCAAGGCTTGCTTTTAAAAATCAGTACTAGGAGGTAGTTTTTCTCCTTTCCTTTTTCCCTTGCTCCCCCTTCTCCGAAACCTGCTCTTTTCTGTTTCTGGTGAAATCAGAAGATACGCATCCCAAAGAACCTTTTTCATCGATTAGGCAGTCCTGTAAATCCTGTAGCTCCTTTCTGGTCTCCCACTTTTCCACATTTGGCTGAGAACAGAGCTCAGTCACAGTACTTGAAATTACTGGTCCCAAATCACAATCCCACCTGTATCTCATCTCCTGCTTCTTCTGCAGCCAGCTAGTCATACTTCAGACTTTGCCACCAGGGAATCTTTGGATAAGATTACTAAATAACACAAAAAGTGGGAAGAAAAGAATGGTTTTCAAAACATATTAAGGCAGAGAAGCAGATAATATCAGATAAGAAGTCATTTTGACATCAGCTGCTCTATGTGTACACACACAGAGCACCATTGCTCTTGGTTCTCTGTAGGCATCACGCCATGATGAGCAAGCCAGCCAAGGGATGAATTTTTCCTGTTGCCACACAGTTGCTGTTGCCAGCCACAGGCTTCCGGCTTTTTTTAACTCTCTGCTTCCATTATTCCATACAAGCTGCCCATCCTTTAAGAAGCAAAGTGTTCATACATATGAAAGTCCAACTACTGCCAGTTTTGTGATATTAAAGCACATGCTCTTGGCAAAGTGATCATGACATATTTTTCAGTACTGAAGCCGCATAATTGTTCTCAGAATAGCAAGGACATTCATCGGGATGTTTTTCCGCCAGTGACTTAGGAAAGCATCATATTTCTGCCGCAGATCTGTTCTCTTGGTTAGCGCAGTGCCATCAGTAGACAAAGTGGATCTGTCTCTCGTCAGACTCCTGTTACTCCTGAGTGTACTTTGTCACACCGTAACTCCATGTAGCACAATATTCCATCTCTGAAAGTACCCAGAAGCAGGCAGGCATTAAGTAGTTTTGGGAGGGGATGTACCAGGAACAAACAATTAGTTTGACATCGTTATCTAATAGATGCTCATCTCTGGAACTCACATTTTTGTGATGTCCTGTGTCAAAAGCATCATCTCAACTGCCCTGTTTAAACTACCCAAAGTGGACGGGCTGTTCAGGAGTTTATCCACCAACTCTTTCATTTCTGTTCCCAATCTTCCCAAAAATCTTCATCATCTCCGATTTTCTTTCTTGTAAACCAGTCCATTGTGCAGGCTCCCAGCCTTCTCCTGCCCCTTATCCCCTGGGCAGCCAGGGCAGGACGCGGTGCTCCCATGCCACGAAAGCAGGGTTTTGGGACAAGAACAGCAGCATCTGACAGAGCCACCTGCGTAAGTTGACAGAGCTGATGGGAGCAGCGAAGAGTCCTCAGTGGGGATGTCACCACAAATGATAAACATTTTCTCAGGAGGAGAGAAATAATAAGACCCCATGAAATGGGACCATGGTAACAGCGTGTGCTGATTGTCAAAGGTTTCTATCTCTATTCTCTGTCTTGGCTCTAAGTCATTATGGTAAAATGATGTTTTATGGTTTCTTGAAAGGTATTTGGTGAAATATTTCAACCATTGGCAAAGAAACAATCCACTATCAGGGAAACTAACTTCCAACAGAATTCTGTCTGAGTAACATCTACAGGAAAACAGCAGCCACCTCACCCTAACATGGCTTTATGCAGAAAAAAAACCCCACCTTGCATGTAAAAAGGAAATCACTGCGTTTGATGAAGTTTTCCATCTAATTCACCTAGTTTTCTTTGGCTGCTCTATAATGAATGTGATTAGCAAGACAGAGCTGCTTTTTCAAAAGTTTTGGGAGTAAGAGAAGTTCAGCAGTAATGCAAGAGCAATTCCTTAAAAACATTTCCAACACATTTGCTAATTTTGAAATACGAAAATTAAAGATGGATGAATGTTAAAGAAATTTAGATAAGAAAAAAAATACAATTGGTCGCCCTCTGCATGGTAAAGCACGTCTCTGGGAAATCTGCTGATCTCAGAAAGATTAAGGAACCAAAATGGGAGCAGAACATGGTGTTGACAGGACTTTGCCTGGCCACCTAAACCCTCCATAAGCAGTTTAGATACTTTGCAGACGCACAAAACAGCTCGGTAGCATGGGAGTATGAAAGCTGGTCCTGTATCACAGGAATGCTGATCTTTGTGTCAGCGTTGGAAGCTATTTGCAGCTCACAGGGTGTACTGTTGCTTTCTCAGTGCTCTAAATCCCCAGACCTCTGAAAACGTTCTGGTATTCAAAGATCCTTAAATCACGGGGTTGCGATGATATGCTTCATGCAAAAATTTTAAGTAATCTGACATTTTTAGGGGCTTCTGTAGCCACAACATTCTCTGAACCATAGGTAGGCTATATATCAATGTAACACATGAAGCTACTGCACATTTAGAAGCTTTCTTGAAAGTATTTAATCAAATAGTTGGTCCAAGGACTGCTGATGGCCTCCAGAATCATGTGCTGAATGCAGTTTAGAATCATAGAATCATAGAATAGTTAGAGTTGGAAGGGACCTTCAATGGTCATCTAGTCCAACCCCCCTGCAAGAAGCAGGGACATCCCTGACTAGATCAGGTTGCTCAGAGCCTCATCCAGCCTGGCCTTGAACGATTCCAGGGATGGGGCATCCACCACCTCTCTGGGCAACCTGTTCCAGTGCTCTACAACTCTCATTGTAAAAAATTTTTTTCTAATATCTAATCTAAACCTACCTCCTTCTAATTTAAACCCATTACCCCTTGTTCTATCACAACAGGCCCTACTGAACAGCTTCTCCCCATCTTTCCTGTAGGCCCCCTTGAGGTATTGGAAGACCGCTATCAGGTCTCCCCAGAGCCTCCTCTTCTGCAGGCTGAACAGCCCCAACTCTCTCAGCCTGTCTTCATAGGAGAGGTGCTCCAGCCCTCTGATCATCTTTGTGGCCCTCCTCTGGACCCTTTCCAACTGGTCCATGTCCTTCTTGTGTTGGGGACTCCAGAACTGGACACAGTACTCCAGGTGGGGTCTCACCAGGGCAGAGTAGAGGGGCAGAATCACCTCCCTCGACCTGCTGGCCATGCTCCTCTTGATGCAGCCCAGGATGCGGTTGGCCTTCTGGGCCGCAAGGGCGCATTGCCCACTCATGTTGAACCTCTCGTCTACCAACACTCCCAGGTCTTTCTCCTCAGGGCTGCTCTCGATCCAATCCCCGCCCAGCCTGTATTTGTGCTTGGGATTGCCACGACCCAGGTGCAGGACCTTGCACTTGGCCTGGTAGAACTTCATGAGGCTGACACGGGCCCACCTCTCCAGCCTGTCCAGGTCCCTCTGGATGGCATCCCTCCCTTCCAGCGAGTCGATGGCACCACACAGCTTGGTGTCATCGGCGAACTTGCTGAGGGTGCACTCTATCCCACTGTCCATGTCGCCGACAAAGATGCTGAACAGGGCCGGGCCCAACACGGACCCCTGAGGGACGCCACTGGTGACCGGTCTCCACTTGGACATTGAGCCGTTGACCACCACTCTCTGAGTGCGGCCATCCAGCCAACTCCTTATCCACCGAGTGGTCCATCCATCGAACCCATGTCTCTCTAGTTTAGAGAGAAGGATGTCGTGCGGGACAGTGTCAAATGCCTTGCACAAGTCCAGGTAGATGATATCCGTTGCCCGTCCCTTGTCCACCGATGCTGTTACCCCGTCAATAAAAGGCCACCAAATTGGTCAGGCACGATCTGCCCTTGGTGAAGCCATGTTGGCTGTCACCAACCACCTCCTTGCTCACCATGTGCCTTAGCATGGTTTCCAGGAGAATCTGCTCCATGACGTTGCCAGGCACGGAGGTGAGGCTGACCGGCCTGTAGTTGCCCGGGTCCTCCTTACTCCCCTTTTTAAAAATGGGGGTTATGTTTCCTCTCTTCCAGTCATCGGGGACCTCACCAGACCACCACGATTTCTCAAATATGATGGCCAGTTTAAGAATAGTCTCCTAAAGCTGCACTGCATGTATTTCGAGAAGAGAAAAACCCTTTTTAGTCAGCAAACATACACTTACGAAAAAAAAAAAAATCCATAAAGATGCCAGATAGGCATCAGATATCTATTTGCAGATAGTCTCTTTTCTAAAGCCAAGTGGATAGTATCAATAAAAAAAAAAAATATTCCTTAAATGAAGTTGCCATTTCTGCTAAATTCTTTAAACCTTCAGCCAATTTATGAGAAGGGCAAGATCAAAATGCAGATAATCTATATAAGCTAACACAAGGCTTAAGTTTTATCTGCCTTTTCCTATTTCTCTTCCAAAATATCAGAAGATGATGAAATATGGTTTAAAAATGAGCATACTTAATACACTCTCAAATGAACAATAAATAGCTGAAACGAGCTCTTCAGTCCATTCTTTTAAAACCCAACTAATATGTAATCCTGGTAACACTTCACATTCATTTGAATATGAAAAGACCTCAGGCTAGAGGTGCTAATAAGAACACCCTACACTTCAGATTTAAACAGACATGGCAATTTGTATTTCAATAAGGCAAAAAAAAAAAAAATCATCACTGTTCAGTCTTGAGGAAAGAAATACCTTCACTCCCACACTGTATCCATTTACAGTACTTACATCTGCGCATTTTAGCATCACTAATGCAAACTGTGCTTCAGGAAGACAATTTAAATTGCCCTTCAAAAGGCAGAAAAAGGAACATATCATTAGTGTGACACCTCTGCTCTTAAATGCATGAAAGGCTGGCTGTGCTATGTAAAGTTACAGGTAGGTGCAAATGAAAAAATACCTTCTTCACTTGGAAAATGTGGAAACAGAAATGTCAGTGTGACAGACTGTCTTCTGCTTTTTCTCACTCTTGAGATCTGACAGCTTCAAATTGAAGCGACATTATAATAAGATTGGAATCCTTTACCTATTGGCAATGGAGTACACATTTGCTGGTGCCTTAACAAGGAAAAAAAACCCTCAAAAGCCAACTCATCACCAGCACTGTTCTTTCATTTCTTATGAGCCTCATCGCCATTTTCTGTCTTGTCAAAGTAAATTTTAATTGCTACATAATTAAAATTTTTATGATGCTACCTTTTCTCGAGCCAGACCTAACTTCAGTTCCTTTAAATAGAAGATACTTTAAGAAACCTAGAATACATTTTGAAAACAAAACTGAATTTTCTTGAGGATTTTAACTGTCTTGATCTTTTTATCTGGTTGAACAATTACCTGAGTTTATCTAGAAGTCAGTGGGAAATCCAAGTAAAGCACTCATTCACCTTTTTTTTTTTTAATGAACAAGTATTCTCATTAACTCATCAAATCAGTTTAACTGACAAATAACTACTTCTAATAGCATACTAGCAAATTTGCCCCAGCAAGATATGTCTGTAGTATATACGAATATTTGCTTTAAATATTAGAAATTCTCAGTACAAGACACTGGAAACTTGGGACAGAAGTCAAGGGCATTAATTGCAATGAAGACATCAGCATTACTCGTTTTTCTCATGATACAACCCAACTGATCCGTCTTAATTGTTTGAGATTTGATCATTGGAGATTCAGGGCACATTTTTGCTGAGGCTGTTGATGGAAGTCACACATTCCACTGGTGTTCTCAGGAAAGAGAGGATAAGGTTTGGTGTATGAAAACTAGTACAGGCTGGTATGGGAGCACCCTAAACAATTTCATGAAAGACCTCCTGAGCTGCCAAACCAAGTTTTCGGCTAAAAAGGAGAATGATAAAAATTAGTAATTCTAAAAATACACTGCAGAAATAAAATTTAAAAAAACCCAAACACCTGCACAATAAACCCTGCACTTCTTTCTAGTTAAAATAAGGAAAAATTTTATATTGCAAATCGATTCTAATATTAGGATTGCTGATATAAAGTTCCTAAAGTACACAAGTTGCTAAAATCTTCTCTTCCTCGTGCATGTGTACTTATTTGATTATTTCCACAAACCTGGGTCTGAAATATAAGAGATTGCTGCTGCTATTTTTTTAGAGTTGTTTTTTTTTTTCCCCTGCGATGTTTATGCTTTTGCCACTGTTCAAAAATATCTTCCAAAATCTGATGTAATAAAGACAGAGTTACATCCCTAGGCCCTTAGAAAGATCAATAAGTAAGTTAATTTCCTGAGTGGCCGTACAGCTTCTGGTTTGTAAGAGAGGAAAAAGGACTAAAGGACACAGAAATACGGGCCCAGAGAGAGACCTTGCAATTATAGACACTTGTGATGTTCAAGCAAGGTAGAATCCCTTCTGCCTTCACACCAAGACAAATCCACATCTCTCAGGAATAAGAAGCAAGTGTCCCAATTCCTGAGGTAGCGTCTTTTCGGGCCTACGGTGGGGGATGAGGAGGAAGAAGAGAGAAGCGAGGAAGAGACATCTGTGAGGGTTTTGCCTCTCACCTTCCCATGGCACGGCCCAGTGCGATACAACCTCCCCTGCACCATACGGCAGCCACATACCTCGTGTTCAGGCTGACCGCTTCTGCCCTCATGGACACTTATTTTCACTCCTAGGAATAACAGGCCATGGCAAAAACAAAACTAACCACAGAAAAAGGGAAAGGTCACCCTGGTGAGCAGTCGCTCTGCTGTCCTCATGCCAAAACACAAACAGGTGCACACAGAAAAGGGGAAGATTGCCAAATCCTTTTTACAAAGATATTCCTGAGCTTTCCCACCCCTATAAAACCAGCTCCACTTCTCCATCCTCAGCTAAGAGCCTGCTTATGCGACCCTGAAATGACAAACTCCAGCTGGGTCCTGTTCACTCAAGAACTGAACTAAGCCCAACTGCAGAGAGCAGCCAGCACATCCCCACTTGCTATCTCAGCGCCGTTGTCGAACGGAAAACGCCAACAGCTCTTGCGTGACTCGCTGGTACCTCCTGCCTATCTGTTCGGTCATCCTCTTGACTCAGGGAGGGCAGCACATTACCGATCGCAACGGCCGTACAAAAAGCTTTTACAGCTGAAGTGCTTTTCAACACATCCACGCTATCGCTGTTGTCTTGTCAGCTGAACGCAACACTTGCGGACACAGCTATCACTAGAAAAAACATCAGTTGCATAACTGCTACTGCGACTAATGGAGGTCTCACTGTTCCATTTAGTCATCAAGTTTCCTGTACACATTTCCATTTCATATTAAGATAAAATATTGCTATTTTGACATTATATTTAAAATTGTCTATTATGGGGAATCTAATGCAACTGCCAGCAAACTGTTAGCTACTGCCACAGTCAGAGGCTCGGTCGCAAATTGGTTCAAATGGCTCTCAACAATAAGGTCTACCCTTCCGCATCAAATGTTTCTTAGTGTCATTCCTTTTCTTTCTAGATTAAGGATGAAAAAGTAGCACAGGTCAAGTCTAGCAAGGTTGCTTTAGAAAGCCATTCACTCAATGATTAGTTCCTAGTTTGCAGTCAGAGGTCTCATCTGAGCAGATTTTAATCCATTCTGAATGCACAAATTCCTTCCATTGTTCCAATTTAACCAAGGAACATCCTACCCAAACCAAACTGATATTTCCTACTAGGTACCTGATTTAGAAAGCTTGTTATGGCACACAAAGCTAGGTATTATTTTCCTCGAAGCCACATTGATTGGCTGACACAGAAACATTCCAATACACAACTCAGGTATTTTTTTTGTGTGACATGCTCCATCTAGCAGGTCTACAGTTTCTTTTGTCATTCAGTTTGTGTGTTTTTAAAATAAAGTCATGTGCAACTCCAGAAATTCCCAGTGTTCTCAGAGCTGGGGGGGGCAGGAGGGGGGTGAGAATCAGGAAACTACATCCCTTTCCCCAATAATAACAGTTCATTGACTTCCTGACTTAACTCTTTGAAAGTTTTTGGATGTCTAGCATCTAAAGACACTATGCCACACTTGCTTTTTAGCACCATTGGTGTTTCCTGTTTAAAGAGCAAGTACTCCACTGTTCCATTATGTGAACACACCATTTATTTTTCCTGACGGGAATTATGACCTACTTATCTGGATTGTCAATAACAGTACTTTAGTCGGATACTACAGTTCGATCAGAATTTATTTTGTTCCTATTGCTCTCAGGAAGAAGGGAGTTGACTTTATTTTCACCGGCCCCATGTTGCTCCTTGCCTCCCTTTGCTGCCCCAAGCAGCCATCCAAAGAACATTCACAACATCAGCCTCTTTGCTGTCGCTTTCATTTCCCTTTCAACCTAGGATTTCTCTTCACTTTAAAGGGAAAAAACGAGCTCACCACAGTCTCTTCTCTCAACAACTTAGTGGCTTTGTAAACATCTGTTGAAGTATTGTTAAGTGACTCCCTACTATTAATTGGGGTTTTGTGTCCAATACTTGCTTTCTCCCAATGGAATTGCCTTATGGTTACTACTTTTCATTTTGTGGAGTCAAAGACCATTAAGGTCCTTGGTGCAGGAGGGAAGACAGAAGACCAAGACTATCTTGTTTGTCAAAAGGAGGCACCTTCACTGTCTCCCTCCAGGCTGGTACCCTGCAGTATTGCAGCAAGAAAGGGGGAGTGGGGAAAGGAAAGTGTTAGTAAAGTTACTCACTCTCATGGCTGAGGGATATTAAGAAGATTCATTTTTCCTGCACAGCAGTCACTGAAGTGGGACACTCAGACAAAGACTCCAGGCTTCACATAGCTTGTGTAACACCCAGAACCAACGAGACAGCTACTGGCATGGAAAAGTGTTAAGAGCCTTGTCTATTGATAGTTATTGCACATCTTGTCTTACCGAACTCCAGTTCTAACTTGAGAGCTGTCTGGAGCACCCAACAGTCAGTTTCCCATATTTGTCTGTGGAAGGGAGAGGTCTGGAAATCACCACCTGTGTGCCTTTCAATTCAAGAACCTAATGAGTGCTGAAAAAATCCATCATGATAAATTTAAGGTATTACATACATCTTCTGCACTGCTGAGTTAATTTTCAGTTTCCAAGGTTCAAGTGTGGTATATCAAAAGTTCTGAGAGTAATCAAATCCACTTTAACGGGCTCTTAGTATAAAAGGTAACACACATATTCTTTCCTAAGCAGACTAAAAAAAAAAAAAAAAATTACATTAAAAGATGTAATAGATACACAATCAAGCTCAAATATTTTTATTTGTCTAACATATGAAATAAAACAAGTTACAGCAAAGCATGAAATCTGATGAGGATTCTACCTTTAGGAAAAAAAAAATTGCCTTTGTAATAACAAATAGTTGGAACCAGTGCATTGCTTTAGCGACATTGTTCCCTTCAAGACAAGTCTAAACTCTTCAACATTATGAAAACTCTGCCTATTGCTTTGTACCAGAAAATTTATTACCCCCAAATCATTTACAACAGACAGCATGCATTCCAAAACTGATTTGTTACTTTAGGCCACAACAACTCACTTTCAAAGCTTAAAGAATCCATTATACTGTGCAAAGGAAGGAGCATGGACAAGACGCATAGGAGAGACGAGTTTAAATGGAATTCCATTAAAAAGTTCAGATGGAGGAAGCCTGCAAACATGGCCATACAACTCATTTGAAGCATTCTTGGCACGGCAGGCTGGGAAAAAAAGATTGAATACAGTTTTTATTTCATGAAGTGTGCAAGCATTTGTCAGAATTTCAGCAACCTGCTCTCTTGGTTGGGAGAAGGAAGCAAGCCAGTTAGAGAAGTCAAATATGATTAACACAGGAACTCCTCTGTTTGGGAGATGTTATTACCTGCTTACACAGTACGTGTCATTGATTTTACTTTGGTGCAGCACAAAATATATGTGTGTTCAGCACCACTCTGTTTCTATTATTTTGTTACAAGCAACAATAGGCACTCGGGTCAGTGGGAGCTGTTTGATTAAAATGGCACCGGGCTGAACATCCGCATTTAAAGATCAAAGAACTTACGCAGAAAGCAAGATTTAGAAAGTTACCTCCATCCTTTGATTTATAGCCTCTTTAATCACAGGAGACAATTCTCAGGATTATTTTTTTTTTTAATCACTGCAAATTCACATCATTAGGAGACTTTTTGTACTAAGCTACCACAAAATTTGAAAGGTAGCATAGACATGGTGTATAGAAGTGATAAGTATTTAGTCAGAATTTAGTCCAGTATTTCTTTGAACTGCAGCGTACCCAAAAAGCTCAGCCTAGGCTTTGTGTGTAATTCTAGATGACCAAAATACAGGACGAAAATGAAAACATAAAAGCATAACTGTGAGCAACTGACTGGAAGTGCGGAGCTGCCTGCTGGGGTCAGCCCACAACAGTAGGTAACCAGTTTTTTGCAGGTGACAGCCTTGCTCTCAGTCTAGCACATGGGTGTCTGCAACTTATTTTTCTATTCAAAGCCACAGGACAAAGGAGCCACAGCATCACAGAGTGGCTCGTTGCTCTCGCAGAGAAGGTTCTCATAACCTGCTCAGGGACTGATCAAACTAAAAACTGAGTTCCTTTATCCACTGTCACTCTCTCTGCCTGGAGTCACATTCTAGGGGTCCATTCATCTGCCATTCCTTTAGCCTAAAACTAATTTCTTCATTTTATCCAAAACCCACACCTACTTTGTTTTTCAGTTTTCACTTGAAATATTCTGTAAAAAAAAAAACCCTAAACTGGTCAAAACCAATCCGAGCTATTCTGAGCATACTGATGCAGAATGAGGTATAGAGTAAAAGAAAGCATCGTTATCTAACATTTAAACAATTTCTGTAAAGCTGCCATTTAATACCTGGGTCTTCTATAATCTTTGTCCAAGGAAAATTACCAGTGACCTTACTGAGACTTACTTAGGCATGCAAATGACACCATGAAGTTAACAGAATTTTATAACACGTGGAACCAACTCTGTTACAGGTGAGCATTTGCATTCAGCAACAGCCAGAGTGGCTACTGAATGAGCTTGTGTCCAGGTGATGTTTTCTTTCCTGCAGTGATGCTACTTTTCTTAATGAAGATAATATATCCTCAAAGAAATGCCTTGTTTGTTCAAAATAACACATTTGTATTTTTGCAACTGGCTCCACTGCCCATGTGCATGTTCTAAAACCCATTTCTAATCAAGGCTAAGTTATGAACTGTAAATTGACTCAGAACCAGGAAAGCAGACCGAGTCTAAGCCCAGAACACCGATTCCCCAACTTTTGGGAATCCAAACACTGCGATTCAAGCACATGCAGCAACACAAAATACTACTAGAAAGCATCCAAACCCAAGTCAGTATATGCCCCTGACTCCTGCTTTTGAGCCAATCTCCACTTAAAAACATCCATGAGGTCAGACGAGGAAAATGCAGTACCGCTTCCAATAGAAATACAGCTTCCAGTTCTTACTTGCAATTTGTCGTGTCAAGTGTCCCGCGTGCCTCCTTTAGCTCCGTGACTAATGCTGAGCCGCAGTTTGTAAACTAAGAGTCAAAAGAGCGTGTTTCTAGTTTCAAAACCAAACAAGCCTGTAGAGCTTTTTTTTTGCTTTTCCTTGAGCAGTACCTTGCTGAGGGGTAGGCGGAGATCAGCACCACACAGCGCAGCAGCACAAGCATCCGTCATCGGCTTTTGTTGCACCAAAGCCTTGCGAAAGCTAGGTGTTGAAAATACGGGTTAAAAGGCCAACTTTTAAAGTCCTAAAGGGGTGTTTTTTTTTTTTCCATCCTGATTTTTCTTCATGTGTCTGGTCACTTAGTTCTGTAGCAGAATAAGGAAAACAAGAAGTTTTGATTGCTACCTTGGAGAAATTATTTAATGAGACACATGAAAAGCACTCGTAGTTCATCACAGCTCTCGGTACCGAAAGCTCTTGTACAGCTGGCTCTCCTGGCCCTCTGTGACAGTTTAGGGCCACATCCTCATTAAATAGATATGCACAAAGCAAAACTTTCTACTGCATGTATGTGTGACCACTGTGGTAGCAGAAGGGACCAATTTAGAGGATGCTGAAATAGAATTACATCATATATCCATTAGCAGGATGGGCTCGATAGCTCCCAGAGAATTTGGCAGAACATTAAAAGTCTGTCAAGGTTGACCACACAGTAACTGAAAGGGAGGAAGAAAAAAAAAAAACAAACCCAAAAAACATCAAACCACAGCAAAAACCTGAAAAAGGATTTCTGGTGTGCTTTTGCCTTTTTCTTTGATCTAAAATAGAAGTAGGATTCTGGAAGTACACCTAAAACAAAACAATGAGGAAGCACCCAGCATACCTCCCCCACCACTTTGCTTACTCTAAAAAAAACCAGAGGGATTCTTGGCAGAATCCTTTCTGCTCCAAGGACATCCCTATTATTATAACACCTTGCACTAGAAGGTGGGAGACAAAGGTTCAAGCTCCCAGTATAAGAGTGGAAAAGCGCCGCAGAAGTGCTCCTGAAAACTTTTTCAGCAGAAGCCCCAAACTGAGCATCCATCTTCCTTCATTATAAATGGGCAAGTTGTTTCAAAGTTCTATTCAGAGATTCTTTTAGGGGACAGGAAAAAGTGATATTTCTGACCAACTTTAACTGCAATATAATAAATACAATTTTGATCAACTCATATCCAAGTTTCTGCTTTTCTAAATATCATCCCTCCTGCTCTGCTGGTATGAGCCACTGATGCGGGAATGGATAGAGAGCAAAGAGAAAGTTCAAATCCAGAGCTCCCCAACAGCCGTAAGTTCTACAGAGAAGTTTTTGGTTTGATTTCCTGCATGGAGGTGCAAATTTGGTTAGATTTGGTGTTTATAGCTTAATACATGGAACATGGCTCTCATACTGGAAAACCAAGCCTTTCTGCTCAGGTTTAGCTGGCATTAGTCTGCATTCTTCAGCTGACTTGGAACAGAACAGGTTCACGCCAGCATAGGCTCCAGCCCACACTTTGTGCTTTTACTGAGGTTGGTTCGGAGCCTTTATCACCACGTTTGACTCAAAGAATACTCTGACATTTTTTTCCAGCCCTCATGGCTCTGCACTGAACTTGAACAGATTTGATTTTCTAATCCCCTCTATTGATTTCTAGGCATGTTTTTGAAACGTTAAATGATTTAGATCCTTCATTTGGAACAAAGGACCTGGCACGGGGCCTTCTCACTGTTCAACCAAGCTGCTGCACACGCAGAGCAGACTGGAAGAAAGTTGCAATGGTTATGTCAAATCCATGAACTGAAAATGATGTCTCAATAGCAGTATCTGCCAGGCAGAGAAAGCGGCTGGCAACCAAACACGTTTGCGGCTGAGGCTTACGGCTGTTTAACCAGGCAAGCATCTCAGCTAACCTCCATCAGGGCACCCAGGGACAGGGAAGTTAGAGCAAGGCCTGTTCTAAGGAACATATGTTCTTCTGTGTCTTCTTTTTCTTCTGAAAAGAATTTATGAAATCTCATATCGCCGTCAGTCACTGGGACTTTTGTGCGTGCAGGCAGCTACCCTGAGAAGAACAAGAGTCCTTAAAGAATTCAAAACTAGCTTTGAAATGTTAATGAATGCTTTGTCATACGCAGAGGGAGAAGGGTCAGATCCTAAATGTGTCATGGCTGTGGATGACACAGTCAAGCACTTTTGTTTCCATTCCTCGATTTTACATTTTGCTTCTTTACAGCGTTTACTCAGAAGTGCTAGCTTCAGTCACACCCAGTACTTACTGAATGAGGCTTTTTCTATAAAAACTGCATCTCCAACAAGCACGCTTTTTCAAGCATAGAGGCAAGTTTTATTTTTAAATACACTCCTGAATAGAAATTACTTTATGATGGTTCACTGCCTTATTATTATTTAAAGCGTTCTCACTGTCGTATTCTTATTTAAAGCATTCCTTGCCAGATAAGCTGGTCCAAAGGCTGTCCATCAAAAATGTATGGCTATCTCAAATCATATACCTTGGAACACAGACCATGTACAACATATATGAAATAAACGAGTTTCCCTAAAGTCTACGCGCTGCTGTCACATGATGAAAGCCCAAAACTGCATATTTATTCAGTCTGTAAGAGTTCTCTTTCTGCACGGGGAAAGGAAAGAACACCAGTCTCTGCCTGCCCCTCTGTTCCTCTTACTGTAGACAGGATCAGAGAAGGCCCAATTTGGATCTGAAATACCAAGTGTTCTGGATGCAAAACTTTAATTTAATGTAATTTCATGTTTCTGCTGGTAACTCTCTTGCTTTCCTTGAAGCAGGGGCTTATCCCAAGAATTAGCAAACCTTTGTTACAGAACTGACTTTCTTAAATGTGAACAAGTAACCAGAATAAACATGCACTAACAGCAATGGATTTTGAATTTTGTCTCAGTATAAGATATCTCAGCTTTTCTGTGACAACACAAAATAGAAATGTCAAGCAAGTTCCTCTCTGCTTCATCAGTCTTAAAAAAAAAAAAAAAATCCACCAAAAAAAAAAAAAACCAAAAAACAAACCACCAACCAAACCCAAAACAAAAACCAACACAAAACCCCCAAAACTTAAAGGAAAAAAAACCCTTCAGCCCCCTCACCCAAACACAAGGAAAAAACCCTTCAGCCCCCTCATCCAAACACAATTCAGTTCACCCACTGCATCTTCCAGCCTAGGAAATTAGTTTTCCACCTCTATGAAGAAATAAAAGACAAAGACAGAGCATTCAAACTTTCTTATTCAAAACTGATAAGGATACTAACTCAGATACTGATGCATGTTCCTGATGCTCACTTCCTACAGAAACAAAAACCCACGAGCCCACACGTAATTGCTGATCTCTGTGAAATCTTTATAGAACCAGTATAATTACTGTGCTGCAAGTTAAGAAAAAAAAAAATTAGTCAAAGCACAACTAAGATGTCTCCATTTTCTTACAAATTTAGTATTAGAACTGAAGTCAATTGGCATTGCATTGAAAAGATGGAGGAAGTAAAAAAAAAAAAAAAAAGAAAACAAAATGCAGAAATGCAGGCAAATAGGTTTTATATCAGTTTTTTTGAACCAGAGGTGTTCGCAGGCACACCAAAACGTGACCAGCTCCACTAGATGGCAACAGGCAGTGTCAGCATCCCTACTTCAGCACTAATACTCTGCATTTCTGACTTATTTTCATCTCCTCCTGCTTATGGTCAAATGAAAACTGAGCTTTTAGGAGAAATAGAAAAAGACTTATTTAACTGCATGCTTTTCACAATTAAAAACACTGCCTGATGTGTCATGGTGTTCTGATCTCACCACGCTCCAGATCTGCAGTTCTGCACTCAGCTCTCATGCAAATGGTCAAAAAGGTGAGAAAAACGAATATACCAGGTAATTGTACAAGAATGAGCGTAGGTACAGAGCAAGAAAATCCACCAGGTAAAGGTGGCCATATTCACACTCATCACGCATCGCTTCAGGGATAATAATTTTCCATCCCCTGAGATTGCCAAATCAGTATATCTTACCCCTTACATCATTTTAATCTCCTTGCACTTTAAACATGTAAACCTGCCCCAATGCGCCGCTGCGGTGCGAGTCAGCCGCAAAGGCTATTGCCAACAATGAAACTCATAACCAAGTTCTGACTCTTAACAGCACGAGGCTCTCAGCCGTACACTGGGACCCTGCTGTAGCAAAATGTCCATCAAAAATTTCAAAGCCAACTCTTGCTGTTAGAGCTACAATCCATTTCCCTCCCACCATCACTTTAGAGAACGCAGAAGTGCGCTTTGGTTATACTACTAACACACTGACAACAATTTAACGTAATTCAATAAAGCTCTCTCCTTTTATTGCAAACCAGTATGTTTTACACGCAGGCAGGACTGCTTTAAAGATTACACTGCTTTTGATGTCATCTTTGATCAGATTTACTCCTTAACTTCAATAGAGCTATTTCAGAGCAGCACCTGCCCAGATGATATCAGGATCCAGACCAACACATTAACATTTTCTTAAATTGTGTATTGACTGAGAATATTTGTCCCCGATTGCAACAGCTGCAAATGAGCAGACAAATGTCTTCCTAAAAATAGACAGAGTGCAGCACTAGCAGCGCATCCTTCCCACAAACTGCACTTTCGCTTATTAAAGATTTATGGAGTACGTAAACTCACACAGCGTGGGACAAGACAAACCAAGACGCAGTCTCTGCCCCGAAGAGCTAACCTACAGGATCTTCCACAAGCCGTATCTATGAACATTCCGTTTATGTGCTTCACTTCCCTGTCATCGGAGGATAAGTTAGAGAAGAATTAACCGGCACACAGAGAGATGGAAGACCTACGTAGAGCATATGGTTAGCAGAAGAAGGAAGAGAACCGGCAATTCTGGTTACCATGCTCCAGTCTCAGCCTTGTGATCTCTGAATGGTTGCCTGTGTAGATGCCTGCCTTTCACTCACCTCCAAAACAGCATCTTGACCATGGTCCCATGGGTACACAACATTGTGGAAGACCCACACCTGGTACAGCTGTGACATACAAGCATACAGCGAAACTCATTTAAACTGCAACGCAAAATACCACCAATCAGCTATGGTTATGTAACAATGACATGCCATGGAACACTTAGTTTAATATAAAACTTTGGGCTTTTTTACATTCTAAGGAATGTCCAAAGGATGAAACAGTCTAAGTTAACATAGGAGACCCAGGAGCAGAAGCTCGAATGAGTCTGGCAGAGATCCTAACGCCATCAGCTCCAGGTTTTCCTGCAAGCTTTTAGTCTGGGGGTGCGTTGCCGTAAGCAGTGTAATGTTTCCTTCGCCACTACCACTCAATCCTGCAGAGTGCAAGTTTATGAAGGGCTGCATTTTGACTAATGGTACACCATAGAACGTTAAAAACATTTTCTGGTTTTGCAATATTTTTAAGAGAGGCAAGGTAATGTATTACAATTCAGGCCCCACTGGTCATTAAACTTTTGATCTCTTCGCAGTTCCAGTAGACTAGAAAATTAATCCAGTTAATAAAAGGCTGGAGTTAACTACCAATGCTAGAAGGACCTTTTTATTCTTAAATCAAACTCCCTTGTGGCAATAAGGGAGTTGGTTACATCCATCTCTTTTTCAGACCAGTTCAACAATAGTTGTCTTATGCAGAGCTGTATGGTCAGAATTCAGTAGCAAGAAAAAAATATGCAGCATAGATTTATATTTCTGAAGTCAGAAAAGATTAGCTACATTCAAGGTGAGACTGGAGGAAAAAAAAACAAACAAACAAAAAAAAAAAAAAACCCACACCAAGAAATTTCCAAAACCCCAGCAAAACCCCAATCTGTTCTACAGTAAGAAACTTGCTCAGAGAGGTACCAAACCTCACACAAACCCAGCAAGCAGCTTGCTTGGCAGCTGACTAAATCTGCTGCTTTTTTCCTGGGTGCCTGAGGAAGATTTTTAGGTGGTGACAGATTGTCATCTGCTGGCAAAGGAGAACAGGGATGCTAAGATCCCTAGGATGCCAACATCTCTTGGATGCTGCTTTTCTTCCGAACCATCCAAATCTTCTCTGACGAACTGGAGCCAAACAAAAATGCAGCTCTCTTGACATTTGCAATGGAAGGTTTGTAGAGCAAGAAGCAACTTCTCCAAAGCTGGTAGGCAATAGCATGCTGAGATACGCTGCTAAAGCCTCCAGAAGAGGCATGGAAAAAAACCAGGGATAACTTTTCACCATCTCCAGATAAAGGAAGGGGACAGATAGATGCCCCTTACATACCAGCTTCTGAAGTATTCTCCAAAACAAGGTGCAGGGGAAGGGCATGGTTTTTATCTGTATGGATGACAGAAACCTTTTAATTTAATCCACTTGTACAAGAGCAGCAAACAACTTCACCACAACAGTTTGCTTTTCCTATCCCTCATTTTTTCCAAACCTTTTTTGCTCCTGTATCTGTAGATGCACCTGGCACTTCTGTACACGGTGCCCTGAAAGCCCCTCAGACAGACTTGTTTTAACATCCTTCGGAAAAGAACAGAAAGAACAAGTTTTACAGTTTCTAGATAAGGAGAAATTAATTTGTTTGCAGAATAACTCCAGATAGATTTAATAAGCTGAGGCATGACCAGGAAATACAGAGGCAGGATTTCGACTTGGGGCAGAAACTCCACTGGAGAGCTGCCAGATAAAAGACTATCTGGAAAGGGGGAAAGGATGGCAGGAAGATTAAATAAAAAAAAATTAAAATTAAAAAAAAAAATCAAATCCAGGAAACCATGATTTATGGCTAAATGAAAAAGAAAGGTCCATTTTCTCCATAGTTTTAAAATGGAGTGGTGATACAGAAAAAACTGAGAGCTACTTCTGGTTAAGTAAAGCATCAGGAGGTCCATCAGGAATAAACACTCCACAGCCATCTCCTCTGGAGGCAGCAAAATAGCGATGAAACTGCATTTACAAACACCTTTCCTGAATATGCCCATCTAAAAATCCAGTTTTTAGAGCAATAAACTTCCCAGACAGAAATAACCTGAGTGGGGAGGCATTGGTGTGCCTCTGCCTGCGCACACGCAGTTTTGGATTGAAGAGCGAGAATGCCACAGCAGAGCACGCAACGCAGCTGGCACACGGTTACTTCAACGCGTGAACAGGGAGGTGATAAATCACTGAGAGCTTCAGGGATTAGGGACTCCTGCCAAACCCTCAGAAATGCTTGAAACTTGATAACGAAGAAAGAAACAAAGAAAAAGTCAATACTGTGTAAGCTCTATGTCCCTAACTTGAGTAATAATAATTGAAAAAAAAAAAAAAACTGAGTATTTTATACCATTTATCCCATGCTTCATTACTGTGCACAACCTGAAAAAACACTGAATGAGACCAATATTAAATCCCAAGTTCGTGCATCCAGTTATTTCACTGAAATCAGACAGTTTATATGTAGAAGTTGCCCTTTATGATTTTCCTGCTGTTATGACACAGGAAAGCAGATGCTTATTAGATACAACTGGCAGAGATTTTAATTCCATTGAGATAATTTTCAAAAACTGCTTTCAAAATTAAAACAAACAGGGACCCCTGAACCAGCCAAATCAGCAACAACTTGTTTTTCTAGAAAAGCACTGATTTTTTAATTTTTCCCCTACCAAAGCTGAGATGTTTCATTAGGGGATGTCTGAGCAAACCAGCTTACTGGTCTAATTCATGTTATTCTGTTGGGTTAACAGGAGCACTCTCGCCTCTTGACCTGCAAGGTTCTATTATAGCCTACAACAATTCAATGTGAACTCCCCGTTTGGCACCTGCTATCGCCCGGTGTCTAGGCATGTAGACGAGTCCTGTACAGCCATACGCTTGACTGATCCTATAACACATATGTAATATTGCAGTGCTTGTCAGTCAGAGTTTTTCCCTCTGGCAGGCAAAAGCTGCAGAAATTCAGGCTTGAGCTTGGCAGACAGAGCCTCTAAAAGAAGGTGTGCAATGCCCGGTGAGTCTGGCCAACGTTTAGTTTGGTATTATCTCTCCAACTGTGGCCAAGGGAAGCCAAATGTGCCAAAATGTGCAAGCCCAGCCACTTTCTATAGACCATTCCTCTTGTGCATCCCTGACATCCACAACTGCTCCACTGAGGCTGTGAAGGAGACATCCCTGCCACATCCCCAGTGGCTTCTCCATGAATTTGTCTCTGCCTTTGTAAAACAGCTGATGCTTTCTGTCTCCACCATTGCTTTGGGCAGGCAGTCCCAGGAGGTCGCTTGCTACCTGCTGTGTAGAGAAGTATTCCCCCTTTCGGTTAAGTTTAAGTCTTACAGCATTTTCTTCAAGCATTTCCTAGCACTAATGTTGCAAGGTCTGGTAACCAGTTCTACACCTGGTTCATCCACCACAATTCAGGATGTCCTTCTGGAGTGATAAATCCCTCCCAAAAGAATCCACACAAAGTGCAGCAGAACACACAAATGATAGTAATCTCCTGCGATCCTTGCCCAAGTCATGCACAATATTAATTCCACAACATGTTCCAGCACAGGAAATAAACATATTTAAGATTTCCTGTGTCTGGTAATATGCAATGGAAGCTGTGATCACAATCTATTGCTCTGAGCAACCTGATCTGGTTGAAGACGTCCCTGCTCCTTGCAGAGGAGTTGGACTGGATGGGCTTTGAAGGTCCCTTCCAACCTTTACTGTTCTGTGACTCTATGATTTGATCAAGAGATCTGTTACCAAAAGTCATTGCTGTTTGGGCCAATTTACTGAACACAAGAAAATTTCAGTTCCAAAAGAAGTACTTCACATAGTTTTACATCTTCTAGCATTAAAGAAAATGAAGTCTAGCACTGCCGCCGCAGCTTTCAACCGAGTCTCTGTACTGCAGTATAAAAGGCTACCCTGACATGTAAGATACACATACTGTGCATGGATGCTGAACTGCAGAGTCAAGCACTGGGACTTTTACAGAGCCCTGTTACACATAACCATGTATCTTAGCCATTCAGCATGCTACTCGCCAGCACGTCAGGCAACCTGACGGAGGGAGCGGTCACATTGCCTCGCTTGGCTGTGGAGAAACTGCTGCATCTTTTCAAAGTAATGATTTGCTCCATCCCATAAAAAGCACAGAGAAAGTGAAGATAAAAAAAAAAACAGGATAAAAAAAAGTGGAAATTAAAGCTGCAGTAAAGTAATTTCCTTTTGAAAACACGACAATTGCTCAAGGCATAGGAACAAAGTGGCAAGTCCTATTCCCCCCCAAGTACTGGGGTCACAAGCAAAATCAAACTCATGTTGCATCTCTGCACCTATGAAACAGCTGCCTGGCAAGTAAAGACAGCTCCCGCTTCCCTAGGACCAAGCGCTGTTCCGGCGCTTCTCAGCCTTGCTCTCTTCTCCAACAGCTTCCACCTGCAGAATACAAACACCATTGCTGTAATTCACTGGTCTTCAAAGGCCAGAGCCCTGACTCACAGCGATAATTTGTTCTGCTACCAAGAGATTTTGGTTTTTTTCTGCTCTTTCTGCACCCACACGTACACTCAGACTGAGTCACCTGAGACCAGTAACCAAGCGCATATCTGGATTCTGCACTGGCCACACATGGCTGAGTGACCACACATCTTTATTCCATTTAATCTAATAAAAGAGCAAATTCCCTAAATTTCCTTCGACATCCTCTTCCTTAGAAAAGCACATTTCAGCAGTTAAGACACTAAAGCAAAGGTCTGTTTAGCCTCAGGAAAGCGTGTACGATACCTGCCTGCCTCCCAACTTGCTCGAGCTTGTGCTGTTTTCCTCTGTGGTCATGAAATAAAATTAAAGATCAATTTAACCGCCTGGAAGAAACAAACCTATAAATAAATAGTCATAAAACCTAGAAGACAAGGCAGGAAGAAACGAAATCTAACGAACAGGAATAGAGGCTGAAAATTTAATTCCAGAACTAACTAAAAGAAAAAGCAAACTTTCTACTGAATAGTTCTGGGAAAGAAAGAACTTACAATTTTTCCTGGAAGCACTTGTCAGTCATGCACGTGCCCTGAAAAAGGCAGATTCAGGTGTCTCAGGCTATGGTTTGTCACTTCGGTGAAAATTAGGAGTCCCTACCCTGAAGAGTTTACAGTCTAAGCGTGTGTTCATGCTGCCATCGTAGGTGTGATGCTTTCTGGTATAGAATTCTAAACAAACAATATTTTGTTAGTCAACATCTACATAATTAATTAACCATTCTCCAAAAACTCCTGAATGAGGATAATATGTCTCAATAAATTATAACACAAACTCCATATTTGCAAAAACATGTGCAACTGATGGAAGAAGTTCCTGTTCAAGCTGTTCTAGTTCAGATTATACCTTTTCTATGATGGTTTTACAAAGAAACTCAAACATTTTTGGGGAAAAGTGCTGAATGGGGTATACTTACATAATTTTCTCATTGTATATTGTAAGAAAACATACATTGCTAAGCTAAAAGCATTGCCTCATTAAGTCGGTGACAAAGTTCCTATCAGCTTCACCAGGACCAGGATTCGTCTTCATGAAAGTAGTGTAAGAACCTTGCTCAAAATTCAGGTTATTAATAAACACTGACAACTAGTAAAGACAGAAAGGCAAGTCTTTGCTGCCAGGAAGAATGGAACCCAAAGGCACCTACATGCATATCCTTCTTCAGGACAGCAATTACAGCCTTACGACAGATTAAGCAATATGTTCAAAGGGTGAAGAAGAGGGAAATCATAATATTACTCAATTCTTTTGCAGAGCAATTTCTTTTCTCTAATTCTCACTGTTTATTTTAGAGATTTAATATCAGATATTCCAAACTGCAGTTCTGATGCTTCTTGAGCTTCATGGATAACTTATTAACCTGCTAGGTAGAAAAATTTTTAACCTCAAATAAAAAACCGGATTGTCTGATTTCTTGATTGGCTGACTGCCTGTATTCCAAGTCAAGCTAAACTTGTACGCGTAGACCTTGAAGTGTCTACTCATTCTGGGTGGGGAATTCTCTCCAGAGTACATATCCCAAGGGGTAAACATTTGTTGCTGTTTTTACTGTGTGCTGAGTGAGCTTTCTTCATTTCTGATTTGCAACATGACAAAAAACAAAGAATAATGCAGAATAAGAAATACTGAGACAGAGACAATTTCTGTCTCTTTCCTTAGGGTAGTAAAGTGTCTTGACTGTTCTCTGAACACTGAGGCTGTAAAGCATCAAGATTTTGTATGTTAGATGCTTTGCTGATTCAAAATAATCTTTTAATGTCACTTTGAAGTGACACTGAAAACTTGTCTATACACTGACTTTTTTTTTCCTCAGTAAGAAAAAAATCAAATCCTTACAAATAGATCACAATTTCCCTGTAAGTGTATTGTCTTGAGGGGAAGAGAAAAAAAAAAAACAGTCATGAAGCTTCCTTCATCTTGAAGAGAATCCATACTCCAGGTAGGTGGCACTGTGTGATGGCAATAAAAGGAGACAATCTACTAGGGTTCCTTCAAGACTATTTCTTCAGGTGTTTCACATGGGAAAAAAATAATTAAAAGACAGCCTGCTCCCTCAAAGTTTATGAAATAACAAGTTTGCCTTTTGGCCTTCTGTTACAAGATCCTAACATCTAAGGGAAAAAAAGGAAAAACACAGAAGATTTTAAGTGCAAGAAGAACTAACTCTTTCTATGTGGCTCTTGTCCCATTGCTTACTAGCTTTCTGCCATTGGTCACCAAAAATAAGAAGGAAACAAGAAACACAGCACCACTTGACCTTTACATTTAGATAATCCTGATTCCAGCAGATTCCTTCCACGGCAGGCTCCTAAGCCAGCACAGCTAGAGTATTTAGCCATAAAAAGAGACAGAAAAGCCACAAGCATATCACCAAACCCCTCTTTGCTACAGATGGGAGAAAGGTTCTCAAAATAAGGTACCCTTGGTAAATGAACTAGGGAATTATGGGATGAACTTTCACTTCTGGTTGTTGGCTCTGAGCAACTTAATCAACATTTGAAATGGTATAAAGAAAGAAATAATTATAAAAGAATTATTATCCTATCCATAGACAATGCCACCTTAAGGTAGCTCTTCTCAAATCATCATGTCTACAGATTCTTCTATTTGAAGTACCTGAAGCCCGTTTTTATTTAACAAAAGAACTTTATCTTTGCACAAAAAAAAATTTTGTTCTTTTAATTTTTTTCCCCCCTTCGCACTCCAATCCTCCACCAGCCCTGCTGTGTCCTTTTGCTGACTCTCCAGGGCTTCACACAACTGAGCCACAGGAGCCTGTAGACAACACAAGGCTATTGAAAAAGAGGTGCATCCCTGCCACCGGGCTTAGCAGTTCCACAAATCCTGATTCTCCTACCTGTGCAATTTTACAAAGTCATCTTAAGACAGAACTTAAGTTACTTAAGACAAAAAAGCCTTAAGTAATGAACTTCTTTCAGAATATTTGTTCAACTCTCTACCTATATTTATGAAAGCAGAGGTGAGACTGAGGAGGGGCAAGGGAACTTCAAAGCTCCAAGCCACAGGTCTCTCAGAGATTTTTGCAAAAACCACCTGAGGAAATATGTCAAGTGGTGGGTGTTATGCAGCAATTCTTCATTAATTTTAATTACTGTCATTCTATAGGATAGTGAGCATCCTCAGTCTTTAGCCTCCAAATTGCACTGGGATTTTTGCCAAATTTCTTCTCCCTCTTTGGTTCCCTCAAGCAGTATTTAGTAATGGAAGCGCTTTAACATGTTTAAATAAGAAGTGTAAATGCCAAACACTTCTGAATGAGAAGGAACCTGTATCTTAAATGCCATATGAAGCCTTTATTTGTAATTCTATAAACTAAAAACCTGGTGTCTTTGGGATCAAATGAAAGGCTTGATCAGGCTTGAGAAGAGAGTGGACAGAACATCCCCATTTAAGAAAAAGAAAAACAAAACACAAAGCAACTCTAACTTTTCATGACCATTAATAGTTCATACTGAGGGTGGATGAGAATGAAGAGACAAAACTCCACAATCAATTCCCTTGACTGTCGCTTATTGTTTTACTTCAAAAAATACAAAATGTTTTCTGCACCAGATTTGCAATACAGGTGATCTAATAATAATAAAAAATCCAGTCCTGGCTTCCTTGAACCGTGGTGATTCCAGATCCCATTCTCCTCTTACATTCCCCAACAACCATATGAGAACTGCTTTTCAGACTCGGGCATCTTTGTTGCAGTGCTCATTTTCAGATAAATTAGTCTGACAAGGCAGAAGTTGTGTGCCTGCGCAGAGCACTCACAATGACCCGGGTTTGGAGCTCACCAGACATGAGCCATGGCCAGTCCAGAAGCAGCATAGCCACATTAGCATGGTTTTGAGTCCAGATGAGGTGCCTACCTCCTAGAAGGCAAGGGGGAAAAAAAAATAAGAAAAAAGAAAGAAAGTGGAAAAAAAACCCCAGCAAACTAGAAGTATCATCCTGGGAATGATCATTAATGGCTTGAGAACAAGATCTTACTGATTTGCGAAGTAAAGGTTTCATTAAAGCATGAATGCTAAACTAGGAAACTTAGGAGGCAGCAGCCCCAACATTTCAAATTTCCTATTCTTCCACTTGGATAGCAGCTGATGGGGCAGAGATGGCAATTCCATGTTAATTAGAAGTATCCTGATAGCTGTGGTGTATTTGCCAAAATAGATACTTCCTTTTACAAAGAGCAGTGCTTGTGAAGATTCACTTGAATGAGAATTTCATACAGGTTGGCTGCATCAAGCATTGCAAACAATTAATCTTCCACAACAAGCAGAAGTCAGACTGTATGCTTTCCCTTGACGGTTTACCTTCAGAGGCATTCCCCACTTCTTTGGAGTACAGAGGTCCAATGAACAAACATCCCCTAATTTTCCTTAGCTTTCCATAGTTCACCAAAGATTCTTGCATTGTCACAGGCTCTGTCATTTTTCACGTTAACAAATGTCAGTGGAAAGAGGGATACCTTCCACTCTCCAAAAAAAACCAAAAGTGCTATCTTGGGATCTTATGTAAATGCAGTTACCATTTCTTTCCAAACACACCTACATTATCTTCTTACAGCTACCCCAGTTGAAAGAAGTCCTTCACCTATATCTCTTAATTCCCTTTGTAGCAAAGTTCCTTGTCACGCTTGCCTGGCCCCAGGCTTGCTTTCCCTCACCTTCCCCAGTTTTACTAATTCACTTCAGGTAAAAGCCAGTTACATACCAGATCAATTTTCTTGCAACTAATCAAAATCTCAACATACGGAAGGTGAAACATTGGGAGCAAATGTGTGTTGGAGACTATTTAGACATCTAAACTTAACAGAGACACATCCAAGGCTGAGTTATAACAAAGGTACAGAAGTACCCTTCAATATTCAGAATGAAACTACAAGAAGGGATTTTCTCGATCACTCTCCAAGTTGTCTTTCACCTATAAAACATATCTTGTTGTCTTGAAATTAAATTCAGCTATTTTAAATTCAAGTTAAATTCATTAACTAGCACTGTACAGAGGAAGCATTCAGTAAGAGCACACCACCAATGTCATGGATACAGTCTCCTTCTCACACTGCATTTACTACTTTAAGTCACCCCAAATGGATTTGCCCTGAAATCTTCAATTTCTGTTTCACTTAGAACAGCGATATCAAGCTGAACTCCACCACGTACCACATGGGTCTGTCAAAGCTTCCAGGCTTCATGATGCCTTGCAGCAAGGCTCTGGTCGTACATCTTCAAAGATGTAAGATAACAAGTTGGCCAAGGCAGTTTGTGGAAAGCACAGAAAGGGAAGGTCCAGTTGCAGTTAAACAGTGGTCTGGGAAAAGCAATGAATGCTTTCATGAGGTAAAAAGTAAAGAAACAGAGCAGAAAATGAGTTGAACTTAACTTGAGAGAAAAGGTCTATGTTGGGGGTGGGTTAATTATTCATTTTTTTACAAAATAACTTGATAAGTCTGTTATTTCAGAACAGAAACTACAACAATTTCACTTTTAAACCTTGGCATTATTCTTTTTTGACCCTTCTGAAAGTTTTACTGGTGTTAGTTCTTGGATTAAATATTCAGTCTAAACTATTGAATCTATCTGTGGTCTGTGTTTTGAAGTGTCCCTTAAGGATTCATTTGATTCTGGTCCCACCAGAATTTCAGCTTTGTTACTTGCTAGGTCCAATTTCAGTCTTCAAGACTGAAGCATTTCCAGAAGAAGATAATAGTGTAATCCAAAAGTGGAAATTGTTACAGACGTAGCCACAGAGTAGAAGAGATTCATAAAGATTAGAGCTGCATGCGATAGCAATGTGTCTGAGATGCTAGATACAGAATCACAGACTGGTTTGGGTGGGAAGGGACCGTTAAAGCCCATCCAGTCCAACCCCCCTGCAAGGAGCAGGGACATCTCCAACCAGATCAGGTTGCTCAGAGCCCTGGCCAACCTGGCCTGGAATGTTTCCAGGGATGGGGCATCAACCACCTCTCTGGGTAACCTGGGCCAGTGTTTCCCACCCTCCTTGTAAAAATTTTTTTCCTAATATATAAAAGTTTGCGTTACAAAGAAACGGATCAGGACTTTTTCAGCGGATACAGGAAGAATAACAGAAGGTAGCCTCTGTGTGGTCTTTGGGTTATAGTTGATAATGCGCAGATCAGTTTTCTGAAGGAAGGGGATATTTCACTACGCAAGTATTGCGTATCAGTATGTGGTAGCCAGTGTAATATTTAAATTGCACAAGCTGAACGCAAAGTTTTCTGCATTCTCTATACATTAAAAAAGTAATGCATAAGAAGCACACAGAACATCACTAACTTCCCCCACTCCCATGCTGTACTCTTTTTTGTAACAGTTGCCCCTTAGATCCACAAATAAAACATGAACAAGAATTCTTCATATTCACCTCATCAACAGTGTAAATGAGGAGCATGGAGCATTTTTATATCAAGTTGTGGTGTTTGTTTACCTTCACCCAACCTCCAAAAAATATAACAAGGTCACTCCTTCACTGGTATTCTCAGTAGCTCTTTGGCACTGAAATTTGGACACGTGAAGAGACGCATCTCTTTCAGCATCAGCAGATTTAGAGAATACATGCTCGGCTTTGAAATCAGGGAAAACTGATCCTGCAGGGCTGTTTACTTCATCAACACACCTTTGAGTGCTATCAGGGCACCTGCGTGTTGCGTAATTGCTATTTTTCTCTCAAACAAACATCAGCAAAATTTGTAGTAGGTAAAGCTATAATCATAGGGAGTGTTGGAGCCAATTTTCACAGTTCATATTTAAAAAAAAAGAAAAAATTAATTAGCAAGATGTATTCTGGAGCCTTCCTGCTCTCTTCCTTTATTACATGCCCCCTGAACTGGCACTGGCTTTGCAAAGGAAGTTTATTTGAGCACATGCGATAACCCAGTACATACACACACTTTCCTTTGTGTTAAGCTTTACACAAACTAACGTTCAGATTAAGAATTATTCAGAAATACTCAGTCTTCCCCAGTATTTTGTGGAAGTTAGATTTGTCAGCATGGCTTTGGTACAACAGAAAAGCAGTCTGAGTAGCAATATATTGACCTTCACAAAATTTTTAGCAGTATCCAGGCAGTTAAGTCAAGACCAGTCATCAGTGGCATCAAGCAAGAATTAAAACCCAGGTCAGCCCTCATTTTCAGTTTATATATATATATAAAAAAAGAAAAAAAAAAAAAGGTTTACAGACTACATTCAAGATCACAGATTTTAAAAGAGGAACTAAACATTACTGTCCTCCTTTAAGGCTAAGCAAACCAACAAAGCACAGACACATGTAAGATTTATCTGTAGCCACCTTACTGACTCATAATAGAGTTCAAAATAGCACCGGGTCTTCAGCCTCACACTTCAACACGCAAGGCCTGAGTGACACTGTGTTACCTGAGCTTCCTTTGCTCTTTCAGCCTGCCCATCTCCTCTCACAGTTCTTTGCAATTCTGTGCCATGTTTCGTACTCCATTAATCTATACATAACGAAAACTAGTAGAGCTACTCTCAGAAAATAAACACAATGAGATTTCATCAAGAAGTTATTTTTTCTATACATTCCCCAAAGAACTATGCAAACCTTGAAATTATTTGTTTAGAAGGCTCCTGCCCTCTCACTTTTTGATTCACATTAACAAAACAACTTCCTCAACCTGACCTTGTCCAACTCTTCTTTTTGAAGTCCACTATGGTAGACTACAACATGCAGTGCTGTCTCTCTAAAAAAGATCCTGATCCTCATCTGTGGACAAGATTATGCTGCATTTTCTGTACCCATAAGGGAAAAACTTTAGGAAAATACCATGTCAGAATATTACTTTGGACCAAGAATATAACCCTGTTTTTGGAAGGATCTAGTAAATCTTTCCTTTTACAGCTTCCTTCTATTCTCATGGAATTATTAAGGAAAAAAAAAAAAACAAGAAAAAAAAATTTTGAAGATATTAAGAATCAACACAACTTCTCCTATTGCCACACTCCAGGCTGAATCACAGGATGGTTAGGGTTGGAAGGGACCTTCAAAGCCCATCCAGCCCAACCCCCCTGCCAGGAGCAGAGACATCTCCAACCAGATCAGGTTGCTCAGAGCCCCGGCCAACCTGGCCTGGAATGGTTCCAGGGATGGGGCATCCACAGCTTCTCTGGGCAACCTGGGCCAGTGTCTCAGCACCCTCAGCATAAAAAATTCCTCCTGATGTCCAGTCTGAATCTGCTTCCCTCCATTTTAAAACCATAACCCCTCATCTTATCACAACAGGCCCTGCTAAAGATTCTGTCCCCATCTTTTCTGTAGGCCCCCTTTAAGTACTGGAAGGCCACTCTAAGGTCTCCCAGTTCATCAGTCACAGAATTTGGGCTCTGTGTCTGGCTTCAGACACATCTTCAATTGCACATTGAGAAGATGCTGCCTAACAACTACTAAAATAACAAGATATGGCTTCACTCTGCACGTAATGTAATGGTGGAAAGTATACAGCACTTGCCAGAATGAATGTATGGATGAATGAGGATGCTTAAGGGTATGCAACAGTAAATAGATATTTCTCATGTGACTGATCAGAGTGAAAACTCTATTCCAGTTTATTACATTGCCTGCAGACATCAAATTGAATAGTAATTGTTTGAACTAGATTCAGCAATACCTACCACAATCCACTAATGAAAGAGACCTGTATTGTCTTGCACTTTTGGATTAAGATTGTTGAATACCTTGTATTTTTAGAACAGCAATGAGGAGCTTTCGCATTGCTCATGAAACACATGACACAAAAGTTTCACCAGGTAGAACAACTAGTCCGGCTGGTAAAGAACTGCCACAGAAGAAAAGCTGGGGCTAATTTGTCTTTGATATGGCACAAGAGAAGTCTGCAGTCTAATTCAAGGCTGTTCTGAGTCAATAGAAGAATGGCACTGGTTTCACTGGATTTACTCAAGTCTATATTGAGGCAAATTAAGAAAGTATTTCGAGGCAAATTAAGAAAGTTACCAAATTAGTCTTTATGGAGCAGTTTTGTGATTGGTTTTTTTTTTTTTTTTTTAATCGAGTCCTGCTTTCCACTGAAAGTCCCTCTAAAACAGCAAATCTTTCATATGTTTGTATGATATATACAACAGCCAGATTAAAAAAAAAAAAAAAAAAAAAAAAAAAAAAGTACAGATCTCCACCTCATAAAGTTTTGGGAACGACTATAAGAAATCCGTACGACCTTAAACATCTAGCAAGAATGTATACGAGGACTGATAAACTTCTTCAGGAATAACTGATGCAGAACACCACCTGATGAAGCCTCTGGCTTCACGATCTGCTATTAACACCAAAGCACAAGAAGGTAAGCGCCAGTGCCAACACACATCAGCTTTATTATTTGGAGAAAGCAGAATGACCATTTATCACGAGCAGCACTGACACATCAAAGTGCTGATTATATGGCACTGCAGGGCTACCTGAACTTAATTGCTTCGTGGTTGCTCAACATCAATACTGCAAAAGAATGGCAGACAGACTCCTGTTGATTCAAAGGGAAGGACATAGCTCGTTGTATCAAAGATGAGGCTGCTGGACCAGAGGGAAGGCAGCAAGCAGCACCAGTAAAACAAATAAAGAAAAAACATCTGCAGTCTTATCTGCTTTGCTGCCTAATTCCATGTAGGCCTTGTTCTTGCTAGCAAATACTGCCCTAAAGGAGGCTGGAGGCAAAGCAAAGGCACAGCACAGGGAAGGCATTGGAGTGTCACTGTGGAGTAGCTGCAGTTACACTCCAACCATAGTGGAGAAGAAAAAGCAGAAGCAGGCTAAAAGGATCTGAGCTCCTCTATCATGCTGAGAGGTTGCTCAGTTTTCTTTTAACAGTTACGACTCATAAAGAGGAGTTTTGCTTCATAAACAAATAAATAAAGTAAAACTCCAATAAACACAACATACATAGATTTATCACTTCCCAGCCACTAAAAGCACAGTACATATCCAGAAACCAGGAAAAGACCTACAAAACAACCAGACAAAAAAAACCCCTCAAACAAGCAAGGTAGTGTGGAAAATCAACTCTTTTATGGCTATAGAGCTTCAGAAAGTACACAGGTCTCTGTAACCATATGAGCAGAGAAAGGTACTATAGTCTTCATGCTACTTATTTCCCAAGCACCATTGTTTGACACAAGACCACACTCATAAGAGAAGGCTCAGCACAGAGACATCCCTCCCTTCCCTCACACTGTAACATACCATAATATACTCCTGCTTGGAGTCTTAGCCATGACTCTCACAACTGCTGGTTTTCTTCTTGAAGGACAGGAATCATATGTTGTATAATCAAAGGTCTCATCATAATCAGAGCAGAAAGCTTCCCAGAACTACAGATAGCTAACAAAATCAGGAAAATAACAGCTTAATGCTGAACAACCCAATACCTCCACTTCATTTTCACTCTGAACAGGCTCAGGTGTGTCAGTCAGCAGCTGGGTTTACCCATGGCCATAGGGGTAAATAATGGTAGACCAGACCACAGGAAAAGTGAGCAACCATTTCTAACCCCAAAGAACATCTAACAGTCAAAACTCTTTCTCCAAAACACACAACAGCAGCTCAAAACCAGAGAGAAACCAACTTGGCCTCACCAGCACCACGAAGACTGGACCACAGGAAGACACGAGGCTGTTGAGCTGAGGCTGCCCTGAGCTCCAGAAGGGCCTGCCCAGCCCTGGAAACCCCCATTTTGAACCACAGCTGAGGCAGGGCAAGAGCACTCATTTGCACCTGCACCCAGCAGCACCTGTGCCAAGCACCCACCGCAGCCCCAGGCCTCTCCAGGTGCTTTATTTACACCCTCTTGGCTTCCACCTAAGGAGGCCAACAGAAACACTTTTTCTCACAGCAAAAAAAGAAAAAGTAAGGGTATGTAATAAAATGTGATGTGCAGAGGCATATTTCTTTTCTCCCTGCAGTGGCCCCATTGCAGTCACTCTTCACTTAACACGAGAGCACTGGGGTTCTTGTGAAAGTATTAAGAAATATTTTTTCTTAAAACTGAAGCTGATGCATAGTTAAGGCTGCTCACTACTGGCCTCAGAGCCCTACAAGGTGGCTTGCAAACTATATATTTTTGTGATAAATGGAAAGAATGTGAAAGTGACCATTTTTCAAATGGTTTTTCATTATGGTGCTTTGATAGTTCAGTTCCAGAATCTGGAATCTAACTCTAATTTAGATTCTGCTCAAATTCTGGCATCTGCAAATACACCAGATCTGACATTTACAGGGAATGCCTAATATTTGAGCGAGCCAATTATTTTTGGAAGAAGTATTGCTAGGAATTAATATGCATAGATGTTTTCTGAAGGAGAAAGATGAGTTCAGATCTATCATTTTATTGTCACTTATACAGCTTGTAGCAGGGCATGAGCTGCAGAGTGAAACAGAGTGAGGGGAGGAGAATAGCGGTGATATAACAACAGAATATGGAGTGTAAATGGGCACTCTCCCTTCTTACACAGTATTGCACCTGAGCAGCATTGTACGTGTGGTATTCTTACGGAGTACAACACCACGCTCAGGTTTTAGCTCTTTGCTGTGGCTCCTGAGACGTAGCTGTAACTTACATTACTATTTGTAGTACGTTTATTGTGGTTGCAAACTATCGAAATGCTTGAAGAAAGTCTTATTACTTTATGCATATAATCGATGTGAAATATAGAAATGACATACTTCTATTTCCAAGATAGTTCAAACCATGAGGTTAAGGCTCAGCTATCCGAAGCCTTAGCATCCAATGCCATAAATGTTTTCACTGAAGTACAAGACTGACACCAATGAAGTCCTCGATAGGATTACCACAGCAGCAGTCATACAGTTTGGCTATCAGTGGCTTCACGTTTCATGTCTAATGAAACGGGATTAGGATGACTGCTAATGAACCATGGCATTTCAGATACATTGGTTGTTATGACATGTTATTTAGCCTTCCAGTGTGGTTTTGGAAAAATCTATTATTATCCATATAATTCTGCAAAGGTCAAGCAATGTTTTACAAACTAGTTACCTTTCCAAATTTGTTTATAACACCTTGTAAGTGCCCCAGAATGATATTTTCTATTCCTCTGAATAGCTGCCTTGCTTTTTTCACTTGCTGATGGCACATTTCCCAGTGACTTACTTATTGGCAATCCCTGCCCTGGTGTACAGCAGAGGAACAGCAAAGGTGTTTTTCTGATGAGTCAAAGGTATAAATTTGAGCTTTGCAGAAAAGTTATCCTGAAAGTCATACCCAGGCAAGTCTAATGGGGCTGGGAGTCCAGGTTACCAGATACACCCTTGGCTGCATTAGTTCCTTGCATTAAAGGAGCTAAGAAACCCGTGTCTCTTACTCGAGTTAACCTGGTGGACCACCTAGGTGTGTGACCCTGATCAACAACATGACCTCTCTGAGTTTTACAATGCATAGTTAGCTCTTCAGCTACTACAATTCCACTATATTTTATAGCACATACAGAAGTCTTCGGCACTTTCAAAGTGAAAATGCTTCAGGTTTTGGGGTAGGTTTTTTGGGTAACTTTTGCTTCACAGAGGATAAGAAGATAAAGCAATGGGTATGATGCAAAATATGTGGTGTGGGCAATTTTCTCTCAAGAAACGTGCCAATCAGAACACATTCTTGGTAACACATCAAGGACAGATGGATATCTTATTAAGCTCAGGACATGGATAAAGAGTCTCCAGAAAAGGACTTGTTCTTTTGCACTGAGGATGACGAGTACTTCTGTGGCAGTATTCTCCCAACCTTCTCCAAGTTATTTAGACCATAAAGAGACTGGGGAGTAGAGAACAAAAAAAAAAAAAAACTCATAAAGTAGAATTGTAGTAGTTTGAAACTGGCCTCATCAAACTGTATTCTTCAGCACCACTGCCAGGAGAAGCAGGGAGAGCAGCCGAAGCCAGAACATCACTACAATCTGGTGCACGACCCTTGCATGCAAATTAGCTACAGAAACTGGTGTCTGAAGTCACCACATCACTGAAGCCAACCTCCTACAAGTGGCCTAGGATTTGGCAGTGTCTATGTGAATTTCAAGAAGCAGAAAAGAACACATATTTTCTATTTGCTGGATTTAGTCATCTCTATGTTGCAAAAAAAATTGATGGAAAATACCGTGAGTTGAAATGCCATTTCTGAACTGACTGCTCTCCTGTAAGACTTGCATTTAGGGTAACTGTGCTTTCCCCTCCCCCCCCCCCCCAATTTCATTAGCTATCTCTTAATTACAAACACTGAGCCAAATTTATGAGGCTGAACAGAGCTGTGTTGTTTGCATCTGGACGTTGGAGCAGCATCCACCTCAGACCTCGCATAACGGTAATAACAGTTGCTAAGAGATCTCAAAGGGAAAACACCCTTTTGATTGCAGTGGGGGCTGTGGAGATGCTGATGGGCAGGTGAAGAAGGCTGAGAAGGAAACACATTGAAGATGGTACGGCTATGAAAAAGAGGTTCCCATTCCTTCAGCACATTCAGATTTGCAATCATATCTCACTTTATTTGTAGGAAGCTAAAGAGCTACACACCCTGTTACAAACACAGACGTGAAACTCCCAGTGACATTGCATCAGAAGACATTTGTCAACAGAAACAGGAGCCTTTCCTAAGGACATGGGAACAGGCAGTCTAGCACAAAGGGACGGCTGCAGACCGGAAGGAGAGCACTAGACTCTGGGAGAGGTGGTCTGTCGTGCTACTGCTGTCTTCAGGAATGTAATTCCTAGCCTTCTAATTCCCCACTCAGTTAAACCAGTTCTGTTATCAAGGAAGAAAAATGTATACCACCTTCTTTTTTTCTTTTGTTTGTTCTGGCTCTTGCGCTTCCATGCCAGCGCCTGTCTCCTGTGTTAAACCTGCTGCTCCTCCCTGCCCAGCAACGCTCCATGTTGCCACCTTTTCAGCTGCTGCTGGCACTCACGCTAATAAATTTAATCACACTCCAAACAAAGCGAGGGCAACGCTCTGACACCCCTACCTAGTTTTTAAACAGAAAAAACTCCCAGCAGGTCTGGGAACGTGCAGGTTGCCAGCAGTAGCGGGAGGGAAACGCCCTGGATTTGCCCTGGTAGCCCCGGGAAGGAGGAGCGAAGCCAACACCAGCCGTGTCCCACCAAAAATCCAAAAAGTGTTAATCAAGTGCTAATCTTGCTGCTAATTATTTTAACTGCTTACATTTGGAATTTCTGTATATGTTTCTTTTACTTTCCTTCCCTAAATGGGAGTAAAACGTACAAAAGGGCAGGTATTTCCTCCTTTCTGGTCCTACTCCACCTATTTACTGGGCCATACTACATGCCTGGGAGTTTCATAATGGGAATTGGAAACTGAATTAAAGCAAAGGAAATTGCTACAAATGAAGCAATTTCCTGGGTGTAAACAGCACTTGTAATTTTGAAGAACAGATTTAACATGAAAACATATTTTGTTCTGTCAAACAAGTGTGATGATTTGTTGTTAGACACTGTTTATTGAGAACACTGACAAATAACCTCATTATGATTGCTGATGACATAAAAGACCAAGAGCTGAACACTGAAGTCCTAGTTTGGGCAAAACTCCAGAACTTCAATGATACTCTTTTGCCTAGTTAATTACATTAGGATCTGGCCTTGGCAGGTTTCAACCCTGATGGATAACAATACACCCTGGATTAAGTTTTCAAAAATTTGATAACTTGCTTGAAAAAAATATATTGTGACTGGAGAAGCCACTGACTTCTACCAAAAGTAAAACTTAGTGCGTTGTTTTATGACACCATTTAGACACGCAAGTGTCTGCATTAAGTCTTTCCTAGGATCTCAAATGCACGACTTGAATAGGCACTGGGCATTTGCCTCACCCAGCTTCTGTGAAAGTCCCACTTCCACATCTTTTCAGACAGACTGATTGTGGTCTCAGGGCCACAGGCACCATCTTGCTGCAGCAATGCACTCTGAGAGCTCCTATTCCCATGTCAGAAAGCATTGAAGGATGGTGCCTTCTGGTGAGTGGCGGGCCACACATGCCATTCATCGTGTCTCTAGTTACCCAAACCCCTTTGAAAATCCATTCCCCAGTTCTTTTGGAAATAGCAATTTAAGCGTCTTCTCATTTAAACCTCTCTAATAATTTCTCCGCTGTTTATTTCAGCATTGGGGGTGGATGTTGAGAATTGCCCTTCATATCTGTGAGTGTCTTTGAATGCTAAAGATTCAGTCAAATTGTCAGAACTCAAAGAGATTGCCTGAAGTTGCTGGATGAATGAATACTTCAGAACATCTCAGTAGGTAACCCTATTGACCAGCCTACAGACAGATGTGTTGATAGCTCCATTGGTTTGAACAGTTACGGCTAATTTCAGTCTTCTGAGGAGTCCACTGAAGGTACCTGGCTACCTTGAATTTGGTGGTGTTTAATTTTTGTGTATTCTACAATTGAAAAGAGTAGGAGTATTACATCTGCAAACAGTGTCTCCTGCCAGTATGCATAATTCTTTGTCTGGAAATCCTCTGAAGACTTTGGACCAAATGTAAAGGTATTAAATTCCATTTTAGCCTTTTCTCATCCAAATCACGTGGCCTGGTGAATACGTACACCATACAGGCAATAAAACATCAATGTCAAAAAACATCAGAGAACATATCTGCTGCAACGTGTGAAACGAATTTCACCACCACAGACTCATGTATCACTGAGGCATAACGTTTGGTTGGTTGTCTACAATAGCACCAAAAGTAAATTTTACTTCAGCAATCCTGGATGTACTAGAGGTAAGAAAAATCATTCATCCAAGAATAATCAACTTCTGGAAACAATTCACAGCTGCTATAGCTGAGCACAATACACCAGCAATTAGTTGTGCATCATTGCTTTCAAATTGCACAAAGCTGACTGCACTAGGAGTGGCGAATATTTGTTAAACTAGGTTTTATATTAAATAAGAGATCACCTGGAGGAGGAATATTACTGGAATTGACATTTCGGGTCATATCTGGGGATTTACATTTCAGGTGTAGAACGTCTCTTGGCTTTCACAACTAATGATGTCATAGATCAAAGATACTGGCTATCTTAGAAAGCCCTGCTGCAGAGATATAATGAATAATTCAACATTTACAGACCAGCTCCTACTTTTATTTGTTCAGGGATTAATAAGAAGTGATTCACTTGAAACCAAAAGAGAATTTTATTCTGGTGTGCAGGATATCAGAGTAAGGGAAATAGACTGCACCCATGGTTTTACTGCCTTTGCAGTGGGTGTCAGGCCCAGATTCAATCCACCCAGGTTAAATGAAATAGCTAAGCTTTGAAGTTCTCCTCTACAGTCTGTGAAGAGAGATGCACTTTGAGAGGGAAAAGGATGCAAACTATACAGAAGATTAAGGCAGCTAAGCTCCCAGCTCAGGAATCTCACGGAAACATTTGATGATAGACCAGATGAATTCATTGCATACACAGTAAAGACAATGAAGATGTAGATGCGAACATTAAAGTGTCTGCCTTCGGAAGAAGCACAAATGAGAGCACTATTCTTTTTTTATTAATATTTGGCAATAGCAAGAGGGAACAAGCCCGATAGTATTTTATAATAGACTTCTAGGTACTCCTAGAAAAAAACAAAGAAACAAACAACCACATCCATGAAGAAGTAGATACTAAAGGCCCAGTTACAGTCCCATAAAATCTGTAGTTGGATTGTGCCAAGTGCCGCCATTTGGCACCGTCCAAAGAATGTACACAACCTCCCTGCTCGGATGCACATGTCAATCTTTACTGCCAAACCCATGAACCACTGTGTTCTCCTACTATATTTGGCTTCAGTCCCATAGGAAAGTTTCCAGTTGATGCCCTTTCCGTGCTTTCCCGGTCAGATTTGTCTCATGAGTTTACTGAAGAAGGGACAAAAGAGCCCGCAGGACCTAAAGAACCACTATGAGAAAAGCCTGCCTAACAAGGTATCTCGTTAGGTACGAAAGGCTGATCTTCTAATGTCAGAAGTCTAGTTACACGTTTCACACAAACCCAAACCAATTTTTTGGTTTTGTTTTTTTTTTTTTTTCAAAGAAGGACTCATACATGACTCCGCATGTTTGTGTGGATATAGTCAGGTGCAAACACTAATTTCATCAGTCCAGCCAGGGTTTGTGTACATTTTACATTGAGAAGCTTGCATTACTAAAGAGAGGGAAGGGTACACAAAGGCCAGCGCTACCATTTTGGACAACAGAAGAAATCTAATTAGGGCATGATAGGCCAAGATTCCTCAATTAATTATTTTCTCTTGTAAAATTAGCAGCCTCTTGGAAAAGTGTTTACACAAGTTATGTAAAGACAGATATTACAAGTTTTTAACACAACTCAAATGCAAAGTGATCACAATCATTGCCTTTTTCCTTTTAAATCAAGTCAGAATACGGACAAAATTATTAGAAGTGTCGAATAGCAATGTGCTTGGATATACATCTTCAACACTTGGATTTCTGACACCACTGAAATCAACAGTAGCACCAATTACAGCAGACAATAATCTCAGGGAATATAAAATGGCCAAAATTGAGTCTGAGTAGGAAATGAATATAGGAGGATAATCCTTAAATACAGCAAAATAAGGAATCCTGAAGGGAATAGCTCTTTCCACATGACCAGTAATGGCTTGTACGAACGGCCTGTTCTTTTTTCATAGGGAATTCTTCAGCAGTCTCTATATTCCTTTACGTTGCTGTGCAGGAGCTATTTCATTGACACTGCACAAGTGAGTAATACGTTTGGGTAGGTTAATAGAAAAGCCCCAAATTACGGCAGACCATTCAGTAAAAGCAATAAGGAGCAATAAATACCGTTATCATTTACAACCAGAATATATACGCTATCCACCAGTCTGGCAGTTCAAAAGCAAGCTAAGAACTACATCAGTAGAGTGTTTTGTTTTGAATAATTAGTTTTATAAGAGAACATTGATCAAAGGCATTGGTAGCGAGTTTAGTGAAGTGTTCATCATGTACAAAGTTGCTGGAAAATTGCTCAGACCTGAACTGAGCTCAGCCAAAATCAGGTAAACCATAAATAATCAGGGTTAAAGATGAACTGTCAGATCTGAACAAAGGAATTCCACAGACAGGGAAGTATGGCTACAGTCTCGCAGCAATGGGTGGTTTTTAACGAGGACCCTTGCAGGACCTCAGAACTTCACTATCAAAGCAGTGTCACAGTTGTCTCACATGTGCTCTGAACAGTCACTTACCAGCTATTAGAAGTGTTGTAGAAAACAAAGTCGATTGTGCTCCTTCTTCATACAGCAAAATAACTCTCAGGGGAGTGAGAGGTCACCTCTGTGAAAGCTGTCCTGTGCCACAGGAAACCTACAATGACAGAAATGCAAAGTTTCTTGATGCCGTCTAGTTCAATGAAACATAGTGAAATATTGGAGATATGGGGAAAAGTTCATAATAATTTGTTGTGAGCAGAGAAAACAACTTAGGCTTTCTGGAAGAAGTTCTTTTCTGCTCATCCTACTGAAACATGGGGCAAAGTCCCACCTGTTGCTCAGGGCTGCCCAAACAGCTTACTGCAGAAACGAAGGCTTAGCAAACAGTTGTCTTATGTAAGTTTTGCACATTTACAGCTAGCTAATGAAAAGTTCCCCTAAAGCGAGTGAAAAGATGAATATTTCTCCTATGTTTGTGAAAAATCCAACAAGCCTTTCTGTTGTCCAGAACTGCTGGCAAATTGAGGACATTTTGTGATACTACTCCATGCGATGCAGAGATGTTTGGTAAGGAAGTAGACTGGAAGCACTCATTCATTTAAGTCAGCACCTGGTAGAGGTCAGTGATTTTTGACTCTTGACCACCGGACTGAAAGTAAAGAGATTGCATTCCCCTGCCAGACCTTAAAATCTGACTTGCATGCAGTACTGGATAATTTTAACCCTCTAGAACCATTTACTTAATTACAGTTTATAGCCTATTCTTCTTGTACTCATAATTAGATAACTATTTTTCCAAGTACACATTTTTTTCCAATATAAACTCAAAACTTCAAGTAATTCAACATTCAACACCTGCTGAAATCATTGTAAGTTTATTAGTTCCTTATTCCCTTTTTTGGGGATCAGGGAGGGAACCACATGTGATAACATTAAAAAAGTTTCCTACCAAATGGTTGTTCTAGTGATATAATCAATAAAAGTAAATTAAAGGACAAACAAAATACTGCTTGGATTAGTTTCTAGTCCCTAGGAACTGTTAAAGTAACTGCTATCGCCTCCCTTTCCGCAACAAAGCAAGTGCCAGCATTAGTCCTCTTGCTCCTTTAATGCCACCATCAACCTATTGGGTAGTATTTGTCACTAAGAAAAAGTTACACTTTCTCGTTCCTTGTTGAATTTCATGTTCAAGACAAAACTCCAAGGAACTGAATTTGACCTTGAACCGACTCCAAAAATTTGGCTTGTGCACTCCCAGTTGAAAGAAAAATCAGGGATCCTGGCTCAAGGGTGAAATGGAAGCCTTGTTTGAACTATAAAATTAGTGCAGTTTGAGAAAAATGACTGTATAGTACGGGAACATAAATTAAAGGTAAATCATGAAAACAATGAAGTTTTTTTAAAAAAATAAAATCACTTTCCGTTAAAAGTCAATTATTTTGCTAGAAGGTCAAATATATTTTCAGTAATAACACTGTTCACTAATAGACCATGAAGACCTGTGTGCGTCTGAAATATGTAGATCTTTTAATATGTACAACAGAAACCGAATGTTGGAACAGTGTCAAACAGTCTCCGCAAAATCACAATGCAAGTCGGACCACATGAAGTAATCACAGCCTCGGTTTATTAAAATGTGTTATTTATGACTTACAGAAAATATTTCTTGTCTGTGAAAGAGAAATGAATTAAGAATTAACCATTTAATATTAAAAAGGTTTCTTTTTTTTCATTAAACTTACAAATACTGAATTTTATTCATGAAGCAGGCAAAACAGAGATGCCAAGTCTCCCACGTTATCATCTACTGGATTCATTCTCTAGCTAATAAATCTTCTGATTCATGTATCCTTTTTACAGAAGCGTAACGTCTTACCCTGCTGGCTAGGGTTGCTGACATCCTCTGTGTAAAGATTGCCTTGGCTACTGGCACTGTGCGGCGCCGCATCATAACTGCAACTAAGAAAACACTGATTGGAAGGGGTGCTTTAAAATGGTTAATGGTTGTCAAGATACGTTGTCAAAAGGAACATAATAGAATAAATAGAGGGAGGCAGATTCAGACTGGACATACGGGAGAATTTTTTTTATGCTAAAGGTGGTGGAGCACTGTCCCAGGTTGCCCAGAGAGGCGGTGGACGCCCCATCTCTGGAAACATTCCAGGCCAGGTTGGCCGGGGCTCTGAGCAACCTGATCTGGTTGGAGATGTCCCTGCTCCTTGCAGGGGGGTTGGACTGGATGGGCTTTAATGGTCCCTTCCCACCCAAACCATTTGATGATTTTATAAAATAGGTTGGGTTCGTCTGGATCAACCTAATCAGCATGAACACTTGCTTTTCTTGCAAAAAAAAAAAAAAAAAAAAATCTTTGATAATATTATTTTGTTTATTTGAGTGTCTAGTCTTTCTGTTTGCAATGATACCATACCCAAAAATATGAATAAATTTGAAATAATAAGTTTGAAAAGCTTGTATTCATCTCATCTAACTTGAGAAACTCATGGCCAAACTCTGCCCCCACAAACATGTACAGCCTGCACGATCTGCTGTGGCAGCTTACTGTTCCAGCCTGAAGGAAGAATCAAGCTTTCTAGACATATCCCTTCATCTTCCATGGCTGCTTAACATAGAAGAAACTGAGCAAGAAGTCAGTCATTGCTTGACACGGCTCTGCTCTCGTGGACTCTAATTCTAGTGGGAGCCGCAGGATACAGCGCTACCACACGGCAACAAAGCCCGGTTCAAGGGAAGACGTTTGCACATCTCACACGGGGATACACTGTCACCTTCTTTAGTCCAGTTTTAATGTACAACAACTTTTAAGGTGACTTGGGTTTTAAAGTAGAATGTTAATATTTTCTCTGTGTGTTGGAATTCTTGCCCTTTTCAGGCAATTTTATGCTTTGTCTCTTATTCCAACTTCAGCTTTTCAGCAAAAGGTGAAAAAACACATTTTTACATAAAAAGAGATGTAGAAAAATCATATTTTGACTTAAGCCTAATTCACAGTGCAAATCAGGCCTGTTAATGATCTCCTAGGATTTCCCAGTTAGGATTGCTAACACATCAACAGGATTTACTAGCCTTAGCACAGCAGCGTCAATCTGGCAACGCCAATGGTGTGAACGAACAAGACTCTCAGCACCTGGCCGCAGTTGCACATAATTTTTAAAAGTGTCTCAAGTCAGACTTCTTGTTCAACTAGCATGATTATATTAAAGAGTTACATAAATATACAATTAGTCAAAGAAATAGCCTTGGTCTAGTGATTTTTTTTTTTTGTTAGAATACAGGAAAATGCCTATAACAATAACACTGACCTGCACTGTATCCCTTGTTGTATTTTTTTAAGTCACAATATTGAAATGATAGTGGGTTTAACACTTCCCGAATGCTTTTAAGTCTGAATACTTCAGACCTGAAGTAAGTCTTCCCTTAGGGATTTGATGTATTTAATTATCTCTGAAGTTTTATCCATCATAATAGCTAAGTGAAATCATTGCTCTTGTATAGAACAAAGGGGAGCCAAACATATAAATCAATATTTGATTTTTTAAAGCTATTTACTGAAGTAACGCATGACAGACACTGAAACAGTAAAAGAATTCATAATAATTATTCATAATAATTATTTTTTTAACAAAAATGAACAAAAGGGTATTTTAAAACAACAACATTCAAGGCTAATTACTCCAGAGATGGAAATGTACTGAGCAGTGTGGTGGGAGGGACAGAAAGATGAGCAGTTCAGACTTCTAATTACTTTTGCATTAATTTCAACCACAGGGTCAGGTAGGACTTGACTGGTCACTGCCTATATAAAAGTGATCTTGAAGTTGCCTCAAGTCGACAAAAGACTTTCACAAGAGCCCAGGGTAGCTAAACCATTTTGTGAGTATCGTTCCACTGGGAATTTCATACTTCTTGTTTTCTTTGTGGTCATATACTAATGCAATCAGTGGAGTTTTGAAAGGGTATGGATGGATCTACTCCTTCTTTAACCAGTCATAGCCTTCCATCACCAAGACACACAAAACTATAGATCCCAACGCAATCAGAGTCTGAAACTACATTTAGAATCAGTTCCTGCCTTTTAGCAAAAATGAGATTTTCCCCTGTCCACGTAGGGGGAAAAAAGACAGAGGAAAAGGTCAAATCTCCAGTCCTTTTCCATAAATTTAACGTGGTCTGGAGCCACCCTTGTGTGGTCCAGTCCTATGCTCTCCACCTCCTGCTCTCCTATGCAGAACTCCAATCTTTCTCCAAGCCAAGATCCCAGCCCAGATTTCTGTATTTTCTGCTTCTCCAGTCACACTTGTCCAGATCCTGCCAGGCCTATGTATACCCAGGGTCTCAGCCTCCATGGACTCAATGGCCTGAGCATCACAAAACTTGTAGCCTTTACCTATGATGCGTGATGATCGCTCTCTACTTCAAAAGACAAATACCCCAGCTGCAGCCTGATTAGCAGCCCGTGCATCCCTATCCTCCCCTCCACCTTACGCAGCTCCTTGTGACCCCCTGACCGCCGTATGGCCTGACGTAGCCCGTCACCTCCTGACACATCAGATAAGATCAAACGAGAGAGGGCTGGACGTGCCAAGCTGCAACTTGCTGTCTGTAATTTGGTCACCTCTGCCTTACGTACAAAAACGTGTAACTCAGCCAGCGTATTTTGTTGCGTGCGTTCCAATTTAGCACACAAACACTACATCACATCTCGTCAAACCGTACACGAGCACATCCACACTTCTACAACATTTGAGTGTAAATTGTGAACTGTAAATCCATATGGTGTTTAGGGGATTACACATAAAGGTTGCAGAACACGTCAATTTATTTATTGCTTATATTCCTAAATTTGTTTTACATTACACATATTTCCTATCATATCACTAAATACGCAATCTACAAGGGATATAATTTGAACCATTTCCCAACCAGGCATTAAAAAATTGATTAATTCTCAAGTACATTAATCAATGCTTTGCCTCTCGGCATTAATTCCTCATTCCCCCCACTGAGCAGTGGTTCTCGGAGCTCACAGTCGCTGGCTGCCAGCTGTACTGTCGCTGGAGCAGCGGTCGGAAAGGAAACTATTATATCAGCATTACTGTGCTGACACGCCGTTACTGGAGTCAATACTGGCATAAATTGGAGTTACAGAGTGGAGAATGAGGAATTCTGCCTCAATCTCGCATCCCTCCTGCAATACCTGCAATTCATGTGTTCTCCATCCGGGATTTGAGACACACAGAGATTAGCAGGGCCACACCTGTTCAGAGAGACAAAGGCAATGCCACTCCTCTGATAAGGAAATTCAAAGCATTTCCTTGGATTTATCAACACCCAAAGCTTCCTGGCCCATGCAATTTTTGTCCATGTAGGGTATGATCTGCTTTCTCATGTCCTGGGCAAAAGATAGAAATGCATTACCACACAAATACAATACAGAGAGGTTTGGGAGAAATTAGCAATCAATATTTTATTCTACTGGATATTACTACTGCTGACAACAGCAGAGTAAGCGCTTTATAAGAGAAGATCCTACGGAATCCTGATTTACAAACAAGAAAATTGAGGCCTCTGGAGGAAAATGACTTGCACACCTTCACAAAGGGAAGTAGGACTCCTTGGAAAACAGAATCCAAGAGTCCAGGTCACAAAACCACTGTTAGGTGTCATGCATTTGGTAAACATCATGGCCAATAACAAACGGTAAATTAATCTATTTCAGATAGGCATTGGGAAACATCCTGATGAGCACTCTTGTTATTTCCTGGGAGGAAAATGCAGTGGAGGACCGTAAAACTGTGCCACGTATGGCAGGATCAATTCCAGATGAAAGCTGGAAGAAACAGAAACATAAGCACAAACTGACCAAGAAACTGGATGTTATGTACATTTACCACCAACACCTGGAGAGATGTTCAATTGAAGTAAAATAAATTATCCCAACCAGATTGTTAGAAAGTGACTTACTGGACTTTTTTGGGGGTTTTTTTTTGTTGTTGTTGTTTAAAGATAACCCTGCAGCAACTAGATACCAATCACATCACCACCACAAAGTTACAAACAGGAAAGGAGCTACAGCCCAAAATACACACCCGGCTTTCTTTAATCCTTTTTCCTTTCAGGCAAATTCCAGACTATTCCCACCTGCCTGCTGTACCCGTGCTGATCAATGATACTGTTGAACTGAAAGTGAACTTGCTGCAAAGGGTTAAGGTGGCTGCACTGTCGCAGACTCAATTGCGTGGAAAACAAGATGTATAAAACATTGGTAATAATCCTAACGTCCAGCTTAGCAGATGTCTAACATTGACTATTTGCTTTGTTTCATTAAAGGATCCTAATGTAATGAAGTGTAAAAACTACAGCAGTTCTAAAAAGGATTGAGGTGTTACTACTTCTTTAACAAGCCCAAAAAGTATCAAGAAGGGTGCCATGGGCACAATACCTTTCTGAGGCATCAGCTCATAGATTTACAGCATTTAGGGGAAAACAACGGCTACCTCACAAAAAATATGCTCATTCTTTGGGAGGGGTAATAAATGCTTTGAAATATGAAGGCGTTTTGTCTTATACCCTCAGAGGGTACATTGGGGACACCAGGAGTCCTCAGCAAGCTGAGTTTTGGCTGTCCTGGCACAGAACTGCAAGTCCCACACTGCAGAGGCCATCAGTCACTCCTCAGGAATCATTCTCTGCTTGGCTGCTCTGTTAACAGTGTCAGTAACAGTAGTAATGGTTATATCAGGACATCTGCGCTCTGCAAAGAGCACCCAGAACGACCTGTTTTACAGAATGCACTAAACTCTCTTTAAAATGTAAAAATTTGCTGTCACTACCAACTTGGACTCATTTTGAATCATCTGTCTGCTTTTATATATGACCCATTCTTCTGTAAAAGTCTGCGATATACAGGTTAGGACACTGCATAACTGATATTGTTCAAAATTCTGCATGTTCTACTTTGTATTCAGATTCTCTCCTCTGATTTAAATTTTACAGTCTGTTCTCTCTTGCCCCCCTCCCCTTTGGTGTTTGGTTTTTGGTTTTTTTTTAAAAAAAAAAAAAAAAAAAAAAAGGTTTTCCAGAAAAAGACTGGGTTATATTTTTGCCAGAGAACTTGGTTTTCAAGAGTTCTGTCACTGGAATTTGTAAGGATTATCTTGATCTGGAAGAGATTCCCCCTTCCTTCATTCATACCTAGGGCACGTACTAACAAGTCATGGTATTTAATGAATGTCAGAGAACAAATCCTAGCAGCATGCTGATAGAGTACTGACATACAGCAGTGACATACGTTATCTTCTGGGCCAGACTGATGTGCATATGATAATGCATGCCATCCTATACCAACTCAACTTAAGCTGAAGACAATGGCAACAGAAAATTTTAACACTCATGATCTCATGAGAAAATGAACCTGCCATTTCACAACACAGCAAAGCACTAACAAGTATTTGCACTATCCTAGCTATAAACCTACAAATGCTTTTCAACAGATGTGATTAATTTGATACTTTGGCAGTACTGCCAACCCCTCACACTTTCAAAAGTCATGATTCAATCCCCAAAAGCTCATCAGATAGGCTTAAAAGGGATCTCTCTCTCTCTCTTTATATATAAACATATGTATATATATAAACACACATATGGATTACTATTTGCCTTTGAGATATCAAATCTGGAGGACTGAAGATTCATTTCCAATTTTTCAAACTTTTTGCTGCAACAAAGGGAACTTAAGTAACTATTTTTAAGAAGCAGATGAAATTATTATATAAAAGATTACGTTCAGGATCTAACTCATCTTTAAAATAGAAAACAGTATGTTCTGTAGCACAATATGGTTTGGCAAAACCATTAAAGACACTATGCATTCAAATTATTGAACTTTGAGACAACATTTCTGGATGGCAGCTTTGAAGGACCAGCTTCAGAAGTTTTGGCGTTCAGTGACAAGATCACACCTGAGATTGGGCTCCTCTGGACAGGGTATGAAACTGTTCGACCAGTCAAACATTACACTTTCAAAAAAAAAAAAAATCTACTGGCTTATAACAATAGACAACGTTTCCCATTTAAAATATATCTATTCTTAGACAACAACAGTTAAATATAAATAACTGACCAACTCAAATAATGGACCAGTAAAACATGTACAGTTCTGTCATTTTCTTTACAAAGGTTAGGATGACCAGTTTGCTCTGGTGAAGTTTGCTTAGTGTGGAGTCTAAACAAAGACTGTTCTAATGAAAGGGCATCTGATCATCTTTCTTATTAAATTAGTATGTGAAAAGCCTCCAGAATGAGTTTGGATACATCATTATAACTTGTTCAGGAACATCCTACCCTCAACAAAACAGTAATCAGACCGGAAACTTCCTATAGTCAGACCCTCTGGAGATATGGAATACTTCCTCATTTTGGCTATGACAAAATATAGGACTGGAATGGTTTTCTGAAGAAACTTTTCTTAATTCTAAAATTTTCCAGTCAACCAACGTCTCAATAACCAGAAGAGTCAATATGATCCTAAAGCCTAATCCAAATGCCCCTGAAGTCAGGGGAAATCTTTCTGGATTTTAATTATGTCCCGAGTGATGCTGGACAGACAGCACTGAGGACGAGTTTCTGGAGTGTTCGTACAGATAGACCTGTCACATTGTGTGCTGGATTTGAATTGGTATTTTTTCCAAGAGAGGACATTATCATTTTTCACTGGGTTATTGCATCATCAGAGATACTTAAAAATATCTGCAAGTATCAATGGCTACAATCTCTAACCTGTGTGAAGTGGCCAAAATTACTGTTCTGTCTATGCTGAAATGGAGGCAGGGTCAAGTTATCATCCAGAAGACTTCAGTCATCCTCTGAGCTCTGCACAAAGCAGAAGCAGAAGTAGAATTTGGCACTTCCACTGAGTAAGACTTCAGTGCTCTTCCCAGAGAAACTGAGCTCCTAGAGGACACACAGGGAAATAAATTGAATTAAACTGAATTAGTGGATTTGCATATACTTTTTCCAGGTGATGAAGTGCAATAAATGCCTCATTGATTCCCTGTTTCAGTAGTAAAAATGTGTTAATTCTGTACAGGTGTCAATTCTGCGCATGGAATTTACACTTTGAACATAACTTAACTTTGAGCTTCCCAGCTTGAACAAGCCACCAGATAAATTTGGATTTTTAAGGTATTGAGTGTAATTTGATAGTCTCTCATTTCAGCGAGCACTGAGGGCACTCGGTATCCTTTCCAGGTTGGTTTGCTCTCTTACAAAATCAGAAGATATCATTCAGATTCATGTAGTTCAGCATAGCAGCAAACAGCCGCTACCGTTCCATAACAGGTAATGTGGAGCAATATGTATTGATCCTGGCATTCTGAAAAGTAGTTCAGGTGCTGGTTTTGCTTCTTTTTTTTCTTCCTCCACATGTGTCTTTAACACGTTTCATTTTTCTTAGAGCCAAAGAGCTTTCATTTACAGTGCCACATTTGCACAGGAGGTATCAGGGATTTCCTACACCCATGGTGCATAATAGAGATTCTGGCACTGGAGCATCAACTCCCACGCCACTACTATATTTGTCTGAAACAAGCACAGGCAGATCACAGAGACAACAAACTGTGATAATAGAACATTATGAATGTGCAATACACCTTCCAAGTATTTGGAAATGATCTCCTACAGCATTTCAGCAACGGTGCCAGAAATGTTGCTTTTTAGACTCATGGGCTTGAAACTCCATGTCAAATTCTGCAGTGTCATATACATCTGAATAAAGGGGAACACAGAAAATTAAACAACTGATCCAGTCAGAAAAATCACTATTATTAACAGGGAACAGCACTGTGAGTCTCAAAGAGGAATATCACGGGTCCCTTTGCAGCACAGACACATCAGAGAAATAATTTTCCATAAAAAGACAAGAAGTAGAGGAAAAAAAATGCGCACAGATTTACTAGAGAGTAGTTGGGCATAAGAAATATTCCCCTAGAACATTAATTTCAATTGTATGCTTCCCTTTTTTATTTAAAAAAATATATTACGGAACTGTCATCAGTCTGTAATAATCTTTGTTCACTACTGTATAGCAGCAGATACAGCAATTAGCCTAGAAATAATGGGCTCTGTGACAGTAAAGAGTTGGTCATTCTCTTAATTTTTCCTTGGTCAGAATAGAAGGATGAATTTGCTGTTCCATTTTTGTGTTTGCTAGTGAAACTACTAGATTTACACATTAAGATGACACATAATAAATTATTTTTTTAATATGACTTAGCAGAATAGATGAAAGAAAAAATCAGCTCCATCAGCAGCAGATCTAATGCAGTTTAACTGGCCCCTGATTGCTGGTTCACAGTTAAACTCTACACGATCTCAAAATACAAAAGTCTTTTCCAACAGCTGGGGCATTCAGAACATTTTTCACGTGTCTGTCTAATAAGAGTTCACCCTCTACTACTGCCTTTTCCAAAACAAGTAAAGTCTCTTACATTTGACCATATATTTTTGTGAAACCTGAAAGAACTTCTGAAAGTATTGCTCCTTGAACAAATCTAGCTGGAAATCAATTCAGTAGCAGAGACTGATGGGAGAATCCCTCTAGTTCTTTAGAAAATGAGATAAAAAGATAAAGAAACGAGGAAAATGACAACCAAAAAAAATCCTTTTTGGCTATTAAACCTAAGAGTCTACATGCAGTCTATTTGCTTACTCTGTTTTTAGTTTTGAGCGTATGCTGTTGTAATCATCAAGTAAAAACAGGGTTTAGGTATGCAAGATAAGTTTGTGGATAATGTGAAAGAAAAAATGTTGAGGCATACTATACCTTGAGTATTTACATTCCTGTTTTTATAATTATCTTAATTAAAGAGTAATTATTTCACTTACAGATAAGCTTATCTCTAACATGAAACTACCTGTCTACCATAACAAAAATTGAAAAACATCAAAATTGATTTTTTTTACTGTCTTTAATAGCTGCTCTGCGCTTTAAATGCTGTCTTCACCACCAGGAAAAGACATTGTTATACTCACTTGGTATTCATCATTCGTAAAAAGCAGTCATGTCGCTAATAATGGATCAGGATGTCCAGAAGCACAGAATTAGTTGGCTAACAAAAACATGCCTTCACCTTACGTGATACAAAAGACAGGCCAGGCCCCAGGCCTCCGCCTGGGAGATCCCGCCACGCCAAGCCAGGTGCGGGCAGCTGCCGCATCTCTGCCGCTGGTTTGAGATAGCAAGCAAGAAAATCATCACCTTATCTTTTTGGCTAGCATCCGCGCCCCAGATTCCCTTTACAAGACAGCACCAGATCTCGTAAGACCTTTTATAAGAGCTCTCCCGTGACATGAAGGAGTGCTTCTACTTACAGACAACCAAAACCAGGCTAGGAAGACATAGGATACAAGCAGGATACTTATTTTCAGTAGGAAGGACCTCTCTTCCACCCACTTGACAACTCACCTGCGTTAAGCTCTAGATCAAAGTGGGACAAAATAGTGGAACAGCCTCATGGAAGCTGCTGGCTTACTATTCTGCACAGAAAACTGGGAGGAAAGTAGGTGGGACTTTAAAACAGGCCAGTTCACAAAGCTTAAGTCAGATATTTCAAGTATTGCCTAGAATATAAATTAGGTAAGGGCTTGAAAAGCTGCCAGAAGTCACAGTCAGCCTTCCTTACTACTGTCTGGGACCAAGGGATGGACTCACCAATAGGACCATCTTTTGCTCTTTAAATAGATGTTATTTAATTCACTGGCTGAAGCATCTTTAACCTCATTTATTTTCCCAGCATCTTCTAACCCCACTTATTTTCCCAGTCTAGACAACTTTTTTTTTTTCTTTCTTTCTTATTTCTAATATAGGTAAATGGTGCACTCCTTGTTACCCAAACACCTTACCGCTTAGTGAGCCTCAGCTTGTTCCTACTTCAATCAGAATAACATGGGAGCAATGCAGAAGCTGGATTTTTCACAGAGCTGCGCTTGCTGGCACCAGCTGTCTTATTGCTTGCTGAGAAGGTGGTAAGGCGCTGCATAACACCACCGACAGCTTTTCTGCTCACTGTTGTACATTGCAGTTCCATAGGCATCCACTGCTTTAAACATCATGATGGAAGGCGCTGCATTTGTGGCATTAAAACAAACCAAAAAAAACCCAGAAGCTATGATGCATCACAAGAAATGTGGAAATCCCTGCGACCGGTGCACAGCAAGATGCAGAGGGCTGGCCTTTCCTTCCTGAGGAGTGAGAAGCACAACGCTGAACTGTGTAGCACTTCACTGCTCTAAAACTGAACACTATCCCACTCCACCTGCACTGCCCTGCCTCTTCCACCACAAGGACCTTTATGTTTAGAGCCATTTTTGGAGTGGGGATCAATAACACACATTAGGGATGTTAGTTTATACTAGCAGCCAACTCATTGCAGTCATACAGACATTCACTAATTTGTGTCATTTTATGTTGCTAGACTGTTTGAGGGTGCAAGCTTTTGCTGAATGCTTGTTAATCATGTCACTGCTACTAAGCAGGATATATTTGCCTGAAAAAAAAACAACAACAACAACAAAAAACCAAAAATCACCCCCCAACAACCCACACAGATATATAATGCTTAATAATATATAACGCTTAAATCTTTTTACTTTTAAATAACTGGAATTACAAGACAGAAAAACTATAAAATACATTGAAACAATAGCATTCCTACAGCTATAGTGGAAGAATTTCATCAAAAATATGAAAAGTTTGATATTTCCAGCAAGATATACAATAGTGTTTAACTTACGCAAATAGAAAAATTAATGAATTTGTCCAGCTTATGCGTTTTCCCAAAATAAAGTGAATTTCCAAACCAGACCCCTATTTTTAACTACCAAAAGTTGTCTGTGATGACACCGTTCAGCTGAAGCCTATGCATATACTGCTGTCAAACGGGTACTTTTTTTTTTTTTTTTACTTTTGGAGATGTTTCTTCTGCAGCATGCTTTGCACGTAACCTGAGTGCTTAAGGAGGCTCATTCCATCAGACTTACCAAAATAATTTGCTAAACACTGGTGAAAGGTTTTGACTCTTTTGAATAAGTAGTTTTCCTCTAATTATTCGTGCCAGCTTTTCACTGCGTACTGTCTTAATCACAATGACTAGCAATGGAGCTGCAGAATATTGAAAACAAGCGTCCTGCATGCACAGACCCGGCAACACACCAAGCCCCGGTTTGAGAAGAGCTTTCCTTCGTCTCTCTTCTGCCCTCCAGTGGTTTAACAGATGCACCGATCAAGACAGATCAAAATAAAAAGCACCAAGAAAAACATCCTAGCCTGTTCCTCTGCCTGGCTGTTGTACTCATGGGTGCGAGAAACTGTAGGCGTCAAATCCTGAAATTATATTTTTAGAAAGATTTAAAAATGAGATCTTTTTTTTTGTCTGATAAAGCAATAAACTGTTAATAAAAGTGTTCCTGGGATGTTTCTCAACCCTGATTAAGCTCATTAAGTAGTAAAATCACTTTGCAAGTACAATTTTCAAAGCCTCACGTAAAGACAGATTTTAATTGATCTTTCTGAACTGTAGAGATGTACATGCCTATCAATACAGTAAATTGTTGATGCCAAAGGAACTCCAGCCTTTGGTCGTGGTTTATTCTTACAAAAAAAAAAACAACACCTTTTCATTGGAATAAATTTCTATCCTGACCCTAACCCTTTCAAAGTGATTGTAAAAGTGCTTTTTTCCCCCAAAGCAGCTTTGTCTCCTACTCTATATTTGTGAGCGTGCTTGGCGTTAGTTGCTACGGCATCGCAATCCGCAGAACACAGATGTGAGGGTGGCAGTGGACTCTCTGCATGCTTGGTGTACACCCAGTCAGACCAGTGCACAGAGCCGTATTTGCAGCCACAGCTAAAATGAGAGAAAACTGCTTAACATGGTAGCAGCTTCAGAGACATGACAATATCACAATTCGGTCAGAGAAGACCATTTTCACAAACCCAGGGCTGAGGAACGGCCCTGCAGCCTCCTCCTTCCCCAGTTCAGGCAACAAGTTACCACTGATGAGACTTGAAAATAATACATCTTTGCCTCTTTTTACATCACTCCTGGTTTTGAGCCTTTAAAATTTTCTTGAAATCTGAAAGCCACTGCCTTCTATGTGTAAACCGAGGTCCTCTCTTACTAGCGGGAATCTATTTTTACGATCCTCAGAAAACAAAGTATGTAGAGCGTTTCATCCAGACCTGTGATTTTTCTTCCTAAGCCACAGAAAGTTTGCATTTGAACGGCAACCATACTACTTTGTCACACAGCTCTGCTGTGAGAGCCTCTTGTGAGCCTTAATCAGTCAGTATGTTGGTTCCCCTTGCATCCAGAAACCTCTCAGGATATGGAGACAGCGTTCCTGCACACAGCACCAGCTTAAAAATTAACACGTCCAACCTTCTTCCCCTGTCCCCTGTGTTAACCTGTGTCATAAATCCATTATTTGGTTTCTAATTAATAAAGATAGGTGACTTAAAATACTCTGACAGTTTTTAAACCTCTAAATCACATTTTCAAGTCTTTCTAACACCATGACATCTCTAATTCTCAAAATACCCAATTTCTTATGATTAAAACCACGCACATGCAAAGAGAGCAGTCGGTGTTAGTTTGTTCCTTCCCATTACGGATATTTTACCTGCTGAGAAAGGGTTTAAAACAGAAAAGACCTGCATAATTCCCTCAGCCACAGCAAGGAGACGAATGGTAATTATTTCTACGCCAGTACAGGGCCTTTTTTCCACTTTGACAAAGCCTAGAGGAGTACTAATTTTGTTCTACAGAATAACGGGAGTGAACGAGAGTCTTTCACTGGAAGCTCGTGAGCCTGTTGCTCATACTACCCAGCACTGTGGACAAGGAAATGCCACGGTAGCATTCAGCCCGTACCAATATTGAAGAAGGATGCGAATACGAACTGTTACTCTACCGATGGGTTGGCATTTGACGCCCTCCACATCTTTATGCACCTACTTAGTGCACAAAACAAAGTCATTCAGCGTGGAGAGTTCACGCCCTGGTTTTCCTTCCAGCTTCTGCCATTCGCTTTCCATTCAAAGCCCAAGCAAGTATCTTCGTGGAGTTTTAGTATCTAAGGCTGAAATTATGAACGATTCCTTTCCCCTGCGTATCAGCTGCCTCAATTCCACTGCTACTGCTTTTTTTTTTTTTTTGTTAAAGTTCCTTGTAGGTTCATACCTTTGCACACACCCAGAATCAACCCTGCATTGAAACCTGCACCTAGGCAGGATCTAAAAGTCTAATTTTTCTCTGCCTATGTCCTGCAAGAGACTTGTGACAGTAGGTATCATTAAAGAATGCACAACACACAGAGACAAAACCGTGTTCCTTGCAAAATAAGTATCCATTTCTGTAAAGTTCTGACAAGGGTATTATTTTTAGAGCAGCCTAATTTTGAGAAGTTGGAGATGTAAGCTCAGTCATCTCCTAGAGAGGAGTTTGAAGGTCATATCCCTCACCTTCCCAACAGAGCTGGCTGTTCAGCCACTGCCCAGTCTGTAAAAGATACACTGAGCAGTACATAATTCAAGATTATTTTTTATTATTATTACTGTTACTATTACTATTATTATTATAATAAGGTGGACGTGCTCTTTTTAGCACACTCACTTTGGAGAGGTTAGGACCCTTGACTAAGCCCTGGTCCCAGCTCCCACGTTTGCTTACGCATTTTGGATTTTAGAAGTTAGTTGGTAAAAACTGAAGTGACTACAACAAAGGTCCAAGACAAGGGCTTGCAGCTCAAATGCAGCAAGAAGAAACGGGATGAAGTTATGAGCATGACTTTGAGAAGGAAACAGACTCAAAAATCCTTGTGCTTGGAGCTTGTTATAATGAAACAGGCAGTCATTTCTGCTTATTGTACGGAAAGCATACATGAACCTAATAAATGTTTTGGATAGACAGTCTAGATACGAACCAGAAATCTGGTTTGGGGATTAACGCAGCTTTTCCCATCAAATGAGAGTGACCAAGCCTTAGCCACCCCTGCCTGCCCAAGAAGACCCACCTTTATGAAACATGTTCACAGTCACACAAGTGAAAGCAGGATTTTGGAAAACAGACAACAAATACCGGGGGCGAGACAGATCTCACAGTTATAATTATAATTGATCTAATACGAACAAGGAAGCCTGAAGCACGCATAAAGCATGACAGACGCATGGCAACAGACATCTGAAAAGGAGTTAGAATCCTACATGCCTCTACAGTCCAGAGCATAACTGTTGATACATGGAGAGCACTCCAACACCACGGTGACGGACAGTACAAAAAAAAAAAAAAACCAGAAAATCTTTAAAAAGGTCAAAATCCATTCTCATTTCATCTCCTATGTCTGAATCCTTCACTTTCAATCTAATCAGTTACATTACTCAAGATTTCCTCCATGACAGCACACTGAGCTGGCTCCGTTGAAGTCTTGCTTAGGCCCACATCACAAAGACTCAAAATCCATGAGCTAAATTTTCCTCCCAGTGCCACCAGAGTAACTGAAATAGCAAAGGGAGTTTCTCTGATCTCATGCAACGGACTATAAAGGGAGGGTAGCGTTTGGCTCTAGCTGAGAACATTAAAACATTTTGATTGATCCTTGTGAGCGATTAGGAAATGTCATCAGTACCTGCATACGGACACAATTGTTGTTTTGGGTAAACTTCTGTTGTGCCCGGAACCAAGATTGTACAACATACAATACGAAACGGAGAACAGGGCACCAGCTTCCCATTCCTGTCCCACCACATGACATATTTTTTTCCAAAGGGAATGTTTAAACATTCTCTATTTAACGTTTAATCACAGATGTGCAGAAAAGGGGAAGGAAAAAAGAGAATTAATGATTACGTTACTAAAATTATTTATAACCACCTGCAAAATTATTCCATTCATTTACCATAAGTAGACATGGAGTGGGAGATCGGAGCGGTCTTTAATAATTCTCAATAACTGTTAATAGTAATCTCTATTATTATTATGAGAAACTTCCAAAAAGCTGTGCTGATCTTTAATATTAGTTCCTCCAGACAATCACAACACTGATTTTTTTTTTTTTTTAATATTATGGTAAAAAACTATAACCTGTACAGTTTTCACAAATCCTAAGTATTCTGGAAGTGCCAGCTATCATAGTGATTATTCTCTTCTAGTTAGTTAGTGAATCTTCTCACCCATTCCATCGGAATACATCTCTGGTTCATTTCCCATCACTTGGTATTACGAAAAACAGCCTGGCATTTAGTCAAACTAGGACAGCTTTACTGATAAAGCCGGGAGGGAAGCAAATAATTTGTCAAATCTCACTACTCCTAAACATAAAGAGCACTGCAAATCAATACACGGAAGTGTTCTCAGTTTGATTCCGCCTGCAGAGAGGAAAGGGCAGCACCGCGTTCACTGTCTCCACGCTAATTGAGTGAGAGTGCATTCTCCATCATATCTGCTTCTTACCAGAAAGGAAATGTGCAAGATACTGCGTAAAACTCGAAGGGGAAAAAACGGAGAATTAAGAATTCTTGAATTGCAGCTTCTTTAAGTGAACAGCTCCCCATCCCTTCTTTATGCCCACACAGCTGACCGCATATCATCTGATGGAGGAACAGATCTTGGTGAACTTAAATTTCATATCAAAGTATCTATAAACAGATTAGGAAAATACAAATCCATGACGGTACCTTTAGCTGCATTTATCCGTTTTCCATGTTATCATTCGACATGGCTGTTATCTGGTGACATCTGTATCTTTGGAAACAAAAATTCAAATCACACGTGCATTTCATTTGCCAAATTAATGTTCAAGACTCCAAATTTTTGCTAGTGTCATTCATCTAAAAGTTTATTTTATTTTTGCAAAAAAAAATATTCCTATCTGTTACTATGATGTCTAGCCTATCTGATCTTTAACCAACCTGTGTGCTAACACTACAACCTGGAATGTTTACCCACCTCTCCAAGCTGAAGTGGTCTGTTAAAATATGCCCAAAGACTGTGCTGAGAGCCCTCACCTTCCTGAAAGGGCAGGGAAGAAGGCAAGCTGTTTGCAGCTCAGTCAGTACCAGATTGTCACAACCTGTTCAGGTTTGTTGGCAAGGCAGCAGTTATCCCAAAATGTTCCATTTTATGTTTCCCATGAATACTCATCGAGAAGACTATTGCAATGTTATGACAGTTGTAGCTACATTTCTTTTCATCTAAGAGTGTACACTGAAGAAACCTGACTTTCACACACTTTTGCTTCCCCTCAAATGTCTCAGGGCTGATACTTCTTTTCAAAAAAGACCACCAGTACATTCTTCCAATTGATGATGGCCTGCAGAGAAAAACAACATATATTTAGCTCGACCACTTGGTAGATCTCACATGAGTTTCATGCTTTCCAGGCATGTACAAACCCTGCGTACAGAGCCTCTGTCTGGCTAAAGATTTAAGATGCTAACATCTCCTCCTTGTGATTAGTTAACCTTTATACCAAAGGCTCGTTTCTCACCAGCTCCAGAAAGTTTGCCTCCCTCCCCTTAAGCTACTCAGTGCTACCCTCCTGCTTCTTGTAGGAAAGCAGCCACCAGACTCTCCTGCCAGCCCCAGCCCAGTTCCCAGGACTCCATTCCTGGCGGAGCACGAGGGGTTATATCACCAGCAAGGTTTTGAAAGATAGAAGCGGGGTGAGGCGAGTTCGTATTCCTTTTGCATTAGTTCACCCAGCCTACAGCCGGTTCTGCGGACATGGTTAGGTAACTGGAAATGGGCAGCCTGCCCAAACAAGACAGTGCTTATCCAGAAGATGCAGGATCTACGCGATCTTTCAACACTGAGAATAAGCCAAATTAACGTAAGCCCTTTAACTTTCATGTTTGTGGACTCTTCTGTTACCCTAACGCTTCAGCAATAACAGTATTAGCTCTGTATTATTTAGTACATGTTGAAAACATTTACACAAGCCAGGAAAGCAGTGTCCATGCATAAAAACCAGTTCACTGGTTCAAACGTTAAAACTACTGTATAAACCACCGTTTCTTTGCCCCAAATCCTTTGTTGTAGCAGTGTGCAATATATCAGAGCTTATTGCCTTTGACACGACAAAGAATCTCCCACTGCCAGCACTCTCAGCTCACAACCAGCCAGTTAATTCTCATTCCTCCGTCAGGGCAAGTGCTCCAGAGTTAATAACACACTAAGGAACACCTTCGTGAGGAAATTCTCCCTTTCTGGGATGGTTACACTCATATTCTGAGAGAAGGGGGGAAAAAACCTGAACACCTTTTCCTCTAAAAGAAAGCGCATGAAATAATTAGAAGGAGAGATATGTGGTTTTGTCCTTTTTAAAGTGAACCTTAGGAGTGTGAATTATAGCAGTTCTTTAAGGACCTTGATACTCTGGAGCTGGCTGAACGTGAGCTTCTGTCTAGAAGGTGGGTAAGTGTATTAGTATGGCACAACGACCAAGCTAGTAAGTCCCGTATCCACACGGCTCTACACTCAAGATGGCTGATCTTTGGTCTCTAAGTTCCTAGACATACCATGAAAATTAAATGCCTTTTTAGGTGTTAAGTTGTTTTTTCCTAGCCGCTATGAGAACAAGAGAGTGCAGATGAGTCTCTCTGAGGCTAGGAATAAACTAACTGGGTGTAGAACAGTACCCGTGCTTTATTTCAGAGTAGACACGGCCCAAAGCAGCACTAGATCTGAAAAGGATACGGAAGTGCGGAAAGTTAGATCCCCAGAGTGAAAACTAAAACTCTAAGCTGAGTTCCTAGATCCTGTATCAGTACAGGAGCTCAAAAATTCACTGTCCAAACTCAGCCAGCAACTGAGCGGGAAGCTGCCTGAAGCCACGCTTGGTTTATAGTTACTGATAACAGTGCGATACTCACCTCAGCATATCTTAAACCCCAGCTCTCCCACAACACTTAAGAAAGATTTGCCCTGAATTGAGGGTACCCACTTAGAAACACAGTCCAGAACTTTCTGTGAATAAAATTGCCACCCCTTTATTCTCAAAAACCTGTACATGACACGCTGTTGAAAGTGGAGGTTGCACTGCAAGTGGTTAGACCACTCGTGCCAGCAATGATTCTGCTCCAGTGCTGTGATCTGGGCTCTGTTTCCACAGCTCCTCCTGTATTTGATATGCAACTTAGCACTCTAAATGATCAGAGCTAGTCCTGGGAGCAAGGAGGTGAGATCTCTCCTCCCAAATGACTTCTCTAAGAGTCACGCTCACTCCTTCCCCTCTATCTGGCCTAAAGAAAATTATTTACTACAGAGCTCAGCAGGAGTGGTGAGGATTGCCCGTGCCCAGGCTAGTTTGGCAGTTTAAAGCATTCTCCTTCGAGGTGGGAGTTGAGGATGTTAACGCAACCAGACAGAGCAGGGAATTCTGTATCTCTCCCTTCCTGACAAATCCCTTCGGGCATTGAATAGCAGGTTACAGAGCAACACACTTTAAAAAAAAAAAACAAACGCGTCACTGGCATTTCTGCAGGAAGCCTGATCCTGCCTGTGCCACAGAACAAATCAACTGTCCAGGCCATGTTTCCTATTTAAAATGATATTTTCTCAAACATGGCAACCACATTGGTAGTAACACTTCGTATAAATACTGTCTTCTAGGGCAGAAATGGATTGCAAAATCATTTAAATCATAGCTGAAAATGATGTTTTGGAACATAAAATGACTCGGTTTCAGCTATGCTAGACTAACCTCTAAGACTGAACGTTGTTTGCCTTCAGTCTTGAGCCAAAGGAACTTTTTGTTGCAGCATTGCACACTGGTGGAAATGCCTGGTCTCGGAAAACCGGGACATCTAATGGCTGTTTGGAGATTCATAAAGACACTGAACATGGACGCTTACATTATAAGGTAAGAGAAAGAAGTGGTTTAGCAGGCACAGTGCAAATGAAACTGCCAAAGAGCCATATCTAAGAGCACTTTGTTAAATGCTTTTTCATCGTCATCTGTTCTATATTAATTGTATGCAAGCATTTTTTATTCCAGATTGGTAATTCTTTTTCCCCAGGTTCAAGTCCTCCCAAGACATAAGGATGGTAAGGTTTACATTGAAGTAGGAATGGGTGCTACGGATCTAGACAGCACCAGATATAAGTATCTGGAAATACATTTTTTTAAACAAAATATATCAGTTGATATGAAAGTATTTACTGCATCACTGCATTGATTTAACCAATGTATAACAACATAGTGCAATATGGCATCAAGACACATACCTTACAAATATGTCTCCTTTCTGAAGTCATATGTAATAAAGAATCCCAAGCAGAGCCTCTAAAGAAAAATGATGCCCATTTACCTTGCGTCAGTGAAATTATTACCGTGTTATATTTAGCTAACAGACAAAACAGTGACAGGGTGTGAGCAGACTTTTGCAGGAACATCCTTTGGCAGCTGATTCACTGAGGGACATTGACTGTGGCCTTGGGAGGAGAAGGCTGCGAGATTAGCTTCTTCCTTCTGGTGGGAGGGAGGCCCATTGCCTCGCTGATTGCAACAGAGGCTGAAAAAGTGATGTTAGAAAGGGGAGGGCGGAGGGCATTAGTATATGCCAGGAGGTATCATATTCACATATACCAGACAAGGACTGGGTAAGAGTCATGGATGGCTCATCATACCTTTTCAGAACTATAAATCACCTTTTTCCTGCCTATTTGACCTCTTCTCTTCTACTTTGCATTCAGGACGTACTAGCACACGTCACGCATCCGTGCCCAGAGTGCGAAGGGTACGCAGAAAGCAGCTCCTACAACCCGGCTCTGGCAGTGCAAGCAAAGTCCTCAGTGTGACTGTTACCATTGTCTGCACCGCACACGTACATCAGGGTTGAAATATATTGAGCAGAGGAGAGATGAGATGTGAGTTGTAAATAAAACATTAACAGATTCAGCATCCTAATTACCTGACTGACAGATAAAACATGCACTTACAATCAAAGAGAAACTATTCTTGGAGCGGAAAATACTTCTGGGCTTCTCTATTTTTTTTTTTTTTAAATAGGGAATTTAAAGGTGTCTCTCATGCTTTCAGATACCAGATTATTTCATAATCACATCCAACTGCATTCCTATCTGATAAAGTGAGATAATGCATCCGCATCTCTAGGCAGTGTTTCTTTTCCCAGAGCGCCGTAACGCGGCCCTTTGTCTTAATCGATAGATCACAGAGATGCATCACCGTTCCAGAGTTACTGACGAATAACAGGTGACGTTTCCATCTCGAGTTTATGTATTCAAGAGGGGACTAAATGACGCACACAACGGGCCAGACTGGCTAGCCGCTGTCGCCAGCACGTGTGCCGACTGGTTATAAAACTCTGACTCGCCAGCCTCTGCAGCACAGCCTTGCAGAATACCTGCCAAAGCAGCGTAAGCAGGCGACAAAAAGCAATCACTTAAATGAAAAGTGACCACTCCTTGGAAGAGTATTTCACACAAGTGTGTGTGTGAGTAACATAGTTTTATATATACACACAGAGAGACTGAATTGGAGAAATATAATTGTTGCTAAAGTAAAGAAAATCAGCCTTGCTTATGCAAAGCTATGTTAAAGTTCTACGTCTGCAAGAAACTCCCTTCCTGTCCTTTTGCAATCAGCTGACAGGGTTGGTTTGCTGCTATTTCAGCTCCTGAGAGCCATTCACGGGAGCAGGCAGCAGCCTTGATCCTGCTCAAAAGGAATGTTTTCTTCATAACAAAAAGAAACGTGTACCTTAGTCTTTCGCAAAAAGGAGAAAAGGTGTTCTCACCTGAGATCTGGACCTGATGACACATGAGGTTGCTGTCTTTGCTGTCAGATTTAATGCTACGCTGCAGAGAACTCTCAGGGAACCAGTTATTCGTGCCTCCAGGCAGGTCTCTGGAGCCCTGAAAATGGCTCAGGGTTAAGTAAAAGGATTGGGCAACATCCCAGTAACAACATACCCAGCTTCCCCAGGAGCATTTGGTTCCCATTGTTTCCTACTGGTATTTTCCATTTGCTTCCTAAGCGTTCACATCTCTTGTACCCAGTAGGCTCTTCAGGACAGCCGAGTAATAGAGAACACTCATCAGGAAGTCTCAGAGCATGGAGGGTGAGAGACTACAATGGCTCGGAGAGACAAACTGGGCCAAGATACGCAGTGCCCAAAGCTCAGAATCTGCCTGTAATTAAGATACTACCTAAGCAAACATGTATGTCCAGCCTGGAGAACTTGAGCCATAGCTGCCTGAGAGGAGTCGCCAAGACAGGGAACCTTAAAGAAAGGTTCTGGATGCAACTGCCGCAGGTGGACCCATGCAGATGAACAGCTGGAAGAGGGCTCCTTGGTCTCACATTAAGCTGTCCTGGACTAACACACAGCCAGATGCTTTCTGGCAGAGATTTATGTCCCGTTATGGAACTGAATCCAGTGGTTTAATTTTTTTCCCCTCCTTTCAGGAGGGATTTCTCAGAACACTAACTTTTCTCAGAAAAGTCTGTAGCTTTAATAGGTAAATAATTTACAGGATTTCTCTCAAAAATACGTGTGTTATGCCTTCCTGTCCATACTTATATCCAGTGGTAACATCTGGGCAGCTCCGTGGAGTTCGTGGAGCTCCTTCTAAGTTCATGGTCAAGAAACGGAAGGATAAAGACTACTTTTACTACAATTTTAAAAGATTCTGAAAAGGATAAATGGAGCCACTTGGCTCAACTCTAACTGCTGTTTGACCTTCTGCAAGACTTCCCCTGTGAAGATCAGGCTGCCCCTGAAAAACTGATGAAGAGAATTCCCAGCAGGAGTGTTTGACAGCAGCTTCCATCGCCAAGTGAATATGCTTCCAAGGGTGATGGCCAGGACCCGGGGAAAGGAAGGAGGCACTCAGGACACAGCAGGTCTCCAAGAGTTCAGCAGGTCTGGTCTGGTTTCACAAGACAGGTAGTCAGGGAAGTCAAATACACCCCGCCTTCTGCTGGCACTTGTATCCCTCCCAGCAACCCCAATTTGGAACCTTCTGCAGCAAGGGGATGGATGCGTGCTGGTCTGACTGAGTGATCTACCAGCTCACGTTAAACACATCCCACATCAAGAATGAGCTGTAAAACAGAAAACCTTCAAGAGAGAGTAGATCAGTCAAAATAAAAACCAGCACAGACTAGAGCGATGAAACAGTATTTTTATCCAGGGACAATTTGAGCAAGCCCCATCTGTAAAGCAGGCTGTGGCAATAAACAGACACCGGTGCTACCATTTACAAGGGGATGGTCTGCAGCGTACTATTTCCACTGAGAGAAACCAGAAGGGGATCTTGAGGGGAGGGGATAAACCAATGTATTTTGAAGAGAGAGTAAAGCAATAATATTATGGAAATGCACGGCAAAGAGAAATTATATTACATTGCAATAAAGGAAATTTAATTAATTGTTTATAACTAGTTATGATTTATTTTTAATGACACAAAAGACAATGATCTTGAATGGAACACACAATCCCATATATATCTCCATGTCCAAGTCTTTTTCACACCCTTTCCTATATTTATAATTAAGAAGGAAGTCTTCTGATGACGTGCCTCAGGAAGAATGAGAAATTACTTAGGTAAGTTAAATAACAGTTTCTCGTTCTCCTGGAAAATTAATTATGATCAGAGGTCACATGCATCAGTAGGTCTGAACAGAATGAGGGACATTTTTTGGACATATTATCCATGTTCATGTGTAATCAACATATGGCATATAAATAGGAGGTGACTTAAGATGCTGGGTTTCCTATGAACCACTTTTACACAGGTATGGAGAATTTGCTTTTAAAGATAATATGAGAGTGTTATTTTGGTTCCCTGATAAGCAGAGATCCTAAAATAAGAGTATGGTCACACAGAATGGTGGCTTTGAGAATGTTAATGAAATTGGAGAGTCTTCAGGCATTGGATAGCATCTTCAAATAGAAATAAATAATTGGTACTGACCTGATGCTGCACTTACCTAGGAGCATCCTCCTAGGGGCAGCTCGTGACTCCTCATGAACAAGACCTGAACATGGAGCATGCACGTAATCATCACAGCTGTGTACAGAGTGTAGGTAGGTGGAAGAGTAAATAGTCATCTATATGAAACACTCTAAAGCGTTTCAGTGCTGCCATAGTGGCACCCAAATGTCACTGTCACTGCTGCGGGGGGTGACTATAAGTCACTATAAGAAACTATATGATTAATTACTCCGTTTTCTTCTCTTAACCTCATACAAAGGCTTTGCAAACCAAACTCTTACAATCTGTTTTCATTTTACTGCTTGTGTACTGAATCTTTACCTGCATGCAGAATTTTCTTTGCTGCTCTTAACACATGCTGAATTTTGTAAACTACTTAAACTCTTTTTGAAGACTGCACTTTTCTGGATGAGAGCACAGCCACTGCGGGAAGGTTGCTTCCCCCCATAACGAGTAGCTTTAATTCTCTAAATGAGCTTCATCTTGGAAAACATGACAGAAGCAGATTGACCTTGACAGCGTACATTCCTCACCTTCCCTTTTTCTTCCCTTTTTCATACACAACTCTCAAGATCCAATCAGTTTGTTTTCTAGCCTGAGACCTGCCTTTCTCCTGCAGCCACAAACTAAATTGTGATGCTATATATCACAGGATACGGTATCTATATGATATGGTATCTATGGTTTCTACGTATCATATAAATATTTGGTTCCATATTTGTCTAGAATTTTGTTCCCTGTGTACTCAGCTTGCAATTATCCGTATGAGATAACCATTTCCCTTATGTAATAGGTCCTGCAACTCTCACTCTAGAAAAAGCCAACGAGACAATAGTATTTTAACAAACTGAGAAAACCCAATCAAAAGAGCAAACTGCTGGGAACAGGTGGGCCAGAACTTCCCTCTGTTTTTTCATCTACATTGTAAGGTCCTGTGTTTAACTAGTCCAACCTGAAACAGCCTGGGACCGACCCACCTGAGTTACTGCTTTTCTCCTCATGGCTTCTGGCCAGAGCTGCTGAACCCTCTGATTATAAAAAAAGCAAGGAATGGGTGTTCTTTGGGTGGACTCCAGGATGCTGGAAGTAGTTCTTTATCTTGGCCCACACAACTGAATTCATTGCCTTGCTGGGCATACTGGGAATAAAATGGTTTGAAGCAGGTCCAGTTCTGCCTCCCCCAAAGATCCAGAGGAAAAAAAAAGGCCTGAAGAGTCTTTGAGCTGTCATCATTCACCCACTCCAACCCAGGCTGAACAATACCATTTTGTAAGATAAGCGCTAAGAGGGAAGGGCAGGCGCTGACAGGGTGGGTTCACGCAGCAGGGCACTGGCAGTCGGGAACGGAGCCCAGCACCTCTCCCAGGTCAATATGCTACTCGTAAGACTAAGACAGTGGGCGTTAACGAACTGAGCAGTACCAACGAGCTTCCATTTGTGTTGTTCTTGCTAAAACTGACCCTCTGCAATGGAGACCTGGAAAAGTTTTGAAGTTGTATCATTTTGAACAAACAGATTTTTACTTGGTACGAATCCGAGCGAGTAAAGATTGCGTAAACGCTGAAGGAATCGGGTACATGCAACGGGTTGGGGGTCACCCGGGCTGCGCAGCGTGTCTGGGTTTGCCTGTCTCGGAGCGACTTCTGAAACCTTTGACGTGAGTAGATGTAATCTGGCTTGCTCTGGTGATGCATGCTCATGGGTCACATCTTGTGCGTAACACAAGGTGACTGTTTTAAGGAAGCAGGACATATTAGTTATCCCGAATCAGCGGATTTCATTTTTAAAGTTTACAGGGAAAGTTTCCTTTAGAAATACCTCCTTTTTCCCCTCACTATTTTCATTTGTTAGTGTAAAGAAATTATGTGCTAGGGTCAGCGGTGTACTTGGCACATGCCTGTCCCAAGGAAAAGGATGAAGCAATTATACACGCGGCCTCGCCGCACAGAAAGTACCAGATTACAGCCCAATTCTGACAAGACCTGTGCAGCCATATTCCTCTGAGACAAGTATCTCTATGGCCAGACTCAGTATGCTAAATTCACATTACTAGGCCCACCATCCCACACCGAGGAGGGGACCCATTGCCCCACACCAAGGGCCCAGGCCTCACCTGCTCCACACCGGCGTCCTCGGAGGACGTTGGCAAACATCCCAACCCGCCCGGCACATCCCAGCCGCTGGATCTGCCTCACCACTTCCTCAGTCTTCCTCCTCCTCCCATGCAGGCCTAGCCCAAGCCCAGCCATGGGCAGGCTCCCCTCTCCCCTTCCCTCACATCCCTCCGCCATTTTCCAGTGCTGGCTCTTCAGCCCCGTGGCCTTAGCTCCATACTGAGGGGCTATTTTTCCTTTACTTTCCCCACAAAATAGGTTAAAAACCCCAGAAAGCACCTAACAAAATCAACAACAACAAAAAAATTCCAAACAAAACTAAACAAAAAAACAAACTCTAAAACCTCAAAAAAAAACCCCGTTATAGAAGCATGTATTTTGAGGGTTTAAAAATCACAGACTTAAGATAAATATTATATTCTCTGTTCCTACCTTTTAAAAGAATCTACAAAAGATGGTCATGGCAGGCAGGTTACCCATCGTCATCACTGGGAGGGAAATACTGAAAAACTCTGTAAGGCCTCAACGACTTTTGCAGAACAGACAGAAAGTGCCGGGCATCTGCAATAACACGAGACACCACTAGATGCCATTGTTGGTGCATAAAAAGCAAAAAAAAAAATAAATGGCCAATTAGTGTTTTAGCTGAAAATGCCTTGCTGTTTTAAGAAACAGTACTGACTGACTGCCCCTACGTGACAAAGTTTTCAGAGACAGTGGCCACCGAGGGCCCATCTCCACCCAGGAGCCCCAACCACGCCGCGTCAGGCGATGCGACGCTTCTGCCATCTCTGCAGCCCCGCACGGGCCGGGGAGGGAAGGCAAAACGCTTTTGAGCATTTCTGGGCTGGCTTAGCTGGATGTCTCCTGGCAAGACTGAAATAATCACTCAGACTGCAGATGGAGTTAGCCGTCGGGTAAAAAAGAAATTTATCTTCTTGGGCTGGGAAATCCCAAGTCTCGGATCCTCCAGAGCAGGTTGCCTCCCTGTCCAAAGCCAGGGCCTTGTGCCACCTAACCCCCTCCTGCCATACCAATAAAACATTTTGTTTCCTTTTTTCTTTTTTTTTTAATTAGCATATTTTCTCCCAGGGATATATGTTACATCAGAGATGACGAGGAAATTATTTTTTCTTTCTTCTTTCCTAGAGTACAGCTGAGGAAGGGGACACTTGCAGAAACAAGTTTTTCAAAGAGCTCAGAACTAAATGGCACATCTGTGGCCCACGGAGCAGAGACGAAAAAAAAAAAAAAGTGAGGAAACGGCAGCAGAGCTTGTGGGGACGGACAGCTCATGGGAGACCAAAGTAAAGACCACAGGTCCAAGATAGAGAGAGGCTAGAGGAAGCAGAGGTCATCTCAGGACAGGCTACAGAGAGAAAAAAAGAAGGTGAGTCAAAAATATGATGATTAAAAAAGCAGGCAGGTTTTTCTTTCCTTCACATAGTATCCACCAAGGAGTGGAAAACAGGAGATATGCCCACAAAAAGGGCATTTTCCTGCACAATTGAAGTGTTCACAGTTATAAGTGTCCCAAACCCCAAAAGCCAAACTGGGGCAGACTGGGAATAACTCTATCTAACAAAAGGCACAGTACCATGTGGGGTTACAGGTCTGCAGTTTCTACATAAGGAGGTCCCAAATTGGTTTTCGTTCTCAAGAGTGGGGGGCATTGCTGAAGCAATGAAAGTCCTTGGGTGTGATCGGGAAAAAATTCTGTGAGTGGCTAAAGCAATGTGCACCCAATAAGAACTCAAAGCAAAATATTTCTATTAATTGGAGAAAATACGTTAAAATTTGTGTTGCAGAAAGGGAGCAAAGACCTTTTCTATATTGGTTTACACCAGTAATTCATATTAGTGGAACTACACTTACATAAAGCTTTTAAAGAGAGAACTGGCCTTGTATTTTGGCAGCTTCTTAGATTTTTATGGCTTGGCCAATTGTTCCACGTCCTGTTCTCCCCTGAAGAATCCAATTGGCTTCACGTTAATTTGCTGAAAGCCAGAAATCTACTAAAAATGTAATTTTACCCTTGCTAACAGCTGGAGAACCAAAATCAATTTCAGCAGCTTGCTGAGTAATGAAATTAGAGGACTCACATCTGACAGAAACCTCACATGGCGAAGTTGAAGGGCAGCACCATCACTTTTATTTAATGCCCTGATGCAGACACCCTTCAGACACAGCTCAGAAGGCAGCACTAGGCATCTCTTCTTAATCTTAAAGGACGTTTCTATTAAAAGAAGAGGCAATGGTAGATCACAGAAAGCCTTGTTTGAACTAAATTATGAGCTAACAGACAAAGGAAGATACTCAATAAGCTGTAATACCTGTACATCAGCCATCTGCACAGCTCAAACCTACTCTAGAAGCAGGAAAAGTTCACTGGGAGAGCACGTTGTGCTCACCAGTGTCAACTACTAACCTGGGAAGCTGCCAGAGCTGAGCTGTTTTTAAAGTTAGCATCTGCGTTTCCTTTTTACCCAAATTCTTTAAGAAGAAATGGGACAACCTGCACCGTTGTTAGCCAGAGCCCAGTTCTGCTGTACATCTTCCCAGAGGAAGCTCCAAAGGGATGCTCTGCTGCAAGACAGCTGACTTGAGTGGAAACCGCCCTCATCATCACCTTCCAGCTATTACTGGGCTTCCCACTTCTACTGCTTATTTGGCACCTCCTTTCATCCAAAGGATCGTAAAGCCTTTCCAAGGATGAACAGAAGGCAAGTCTCGGCTGTTTGAGATGGACAGGTACGTAACAAAACTGGAGGGACCTGCAGGACTGAGAGAGGAAATCGGTAATGCCTCCAGATCACAAGGAAACAATCCTACCATGTGCTTCTCCTTTAATGTATGATCCTAGTTATTTGGAAAGGAAGAAGAATACAAAAGACTTTACCCTAATGAAACCCAGAAACTGCGATTCTCTCCCACTACGCAGCTCCTCCTCCTCCTCTCTTGGGTGCAGGTTATACATGGCCCTGTGCGCTGCTATTTACCTTCCAAGTATGTTGGAAATAAGCAGCAAGATATGCCAGTCAGAAGCAAGAATGCAGTCTGGACTCTACTCAGATAGAAGGACTTCGTATTTTTCAGAGACTGTAAGAAGATTCATATTTTTAAGACACCGTAGGTGCTGGTGCCTGGGGCATCCTAACCAGGCCTTGCTTACATGGGACCTATGCTCAACCTTTCTATGAAAGAGCCACTGCCTTTAAAAGCATCTCAAGTACCATTCACCGGAAAAATGATGCTGAAAATAATTTGTGACTTGAAATTTTACACCTTGGAAATTAACTGAGCTTTAAAAAGCACTGGCATAGACTTTGCCAACATCACTAATTGTTGATGTAAACGGAGGGTCTTGTATGTTAAAATTAATAAACTGCCATATAAAAAAATATATATATTCATCAGCCACTTTCCAATATCTGATTTTCTAATCTCTAAGCCAGTCCTTGAACCTCTCTCTGTACGTAACCAGGAGAATAACAAATGTAATGAAAGCCATCATCTTTCAGTATTCCTTTCTGCATTTAAATCACTTCATTTTTTAGAAAACATCAGTTCCTTCTTCCATATTTCTGAAGAGGCTGCCAACCAGAATATCATATTTTACTATAGTTAGTTTTGAGAAATACAAAATAAAGCATCTGTGAAAACAATATTACCAAGTATGTGGCAGATCATGTTCAGAGAGAATAAAATAAAATGACTCCAACATGGGAAATCTCGCTGTTACCAATGGCAGAGTAGCGCGTTTTGTGATCTATGTGAGCTGAGTTGCTGTGGTGGTTGTGGAGGAGTGAGAAGGGGGTGCCGTTGTGCTAACTGCTGCCCCTAAAGGTTGGGGTTTTTTTCGGGGAAAAAAAAAAAAAAAAAAAAAAAAAAATCTTTGGACATCCCTTTATTTCTTATTATGTGGAAGGATATCATGAAGGGAAAGGGCAAATGTTTCTAACATAGGCCATAGCCTTACAGCAGCCATTTTGTGTAGTCTTGTCTGCCGGGGGACATGCTCCTTTCAAGATAAGTACGTTTATGGATTGGAAGAAACCCACCACTTTGTAAATGACTACCTTCTGAACTGATGGGCAGCAGCAGCAGCAATGCTACTCCCAGACATCTGATTTCTGTGGGCATAGAACTGCTCATTAAAATCCATAATGTTTATTTGCAATATGCAGCTGGTGGGAATTCCCTGGGACCCAGTTCTGCCAGCAGGTAGTTTTCTGCCTGTCATCAGCAGACTTAAACCCAGGCATTTTTCCATGCAACTGAAAGGCAGGCAAACAGTGTCTTTACAGGGAGAAAAAAAAAATATTAAAAATCAATCTATGCAGCTATAAAGGCCGCTTCACCTTTTCCCCTCTCCTTTTTTCAGTATTGAGACGAAAAAAAGAGTTTGATTAGAAGCAAACTCCTGAGTTAGCGTGCAGACTTCAATATAACGTGAACTGGGAAGTCTCCAGAACGTGGCATCTGCAGTGTAAGTACCCAAAAAGGCATTTCTAGCAGAAGCCCTGTTCCTTGTTACATGATGCCCACACTAGTTCTCTTCTGCTTTTACTCCTGTCGTAGTTCAGCCCCAACGGGGACCAGACTACGCAGTCTCTCTCTCACTCCCCCGACTCTCCGAGAGAATAGGAGGAGATTTGACAAACAAAAGAAAACCAGGAAAAAAAAAAAAACCAAACACGCAGGTTGAGATTTGAACAAAAAGTAAATTTAACAGTAATGACAGAAGAAAACAATAGAGTGATGGAACACAAATACAGTATAATAGCTCACAACAGATCTCTACATCCAGTCTCTTCCAACTAGGAGAGCCTCCCTTCAGCACCCTCCTCACTTATATACTGAGCATGATGTCAGATGGGATGGAATAGCCCTTTGGCTAATTTGGGTAAATTAACCCCAGCTGTTAGCTAATTAGTTAACTATCCCAGCCATAGGGGCTACCAGCTTCAGTTCTCCACCCAGCTCAGGTAAATATTAACTCTATCCTGGCCAGAACCAGGACAACTCCTCATATAGATGTGTGAAATAAAGGCAAGCACAACACTCAGAGAGATGGAAATTACCCTAATGACATATCTGTATTTGAATCTAGTTCAGGTCCTAACTTAACTGTATGTTACCTTGCTCCCTGTCCCCAGTTTTTGCCTAAATTGTACGTTTTCCCCTTCTGCAGGACAGGTAGATTCCCAAATCCCCTGAGCTCATCTCCTGGCGCTAGCACACACAAAGCGCACAGAACAGCGCGAGCATTATGCTGCTCAGAGTACTGTCCTGCGAACTGCTCAGGGTTCATTTTCCCCACACAAAATAACTCCAGACGCAATATACATGAGGTTATACAGTCAAACAGACCCTGAGAGGCTGCAGAGCATGAGATTCAAATATCAACTTTTTACTGCAGTGCAGAATCTGATCAAGGAAAAAAAGTCCCTGATGTAGCACAACCCCTTAATCCTTAACAAGGGCATTAGCAACATCAGGATATGACTTACCTGCAAGAGACCAGGCTGCCTGACGTGCTACCCATCTCCACAGCGAATGCTTCTGCATGGTGACAAGCACAAACAAGCTGATTTCCCTGTATAAAACAGCATGAAGTTCTGAGCAGACTCCAAAACCCTTCCAGAACTTTGTGAATATGGTCACGCGTGATTGACCTGCATGGAGCTCCGCGCTCCTCTGAGGGCTCAAGCTGCCCAATTTGAAGCTGGCGTAGGTGCCTGTGTGGCAATCCCACTTTTGATTGCAATTCAAACTGAACTGAACTGTCCATACAGTGTTTAACATAACAGAGGCCTCAAGTTTGAACTCTCGAGATAAAAAACATCACCAACAAGAAAATAAGAACCTGCTTTCACATAAAAGAAGACGAGCAGTTATAAAGAAAAGAACATTATTCTTAAAGCTACTCACTGCCTCAGCCTCTGTGCTTTCTCCAGTCTAGTCCCTGTCTGTCTCCTCACTCCAGCCACAACACCCACCAAACAAGCCCACTCCAACAACAAAACAAAAAAATCCACCCACAAAAAAAAAAAAAACAAACCTGAACGAAATAAAAAAAACCAAACCAAACCAAGCACCAAAACAACCCATCTCTCCTCAAACACCATGACCTCTCTCAAAAAACCCCAGCTAACTACCACAGCAGACAGTAGGTAGCACAGGTGAGCCTCCTAAGGCCAAGGGGAAAAAAAAACAAGTAGAGCAGAGCAGAAGTGGGAAATGAAATCACAAGCAACATGTAAATGTTAATGACTTTTTAAAGGGGTACAACGCACTTGGATATTTCCTTCAGACATGTCACCACGGCCTTCTTTTTTTTTTTAATGAAATTTTGATTCTTTGTAGCCACAAGCATCCTATAAAATTTGGGCCATTTTCTCAGTCTAATCCAAACCGCCTCAGCTTTTATATTCTAAATGTAATGGTTTTTTTTCAGGATTGATGCAGGTGTCTTTGTTTTTTAACATAAAAAAAAAATAATAATCATATAGGTAGAAGCTTGACTTCTGGGACAGTCAAGGCAGAGCTATGCTTCAGTTACTAAATGTAAAAACTGACCTCTCTCATGTGAATTAAGCATTTCTAAAGCTGTCCCTCCTTAAGGGCTGAACGAGTCCCTATCCTGCCCAACAGTCCGGATTCTCTTGGAGGACTTCATTTAGTGAAACGGCCTACAGCGAAATATGGAGTACTTCTGGCATCCAGCAAATTCTCTTAGTTTTGAATTATTGTGGAGGTGGGCCTACGTGAGATTTACATACCTTGTAAACTATGGATTTATGGGGAACATAGGTTGTAAATGAGCATTATAAAGTTAATGTTCACGGAAACACATTCATTGTGATTTAAGCATGTATTAATATGCATATTTGAATAGTTTCCAAGAGGAAGCTGGATTAATTTTGCTCCACTTGTGATCCTCTGTGCATCATTCACTCTAGCAGCCAATGTTTGCCAAATGTTAATCTGCCCAGGATTTTAAAAAGTAGGTATTGAATAAATAAGTAACTCAATAATCAGATTGGCTGGCTCGTGTCCCAAGGCACAATTAACCTACCCAAACCACGAAGCAGAGCTGAAAGTGCTGAGCTGCGTTCTGCACTGGTCTGATCTCCTCCCAGGCCTAAGGAAACCAAACCCCTCCTCAGTAAAAGTCTTCCAGCAATGAGATTATTTAGGTGGTTCTTGTTTAATGAGTTAATATAAATTCCTCGTTATCTGAGCATGAAAATAAGCCTGCCTTGTGCCTCCTTGTATCTCAACCCATCCTCACTCTTTAAAATACTCTTTCAGTATAATTTTTCATTGGAAACAAATGACCAGGAACACACATCTGCAGTTAAACCACACCCAACTTACAGATCTGCTAGGCAACTTACCTTGAAACATAGTTAGATTGATAAAGATTTCAAACTCACAAATCAGGCTTTCATCTCTTGTTTTGCTACTGATTCACTGTGGCCTTGTGCAAATCATTTCGTCTCTGTGGTGGTTTCCCATCGGACTCATCCAAGTACATCTGCCTGGCTTTTGGACCAGGACAGTCTCTAACTATCTTTTGGATGTAGTTAATAACCTTTCCTGGTTATTAATAAAATTTCAGTTGATAATGAAGTTGTAATCCTAATAAAAATAAATATAGTTGTACAAAATAACCTTCCACTTGTTGCTAAGGGGAAAAAAAAAAAAAAGCCTTTCCAAACTGCTCTAAGGCATCTTAATAAAATATTTTCACCAAAGTCTGATTTCAGAAGCCTTTCACGTCAATTTCTCAGCTTTGCAGCAGTTGAAGTCGATTCTGTTTTAGCAGCGTGCTACAGTAAATTATAGCTTTCCTCTCATCCCCTTCTCATTTTTCAACACTAACAATATCTAGGCACTCCTTCCTAACCTGCTTCTAGTGTTAACCCTCTGTGCCCGATTCTGCTCGGAGCTATGGAAATGACAACAAATGTGTAAGTAGGAGATAAGTAGGAGCACGTTTTGTGCTAAATCTGTCCCGTTTGGAAGTGGTCTCTAGTCCCTAGATGAAGTGGTCAGAGTGGTTTTAGGCACACTGCCTTAGGCCAGGTGTTTGTCCAAGTCTTCTCTTCTTTGATAAACACAAAAAGTAACAGTTGTGAAGAAAACCCAGTTGTGATATGTTATTTAAAGCAGTTTTCTACAGAGATAAGTACAGGTCTGCTGTTAGATCATTAAAAACTCCAACACACATGTGCCCTTGCAGTTCTTAGGTCTCCTAAAATGCTGCTGCACTTACAACTACTGCTGCACGGAGATCTAAATTCTTTTTCTTTACAGTTCATCACAATCATATACAGCAAAACAAAGCAATTCCGTTCTAAGGACTGGGAATTTTGAAAAGCCCCACAGTAAGAGGAGACCACCTGAACCACCCTGGGCCAATACTGCTCCTTTCTGAACGCGGCAGTGAGAGAAACATGTTCACTAGGTGGTGGTCGTGAACCACTGCAGAACAGTGTCGCTACGTGCTTGGTTAATGATGAGCTCCAAAGCACAGTGGGGGAAAAAAAAAAAAAAAAAAGCTAAGTATTTAAAGGAATAACATTTAGGTGGTACGATCGGGGCTGACGGCTGAGCAGGATCTCCAGGAGGGACCCCAGGCACAGTCTGCAGGTGCTGTGTAGAGGAAGGGGAGCCATATGCCCTCTGCACCGACTTTAAGCTAGCCGGTTAAAGCTCTCCTCCGAGCATCATGCTGACACTGATAGTTGGGAGTGAGGGGGAGAAGGCAGGGCCTTCTTCACCACTTCATGATGATATCTCTACTGGACCTGATGATGAAAGAAATGATGGCATGGTGTCTGCACCTAAAGAGGGGTTACGCAGGGTGAAAACCCTCCATCTCCCACGACCACCGTACATAAGCTGCATGTTAATGTTTTCCTAGAGGCCCTGCTTTAGGAGGGAATAGACTCAGATTTTCACTGGATCACTCAGCTTTTCATTCAGAGCAGCAAACTATGCTTCTTTGTCAGGTAGAAAATGATTTTTCCACCATTAGCTTTTTCACACTGGAGCTATGTTTTCTTAAGATTACCTTACATACTTTAAAAAAAAAAAAAAAAAAATCTCCCTTCTATTGCCTTCCTATTTCCAGAAACAATGTACTTCTAAAAAAATACTTCTCCCCAACTCCTTTGGGCAATCAGGCCAAGATGAAAAAAATGAAGGTACTGGTGGTAGCAATGCAGTGAGACTGCAGCATGATGTTAAATGACAAAAGCAATCTGTTTGGCTTCATTTAAATTTCAGTCCTCACATTAGAGACAACAGTAAAGCTGAAGGTCAGGAGCTGACAAGCACTGTTGAAAGGCAACCGATACCCTGTCCATGACATGCCAGCAGGGTTAGAACAGCAAAATTGTGTAGCAGCCGCGCCATCCGTCCCCATCCCAGCTGACCTGCTTTGGTAATTCCAGTAACAGAGGCAGAAGCTGCATCACAATGGGAGATTCAGGTCCTATCCCGAGCCACCCACAATGGCATATTTCAGCCTACTCTTCTTCTTCCCTTCCCGTATTGTCTTTCAGCCTTATTGACTGTGCCCTCCTCTGCAGAAGCTTTTGCTTCCTAGCCATCTGCCCACTGAAGCCAGCTGAGAAGACGGCAGACATCTGGATGCCGCAAAGCCCAGCAAGTATTTTCAGCAGGATGGTTTTTCACACACTCCTAGCCTGCCTTCTGATGAAAGAAATTCTGAAGCAGAGCCCATTTAGCAGCAGGAGTAGTAATGGGAGTAATAGGGTAGCGCAGTGCTAACTGTGGCGCTTAGTGACTGTGACACCATTTGACATTGACTGATTAAGAGGCTGAAACTCTGACTGTGGCACTGGGCTGTTAAGAATAAAACGAACTTTTGCTTCTCATTCATACACATCCATCACCAGCAGACAAGCGCTAGCTTTTGTAGTAACGACGGCAGTTTCTTTTCTGAGAGAGAGAGATACAAGTCAGAAATGTAAATGCAGTTTCTTCTGGGATTTCAAAAGCATTTTAATTCATTGGCATTTTTTGAAAGGGTCTTTAAAGAAGAAATAAAGCTCATCGGTAACACAGCTGGGTTTTGGCATGTTCAGCATCTCAGCTATTAAAGACTCTTCCTCGTTTGGCTGAGAACCTGCCTAGAGACTTTGAAGCGAATGTTCCCTCGAGGCTGCAGCAGTCGGTCCCCAGCGCAGGAGAGCTGTCAGCACCTACTGAAACACCAGGGTCTTGCCTGTGTCTTCAAAGTTAAGAATACTCTGAAGCCCTGCCTTGAACAGAGGACACGTATGGATGCTGTGAAGGGCATCTCTCCGGGATCGGCTGGTGCGTTCCAGGTTGCTCTCATGTTTCTGTGCTGTGCTATACATACATCTCCAACTATTTTGGCTTCAGGATTGACCATGGTGGTAGCTGTGTGATTCAGGGCCTGGCTAACGTAACTGAGAAAGCTCTGTGTATTAGACATTGCCAGTTCAAAAAAGACAGGAGGCTCCTCCTTGCTTTGGCTTCTACCTTTGGCCTTAGCGGACCCTAATGCTAGCAATTCTTCCTGCGACATTACTGTTGTGGGAAGACATCCGAAAACTTCATCAAGATAGGAAGTCACAACACTGAATCAATAGGAGCAAAACAAACCAAGCTTCCAGAATAAGATAAGGATTATCTTTAGGAATAATGACAGTACCACGAATTTCTAAAGAGGTCATTGTCACAACTGTTCCGAAGTCATTCAATACTGCAATTTGAAAGTGTCGCTAAATGGAGACAGTGAGTACAAAAGCACAAAGACCAACTGAGCTAAACGTTTAAACAAGCAAATAGTCGTCAGTTAAGCCATATACTGCCTAGACCGGCTCATATGTAAGTGATTTGCTCAACCAAATCTCCCAGTACAGTTGGCATTGCCATGTAGGAACTCTATTACAGTTTCCAGCACTGATCTCTCTTGTTCAGATCATAAAATGACTTGGGTTTTTGCAAATTAGTTTCATATTTCCCTCAGCTGCATTTGGCTCCAGTCTACTTTGATCTCTCTCTCTTTCTTCCTCTATCCCAACTTTGGCCTTTCTTCAAAAAAATACGAATTTATATTATGGTCAAATTAAGGCACGTTCAAACTTTTGCCATTTTGAGACATGGCTTGTTTGCCTTTCCAAAAACAGCAAAGACATTGCAACACAAATTTCAGGAGAATTTAATCCGTCCGTCCATCCAGGATATTTCAATTATTTGAAACATGACACACTTCCAAACTCCATCACCCTCCTCACAGTGCTACCGCAGCATCCATCTAAGATGATGGCTACTGAAAAAACAAGCTATTTAAGACTACAAAGAAGTGCAACATCACTTGCTTAGTTCCCCACTTCATCCTCCTCAGTTCTTCTTTCAATCTGTCTCATCCGCTTACTGTATCTTGTCATATCCTATACTCGAGCTGCTTCACAGACAGCCTGTCACATAATTGCATGTAATTCAATATTACGGGGCTCTAAAATGCTGTGGCTGTACCAAAGAGCACATGATCTTCACTGCAAGTGAAAAATGGAAGCTCCCAAAAGGTTAAACACTGTTTCATTCAGATCTTTATTAGCCTTAGATCAAATACTATAGTAACGTAGACATCAACCAACAGCATTTGATAAATTAATTTATTTGCCAAGCCTTACTATTGTACTAATGAGCTACCCAAGTAGGTAACAGCGGCACACGTTGCTCTAGTTCCCTAACAAGATGAACATAACTTTTAATATTCTTGATCAAAATAGACCTCAAAAGCAAAATCAAAAGTCACCATTTGCTGGTTTCCATGCTTCTGAGTTAAAAGCTTGCAGCGAGCGTACCCACAGCAAAAAAAAAAATCACTAACGCCTGTTTGTTCATACAAAGGGAAAATACAAAGAGGGTGTGAGCATGGCCAAAACTAATCCATTAAAAAAGTTGAACCACTATCTGCAGAATGCTTTTTTGGAGTAGTCAATCAGCGCAGACAGCTACAATGCTCTCCTCTTCAAAGAATGCTGGCCTTTCATCTAGGCTGGCTTTGTGCGTAAGGGAAGTATTTTTAGCAATGCATTGAAAGATTTGACATTGAGAGAACTGAGGGACATTGTCAAACTGGGAAAACTTGGATTGTTAGTACTTGTCTTGTACTAAAGGCCTCTGGGCCTAGAGAAGACCTTTCCCCTCTGATACCAGTCTGTAAGCATTCATAGACACTATAATTATTTACATTTCTACATTATGCTTTTAAAAGAAACCCCCATACTCTCATACCATTGTCCAGTCTTTCCAGGGATTGCTAAAATATTCCTGCGTGGACATCCCTTCACCTATTTCAAAGGTAGACACAAAGTCAAAGATGTTGGAACGGGAAACTGGCCTGGTGCTTTAGTGGGTGTAAACCACAAATAGAACCAGATTTGTCTGCAAATACAACCCATTTCCCCAAGAAATACAGAGCCAGCACAGTAGCTGCAACTGCGGGGCACTTGCAATCTCTGGAACCCAAGATTTCATGAGTAAATTTGGCTTCCACAGAAATCCTCTGTTCCTTGGTCATCCCTATTGCAAGAAACAAACCTTTGGAGCCATAGCATCCAGGCGTCTTGACCTTGTGTGATCAAGATGCTGCCTCATCCCAGCAACCTTGTGATGGGGAACAGAGAAAGGTGTGGCTGGATGGTGTCCTTCCCTCATGGGGAACAGAGAAAGGTGTGGCTGGATGGTGTCCTTCCCTCATGAGGAACAGAGAAAGGTGTGGCTGGGTGGTGTCCTTCCCTCATGGTGCCTACTGAGCACAGCTTCCCTGGACCAGAGATGCTGAACCAGTACCTTGAACCAAGCAGATACGCCAAGGATGACACTGCAAACTGATATTACAGTCTTAAAAGGAGATGCCAGGTGCATGCAGACAACATCTATTGTTATAAAATTGTATTTTCACCTTCACTACCAAAGTTTTTAGCTATCACATTAATATTCTGCCACTGCAAATCCTGAATTCTGTACTTAGCTAATTAGGAGCCGAGTATTATCTGCACCATATAAAACAGATCGGTGCCATTCCTTGCTATTACAGGATGAAAACCTACAGTCCTTAAAAAACTATTCAAAGCACAACATTCTCTTTTACGAAGTCTTAAAGACCGGTATTAATTGTATATAATTGAAATTATAAACTCCCCAAGATAAATAATATCTCACTTGTAAATCTTACAAATATTTTTTCGTAATATCTATAAATAAGTTCTCATTCATACACATTTACAGGTAATGCCGAGCCATGGATGTAATTTCTTTGCAAATGAAGCTGTGTCAATGTCACTGTTATTTATAAATCTCTAGACTCCATTTTTTTTAAATCAAGTGTAACAGGTTATGAATCAAGGCAGGTTTTTTTTTGTTTAGTGTATAGACCTTAAGAATCAGAAACAGGCTCTATAATCTAATTTCCCCAGAGATTACGTAAGAAAAGCGATAAACTTCTAGTTAGCACTGCAATGTTTTTGACAGCTGTAACTTTTTCCCCAGAAGAAAGCAATTTGAATTTAGATGAAGACGCATCACTATAGCTTTCCTTCTCAACTGCTGGATTACGTTTCTTGATTGCTCTGTATGCACATTTTTCTGAGTGAACCTGTCGTAGTTCAGCCCCGATCAGGACCAGACTACGCAGTCTCTCTCTCACTCCCCCCACCCTCCGAGAGAACAGGGGGAGATGATATAAGAAAAACGGCTCAAGGTTTGAGATAAGGACGGGGAGAAATCCTTAAAGTTACCGTCACGGGCAAAACAGACTCGACTTGGGGAAAACTATTCATTTATTTTCTAAAATTAGCAGGAGAATGAGACAGGGAACAAGATAACCTCCCCCCACCCCTCCCTCTTCCCGGGCTTAACATTATCTCTACTACCTTCCCCTCCCGAGCGGCACGGGGGGGGAAAAGGGAATGGGGGTCGCGGTCAGTTCATCACGTGTTGTTTTACGCCGCTGTATCATCGTCAGGGGAAGAACTCCTCGCATTCCTCCTCTGCTCCAGCGTGGGGTCCCTCCCACGGGCCACAGTCCTTCGTGAAACTGCTCCGGCGTGGGTCATCTCTTCCACAGGGTGCAGTCCCTCTAGAACAGCTGTCCCAGCGGGCCCTCCACGGGCCACAGCCTCCTTCAGGCCTCCACCTGCTCTGGCATGGGGTCCTCCACGGGCTGCAGGTGGATCTCTGCCCCTCCGTGGACCTCCATGGGCTGCAGGGGGACAACCCGCTCCACCATGGTCTTCACCACGAGTTGCAGAGGAATCTTGGCCAGGAGCCATATTACTCCTCCCCCTCCTTCTTCACTGACCTTGGCGTCTGCAGCCGTTCCTCACAACAGGCTGGCAGACGCCTCTCAGGATCCTTTTTACATCTTATTCACTTCTCATCTCCTCTCCACTTCTTGCAGCCGGGCCGGGCCGAGTTGGGCCCAGTCGGCTGCCCGGCAGGAGGCCAGAGGGTGAGGCCTGCAAGGCCCATGAGGCTCGCGCCTCCCCCTCTCTGCCCCCCGCTCAGCTGCTTCACATCTTCTCCTCCTCTTTTTCCTGTTTTCCCCTACTTAAATACGTTATCGCAGAGGCGTTATCATGGGACATTCTGCTACCAATTGGCTCGGCCTTGGCCAGCAGCAGGTCCGCCCTAGGCCCGGCCGAGTCCACTGAACAAAGGGGAGCGACTTCTAGCAGTTTCCTACAGAAGCTACCACCTTAGGCCCCCCCTCACTAACAAAACCAGAACAGAACCAAAATGTAGAAATTAAACACGTAGGAAGATAGGAGCTTACGCATTCCATTGACCTTTGTCTTAGTTAAGCATTTGAATTTTAATATACATGTGATATGTTCTTTAATTAAAGTGTAAATCAGAACTCTGAATTCCTCAGATTTATGAGCCAGGTATCACCAAAGCTCCATTCTAAAACCTTTCAGCCAGCGGCTCCTTTACGGCAGAAGCACCGTTGCCGTATGACACGCTGCTGGATGCTGATAGTAAAAGAGCGTGTAAGCTAAAGGTGAGAACTTCTGGCCAGTTTTCTTTTTTTTTTTTCTTTTTAATTTAAATTTGAATAGGAAGGCAATCAGAAGAAAAGGTTAGAGAGAAAAAATTCTAGCTGGCTGTGTAAATTAATAGCGACAGAAGAACAGAAGTCTTCTCTTTCTGTTTATACCTAATGATTTGACTGTGTGGCCTGTCTGCATTTTCCCCTGAACACAGGGTAACGGATATGTGCTCATCTTCCTGATGTAGAGAGTTTACTCAGTTCTTAGTGCTACACTTAAATATATTGAGATAATAGGGGGTCTGCTGGCTTCCCTGCTGCCATGGAAGGAAAAGGCTATATTCCTCCTGCTTCCAATGCCATTTCATAGAAGCTTTTCAGAAAAAAAACAATCAACCTCAAGTACATACACCACACCCCCACTTCCCTCCAAAGCCCCCCAACCCAAAAAAACATGCCCCAGCACAAACTACTGCGGAGTACGCAAGGCTCAGAAACCTGCCTACGTACATTTTTTTGTAGAAGTGGAATACAACAGGCACATCTTTCAGAAATAACCGCTCCGAAGGATGTTAAAAAAAATAATAATAATCCCTCAGATTGGCTGTTTATTACCTTCCCTCGCAGATCTCTTAACGCAAGTTGTATATTTATAGCAGCTGAAATACATTCATCACAATTACCGTCACTCACTACAGCATTTCCAGCATGTTCCTTTTCTCTCCTCCTTTTTGTTGTACTGCAAAGCTGCACAACTCTAAAAGACGCTAAGAATTAACGCTGGTCGAGGAGACCTCATTCTGTGCTTCCACTGACTTTAATTAGATTGCTCACGTGAATAAATGAGTTCTAGAACACCCATTTGGGTGGAAGACTCCAACAAGCTGGTTTCTTCTTTGGATTGCACCTCTCAAGAGGCATCCAGGCTTATGCAAAACAGACCACCCTTGTAACCCCGCTGAAGAGCAGGTTGTGTGGCTTACATAGTCCCCAAGGTCTGAAGCACCCCGATTTTAAAGCCCTGGGAGGAACTCTATCGGGTGAGGAAAGCAGGATCACAACAGAAATGAATCTCTGCTTGGAAAATTTCTGGAAGTTTGCTTAGTTCTGAAAGAAACCCTTGAGGTGTGGTGTTTGATATTGGTCATACTTCTCTTCCTGGGCATAATGGTGGTACCCGTCATCTTTCTGACTCCTTCTGCTGATGAACATAAGGTAGTGCTGTGAATTTTATCTGGTTTTAGATCAGCTGATGCTTCTCTTTAAAAAATAGGCCATTATCCTCTGAAGCTCTTGCAACAATTTATCACAAATGACAAAATCTTTAGCAATACTCTTCTCATTCTGGCCTATCTATCTCAGAACAACGTTATCTGCTAAACGCAAATCGTTTGGTTGTACACTGTAAGCACAAATAAAGAAGCTGAGCCTCCCATCCTACCTCCAAGGCCATGAGGCCGGTGCTGGGAAGGGATAAAGGTCCAGAAGGCAGAACTTCAGGAATGAAGGAAACATATGGAAACGAGAGGCTCCCAGTAACAATAGAGTTAAATGAAGACGAACAATTTGCACTTCCCATCGTCTTTCAAAGCGATTTGTTGCCCCTTGGGCATCCTGCGATTTTGGCCTACTTGGTTCACAAAATACCGGCTCAGCACGTACCCTCATGTGCATGGTGCTCCACCTCCGCAATTTCATGCCCGCTTTTGCAGCCAGGTTATATAAATTTATGCCATAACTGAAGGCAGTGGCCATTCGCCATGCTTTTATTTTGACCTGTAAAACCAAAAACATTTGTACAGCCAGAGGGAATGATGAAACCAAAAGGGGAACGACGGCCGTAACGTTGCCTGCTCGTATAATTGTGCAGTACAGGAGCAGGCTGTGAGAACGTCACCAACTGCCCACAGAAATAGAGTCTGTCTTGAGTGTTAGTGCAGCATCAGTCGGTTTGCAGTCTAATTTAGCACCAATTTATGCAACGCAGCAAGATAATTAAGCAAGGTCATTGTGGGTCTAACTCTGTAAAAACAGTGGATTACGCCAGGAACGACTTGGGCCCCGTGTAAGTGGTGCTGGCACACTCTAGGCCTGGCTGACTAAGTGACTGGGGCTGCAGCCAAAAAAGGGGAAGGGGTGCAGGTGTGGAATGGAGTTCCCGTGAAAGTGCTGGGTTAAGAGAACTGCTAATTAATTCAATACCAAAATACTTGCTTAGGTAGAAGGCCGCTTCTGTAATCTGTATGGATGGGAACAGCCAAATTGCAGCTTCAACATTGCTCTGAGGTTTGCAGAACTTCGCTGACAGACTCCAAGATGTTAATCTTAGCAGAAAGAGTGAGGTAACTGCAAACCAGCTCTCCTCTCAGCCATATGTGGTGGTACCCCCGTTCGGCCCATGCAGCAGAGCTCCCGCTTCTGTCCTCACAGCTTACCTATCTTTAGAAACTGTCCTACCCACCTCCCCCTCCTCGTCTCATTCATGAGAGCTCCTCCAGATTCCCACTCTGAAGGGCGCAGAAAATATTCGTTTCCCTATGCGTCCAGTTCTGGAGCCCCCAACACAAGAAGGACATGGACCAGTTGGAGAAGGTCCAGAGGAGGGCCACGAAGATGATAAAAGGGCTGGAGCACCTCTCTTATGAGCACAGGCTGAGAGAGTTGGGGCTGTTCAGCCTGGGGAAAAGAAGGCTCCAGGGAGACCTGATAGCAGTCTTCCAGTACCTCAAGGGGGCCTACAAGAAAGATGGGGAAAGGCTGTTTAGTAGGGCCTGTTGCGATAGGACGAGAGGTAATGGTTTTAAAATAGAGGGGGGTAGATTTAGATTAGAAATTAGGAAAAAAATTTTTACGATGCGAGTTATAGAACACTGGAACAGGTTGCCCAGAAAGGTGGTGGAGGCCCCATCTCTGGAAACGTTCAAGGCCAGGCTGGATGAGGCTCTGAGCAACCTGACCTAGTCAGGGATGTCCCTGCTCCTTGCAGGGGGGTTGGACTAGATGACCTTTGAAGGTCCCTTCCAACCCTAACCATTCTATGATTCTATGAAATGCCCATGAAGAGCAGATCATTGACACTGGTTGGTGCTAAGCCCCTACGTAATTGTCGTAAAATAAATTTGAGGAGCATTGGCTTCTTTCGCCTCTCCTGGCATCCCAGTCCTTCCTTCCTTCCATGTTACTGTGGAAGTACAGGCAATGGTTTAAAAGGGTTTAACGTTGGCACAGTTGTTATTCCTTCCACTTCAAATAGAAAGGGAGGAAACCCTGGTGCACTGGGGTACCTGCGCTCCAGGAAAGTGGGCTTGCAGCCTGGGGGTAGTCAGGAGCTCCCGGATAAAGCTTGCCACCCGTGCCTCACAGTACCAGTGGGCTGGGCTCAGAGTTACTACAGGATAAACTTAAAGCACTGAAAGCCAGAAAATGCAGATGATTTTTGTCAGTTTTCCACTTTACTACCAATTAATGCTTCACAGAAAGATGGGCTTTTGAGAAGTTAATGCAAAACATCTAACAAGCACCAAATTTTTCCTGTGAGTTTTTGAAACGTATCTGACAGGGAATCCCTAAGGCTGTCATTTCAATTAGAATCATAGAATCCCAGACTGGTTTGGGTGGGAAGGGACCTTCAAAGCCCACCCAGTCCAACCCCCCTGCCAGGAGCAGGGACATCTCCAACCAGATCAGGTTGCTCACAGCCCCGGCCAACCTGGCCTGGAATGTTTCCAGGGATGGGGCATCCACCGCCTCTCTGGGCAACCTGGTGCTCCACCACCTTCAGTGTAAAAAATTCTTCCTGATGTCCAGTTTCTTCCTGATGTCCAGTTTGAATCTGCCTCCCTCTATTTTGAAATCATTACTCCTTGTCCTGTCACACCAGGCCCTGCTGAACAGTCTCTCCCCACCTTTCCTGCAGCCCCCTTTGGGCACTGGGAGGCCGCTCTAAGGTCTCCCCGGAGCCTCCTCTTCTCCAGGCTGAACAGGCCCAGCTCTCATTAGTTTGGGTACACATTTTTATTCCCCACTACTGTTAATTCCACTTCTGCTCTACAGAAGACAGATAACGTAAGATTCAACTCTATTATAAGCCAATAATGCTTTAGCTTAACACACAGCCTGAATGTATTTTCACAGCGCTTGTACGAGACAGAATGTTATTATATTTCACTGTCTGAAATAGTGAAGTTGACGGACCCGATAGGCAATGAACACTTTTCAGTCTGAATGTTTTATCTAATTGAGAAGGAGAGGGAAGAAAAAAAGAATCTATCTTGTAAATATTCTACAACCATAAGCTACTTGGCTAAGCTTACATAAGATGTCTTCTACAGGAAGGAATTAAACCCCCGTGAGCATCTTGTAACCCATCTAGCCTGACAATCCTCTACGTAAGGAGTGAATAAACACACTTACTGCTTAACAGCAACCATAGAGTTAAGGGACAACATTTAAATGAGAGAAAGGATTAAAAAAAAAAAAAAAGGAAAAACAACAACAAAAAAAGGTAATTGTGTTCTTTCCTTACTTATTCCTTGAAAGAAAAAAAAAAAAGTGGCATCTCTCACTTTTTTTTTTTCCCATCTGTTTTGAAATCCCCCATGAAAGCTGCTAATTGCCCTTGACAGCAACACGAGTTTATTTTTGGTTTCAGCTTACACCACTCCATAGGTTACACAGTGAGATCAGTGACGGCTCCAACTTTGTCAGTCTGGATGTTGCACCCTACCGGGAGCAGCAGACTGCATGGCAATGGCAGTGGTCTGCATTAACGTATGAAGACAGGAGCGTTTACTGTCTGTATTTATTATTTTACTTTATAACAAATCTTTTCTAAAGACTCTGTATGTTTGTCACAGGAAAGACAAGTTATGCAAAAACTGGAGATGGCCAACATTGCGTCCAAGAAAATACGTACACTTTCTGCATTCCTCAGTGCCAGTGCCTGGGGAGGCCACCAGGATAAAACTCAGGATTCAGGAGAAACTGGAAGGATGTGAGGGGCAACGACCCTGGAGTACCGGAAAAGGTTAGCCTGGCCCATTCCTCTTCTAGCAAGACTCACGTCTTCCATTAGGAAACCTACGAAGGGAAAAACTAAGCATTCTTGTTCTCCAAATATATTACGTTACTCTGCCTGATGATAAAGATGTGATAATAATGCCAGTTTGTGCGTTTGCAACTGGACATTGCCCAGTGCAGCCCTGACCCTGTTCCACCGACAGCTTTGATCGGATGTACAGTCAAAAACAAAGCATTGGGAGGAAGGTTGAGCAGAGTGCTCCAGCAAGTCCCGGTTGCTTCGGCAAGCCTACTCGTACCCTTAAAACTCCATTTTTGCGCAATCTCATTTAATAACATCCCCACATACAGCTTACATTAAATGCATCTAATTAAGTTAGAGCTTGAATGTTTTTCAATTCCTCTGCAAATAAATCATTAGATTGGTACCCATCATTTACCATCCTCTCTCTGCCTGGCCAAATAAGCAGCACTTTGCATTTATCACCAACTTCTGTCACCGTTTATCACGGTGCAGTCCCTTATCACCCTCAGACAAACCGTTCCTCAGCACTGCGGGATTTGACTCACTTTAAATTTAATAATAGAGACACATTCTTTCTGAAGTCTTTCTGCTGTTAGTAACTCAAATGGTTTTCTTGTTTCAGATTTGGTTTTATTGCCTTGTATTTAAGGCTCAGATAATTAATTAGATTTGTATTTATATTGTCTTACTTATTTACTCATGCCTGTTACTTCAAACCTGCTAACACTCAAGCACTTAGGATATCCATAATCTAAATTAAGATCCAGTACAAACGACTGCTTATTCTGACTTGGTGGATAAATAACCATTCAGCGGTAAAAGCAACGAGGACAGCAGAACAAACCCTTACTCTCCCATCCTCTGCCAAGTGTCCAGGACATGGAGCATGGACATCAAAATGAAGGATGGGGAAGCAAGTTAGAAAGTCAAACCCTACTGGGATCATTCTGGACATAAAGGTCTTGGGATACAAGCAAGACAACGTCTGAAGGAAGAGACAACATCTGTGTTGCACACAAGGATGAACTGGTAAAAAGAAAGAAGCATTCCGCCTCAAAATGCTTTTTCAGCTTGCATGCTCTAAAGCCTGTCTGTTTTTTCCAAGGACATCATTATATCTCAGAAAAGATCTCTCCTCTCCCTGCAGACTTTACAGTGCTTAAAATGCCGGCTCTTCTTGAAGATGTCTGCTTCGCACCTTCCATCTGTTCCCAGAGAGGAAGCTGCTGCCCGTCACCACTTCTCACCCCTCCCACAGCAACGTGGGAAAAGGTACGTTCCTATAGATAAGCGTTTCCAAGTAAACTATGGCTTTTAGGTGAACATCGACCTCATTTCCATACCTAAAACTAGCGGCAGAGACCACAGACGTTATACGCTTGCCATCTGAAATTCTATTTATAGGACCCAGCTCTCAGAGTAGGCACAAGGAAAAGTTACCAGTTATTTCAGTGCAATATGTGTACAGTAAAATCAGTCTAAAATCCTTAAGAAAAAAAAAATTATTAGGAAAAAAAGAGTTGGTGAGTGCAGCAAAATGAGTTTCAGTTCTTCCCAAAATAAACAAGAAAAACTAAAGCAAACAGGAAATACCCTAAACTTATATTTCAGACGCTTAGGTAGCATCTATTTTTATTGGAACAACAACAACAACCACCACCAGTCTTTTGTGCTTGTGTGATATGGGTGAAGGGATGGTATAATTCCCGTTTTGGGGAGGAAAGCAAGCCAGAGGAAGGTTAGCTGGTGTGGTCAGTCACATCAAGTCTGTAGCAGTACAGGGAGTTCAACCTTGGTCCCTTCCCAAGGAGATGCTCCTACCACAGCTGGTCTCTGTGCTTTGGACCGAGCATCCTCATGAATAGACAAAGCCGAAACAGCGCTCTTGGCTGAAGTCCCACCATGTTTTTCCAGAGGGCAGAAGGGAGGAGAGGCCTTTTGGCCAACAAGGCATCTTTTATATTCAAACCATTTTGCATCCTTCTGCCAGGGCAAGGTGGCCTTGCGGTGACTATAGGTACAATTTATATCCACGGAAATTCATCTACACACCGCTAAGGCGGTGCCTGGTGGCCTCACTATCCATGAAAATAAGGCCAAGGTCTCAATTGCCGCATTCCGGGCTGGTCTCCATCTCAGCAGCGCCGCCATCCAGACATAAGGGGACGAGGTCACAGACAAGCGCAACAACGCCTGCATTCCCACGGAAAACCATGGTCTTTCTGCCAGGCGCCGAAGGAAGAGGCGCAGTCTCCTGGCCACAGCTGCCACCTGGGGCAGCCCTGTCTTGTTAGTGAGGGCCCCCCCTCACTAACAAAACCATGACAGCAGCCCACGCAGGCTGCGCGCTCATGTTACAAATGCCAGCCACGCTCGGCATAGTCGGGAGCGCCAGCAAGAAATCCACCCACTCTTCTGGCTCCTTTCTCCAACATTATGTCAGTCTGTCATAAACCAGCAAAGCCAGCTAGCTCCCCTGTCAAAGCCCTGCGCTCATACAGTCAAAAATATTCCTCCCTTCTGTTCCTGCCAGCTTTCAGCGAGGGGGAGTTTTGCTTTGCTCCATTTTTCAATGCCATACTGCGGTGGCTGCATGGAAGGCTATAGACTACTCTTGCCAAGAGCTCACAGCTACGCCGCATCCACCGAACCACGGTAAACCTTAGCGCTTACGGTTTGAGGGACGTAATTCCTGGCAGTGAGGTCCTAAAATGGTGCTTTCCAACTCTTCACGGTGGAAAGCCTCCAAAAGCATGTCTGCCCCAGCGTTCAGCCTCCGACGCGTACGCCACCGCACTGGCGCTCACTGCGTGGTGAGCCGCTCATCCCTTCCATCCAGCGCTGTATTGCCGTGCGTTTCTCCTCCCTACGTCTGAGAAAACGTGGGCACGGCAGAATGAATGGAAACACCTGGAGGTGTGCTGCTTCCCCGACTGGTACTAATTAAAAGTAGATTATGAACCATCCAGTTTATTGGTTTAGGGTCCTTAAAATTTGGCACTGTCACGGCTAGCTTTAAATATTGACTGTGCCTGCTAGCTGATCGTTGGCTGACAGCACGGCTGGGATAACTGCGACTGGGTCAGTCGCTGCTTTTACAAGTTGCTCTTTTGGAAAAGTCTTAGTTTTGTGGAACTGGCATTTTTTTTCTTTTTTCCCATGGGTGACACCCCTGTATTTGTTTTCCTTTTTGTGTCATTCTTCCATTTACTCCTTTACGATGGTCCTCTTTGGCAAACCGGTAACGCTCTGATCAACCATCCTAGGCAGGAATTCTTCCTCTGCCATTCTTCTGTGCACCAAGGCAAGCCAGGCCCAAGAGTGCTCAGACATTCAACACCATTGCAACAGCAATCCCAATTGAAGCTGAGCTGGCTTCCTCCACACTCATAGGAAGCCATCATGCCATCTTGAATCACTGAGGCTATTTTAATGCCTTCTCCTGTCCCAATAAGTACATATTAATACTTTCAGACACTTTTCCCCTTTTGTCCCAAGTCAAGTAGCTGCTCATTGTTTCTAAGATGGCCCTTCATCACAAGAATGAAGAACAGTAGTACTTTTCCCAGGAAGCTCATAAAAAAAAAAATCCTCTTTTGGTTTATTCCAGAACACTAGGCCAAGAAATAAAGAGCAAATCGGAGCATTTCCCACATTTCTGGGACTCTTTGCATGTATTCCGGATCTCGCGATGATTAAATATCTCTCAAGCAAACAGGGAGGCTTCTACCAAAAAAGCCAAACTTTTTTATCTCAAAGTTATCTTTCATCTCAGCATCAAATTAAAATGTGAGGATTATCAAAGATGACAGAACTCCTGTGAAAACAGCGTTTACGAAACGGCAAGGGAGAAGTCCGCATTGCACGCAGGCTGTCCAACGCCTTGGGTCAGAGGCTGCCCCAATCACCCCAGCCCAAACTTTCCCTGGGAACCTCTGCGCTCCGAGTGACTGTGGTGAGCTCCTGGCCCCTTGCCGCTCGGCGCTGGATATTCTTGGCAGCAGCGTGAAGGGCACTTGGTCCAAATAAGGAGAAATCTAGAAACCAGTTTGTCTCGGCACTCTTGGAGCCAAGCAAATCCGCCAAAACTCATGGAGCTGGACACAGGAGGAAGGGGAAAAAAAACCCACAAAAAACCCAAATGAAGCAACGGAGTGAACTTATGACTGTCTGTCTAGCCAGTACCAGCAAAATCTCATTACAGAGCAGCGATGATGAAATACAGCGACAGTAAGTGTAACGGATCTGATGAAAGATTTTGAAATGTTTATGCTAATGCAAAGTTTCAGTTTCACATTCCACACAAGCTTTTCAAACAAGAACAGTGCCAGAAAACATGGAAGAATGGTCTCAAGTTGTACCTTTTTAAAAAAAACCTAAACCAAACCAAACACCAACCCCCTGCTCCCCAGTTTCTCATTACAGCCTGCGCAGCATGCAGGACAGATAAGGGAAGGCTCTCACGGTTGGAAGAAAATCCTTCAGCTTGCTCATGAGACAGAGCCCCATTAGAGCTACACGCCCCTTCAGACCGCACTGTGGCCAAAACCTTGATTCAGAGCTCGGAGAAAGACCACGGTCCCACCGGCGCAGCTGGCAGACGGCAGCGCGGCCTCACAGTCCTGGGTTCGCACCACGGAGGAACCGCCCCACCGCCTTCACAGCTACGGCCCGTGTAGTCACCAGCAAGACACCCGTACGCAGAGAAGGAATAATTTAGCACTTTGAAAACAAAACAAAAACCCCAAGCAAGCTCTAATCCTGGTCCTACTCCAAACATCTATTATTTAGTCTGACTGCCCCCATTCTATTTCCTCCACTTTGATCGACGAACGGCCAAGAAAAGCAATTACCAGCATAAGAAAAATATATCCCTGCTCTCTTTGAACCGCTGTGGCAAGTGTAAACACATTGCTTTCTATGAGAACAGAGGAAATACTTCTTCAGTGGCCAAGATGAGAAATGAGGGGAGGAGGAGGTGGGGAAGAAAGTATTATTTGATTAACTAAATAGAGCGGCGTTGAAAGAAAAGGAACCTGCCGGCAAATCTCTGCATTATTGATTCTGAAGAGGAAGCTGTAGTACACAACGGAGATAATGACACTCCTTGATTTGCAATTGAAAACGGCCAGCCCCGCCCGAAGAGGGGAATACAGGGGTCTACAAAATAACCCAGGTATTGTAACGAGCGGTGGGGGGTGGAAATAAATCACTGCCAACCGGCAGGTTTGGGAAAACGGTGATTGCGGGTAACAACTGGTCCCCAACTCCGTTCTTCAACATCTTCCAGTGCCAGCACACGAAAGAAAAGAAGAAATCCCCCTGCCATTCCTCCAGTTCTTGTGACCGGCTTGTGAACCAACTATTGCTATACTACTGCTTGCCATGGACGTCCCCACTTCCATGAACAGTCAGCTATACCACCACTAAAAAAAAAATTAACCAAAAAAACCAAGCAGGTCTGTAGTGGAGATGATGCTTAAGGACATAAACTGAAAAATCCAATACTCCCTCAAAAAAAAAATTTACATGTGGGAACAAATATTTAACATCAAACTGTACACTTGATTTCTTCTACAAAAGCACTCCAAGGAAGGACAAAACATCAAAAACAAAGCAAAAACCAACAACAACAGCAAAACAGTGGAACTGGGGAAAATAAAAATCATGTTTTAGGAGTGATTTCCCAGGGCGCTCATTCAGCAGCGCACTCCACGAAGTCCCAGAAGTGCCCAGAGCAGCTGCCTTCCAAACCTGCAACGCGGCACCGTTTAAAGCCGTCGCGTCATTTAGAAAAATATTATTCTTCAGATCCTGGCCTGGCAGCTCAGCGGTACCGCCAGCGGATTAGCGAGCTGCTAACGCTGGTGTGGCCTCCAAGGCATCAGTGAAAAAGGGCTGATGGATTTTTGGCTGTTTCTGATTTTGAGCTATGCCCTTTGAAAGGGAGAGAGGTGATGAAACAAAAACCTCCTGGCAACGGGGTAAAAGCAAGACAACCCACAGGAGGCAACTGCAGAGGAGAGCTGCAAGTGGAATTACCAAAGGAAGAGATGAAGATGTTGCTGGGTTAAAGGTATCAACATCACTGAACACACCATGAAGCCCAGGAACTTCTAAGAATGAGAAAGTCGTGGAGCGGGGCTGACGGGGGCTTTCGCAGCCCTGAGTGGGTAAATACTGCAGGTAAAACTCCACACCCCACGCTGAAGGACTGGGCTCTACCCAAGGGACGCGCAGATCACCTGCGCAACGTTCCCACGGCAGAGACGTAACACCCACGGCCCCCTTCTTCGAGCGGTCACCAATCTACATCACTAACACCCAAACAAAACCCCCCAAGGCCCAACCCCCGCCAGCCAAACTCCCCCACACCACCTTCACACTGGGTACAAGGCTGACGGCGGGACAGGGCTGTCTCACCAGGCACAGGCCGGCAGCTCTAGCACCGTCGCTTGGCTTTTGGGCCTCCTGCTGAACTGGAGGCCTGGCCTTCACCCTCTTCCCATCACACAATTTACAATCCAGATGTGGTTTTGAACAATAACATAGGTACCTACATGGTGCGGCCATATTCTTACATGGCCTTCATCATTGTGCAGGTCAGAGCCTTCCAGATGTGATTCAGACAACGTTAGGAGCATCTGTCATACGCGTCTTTGTTCCTCTCCCCAGAGGAAATTTAAGTTATGATTAAAGCTGTGTCTTTGTTTCACCTAGCCCACTCACTTCAACGCAGCTCTGCGTCAACAGCTGTTGGGAAACTGGAGAAAACTCATTCTTAAGAAAATTATTTCTCTTAGGAAATCATTATTTTCAAGGTTGTTGAGGTTGGGTTTTTTGTTGGTTTATTGTTTGTTTTTTTTTTCATTTGTGGTTTTTTTTTTTTTTTTAGTGCTACCTGAGTTAGCAGAAGATGCCTGGTGCTACAGGGCAGAGCCCAGGACAGCTGGATGTTTGTGACACCCGAGGACACCCTCAGCCTCGCACCCTCCAGCCATCTCTGGTGTGGGAGATCCGCAGGTGACAGGGAACCCCCAGGCAGTAGGACTTATTCCAGCCTCTAGCGTGGTAACAGCAGATGTACGACCACAGACACTTACAGGGTGGAGTAAAGGGTTTATTTTACAACTCTTGTACCGGACACAAGGACGCGTAGAAGTTGTAGCCACGTGCCTCACAACGGCTGTGTGCCCAGTTATCCACTTGGACAGAGCCCAGCACAGAACTCAGCTCTTCCAAACCCCAGTCGCATACTCACACCTTCCCAGTTACTGGGATTACTTGCATCCATAACTGCTACTCCTGGATAAATGGAGAGCGCGGACTCTTCCCTCTGTGAATGGCAGTTCGGAGCAGCATTGTCTAATGTATGGGAAAACACAGGAGAGTCCGCTCTGGAAAAGTGTACGAGTATCTGCACCTCCTGTTACAGCCTCTCCTGGTCTGCACATGCAGTAAGCCTTACGCTGGCTCTGGGAATCCCTAAACTTTGTGAGTAAACTCCACGGCTGTGCCCTCCCAACTCCAGTGATAACCAAGCTCGAGCTGTTACAGGACCACCTTTTGCTCTCAGCGATACCACAGCAGCTTCATTTCCACTGCTGCTGGCTTGAGCATTGCAAGACATGGGTACAATACTGCATCCTCACCCCAAATCCACGTTAGGCAAACACCCACGATGCCGAATTCCATTACTGCGACACGTAGCTGGTGATTACACCAACGGCTCGGTGCAGTCCTTCCCCAGCTCCTAGTAGCCGCTCTACACTATATTGTATCTTTACTCCAGAATTGCACTTTTATATCAGTAAACCTGAAACTCTGGCTGCAATATTCCTGGCCAACATGAACGCTGTTTCTCCAAGGTGCGACTGAAAGGCAACAGGACTAACTGTAACAGACCTCTGCAACAGCTAAGATTAACCAAGATTACTGTTGTAAAACGACTGTGAAGAACGTCCATAAGAGAAGAAAACGATAATTTTACATTTCAGTGGCCACAACATCGACGTGGTATGGGCTCCTCCATCTTAGGACATTCAAAATTTCCAGTGCCAGCACAGGGAGGCAAGTTCTCACCTACCCCGAGATGAGTTTGGGAGCTGAGTGCTACCATCCCAACACCAGGGGGTCAGTGGGCACCTCCTCCACTTGCAAGGTTGTGGGAGCTGTACTCATTTGATGTTCCAGCCACAGAGACATGTGGGACGTGGCCTGCTCAGTCTCCCAGCCACACCAAGGTTTTCTCACTACTACAACCTTTATCTGTTGGTCAGAGCGTTCGCGCTGTTATCACCAACAAAAAACAAACTTCATAGAATCAAAGAATCTTTAAGGTTGGAAAAGACCTCCACGATCAAGTCCAACCATCAACCTAACACCACCGTGTCTACTAAACCCTGTCCTGAAGTGCCACGTCTCCACGTTCTGTGAACACCTCCAGGGATGGTAACTCACGGTGTGCTAAACACAAAGTGATCTTCTGAAGGCATCAGCGCTGTATCACTGCTTTTCACAGTTTATTCAAGCTCCAAAAATGGCAATGCTCCACTTCACACGTACTTCACTGAAAATTATCAGTCTTTCTCCCATACTGAGATTATTCCATGTACATTTTTCTCCTGGCTATCACTACTGGGGAGGATCTGTCCTCTTCTGTGGTGCATCTGGCTGCAACCAGTGAGTCCGTAATCACAGGAAGTAAAAAAAACCCTCTCTGGAGTGTAGACTGTTACTGCCAAAACACATCTCAGGGAACCCTGGACAGAACGGCTTTCCCTCTGCCTTCCCCTGTTATATACGGAGCAGCCCAGCCCTGGATCAGGCACGAGCAGAAGGTATCTCACCCGAGACCAGTTCTGTACCTGGTGTGAGCTCAGGGTTGCTTCCCCACTGGGCTGGTCCTGGTCTGTTAGATCAGGCTGCCCTTTTTGCAGCTTCCCCAGGCCCTGCCCACCGGCACAGCTCTTCCAGCCCACCATTACCGCCACACCATCCCAAGCTCCCAGCCGTTAAAACATCCTGCTGTGGTTTTCTGCAGTTCACACAATTCTTGGCTACCACACAGACGATTCGCTGATGTACAAAGGATCTCCCCCATCCCTCCCTTCACAGCATGCGGGGCACCACAATGGCATCCTCTTCCTCTCCAACCCCAGCTAAAAAAAGAAAATCCACAGCAGATGTTGGAATCTTTAACCCCACCATCACAGAAGCCTCAGCTCACGGGATGCCAATGTCACTGTCATCCCCCAAAAAGCCCCTTGAGCTGAACAAGCCTTTGGGGTGCAGCTGGAAGAAGCTGTTTTTCTCTGGGGGCTGGACTTGATGATCCTCCCGGATCCCTTCCAACCCTTCCCACAGCGATGAGCAGAGCCCGCAGGGCAGCCTCAGGACAAGGAGTGACACCAAGCCAGGGGACACCAGGCAGGAACCCTTGAAGGACAAAGCTTATCTAAAGCCTCCAAAGCTCTGGAATAGTCCTACACGCTGACTGCTATTTTTGTACAGAGCATGAAAGAGAAAGAATTGTGTTTTAGAAGACAAAAGGCTCAAATTTGTGACTTCAGTTTCACACCACTGGAACTGGATGTAATTAAATACTGGTTTTCAATAGCCACCTCAAAATGAGTATCTCTGCCATGCAGAGAGCACTGGAAGTGGGAAGATATTTTTTATTTAACCTCAAAATCTATTTTTACTCCAGAATCGTAATTCTCCCTGGCTGGAACCTTCTCTTCCTCGTGGTGTGGATGGATGCAATGGAAAGATGAAGGAAAAAAAAAAATGAATGGGGAGGAACAGCCAGGGCCTCTCACATGAATTACAGAGAATAAGGAGGGAGACAAAGACTATGCAGCAGATTCCCTGTATCTTGCAAACGAGACGAAAGCAACTCCTCTCCCTGCAAAGGTCTGAGGAAAAGTACAGAACTTACCCACCCGCAAAGGACACCAATTTTAAACACATACTCACGGCTTTACCCCAGGACTGCACAAAAATCCAAATTCAGCATCACAACTACCTATCACAGTACCACAGAACAGTAAAAACTTACTTCATTTTTGCTGTTTTATTTTATCACTCTTCTCCTTCGCTTCTCACCTTGTGTTTTCGGCGCTCTTGCTCCCGGCAGGACGCCAAGGAGCAGCACGGCCCACGGGGCCAGGCAGGCGAGCAAAGACACAAGCACAGGCAGCGACCCAGCGGGCACACAGGAGAAACGGCTCCTCACCGGGGCCCCAGCCCCACCCAAAACTGAGTGCTACCAGGTGCCGGCCATCCACAAATCCTCGCAGCTGGGAGAGGGGGAAGCGGCCCTCTAGCTTCCCAAAGGCCCCCCGCTCCCCAGGGCTGTGGCAGGGCATACGGGAGGGCAGCACACCCTGTTTGAAAGCTGCTCCTGCCTTAAATCACCAGACTGAGGCATGACTGGTAGCAAGGAGAAGAAAAACAGAAGTGAGTGAAGTTCTGCTTGTGGGATCTCGGTGCTAACAGAGGAATCCTGGCCTGTTACGGTGAACTGCTTCCTCTGGCCCTCCAGTGCAAGGAGAAGAAGCAAGGCCCAAGCTGAGCACTCCAATGCCTCTTCTCTACATCAGGCTCGCAGAGGAACGCTAGCACAGGCTAGTCAGCGCTGCCGTAATCCACATACATGTATTTCTTACGTACAGAGTGGAAAATACTTCCTCCTTGCTGCAAACAATTCAAAACACCAGGTAAAAACATCCTTCTCGCCCTTCTACTGCTATTATGTAAACTCCACTCAAAAGACAACCTGACGTTTCACTCTGTAATAGACACATTCCAATTTCCACCAAATACACAGATTTTCATTTCTTCTTCCTCCCAGCGATCTTCCTCAGTCTCTGGGCTCCCTGGATCTCCCAGGAACACAACAGCCAAGTACAGAAGGGTCGGATATCACAGAGGCAGGAGTAAGCGACCTGCAAAGCTCAGCAGAACACGTGTGGTGCAGACAAGTCACAAAAAGGGTGTTTCCAGCTTTGGGAACATACTAATAATCTGAGTTTTTACACATATATTAATCATATGCCCCAAGTCTGCTATAATTCTTTATTAAGTTTGCAGCTGCTGTCTTCCTCGTGAATTTTTCAGCTTGCGTAGTCCTTGGGTAGCTGTGGTGGGGTGGGGGTGAAGAAGCTAAGGGAGTGGGGAAAAATAGCTACTCAATTCACTTGTTAGAAATGGGAAAAAATATGAAAAACATGGCTGTTCAAGAGAGAATTCAGCAAAGTTATTGCTGTTTTAAGAAAGTACAAGAGGGCATAAAGGTGGAGTTGAGGCCTGAACTCCTTTTGCTGAGACTTCTTTTGTGTAAGTGGATACACATGCTTGTTTTCTGTCCAGGCTACACAGCCAAATAAAGGGGAAGGAGCATTCCTGAAGATGGGAATGGGGCCTTCTAGGAGCTAGACCAGTTGCAGGAGACTAAAATTCCAGTCTAAGGCCATTGCAGCCCAGTGACAGCACATCCTCGCCGCTCAGCGGGCCTTTGGTGGACGTGTCTGTTCAAGTTCAATCGGGAGCACTGTCCCAGGAAAAAAAGCCAAGACCGCAGAGCTGACCGTCCCTGCACTGCAGCTCCCGCTAAAACTGACAAAACGCTTGGCATTGCTAAGAGGGAATTGCTTCTGGTTATGCTGGGAACACAAGAATGCGAAATTATCTACTGTACGCCTTTGCTTTGCTTTGACCACTTGCACTGAGCAACCATTTCTCACTTTCTGGAATGCCTACTGGACACCGCGCTGATGAAGACGTGTTTTTTTACAGCACGGCATTTTACTTACAACAGTATGCAAAGCCTTTCCTAAAACTTTCTTCATCAATTACCTGTCTAGAAAACGAAAACTCAGTGTTAGCAACTGCCAGATCCTTAATATGATTGACTACGGCTGATTGTCGTCAGCAAAAGGTCTCCAAGTAACAAATGGCTTGTCCATTTCTTCTCTGACAAGAAAAGACCGTCGAGGCTTGAATATCATTTACACTCAATCAAATACTAACGCTGATGGAAAACGCTGGGTTTCAGCGACTCCTGATGTGCCCCGCCGGGGCACAGAGAAATGTATGGCCACTTAACATGTACACCGCGTCACGGATCCAAAAGGCTCTCCGACGCGTTGCTGCGGCTCTCTCTGCATCGTGCCGGGCCTGTCGCTGTGAGACTGGCGTTAACGGGACTGACAAATCGCATGAACGTGTGTTTCGCAGTCGGCACTTCCCTGCTAAATGCTCACGGAACTGTTCACTGCAGAAAACAAAAGATGGATGGAAGGAGATCGCTTTTACAAAATGTTTTTTTTATAGAAAAAACAAAGAAAAAGCTTGATGTATGCAAACTCACAGATATCCCAAAATTTTACAGCTGGGGAACAGCAATAATTTTTCCCCGGTAATGGCTCTTTACAATGTCAGATACAGAGAGATTTGCACTTTCTTATCGATACGAGAGCCCAGATGAAGTGGCAGCAATGGGCCTGGGGATATCGCGGATACAGTTCATCGCCCCGCTCACCGCACAGGGGGCATTCACAAGATCTTAAGATGCAGTTCAACTACAGATTTTACAGCATATAAAATTGTTGATTATGGCATAAAAAGCCATAAGATCAGATTTCTCCTTTTTTTTTTTGTGTACACAGCGATCAAAATAAGACTGACTGTACAAAAGAAGAGATTGTTAAACTGCAGTGTAGTAAACATCAATACAGCGTAGCTATGTTTTATCTTTAAAACATTTTGCAGAATAATTATAGCTGGAACAAAGGAAGCCCAGAAAATTTCAACACTGGAGCTTTTTGGGAAGGAAAAAGAAAGAAAACAGCCCTAAAGAAGTTCTGATATTCATTTCTAAGTTCTAACAAATACTTGGATTATACTACGCTTCGCCACATCTGGCCTTCAGCTTTGGACCTCATCCAGTTTTTGGCAGAACTTGAGGAAATCCAGCTCCCAACTGAGGTTGTGCTATTTTCTCAACGGCACAATACAAACCCCAGTTTACCTGGCATTTTCCTCCGTGTCATTCGGTAACACAGCCAGAGCAATTTTCCTGAAGAAGAGAATCAACTCCTCGTGTTGTTGATTTAAAATTGCACGTGACTCCTCAGTGGCATGCCCAAGCTTTAAAATAAGGAGCGTAATTATTTCATTATTTCTACGTTTCCTCTTGGACATTCCTTTAAGAATGATCATGGATCTAACCGGCACGTAGCTACCCAAACGGAACAGGTCGGTATAGACAGTAATCTCAGCACCTATAGAGACAGCAATTAAAAATGGCAACATCACGTTTTACCCTAAAGCACAACATTCTCTTAAGGCCTTGGTCTTGCAAATATTTAGAGTATGAGTAGTCCTACTAAAGCAAGACTCATCCATAGGCTTTTTCACTGGTGGAGTTTTCTTTTATTTTTATATATATATATATTTTTTTTTAGGCAACATACTATGAGAGTTGGAAGGAGGAAAATAAACCGGTAATATGAGGAGAGGCAACCATCAGTATACACATCCGGCCTTCGACACAGCATCTCAACACAGAGAAACCCCAGCGAAGCCAGCGGCTAAGCCAAATTTGTGTAATAAAGAGAAATTGCTTAAGGGTTTTTCCCTTAGTGGCAAAAACCAACACTCCTGAACATCTTTCCTCTCCAGTGCAACACCCTGCAGATGTGACTAAACCTAAAAACAATTTCTAAGCAAAGGTTCCAGCATTTATCACAATGTACGTACTGCCTTTCTAACCCTTCCTTCGCTCATTGTCAACTGATGATGTAAAGAATTACATAAGAAAACAAAAAAAAGATAAAAATTAACTTAATTTACACAACCAATAAAAAAAGTTTAAAGCAATGATAGAAAAATAATATAAAGGCTAGATACATTAAATGGCAGTTCGACAGTATAAAGCTTTGGTAGAACAGTTAAAGAGCATAGCACCAGTAAAATCCAACGTCAATACACGCTTCAGTACGCATGAGCCGTGATGAAAATGTAAATTTTGGCAAGAAAAGTAGTGTACGTTCCCTGCCGCCACAGTTTCATTTCCACATCTAACAAAAAGTCTTTGGGCTCTTTCACTTGTCGCTGAAGGTAGACAATGCCCGTGTACGAGTTCAGCCTTCGCGTGCTGAAGTAGTTCTCTTCGTTTCCCTTGTTGATAGTAAGGATTATGTTGTCTCCAGCATAGGCAGGCGACGGTCCAATACGGAAAATGTGAGCTGGCACCACGATATTGGTCTGGAAGTTCAGCTGGTAATAGGTAATGCGCACTGGGGTGTTCTGGCAGTCCAGGTAATTAAAACAACTGATTCGTTCACACCTCCTAAGAGATGAGAAATGAAGCACATTCAGTGTTCACGGTAAAAACAGATGTATTTCAGAATATTGCAAAAGTATTAGCCAAACACGAGTCCCAGACTTCAGCTGGGTAACTACCAGCTGCTTGTTCTGCCTTCACAGTGCCCAGAAAGCATTTGTAAATGAGGTAACTGTCAGAGTACAGGGGTGTAAGACAAAGACCGCGGACACGGGGAGCTGTGTTGGGAAGCTCCACGCCGAGGAAAGAGCCAGAGTCAGGCTGCAAGCAGCATGGAGCTCACAACGGAGCCTGCGATTCATCACTGACAGCACAAGCCCAGGACAGCGCTCCAAGAAAATAAGAAAAAAAAAAAAAAAAAAAAAAGACACTCTACAGGGTAGTGAAAACATGGGAATGGGCAACAAGCTCCTCAACTTGCAAAGCTCCTCAATTCTGTACGGCAGGAAAAGTATGTTTTACGTCAACAGCAACTACAAACAGCTTCCCGAGGCGCTGGCAGCCACTGAGGCAGGAAATGGGTCGGGAGATTTTGGGGCTGTGGGGTGTGCCATTCCCAGAACTCTGCAGCCCAGCAAGCTCACTGTCCTGCTCCCCTTCAACGTTTCAGCACTCTCTGAGGAACTGCAATCGGAATATTGAACGGGGAGCCCCAAAACCACTGTAAAAGTGTAGCCTGGCAGCTACTGCAGTGATACGAGCAGCAGAGAAACTCTGTTTTTAAAACTTAATTATAAGCAGAGCTCTTCTACAGCTGCAGCAAGTAGAGCTGCAGGCTCTGGTGACTGCTGTTACGGCAGCAGTTGAAGGGCAAATGGGGCTTGGAAGAAGGAAGAGGCAAAAATGGACAGAAACTCTACATGGGGAAAGTCTGCGTGCTCCAGGTAGAATCACAGAATAACTTGGGTTGGAAGGGACCTTCAAAGCCCACCCAGTCCAACCCCCCTGAAAGGAACAGGGACATCTCCAACCAGATCAGGTTGCTCACAGCCCCGGCCAACCTGGCCTGGAACGTTTCCAGGGATGGGCATCCACCGCCTCTCTGGGCAACCTGGGCCAGTGCTCCACCACCCTCAGTGTAAAAAAAATTTTCCCAGTATCTAATCTGAATCTACCTCCCTCCATTTTAAAACCATGACCCGTCGTCCTGTCACACCAGGCCCTGCTGAAGAGTCTCTCCCCATCTTTCCTGCAGCCCCCTTTGGGCACTGGGAGGCCGCTCTCAGGTCTCCCCGGAGCCTCCTCTTCTCCAGGCTGAACAGCCCCAGCCCTCCCAGCAGCCCCAGGTACAGAAGCATCTTCTCAGAGCTCCGAGCACTTACGCCCGCTCACAAACTAAAGCACTAAGAGCCACCGGACTGGGCTGCTCGCTTCGCCGCGACGGCGGTACTTACATGTCAGACACTTTTCTGTAGTTGGAAGGGCACTCGAAGGACAGGCAGCGGAAGCTGCCCTGGATGTTATAGCAAGTCTCCGCAGCTGAACAGTTGTGGGTTCCTATTGCGCATTCATCGATATCTAACAAGAGGAAACACAAGGAAAAAGACATGCTAAGTTCAAAACCGAGAAGTAATCATGATTTATGGGCGGTAATATGCTTAGGAGACTGCGTGCATGAGAAGCAAGGGGCGTCTGCGGGCTTGGCTCTGCAAGCTGAGGGCTCCTGTCTTCGCCGTTGGTCGCTGTGCGTTACCTCTGCAGCACCCGTGCCTGCTGCCCGCAGACCAGCACTGCAAGCACCCCGCGGGAAACACGTGGGCTGGGAAATGCACGTTCAGGTGAGGTGTGTCAGGTCCAGCTCTGTGCACAGACATTTGCTGGCATTTGTAGCGACACGGTAAATCACGTTGTTTCTACTTCTGCTAAAATTCAAGTCTTCTGCAAAAAAACAATTCCTTCCTTGACATTATCAGTTAATTAGAGATGACGGTACCACTCAGCAGCATGCGCAAGGAAGAAGGGAGCCCACTCTTCCCTACAAGCAGCCTGTGATCCCTTTCATGCCGTTTGATAGTCCTCCCTGCTGGGCTGGGACTGCGGCCGCTTGCAGCCACCCAGCACACGGCCAGGGCTGGCCTTCTACCACAGGGGAAGTTTGTTTATTTGCCTGTACTTCGCAAACATTTGCACCCTCCTGTGAACCTGGCTACTCTCATTCCAAACCCAACACAGGGTTTCACTTCCAGCGGAGAATAAACATGAGAAGGGAACCAAGTTGTCAAAACCCAAGATCCTCCTGTCTTGCCACTTATCACTGCAACGAAACAAAACATTCAAGGTTCAAACCAAACACGAACATCTAGACAGAACTGTCGTGCTGTCATATTCTCCCTTGCTCCTGAGGTGTCAGAGATGTCCAGTAAGCAATATTATAAAATCAGCTGAAAGGAAACAGGGTAAAATAACCAGACAGTGGTAGTCTAGGAACCCTAAACTTCTCAGGCCAGCCAACCTGTGTAAGCTTTCCACAGCTTATCGTGATTGAAGGCAGTTTTTAAATGGTTTCCTGAAAGTGATGGGCCAATTTTTACAGCTTCACAGGTCACTGGTACTCCCTGAACCACGGTTCCATGCTGAGAGCCAGCCTCTGTCCCGTGTGGTGTTTCTAAACAAACTGTTCAGCACGTGAGCACCGTGCACGTGTGATAAATGCACCTCACTGCTTTCAAACAGCTGAGCACGCGCACAGACTTGTGTGTGGTGTAGAACTGCAGTGACAAAGCCATCCCTCAGGAATAAACAAATCCCATCAGAATGTAACCAACCCATGCTAAAAGCCATCAGAACCTTCTCACTGACTTTTCGAGAAATGAGAAAGCTGGGCTTTGGTAGAAGAAGAATTTATCTGTGCATGAAAGTTTGTCTGGATTAAAGCAGGGGACAAACACAAAGCAACGTATCCACTGCACGATCCAGGAGATGTAAGCTTCACCAGGCTGACTGCTACCAAATATGGGAACTTAAGAACAGCACTTTAGAACAAGACACACATTTTTGAAAATTTAAGTTAAATATAAGTATCTCCCTGTAATGAGAAGTAATGTTGGACAACTCAAAAAAGAACATTTAAAGCTCAAAGTCACTTTATGGCCTAGAGCATAAACGTGGTTACCTAAATAATACATATGCACAAGCCCAAGCCATGGACCTTAAAATGCTGAGATCCAGACACAGTAACAAGGATCCAGCCCGAGCAGAAAATATTGGCAAAGACCTCACAGTCACATTGTGTACTCCCAAATGTCTAGACAACGCACGGAGGCTTTAAAATGAAATAAATGCTAACAGACAAACCACGTGGACTGCGTAGGGCGCTGCAGTTCTGCCAACTGTTGTAGAGGAGAGAGACTCTTAGAGGAAAACTATAACCTCCCACTCCCTCCGTCCCCCTGGGATGAGGGCTGATCTCATACGCTGAACTGACTGGTTTAAAAGTCTTGCAAAGAAAAGCGTACAATAGGAAGTAGGAGAGGATCATAGTAAATTAAATCCCTTGCTGATTCTCAGAAGTGCCCCTAGGTGAAAAGAAAATTCCTTCCATATTGCAATCATTGTCATGAAAGCACTCGCTTCACCAGTTTGGCTGTGCTGCAAAATACCACAGGCAGTACCTCCAGAAAGATCTGTATGGTGCGATGCTATTACATGAGTTACAACTCATCTGTCTGAAAAAAAAAAAAAAAAAAAAAAAAGAGTACAAAGAATGTACCACCAGGAACTCTTAAGAACTGGTCAGATGATGAGCAACTAGAGCCAGATCTTTAGCTGGTGGAAACCAATACAATACTGAGCCTAGTCCAGCTGACAAACTCAGACCATTTCTCTGACCGTGTTTTCAGAGAGACCTCAAAATAAACCTGCCCAAACTTGTAACTACACACTTGCACAGCTCAAAAAAAGGGCACGTACCCAAGGGGTTACCTCCAGCGCCTCCCTAAACACCAGCTTAGCCAGCCACGCACAGAGCTGCCGCACACGGGCCAAGTTTTGCAAGCAGACCAACTTCACGCTGTAAGGAGGGTGCATGTACCAGGTGGCACAGGTACTGCAAAAAGTTTTTCCAAGTGTTGCTGCAGGGGGCTGGCCTGTACAAGGAGAACCCTCCCCACACAGGGGGAGCATGCAGAGGGGATTTCACACCACAGAAACAATGCATGTGTGATCATGGGTCAGTGTGGCAAACCTTTTTCCTTCCCCTCCCGCTCTGGAGAGCTGTGCTGGCCGATGAACGCAGTGACTCACACTCTTAACTCTGGAAGATGTCCTCAGCTCAAATCTCAATGCTGGCAAAGGGGGCAACTAACATGCCAGCATTCAAAGTTAGCGGGGGAAAAGAAATAAAAAAAAACAAATAAAGCCTGAGGAGAGTTATAGCTGCAGTTTTCTAAGGGTGTCTTCTATGTAAGAATTTAAATGCACACGGATATAACTGCATTAATACTTTAAAAACATTTTTTAAAAGCTTTTAAAATCTTTTTTTTTTTTAAATCTAACTGTCATTTAATCTATTTCTCTGCTCCAAAGTCAGGATCAGGAATGCTCATGCTGTTTGGGCTTCACACAGTGTAAATTCACTGCAGTTACTGCTGAGAAGAGAATTTAAGCACAGGAGATACATAACCAAAAGTTATGTGAAGGGTTCCTGAAAAACTCAGAGCAGGAAATGCCTGGTAGTTAGTGTAACCGACTGCAGGAATGCACGCGGAGTGCGTAAAGGTAATCACATCCTCAATCATCATTACACAGCCAGGGCATCCTTTGGAAATGGAGGATTTTTTACTTCAAAAACAGACAGCTGTGCACCAGATGAAAAACACCAGACACCATTTCTAGGATTCTGGAGAAAAGGGGTGTGCTGGGGGAGGACACATGTAATTTACACTAACATTTACTAATGTCACACATTTAAGCTTAGGTGGCAGACTCCAGGATGTCCAAGTCTCCATTACAGCTCCCACATTCACTCTCCCAGTTTTCTTGGGCAGGAAACTCCAACACATAATGAAGGCCTGGATTTCTACATCTGGCACCTCTAAAAAACCAGATCACTTACCACTGTGCCAAGGTGCTCCTACAGCTCATGCAAGTCATCGAATGCCCCGGTTTGAATGATGAAGGAATTCCTTTAAACAATTAGCTCACACTGAAAGCTGAGCTGCCACAGTACGTTTTCTAGCACAGGATAAAGCTGACATTGCAGACACCAATATTTGGCAACTTTGTCAAATACTGGCTTTTTAACAGTGATTAATGTAAAAAATGGAGACTTGATTGAACACTCATCATGGCTTAGATCATTGCAATGATTAAGGCTTCATGATGTAATCCTTTCAGTTCCCAAACTCCTCATTACCTCGACAGGTTCTTCCGTTTGCTGCCATGGTATATCCCTGCTCAGGACAAGCACACTGATAGCTACCAGGAACGTTCACGCAGCGGAAGGTACAAAGAATGCCTGCACTTTGTGTGCACTCATCGATATCTGGGGGAAAAAAAAACAAATGACAATTAGAAACATATGAAAAATAGAAAAACAGAAATCTGAAAAGGGAGGCTGTAGAATTTCTTATTTGACACATTTATAACATAGAATGCAACCATGAAATTTTGACATTGCTCTAGGACAGTTTCTGAAATGCTGAACACAAGCCTGCTCCCAAAAATACTGGTTGCACGTAGTATGGACGTACGGAAAAGAACAATAGGTCTAGGGCACATCTGAGTTGGAAAACTCTCTCTGGTAAATCTGTAATTCTTCCAGGATTGCTTTGGGGGCTTCCTTGTGCTAGGAAAAACGTGGGTTTCTTCACCATTTCTTAAGCAGAGACTCTCCAAAGTATGTGTCAGTATCAGTAACTTCAAGAAAACAGGTAAAACCCTTTCCTTCTCCATTCTGGTCACTCTACTCCTCAGTCACCCACCACCACCAGAAGCAATACAGGTAAACATATCTTCCCTCCTTATTTTTTCAGTCATAAGCTCTAGCCCCACGAAACAATAACCTCACCGGTTCTACAGTCACACAAGCGTATTCAAGCCCCAAGCAGCAGGCACAAAAATAAACGGAATTTTCAGATAGCTGGAGTTACCTTTTGCAGCTTCTGCAGCAAGGTACGACTCAGAGTCATCCTTAGGCATCACCTGGAGCATTACGTGCTGCTAAAAGTTCGACAGCACCAACTGTTAAAGACTACACACAAATTTAACTTGGCCTGACAAAGCAGCAGCCTTACCTTTACAAGAATGCCCGTCTTCTGCCAGCTGGAAACCTTGCCTGCAGTAACACTGATAGGAACCATAAACATTGGCACACTCCTGGCTGCAGGGACTGGTATCGCATTCATTCACATCTGTATCCAAAAACAAACCCACAATGGTTCAGAACAACACCTTCCAGCATTTCTTGCCTCTGAGAACAGCCACCCCATCCTTCTGGGTCAGAGTGAATGAGGATGGACTAATTTGTCTCAAGAAGATGTTTCTGCTCCCTAGGCAGAACACCAAGAAGCAAGAGGACGTCTGTTCCACCTGAATTTCAATTCTACATAAGCCAATGAAAACACATACACATGCAAACACGTGTTTCAGATCTTATGTGTTACAGTTGATTAAAAATATGTAATCATCGCCTTAAAAAAAAAAAAAAAAACAGAGAACTTAAAAAATTTCCATTCACTTCAAAATGAATTTGTCACTACCAAGTTTAATCTTTATTAAAATTTGAATGAAAAGTCTCCTAGTCCAACTTTGTTAAGTTCTCCTTTTCTCTCATCTGGAAAGAAAGGAAAAAGTAGGTGGGGGAAAGGAAGAAAGAGGAGAAACTTGGCGGCTCTCATCTGACAGCGAGTGTTCAACTGCATGTCTGCAAATTTGAGCACACAAAAATCGTGGGTTCACTGTGTTTATATTTCACTTCAACTCCTCTGAAGTCCCTTAATTCACAAAAAAGTGTCTGGTACCTTCACAATGCTTCCCGTCGTAAGACAAGCGGAACCCAGAAGAACAAGTGCAATGGTAGGAGCCAGGGGTGTTCTCACACGTGTGCTGACACAGGCGTCCAGGGTAATTCCAGCACTCATTTATATCTGCCAGTGTAACAAGCAAATATACAATCAGCTTGGAAACAAAAGCATAAAACAAGATGCAGGAGGAGCCATTAAAAAGTGGTAGAGATTGATTTGCGGAGCAGGAAATGCTGCAACCTCATGTTTTATGCTGACTTTGTGCTCTATTGGTGTACAGCAGTGATAAAATACAAAGTGCTGTATCATAGCCTTTCATTAAGAAAGTTGTGAAATCTTCAGAAAGATAAAATCCTACAGCAGCAGAAGCGTAACCTATCGGAAAGCACTTTGCAGATGACTTTAATTGATAACTGCAGCTAAACGAAACCAAGGGCACCTGATCCGAAATCACAGCACGTGAACAGCGGCTGCTTCGGAGGGGATTCCATTCTCTTTGGAGGCACTGCACTGCAGAATGAATAGCTGCGCACTACCATGGCGCTAAATACTGCCTGGAGATCCAGGGCTCAATCAATCAGGCGCTTCATCTCATCTTGCGCCTTACATACCAATGCAGCTCCTGCTGAACGCGTCGTACTGATAGCCCAGCTTGCAGTCGCAGCGATAAGCCCCAGGGAGGTTATGACAAATCTGCCCTTCGCCACAACGGTGTACGCCAGTTTGGCACTCATCCACATCTGCAGAACCAGAGACAGCAATTAGTTCAAATACAGTTTGCTGTAAATCAATGTTTACGAAGAGAAATAAAAATAAATTAATTCAATAAGAGGAACAGAAATTGTTAGGGTTGTCCCCTGGGCAGAACAAAGAATATCAGAACATCAGCTTTTCTCACTGCGCTCTTCTCAGAGTCAGCTTTAAGTATCTCCAAGTCCAACTTTTGAAAAGCAATACATTATCTCAAAAGTGCAAATGGTAACTGTAACTGCAGTGGAGCTTTCCCAGCACGTTCCATGTAAACACGTTTTGATTCTGATCAAACTGTGACATTTAAACACCCCGCTCTGATGTTCTGCCGTTACGTGAGTCACGGCAAGCCATTTAAAGCAAAACAAGAAATTCTGCTCATCCCTTCAATTACAGCAATTGCTATTTTCATCTCCAGTTGCCCTTTCAATCTTGCTTCTGCTGTCTACCTTTTGCTCTTTCCCCATGTTGATCTTTTTTCCCTTCTCAGTCAACTCACATTTTGATATTCCTCACGGCCTCTCATCCAAAATCTAATACCAACAAATTGGTTGTTTCTCCAGTCACATGCATCGCTTCCAATCTCTTTTTAAAAATCCTCAGATGAAGATGAGAGTTTTCAATACACGCTGATTGACAAGACTTGCAACATGCCTAAATAGCTCATCAGCATCTAACAAATCCCTGTTACCATCTGTGACAAGAAGCACCAAAAAGTCTGATTAGCCCTCACAAACTTGTATTTCTTCAAGTATTCTGAGTTCTGCCATTTCCTAAGCCATCTGATCCTGCTTCCTTCCTATTACTCACATAGAACCATAAAATCATTAAGGTTGGACGAGACCTCCAAGATCATCAAGTCCAACCGTCAACCTAACACCAGCATGTCCACTAAACCACGTCCTGAAGTGCCACATCTACACGTTCTGTGAACACCTCCAGGGATGGTGACTTCACCACTGCCCTGGGCAGCCTGTTCCAGTGCCTGACCACTCTTTCAGTAAAGAAATTTTTTCTAATATCCAACCTAAACCTCCCCTGCCACAACTTGAGGCCATTTCTCTTGTCCTGTCACAAGTTATTTGGGAGAAGAGACCAACACCCGCCTCCCTACACCCTCCTGTGAGGCAGCTGTAGACAGCAATAAGGTCTCCCCTCAGCCTCCTCTTCTCCAGACTGAACAATCCCAGTTCCCTCAGCCACTCCTCATCAGACTTGTGCTCCAGACCCCTCACCAGCTTTGTTGCCTTTCATTGGATGCGCTCCAGCAACTCCATGTCCATCTTCAACTTCTTCAACTACTTTTACAAGCCAAAACCCTGTTCATGAAATATTAACTAGGACGGTAGTCTAAGGCTGGAGGTTCTCCATACTGCCATATCTGAAGTCATAAATTTGAGAACTATTTCATTTCAAAGGGTTCCTGGGCAGTTCTTCATCAAACAACCGCCTTGGAGAGTGCTCCAGAAAGAGTCACTTGCTGAGAAAATGATAGGGAAGTGAGAGCAAGTTACTTATCACAGAAACTTGGATTTGGAAAAGCGGCGATTATGTCAACCCTGATGAGAGGTGCTAATAAATACTTTGTTCAATATTTCAGCACAGATTCCCACCTTCATAGTCCCTGCCGCCAGGGTGGTTAGGGATGGCAGGGAATGCCAGCCAACAAGCAAGGAATTCCTGACAGGCTCATGAATTTCTGCGGAAATGCCATCTCCTCATTTTTGTTTAAGATCAGAGGTAGCACTCAAACAAGGAAGTTTCTAATGCAGATACAAATTTTTAAAGTAGCAGTTTTATTTGCAATTAATTCAATGTGTGCAACCATTTAATTAGTTTGTCCAAAATTATGTTTTCCACCGCCTTCAGACTGTAATTAGTTCCAGGGCATTATACTGTCAGGAGTGTGCCATATTTCACAAGAGTTACAGCAGTTTTCAGTTACATGTAAGAGGCAGTTTTCAGTAACTCATTTACTAAACCAGAAAATACGAACATCTCAAAGAGATATGGATCCTCCAAACAGAGAAGATGACCATACAAGTGTAGTTCTGCTGGAGAAATATGTGCAGCTGATCTATTTACTACTGTGGATAAATCTGAATTGGGAATCTAATTAGCTATTGTAATGCCTTAAAGAAACTAGTCTTTATCACAGGCAGGGGAAATTAGGACCATATGCTTTTCTTTTCTCTTCTCCATGCTCTCTGCCTACTTAAAGACATACAAAAAAAACCAACCAACCAAAAGATACAGACTGCAGAGCGCACACAGCAAAGATAGAGACATCACCAATTAACAGTAAGCAGTTGTTTTCCCAAAATCGAACGACAGAAGCTTTCTGACACCTGCTCCTTAAGAGCATTGTGAATCATGTACAGTATCATCAGTAATTACAATGCATTGTGTTATCTCACCAGGCTTTAAAGAAACAAATGCTGTATGAATAATGACAATTTCCTCCTCTGTCAGGTATTTACACACAGTCACTCTCTTTTAGGAACAACTGGGGAGAAAAAAAGGACTCTTTTTAAAAATCATCAGTTTGACACTTAGGAACGTGACTTGCCCTAGCCATTAGCAGGGTTAGAAAACAAAAACCGTTAGCACTACAGCTAGGACTTCCGAGCTGCTCGGTGACAACTGCTGACTTACCAAAAAAATTGCATCCACGGAGATGCTGGCATTGTGGTAACCCTGAAAACAATGTTTAGGTCACTGCACTTCAGGTGGTGCAAACGCACCTAGCCCAGTTGACTTTGTGAAACCCGCTGAAGAACCGTGTCTTCACAGCAGCTAAGGGAGGAAGAACTTTTGGACCTTCCCTTTGTAATATCCGAAATATTTCAGGCTGCTATGTAATAAGAGAGCAAATGAGACTGCACTACTTTGCCCCACATTTACGAAACACAACCCCCTAGCGCTGTATTGAGAAGCTTTCTCAGCTTCCTTGGTTACACACATAAACTGTCCCCATCTTCTGCTACGTCCAGATCTTCCATACACTGGCCAAGCACAGTCTGGACAGTCCTGGGAATAAAATCATGAAGGGAGACACAGCGTAACGAACAGCAAAAAGTAGAATGCAGACATTTATGTGGAAACAGGATCTTCTAGCTATACCACTGTGTTTCACTACAAGTTACCAGTCATGACCAACACGGCTTCCACCTACCTGTAGCATCACAGAAGCGTATTTTGTTTATTTTTTTAGCCTTCCTTTACTCAAAGGGAACATAAGCAGGAATTACTAGGGCATCATCACTAACCAAAATGCTGATTTGTCATTTCTTTTTTTTTTTCCTGACGTTGCTTTATAATTTCCTATTTCATGCAACACTGAATATAGGGAATTAAAAATACACTTCCAGCCTTGCCTTGGGCACTGAGGACCCAGCTCTCCATTTCTCTGTGCCTAGTGTGCTCATTTACAGAACAAATGCTAATACGAGATGGAATCTGCGATTCTGAGTCAGTAACTCCACAAACACCCTGGAACAAACACAAATCAGGATCAAGCTGCATGCCAGACTAGATGAATATTTCAACACTCTTTTCTGAAAGCACACATAACTGGATGCAGATGGGGAACGCCATTCAGAGCGCTACGAACACCCAGTCAGCACTGCTCTCACGAGGCCACAAACTCAGTGGTTCTCGTTTGTTGCACCGCGTGGCTTCAGATCCTACCGCTGACAGTGAGATACCACAAAATATAGCAAAAGATCATGGTTTTGACAGACAGCACGAGGTTAAAAAGTAACTAAATCACATTCAGTCCAGAACAGAAACCAGTAAATCCCATATGCAGTCAAAACCAAAGTCACCCAGTGCACCCAGAGGAACTCCATGCAGCAGACATCAGTGCAGCATCCTGCACTGCAAACAAATCACTGAGCTGCTTGGACAGCAAATGCATACAGCAAATTCCCATTCCTCAAATAAATCTAGGACTCTGGAGGTAACTCAAAATCTCCCCTTAGAAATGAAATGTACATTTTCCTCTGAGAGGGCACCTGACCAGACACAGAGTCCGACCTTACCAACGCATCGGGTTCCCTCCTCGTTGGAGTGGTAGCCTCTGCTGCACGTCAGCGTGTTCCTCTGGCAGGTGTAAGATCCAACGGTATTGATGCAGTTGAATCCCGGTTTACATGGCTCAGGGAGAGATGTGCACTCATTAATATCTGGTGAAGAAAGTGCATTGGAGTAATGAGAGAAGCTACTTAACCTTTCCAGTCTGTTTTCTTCCAGCTGTCACTTTTTTTCCCTTCATGTCAATTTATAGTGCTGCAAAGATAAGGTCTGCTGTGGTAACGCTTTCAAATTCAATATGCAAGTATGCATATCTTTAAAAGGACAGCAACGTTTGAATTAGATTCATAGCAGGATTTAAGGAAAACAACATGTAGTAAATTTACATCCCTTGGACAGGCTAAAAGGCTAAACATTTTTTACACTGAGGGTTGTAGACACTGGCCCAGGTTGCCCAGAGAAGCTGTGGATGCCCCATCCCTGGAAACATTCCAGGCCAGGTTGGCCGGGGCTCTGAGCAACCTGATCTGGTTGGAGATGTCCCTGCTCCTGGCAGGGGGGTTGGACTGGGTGGGCTTTGGGCTTCCCACCCAAACTGTTCTGTGATTCTATGATTCTAAGAAACAGGAGCTGGCCACTACTGCTGCACATATTCCAAACACATCGCTGGTCACACTTACCAACACAGTTTCCCTCAGGGTCTTGTAAAAACCCATCCATGCAGCGCTGCTTTGACTCACAGTAGAACGATCCTTCGGTATTCTGACAAACGAAGTTTACTTTGCAGCTATGAGTTCCTCTCTCGCATTCATCGATATCTGTCAACCAGATCAAAACACCAAATTGTGACTAGTCCTCTTGACCAGTTAACCTCTCAGAAAGGAAGTTAGGAAGCATTATTTAAACCAGACACCCAACACTGGCTATGGGAAATCTGAGGTTTAGGTGTGTTTGCTCTTGAACAAGCACAGGCTTCAGAATTTGTCAGGTCATGCAGCAAATTTCATTCCGATCCCTACTGCCTTGTTCACAGCACCTCCTGGAAACCACAGATAGTGAAACAGCTGCAGTTTTAAAATCCTAAAGTCCTAAATGAAACTAGGAATAAGGTACACGTAATAAAATGTGTACCACACGCTTTCAAAAGCAAAACGGTCTCTTATTCCTCGTACGCCTCAGGAATTCTAGGTAGAAACCTGCCGCCACCGAGTTTGACACTAATAGGGCGCCTTGTTAGAACGGGGCTGGGATCTCTCTGTGTAGGCAGGCACATGTGTGTGTATGTATACACGTACTTACATACACAGAACAAACACTTATCCAGCTCTGGAAACTATTCCAAGTTTAGCTTTTTTGTCTTACTCTGCAGCCAGAGCTCAGCACAGCTTTCTCATTTTTTATTACGTATATGAAATTATTTTTCAAATTACGTTCAACCAAATTAACTTTCACCTTCTAGGCACACTGAAAACCCTTCCTGCAAGCTTCAAACATAGAAATTTACACTGAACTGATCCATGGTGAGTAACTGCATGGGTCAGCTGGCGTAGTGGCATTGCTTCCATCTGCCAGTTGAAGAAATCCCACCTAGGAACAGACTAATCCAGCTCCTGTGAATATTTTCAAATGCCGCTCTAACACGTTCTGCATGACAAGCATCCTTACTAGAAGACAAAGACAAATGGAGGAAACTCCACAACTGAGGAGTCCCTGCTCCTCCAGGCAGGCAAGGGGAGAACTGCTGGCGCTTCTCTTTCTACCCTAACTCCTCAGTTAAATGTTAGGGTCACGGGGAAACATCATCACTCCTCCAGAAGGTACTAGGTGGCCTTCCTACCATATTTATTCACTGAGACAAATAATAAAAAAAAAAAAAAAAAAAAAAAAAAAGAGATTTCAGTATTTCAAAAGCCTCTGCAAATTCAATAGTTATCTGTAGGCAATTTTATACAGAGGAGCTCTGGAATTCTGGTCTTTCTTATAAATTATTAATAGAAAGGCTACTTTGAAACAATTTGTAAATTTTATAATCTGTTCTAATCTAGCTTTAAGACTAGAAAGCAATGTAGATTAGTAATAAATGTTAGAAATACTACAGAATCAGACAACAGAACAAGATGTTCACAGACTTTTCAAGGAAACCAAGGTTTACTTACGACAGTTGTATATAAAGTCAGATTTCTGATCATTTCTATGCTATAACCTTATGTTATATGTCAAGAGCTAAGTTCTTTCCTTGGGCATCTCTTAATCCAGCTGTCAGGAAACTCTGTGTAAAAAATTTAGGAGTCAATAACACTGACTTATGCCTTGGAAGGCAGAGCACAAAGCAACTTCTGCTGTGCTATGACTACTGATGTCAGCTTCTCCATTAGACCTCTACATAGACCGAGAAGGGGGAGATGAAGAATTACTTCTTAACCCCACAACCACTCAAAACGTAAATAAATGCAGACAGACCTCCTAAACACAGGAAGGACCAGAATGAGCCGGCCCCATGATCCATTCAGGCTGTGATTCAACGTTCAACAGCAAACAGTATCGGCCCCTTCAGAGAAAAGCAGAACTACCCAGAGGAGGATAACAGGAATTCCTCCGTCAGTGAGATCTCTCCCTAACCCCTTAAAAACATGATAAATTCTAAATCATAAGGTTACATGCATTTTCCAAATTATTTATAGTTATTGTTGGAAAGTATTTCAAAGGAATGTATCAGAAGGAGCTTATGAAGCCAAACATTTCCAAGACAATCAGTCTTTTTTAGTTAAAACCCTCGTATCACAGACCAGCAACAACAAAATGCTTTCCAATCCCTTTCCTTTCCTTTTCGGTAACAGCAATGGCATCAGCCGAAAACCACTTGTCTTACCAACGCATTCTCCATCCTTAAGTTCATAGCCTGGCTGACAGCTCAATTCCTGGAGACATTTGAACGATCCCACCGTGTTGACGCAGTGCTCCCTCCGCTGGCAGGTGTGCATATCTGTTACGCATTCATTAATGTCTACAAGAAATAATTAAACAATTCAATGCCATGTATTTATCAAGTGATCTGCCTCGTCCTGTTCTTTTGGAAGGAGTCAAATGCTCAAGTGAAACCCTTTCTTCCAAAAGACAGTCAACGTAGACTTTGCTACAGTGTTCTGAGCAAAGTTTTATTTAGGAAATTTAGGAAATTTCCTAACATTTAGGAAAACGTTTTATTCCAGGATCTTTTGTTAACAGAGACTAACTCGAGACACAGATCACAGGGAGATTGCCTTCTCCTCCCCTCTTCTCAAACACGCAGTGGACGGTGCAGGCATTGAGGACGAAGGATGGACAGACGGATTAAATGCAGGGCGGGCAGAGGATTGATACCAGCTGCTGTTTTCCTCGATAGAAACCTGCTGGACACTGAATGAGGAAGTGATTAACGTCTATAGCTCATTATCAGGTTCTGACAGCTCAGGCTACGCGTCAGTCCTGCTGCTTCACGCCAGATAGACAGGAGCTGCTGGGGCAGAGCTGCTGCAAGAGGTCGGTACCGAAACCGCCTGCCTCACTGCAGGCGGAGCCAGGTAACACACTGACTTCCCAAGGAATGCATCATTAGAACGGGATGCGCAAACATGGAAGAGGAATCCTGAAGGCTCAATCAAGGTTGTAAATTTGTATTTAAATCTTTAAAGAGATCTGATTTCAGCAGGTGGGTAGGAGAAAAGTTCCTCCAGAAAAATAACTTGAATACCAGATTTCAAAATGGAGGGTACAATTTGGAAAGGAATACGCCACACCTTTAAAATGATACGTTTTGATAGGCTTGGAGGAAATTATCTCAAATTTGGGTTTTGCTTATTTTAATAACGAAAACTAAGAATACCATGATGAGCAAATACTTAAAAGCAACAAAAAGGGATAGAGACAGGAAGAGAAACTTTCTTGCCATTCTCCACAAAATCCTACATGTTTACAGTTCTATATAAAGCTAAGAAGTATTTCTAGAGCTAACAAAAGCCAAATGTGACCATAACTACTAACAATCATCCAGCTTCTCCGCAGATGAAGCTGTTCTCATACTACCCAATAAAGCAACTCTTGTTTAAAGCAGATTTTCATTTTGGCTGTAGAACCTCATTCCCAGAGAAGTACAACATCAGATATTTTATTTCCACTTGTGGAGCATGAAAACAGGAAAAGCCATTTTCAAAGATGTTATTCGTAGAAAATGTCTCAGCTTGTTTTCTCCCAAACAGGGGAAGACGAGCACCAGGACATTTCAATCCCTGCTGGAGTCAGCTGACTGCTGACGTGCGCTGAGTTTTGCAAGACCACGATGTTAGCTTGGTGCCATTTCACTTGTCATTTATTTGTGCTTTCTTTTTGTTTCTCCACGTGCTGTGTACCTGCTTTCCAAAGCCAGCTAAGTAACCCACAGCAAGGTCACCACCATCAGCGGGATCTCTTCCTCCCTGTCCCACCCGATGTCTGTGCACATTCACTGAGCGGCAGGCCCCACTACCTGCCCCAAAGTTTTACAGTTCTTAAATAAATTTCAGAGGGTTTTTTTTTTTTTTTAATTTCAGAGAAAAATGGCTATGGATAGCCGCTTAACAGCATCCAAACCAGTGCAAGGCTTTCTACTGATTTAAGAAGCTATACAACATGTCTCAGATTATCTTTCCTTGCAAACCACGCAAGCCCTTCTCATACAAACTGTCGGCACTGCACTGCACCACACGAACTTCAGTCAGCTCAGTACAACGTCAAACGAGCCACCCAGAGGACAGCATGTCTGTCTGAGATACTGTCCAAATAATGCAGGAAGGAGTCCACCTATTAGCAGGTGTAAACAGGTAAAAAGAAGGTTAAGATTTCACAGAGAAAAAAAGATCTCATATAATTCCATGTTCAGTCTACATTTTTTGATTCAATTTTCAAATTTCTGAGTACTTGAGAAAATAAGTAGAGCTGGCCAGAATGCATTTGAGGAAATTAAAATTATGCAAGCTGGAAGATCACATGCAGAATTTCTGCTTTCAGTGAAAGTTTTGTGCACAAGTGATACACTGACAATCTCCAAAGTCTAATGATTGTGACCTGGGCTGAGATGCAAGGCTCAAACTATGAACATGCAGCATGCAAGCCTCTGCTCTGTCCTATACATGTTAGGGCTCAAATCTCCATCTCTGGTATCATGCCAGATGCTAGCTGACCAGTTTCCTTTTAATTTTATTAAACAGACACACTCTTTTTTATTATTTCTTCTAAACAAATTCCTTCATGCCACAAAATAAGACCTCAGAAGGTCTGCAGCATCTTTCTCAGGAGTTCCCATCAGTCCACATCATCGCTCTCACTATCAATGCCTACTGCAAAACAGCGTCCCTGAGCACCAGCGCGGGGTGGGAAAAGGCACCTTTGGGAATCTGGTCCCAGTTTGTGCTGGGGGAGCACACGAGCGCCTGTGGTAGCTCTGTTCAGCCCAGGCTGTACGTAGCATTGTTTTGCTTTGCCATTACAGCACAGAGTAGAGGGGAGGGAGGACTGAATACATTTTTATAAACCAGGACAATCTCTCTCTTTTTAACTCCCCGTTGATTATCAACAAAATCAAGAGGGCCCATAACACGTCTCTCTTCAGTACTGGAAACCAACTCAACAAGTCAGTAGGACGCTTGACAGAGCACTAGAAAAATATGAGTTACGTTCCCAGTTTGAAACAAAGTTAATTCCCAGTGTTGGACCACCTGTAGTTTTCATCCTACACAACTAAGGCTGTGAGGTAGGGCAAGGTTATATTTATTAAAAACAGAAATAAAAGGAAAAATAATTGAGTAATAAATTTTTAAAAAGCCACTCAGTTAATTTTGCAGAAATCCACTAGGTCTATATGTGTGGCAACAACATTCCTCACTTCATGTCAGTAAAAACCAGAATGAAATTTAATCATGTACTATCTCATTTTTTCCCTGTAATTGTTGAAAACAGCAAACACAGAAATGATCCCTGTTGTGTCTAAGAAGCTGACATCTTTGCCAGAGAGTATCAACATATACCTAGTGCTATTTTTTCTGCAATACACACTTGGACAATAAAAAATAAATTTTTTGCATGTTTTATAAAAATGTGAAATGCAGACTTTTTTTGTCCTGCAGCTCTAGTTTCTCATTTTTTTTCCTCTTCAAATTACTTCAGCTCAATTTGTTTTATGGAATACATCTGTTTTATTTAGACCTGCCGTTATTTCACAACCACCCATCCTGCGCTCACGCACGGTCCCTAGGGTTCAGCAATAAAATGACCACTCACTGCTCTCTCTGGCAGGAGGGAAAATGTAGATGGGAGTAGCAAAGAAAGCAGCAAAGCGGTCTCCCATCGGTGTGCATGTGCGTAATGACTTTGCCTGAAAGTCACCAGGAAAAGCAATCCCCATTAAAATACCCAGCCTGGCTCTTATCTCTGGAGAACACTGAGCTCTCAAGCCTAAAGACATTGTGATATCTGTTCACAAAGTTACACAGAGCTGGTGCGCGCGAGCTGTTTAAACAGCCGGTGACTCCTCATCGTGCACGGCTGACTTTCAGGAATTCTGGATATCTGCTCTTGGATGCACCTGGAATTATAACCTCCACTGTTTGACTAAAGGAAGTTCAGCAGATCAAAGGTTATCAGTTGGTTTGTTCTGTGCAAAGAGTAACATCATTAAAACAACAGTAATTTGCAAACAAATTACCAAAGCTTTCCTCTTCATGTTTGAGATAGCTCGAGGTGGAGCACAACAGCAGTGAAGCTGGAAAAGGATCTCTGGGTGAATACGGCTGCAAGGAGACAGTTCAGCAAAACAAAATCCACAGTATGCTTGTGGCTTTCCCCTTCGACTAGAGAAGTAGGAAAATGTTAAATACAGCAAAAGTTCTCCAGGCATCACATACAGAGCAGAGCTGTGTACGAGTAGGGAGCAAACAGGGTGTATCTATCCAAGAAGAAAGATAAACTTCCAAGTTTTCTAGATTATTTGCAAGGATACCTGATATGCACTACAGGAATACAGAGGTTTGTTATTTAGTGAGGGAGGAGAGGATCTTCTAGCTTTACAAAGGAGAGTTGTATCTTTCCTTTTATTAGCGATGCCTGAGGTTTATTTTATAGTAGTCACGATAAAACCCTGTTATAATGACATGGGGTAGAGGGTAGGAGGGGAAGAAAGTGAATAAAGGGAAGCACTTGTCATCTTCTATAGCACCTTCTGCCAAAGTTGCTGACCAACAGGCATTAATTCAGTTTCAAAATGCTCCTGGGAGACGTAGGAAAGGACAGCTCTATCCCTACTGCATAGTCCAGGAGAAACATCAGGGGAATAAATGGCAAGATTTTCAAAAGCAGAAAGCAAGGTGAGGCAGTTCCTTCAGCTACCGCTTACCAGACCTTGTAGTGGGCAGTGCAGTACATGCAGCAGGCTCTGTGAAAGCCATGAGACACATCATGCAGACGGTGGCCAACTACAAATACCATCTTCCATCTCACAGTCTGATATTTTCACTGTAAAGTCACAGGCACTGCTGCTTTCATTAACGACTAGAGGTCTCCAGGTGCTCCGTTTTTCCAGGTGTTACCACATAACACCGCCGCAGCTCAGGTGCCTCCTAAAGCAGCCTCTAGAAAAGCACCCCAAATAGCAGCTATTTCATAAGCTCAGGCCTTGGCTTTTTGAAGCAAATTAAATACTCACAAATACACATGTAAAAATAGATTGGCTTCTTATATGAACTTAAATAGCAGGGGTGATACAGCAGAATTATGATGCATCTTTGACTTTTCACACAAAGAAATCTGTGCCAGAATCAACAAAGGACTAATCTGAATTTTCAAATTCCATCACTTTGGAACGGATCTTTTCCACCGCTCAGCCTTATGTAGATTTCTCGAGCTGTATTTATGAAGTTTTGCTGTTTCATGACATCTGAGGATTCGGTAGAATTGCCAGTGCCCAGAGAGATCAACTGCTATGTTTTCTTAGTCCAGTTTAATAGTCCTCAGTACTGCTGCGGTCATCATACCTAGGAACTTTTATGACTTTTGGGCAAAGTTATGAGTATTATGAGAATGAGTTGCTAGGGAGAAGGCCAAACAGCATACAACTCATGACGTTAAGTGGCTGAGCAAATGGTGCACGTGTGTTTTTACTAACTCGTATTGAAATGTCATATGCAAAGATGGCCAGAGAGCTTTTTAGCACAAATGGTTTAAAGGCGTCGCAGAGCGTGACGAATGACCATGCTGTGGTGAACGGCTTACACCTATCATCTTACCAACACATTCTCTATGCCTGTGGAGTACAAAGCCCTCTGCACAGATCACTCTGTGGGTGACACAGAAGAATGATCCCAATGTGTTCACACATAATTGTCCTCTGGAACAAGTGCGAGCACCTGTGAGGCGCTCATCCAAATCTATATCCACATGTTGCAACCAAAAGGGAAAACCAGAATTCTATTAGAACAAGTTCTGAAATGAAACACTTCTTTCGCACTGGAGATGTCTAAACGAAGTGTGCTGGAGCTACCACATCAGCACCATGCATCATACACACAGTGTTACACTGAAAACAGGGCTGGAATAAACACTCGGAGATCATCTCCTCCTTGGTCACATCCCTACACTTTTGTCATACCAGAAAGAGACATTCTTAAAAACAGACAATTACTAGAGAGGCAACGCACACTCTTTGCAGGAACCTGTTCCTGTTCCACCAGCCTTACCATCAAATACTCCCTTTAACACAGATTATAAATGCCCCTTGCTACCATTTAAACTCATTACTTCCACTGACATTTCCACATTTTTTCACTCCTGTAGGAATACGATTGCCTTGAAATGCCCCTTTTGATTCTGACATTAATTAATCAAATTAGCTTCCACCACACTTGAGTAAGCAATGCACAATGAATATTTTATCGGGTGATATTAAATTTCCATTTTCTTAACAGGCTATCCAGGATTTCATGAAAATGATTTGTTATTCAATAAGATCTGAGATTAAGACTGATGTGGATCACTTGTGAGGCGCTCTGAGCACCATAAAGAAGCTTCTACTTGCACTTCACTGCTGGCTCTTATTGCTCCCATATTTTAATTATAAATCTGTAAATATGTCTCAAGGCATTGCTTCTGACCCTCAAATCTTTCCTGGGCAAACGTATCCTTCGTCTCTTCCCAAACATATCCGTTTAAAATTTATATAATGGGAATGATCATGATGCAGCTTTGGAATTCACTGTTCATCATTGTGCAGCCCTGAGCTTCAGCGTTGAGGGAAACACACGGAGCTGGATCAGCTCACAGTGGCACATTCTTCACAGCAGTGAAGCCTCATTGAACTCAGGTTTTCATGGCAAGAAGAAATAAAAACAAACAAAACAGGTGACAGGGCAGGGCTGTAGCTCTGAGGGCATTCCTCAGGACAACAACCATGCCCACATCCCGCTAGCTGCTGCCGTTCTCAGGAGGAAAAGCTGTGTGTCCATAGCTGTGCAGACAGATGCTGGGGAGGAAGGGCAGTGGGAACAGAAACCAAGAGGGCTGAAAAAGAGCCTGGAGAGTCAGAGGAAAAGAGCACAAATCCAGGCTCGCCTTCACCTGAAGTCCCCAGGGTAGTAGGCACGCTGGACAGACGTGCTCCAGGAGTGAAGCAGATCTGGTGTCTGGTATTCCTTCTGCCAAACGGTCTCTGTCCTGCTGCTTGCAATTCACAATACTGAAAATAAGGAACTCTTAGAGAAACACCTAGGGGTGTAAGATGTTTTAACCATGTCTCTGTGGTCAACCCCAACCACTTACCTTCACACGAAATCCCATCAGCCATGATCGTATATCCAGACAAACACGAGCACACAACGTTTCCTTCCACAACATTGCAGATGTGCTTGCAGGGGCCGTTATCTACACGAAGCAAAATTGCAAAACACGTTAGCATTCACAACACCAATCAGCCGAAGTTACAAACCTCCAGGTCATCCAAATACAATTCCACTTGAGGCAATGGGGAACGCAGTTTGTAAACAATCTGTCCCAGCAGCCCTAATCACTGCTTACTACCCTCCTTTTAAACAGAAGCACACCTGTGCCACTCCTACCTGCATTGTTCACATCACGCTGCCCAGCTGCGCTGCTTACCTTAAACCAAACAGCAGGTGTGTAATAACGCTGCAATGAGAGCACAGCCTCAAATTACCTCCTCAGGTTTCCCCTGACAACTCCTCAGCCTCATGCCAGAGGTGACAAATTAAGGATGTGCGCCAAAATCAGCTCGGTGGAGATTTGTGAAATTTTATTCCGGCTCTCTAAACATTCCTCACTCGTCTGCATTTACAGTTCATACCTCCAACGTACCTTTACACTTATCCTGCTCTTCTTGTAAGGACACGACGAGAATAGGCTGAGAAGGAGAGGCTGCCGGAGGGACGGTGGCTTCTGCTTCCAGTCTTGTCACCTGTCCTCTGTCAGGATCTGGAAGGCAAGGGAGGCAGAGATGGACCAGGGGCAGCACAGTCTCCACCAGACACCCTGTGGCAAGGGTCCCAGTCCCGTTCATCCCACTCCATCATGGTTTGTGGGAGGAAACGTTCTGGTGACCTGCACAACTGTCTATGCGTGGAGGTGAACAGTTAGTTTGGGAAGCTGCCACCTGTTTGATGCGAACGACTGCCCGACAGCACGCACACACAGAGTGCTGCACACTAACAGCGCCGCTCACAAACGCCACAGATACAGATCAAGGAGCCTGGCTGCAAAGAACTTCTGTAGAGCAAAATATTGCAACACCTAATGAATAAAACAAAAAATGTTCATTTTATTTTTTTAAATGCTGCTATATTGAAAATACAGTAGCTGTCTTTCATTCAGTATGGGATGAAAAAAAAAGCTGAACCCAAACAAGTCTTTAACCTTATTCTCTACATCCTGCGTCAACACAGATGAAAAGCAGGCGCTCACCTGTACAAGCAGAGGATACTCTAGAATTGCTTCTATGCAGCCAAGAGGAAAACATGACAGCTGCTGTCCGTCATTAAGATTCTCAATAAACAGTAATGTTAAAGGTGTCAGAATAGCTCAAAAAAAAAAAAAAAAAGCTCTGTAGTTTATCAATATCACCAAAAAGAAGCCCAAATCCATAAGGCTAAATCCTTCCTTAAGGACGTGTCCTGTTCCCATTGATTTGGGTTCAGCTGTCACATGGAGCAGAGTGTAAGCCACCAAACAGTGACAACATGAAATCATTAAATGACTAAGTGTGATTGCAACACAGGTTTGGTGTGGCTCTCCATGCACACAGGACATGACCGTGATGTGTACGTACACAGAGGAAAAGGGAGAAATAAAAGGCCACCGTGCCACACTGCCAGGTGGAGCACACATGGTTTAGCCAAGTGTAGCAAGTGCCATGCCCTGCCACCTCCCTCTCTCAGCCTTTAGTTTGACCCAGGACTCCAGAATGACAGTAGCAACCCTTCCTCGCCTCAGAGGCTCTGTAAATCCCTCGAGACTTCCTGGTGCAGCCATAAGCACCGCAGTCTCGCATATCTGCCGGAGGAACGGTGGAACCCTGGCTACCCAGGTACAAGATGGATTGACCCAAATCTGCACTTCTACGCAGTTAGCAGGGGGAGAAGCAAAGCAAAGCAAACCCAAACCACACGTATGCTCCAGGTGAACGATCAAGCCAAATTTTGCAGTGCTAAAATAAGAATCATTTTCTTTACCTCCTTTGGACTAGGTTCCTTGCCCAGAATTTTAATATAAACAGAAGAGCAGACAGCTGCCGCAGAGACACGGTCAAACACATAACTGATGTACACGCTGTAACATCACGTTGGGAAGAATGACATCATGAACGCTCATTGTTTGGCTTGGGCAGAAAGTATTTGAAGTCTACGGATTTTTTCACTGAATGGCAACACTTCTTTTCCTTGTTAAATAACTGAAAGCACTTGTAACCAATATAAGGTTTCAGCTTTGTGGGTTATCTGATTTGAAATCTTGCCATCGGAGAACTCCAGACATCAAAACAATTACAGCACAACAGACTTTCTTTGCAAGACCTTCACCACACTAGATATATTTAGGCTTTGTATCACTGAAAGATGGTAATGATTTTAGATAAAACTCAAAGTTCAGGAAGCAGTGCTGCCTGTCTGAACTCAGTAAAGTTTGTCTAAAGGAAAGCCAACTGTGAAGTAGAAAAGAACTCTAAAAAGAAAAGATTTTTCATTAACAATCTTTACAAATCCTCTTCTGAAAAGGGAAAACAGTCTTGATTTGAACATATTCAGTAAGACTCTGATCTCATGCCACTGACACACAAAAATAAGGCATAATTAAGTTTGCTAAATTCCTTACATTTCTTACATTACATTTTCCTTACATTATAAACCTGCCCAATTTCTGTGGAAAATGTCCATGCAGCAGCACTCAAAAAACGTCACAGAAACTACAGAGAAACTAAAGGCAGCTCGGCAGATCAATGCAGGTGGCACAAAGACAACGTCATTCATGGTGTTTCCTACCCATTTCCTCACCTGGAGAGCAGCTGGTCCCATCATCTTGCAAAGTGAACTCTGGAAAACAGGAACACTTGTAGGACCCCACGGTGTTTATACACAGATGTTGACAGAGTTCCCCACCGTAGATAAGACATTCATCCAGGTCATCTCCAGGCAGGTTATTTGACAATTCAGCTTCGTTACTGATGGACAAAGCTTCATTGTGATCTTCTGTCTCCGAAACTACAACAGAAAGACACTCGCTGTTTCTCTAACAGGTCTTTTAGCATTAGGACTGTACAGCGTGCAGTGTTTGGTCACACAAACTCCAGATACAGTAAGTCTACCCAAACCAGTTACCCTAAGGACAGGAACAAAAGAACCCATCCTGAAGATAAGACTGTTGTGCCGAAGGTCCACCACCTCCTTCCATAAGGCCAGAAGGACAGACATTTCACAGGAGCCACAAGCTCACTCCTCACACTGACTACCAGCACCATTGCTGCTGTTATTTGAACTCAGGTATCACATGGAAGCTCCATCTGAAATTGGCCACACTTCTTTTTCAGGAGAAAACTTATCCAGTTGGCTTGGAAACTCTTCTCAATACCACTATTAACTCATTGGGTACTTCCATAGCTTTTGTTCAGCACGTTTCTCAGTCAACTTTTCTTAAACGCATATATGCAAACTTCCTTTCTCAGTGAGGTCTCAGCTGGGTCAAAATAAACCTTACATTTGTTGGTAAGAGAAAATACACATTTAGTCCACGAGCAGAGAATGGACAAAAACTGAACCCTAGCATATGCAGGAGGTTACGATGCAACTCATGCATGACAGGTGGCTGCAGAGCGATGCTGGAAGGAGCGTGACCTTGGGCTGAGGGACCTTAGGCTGACAGCATAGCTGTCCAAGCTCCAGATTTGTCACGCTCTCTTTGCCATGCCTCTTTGGCTGCAGGGATTTGACTTTGCTCTTCAGCATCACTACGTTCATAAGCTGAAAGAGCGAAAACAAACTTGCAGTGCTCTGGGGCTTCTCCCGAGGGTGCTGTGAGAAAGCTGCTGTGATGCTCAGCAGTACAATAGGAAATCTATTCCCAGGATATTTCATCGGTATCATAATTCGTGGGACTACTTTGTCTGGAAAAAAAAAAAAATTGTTTTACGCAGAATATTTCAGGATTGCTTCTGCTAAAAGACAATAAGCTTCAACTTTACTTCTTAGCAGGGGCTAGCGGCAGGCCTCGGTACTATGTGACTTGGGGAAAAAAATAAACAAAAAATCAAACTACTGAAGAAGGTATGCTTTAAGGATCAGAAAAACCTACATATTTTTTCCTTTTTCAAAACTGGTTTAAGAACAAGGAAGTCTATACTTGAATTGAGAGGGAAGGCAACTGTGCTCCTCTAGCTTTACTCCTTCCAGCACCTCCCCGTGCAACCGTGTGAGGCAGAGACCTTATCCTCAATGTCTTCAAGTCATAAATGGACACTTACCTTTCTCAGGTGTCACTGTTGGCAAGGGTTCAGGATGCCTTTTTATTTCTGGGTGGATAAAGTGGTCTCCCCCTTCACAGCAGGACAGCATCACGTGACTGCAGGGGTAGCCCAGGTTTATGTTGGACTCGCAGGTTTTCCCCTCGCTCCTTAATCGCAGGCCCAGGTTACAGCAATCGCAGCATTGCTGCAAAAGGAGGAGACGGTCAGTAACGTGGATTTAACACAGTCCACTTCGGGGATGAGCCCACACAAACACCTGGAACCGATCTGCGCTTTCTTCAGCAGTGCAGCATCTGGAAAAGCACTTTGGGTTTAGACAGTTGCAAACATCAAAGCTTTACTTGTGCTTGTTTTTGCCATCCTGCACAACCAGGTCAGCTGCAACCAGGCTGAACACAAAGGCTCGCTGCGACAATGATTTCAGCAAACCGGCATGCAAGAAAGCCACAGATCGCCTCTTTCTAGCTCTTGCACGCAGCCATTGCTCTGTGTATAGTGTATCGGAAAGAAAATAATACAGATCTATACCTCTTCGCATTAGATCTCAAAAAATGGTTAGTTGTTTGAAGTGATGTGAAAGGAACTGTAAATATCTTGCGTGGACAGGAGGAGCAGCAGCAGTATCTGAGCTCCGTCAGTCTGGCAGCGAAGACTTTCCTCTGTGCACCGCTGCCCTGCAAACCTACTGTGACCTGTAACTACCTGGCTGTCCTGGTCAGCATCCCACTGAGACGGTGGCCAGAGAAAGGCCAGTGTACATTTTATGAGCTATTTGCCTCCCTGAGTGCATGTAAGCAGCAGCTTCACCGCCAGCTTGATGCAACGGGGCACCCCGAAATGCCATCTCTCTTGCCATTTCCTCTGCTGCAGGGTGCAGGCAAAAACCGTGTTGTGCTTTACTCGGTCACATCTAAATCTACTGCACAGTCAGGCCGCAAAAATACATCAGATAAATTATATCAAATGCAAAAAATCCATACTGTGTATGCATAGTGGATACCTAACCAAGCAAGGACGCCAAGGAGTTGCGAGTCTGCTACAGAGATACACAGGGGCCACACGTGAAATGAAGATGCCTGTCTGGATTTCAATCTAAGTGTCCTGACACCCCTAATACAGAAATATTTAGATGCTTTCACTGACAGGATAACGAGGAAATGCAGAGTCTCCTTCCCTCTGCAACTGCTTTGATAGTGAAGACATCCAGCCCACCAGCACGCGTTTCCAGTTTGCGGCTCCACTGCAACAGCCTCTCAAAACTGGAGACGCAATTCCAGCCCATGCCAGTATTCAGCCTGTGAAAAGGCATCACACATATAAAATGAAGGTCATAATTCAAACTGGCACCAGTTGGCTACATCAACAGAAAGCCCAAGGACGCAAGAGAGGAAAACTGAACTAAGCTCCAGCTTCCCAGGAGAGAGATCCGTGACCTGAGGAGAGCAACAAGAGCAGCGGTGTTGCAAGGGTTGGACGCAGTACGGAAATGGAAAGGAATCACGTTTCAGGATTAGCAACTCAGACGCTTAACGAGTCTGTCTCCATCGGGAGACCAGGAAACCTGAGCACCAACAGCTCAATCTGCAGAAACTCTTCTGCTGAGTCACTTCTTTCACGACTCCAACACTGGAGCTTTAGAGTTTCATGAGCATTTCGCAACCAATATGTATCGCCTGCACGTTCAGCCCAGCACCTACGGCTGCAGCTCATGTTTTATGTCCCTGCTTTCTAACCTGGAAAACCCCCAAACATCATAAATAGTAGACATTAGTCACGTTCGCAAATATGCACAGCCACAGAGAGTTGCCTTTACGTGCCCAAATACACGTTTGAGAAAAATTTACGGTACAGATCCTGACAATGCTGAACTATTTTTGATACTAAATGAGATAAATCATCTTTTCAGAAGAGAAAAATCTTGGTTTCATCCTCCCCAAACCCAGAATCTCCAAATTCAAAAATTTATGAACAGAAAAGCCCACTTTCTGTAAATATTTTTAGTTTTGGTACAATTCCTTCAGCTTCAATATGCAAATTAAAAGAAGTTAAGGATAATACACGTTTATACAGAAATATTGTAAAAAAGTGGACTACTGGCTTTGAAGAACGTGGCGTTTTTGAGTCACAGTTTTGATTCACAGTTTATCCCATGTGCAGGCATCGCAGACAGTATTAAATTACCCGTATACTTTTGGGTTCACATATTTTCCAGATGAATACAAGCGTCTTATTCTCCAGTGGAAAAACTTGTTTGTCAAAAAGTTCCTTCTAAAATGCAAAAACTTTCATGTTTTGATCTTCTATTAGCTACTTTTTGAACTTCAACAGAAGTCTACAACGGGTTAAATAACAAATATTACTATTTTTACAATGCAATTGAGAAACACACCTTGAGAACCACTGTCTGATTCACAACTTTGTAAGTTCCTCTCAAAGATATCTTTGCTGGAAACCAGCATTATTGGATTTACCATGGTGACGTCTCCATGTGCTTTTTATATTAGAGTAAAGAACAATTCAAAGCAGCCAAAGATTAAGTTATGTTGAACACATGCGTAATACCTGGACCTAAAGAACTGATGCATTCATCTTGAAGCAAAAGTAAGGGCCCCAAACAGAAAATGCCTGAAGATCTACACACGTTCATTACCTGGAAGTAAAACCCCTTTTGGCAGGACATCCTGCAAAGTCTTTGAGGGAATTAACTTATCTTTCCACATTCCAGACAAATTTATTTGATTTATGACACCCAGACTGCACAGTCACTAGTAGCAGAGTGGATCAGGACTGCTTTACACTGCCAGCATTTTCTGGGAGGTCACCTCTGAAAGAATGTTGAACTATCATAAAATTAGAAAGCCTTTCCTAAAGTCTCAACATTCATTAATTTTTATTATTTTTTTTCAAGCAGTAGCTGCAATGACTAAAGAGCTAAAGGAGTTTGATAACTTTACCATCGCAGATGGTTTCTCTTGAGGAAAAACATCACATTTTAATGGGCACAAGAAGCCATTCCACAAGAGTATTTTGCAACTTGTGTCACCTCAGACAGGAATGATGCTGTCTTCCCTCTCCACTTCTCTCTGAGGAACAGCACGTGCGATAAGGCTTACTCTACAGCTTGCGCTCTGTCTGGCATGTAAAAGAGCAATGGTGAAAACCTAAGAATAATAATTCTGTCACACTTCAGAAATATTGTCTTCTCCCAAACACACAAATTCTCTTTTTATTCTAATGGTAGACTCCAGACTGGAGTAAATAATAGTTCTGAAAATGACAAATTGGCATAGCTAATTAAATTTTAAACTCCAGAGTAGATGTCCGTGCATTTTGCTTTTCCAGAGAACAATTATCCCCAAGAAGCACCGATGTATAAGATCAGACAGAACTAATCTGCTTCCTGCTGAGACAACGGAAGCTGCACTTAAGCTTAGATACAGCAATGTAAATTATTATCAGGGTGAAATGAATTCTGAAATGCACCCTTCTAGTCAAAATAAGACAAGTGAGCAAGCAAGATGCTGAATCTTCAAACTGGTTTAAATTGGTTTGGCTCCAGTGATTCTCATAAAGCAAATCTCATTTTCAGAAGCTGAGGCTGTGGCTCATGATTTGTGATCTGAACCATTCGTTAATGGTCTGCCGTTATTTATGAACAAAAGCTTCCATCATCATCTAAAAAGCTTGTTCCTCTAGTCCATCGTTTTGTTTAACTGAGAAATGAGGCTGCAGTTCAACGCTGTAGCCAAGCAAGCTGTTCAGTAATGGGTTTCACATTACATCTTTGATTCAGTTTTGCCCTAGCGTTTTCTAAATTCTTGACACCATGGATATAAAAACTAAAATGGTCTTTTCAGCTGCTTCCAAAGTGAGGAAGCAAAAGTAATATGGCAAGTTTAATCTTAAAAATGGAGATGGAAACAATTCAAAACAACATTACTGTGAAGTTTCATAAGGGGCTGCATCACCAGGCATTTGAAACCTAAAGGCAAACAGCGTAATTTCTCCGCCACATTCCTGCAACTTTATAATTTTCTGTGCTCTCTAATAATGCATGAAGAAATTACTGCTAAACACAGGAAATGAGGACACCTCATCTTCAGAATAAAACAAATCAAAGCATAAGAACAACCTACCTTGTACGATGACCCTCCACAGGGATCGCTTTCCTCTGGTCCACAGGCATCTCCTTCCTTGGAAGCAATCATGCCGGCCAGGCAGCTGTTCTCCTTTACGGTGGAGACGCAACACTGCTTCTGAGCGATTCTGCAAAGGATCACCGAGGTCAGACGGGCACTGACACTGAGAAGACATCAGGATGGGATGCAAAACACTCCAGACTGACTGGATTCAGAAGACATTCCACAGATGGGGTCTCTCTTTGCCTTGTCTCTCAATACTGGTAGAACACAGACAGTACCACTGACCTTTGCAGGACATATCTTTTTCT